>NW_027491152.1:0-2400000 GCF_021521415.1 Bidens hawaiensis | reverse complement strand
CAACCTTCCTGAGAGCGCGGGATGTCGCAAGACTTGCTGGATGTTGTAATCAGTCAGAACTTCAATGGGATGACCATTGAAATATCTATGAAGCTTGCGCGAAGCATGTGTTAGTGATAAAACTAACTTTTCGATGATGGTGTAGCGCGTCTCAGGATCTGTCAGCACCCGACTTACATAATAGATTGGTGTTTGGATTCCCTTGCGATCCACTAACAACACTGCGCCAATGGCGCGCTCTCCCGCTGACAGGTACAACGTTAGAGTTTCACCAGGTAGTGGAGCTGTGAGCGCAGGCAGATTTATCAGACATTCTTTTATCTCACTGAAAGCTTGCTTGGCCTCAGGCGTCCACTTGAATTGGCTTTTCTTTAAGCAATTTCTCAATGTGTTAACGAATAGGGTTGATTTGCTTGCATGGTTCGCTAGGAACCTGTTAATTGATACCAATCTACCATTCAACTTTTGAACTTCCTTCATGGTGGATGGTGAGGGCATGTCAAGGATAGCCTCCACCTTCTCTGGGTTCACCTTGAAACCATCCTTGGTGACCATTACACCGAGAAATTTCCCTTCTTCTACGCCGAATGTGCATTTGCTCGGGTTGAGCTTCATGTTTACTTCCTTTAGGCGCCAAAAGGTTTCTTCGATGTCTTTGAGCATTTGTTTTTCCTCCCTGCTTTTAATCACCAAATCATACACGTAGACTTCTAAGTTTCTTCCAATTTGCTCGTTGAAAACCGCATCCATGAGTCTTTGGTAAGTGGCTCCTGCATTCTTCAAACCAAAGGGCATTTTTGTGTAACAGAAAACACCCTTGTCAGTTCTGAAGGCAGTCTTATCCTCATCTTGTGGTGCCATTTGAATTTGGTGATAGCCCTTATAGGCATCCAGGAAACATTTGAGCATAAATGGCGCCACAGAGTCCACCTTCGCGTCAATGTTTGGGAGGGGGTAACAATCTTTTGGACACGCTTTGTTGAGGTCCTTGAAATCAATGCACATTCTCCATGACCCATTGCTCTTCTTTACCATCACAGGATTGGCTACCCATGTTTGGTATCGTATTGGGCGGATGATATTTGCGCGCAGTAGATCTTCTACTTGCTCATTCATGGCCTTTGCCTTCTCATCCCCCATGACTCTTTTCTTTTGAGCAATTGGCTCTACAGACTTGAATGTGTTGAGAGAATGCTGCGCCATGTCTCGCGGAACCCCAGTCATATCAGAATGTTGCCACGCGAAGACCGACATATACGTTGTGAGCAATCTTTTTTCATTCTCAACCTTGTGTCGTCTGATATCGTAGCTCCAATTGTGATTGTTTGTTCTCGGAATTTTGGGTTGAGAATCCATTCCTCTGGCGCGTTGTTTGCCATTGGAAGTTTCATTCTCCCCTCTCGCGGTATACTTGTCACTGCGCACAAATGATCTCGGTATACAAATGTTACACCTGTTGGTGTTGGGAACCCCAACGCGCCGTGCGCTGGTGACGGTATGGCGTTGAATTGGGCAATCGTTCCTCTACCCAAGATCATATTATGGCATGAAGTGGTGGGCAAGACCAAGAAGTTGACAATTTCAGCTCGCTTGTGTTTCTCATCCCCCATAGTAAGTTCGAATTGTATCTGACCTAGGGGGTGAATAATTTCGTTTGAGACACCCGAGATTGGTGCATTCACAATTTCAAGCCTTGCTTGGTCTGCTGGATCCAACTTCCTGAAACATTGCTCATACATGATGTCTGATTCACTGCCGGTGTCCACCAGGACTTTTGACACCTCATAATGAGCGATGTGTGCAGTGATGGCTAGAGGACTGCTGATAGACGGGCCTCCTCTGATTCTTGGGAAGAATACTTGTTGCTCGCGCCAATCCTCTTGGACTTGCGCGTTTCTCTTCCTCAAACTTTGCCCTTGCCTTCCTCCTTCAGCTACACAGATTCTTTTGAATTTTTTACTGGCTGAGGCTCCGTCTGGTTGTTCATTCTCTGGTCTTGGGTTTTTCAACATGTGAGCCAACTTGCCTGATTTCACATCTCTTTCAATCGCATCCTTCAAATGGTGGCATGCGTCGGTGTTGTGCCCTGTGGACTTGTGAAACTCACAATACTTGCCACTGTTTGGTGGTCCTTTTTAGAGTAATGGCTTGGGGCTTTTAAACTGGACATTCTCTGTGCTTAATACTTGCGAAGGCGTTTTGATGAGGGGAGTCCATATTCTTGGTAGAGGTCTGTTAGGCTCTCTGCCGCCTTCCCTCTTGTCACCTTCTCCGCGATTACGAATGTCTTTTTGGGGCTGGGGTGAACTTCGTTGCGCTTGCTTTTCTGTGGGAGAATAACTGGTTTGTTGCAACCTGGACCATACGGAGTTTTGTTTGCCCCTCCTTTCATTGTTGCGTGGTGCTTCTGTCTGATGCCCTCTATCTCTTGCTCTGTCTTGGGCAATTTGTTTTTCATTTCGCGCGAAGACTCGTGATGCTTCCATAAGCTTAGCCCAAGTGGTTAGCATGCCATCTCTGCTCACGAGAGCTCTGCGGAGTTGATCACTGCGCGCACCTTGTATAAAGGCCACGCGCAAGAGTTGTTCAGTGATACCTCCAATTGCAAGAGATTCCTGATTGAAACGAGTTATGTAGTCTTCAATGGTTTCATCATTCCTGCGCACGCAGTGCATGATGTCATCGGGGTCGCGCGTGTGTCTGCGCTGCTGTACAAAGTGAGCCTGGAACTTCTCCAATAGCTCTTCGAACCCATCGATTTGTCCTGTCGGCAAGCTTTCGAACCAGACACGCGCTGCGCCCGTGAGGCAGCGAGCAAACATGTGACACCATGTTGGCATCGTCCAGCTTTCTAGGTTTCCTGTGTTGTAAAAACCGTGTAAGAAATCATCTGGATCTGTTGTACCATCGTACTTGCCTAGACCACTTGGCATCTTGGTTTTGTGTTGAATGGGAGCCTTCGCAATGCGCTCAGTGAATTTTGAATGCTTCACCAAGATGGCTGGCCTATATGGTGTGGTTACGTCCACTTGCCCTTTCGCTTGTGGGTTGTACGGTGTGTATAGATCCATATCAACTTTGGCTCCATGCGCTATGTTCATGTGCGCGCGAAGTTGTGAGCCTCCTGCATGAGTATCTCGCGTCTTCCTCATGCTGTGCACCTCTTCCTCATCACTAATATCAACGTGTTCGGTGTGAACAGAGTGACCATCTTCCGGCGCGCGCGCCCGTTTTGTTGTTCCCTGAATGGTTTGTTTATCAAATGCGAGCCTTTGTGTTAAGTCGGCTAACTTTTTGTGTTTGACCAGCTCATTGTATTTGTCCATTAAACGCCGTTGTTCGTTTATGAGCCATTCTTTAGGGTCATTGGTTTCAACTTCCGGACCCATTGTTCCTTTTTGTTTTGCACCAGTCAGATTTTGGAACGTGAGATCGTCTGGAGGAGTTTCAGTCAGGCTATGAGGTGTTGTGATGAAAGGATGGTTACTGGTGGTGCGCGCAATATCACGCGGCGCCCTCAGAAACTGCTGTCCCTCATTAACATCCTCAAGCTCATTATCCTCCAGAACTTGATCGCTGTTTCGAACACCGGAAACCATGGTGAAAATTTTCAGAGAGAACTGATAAGATAGTGGTTTTATTGCCGTTGTAACAGGTGATGGCGCCAATGAAGAAACGTGGATCGACTCACTAGTAGACGATCAACTTTCCTCGGGTATGAGTGTGCTATATCACCGATGGTTTTCCGGAGTATGAATTCTTCCACCTACAAAACGAGCAGCACCGTGAACTTACCCCTCAGAAAAGGACAGAGGGGTCCTCTTTGGGGTAACCCTCCGGTGTGAGAATAAGATATTGTAGGAGAAGATAATAATAATCTGAAAGCGAGTAAGGATTTTGAGTGTATTTTCTTGCTTACCTCCCCTTGTGGAGGTGGTGTGGTATTTATAGTGTTAGGGTTTCCAATGCTTGGGCTCAGACCCAATTAGGGCCTTTTTGGCCTCCTCCTATTGCTTCGCGCCACGTGTCCTTAAGACACCTGGTGCTTTTTCAT
The DNA here is from genome assembly GCF_021521415.1 of Bidens hawaiensis. Taxonomy (NCBI): domain Eukaryota; kingdom Viridiplantae; phylum Streptophyta; class Magnoliopsida; order Asterales; family Asteraceae; genus Bidens; species Bidens hawaiensis. Next base: position 2,395,946 of record NW_027491152.1, on the reverse strand, counting down.
TGATTATTCTCTGACCAAGGTATTTCACCTTACCCATGTGCAATCACGTGGTAGCACATGGGTTTTGCTGAGTTGTCCACCTTTCATTGGCAGCAGTCATCATCAGCATATTCTTTATTCCTTAAAGGATACCTTCTGGAAAGTTGTCTGATGAGCACAATCATGGTTGTCCTTATCCTGATTTGGATAAGGACGTGGTTGATTACGTGCATGTGTGATATGCGCCTATCCTGGGGATGCGCGAGGTCTTCTCTTTATTCTCATGCGCCGATGTGATATGCACAAGCATATGTAATATGCGTGAGCATATGTGATATGCGCCACGCGCAGATGTAATATGCGTGAGCATATATGATGCGTGAGCATATGTGATATGCGCCACACGCAGATGCGCCACGCGCAGATGTGATATGCGTGAGCATATATGATGCGTGAGCATATGTGATATGCGTGAGCATATGTGATATGAGCCATGCGCATAGGTTTTGGCTTTGTGTCTTCATGACATCCTGATTTCAAGCCTTGTCTATATCTTGTGGGTTGACCCGCCCTGCTCGATGTTAAGACGGGTGCATACCTCTTCAAATCTGATATAGGAAGTGATCTTAGCAGCCTGCTCGAGGATGGTGATGTTGCAATATTTCGTTGTTCCAATCAACATTTGCTTTGCATTATCCAGTTTATATCTCAAAGTATGAAGCTTCTTGGTTTAGAAGACTCTTGTTAAGGTAATGCCTTCATCTACCCTGTTTATGAATGTCAGTCATTTAATAATGTGTAAGATGAAAGTTTGTATTTTTTGTGCTTTATCAACTGTGTTACATACTCATGTCAAAGTATGTACTTTTATCTACTTTGAATTTGTGCTTTAAATCATTCATGGTAAAGGTTTTTATCTACCGTGTTTCATATCAATTAAGTATTTTTTTTATCTTAACTTTAACTGAAAAGTCAAATGGTTTTTGGTTGTAATAGTTTGTGCTTTTAATTGCAGGAAATTGTAGTTACTTAATTTGTTAATGTAACACAATATACAAGTAGCAATAAATGAAATTGGAGGAATCATAAAAGATATAAGTAGTTGAACCAGTATTTTTTATTCCGTTGTCTATTATTTGTATTTTATATTAAAATGGTTAACTTGTTTGGTTTTTTTTCTTTTGGAATTCGTTTGAGTAACGTAATTCGCTTTTTTTGGTATTGAGTTCGTACTGTTTGGGTTCTATGATTTGGTTTTGATCTTTTTTTGTTTTAATCATACGGGCACAAAACTTTTACTTCAGCCCCAAAATGGTCATATATAACGACGTTTTTACCTGCCTGTTTAAAAGGGGTTTGAATAAGCCGAGCTCAAACTATGTAACATACAAGAGTTTAAGCTTGCCTTGATTCATTGTATCTCTAGAGCATAGGCTCGACTGGTTTCTTAAATAAGTATTTTTTTTAACAATTGGGCTATATATCTATACTATATTATAATACATATTGGAAGGGTAAAATGGTTCTTTAATGAAATTTTCAAGAGTTTTAATACCATGTTTGATTGATTTTGGTTAGGTTGGTTTGCATTTTGTCCAACAATACTATCAAGGGTGCTTTGGCAAGAGCTTGAATTTCTGGTTTATGTTTTATGCAAGTTAGTTTGTTTGTTTTTTTTGTTTATTTATTTACTTACTTTTTTCATTCTGTAAATCGTTAATCATGTTTCTCTTTTATATCCAGTTTTTTAAACTAACTTAAAGTTACCAGTTTATTGAATTTGAATTCAGTAATTATGTGATCTTCGGTGTGCGTGAAGTATGTACACTACTACTTTTTATTTTCATTTGTCAAGTCAATTTGTGTCTATATTCTTATTCATCATTATTAATATTTATTAATTATTTTCTGTACAGAGAATCCCAATATTATTATACCTAGAACACATTGCTCATTTGCTAACTACATGCTTTTGAAGCATGTGGGTGAGCTACTTCTAAGAGACTCTCTTCATCATAAGTAAAACATATCTTAAAAACTTTGCATAATCGGTCAGTGCCACTAGGTAAGATCAAGCTCTGTCTGTAGTCAGTTTTCATTTTTATTTGTCACCTAATTTTCTTTCCTTTTAGGTAAAATAATATTTTATAATTAAGCTCATTATAATTATTATGCTCATTATAACAGGTAAAGTCATAGGTGTGTTGATATAGCAACTTCACCTGGGAAGCGTAAAGACAAGATTGTCCCTGTTCATATCAAGGTACACATTTGACTTTTTAAGTCAAACCTTGCAACTTAAAAGAATATTTCTGGTAAGAAAAAGAAATCTGGGTAAAATGATAAGGCTATGTTGGTAAAAAAACGGTATCTTCGTAAAAGAGTTTATAGTAAATGGCCATTTCGAAGTAAGACTTCTTGAATTAATCTAACCCGTAGTCATTGTTAAACGGGTCGTTTTGGTGTAACTTTTTTAGTCAGCTTCTTGAATTAATCTAACCCATGTTGTGAATATTTTGAAAATATTTTTTTGTAGCCCAAATTACCCTTTTGAAAATACCCGCTCACATTTTGAAAATACCATAATTACCCTTGGTTATGATTTTTCTGTTGTAACCCGTTACCCATGCTCTAAGCTTGAAACTTCCCAAATGACATTTGGACCACATACAATTTGACCCATGCTCTATATTTTTCATTATGCTTTTTTCCTCTTATTTTTCTAATCATTTAAAATCTTTTCACCATTGCAGGAATGTATGAACGTCTAACTGAACCATAAACAAAGCAAGATGCCATGAAAATCACAGATAAAAGACTACCCAACTTCTTTATTGGATGTGCTTAAAGCGGGTAATGAATGATAATTCATGTGTATGTAAAGATATAATTAGTTAGTAAGGGTGTTTTTTGGTTCTGTTGGTTTGTATATAGCAAAAACAAAAAAAATTGGTTTTAGGAAAATAGGAAACCATATTTATAGTATTATTTAATTAAATATTTTGAGAAAAACTATATATCTTTTTAACTATTTTTAAATATTTTGAGAAAAACTTTAACCGGGCCTAAACTCGGCCTGAGCTCGTGTTGTACTTTAAACATGCTAATATGGTGAATAATGCTCGATCCATTTCATTCACAAAGATATTAGAATATATAAAGTACAAAGGGCCAAATCTATATTAAGCTAATATTCAACATTGACTACCAAATCTTTATATAATAATACTATATATCACTAATAAAACAAAGAGGCGGATACAAAATTTTTTGGTAGGTTGGGCACAATATGGGTCGGGTCAAAATAGGTCAGATTGAAAAGTTAAGCCAAACCAAAATAGGAAAGGTATAAGTTTGTAGTTTAGGTTAGTGCAGTTGTGACATATACAATGGTTAGTACTTAGCATAATATAAATGTGGATGTTCAAAACTTTTTTAACATAATAGGATAAAAAGTCACATTTATGTATATGTTCAGAGGAGGACACTTGAAGGCATTAACACAATTGCAAGTCCGACCGATTGAATGTAGATGATTGGCTAGGCTTGGGTAGTGTGGGCACATAGGCTTCTCATGTGTTAGAAGATGACTTTGTGTAGAATGGTTCGTTTATTGAGTATGATTATTGTTTACATAAATCTCTTAAAAGATTTAACGCTTTAAAAGATTTGACGCTTTAAGTGAGTACATACATCAATAGTTTTCTACTCCCACATTCGACTTCACCTTAGTCTTATGTTAATGTGATCTTATTAAAATTCAGTTGCGTACATTTAGACGTTTTTGTTTGCAAGTTTTATAACCCCCGCCGAATCGCGCGGGTATCTACTAGTATATATATATACACACACACATAACATTTCTTTTTAGAGTTATTATTATCATTACTATCTTATCATTAATAATATCATTATAATCTTTATTATCTTTTACAAAACTGAACCCTTGATTTAAAACCCGTCTTGTCTCTTTTAATATTGTTTTAGCTATTTAAAAGCACAATAAGATAATATTACTTTATTTTAATTATCAATCAAGTACAAGTCCCTAATCGTTAACAAATTAACCGGTAACCCGACTAACAACCAAACCTTCTCGTTCAATGTTTTCCAATATAGTTTCATCCTGGTTTCAAGTTCATTAATATGTTATATTATTTATTTTTAGCTAAGGTGCTTATCGTTCCAAGTTGGATTCGTTCGTTTTGTTCACAAGCTTTATATGTCGATCATTTATTATTTCCCGATTCGTCAATCGAGGTGAGTACTTTCATACCCCTTTTTTTTCATCTTCTGTTTTGGGGTGACATTTCATACTTATCAAACTAAATGTTTTATTTACTTGAATCTTAAACCCACAAACGTGATTGTATACATTACTTAAATACTTGCTTGATTTGGTGTTCTATGCTATATGTCTAAGTGTTTATCGCTTTCGGTTGATTGAATCTATAAATCCTAGACCATTTGGTAATGGCAAGGTGTCGTTAACGTAATGTTGGGTCAAGAAATTGACCTAAGGGGGAGATTGTTGAGTCAAAGATTTGACCTAAATGAAGTACATGGAAGATTGAAATCTTCTCAACCTCCTCTGAATTCGCTAAGTAATGGATCCGAGCACACCTTAGACATCCGAGCAAACTTTTACTTAGCCGGGTACGATATTTTGCCTACCGGGCAAGGTTTACTTCAAGTAGTCTTCTTTAGTGGATATCTGTAGGTTCCTGAACGCGGATCGTACACGGGAAATCTCTAACAACGCAGGTGCGGAATCCCTGCGTATATAGGTACGAGTGTAGATATTGTAGAGATTGAATACACGAACAATGAACACGAGCTATAAGGTAAACACGTTATATTGAATAACTAAACACGTGACAGTAAGTCACTGTTACAGAGAACAAAACGAAACAAAGCGTAACCAAAAACCCTAACTCACGTCCTCTTCTGTTTCGGCTGAAACAGTGTATTTAAACACGACAACTTCGCCACTGGCGAAGTTGTCAGTAACCTCGCTAAATCAGCAAGTTCGCCATAGCGAACTTGCTGATAACTTCGCTAGTTTACAAAACAAAACATAAACAAACCATTAACTATATTACAGACTCGATAACAAATACTAGACTATGAACTACTGACAAACATGTACCAACAGACTCCCCCTTGGCAGTAGCTTCATATCTTGATCTCTGAGTCTTGTAATCTTGCACTTTCACGCGTGCGCCCCTTCTCTCACACAAACCGACACAACTCCTTGATATTTCCTCGCTTGATCCTTCCAAGCAGGAATGTAGAAGATCTTCTTGTTGTTCAGCACTTCCAGATCAGCCTGCGATAGATTAACAAGATGCATCGGGTCATAAACCCGAAGAACTTCTTGTTCGTCCTCATCTTCCATAACCGCCTCAGCTGTCTCGCAATCCACATACCACCATTTCAGATCTGTTAGGACATTCTTGGGCATGACTCTCATTGGTACTTCCTTCAGATGTCGGACTGGTTTATACTTCATAACCATCCATGGTTTTCCGTCAGCCCTCATTCCCCTATCTTTATCTTCTATCAATCTTCCTTTCTGAGGCTTTAGCAGTTCAAACTTTTTGTCTTTGATGGCTTCTTTCCAGACGATCTTTTCAATAATTCTCGCCATATTATCGTTACTTCTGTTAATTAGCCCCAGTCTTGCTAACTCTTTCACCTCGCATTCCGGTAGGGAGTTTAGAGATCTCAATAATCTTTTAAAGTATTGAATGCCGTCGTACCTTTTGATCACAAATAATTTCAACTCTTTGTCGTACAACCAGCATATAATACCTTTCTTCGACTCTGCATAGCCCTTTATATTATACGTCTTTCTAAACATTGTTGGCACTGCAGGCTTCTTAGTTTTAACAAACCATTGAGCACACCCTTCTTTCCAATTTGGTTGCTCCTCCCATACCGTATCATCTACCACATTCTCATCTCCCAAATCTGCTCTTTCAACAGCTGGAATCTCATGTTCCACTGCGTCATCCACGATCTCTCCTTCTTCCAACACATTCACCACATCAATATTTTCTCCAATCCTTTCAATTTCCTCCACGGGCAACACATCATCGTCATCATCATTCACAAAGTCATCAACCTCCTCCTCATCTAACTCCTTCAAAGCATCGATGACGTCTTCAACATCAGCATCGTCATCAACATTCACAACATCATCACCCGCTGCATCAGTTGACTCCCCCTCAGCTGTGGAAGCCCCAAGATCCTGAGAGGTTCTTGGCAGCTCACCACCTGCACCCGAAGGTGCGTTGGGATCATCGTCATGATCTTGTCGTCTCTTTGTCCTCAACTCATCGCCCCTGCAAGTCGTCTCCCCCTGAGATGCCAAGAATTCCTTGAAGGCATCGATAGTTCGTCCGTGTTCTACCAGGAGGGCGGCTTGGATTTGATTGGCTTCCACCAGGCGGTCAATGGTCTTCGATTGTTCAGCAACAATACGCTCCAGCGAAGCAATCCGTTCAGAGTCTGAAGCAGGCGTTGGAGTTGGTGGAAAAGTAGCAGCTGAAGTGACCGCAGGTGGTACACTAGGTAACCCTGCAGTTGTTGTAATTGTTGAGTCGACGAAGCGTGCAACTACCACCGGGGGATCAACCAGTTGGGGTGGTAGCGACACAACTGCTGGTGCCGACGCCTCGACCGTAGTAACCTGTGCAGTAGTAGGCAATAGAGACATACCTGACAAGGCAGGCGGAGCAAATCGTACGAACCTTGAAGTCTCCCCCGCTCCAGTGGCCATACCTTGTCGTTCTCGACGTGAGCGTTTCAGCACAAGTCGGACTGCCTCTTCCTCATCTTCATCATCTTCATCCTCATCCACAGCCCTCGGCCGCTTACCCGATATCCTCTCCCGAGTCACCAACAACCGTCTGGCCTCAGCAAATGTTTCATCCAGCTCGGTTTCAGCTACCGAAGTAGCCGCTGAGGTAGTACCCAAAATCTGAGAACCCGAGAGATCCATATCGAACAGACCGTGTCCACTGAAGGCAGCATCCAGATCAATGTTTGCAGCAGCAGACACAGCCTGCGATGAAGTAGCTGGCACAGCAGCAGAAGTGACAACAGGCGCAGCTGATACAGCATGAGGTGCTGCCGCCTGATGTGGTTGGGGATCCCTGAACTCATCCCCGCCTGCATGGACATACTCTGGGTTAATTAGATACCCGAAAAGAGGAGTATGCCTGGGACGACGCTCAGGGTTGCTCCGAGCGCTTGACGTCCTGCACTGAGCGAAGATACGCTTAGTGACACACTCAACGAATCGTATCGGGCGCCTTTGCGGTAGAGACGGAGCAATGTGATTGATAATCATCTGCAAGAAGCGCGGATACATAGTGAATCGCTCGCGCGCCGCAGCCCGTATTTGGCGATCAATCTCATAGAATATCATCTGACTAAATGAGTATCTGCGATTATAAGTCAGCGCAAGCATAGCCGATTGCATCGTTGCCCCCATTCCGTCTGTCCCTCCCTTCCTGCCGGACATGCAAACAATCAACACATGCATCAAGAACCGCCATTGGTCCAGCAGAAAGCCTTTCCTCCTTTGTGAGTCCCCCAGCGGACCCGAATAACCCATTCTCAAATATGCTCCATCACGGAAAGGAGCTGTGAATTCCGTAGGGTCATCTCTGGTTTCTGCACCGAACTGCAGAGCCAACCGTATATCCTCAGAAGAGAATTGTATGTTTTGGCCATTTACGGTTGCTCGTATCACCGAAGGCTCAGCCCTGCAATCAAGGTAAGCTGTCTTCCAGAAGTCCTCAATGTTTGGCAGGGAGATGGACAGTGTTGTCGTTAAAGCATGAAATATCCTTGATCGCTGGAGAAATGTGATAATCTCCCTGAAATCATCTAAGCCTCGTGCATCTGGATCTAAGGTGATATATTGGTTGTGGGATGGAAAGAATTGTCGTTGGTCATCACCGTCATTACCACCAGTTCCTCCAACAGCAGCCATATCTGCACCAAACAAGACAAGTTAGAGAGCAGTAGTGTATTCCACAAGTTCGCATAGAACCAAGTGCGAAGTTGTGAGGTAACCAGTACAGGCGAAGTTAAGGGTGAGGCGAAGTTGGAGACAACTTCGCTTCGTCCTTAAGTTCGTCTGAAAACTGATAAGGCATTTGAAATAGGCGAAGTTAAATTCTTGGCGAAGTTACGGTTAACATCGCCACTGGAGAACTTAAGCCGAGGGCGAAGTTGGGGACAACTTCGTCATTGGCGAACTTCAGCCACTGGCGAAGTTGAGGATAACTTCGCCAAAACCTTAACTTCGCCAGAACCAGAACCAGCGACTGTTCAGATTCAATCGATTTTGTCCGATGATTTTCGGACAAAATCGATGATTTATAAGTGAAGAACAACATATTTCAAAGGATTTGAGACGTAAGGCTCGTCCATGATCACGTAACAAAGGGTCGGAAAAACTTGGTTTTGAAAGACCGACGATCCAAGGTCTCGAACCGGGTAAACTATTACGAACGAGAGAGGTAAGATACAAGTGATAACACATACCACAAGAATAATAGTAACAAGAAACACAAGATCGAAAAGACGATTGAGTATAAAGATCGCCGAAGGATTTGAGGTTTTATGTTCGCCGGAAGATTTATGAAAGAGCTACAGTGTTGAAACAGAACATATATAGGGCGGAGTTGTGTCTGGCGAAGTTACGAATAACTTCGCCATGGCGAAGTTAAGCACAACTTCGCCAAATTCAACAACTTCGCCAAATTCAACAACTTCGCCAGTAACTACAAAATCAGCCCTTTAAGTTTGAAAAATTTGTCATTTAACCTTGGAAGCTTCCAAAAAGAGTTATAACTAAAATGGTCATGTCCAAGTAACCAGTCAAAATTAATACAACTTAAAAAATAGGAAAAACTTATTTTACGAAACAAGGGATCAAATTTCAGTCTAGTCAGGGGACCACCATGTTTTAGAAAAGATCCTAACAGGAATCATACTAACTACGTGACTGTCACTTGGATCCGTGTTTGGCTGTATTATGACATAGAGAAGCAGGTTATAAGCATGTAATAACTTAAATGGTTTTCATTGTTTCTGTGATACGGATTAAGGTTCAGTTAAGCTCAAAAATTTAAGTTGGCAACAACTCAGAGGTAATGATGCCTTCTATCTATTCTCAAAGCGTATTTGGCTATACCCAAGTCACCCCGAATTGACTTCGACCCATAGTGTCTGATTAACTTGTAGATACTCGTTGTCTGCTTCCCGTTTTCTTCTTACTCCAAACTTGAGAAATCTTGAGAAGTGTCGGTTCTCGTGTTTATTGTCACTACTTCTCATAAGTACATTTTTTTTTTTTTTTTTTTTTTTTTTTTTTTTTTTTTTTTTTTTTTTTTTTTTTTAATCACACATAAGAGTTTTCATCGGAGTACTAAACTACTGCAAGTCCCGAATCTGGATCACTGCAGTGTCTTGAAATGCTTTCTTCACGGGAATCAGAACACTCACGGGCTCGTGTATGACTGGGTAGTTGCTTTTCTGCCTATCCTTCGAAAAGATATGTATGAAGACATGCAAAACTCTTAAGGAGTTTCCACATTAAATTCGAGTAAATTTAGGTTAGTATCACATACACTTTTACGCACCATTAAAATTACCATGACATACAATGACTGTTCTAAAGCCTTTTAAGCTTAATAACTTCACTAGTTAGGCACACATAGTCAGTATATATATCATTTTCCAAGGGTGGATCAATTTTCTTTTAAACACAGCAAAGAACTTCTTACGAAGTAATAGACTTGAAAAGTAATTTCATTTCCCAAAATAAAGTATTGAATTCAATTGCCCCAATCATGTCAAAGTCATCAGGTAAACGGCTATCCTGAAGATCCATTGGATCAGCTGGACCGACCACATGCAAGTATGTGTCCTTCTTACTAAGAATGACCGACTAATTTACAGCAACTGAAAGAAAAACATGTCAACACTGCCCCAGTTACTTTCAGTCTTCCGGTTAATGGCTATCCTCATTTCCTAAGTCGAAAACAAGGACCAAAACATATCCGAGGAGATGTCCATCAAACCGAGGTAACCGACTAATTTTAAGCAATAAAGACTCATTTTTTTTTTTTTTTTTTTTTTTTTTTTTTTTTTTTTTTTTTTAAATCAAAAACAAAGACATGGTTACTCGGGATTGATCATCCCATTTAGTTCAATTAGGTTTTGAAATCTGGATTTATCAAACGCTTTTGTAAACAAGTCAGCAAAATTTTCAAGTGTATCAACTTTTTCGATCTTGATCAGTTTCTTCTCAGCACAATCCCGTATGAAGTGATGACGAATGTCAATATGCTTAGTTTTACTGTGCTTCACGGGATTGTTAATTACTGAGATGGCGGCAGTGTTATCAATTAAAATAGGAGTGAGTAAGAAATTCAGACCATAGTCGCGCAATTGTTGCTGAATCCATAAAACCTGAGAGCAGCAGTTGGATGCTGCCATGTATTCAGCTTCGCAAGTTGAAATTGCGACTGATGTCTGTTTCTTGCACTGCCAGGAAACTAATCTTCCTCCAAGAAACTGACAGCCTCCTGTTGTTGACTTCCGACTCTGATTACAACCTCCATAATCAGAATCAGTATATGCCACCAGTTCAACGTCTCCTCCCTTTGGGTACCACAATCCTAGTTTCGGCTTGCCCTTGAGATACCGCAAAATCCTCTTCACACCTTTCATGTGAGATTCCTTTGGGTTTGCCTGAAAGCGAGCACAAAGACAAACAGAAAACATTATATCAGGCCTAGAAGCAGTTAAATGCATTAAAGAACCTATTATCGCCCGATACAGAGTAGGGTCCACATCTGCGTCACCATCTGATTCAGCTCCCAATTTGTGATTGACGCAGATTGGAGTGTCATATGGAGAACTGTCCTCCATCTTGAATCTTTTCAGCACATCATGAACATACTTTGTTTGATGAATGAACATTCCATCTTTCTTCTGATCAACCTGCAATCCTAGAAAGAAAGTTAGTTCACCCATAGCACTCATCTCGAATCGTTTCTTCATGACAGCCTCAAAATCTTGACACATGGATATTCTTGATGCAGCAAAAATGATGTCATCCACGTAGACTTGAACCAGTAAGAAGTCACATCCTTCTCTCTTCACAAACAGCGTACTGTCGATCAAACCCCTTTCAAAACCATTTTCCAGCAAGTAGTCCGATAACGTTGAATACCAGGCACGAGGTGCCTGATGTAAACCATATAACGCCTTGCTCAACCTGTATACATGATCAGGAAAGTCTGGGTCAGGAAAACCCGGTGGTTGCTCAACATACACAACCTCGTCAACTTTCCCGTTAAGAAACGCACTCTTTACATCCAACTGAAACACCTTCATCTTTTTGAAAGCAGCAAACGCCAAAAACAATCGAATCGCTTCTAACCGGGCAACAGGAGCGAAAACCTCATTGTAGTCAATACCCTCTTGCTGATTAAAACCTTTAACAACCAGCCTCGCCTTATTTCTCACAATAATCCCCTTTTCATCTCTCTTGCACTTGAACACCCATTTCGTGCCTATAGCGTGCACATTCTTTGGTTTTTCGACCAAAGTCCAAACTTCCATTTTCCCGAACTGAGCCAACTCTTCTTGCATAGCTTCGACCCACGAGCTGTCCTTCAAAGCCATTTGATAATTTTTCGGTTCAATTTGGCTTATAAAGCAGGAGTACAAACATTCATTCATTATACCTGTTTCTTTTATGCTTGAATAAACACAGGTGTGCTCATTCAGGCTACTTCTGGTTTGTACACCCGAGGACACATCACCTATAACATTCTCCAAAGGGTGATCTTTGTGAATTCTCGTGGTCGGAACAGCACCGACATGTAAATTGTCTTCCAAGTTTGAAGAGATCTCATCTATGGTAGTTTCAGGCTGAGAGTGAAAAGGATTAATAAACTCATCTTCAGTTGAGGCCGCAGGGGTATCGATAGGGTTTGATGTGGAAGGCTGAGATTTTTCTGTCATCTGATGTTGCACTAGCTCCTCTTCCTCATCAAATATCATCTTCGTCACAACTCTTTCGTCTTCTTCAGCAATTTCCAAATTAGGTACGTTAAACGACTTAAACAGTTTAACATAGTCAAAAAGCTCAGCAGGTCCATTGCTTGGTTTTGGCGGTTGATAACTAGTAATGTCGGTGTTACAAACCACCTCCACCTTGCAAGTTGTCGTATTGAAGACCCGTCTGTTGGGAGTCCCAACAACATAACCGACTAGAATTCCCTCATCGGCTACTTCACCAAATTTCAAGTTAGTCTTCAAAATCGAACAAGGAGACCCAAAAGGTTCAAGACCACACAAGTTGGGCTTCCTTCCGTGCATAAGCTCGTAACAAGTTTTTCCAAGTCTCTTAACGGTTAACACCCGATTCAGAACATAGCAGGCTGTAGCAACTGCTTCAGCCCAGAACATCACAGGAAGCTTTGAGTCGGCCAGCATAGTTCTGGCTCCTTCAATCAACGTTCGGTTCTTCCTTTCAGCTACTCCGTTCTGTTGTGGAGTATACGGAGCGCTATATTGATGCTCAATACCCTTCTGAAGACAAAAGATTTCCATCTCAAAGTTCTTGAACTCTGTCCCATTGTCGCTTCTGATGAATTTAACTGATTTACTCATGACGTTCTCGACTTTTGTAATTAGATTCTTCACCATCTGAGTCGTCTCGTCTTTCGTTTTCAGAAAATATACCCACGAGTATCGTGAGTAATCATCAGTTATCACCAAGCAGTAAGAAGTACCGCCTAGACTTTGTACATTCACCGGACCGAAGAGATCCATATGAAGTAGTTCTAGAGTACCAGCAATTGAGTTGATCGTCTTGGTGAGATGGCTTTTCTTGTGTTGTTTTCCCTTCTTGCACGCTATGCATTTATCTTCAAAGTTAAAACTCTTTAAGGGAACACCCATCACAAGCCCATTTTTGACAATGAAGTTCATCTTACGAAGATGAATATGTCCCATTCTCCTGTGCCATAACTCTGATTCTGATTCGCTTGCCTTTGTCATTAAACAGGATTCTCTGGTGGCCATTTCAGTAGACCTCATATCCATCACGTATGTATTCGTTTCACGTGGAGCTTTCATTACTATCCATTCTTCTGGTATATGAAAACCAGGCTTCAATACAATTGCTTCATTCTTAGTGAAATGGACAGTATATTCTTTATCACAGATCTGCGACACACTCAGCAGATTGTGCTTTAATTCCTCCACAAAATTTACATTTTCAAGTGTCATTCTCCCATTCGACACTGTTCCTCTCCCAGTTATTCTTCCTCCGCTTTCACCAGCAAAACTAACTCTAGCTCCCTGAACAGGTTTTAAATCTTGCAACAAGTGTTTGTTGCCAGTCATGTGCCGGGAACAGCCGCTATCTACAATCCAAAGATTGTTGGCAGCCCTGTTCAACTGTTCCTGCACAATAAAACAATGAGTTAGAATCTTGGGACCCAAGACCAGTTGGTCTTGGATCGATACATCCCGTACCCTGGCTTTCTCAAGTTAGCGTCAGGATAATTTCTGTACGTCCTGTTAGGGAATCTCCCTGCAGATTGAGTGTAATGCCTTCCAAACCTTTGAGAATAGAAAGTGTTATTTCTTGTGGTTTGGTTGTAAAAATGAGGTTGGTTTTTATGAAAACTTGAATTCGTTACATTTTGGCAATTTTTAAAGTTTTCATTTTTAGCTGGAATAAAATGACGCTTATTCTCATTTTTATTTGGCTTCACATCTCTAAATCTCGGTTTCAAAGGACAATCTGCAACAAGATGTCCTAACCTGTTACATCTAAAGCAACATCTACTCTCCATTTTCTTGTCAAATGTTGGTTTGGATGTAGAGGTAGTATTACCAGCCGTTCGTCTCACATAAGGTGGGACGTACGGATTGAGTGGAGAACTCTTTTTAGAAACTTTATCATTATCTCCACTGGTGGGTAATTCTACCTTTTCTTTTGTCTGACCAGATTCGGACAACATATCCGAATCTGATGAGACTGGACTTGATACAGAAATATTCACACTAGAAACAGGCGAACTTGTTTCGCCACAGCTAACACTTGGTTTGACACTAGTAATTCTAATTGGGGTTGACTGAGCAATCTCAAAATCAACAGATTTCTGAACACTTGGATTATAAGTGTAATTATGGTTAAAGGGTGGTGGAACCTCGTGGTATCCGATTCCTGCCCTCTTTGCAGAGGTACTTGGATCACTCACAAGGTGATCAAGGATAGCCGAGGAGTTTCTGAACTGCTCAAGTTTGCGGTTCAGTTCCACCACCTTTACCTGGTGGTCAGCAATCTGTTTATCTCTATCAGCAATCAATTTTGTCTTTTCTTCCAAAACCTCATAACTAAGATCAATAATTTCTATTTTCTCAGCAAGTTTAGTTTTAAGACTTTTAATGTCTTTTTCACAAGCCTTTATCTTAACTTTATAACTGTTTTCTCTTGCTTTAATGAAATGGTGATCTTCTTTAACAGTTTTAAACTCAGCATCTAATTTGACATACTGATCAGTTATATTGGTTAGTTGCTCAGTCAAATTTTCACAATTAGCACAAATAATTTTGGGACATACCTTGGATCTACCATCCTGATCGTTCGCCATGAAAGCAGTTTCTTCTTCATTTGCTTTCTTCTCTCCATCAACCTTCTCAACTTCTACAGCTTCAGTCTCAGCCATGTGTGCTTGTTCACCCAAACCACTTGAGTGTTGGTTCCAGTTGTATTCTCCTGCCTCTCTAGTTAACATGGCATTGATCTCGCGGTTAATTCCAGAGTGTTGGTTAGGCCTAACTTGTCCCCGTTCAACTCTCTCATTCCTACATTCCCTAGCAAAGTGCCCGAACTGTTGACAATTGTAGCACCTTACTTTTGATTTGTCAAATCCAGGCCTACCACCAACAAACTTTCTTCCTGTTTTGTTCATAAAACGTTTTACCCGTCTCACGATCATTGCCATTTGCCATTGCAAATCCATTTCTTCCAAATCGTCAGCATCAATCTGGTCATAATCCTCATCAAGAACGGCAGGGTCCACAATCTTCCCCTGGATATAATTCTCGTATGAAGCAATAAATGAAGCGTAGACTGCAAACTGCTCTTCAGCAGATTTTACACTCATAGGCATCTTGGTGTAATTATTGCTTGTGGGACCAGCTGAATAACCACTTGTAGAGGATTGAGGCTTTGAAGCACTAGATCCTCCAGCAACAAAACATACATCCCCATTTGAGTTCACAGAAACATTTCCTTCATGTGCAGAGTCAGAACCTGACTCCCCCTTCGAATAAAATGCAGCAGATTCAGGCCTTGAACTTGAGCCTGAGTTAACTTTAGCACCATACATACCAGGGTCTTGTATCTGGTCTGTGGGTGTCTCCTTTCGAACCATATTTAGCTCATACGTTCTGAGCTTGTTCACTGCAGTTTCTAAGTCACAGTTAGGAAAGTCTTTGTCTTCCCTCATTAACACGGTATACATTTCCCACTTCGGTGGGAGAGCATCTAGAAGCTTTTCAACGATCTCCTCCTCTCGATAGGCAATTGAATAGTTGCTAAGCTCTGTCATTAAGTGATAGTATCGGGTGATAATATCATCTAAGGATTCATTCTTCAAATATTTGAAGACGGAGAATTGGGTTTTTAAAAGTTTAATTTTTGAGGCACGTATACCCACGTTCCCCTCGAATCTGTTTTCCAGAGCATCCCAGAGCTCTCTTGCAGAAGTGTACTTTCGGAATGTATGAAGAACTTCTTGAGGTAGTGCCATAGTAATAGCAGCATGGGCCTTACTCTCAGCCTCATACATTTTCTTCTCCTCGTCATCCATCTTACTGTACTTCTTCACCACATCACGTCCTTCGTATTGCATGGTTGGAGGTACATATCCATCCTGCATGCACACCCACATCTTGGCGTCCTGATATTTGATATACTGGATGAACCTGTCCTTCCATGCCACGAAGTCCGTTCCCTTCATCAACCTCGGGGCCTTAGTGGCTGACCCCGCCTCTACCTCCATCTTGACTAAATCTGAGATGTTAATCGCGGACATCCTTGCGAAAACCTGAAAAACCTGAAAAACACAAAAAAAAAAAAAAATATTAAAACAGCTCAGATGGCGAAGTTAAGAATAACTTCGCTGGAAGTTAACTTCGCTGAACAAGAACTTCGCTGGATCTTAAATTCGCTTGACTTGGCGAAGTTAAGAATAACTTCGCTTAGAATGAGCGAACTTAGGATGTAAGCGAAGTTGGGTGGTAAGCGAAGTTACGGATAACTTCGCTTTGGCGAACTTATGAGGTAAGCGAAGTTGTGGTTAACTTCGCTAATCCTTATATCTTCGCCGAAACCCTAATCTCCAGTGACGGCAACTTCGCCTGAATTCAGCAACTTCGCCCGATGAACGCGAAGAACAGTTCAGATCTGAAACTCGGATTTTAACGAGAATTTTGAAGGTTTAAAGGCTTAAACACACTGGTAGGTAGCTAGAATGAATAAACACACCAAAAACTCGTCCCGGTAACACCCGAAATGAAACGAAATCTACACCCGCGTGAAATCCCGAACCTCACAATCGAGCCTTATGCTCTGATACCAATTGTAGGTTCCTGAACGCGGATCGTACACGGGAAATCTCTAACAACGCAGGTGCGGAATCCCTGCGTATATAGGTACGAGTGTAGATATTGTAGAGATTGAATACACGAACAATGAACACGAGCTATAAGGTAAACACGTTATATTGAATAACTAAACACGTGACAGTAAGTCACTGTTACAGAGAACAAAACGAAACAAAGCGTAACCAAAAACCCTAACTCACGTCCTCTTCTGTTTCGGCTGAAACAGTGTATTTAAACACGACAACTTCGCCACTGGCGAAGTTGTCAGTAACCTCGCTAAATCAGCAAGTTCGCCATAGCGAACTTGCTGATAACTTCGCTAGTTTACAAAACAAAACATAAACAAACCATTAACTATATTACAGACTCGATAACAAATACTAGACTATGAACTACTGACAAACATGTACCAACAATATCCGAGCAGGGTTTGCAAATTAGTGCATTGCCGAGTAAGGTACACTAGTTTATGTAAATCCGGGAAATGTTCACTTTATCAAGCAAGTCTGTTCTTCAGAGCCAAGTATATTACTCTTCCAAGTAAGGTTTGGTTAACCAAGTCCAAGAAGCCAAGTGATTGGAATACCGGGAAAGGTATTCATTAATAAGTATGATCCAAGTATGCTTGATAATCTAAAGGAATATCTCTAAGTAATATCGAGCAAGGTTCAGCTCAAGCAAGGAACAGTTATTCCCGAGTACACTTTGCTAATAAGTTATTTTATAGCAAGGAGATGAAATGGATCATTGAAGAACAAGGTTGCTCGTAAGGAGTTGTCGGGCAAAGTCTGGCAAAGTCAAGAAGACTGAAGTCTACGCGGTGAGTATTTTACTTGGTAAAATACTCTTCAAGTAATATCTACCCGGAAACTGATCCCGAGCACACTTCTATGTTACCAAGTTATGAAGGATGGCCAAGCATACTCGGAAAGACAAGATTGATGCAAAGCCTACCCAGAAGACTTGTTTTACACTTAGTTTATTTTTGAGTATGTAATTTGGATATGTACGTTGTATTTAGGGTTTCTAGAAGGAATGACAGCTGTCATAGGGTGGCAGGCCTATAAATAGAATGTTTTAGGGCACGCCGCAAAAGAACACACGAAAAAGGATAGACAGACACATTTATTGAGATAGAATATATCATGTGACGGCTGTCCTAGGATTCCAAAAACCCTAAATCGATTATCCACTTTGTATGATGAAAATTATATAGATGGAAATCTTTTGAGTGAATCCTGTGTGTGCTTTCTACCTTTGATTATTCTTTGCAACCGTATGTTTGTTATTGAATCCGCCTTTAACAAATGGATATCTTTCTAAATATAGCAACCCGTCATTAACTCTCTTGTCAACACATTAATCTGTGTGAGTTATGACATGATTGATTAAGATCCAGCTGTAATCGAGGGACCCGACAAGTGGTATCAGAGCTGATTACTGCTATTTTGGAAAGATTGTTGCTGATTGAAGATTTGAAGAAGAATGACGTAAGCAGACCACTGTTTCATTGATTTGTGACGTCAGCAGCCCTGTTTTCATTTTCTTCTAGATCTACAATCTACCGGTGTTTTCTCTTCCTTATTTCAATTAAAGTTCTAATCTTTATATTTAAATCTTGTTCTAATCACATCAGACACATCAAATGAGCATTCTGTTTTCAGATCTGATTATTTTGAAACTCTGTGTTTACAAAGAAACTGATTTTTGTTTTCTCAAAATGTCTGGATATGAGGAACAAGAGGTGTCTACTAACAAGATACCAAGGTTGTATGGACAGGAAAACTTTATCAAATGGAAAGTACTCTTTGAAGCAGCCGTATGCTACAATGATATTGATATGTGGAACTCCATCAAGAATGGTCCACAAACTACTGTTGAAGAAGGTTCAAATGCAGCTGCAACTGCTGCTGTAAGAGAAAGAATGAGAAAGGTGGATGACAAAGCATTAGCTATGATTAAGCTAGGTTTGTCTTGGGAGATTCTGACCAAGGTGGCACATCACACAACTGCCAAGCAAATGTATGATGCCATCCTTGAGATATATGAAGGGAATACTGAACTAAAGAACATAAAGAAGCAAAGATTGAAGCAACAGCTGGAAAGGTTCAAGTATAAGGAAGGAGAGAGGTTGAAATCAATACTAGAACGTTTTCTAAGTATTGTGAATGAGTTGAGGACAACTGATTATGTAATGACTGACTTTGATTTGAATACAAAGTTACTCAACTCAATGCCAAAAGAATGGTATACTGTTTGCAAGTTCATCCTTCAGAAGCATAATTTCAATGAATTGAAATTGGATGATGTAGTATGCTTTCTTCAGGCTGCAGAACTTGAAATAATAGAGAATGAGATGATTAAGGAAGACAGACCCTGCTTCAATGTTTCAAATGCATTGATTGCACCCATGGGAAATCTGTCTACCAAGAATCAACAGCAAATTCCCATTATTAAAGAACCAGCTGAACATAATGTTGTTACTCCAAAATCTTTCATTGGAGGTAGCACAAGTAATCAAGGAAATCAGCAGAGGTTGAATGTGCAACTGATTGATGACACTGATTCTGCCTCTATGCCAAGTGGAAATGTTCCTCATACTGGCACAGGACATGATCAAAACAATGAAACACAGGCTTTGCTGTCTATGTTTACTGAGTCATATAATGCATTTGTTGCAAAGAAACTAATTCACACAAGTGTGGTACAAGATGATTTAGAGCAAATTGATGCAGATGACTTGGAAGACATGGATTTGAAGTGGCAAGCTGCCATGTTAGGTTTGAAAAGTAAAAGGATGTATAACAGAACTGGTAGGTCTCTGGTTTCTGGTCCTAATGACAGGATTGGATTTGACAAGTCAAAAGCAATCTGCTACAATTGTCAGCAACCTGATGCTTTTGCAAGAGAATGCAATCAACCAAGAAACTTTCAAATGAATCAATTCCAGAATCAACAACCAGGAGGTCAGCAGCAATATCAACAAAATCAACCAAGAGGTCAGCAGCATTACCAACAAAATCAGCCAAGATTCAACAACAACAACAATCAAATGAACAACTTCAACAACAGCAACTTCAATCCCAACAACAATTACAACCCCAACTTCAACAACTTTCAACAACAAATGAATAATCAACAACAAAGTATGCAACAGACTCAAGGTTTTCAAATGAATAACAATCAAAACCTTCAAGCAGCTCAAAATGTTCCAAACAACACTGTTCCAGCAAATCAAAATCAGATCAGAAATCAAGAAAATGTGGCAGTGACTACACAACATGAAAGAAATTTTGATTTGAGCAATCATGAAGAGGACATTGCAGATGATATCAGGAAAGCAAATGTGGCATTCATGGACATAATTGAGAAAGAAAAATGATCATCATCTCAGGTACACTCTGCTCCTACTGTTGATTTAAATGAACTTATCATTTAATTTTAGAACAAAAGTAGGCAAGCTGGAAAGTGAGTGTTTTAGAAAACAAAGTATCATCAATGAGTATGAGGTAAGTGAGATGATTAGTGAAGAAAAGATTAAAAGTCTTGAAGATGATTGCATGTTCAATTACAGAACTCAAACCAGATACATCACTGAGATTGATGGATTAAAGAAGATGTTGGTTGAAAAAAAGGTACAAAACACAAAACTGAAGGTTGAAACTGAATTTTTGAAAAATTTGGTCTCAACAGGCAACATATGTGGTATACTGAACCATGTGAAGGAAAAAGACAAATACAAAGCAGTTCCACCTCCATTCAACAACAATTTCATGCCAAAATTCGACAAAGAGAAAAGACATGCATACTTGCAACAATTCAGAGATGTCTTTCAAGACAAGGAAGAATTTGTTGATTTGTACAAAAAGGTAGAAGTGAATGAAGAAGGAGAGTTTGTGATTAAGAAAGTTGTAAAGAGGATAAGTCAATTGGAGTTCAAGTCTCTGAGGATGACTTTAATTCAGTTGAATTGGATCAAGATGACTTGGGTGATTTGAGTGATCAAATTACTGAAAAGGAGATCAAAGCTGCTGAAAGAGGAAGAAAATATAAGAAACTGGAATCTGTTGATAAACTTCCAAAGTATCCACCAGTCCCACCAAGATTGAAGAAACAAAATGATAAAATGAAAAGAGAACATGTTTCTTTTGACATTTGTGAAAATATGAAGATAAACTACAATGCAGTCAGACCACCAAGCAAGGCTGTATTGGGTAGGATAAAGCATAACAACAAAAAGAAGATGGTGACTGAAAAAGTTGATACAGAAAATTTTACCCAGTTTATCCAATCTTTTCAAGTCATGAGGTGTTGGATGTTGGAGAAGTGGAAACTATGGAGGAGTATGAGAAAAGATAGTCAAGGGTTAGAGAAAGCAGTGATGAAGAACCTGTGACTATTGAAAAAATTGTGTTTGTCAAAAGCAAACTTGAAAGACAAGACATTAAGATTGAGGAGTTTGTGCCATTCTCAATTAACTTTGATAGCTTAAAGAATCAGAAGACTCTAGGAGTCAAGTCACCTAAGCCAAGTGAAAGATTCAAGAAACCAAAAGAACATGAAATATTCAAAGGCAAGGTTTGGTGTAAAAGGTGTGATGAATATGGTCACCACACAGATTCATGTAATGAAAGATTCAAATTCAAACCATTTCATGTACCAGATGTAACAAAGTATGGCCAAGACTTTGTTCTATACAAACAGAAGTATGATATATATCTGGGAAAAGGAAAGGTGTGAGGATATGAAACCATGAACAGAGAAGAAAGGAAATCTGAAAAGGAGACAAGGATTGAGAAGAAAGCTTAAGTAACAACAAAGAAGCAAGTGGCTGAATCAGCAAAAAGAAGTAAATCTCCTAAGAAGCATGAGAAATTGACCAAAAAGAACTATCAGTCTTTGAGAATCAAACATGATACTCAATCAGTCAAATCTGATGGTTCTCAAGGATCATCAAGCAGTGAGAAGACAAGAAGAAAAGATGCACATTCCAGAAATAAACCAATAGAACTTACTGGTGATGAGAAGTTTCTATTAAGACATGGATATGAATCGCATGGTTTCCTTTGGAAACCTAAGACTGAGAGTAAGGTTGAGCAAGCCGCTAATGTGAGAGACTACTCTGAGAAGAAGGACTATGTGATAAAGAAGTATGCCACTGACTCAGCTGAATACCAGTGTTCAACCTCACTTGTTAAAACTCCAAGAGAGTATGGTTATGAAACTGATAATTCAGACAACTTAGAATTGAATCATGAAGATCCTAAACCAACAACACTCACTTCCCAAGCTGTGTCTGAAACTGAATCTGATGAGCTGCAAGTTGATAAGGCTTGCACTTAATCACTCAACTAATCAAACTTTCTTTGTATGTGCAGGAACAGTCTACTACTCTAAATGACATATGGTATATGGATAGTAGTTGTTCTAGGTACATGACTTATGACAAGAGATCTCTTGTCAATTATGAAGAAAAGTATGAAGGTCCAGTAGCTTTCGGGAGTGATGAGAATGGTGGAAAGATTGTTGGAAAAGGAATCTTAACAAATGGGAAAGTCTTATTTGATAATGTATTTCATGTTGAAGGTCTTCAGTACAATCTGCTGAGTATATCTCAAATGTGTGATAAGGGTTACAAAGTCAGTTTTGATGATTCACACTGTTTCATATTAAAACCTGAGTTTGTAATTTCACCTGAAATGATTATGATGATGGCACCAAGAAATGGTAACTTGTATGAATTGAATATGAAAGAAGCTATTTCAATAGGAGGTGCATGTTTTGTTTCCAAAGCCACTGAAAATGAGTCAAAATTGTGGCATAGGAAACTATGTAATGTGAACTTGAAGAACATGAATAGACTTGTCAAAGGTGAGCATGTCATAGGCTTACCTACAAAAGAATTCAAGTTGGAAGATCATTGTGATTCATGTCAAAAGGGAAAACAACACAAATCTACTCATAAGTCAAAACTCATCAACTCAATTGATCAAGTACTTGAATTACTTCACATGGATCTCTTTGGTCCTGTGAGTGTACCAAGTATTGGGAAAAAAAGATATTGTCTGGTGATCATTGATGACTATTCAAGATACACTTGGGTTTATTTTCTAAGTACCAAGGATGAGACTGCAGAGTTGATTAAAGGTTGTGTAACAATGATTGAGAACAAGTTGAATAAAACAGTTAAGATAATGAGAAGTGACAATGACACTGAGTTCAAGAATGGAGTTATGCAAGAATCTGTGAAGCAAAAGGAATACAACAACAATTCTCAGCTCCTAGAACTCCTGAACAAAATGGTGTTGCAGAAAGAAGAAATAGAACTTTGATTGAAGCTGCAAGAACCATGTTAGCAGATGCTAATTTGCCTGTCACTTTTTGGGCTGAAGCTATAAATACAGCCTGCTATGTTCAGAACAGGGTACTTGTCAACAAAAGGCATAACAAAACTTCATATGAAATATTTCACAACAGAAACCTTACATTAAGTTTTTCAAGCCCTTTGGATGCAAATGTTTTCTACTGAACACAAGAGACTATCTGTACAAGTTTCAAACAAAGTCCCTGGATTGTTCTTTGTTGGATATTCTACACACTCAAAAGTCTACAGAGTTTATGTGAAAGATCACTTGAGTGTTATAGAATCATCTGACATCATCTTTAATGAGAATCAATTCAATACAGTTAATGGTGCAGCATGGCTGTTTGATCATGAGAAGTTGATAAGGTCTTTCAAGATTTATCCTGAAGACTTTGATGAATCTTTCTACAAGACTAGTGAAATTGAAGAGAAAAAGAAGAAGTCATTGGACTTGGAAGAATTATGGAAGAAGGTTGCTCAAAAGAAAAAGGAATATACTTTTGTGAAGAACTCCTCATGTGATATTGGTGAACCTAATCAAGAAAACAATCACAATGTTGAACATGATCATACTGAGAATAATCAAGACAATCAAGATGCACAAAATGATCAAGTTCAAAATGAGGGTGACACAAGCAACCAAGCAAGTGAAGAAGAAGCTGCATCTACAGCCAGATTTCAAGATCTATTTCAAAGATTGAACTTAGAAAAAAATGGTGCATCTACTTCAGGACAACATTATGATGAAGCACCAGAATTTCATGATGCAGAAGCTGATTTAATCATTGAAGAACCAGAGTTCAATGAAACAAATCTTGACACAAATTTGTCTACAGATATGATTGTACAAACTCCTTATGTGGAAAAGAATCATCCTTCTGAAAATATCATTGGTGATTTGCATGAAAGAGTTACAAGAAGTCATTTCGAAATTGCAAACATTTGTCTTTACTCTTGTTTTCTGTCCCAAATAGAACCAAAGAACATAGCACAAACATTAAAAGATAATAGTTGGGTGGAAGCAATGCAAGAGGAATTGGCACAATTTAGAGACCTGCATGTGTGGGATTTTGTTGATAAGCCATTTGACAGATATGCAATTGGAACCAAATGGGTTTTTAGAAACAAAAGGGATGAAAGGGGTTTGGTGATTAAGAATAAAGCTAGACTTGTAGCACTGGGATGTCTTCAAGAAGAAGGAATAGACTTTGAGGAAGTCTTTGCACCAGTTGCAAGACTTGAAGCTATCAGGATTTTTCTTGCATATGCTGCCTCAAAGAACATTAAAGTGTTCCAGCTTGATGTTAAGTCTGCATTTCTAAATGGAAAGATTGATGAGGAGGTGTATGTTGCTCAACCTCCAGGTTTTGAGGATCCAATGTATCCAAACAAGGTGTATAAGTTAAACAAAGCCCTTTATGGATGGCATCAGGCTCCTAGAGCATGGTATGATGAGCTGTCAAATCATCTTCTTGAAAATAGTTTCAAAAGAGGAGCCATTGACAAGACACTCTTCTACAAAAGAAAGGGATCAGACTTGCTTCTGTTACAAGTGTATGTGGATGACATCATCTTTGGTTCTACAAATAAACAAATGTGTATGGAGTTTGAAGGGGTAATGAAGTCCAAATACAGCATGAGTTCTATAGGAGAAATGAACTTCTTTCTTGGATTGCAAGTTCAACAGAAGGCTGAGGAGATTTTCATTCATCAAAGTAAATATGTGCAGGACATCTTGAACAAGTTCAACTGTCAAGAGTACAAGAC
The DNA here is from genome assembly GCF_021521415.1 of Bidens hawaiensis. Taxonomy (NCBI): domain Eukaryota; kingdom Viridiplantae; phylum Streptophyta; class Magnoliopsida; order Asterales; family Asteraceae; genus Bidens; species Bidens hawaiensis. Next base: position 2,371,114 of record NW_027491152.1, on the reverse strand, counting down.
TGCTTCAACTCCAATGGACACCAAAGAAAAGATGATTGCAGATGAAAAGAGGGAGCCTATAGATGAACATGAATATAGAGCCAAAATTGGATCTCTGATGTATCTGACTGCAACAAGACCAGATATCATGTTTGCTGTATGTGTGTGTGCAAGCTTCCAATCAAGTCCAAAAGTCTCCCACATGAATGCTGTTAAAAGAATATTCAGATATTTGAATGGAAGACCAGACTTAGGGATTTGGTATCCAAAGAACCAAGCTTTTGATCTGATTGCATATACAGACAGTGATTATGATGGCTGCAACATGAGCAGAAAGTCAACCTCAGGAGGATGTCAATTTTTGGGTGAAAGGCTAGTGTCATGGCAATGTAAAAAGCAAACTACAGTCTCAATTTCTACTGCAGAAGCTGAATATGTTGCTGCATCCGCCTGTTGTGCACAAGTTCTATGGATTCAAAATCAGATGCTGGACTATGGTTTGAATTTCTTGAACACCCCTATTCTTATTGACAATAATGCTGCATATTTTACTGTTAAAAATCCAGTTCAACATTCCAAAACTAAGCACATTGAAATCAGACATCATTTCATCAGAGACTGCAGTGAAAAAGTTTTGATTGAAATGCAAAGGGTTGATACAAGTGACAATTTGTCTGACTTATTCACCAAACCACTTGATAGAACCAGGTTCAACTTTCTTCTGAAAGCCCTGGGAATGATCAACTCTGATGAAATCTGATTAAGGATGTGTGCCTGGTTGTGTGTCTCTCTGTGATAACTGATTATTTTATTAGAGATTACACATATTGGATGTTGATTGAATATGTTTTGAATATGTTTCAACTGAATGTTGATTGAATATTTTTGAATATGTTTCGACTGAATGTTGATTGAATATGTTTGAAGTTAACTGATAGGTGCTTAAGTAAATATATGTGCAATTTGTTTGAAATTGATGATAATTCTTGACTATCAAGTTAACTGATCTGATGTTATGATAAGTAGTTTGATATGTTTGGGTGAAATTGAATGCTTATCTGATGTCATGAGTAATCACATGTTTATGGTTACTTGAATATGTGCTTTATCTGATCTTCTGATGTTGTTAAGATAGGATAGACATTGAATGTTAGTACAGTCTGTTTTCTAGATGATGTTAAGAATGATTAGATTTGATTATGTGATTCAACTGTTTATGTCAAAATGTGTTTTATGTCAAAATTAAGTGATTTAATGAATTTTATAATGAATTTTGCATAAATACTTTATTTTGATCAAAACATGAGCAAGTTGATTAATGGTGTAGAGATATGATAAGATTATTCAGTTCAAGCTTATAAGAAGATTAAAAGAAGGATTTTTTTAAGAAAAGTCTCAAATAGTTGTTCTTGCTGAAAACTATGTCATTTGCCCAGTTGGAAGGACATGCACTTGTGTATGTTTGGTCCTTAAATCTCTCAGATTCAAAGGATAGCCATTGACCTAAAAACTGAATGCATTTGGGGCAATTATAACTTGTTTCTTATTCCTTCACTTAAAACTATGTCAATAGCTCTAACTTTGAAAGGACATATATTCACATGTATGTTTGGTCCTGTTGACCACTTTTGGTCAAATAGGATAGCTATTAACCTGACAATGAAGAGATATTGGGGTGATTGAATATTAAACTGTGTTTATTGGGAAATGATAGTACATTGACTACTTAGCTGATCATATGGAATTAATAGGCTAAAAAGACCTTAGTATAGTCATTAACATGTATGGTTGCTTTCCCATGATGATGTAAAATCTAAGGTGATATAAACATAATGAATATGCTAATCTTTATGTGGAGATACATAGTTGTCTTTGCATGTCTCAAGATAAATCTCTCCGAATGATAGGCAGAAAAGTGATTACCCAGTCATACACAAGCCTGTTGTTATTTGGTCAACCAAAAATGAAACATCTTTAAATGTGACAAGGAACATGCTTTAAGAAAATTTTGAGAAAATATCAAAAAACAAGAGGAAGAATGAATAAATCAACCAGAAGTTTATATGTGTTTTAAATATTTTATCAAACAAGAGGGTTACAACAAGAACTACAAATATGTTGGCAAAATCTGTCTCATCTTGAATGAAAGGCATGTTGCTAACTGTAAGTCCAACGTTCAATCTCTATATATGTTTGAATCCAAAAATACAAAAATACAATAAGTTCTGTCATACAAAAACTATTTTTGACCAAATACAGGAGGTTGGAGTCAAATTGGGGTGATTTGGGGAAAGCCAAATAAGCTTTGAGAAGAGATATGAGGCATCATAGCACAGTGTTGACCATTAATGCATTAAGCTTTAAATGAACCTAAATCATATCACCAAAGAGATGAAATTCATGCTAAGTTTATACCTGCTGTTAACCTATCTATGTTGTCATAATAATACTGAGAATGAAGTATTGAGATAGCTACTTAGTCAATATGATCCCATTCTTGAGGTCTTTTCAGTAAATAGAAGAAACTGTTTTGAAGAGAAATATAACTGAAATTTGATCTCTAAATGCACCATTTGCTCTTAAACTATGATCTGAAAAGAAAAAATATATTTTGACAAAGTGGTTTAAGTCAAAAAGTGTTGCATTTTGCCTAAAATAGGTTGAATATGTTAGTTCGGGTAAGGTTTGATACCTTATAACCTTCCCGAGCACAAACTGTTTGATTATGTATTTTCAGGTAAGGTTTAATGAACTACAACCTTTCCGAGTACAAAACAGTTGATTATGTGTGAATATGTTGTTTCGGGTAAGGTTTGATAATTTTCAACCTTTCCGAGTAAGCTTAGTCATTTTTGACTAACTTTATGATTTTCGGGCATGCTTTGAAGTGTTTACACTTTCCGGGTAGAGTACACTGTTGTACTCATTTCCCGAGCAAGCTTGAAGTCTTGAGATGATTATGTGTTGTTATAGCTAGCTTTTAACAAGAAATTCTTGTTTCGGGCAAGCTATGCATGTTATATGCTGATTGTGATTCCAAGCAAACTTTATGAACTTAGTCAAGTACATCAAGTAAGCTTTGTGATTTGTGTGAATATGTTGTTAGGAAAGGTTTGTTAATCTTTCCGGGCGTGCTTAGATAATACTATTTAAGTTTGTCATTTTTCGGGTATTGGTTTGGCATGTTGAAATCCCTCGGGTAAGGGCATACCTGATGATTGAATGTGTTTATCCTAGCAAGCTTAGTGCTAACATAGGATTTTCGGGCAAGCTCTATGAAATTTTAGACTATAGCACACTTAAATGTCTATGTGTTTTAATTTCATTCCAAGCATGCTCTGTGATATGTGTGTTTATGATTTCTTTGAAATTACAAGTGTTTTCGGGCAAACTTTGTTTTCCGGGCACACTTTATATTTCGGGCACACTTTTGTTCCCTAAATATACTTGGTAAATTTCAAAACTTAACTTTCCGAGTACACTGTCTGCTGGAAATCCTTTCCGGGCACACTTTGTACTATATGAAGGTTATTCGGGTATACTTTGCATTAGAAGGTGTTCGGGCACACTATTCTCATGAATGGTTGCTCGGGCATACTATGATTTTCAAGTATGCTTGATTGAATTTGTTAGTTAGTATGATAAAATTGATTATGATTCTTATTTGGGTTTATGCTAGATAAGTTTTAATTTGAAATTTAGAAATCTATATGGGGATCTTAATTGATTCCTAGTAAGGATGTTCATTTGATGTTTATACTTGATTATTTGTCTTGTGATTAATTTCTCAAGAAATCTAGTATTTCGGGTAAGCTTTCTTCATTATGTCTTAACCTTTAAATTAATTTGCTTGATCGAGCAAGATTTATAAATAGAAGAATTTGGGCAAACTTTGTATATTCAAAATGAAAATTTTCCAAGCAAAGTTTGACCGGGTAAGGTTTGTAAGTGGAAGTATACCGAGTAAACTTTGGATATATTAATCTTTCGAGTAAGGTCTTATGAACTTAAATGAAATTAAATGTTTTTAATATATCAAGTGGTTAATGTTACTGGTTGACAGCTAATAATTCACAAAATGACAAAAAACATTTAAAACCCACTTTCAAAAAGTATATAAGAGGGAGTTAGGCAAATTTTTCAACATTATTTCCCTATCTCTCCTTCCACTAAAAAATCCTTACTCTCAAAGAAACCCAAACCGACTTATCACATTCTATTATTCCTAACCTTGAAATTTATCAGCCCTCTAATTCCGACTCGGTAAGCATTAATAATGTGTTTTCTGATCACGATTAGACTATAATGGGCTTTGATTATGTATCTGATTACTAATACTCTGTTTATGTGTGTAGGTTATAAATTTGTCGAATAACAGGTTCTTGATGATTTTCTCTCTCTTTTCTTTCTTCTTCATTTTTATAATTTGAAATTATCTAAAGTATTGAACTTTATGACTAATTTCACTTTGAATATGTTTGATTATGTGATTCAGATATGGCAGAAGAAGAACAGCCAAAGTATTTCTTTGAAAAGAAACATAATATGTGTGCACTTCTGCAAGTCACACCTGACAATGAGCCTATGGCACCAATGATCAGATGGATGGCTCGATCAAATGTCAACTTTGCTCTTACTGAAAATCCTGTCATCTACAAAATCACTCACTTGATTTCTGGAGAACAGCAGAACTTGTAGAAGACATCAATGGGAAAAGAATTGAAGCATCTGTTGCTGGTCAGGAAATACATGTGACAGAAGGGATGATTAGAAGATGTTTGAGGTTAAATGATGATGATCATAACCATATAGACTTCAAAACTGCACACCTGATGAGAATATTTGAAGAAACAATGGGTTATCAGGGAACTGTGCATGATGGACAGTTTCAAAAGGGGATGTTTCCAATGATGTACATATTCCTCATTCATCATGTGATACATGGGTTTGCTCCTAGAAATGGATCATGGACTTTGATGAGTCATGATCTAGCAAATGCCACTGTAGGGATTATGTATGATCTGCCCTTTAATTTTTCAAAAATGATCTTTAATGGTCTGGTATCAAAATTGAACAAGGCTGAGAAGGATAGATTTTTGCAGTATCCAAGGTTCTTATAGATAATATTCAACAGAGAATTGCAAGATCTACCAACCATTGGTATCACCCACCTACTCCAAAACCCTGACACTTACAAAAGAATTAAGAATCCGGGGGTGGCCAACCAATTCAATACTGATGTACCATTTGAGATTCTGCCATGGCTTCTAGACCATGACTTGGATGTAATGCTTGTGCCTGAGTTAAGCTCAGAGGAGGAAGGAGGAGATGATGATGGAAGTTCTGATGATGAAAATGATGGAGATGAAGGAGGAGTTGGGATAGCTATGGAAGTTGTTGTACCTGATCAGGGGGAGCAACTTGAGCAAATTGAACAACATATTCCTACACCACCACAATCATCACCACAAACTCCACCACATCAAATTACTCACACACCACCTCAAACCTTAACCTTTAGCCAACCTGAAACATCAACCCACACATCACCAACACCACAAACACCACCAACAAATAGCCCAATTCAAACTGAACCAATTATTTCTAGCCCACCTCATATACAATCACCACAACCATCCACTTTCCAAACTCACAATGAACAATTCTTCACAACACCACCTACATCACCACACACTGAAACTAACCTTCTGACCCTAATGAAAGAAAATGCTGAGTTGAGAAGAAGGAATGAGGAAATAACACAGGAGAATGTGATGTTGCAGAGGCTGGTAGAAGCTAAAATGAAAATTCAATCCCTGGAGCAGGAGGTTGAGAAGACCTCAGCTGCCCCAAAACAGGGGGATAATGAATCTATGCCAACTGTCTCAGGTGTAGAAGGTGAGAATGTGAATGCATTGAATATGATTATGAATGTGTATGGTGATGGAGAGGAGAGCAGTGAGGAGAGGAGAACTGAGAAAGATACTAATTCCTTAGCTATTGATGTACTGACTGATGTCACTGATCCACAAACTGAAGAATTCATTGATGAAAATGCTGCTACTGAGGAACTTATATACACTGAACCAGAAACTGACCAAGAAGAAAGTTCCAATAGGGTAGAGCATGATTCAGAACTGGAAGCCCTTGAAAAGGAAATTGATGACTTTCCTCCTGAAAGTGAAGAAAACTTAAAGAAGAGGATAGAAAAGGGGAAGGCCAAAGTTACAGAAGAAGAGCCTCTTAAGGCATATCCTGAAAAGGATATTTTATTCAGAGATGATGCTGCTGTTGCTGCCTTAAAAGAACAAGAAAGAATTATCAAAGAGTCAATGGAAAGAGAGAAAATAGCCCAATCCTTAACTCATGAAGAAATAGCAGAGCAGGAGATCTTGATCAATGAAGCCAACATAGCAAAAGAAATACTTGATGATGTGGCTGATCAAGAGGTGATAGAGGAGTTGATTAAGATGAATAGTGCTGAGGAAGTTGATAATTCCTTAGCTATGGTGGTTAGCATGTTTCAACCCCAAAGTCAAACAAATGAAACTGCTGAACCAACCAACTTGAATACTGATGTCATGATTGAAGAAGAGATTGGTGAGTCCATTGCGTCAATGGCTGCCAAGAAATGGCAGAGCAAGTAAAGGAAGATCTGAAGAAGAATCCCACTGGCAGCTGGTCAGAAAGGGTAAATATGCCTAAGCCTTATGAAACACTTAACCAGAAGAGAGAAAGACTTTCAAAACTCCATGAAGAATTTACTGAAAAAGTCAACAGGTTTGCCAAAACCTATATGAGGAGAAAAAGGACTTATGAGCAGACTGAAAATGAAAAAGATGCTAAGAGGGGGAAGTGGGATGATAAAAACTAGTATTTTGTTGAAACACCTGATGATGAAGCAAGTCTTATAAGGGCAATTCCTTTGCAGACTTTAAGGCCAGATGAACATGTGCAAGGAGTGCCAAATGTACCAATTCCTGAGAACCCACCTTCTGATGAACCACAGATTGATGCAATGAATAATCTATCTGAAGGTGAGGATGACTCTGAAAATTCTGATGATGATAATAATGATGATCCTGAGAATGATGAAGGGAAAGTTGGTGCAGCTACCAATGTTGTGTCCCCACAGGTGGAAATGACTGATGTGCATAGGGCAAACATTGAGCTGAGTATGTTGGAAGCCAAAAGGCTTATGGAACAAAAGAGTAGAGATGCCAAGAAATACAGAGATTATCTAACAAGGCACAACTACTCTGAAAAAGATTTGTCTCGTTTTACTTTTGATAAACTCCAAGATCTCTATAACAGTGAAAGAGAAGAAGTGATTAAGAAAGTTGTAAGAGAAAATGAAGAACTTGAAAAGATGGAGGAATTGAAGAAAAAGTTTGGAGGCATGTGTGGTTATTTATTGGAAAGAGGTATGAAGCCTGAAATTGTAGAGAATTTATCCAGAGAATCAGTGGTGGACCAATATAACAGGCTGAAAAGAAAAGAAAAATCAAAAAGGGTCCAAGCTGAGAGCTCTAAGCAGGCTGAAGCAACTGATGAACCCCCACTAAGAAAAGAAGAATTCAGACTATAAGGGAGAAAGAAAAAGAACAAGTCAAATCTGTTGAAATCCCTATTCCTCAAGAAGATGTGAAACCTGAGCCTGAAGATGAACCATTTCTGCCTTGGGAAAATGAAGAAATGAAAAACATCCTGAGAAACATAATGATAAATAAGAGAGGAATGACTGAAGCAGACTTCAATGTCTTGGAGAAAGAGGATTTAAAGACTCTTTTCTACCTTCAAAAGGCTGAGTGGGAAAAAGCTTTAAGAGAAAGAGAGAACCCAAGATACTACGCTGATGGTTGGTTTGTACCTGCTGGATTGGCAAGAACTCCTGGAATGGAGAAGATGTTAAGAGAACTTAAAGCAGCAGGACATGATGTTGTTGAATTAGCCAATCTTCCTACTGAGATGGTTGAAGCTGTTTATATAAAAGTCTTCAACTTGGGACCTCAAAAGCCCAAGAAGTCCATTCCTTTTAGACCTCCAATTCACAGAAGATTTCCAAGAGATGGAAGAGGTCAAGGAGGAAGAGGTGAATCAAGCAGTTCAGCACAACAAAGAACAAGACCACATTCTAATGTGGATCTACCAAGAGAACTGTACAATGATTCTGTCACTGATACCCTCAAGGTGATTATGGAGAGCAGATTATTAAGAGAGATTGTGGTTAGAAGTGACTTCCGAGAGTTTAATGAAGAACAGTTGAGAAGGATGGCCAATCTCCATTTGAATGACTACAGAAACAGGAACAGATCTGCAGGCAGACAAATGAATGATCTATCAAAGTACTTGCATGAAGAAGCTGATAAAGGATTCCAATTCTTAAAAGAAAAGAGGAGCTGGAGATTGATTCAGTCTCACAAATCAAGAAGGATTTCGAAGTTGAGAAGAATGGACATAGCCGAGAGAGACTATCAAATGAATGTCCGAGATCAGAATCCATTATCCAACATGAATGCTTGCATAAGTATGAGAAGAAGGATGAGACGCCCCAACTACACAGTACAGAAGAATGGCATAATTGCTGATATTGAATACAAAGAGAATGCCGATCACTTCTTACTGAGAAACTCAGATGGAAAGATATTGAGGATCATCAAGGAAGATGAAGATTTGACATATCTGCACAGTGAAGATCTCATGGATATAAGGGACTTGGCTTTACCAGAAAGTCACATTCATTACCAAGCCCTTAATATCTTCAACATGAAAGCTGCTTCAGAGCTAATCAACAGAAGACAAGCCATTCATGAGGCAAGAAGAAGATAAGATTAATAGAATAGGCTTTGTTTTGTAATGTCTTCGGACAACTTTCTGATTATGTAATTTGCTTATGTAATTTGAATATGTAATTTTTATTTTTGATTTGATGTGTATTTTTGCTAAGTAACCATAGAAATGTTTTGGGTCAGCTGAGGTGTTCCAATCTAGAGGAAGATTGTTGGGTCAAGAAATTGACCTAAGGGGGAGATTGTTGAGTCAAAGATTTGACCAAAATGAAGTACATGGAAGATTGGAATCTTCTCAAGCTCCTCTGAATTCGCTAAGTAATGGATCCGAGCACACCTTAGACATCCGAGCAAGCTTTTACATAGCCGGGTACGATATTTTGCCTACCGGGCAAGGTTTATTTCAAGTAGTCTTCTTTAGTGGATATCCGAGCAGGGTTTGCAAATTAGTGCATTGCCGAGTAATGTACACTAGTTTATGTAAATCCGGGCAAGGTTCACTTTATCAAGCAAGTCTGTTTTTCAGAGCCATGTATATTACTCTTCCGAGTAAGGTTTGGTTAACCAAGTCCAAGAAGCCAAGTGATTGGAATACCGGGCAAGGTATTCATTAATAAGTATGATCCAAGTATGCTTGATAATCTAAAGGAATATCTCTAAGTAATATCGGGCAAGGTTCAGCTCAAGCAAGGAACAGTACTCCCGAATACACTTTGCTGATAAGTTATTTTATAGCAAGGAGCTGAAATGGATCATTGAAGAACAAGGTTGCTCGTAAGGAGTTGTCGGGCAAAGTCTGGCAAAGTCCAGAAGACTGAAGTCTACTCGGTGAGTATTTTACTTGGTAAAATACTTTTCAAGTAATATCTACCCGAAAACTGATCCCGAGCACACTTTTATGTTACCAAGTTATGAAGGATGGCCGAGCATACTCGGAAAGACAAGATTGATGCAAAGCCTACCCGGAAGACTTGTTTTACACTTAGTTTATTTTTTAGTATGTAATTTGGATATGTACGTTGTATTTAGGGTTTCTAGAAGGAATGACAGCTGTCATAGGGTGGCAGGCCTATAAATAGAATGTTTTAGGGCACGCCGCAAAAGAACACGCGAAAAAGGATAGACAGACACATTTATTGAGATAGAATATATCGTGTGACGGTTGTCCTAGGATTCCAAAAACCCTAAATCGATTATCCACTTTGTATGATGAAAATTATATAGATGGAAATCTTTTGAGTGAATCCTGTGTGTGCTTTCTACCTTTGATTATTCTTTGCAACCGTATGTTTGTTATTGATTCCGCCTTTAACAAACGGATATCTTTCTAAATATAGCAACCCGTCATTAACTCTCTTGTCAACACATTAATCTGTGTGAGTTATGATATGATTGATTAAGATCCAGTTGTAATAGAGGGACCCGACACGTAATGCAATTAACGATATTCTATTAAATCCTAGACAACTTGGTAACCCCTTGTAGATAGCTGGCGCTAACGTAATTCTATTAGCGATTGTCAATTTATCCAAGTTGTTGCTTTTAATTATTGTTTTGTATACAAGTTTGTGGCTTTTTATTACTATATACTTATATGTTCAAACTTATTAATTGCTCACCAACCTTTGTGTTGACATACTTTATTTTATGAAATGTTACAGGTTCGACTTTTGTTGACTCGAGGACTTAATGAGAAACGTTACCAAGACTATTAGGGTATTAGTAAAACGAACAATATAAATGTTACTTGTATTAAATTTGTTTGTGTGAACGAGAGATGTTGATTATTGATTTATCAAATAAATGAGTTGATTAAATATTGTCACTTTAAACAGTGTCTTGTGTATTTGGGCAATCGGTTGCACCCCGGCATGTTCGCCGCCTTTGGTCGGGGTGTGACACATGGGATTCTTACCTAGGTAGATTCCTTCTCTGATTGGTTTCGATCTTGTGTTTTATTGCTTATTTCTAGTTTACTCGTTCATTTAATTTCTTAGTTTAATATTAGTTTAAAAACCCCCTTAAAACATTAATAATAAATAGTCGTGTCGTAAGTCGAGTCTAATTAGCTAATTAACGTAATTTATAGAGTCCTGTGAGTTCGATATACCAGACTTACTTAGCTTTAGTACAACTGATCGGTTCACTTGCCAGTGTTTTGTACAGTTGAGTCTTAGGTCTTGTTTTTATTACTTGTTTGATTTAGTTAATATTTAATTGACTTTTCTAGCACATCACCTGTAACATCCCCAAAATTTTGGTCCAAATTTGACAACTTAGTAAAGTTGAAGGATCAAAATTATTCTTTAAAATAAATAATGAAGAAAAATTAAAATAAAGAAAATAAGATCATTCTATAAGGAAATAAAAATTTCTCATAAATAAAGTCATCTCAGGCTAAGGATATGGAATAAGGAAATTCCATCTCACATTGAACGATGTAAGAAAGTGTAAGCATTCTACATGGTTATAAATAAGGAAGTTAAAATTCATCCCACATGGAAAGTTGTAAAGATATGGAAGCTCTTTATAAAGAGATTCCATAGGAATATTCTTTTATGCCTATCATGCACCCAGTGGTCCTAGCGGAGGGTGCGAAACACCCGACGTGCACGCGCACGGGCACGGGCTCGGGCGATGGGCGCAATGTGGCACTTTAATGGCGCACTTTGCACTTCGCAAGCTCGCATCGCCACGAGCCGCTTGAGAGCCGCCTTAGTATTTTTGGACAATGAGAGTTAAACCCAGAATTAAAAAGCTACCAAAAGACAAGGGACCAAAAGTGAAAGATTGGATTCAGGTTCCCATCGCGCTACGCGATGAGCCCAGAACACAGGTCATCACGTATCATGATGGACCTTGATGAGTCAGCAGACACGTGTCACAAGCTGGTATGGCGGCATCAAATTGCGGCATCGCGATACACGACGGGTTAAAGAAAACCCATCGCGTATCGCGATGGGTCTAGATTCAGCCTATAAAAGGGGGGGGGGGGTTCATGGCACTTCAAATCTCACACCAAAATCCTTGCTCTCTCTAGAATTTAGTCTCTCTCTACCTCGTTTTGCGTGCCGAACCTCGTAATCCGTACCAAAACCCGACGTTTCCTCGAAGTACGTGCCACCCGAAAATAATCCGACATTCTATCTCGAAGTACGTGCTGTCACGAAGACCAACATATGTCGCCTCGTTTTGTGTGCCAACATAGAAGTTTGTGCTAAGCCCCGATGTTCTGACGATTTAAGCACTATTACGCGACATAGAGTAGAAGTGCTGCTCATACAAGCTTAGGTATATAACTTCGAATGCCCATGTAAGGTATGGGTTCTGCCAAAGTTATTATTATTATTATTATTATTATTATTATTATTATTATTATTATTATTATTATTATTATTATTATTATTATATGGCAGGGGTATAGCCCAATCCTTGATCATAATTATGTTTACATAAGCTTTACACATACAAAGGATTATAGTAATATTTCTTTACATTTAAGAAACTCAGAATTTTTCATTCATGAGGATATAGTCAAATATAGTTTCTTCATGTTTAAGAAACATACGATTTTACATTCATAACAGTCAATGAATGTTTCTTCTTGAAGAAGAAACAAATTGTAGATGTTTCTTCATGAAGAAGAAACTCATCATATGATTTGGTACATAAACAGAAAGACTGCAGGTCTAAATATTTTATTCAAACAAATGATCAATCAAGGTTTAAAGCTATCAAAAGTAGACTAAAGGTCTATAGCCGGATCAAATGATGATCCGGATATTTATATACCTATTTTATTATAGGTCAATCAATCAATCAGTCAATTAGTCAATCAATCAATCATTCACAGTTAAGGTTTCAAACGCACACCATAGGTATAGGTGAATACGTTAACCTTTCAATCAAAACATATTTATACTCAATAAGATGAACAGGTGTTTATCTTAACGAGCCAGTCAATGTTTACATGAGATTATGTGATCTCTAAAAACGTTATAATACAAGATAGAAAATAAAAGCAACTCAGACCAAGTACACATGTGTCTGGATCCAAACATAACTGTTCAGCCTAATCAGTCAAAGGCCAGGTGGTCGCAGGCTAGCGGTCATAACTTGTTCTCCTTGTAGGGGCTACCATGGTCCCGGGGGACACTTGTGTGTGTGTGTAGGGTAGTGGTACAAAGCCCAGAAGTAGACTTACTTCTGCTGAGTGTACAGAAAACTATAATTGTATTGTAATGTCATTCAAATATTTTATAGAGTCATACGTGTTCACCATCATATAGCTGACATATTTCTTCTTCTCTAAGAAACGTATTCTTTTCTTTTCTTTATTATTTAAGAATAGTTATTTATTACTTAAATAATATTTTTATCACAAAGAATAATGTATATATATAATCACACATATATGTTTTTATATTAATGTTCACAATTTCTTTCTTATTTTCTTTGTTATATGTGTGTTTTTATTTTATCGAGGTATCAAGCATAACCTCGACTTAGGGTGTTAAGCCTTTTATAATATTTTATTATTATTTTATTCGGGCATTATGCCAACCTTCGATGGCTTAAGAATACCCTAATCACTTGAGCAGCTCTTCAACGCTGCTTGGCTTTCTTTATCTTCTTGCTCGATCTCTTTTTCTCGTCACTCTTTCCTTGGCACGAAAAACGAAGTACATCACTACTTCACCACTCGTCGGCATGCTTTACGAGGCTAGTCATCATGATGTCGGGAATGGCAATCTCCTTCTTGATTGGGTCGTCGGTGGGAAGTGGCACGAACTACGAGGAAACGGGAACGATAATCGAGGAATATGGGCACGGATTTCGAGGTGGATCGAGGATATGACTTGTAGGTTCTAGAGAGAAGTTAGAGAGAGAGAGATGTATGTGAAAACTTGGTATGAGGAATGAAGAACCCGGACTTGCTATTTATAGGCAAAGCCAGGAGGCCCATCGCGATACGTGATGGCCCTTTGGCGAAGCCCATCGCGTATGGCGATGTAGGCTTGGCCAGTCACCACGTAGACTTGCCATGTGGAAGGCGTTGTGCCGCGTGGCGACACATGGCGGATGTGCTGCCACGTGGAGACACATGGCGGACGTTGTGCCACGCCACGTGCCTTGTTTGTCAGGCAACCCATCGCGATACGCGATGGGTTTCCAGTCTGATCTATCACGTATCGCGATGGGTCAAGAAAACAGATTTTTCGTATTAAACCCTAAGGTTTGGATTTTTACAATTTTAACCCCTTGACTTTGGAAACTTGATGTTTTGAACCCGAAACTTTCACCATGTTACAGGTTGATCCATCGCGTATCGCGATGGGTAAAGAAAACATACTTTTCGTATTAAACCCTAAGGTTTGGATTTTGATAGTTTTAACCCCTTGACTTTGGAAACTTGATGTTTTGAACTCGAAACTTTCACGATGTTACAGGTTGATCGAGCAAGGTCTAGGTGAAAGGAAAACTTGTATATGAAACGTTATCTAAGAAGTCTGTAAATAAAATGAATGAAAATAAATGCAAACAATTTAAAGTTTAAGGTTTGAAAATGTAAATATTTAAGAACTTATAACAATAACCCTATAAAAATGTAAGTTTGCTCAAAACCGAGTTAAAGTATCTAACCTTAGTATTTACTCAACCTATGTTAAGTAATAAGGTAGGTAAAATGCAAGAATGCAAGTTCCTTTGAAATAAAGATACTAAAACGGGTTTTAACGAGTGTTTTGGGTTGTTGGTAAGGGTCTTGATAATTGGTCAACCCCAAAGTCAACTTTTCAAGATAATGAATGTTATGAGATAACTCAATAAAATTTAATAAGACTTAACCAAGTATGCAGTTCTATTGTTTTAGAACTAACAACGCACGTTAAGCGAGTGTTCGATTTTGTCAGTCCAAACTTTGTTTTGAGATCAAGTTGGATCCAACATTTCCATGTACTTAAAAAAATAATTAAAATTAGTTTATAAAGTATTTTTGAAGATTTATACAAGTCTTGATAGCTAAAAACACACTTGTGTGTCTTAAGTGAGTGAAAATCAGTTTACTTCGGTTTGGTTCGATTTCCATCTCACAATAAGTTCATGGATGGTTTCCACATGCCCAAATGTCAAAGAACTTGTATAATAATTTATAAATGATGAAACTTAAGTTTTACAACCCAAAAGTTAACAATAAAGTCTTTAAATAAAAGTTCGGTTTGGTTCGGTTTCCATCTCACAATAAGTTCATAGATGGTTTCCACATGCCCAAATATCCAAGAACTTGTATAATAATGTACAAATGAAAGTACTTAAGTTTTACAACCAAAAAGTTAACAATAAATTCTTTAAACAAAAGTTTGGTTTTCGGTTCGGATCTAGTTTCGAGTTAAGACCGAGGTTAGAATCCACAAACCCATAACCATAGAACTTAAAAAAATAATTTTATAAACTGAGATTTAACGTTAAACATGTTTAAACAAGTATTTAATAAAAACTAGTAAGCAAAGTTCGGTATACGGTTTAGAGCTACTTACGGTTAAACCGAAGCACAGACTCTTAAAACCCATAACCATGGAACTTGTAAATAAACTAAAATGAGCAGAAGTTAAGCATGGTTTGTATGTATAAACAAGTTATATTAGTGTATATATATATATATATATATATATATCAAGAACACGAAGTTCTCCATGAAGTCTTGCTTTACAAGGTAACAATGGGTGTATATTATTTATATGTTGCAACAACAAGTTTGAATCATATGGAGTTAGTAGAAATCAAAGAAAAACTCTTGTTTGACTCTTGAAGGTCAAACAAGTAAGAACTTGAAGGTTTGAGCTTAGAACTTAGGTTGTGTAACGATTCCGACGAAACCCGATATACCCTAACCGGTAGACGATAGTTACGTCATATTTAATGTCGGGTACATGAATTACCATAGTAGTTATACGAGAATACGTGGTTCACTGTATTGATTGTACGTGAATATATAATTCATCGTATTGAATATGCGATTATTCGTTCGATAGTTATTAAAACCCGAACGAATCGAGAGTTCAATTATAGACGATATCTATAATATTTAGTGATTATACAAAGCATTAATGCTTCGGGATAAGTAAAGTTCGGCACAGAAAAAGAATTTCGATTTAATGGTACGTCGGTACATTAAACGAAACCTTTAATACCAAACCGAGCAAGAGATGATCGATCAAGCCGAAAAAGATGCGCAATAATTAATAATATGATGTTTTAAGTTAATGAAAGTCATGGTTTAAGTTTTTAAAGTTTTTAAATCGGTTTTGTATAAATTTCATTTGTAGCCGAAAAACGACAGTTTTAGCCTCGTTTTAAGCCGAATTAAACATTTAACCGAAAAACGAACTGAACCAGATTATCCAAAACATTATCCGGATTTCGAGAATCCAAATGAGTGGCCAAGAATGGAGACGTGGGTCCCACCCCACCACCTCCTTATTCCGATCGGACAAGGGCTTGCCCTTATTATTATTTTTTTTTCTTTTTTCTCAACAAGCATTCAACAAATCTTCATCTCTTCTTCACATATGATCCAAAAACCGAGACTTGGTAGCAAGAACAACGAGGTAAAGATTGAGTATTTCACGTTTTCATCTTCCTTTCTCGAGTTATTTGCAAGAAAATGAGGTTTCAAAGATGAAAACCGATTCTTGCACGATCAAGTGATGTATACGGGTTATACAAGGGATCTTGGTCCAAGAAAGGAGTTAAACGAATCAAAAACGAATTTTTACGGTTAAACCTTTGTTTTTGGAATCATAACCGAAACCATGAAAGAAATGGCTTGATCGTGAGTGTAACTTGCTTGGTATTGTGGTATGTTGTTTGTAGGCTCTGTGTTTAGTGGTAGATAAGGCGGAAAGACGAGTTTGTAGCTTGTAGTGGCGGAAAACGAAAGGTATATTCGGTTTATGTTCGGTTTTGGAATTGTGGACAGATTGTTGATGTTTTAGAGTTAGGTCATGAAATTTTACAGGGATGTTCTACACATGAAAATAAGAGTTATGTGAATTTTTGGTAACTTTGGATAAAGGATGAATATTTGGTGAATTTAATGCTCGGTTTTGGCCAAAAATAGTGAAAAATAGTTAAATATCATGAAAAATTCTGGAAAATTTCAGATAAGCTTTTTATATCATTTATAAGTCACACACAAAATTTGAGGTCCGTTGGAGAAGTCTAAGTAGGTTTTTCGGTTAAACGAGTTCTAGGGTTTTCTAGCTCGGTTTTAGTGAAAAGGGCATGTAAAAGAAGATTTTGGTTCTGGAAAAATTACAGGGGACTATGTGGATGGCAGGGGACATCCAGGAGAAGTTTGGGATTTTTCTAAGATCGTTTGGTATTTACGACATATTTAGTGTTTAAATGGTGTTTAAAAATAGATAAATAAATTTTAAATATAAAAATTAATTCTGGAAATATTTTTATAAAATTCCCCGCTGTCAAAAAGTCATTTGTGCAATATTTCAAGATCCGAAATTAAACGGTTAATTATTTGTGCTAATTATCAAACTTTTAAAGTTAAAACGCGTAAACCGGTGAAGTTCGCTTAAGCGAGCTGACTGGTGTATAAAAACCCTAAAAATGAACTATTTTCATATAATTGAGTTAAACAAGTAAGAATAAATCATCCGAACATAATTCGGATGATTTGAGTAATTTTAACCTATTTTAACAGTTTCCGGTACGCCAAAGACGGAAACGAGTCCCGCGGCCAATCGGGACGTCTAAACCGAGCTCTAATTTCACATCTTTAATTAAATTATAAGTCAACCACTACTCTCGGGTCGTGTGTGACTAAACTCATTTTTGATACCTAAAAACGAATAACCGTGCTAGGCACGCAAAACGAGAAAAACAACTAATAGTAATTATGACCATGGAACTCTAAACTATATCACAATCTGAGTCCGGAGAAGTGTTTCTGGGTTAACCTTGCCCCCAGAACGGGTACAGTGCTAGGTTAACAGTGTCCCTAGATGTACCGGTTAACACGGTTAAAGTTTTATTA
Source organism: Bidens hawaiensis (assembly GCF_021521415.1). Lineage (NCBI taxonomy): Eukaryota > Viridiplantae > Streptophyta > Magnoliopsida > Asterales > Asteraceae > Bidens > Bidens hawaiensis. Next base: position 2,353,294 of record NW_027491152.1, on the reverse strand, counting down.
ATAATGAGTGTATAGTAACGATCGTAGGGATCATATTACAGATTGGACGTGTTAACTGATAATGATTGTTGTTACCTGCTTGCATGTGCTAAGGTGAGTTTCACGAGCCCCTTTTTCTGAATTGTTTTCAAATATTTTCCCGGGGCGGAAGCATGTTACTATTGAAATGTTTAAGTACATACTGAACGCATGGATTTGCGTGGATTTATATATATTTGATTGTACGGGAATCGTACGGAATGGGAACAGTACTGGGTTAACAGTGTCCCCAGATGTCCCTAGAAGTGTTTCTGGGTTAACAGTGTCCCCGGAATGAGTACTGTACTGGGTTAACAGTGTCCCCAGACAGAGGTTTCGCTTGTGGGCTCAGCATAATTACATCGTAATTCTGGGTTAACATTGCCCACGGAATGGGTACAGTACTGGGTTAACAGTGTCCCCAGATAATATTATATTTTGATATGGATTTATCATGGTTTACTCAAATTGTGAAACTCACCAACTATTCGTAGTTGACCCGTTTTCTCACATGCTTTTCAGGTACAATTAAGATGAAGTGATTGCTTACGTGCTAAGTGCTTGATGTGTGTAAGATTTGCGTGCAGGATATTAGGATACATTATAACAAATAGAATTGTGTATCGTATTGTATGATGTGTGTATCACCTAGACGGTAATGAAATACAAGATAATGTAATTTGAAGCATATTAATGTATTCGGTTTTCTTTATAAACAATGTGGTTGATATCAGAGGTGTATGTTGCCTCCCGTTTACGTTTCCGCTGCGGTTACGGGGTGTTACAGAAGTTGGTATCAGAGCCATTGGTTATAAAAGAATTAGGATGTCTTTAAAAGATACCTAAAATATAACCAGTAGCTCAAGTATTATAGGATCTGAATATCAACTAATAATTTATAGTGACGAGATCTGGATGAACTTGGATGGACAAGTGAGTTGTTATGGTCCGGAACATAATAACAGACTTGTCCGTACGAGGGAGTTCAGGGGAAGTCACGGGGTACGTTAATAGGTAAAAATGGCAACATATGTGTAAAGTATATAATATTATTTATACGTGCTAATGTGTATATATATATGTGTACGTATCTTGTGGGTACATGTGTTGAGAAATAGGACCCGGATAAGGAACCGGGGGATGAAATAATAAAAGTACCGAGGATGCTGAAATTTCTAGAGCATCGGTGGATAATGAGTCTGACTTATCGGGCCATAGTTATGATAGTACCAAGTTAGATCTCCCGTTTGACATTAACCAGAAATATCTAGTAACCGTCACTCCCAACCAAAATTGATAAATACCTTACCCTACCAACACCAGTACCGTATATCCTAATAACCCCCTATGTTCACCCGAACCGCCAACCGTCACGTACGGACGGACCTGTACCTGAACCCATTCTTGTTCCAATAAAATAAAAATAAAATAATAATAATAAAATGGATAATAAATCAGCAGATAAAAATAATATATAGAAATATATATATGTATTGCTCACTCTCAAACATATGAGTCATACCTCCTCCAGATCGAGAATTACTGATTTTAGCAAACCTAGAACGCCTGAGGACATTGACTGAGCAAGTGATAGAGTTTCCCATAATAGTAATTGATAATATTTGAAGGCAACATGGGTAGCGCAATTACCTTGAACCTTGCAACTCCCTATGTTAACCTTACATCCGTTAGATGCCTATACGCATGTATACTCGAATAGAATGACTACCCATACACAAAGAGGTGTTGGAATCATTATAGCATAGTTGGTTATTCGTTCGTAGGTGGTATACTGTGTATGCCGGATATACGAATAAACACGGATATTATAACTCCGTGGTACGTAATCGTTTGGTGCTCACGGTGAGCATGTATCGGTTATGCTGACATGCAGAAGGATATTGAAATCAAGCAAATTAAACATTAATCTTTGTTAAGAAAGATCTATATGTCAGTTGGTGACAAGGGTTATGAAACATATTAAAACGTTAACCGACGTCAGGTTAAGTCCGTATGTTATTATATTGTGGGACATATATATATACTAGATACTGGTATGTGTAATTTGTATGATAATATTTGGTGTGTATGTGTACCTGCTGTTATGATTGAGCTGGTAACGAGTTATACGGTAAGATTAGTATTGATTACTGCGTACGGGATGAGTACGGCAGAATGACATAAAAAGAGTAACTCCAATGATGGAGATTGATATGATTCAGTTGATTGCTCAAAGATAGCAGATGATGATACCGAGTGTCGTATCACAGATCACTACTAGTGTTGATGCAAATGTGATCACAGAATTATAGATCGAGCAATCACATGATTATGAATATTTCAATTCTTAGTGTTATTACTAAGAGTGATATTGTCCCACCGGATACTATTGTGACTACAAGTATTAGTTATAAACTAAACATGAATAGTAGTCGTAATGAATTAGATCCGGTATGAAGGATATGTTTGTTGTTTGTGGTAAGGAAATTATTAATAGTGTACTGATGGTAAAGGGAGGAATAGATTAGCGAGTGGATAGAAAAGATCGAAATGGTTAAGGATGTTGGTAAGAGTCTAGAACATTGTGTAGTGAAATATGCTACAGATATGTTGGTAGATTATGTTGTATCGTGATGGAACACGATGGTACAAAATTATAGTTAGAAAATTTTTGCTCAGATGATATGGTCAGGATTTAAAATTCTTGTGCTAGAGCACTTTTATTCGAATAATTAAGTTCAGAGACTGGAAACTGAGCTATGGAAGATAGAAATGTTGTGTGCTGATCACTTAGAACGCGCTAATCGTTTAAAGGAATTTTCATGTCTGGTAACATGGCTAATTACTCCTGAAACTAAGCAAAGTGAGCGCTATATTGGGGACTAACTCCATCGATAAGGAGTATAGTCAATCCTGTAAAATATACAACCTTTGGAAGGGTTGTGTCACAAGCCAGCATTGATATATTTGACGCTATGGGAAGTGGACTGGAAGGACGTTAGGTGAGACGTCGAGTGTTAAAGAAGAGAAATGATAAAGGTATAGTGCAAGATAGACTTTTGAATAAGTAGGTATGTCCTACAACCCAGAATCATACTAAAGACTAGTTCTGGTGTGAAACATGAACCGCATGAAGGGTCCTTCCCTAAATGTGGAAAATATATGGTTATCGGCAGGAAGAAGAATGTCGAGTGATAGTAGGCCACAGGTGTGGTATAGATGGACGTAATGCCCCAATTGTAGAACCAATTGAAGCCATGTGAACCGGCAACCCCAACCCATTCGTGTACAACCACTCCGAACCCAACAACTTCAATAACAGTCCATCCAAAGAAATCAAATTATGCCAAACAATTGTACTTGCTATGAATGTGGCAGTACAGAACGTTTCAAGAGAAATTGCCCAAAGTTGAACCAAGGTGTCGTTGGAAGATGAACCTCATGACAATCATCAACCTCTGATCAAGCAAGGAGCCGTGCTTTTGTGAGTAATCCGAATAAAGCACGTCATGATCCAAAGGTGGTACTAAGTATGTGGTAGTTTTAAATCAATAGGCTTCAGTGATATTTTTACGGTCGTCGATAGAAGTTAGTTCCTGTTAACCTCCTATCATTTGGAAAGATACCGATTAGTGAAACTATAGAACCCTATACTGTAGAATCGCTAACGGTGAATCCCTAATGGTTAACTAAATTGTTCGGAATTTCCCTATTATTCTGAACGATTAATCCTTTCCTTATTGACCTACGACCAGTAAAGTTAAGAAGTTTTGACGTAATAGTTAACATGGATTGACTAACTCAACATGAAGCTGAAATCAAATATGAAAAGAAGATGATTAGAAGCTCTCATTCGGACGATGAAGCGATTAGATACAGAGAAAAGTGTACGGTATTATGTTACCACTCTAATCTCATCTTGAGATGTTATAATATTTACGACAAGAAGACATGGTGTATTTAACAAACGCGATTGCCAAAGTATTTAAAAGAAAACATATAGAAGATGTTTCGGTGATACTTAAATATCCAGAAGTTTTCCCAGAAGAACTTCCTGGATTACCGCCAACCCGACAGGTCGAATTCAGAATCGATTTAATACCTCAAGCTGGCCCTGTTGCTAAAGCATCTTACCGACTTGCGCCAACTGAAATGCAAGAATTATTGGATAAAGGTTTTATACGACCTAGTTGGTCACCATGGGGTGCACCAGTGATATTTGAGAAATGAAGGACGGAAGTGTTAGGATATGTATTGATTAGGGAGAATTGAATAAAGTGACGATCAAGAATAGGTATTCACTTCTTCGAAGTAAACGATCTGTTTAACCAACTGCAAAGGGCGATTTATTTTTAGAAAATTGATCTTAGATATAGTTATCACCAAATGAAAAATCCAAGAGGAGGACGTTGCAACGACAGCGTTTCGGACTCGTTACGGTCATTATGAATTCTTAGTTATGCCTTTCGGGCTAAAAAATGCGCCGGCAGTGTTCATGGACCTCATGAACCGAGTCTATAAACTTTATTTTGACAAATTTGTCTTAGCATTCATTGATGATACTTTGATATATTTGCAACGTAAAGAAGAGCACGAACGACGCTTAAGGGAAATTGTGGAAGTGTTAAAGCAAGAGGAGCTATACGCGAAGTTTTCGAAATGTGATTTTGAATAAATAAGGCATAATCCCTTGGTCATGTTGTAAAGCAACAAGGATTTCACCAAGATCCAAATAAGATAGAAACCATTAAAATTGTGCTAAGCGCCGATTTTAAGTCTCCCCGATGGAGACGATGGTTTTGTCACGTATTGTGACGCATCGCGTAAAGGGTTAGGATGCGTGTTGGCGCAGTATAATAAGGTTATAGCCTATGCTTCCCGACAGTTAAAAGTACACGAGAAAAATTACACTACTCACGACTTAGAACCGGAAGCGGTAATCTTCGCACTTAAAATCTGGAGACATGATCTCTACGGTACGAAGTGCACCATCTTCACCGATCATAAAAGTTTGCAGCACATATTTGATCAGAAGGAACTGAATATGAGGCAACGAAGATGGGTCGAGTTGTTAAGCGATTATGACTGTGACATCCGTTATCACCCCGGCAAGGCTAACGTCGTAGCCGATGCCTTGAGTAGGAAAGATCGGGTTAAGCCATTGCGAGTGCGAGCACTGGGGATGATAGTCCAGTCGAACCTTTCGGACCTGATTCGAGTTGCTCAACGTGAGGCGTTGAAAGAGAAATAATTGGAAAATGAGGGACTTTACGGCAATGAGAAGAATTTCGAACAGCGCGTGGGCGAAATTCTCTACTTCAAAAATCGTGTTTGGATCCCGACCCTCCATGACCTTCGTGAATTAATCTTGGACGAAGCGCATCGATCGAAATATTCCACACATCCGGGATCGGATTAGACTATTGATGATACGAATATCTGAAAAGATTTTGTTAATGACCGAGTTTGGAGAAAGATATGGTTACGTATGTTGGTGAAAATTTAAGTTATGCAAGAGATAAGGCTGCATACCGAAAACCCTTGGGAACGCCACAACGACAGAAAATTCGCCAATGATAGTGGGAATAAATTACATTGGATTTCGGGACGCAAATTCCCAAGATATATCAAAGGCATGAGGAAAATTGGGTAATCGCGGATCGATTAACCAATCCTCGCATTTCATTCCAATCTATGACGATTACCACAATGAATTCTCACCCAAATTCTTGATGGGGAAATGGTATCTCGTCGTGGAGTACCATTTTCAATGATCTCAGATCGAAATAGTCATCCTACTTCCATTATTGGAAGGAGGGGAAGGAAGCGTCGAGAGCTTGAAGCTTTCTATGGGTGAAGTAGTTATCACCAATTTGTTAAATTGAAAATGGGTGTCGATCAAGCCATAAGATTTGAATTGATTCGAGAAACAACCAATCGGATTTATAATATTTAAGATAAGTTGAAAGCAGCGCGAGATTGGCAAAGGATTTATGCCAACCTTCAAAGGAAACCATTGTCACTGGAAAGAGGTCACAAGGCATTTTTTTTAAGGCATCACCTTCGAGAGGTGATATGAGGTTTGGCAAAACCGAAAATAGCTCCTTAATATATTGGACCTCATGAGACTATCTCCATGATTGGTCATTTAGTTTATCGATTAAAGTACGGCAGGGGCTAAGTACTATACATGATGTTTTGCCATGTATACGGATTGAAAAGTACCTAAGCAATGAGGCAACGAGAGTACTAGTAATGGAGGTACTCATAGAAGATATACTTGATATCATAAATAATTCCGTAGAGATAGTAGACGGGAAAGCTAAACAGTTTGGACATACCAAGCTTTATTGATTAATAATAAGTGGAATTCACAGCGAGGACCAGATTATACCTGGTAACTCGAGGGTGAATTCTGAAGGAAAAACCCCCACCTTTCTCTCGGAAAGGGATAGTGAGCGTGTAAAATTTCGAGGACGAAATTTCTTAACGGGGGGAGAATGTAACGATTCCGACGAAACCCGGTATACCCTAACCGGTAGACGATAGTTACGTCATATTTAATGTCGGGTACATGAATTACCATAGTATTTATACGAGAATACGTGGTTCACTGTATTGATTGTACGTGAATATATAATTCATCGTATTGAATATGAGATTATTCGATCGATAGTTATTAAAACCCGAACGAATCGAGGGTTCAATTATAGACGATATCTATAATATTTAGTGATTATACGAAGCATTAATGCTTCGGGATAAGTAAAGTTCGGCACAGAAAAAGAATTTCGATTTAATGGTACGTCGGTACATTAAACGAAACCTTTAATACCAAACCGAGCAAGAGATGATCGATCAAGCCGAAAAAGATGCGCAATAATTAATAATATGATGTTTTAAGTTAATGAAAGTCATGGTTTAAGTTTTTAAAGTTTTTAAATCGGTTTTGTATAAATTTCATTTTTAGCCGAAAAACGACCGTTTTAGCCTCGTTTTAAGCCGAATTAAACATTTAACCGAAAAACGAACTGAACCAGATTATCCAAAACATTATCCGGATTTCGAGAATCCAAATGAGTGGCCAAGAATGGAGACGTGGGTCCCACCCCACCACCTCCTTATTCCGATCGGACAAGGGCTTGCCCTTATTATTATTTTTTTTTTCTTTTTTCTCAACAAGCATTCAACAAATCTTCATCTCTTCTTCACATATGATCCAAAAACCGAGACTTGGTAGCAAGAACAACGAGGTAAAGATTGAGTATTTCACGTTTTCATCTTCCTTTCTCGAGTTATTTGCAAGAAAATGAGGTTTCAAAGATGAAAACCGATTCTTGCACGATCAAGTGATGTATACGGGTTATACAAGGGATCTTGGTCCAAGAAAGGAGTTAAACGAATCAAAAACGAATTTTTACGGTTAAACCTTTGTTTTTGGAATCATAACCGAAACCATGAAAGAAATGGCTTGATCGTGAGTGTAACTTGCTTGGTATTGTGGTATGTTGTTTGTAGGCTCTGTGTTTAGTGGTAGATAAGGCGGAAAGACGAGTTTGTAGCGTGTAGTGGCGGAAAACGAAAGGTATATTCGGTTTATGTTCGGTTTTGGAATTGTGGACAGATTGTTGATGGTTTAGAGTTAGGTCATGAAATTTTACAGAGATGTTCTACACATGAAAATAAGAGTTATGTGAATTTTTGGTAACTTTGGATAAAGGATGAATATTTGGTGAATTTAATGCTCGGTTTTGGTCAAAAATGGTGAAAAATAGTTAAATAGCATGAAAAATTCTGGAAAATTTCAGATAAGCTTTTTCTATCATTTATAAGTCACACACAAAATTTGAGGTCCGTTGGAGAAGTCTAAGTAGGCTTTCCGGTTAAACGAGTTCTAGGGTTTTCTAGCTCGGTTTTAGTGAAAAGGGCATGTAAAAGAAGATTTTGGTTCTGGAAAAATTACAGGGGACTATGTGGATGGCAGGGGACATTCAGGAGAAATTTGGGATTTTCTAAGATCGTTTGGTATTTACGACGTATTTAGTGTTTAAATGGTGTTTAAAAATAGATAAATAAATTTTAAATATAAAAATTAATTCTGGAAATATTTTTATAAAATTCCCCACTGTCAAAAAGTCATTTGTGCAAAATTTCAAGATCCGAGGTTAAACGGTTAATTATTTGTGCTAATTATCAAACTTTTAAAGTTAAAACGCGTAAACCGGTGAAGTTCGCTTAAGCGAGCTGACTGGTGTATAAAAACCCTAAAAATGAACTATTTTCATATAATTGAGTTAAAAAAGTAAAAATAAATCATCCGAACATAATTCGGATGATTTGAGTAATTTTAACCTATTTTAACAGTTTCCGGTACGCCAAAGACGGAAACGAGTCCCGCGGCCAATCGGGACGTCTAAACCGAGCTCTAATTTCACATCTTTAATTAAATTATAAGTCAACCACTACTCTCGGGTCGTGTGTGACTAAACTCATTTTTGATACCTAAAAACGAATAACCGTGCTAGGCACGCAAAACGAGAAAAACAACTAATAGTAATTATGACCATGGAACTCTAAACTATATCACAATCTGAGTCCGGAGAAGTGTTTCTGGGTTAACCTTGCCCCCAGAACGGGTACAGTGCTAGGTTAACAGTGTCCCTAGATGTACCGGTTAACACGGTTAAAGTTTTATTAATAATGAGTGTATAGTAACGATCGTAGGGATCATATTACAGATTGGACGTGTTAACTGATAATGATTGTTGTTACCTGCTTGCATGTGCTAAGGTGAGTTTCACGAGCCCCTTTTTCTGAATTGTTTTCAAATATTTTCCCGGGGCGGAAGCATGTTACTATTGAAATGTTTAAGTACATACTGAACGCATGGATTTGCGTGGATTTATATATATTTAATTGTACGGGAATCGTACGGAATGGGAACAGTATTGGGTTAACAGTGTCCCCAGATGTCCCTAGAAGTGTTTCTGGGTTAACAGTGTCCCCGGAATGAGTACTGTACTGGGTTAATAGTGTCCCCAGACAGAGGTTTCGCTTGTGGGCTCAGCATAATTACATCGTAATTCTGGGTTAACATTGCCCCGGAATGGGTACAGTACTGGGTTAACAGTGTCCCCAGATAATATTATATTTTGATATGGATTTATCATGGTTTACTCAAATTGTGAAACTCACCAACTATTCGTAGTTGACCCGTTTTCTCACATGCTTTTCAGGTACAATTAAGATGAAGTGATTGCTTACGTGCTAAGTGCTTGATGTGTGTAAGATTTGCGTGCAGGATATTAGGATACATTATAACAAATAGAATTGTGTATCGTATTGTATGATGTGTGTATCACCTAGACGGTAATGAAATACAAGATAATGTAATTTGAAGCATATAATGTATTCAGTTTTCTTTATAAACAATGTGGTTGATATCAGAGGTGTCTGTTGCATCCCGTTTACGTTTCAGCTGCGGTTACGGGGTGTTACAGGTTGAGAGTGTTTGACGAGTATGATCAGGTTCAAATGAGTGGTGAGGCTTGGTTTTCTGAATGATAAGGTGTTAGGGTTATCCATAAGGTTGCTTTAGAGATTTCCAAGCTTTCTCATTGGTTTAAAGGGTCAAACAAGTGATAATAACAACAACAAAAAAACGAACTTGGCATCTGCAGGTCTAAGACCACCACGCGTGGCCGCCCTAGCCTTCATGGCCTCTGGGCACGGCACCCATGAGGGTGGGGTTAGGCCAGCTCGTCTTGTGTGGTTCGTTTTGCGTCCTGGAAGTTCGTTTTTGATGTAATTTGATCGTTTAAAAGGCGTTTTCGAATTCGTAAAAGGGGTTTTTCAAATTGAACATGTTGGAATGATATAGTAACATAAAATCCAATATTTTATATATTTGAAATGTTCGGGATATAAATCGGGTCGGTTTACGTGATAAACGAATACACAAACGGAAACAAATAGAGCCCGAAATTGACAAATGTCACAGTATCCCAACTCATTGGAAATTTCGTCTCGAAATTAAAATAAACTCAAAGGAAAGTAATTACTAACGAATGTCAATTTAGTAAGACAATTGCATGAAAAATTTCTAAACAAAAGAATAACGTCAAATTCTTGCATGATTCGAAAACGCTACAAATGAGAATAATAATAAAGGAACTTATCTATAGGATGTACCAGCGGCGTACACACCATGCCCTTATCATAGCTCGCATTTCTACCGTTTTTCCGTTATCATCCTCAGGTCTGAGTTATCGCACACAAGTGTACTTACTATGCCTTCCATACGGGGAATTCGATAATTAAGTGTGCACCCCTAATTATTTTGATAGTCGTATGGTCGACATGGTCCGTTCTATTGTGTGGTTTAATAGACATATTTATTTTGAAATTTTAACATTAGAAACGTACACAAAGCTGTTGAACTTTACAAATTATTGATAAAACAATACCAACGGTTGAAAATTTTTGGGGTTGATTTCTAAGTAAGAAGGAAAATGGGATAAATAATTGAAACAATTAAAATCTTAGAATATAAACCAAGGTGAAAATAAAATTTTGGTTTAAGTAAGTAAAGACGATCGAATAAATAAAATTCAGGGTAAACAGTTACGAAACGAGATTCGAAGTCAAAGGTCATCAATGTGAAGGAATAAACAAATCATTAAAATCCATGGTTGAAAGTTGGGACAAAATTAGTATAAAATCTGATAAGTGAAATTTTAATAATGAGTACTCCGAAAAAGGAAATGAGAAATCCAATAAATGAAAACGAGAATACAAAGAGTGAAAATGAAAAATCCGATAAGTGTAAAAGAGAAAACCCAATAAGGTCGGGATAAACATCGTTACAATCAATAATAGCGTACGATGAGTTTCATACGTGAATAAACTCGAGGTTATAAGCAGTTGAGAATATGATTTCGTGAAATGTAATAATATGAGAAAAAAGGTGAGTTCCTTGGGGTGACGCATACATGTATCAAACTTAAAATAAATAGAATTTGATTATCAACCAAAGCAATCGATGAAATGTGATAAAACGTGAATACTGCCACTATAGTGAAACCATTTATATAATCATCATTATAGTAACGGTTTCTAATAGCACCAAAACTTGCGGACAACCACACATAGGCCGCTTAATAGATTAAATGAAATGATGTAGAATAATGCATAGAATTATGTTTTGCATAAATTCTCTAATATGAATAACATAGTCGCAAAAGACAAACGAAATTTTTAGCGAAATTTGTCAGGTCCCAGATTTCAGCTAGATCTTACTCAAATAATGTCATAACTCACACAAATAAATGTGTCGACAAGGGAGTTAATGATGGGTTTCTATATTTAGAAAGATTACTGTTTATTAAAGGCGGAATCAATAATAAACAAGGTAGTTGATATCAATATTCATATGTAACTAACACACACAAGATTCACTCAAAAGATTTCCATTCATATGAAGATTATCATACAAAAAGGATAATCGATTTAGGGTTTCTTGTAGGAAAACGGCAGTGGCTCAATAAATATTCTCACTTAGTATCGTATTCAGCCGCCTATTTTTCCGTATCCTCGGGTGTGCCTTAATTATTCCTTTTATAGGCCTGACACCCTTGGACAGCTGTCATTCCTTCTAGAAACCCTAAATGTTAAAACATATTCAAATTACATAATCAGAAATAATCCTAAGTTAAAACAAGTCTTCCGGGTAGGCTTTGCATCAATTTTGTCTTTCCGAGTACGTTCTGTCATCCTTCATAACTTGGTAACATATAAGTGTGCTCGGGATCAGTTTCCGGGTAGACTTTACTTAAAGAGTATTTTGTCAAGTAAATAAGTCATCGGGTAGACTTCAATCTTCTTGACTTTGCCAGACTTTGCCCGACAAACCCTTACGAGCAACCTTGTTCTTCAATGGTCCCTTCAACCCTTTGCTAGTAAATATCTTATTAGCAAAGTGTGCTTGGTAGCACTGTTCCTTACTTAGTTGAACCTTGCCCGATGATTCTTAAGATATTCCATCAAGACATCAAGCATACTTGGACCATACTTATTAATGAATACCTTGCTCGGTCTTCCAATCACTTGGCTTCATGAGCTTGGTTAGCCAGAAGCTTTCTCGAGAGTGAACTTTACTTGGCTATGAAGAACAGACTTGCTTGATAAAGTGATCCTTGCCCGGATAAGCATAAACTAGTGAACCATGCCCGGTAATACAATAATTTGCAAACCCTACCCGGATATCCACTAAAGAAGACTTCAAGAAGATAACCCTGCCTGATAGATAAAATATCGTACCCGGCTAAGTAAAAGCTTGCTCGGAAGTATAAGGTGTGCTCGGTTCCATACTTAGTCATTTCTGAAAGAGGTTGAGAAGATTCCAATCTTTCATCTGATCAGTTTTGGGTCAAATCTTGACTCAACAATCTCCCCCTAGATTGGAACACCTCAGCTGTCCCAAAACACATCTATAGTTACTTACACAGGATTAAAAATACACATCAAATTCAAAATCAAAGTTACATATTCAAATGACATAAACAATTACATATTCAAAAGTTGTCAAAAGACATTACAAAATAAAGCCTATTCTATGAGTCTTGTCTCTTCTTTTCATTGTAGGCTGCTTGTCTTCTGTCAACTATTACTGATGCAGCTCTTAGCTTAAAAATATCAAGGATTCGGTAGTGAGTGTGACTTTTTGGAATAACCAAATCCCTTATATCCATCAGATCTTCATCATGCAGGTAAGTCAAGTCTTCATCTGTTTTGATTATCCCCAGTACCTTTCCATCAGAGTTTCTTAGCACATACTGGTCAACATCTTCTTTATAATCAATCTTAGTAATGATGCCATTCTTTTGAACAGTGTAGTTGGGGCGTGTCAATCTTCTTTGAAGACTGATGCATGTATTCATATTTGACAAAGGATTTCTATCTCTGACATTTATCTTGTAGTTCCTTTCAGCAATGTCCATCCTTCTTAACTTTGCAGTTCTCTTAGATCTGTGAAATTGGACAGTGTTCTAGTTTCTCTTTTCTTTTAGGAATGGGAAACCTTTGTCAGCTTCTTCTCTTAAGTACTTGGATAGATCATTCTGTTGCCTTCCAGTCCTCCTGGTTCTGTTTCTGTAATCATACAAACTGAGATCTGCCATCCTCTCCAGTTGTTCATGAGTGTATTCATGAAAATCACTCCTCACAACAATGTCTCTCAGTTGCCTACTCTCCATAATTACTTTAAGAGATTCAGTAACAGAATCATAGTAGAGTTGTCTTGGCAGATCCACATCGGATTATGGTCTTTCTGTTCTTTGGGATCCACTCCTACTTGAATCACCTCTTCCACCTCTTGGATATCCTCTTGAAATTGGCGGCCTGAAAAAGAATAGACTTCATGGGTTTTCTAGTCCCCAAATTGAAAGTTCTTATGTAGATTAACTCTACCATTTCAGGTGGAATGTGAATAAGTTCATCAACATTGTGTCCTGCCTCTTTCCAATGAATTTTTATCATTTTTTGTATTCCAGGATTGTTTGACAATCCTGCAGGCACAAACACCCCATCAACAAAGCTTCTAGGGTTATCACTTTCCCATAGAGCCTTTTCCCAGTCAGCCTTTTGCATATAGAAAAGTTCTTTCAAGTCTTGCTTTTCTAAGGCATTAAATGAAGCTTCATCCATTCCCCTTTGATTAATCATTATGCCCCTTAGAATATTGATCATCTCTTCATTCTCCCAAGGAACAATTAGTTTATCTTCAGGTTCAAGCTTAACTTCTTGAGGGGTTGGGTTTCAACCGGCCTGACTTGTTCTTTTAACTGTTCCCTCAAGTTTTGAATTTTTCTTTTCTTTGTTTAAGATACATCAGTTGGTTTAGACTGCTTGGATGAGCTCTCAGTTTGTACCGTCTTCAATTTTTCCTTTCTTTTAAGTTTATTGTACTGGTCCAACACTGATTCTCTTGATAAGTTCTCAACTATCTCAGGCTTTACCCCTTTCTCCAGTAGGTATCCACACATACCTCCAAACTTCTGTTTCAAAGTTTCCATCTTTTCAATCTTTTCATTTTCTCTTACACATTTTTCTATTACTTTCTCTCTTTCACTGTTATAAAGGTCTTGAAGCTTGTCATTATTGAAGTGGATCAAGTCTTTTTCAGAATAACCATGCTTTCTTAGATAATTTCTGTGTTTCTGAGCATCTCTATTCTTTTGTTGCATAATTCTTTTGATCTTGTCATTTTCTTCTTCAAGTCTCTTATTCAGTTCATCATCATTCATATGAGCAATGCTTTCAAATTTCACACCAAATGCCTTCAGCTTCTTAATCAAAGGATTGTTCATTTTGGCATTCAGCAAACTCTGCTCAATGTTATCCCTTTGTTTATCAGTCATTGTCACATTTAGGGATTCAACATTGGCAGTCTTGGCACTTTTTCTTTGATCATCATTGTCATCACCATCATCAGATTCATCAAACTCATCCTCTTCTTCAGTTGATTCATCAACTGCATCAATCTTGGGTTCATCTGAAGGTGGATGTTCTGGGTTTGGTTCACTCACAACAGGAACATCAGGAACACCTTGAACCTTTTCTCCTGGTTGCAAGGTTTGCAGTGGGACTGCCCTGATTGGACTATCTTCTTCATCAGGAGTTTCAACATAACATTTATTCTTCTCATCCCATTTTCCTCTCTTCTTAGGTCTTTCATGTTCAGACTGTTCAGGTGCCCTTTTTCTTGAGTATTTCTTTCCATACTTGGGATCATCCATATACTCCCATTCATCTGGGTTCTGTCTAATGTCATCTTTAATCTGTTGAGCCCATTTCTTTGCAGCCATTGAGGCAATGGACTCACCAATCTCCTCTTCATTAATCATTTCAGTATTCAGATTTGTAGGTTCAGCAGTTTCATTTGAATTCTTTTCAGATTGACTTTGGGTTTGAAACATGCTAACCACCATGGCTAAGGAGTTGTCTACTTACTCATCTCTCTTCAAATTAATCAAAGCCTCAATCACATCTTGATCAGCCACTTCTTCATTAATTATTTTTGCCAAATTGGCTTGGTTGATCAAGGTTTCCTGCTCGGCCAGCTCCGCTGGAGTCAAGGTTTGGGCTAAAATTTCCCTCTCCCTTGTCTCTCTCAATATATTTTCCTGTTCTCTTCTGGAAGCAGCAGCAGCTTCAGCATCATCTCTAAACAAGATATCTTTCTCTGGATAAGCCTTAACAGGCTCTTTTTCGGTTACTTTAGCCTTTCCCTTACTCAATCTTCTTTGGATCTCTTCTTCACAGGCTCAACTTCATCAATATCTCTATCCAGTCTTTCCATCTCTTCATCTTACTCTACAGTCTTTGAGGTTTCTGTTTGTTCAGTTTCTGGTTCAGTGAGTATCAACTCCTCAGTAGCAGCATCTTCTTCATTCATTACATCAGTTTTAATGTCAGTTAGATTATCAGTAGCTACATCAGTCAAGACATCAGTATTTTCATCATTTAACTTTTCAATATCATTTCCAGTCTTTTCTTCATTTCTCATTTCTTCCTCCTCCTCCTCACTCCATACCACATTCACAACTTCATCATTACATCATAATTTTGTTCTCCAACATCTGATTTATCACCTTCATAATCAACATCCTCCAATCTCATTTCATCACTTTCCTCACCATCATCATATGCATTCAGGATGCTTGTCAAACCATTAACAGTTTCTACCCCTGTTACCTTCTCAGTTTCAGCACTTACTATAGAATCAGTTGGCATAATAACATTCTCCCCCTGTTTTAGGGTAGCTGAGGTCTTCTCAACCCCCTGCTCCAGGGCTTGAATTTTCATTTTTGCCCGGGCCAACTGATCTATCAACATCAAATTCTTCATGGTCACCTCCTCATTCCTCTTTCTCAATTCAGTATTCTCTAACATCAAGTCCAAATTCCTTTGGAATAAGTCTGTGTTAGTGGGTGGTGATGTAGGTGTGATGTAGAGAAAGGTTCATAATCAGGTTTTCTTGAGTTGCAGTTTGAGTTTGGATAATGGGTTGTGGTGGTGATTGTGTATGAGGTGTGCTGGAAATAAATGGATCAGTGTGAATTGGGCTAGTGGATGGTGGTGTTTGTGGTGTTGGGGATAAATGAGTTGATGTTTCAAGCTGGCTCAAGGTTAAGGTTTGAGGTGGGGATTGTGTAGTTTGGTGTGGTGGAGTTTGTGGTGGTGATGGTATAATGGGTTGGTCAATGGGTAATGGTGATTGTGGTGGTGCTGAAATAGGTAGGTCAGTTGGTAATGGAGGTGTGGTGGAGTTTGTGGTGGTTGTTCAGGGTCTTCAATTTGCTCCCCCTGATCTAGTGCAACATCATCCATGGCTATTCCAGCCCCTCCTTCATCTCCATCATGATCATCATCTCCATCTTCAGAACTATCTTCATCACTCTTATCATCTTCACCTTCTTCCTCCTCTGAGCTTAGCTCAGGTACTGGCATAATCTCAAACTCATGATTCAACAACCATGGTAATATTTCATATGGAATGTTGGGATTGTATCTGTTTGCCCTTCTTGGATTTGCAATTCTTCTATAAGTGTCTGGATTCTACAGCTGATGTGTCATACCAATTGTGGGCAGATCCTGTAATTCCCTGTTAAAATGATCTGTAGGAACCTAGGGTATTACAGGAATCTATCATCCTTTGCCTTCTTCAAATTTCCAATCATGCTATCAAATATCATCTTAGAAAAATTGAAAGGCAGATCATATATAATACCAACAGTGGCATTTGCTAAATCACGACTCATCAGAGTCCATGATCCTTTTCTTGGAGCAAACCCCTGTATCACATGGTGAATCAAGAACCTATACAACATAGGGAACATCCCCTTTTGAAATTGTCCATCATGGACAGTTCCCTGATACCCCAACGTCTGCTCAAAGATCCTCATCAAATGATCAGTATTGAAATTAATATGGTTATGGTCATCATCACGTAACTGTAGACATCTTCTTATCATTCCTTCTGTAACATGAATCTCATTGCTCGCAACAGTTGCTTCGATTCTTTTCCCATGTATGTCATCAACGAGTCTAGCAGAACGCCAGAAATCTAGTGAATGATTTCTGTAGATGATTGGGCATTCTGTGAAAGCAAATCTCACATTGGATCTAGCCATCCAAGAAATCATCCTCTCCACTGGCTCATTGTTAGGAGTGACGTCAAGCAGTGCGCACATATTGTGCTTTGGTTAAAGGCATACTTAGGTTGAACTTCTTCTTCTTCTGCCATATCTGAACATCACAATCAAACATATTCAAAGTGAAATTAGCATAAAAGTTCATTACTTTACGCAATTTCAAGTTATAAATTTGTAGAAGAAAGAGAGAAATTTTATTAAGAACCTGATCTTCGACAAATTAATAACCTAAACACAAAAACAGAATATTAGTAATCAAGTACATAATTGAAGCCCATTATAATCTAATCGTTATTTGAAAACACATTATCATTGCATACCGAGTCAGAATTAGGAGGCTGATTAAAATTAGGGTTTGTATTAGAGACGAATATGATAAGTCGATTTGGGTTTCTTTGAGAGTAAGCAGTTGTAGTGGAAGGAGAGAGAGAGAGGGAAAATAATGTTGAAAATATCCTAACTCCCTCTTATATACCTTTTGAAAGTGGGTTTTAAATGCATTTTGTCGTGTAGTGAATTATTAGCTGTCAAACATAATAATCTTATCCAATTTTAAAACCTTACCTGATAAAATTAAAGGTTAAACTTTGCTCGGAAAATTTTCATTATTAATTGACAAAGTTTACCCGGCATCTTCCACTTACAAACCTTGCTCGGTCAAGTTAACAAATTTAAAGTCAAGTAAAGATGAAGAAAGCTTACCCGAAATATCATATTTCTTGAGAACTTATTCACAAGATAAATAATCAAGTATAAAATATCAAATAAGCATCCTTGCTAAGAATCAATTAAGATACCCAGATAAATTTCTCAAATATAAATTAAGTAACTCAAACTAGCATAAATCCTATCAGAATCAGAAACACATTCAATCAAGCATACTTTGATGTATAGTATGCCCGAGCAACCTTCATAAGATAGTGTGCCCGAACAACCTTCTTTACAAAGTATACCCGAATAAACTTTCACATAGTATAAAGTGTGACCGAATTGAATCTTGCAGGCAGTGTACTCGGAAAGTCAAATTGTGAAATTACCAAGTATATTGAGGGAACAATAGTGTACCCAGAATATAAAGTGTGCCCGGAAGACAAAGTCTTCTCGAAAACACTTGTAATTTCAAAGCAATCATAATCACAAGTAATACATAACATGTTCGGAATGAAATTAAACATAAAACACCTAAGTGTACTATAGTCTAGAATTTCAAAGAGCTTGCCCGACAATCCTATGTTAGCACTAAGCTTGCTAGGACAATCATATTCAAACATCAGGTATGCCTGGGAACTAAATTTCACAGTTTAGTCTACCCGAGAAACTTCAAATCAATAAATCATACCCGAAAAACATATTCAAACATAAATAGTTAGGCTTGCCCGGAAAGTGACTAATATTAGTAAACTCTACCCGAGAAGCATCAAATACTTCAAAGCATGCCCGAAAATTGTATACTTAGATAGAAGTATCTAAGTGTACTCGGAAAGGTTATAAAATATTAAACCTTATCCGAAAATACATATTCAACCATATTCAACTGTTTTATGCCCGGAAAGGTTTGAGAACATCAAACCTTACCAGAACTTACATATTCAATCCCTTTTTTTAGGCAAAATGCAACATTGTTTGACTTAACTTGTCAGAGACATTTCTAAGTTATGTATCATTACAGATCATAGTTTAAGAGCAAATGGTGCATTTAGAGATCAAATTTCAGTTATGTTTCAATTCAAAACAATTTCTTTTGTAAACTTAAAATATTTCAGAAATGGGATCATATTGACTAAGTAGCTTTCTCAATACTTCATTCTCAGCATTATTATGACTACAAAGACAGGTCAACAGCAGGTCTAGATTTAACATGATTTTCATTTCTTTGGTGATATGATTAATTTTAAATTAAGTTGTAGAAAAATTTAATGGATAACACATGTTGTGTTCTGATGCTCATTATCTATCCTCAAGGCTTATTTGGCTTTCTCCAGATCACCCCAATTTGACTTTGACCCCCCGGTTTGGGTTAAAAATTTTAATGAAAGAACATATTTTTAAAAATTTATAAGATATTTCTTTCCAAATCTACAAAAATATGTGAGGTTGAACGTTGGATTTATATGCCACACAATCGGACTTACAGGCCTTTCATTCAGGATGTTTAAAGGACTTATATGATTGCCTCCACCCTTGTAGTTCTGTTATTAACCCTCATGTTTGTATTTTTCCAATAAAAATATGTGAACATGTATCAACTTTTGGTTGATTAAATATTTGAAATTAAAATGGTTCATAGCTGTTCTATGTCATTCTTTTAAAAGATATTTCAATTTTGGGTAACCAAAGACCAACAGGCTTGTGTATGGCTGGATAATCACTTTTCTACCTATCATTTGAAAAGATTTATCTAGGATCATGCATAGACAGCAATGTAACTCCACATAAATCTTAGCATTTTCTTTATGTTTATATCACCTTAGATTTTACATATCATGAGAAAGCAACCATACATGTTAATGATTGTACTAAGAGTCCTTTTAGCCTAATAAATCCATATGATTGGCTAAGTAGTCAATGTACTATCATTTCCCATTAATATTCAGTTTAATATTCAATCACTCCAATGTCTCTTAATTGTCAGTTAAATGGCTATTCTGTTTGACCACAAGTGGTTAACATAACCAAACATACATTGTGAATATATGTCCTTTCAAAGTCAGAGCTATTGACATAGTTTTAAGTTAAGGAATAGAAAACAAGTTATAATTGCCCCAAATGCTTTCAGTTTTCTGGTTAATGGCTATCCTTTTAATCTTTGCAGATTGCAGGACCAAACATACACAAGTGTATGTCCTTCCAACTGGGCAAATGATATAATTTTCAGCAAAGATAACTACCTGAGACTTGTCATTGAAAAATTCTTCTTTTAGGCTTCTTTAAAGCTTGAACTGAATAGTATTATCATGTCTCTACACCATTAACAACTTGCTCATGTTTTGATCAAAATTTTGTGATTATGCAAAAGTTCATTTGATAATTCATTTGAAACCTTTAAATTTGACATAAAGACATATTTTGACACAAACAGTTGTAACATATACAAATCTTAATCATTCTCAACATAATTAAAACAAGTAGACATTCTTAACATTCATAGTCTAACCTATCCTAATAACATCAAGATGATCAGATAACATACATATTCAAGCAATCATAATCAAGTGATTACTCATGACATCAGATAAGCATTTAATCAGTTTAATCAATCTAACTACTTATCATAATATCAAAACAGTTAACTGATAATCAATCATTAGCATCAATGACACATAAATAGCACAGATAATCAGTTAAGCACAAAACAGTTAACATCAAACAAGTAACATATTCATAATATATTCATTCAACATTCAAAGTATGTGACCTCAAGCAAGAATAGTCAATTAGCACATAGAGACACACACTAAGCACACATCCTCAATCAGACCTCATCTGAGTTGATCATACCCAGAGCTTTCAAAAGAAAATTGAATCTGGTTCTGTCAAGTGGCTTGGTGAATAGGTCAGCCAAGTTGTCACTTGTGTCAACTCTCTGCATTTCAATCAAACCTTTTTCATTACAATATCTAATGAAGTGATGTCTGATTTCAATATGCTTAGTCTTTGAATGTTGGACTGGATTCTTGACAATAAAGTATGCAGCAGTATTATCTAATGAGTGTTCAGAAAATTTAAACCATAATCCAGCATTTGGTTCTGAATCCAGAGAACTTGGGCACAACAAGCAGATGCAGCAACATATTCAGCTTCTGCAGTTGAGATTGAGACAGTTGTTTGCTTCTTGCATTGCCATGACACTAGCCTTTCTCCCAAAAATTGACATCCACCTGAGGTTGACTTCCTGCTCATGTTGCATCCATCATAATCACTTGTAGGTTCCCAGCCGGATCTACACAGGAGTATCTCGTAACACGAGGGTGCAGAATCCCCACGTAATACAATACGAGCATAAGATAGATAATACGTTGAACCGATAAACAAACACACGTCACAATACTAATAAGCACGATTGTATTGCAACACTTCAACACGTGATATCAGTAATCACCAATACACGTTCGGAAAAACTGTTTCAAAATAAGTCGAAGTGTGGTTTAAATATAACTCGACAACTTCGCCTAACTTACTAGGCGAAGTTGTCATAACTTCGCTTATCTCCAAGTTCGCCTACATCCCAGGCGAACTTGTGCAAAACAATATTCAAAACCAAAACTAACAATCTAACACGATTACAGACACATACAAAACACGAGATACGAACTACTGACATTATGCAACAACAGACTCCCCCTTGGCAGTAGCTTCATATCTCTATCTTCATTCTCGTGTCTAATAATCCCAAAAATCTCGTGTCACCCGTCTTCAAGCATGAACTCCATGTCTTACACAGACAGAGACCGCCCTCTGGTACTTCTTGGCTTCATCTTTCCACACAGGAATATAGAAGATCTTCTTATCGTTTAGTACCTGCAAATCAGCTTGAGACAAATTTACCAAGTTCATGGGATCATACACTCTTAGAATCTCCTGTTCGTCTTCATCTTCCATGACAGCTTCAGCTGTTTGACTATCAACGTACCACCACTTGAGACTCTTTAAGACATCCTTGGGCATTATCTTCATCGGCACTTCTTTCAAACACCGAATCGGCTTATATTTCATCACCATCCAAGGTTTTCCATCAGCTCGCATTCCCCTTTCCTTATCTTCAACTAACTTTCCTTTCTGAGGCTTTAACAACTCAAATTTCTTCTCTTTCACACTTTCTTTCCACACAATCTTCCCAATTATTCTAGCCATATTGTCATCACTCCTATTAATCAATCTCAATCTAGCCAAATCCTTCACCTCACACTCAGGCAAGGTATTGAGAGATCTCAACGTTCTCTTAAAATACTGAATCCCATCAAAGCGTTTAATCACAAATAACTTTAACTGCTCATCATACAGCCAGCAAATAATACCTTTCTTCGACTCAGCATACCCTTTGATATTGTAACTCTTTTTGAACATTGTTGGAACCGCTGGCTTCTTTGTCTTAACAAACCATTGAGCATAGCCTTCTTTCCATCTCGGCTGTTCTTCCCACTCAGACTCATCTGACACATCCATATCTTGACTCACATTCACCTGTCAACGTCTGGAATATCATGTTCTACACTATCATCCACAATCTCACCTTCTTCTATCTCACTATCAATCACAATCTGTTCTCCTATCTTTTCAATCTCCTCAATAGTTAACACATCATCATCACCCACATCATCATCACCCAACATTTCCTCATCATCAACAACCACGACATTTTCACCACCTGATTCGCCTGCCGTTCCAGTTAACTCCCCTTGAGATGTGGAAGTCCCAAGAGTTTGTTCAGTTCTTGGCAACTCACCACCTGCACCTTTCGATGCATTGAGATCATCGTCTCTATCTTGTCTCTTCTTGGTTCTCAACCCGTCGCCCTTGCAGCTCGTCTCCCCCAGAGATGCTAAGAAATGTTTTAGAGCATCAAATAGTTTACCGTGTTCAACAAGGAGGGATGATTGGATCTGATTTTCTGCTACAAGTTGCTGGATAGCTTGAGTCTGGATTAGATTGATACTTGACTGTTCAGCAACTACCCGTTCAAGAGTAGCTATCCTTTCAGAATCAAACAAGGTAGCATCAAAATCAAAACGTATGTGAGAAACGTCTTGAGCATAAGGTGGAGGTATTCCCAAACTAGCTGGAGTATCAGAAGTAGTCTAAAGAGTAACTGCGGGTGGTATTAAAACAGGCAACCCCGCAGTAGCAACCAACGTTGACTCAACAAATCTTGCAACAACCTCCGATGGAGTAACAGTAGAAGGTGGCAAGGAGACTATCTCCGATGCTGTAAATTGAAACGTGGTCGGAGGAACACCAAAGGATGACGATGCGGTCACCACGGGAACACTTGAGGTCATTGGCACTGTCACAGGAATAGAAGCATGAACCATAGTCATACCAGATAACGAGGGTGGAGAGAAACGAACCACCCTTGAGCTTTCACCAACTCCTGAACTCTCACCAGTTCTGACCTTCTTCGATCTTCGTACCAACTTGTCTAACTCTTCCTCATAGTCAAATTCACTGTCATCCGAGTCTTTCTTTCTCTTGCCATGTATTCTTTCTTGTCTGACCAGAATCTGTTGTGCTTCAGCAATATCGTCAGTGGAGGAATCAGAGTCGGTTCTCTCAGAATCCGCCACAGACGTAGCGACCATAGAGACATGCACACCAGATGCCTCAGCTACTGGAGCTCGAACCTCAGCAGCTGGATCAATTTGTTCCATGTCGAAGAACCCTTGTCCTCCAAAGGCGGCTTCAAGATCGACCTGTTCTTTCGGAGCTGTAACAGGATCAGCAGGCAGTGCTTGCTGTACCACAGGTGGTGGTTGAGCCACAGGAGGTGGTTGAGGAACATTAGCCTGTTGCGGTGCCGGGTCACGAAATTCATCTCCTGGAGGAGCAATATAAGCAGAGTTCACCAAATAACAAAACAATGCATTGTGCCGTGGATGAAGCTCTGGTTTGCTACGAGTAGTTGACGACCTACATTGCGCAAAGATTCTCTTACTTACACTCTCAACATAACGGATAGGACGTCGTTGAGGCACCGTAGGGGCTACATGATTCAGAATCATCTGTAAAAATCTCGGGTACATTAAAAATCTTTCCCTGGCGACCGCGCGTCTCTGACGATCAATTTCATAAAACACCATCTGACTAAAGCTGTATGGCTTGTTGTAAATCAGGGTTGTCATTGCAGATTGCATCGTTGCCCCCATACCGTCTGTACCAGCTTTACGACCAGACATGCACACTATCATCATGTGCATCAGAAAACGCCACTGATCTAGTAAAAATCCCTTTCTCCTTTGAGTGTCACCCAACGGACCCGAATAACCCATACGTAGAAACGCACCATCTCTGAATGGAGCCAGAAAATCTGTTGGATCATTTGTAGTTTCAACCCCGAACTGCAAAGCGACCCTTATTTGATCTGCAGAGAACTGTACCACCTGATTGTTCACTGTAGCGCGCATAACCATAGGATCAACTCTAAAGTCATATTCTACCGTTCGCCAAAAGTCTTCAATATTTGGTAGAGAAATGGGGAGAGTAGTCGTGATGGCGTGAAAAATACGTGAGCGAACGAGGAACGATATGATCTCATGATAGTCGTCTATACCACTAGCATCCGGATCCAAAGTGATATACATGTTGTGACCCGGAAAGAACTATCGGTTGTTGTCACCACCTTCGTCACCACCAGCACCACCAGCCCCTGCCACAGCATCCATATCTGCACAACAAACGGTCTAAGTTAGAACATCGAAGTAGGAGGTCATAACTTCGCCTGTTACCATGAGCAAAGTTATGATAACATCTAATGTGCAAGCAAAGTTAGCCATATGGCGAAGTTGAGTACAACTTCGCCTTAAACCCTAACTTCGCTTGAGAACAAACCAGAACGTTTAAATAAAATAAGCTTGAGCAGGCGAAGTTATACCTAGGGCGAAGTTGAGAACAACTTCGCCTAAACACTAACTTCGCCTTTAACTGAAACGGCGCAAACCCGATCATTTTTTTTCAAGGTTTTGATTGGTAATTTTTGAGAATGAAAACATGAGAATATAGTACTATCGAGATCTAGAAGACTATATGGGTTACAAACAACGTAGAAACAGAAAGTTTATCGAGTGTTTAAAGGGTTGCACAAACTATGTCACAAATTGGACCACAAAGGCTTCTTATTAACACCATTAATATGAATTACAGGTTAAACCGATTCTACACACCTTGATCACGGACAAGAAACATATAATAATGAGGTTCGATTCAAGGATTAAGTTCGCCGAGGGTAGAAGTGTAGTTATAAGTTCGCCGAGAGTTTGAAGGGTGGAAAGTATTTGACCAAGTTGACCCCTGTAACATCTTTTATACTTTTGAAAATACATGGGCGAAGTTATTGTCAACTTCGCTTACCATTAACTTCGCCCCTGAACAACTTCGCCCCTTTACCTTACCAGTAACTTCGCCTATTTTAATTTACAAACCAGACCTTATAAATTTGATCAAAAAGCAACTGGCTTTTAAGAACCAAGTTTTAAACCATAAAACAAAATATGCAATGAAAATTTTAGTAATTAAATAAACGGGATCAAATTTCAGTCTTGACGAGGACCTGCATGTTTTAGAAAAGATCCGAACAGGAATCATACTAATTAAGCGGCTGTCACATAGATCCATGTTCAGCGATATTATGACATAAAGAAACAGGTTGTAAGCAGGTATAAAACTTAGTACGGTCTTCATCGCTTCTGTGATACGGATAAGGTTCAATTAAGCTCAAACTTTAGATGGACATCACATGAGAGATTGTGATGCCTCCTATCTATTCTCAAAGCGTATTTGGCTTTCCCCAAGTCACCCCGAGTTGACTTCTACCCGTAGTGTCTGATTAAACAGTAAGCACACATCGATCTTTAGAGTCTTCTTCCCGTTCTCTTTCTTGCCTCTTTATTGATATTTGAAACAACATAAGCTTCAGAAGGCTTAACAACATGTTTTTTTTTTTAATAAAGACATTAATACAGCTTCAAATTATAGACAACTGCAAGTCCCGAATCTGGATCACTGCAGGTACTCGACACTATCTTCTCGGGAATCAGAACACTCACGGGCTCGTGTATAACTGGGTAATCACTTTTCTGCCTATCATTCGGAAAGATGTATATGGAGACATGCACAACTCAGAATGATTCTCCACATTAAATCGAGGAGATTTAGTTTGTATCACTTCTACTTTTACGCAACATAGAAAGCTACCCTAACATACAATGGATGTTCTAGAGTCTTTTAGGCCTAATAACTTCACCAGTTAAGCACACAGAATTAGCGTTTCTATCACTTTCCATGGTTGGATCAATTTTCTTTTAAACATTGTATTGAAACTTCTTACGAAGTTATAGACTTGAAAAATTATATCATCTCCCAAAAAAATTTTAAATTCTATCGCCCCGATCAAGTCAAAGTCTTCAGGTAAACGGCTATCCTGAAGATCCAATGGATCAGCTGGACCGATCACACACGTGTATGTGTCCTTCTAACTAAGTATGAACGACTATTTTTCAGCGAAAGAGTAAAAACCCATCATAAACCGCCCCGGTCACTTTCAGTCATCTGGTAATGGCTATCCTCATAATCTACTAGTAGAAGTAAGGACCAAACATATCCGAATATGTGTCCTTCAAACTGAAGCAACCGACATAATTCTAAGCGATAGTGATGTTTTTTTTTTGTTTTTTTTTGTTTTTTTTACTCAGGATTGATCATCCCATTAAGCTCAACAAGATTTTGAAAACGGGATCGGTCAAACGCTTTAGTAAAAAGATCGGCGAAATTATCCAAAGAATCAACCTTTTCAAGCACAATTAATTTCTTCTCAGCACAATCCCGTATAAAATGATGACGAATGTCAATATGTTTAGTTTTGCTGTGTTTGACAGGATTGTTAGTTACTGAGATTGCAGCAGTGTTATCAATGCAAATAGGAGTTTGAGTGAAATTCAGACCGTAATCGCGCAATTGCTGTTGTATACATAGAACCTGGGAGCAGCAGTTTGATGCTGCCATGTACTCTGCTTCGCAGGTGGAAATGGCTACTAAGGTCTACTTTTTGCACTGCCATGACACCAATCTTCCTCCCAGAAACTGACATCCACCGGTTGTTGACTTCTTGTTCGGATTACAACCTCCATAGTCAGAATCTGTGTAAGCTACCAAATCCAGTTCTCCCCCTTTCGTGTACCACAATCCCAACTTAGGCTTGCCTTTGAGATACTGCAATATTCTCTTCACTCCCTTCATGTGAGATTCCTTCGGGCTTGCCTGAAAACGAGCACAAAGACAAACCGCAAACATAATATCAGGTCTAGATGCAGTTAGATACATTAAAGAACCTATGATTGCTCGATATTGGGTGGGATCAACGTCTTCATCACTGTCAGAATCAGCACCCAGTTTGTGGTTGACGCAAACTGGAGTATCAAATGGGGTGCTATCGTCCATCTTGAAGCGTTTGAGCACATCATGGACATATTTTGTTTGATGAATAAACATCCCATCTTTCTTCTGATCTACCTGCAATCCCAAAAAGAAAGTTAATTCGCCCATGGCGCTCATTTCAAACCTCTTTTTCATGACTGCTTCAAAATCCTGACACATGGCGACTTTTGATGCAGCAAAAATGATGTCGTCCACATAGACTTGAACTAGTAGAAAATCTCCCCCTTTTCTCTTGACAAACAGCGTGCTATCGATCTTTCCTCTTTCGAACCCATTATCAAGCAAGTAATCGGACAAGGTTGCGTACCAGGCACGAGGTGCCTGATGTAGCCCATATAAAGCTTTATTAAGTTTGTACACATGATCAGGAAAATCTGGATCAGGGAATCCCGGAGGTTGTTCAACATACACCACCTCATCGACTTTACCATTTAAAAAGACACTTTTCACATCTAACTGGAACACTTTCATCTCTTTGTGTGCAGCAAATGCCAAAAATAGTCGAATTGCCTCCAATCTTGCCACAGGAGCAAACACTTCGTTGTAGTCGATTCCTTCTTGCTGATTGAACCCTTTTACTACCAGCATTGCATTGTTCCATATGATTATCCTTTTTCTCATCTCTCTTACATTTAAAAACCCACTTTGTACCGATAGCATTTACTTTCTGTGGTTTTTCAACTAATTTCCATACTTCTATCTTCTCAAACTGTGCTAATTCTTCTTGCATGGCTTCGACCCACCAGCTATCCTTTAGAGCCATTTGATAATTCTTTGGTTCAATCTGGCTTATGAAGCAGGTGTACAAGCATTCATTTATGATACCCGTGTCTTTAATGCTTGCGTAAACACATGTGTGTTCATCCAAACTTCTTCTTGTTTGAACACCGTCAGACAGATCACCTATCACGTTCTCCAAAGGGTGATTTTTGTGAATTCCAGTAGTCTGAACCGGACCGACTTCCAGATTGTTTTCTAAAATCGAAGAGAGTTCATCAGTATGTGATTGATGTTGAGAGTGAAATGGATTGTAGAATTCTTCTTCAGTAGAGGCAGCAGGAGTATCAACGGCACTTGACGAGGAAGGTTGACTTTCGTCGTATCATGGACGTTGCACAATATTCTCCTCCTCGTCATACAGAATCTGTGAAGCAATTTTCTCATCAACTTCTGCAAAATCCAAGTAAGGCATATTAAAAGATTTAAATAGTTTATCATAGTCGAAAGCTTCAGCGGGTCCCATGCTAGGCCTTGGTGATTTGTAACTCGTAATGTCAGTGTTACATATCACCTCAACCTTGCTGTTCGATAAATTAAAGACTCTTCTGTTGGTAGTCCCAACAACATAGCCGACTAAAATACCTTCGTCGGCTTTCTCACCAAATTTTGAGCTTTTCTTTAATATCGAACATGGGAACCCGAAAGGTTCGAGACCTTTCAAGTTTGGCTTTCTACCATGCATAAGTTCATAACAAGTTTTATTTAATCTTTTAACAGTTAAAACACGATTAAGGATATAACAGGCTGTGGCAACAGCTTCAGCCCAGAACACCACGGGAAGTTTAGCATCTGCCAGCATGGTTCTGGCTCCTTCGATTAGCGTCCTATTCTTCCTCTCATCTACCCCATTTTGTTGCGGAGTATACGGGGCGTTGTACTGATGTTCTATCCCTTTCTGTAAGCAGAACATCTCCATCTGATAGTTCTTGAACTCTATACCATTATCACTCCTGATGTACTTAACCTTTCTCCCAACAATATTTTCAACCTTGGTAATCAAGTTAATTACCAACTGAACTGTCTCATCTTTTGCCTTCAGAAAGTATACCCAAGAGTATCGAGAGAAATCATCGGTTACAACCAAGCAGTATGACGTTCCACCTAGACTCTTTACATTCACGGGACCAAAGAGATCCATGTGAAGTAGGTCTAGGATACTGACAATTGAGTTAACCTTCTTGGAGTGATGAGGTTTTTTGTGTTGCTTTCCTTTCTTGCACGACAAGCAGTGATCTTCAAAGTTAAAATTCTTCAAGGGAACACCAAGCACCAGCCCATTCTTGACAATGTAATTCATTTTGCGAAGATGTATATGTCCCATTCTTCGATGCCATAACTCTGACTCAGACTCAGTTTCCTTTGACAGAAGACATGACACTTCTGTTGTCATTTTAGTTGACCTCATATCCATTACATACGTGTACTTTTCTCTTGGAGCTTTCATCACCACCCAGGCCTCTGGTATCTTGAAACCAGGATAAAGAACGATTGCCTCATTTTTAGTAAAATGCACTGTGTATTCTTTGTCACAAATCTGAGACACACTCAACAAGTTATGCTTCAACTCTTCCACAAAATTCACCTTCTCTAACTTCATTCTTCCATTTGTCACAGTTCCAATACCACTGATTCTACCTCCACTCTCTCCAGCGAAACTAACCCTTACTCCTTGAACAGATTTCCAGTCACGTAACAAATTCTTGTTACCAGTCATGTGCCGGGAACAGCCACTGTCAACAACCCACAGATTGTTTACAGCCCTGTTTGACTGTTCCTGCACAATTAAAGAAATAGATTAAAATCTGGGGACCCAAGACCTACTGGTCTTGGGTCGATTAAATCTGTTGACCGGCATCCAGTACTTTGGTTGCCCAAAGTCAGTTTGAGAACGGTTTCTGTAAGTTTTGAAAGGAAACCTTCTAGAGGACTGGCTATGAGGCCATCCAAACCTTAGTGAATTAACTGAATTATAATTGTTGGTTTGGTAGTGACCTGGGAAAAAATGAGACCGATTTCTTTGAAATCTTGGATTAGTCGAATGACTGAAATTTGGTGTGTTCGCATTCTTACCAGTATCATAATTAGTATTCGTTTTATTCTCAGTTTTCGGAGTCCTCATACCTCTAAATTTTCTCTGTTTTAGAGGACAATCAGCAATAAGGTGTCCTACTTGATTGCATCTGAAACAACTTCTGTTTTGAACTTTCATCTCAAAAGTTGTTGCAGATGTCGAGGTTGCATTACTACCCGTTTGTCTAACATATGGTGGGACAAACGGATTTAGGGAAGAATTCTTTTCATCAGGCTTATATTCCTCCCCACGTTTTAGTAACACTACCTCTTCTTTTATCTCACCCAATTCGGATGACTTGTCCGAATTTGATGAGACAGAGCTAGGGACAGATATCATAACGTTAGAACCTGACTTACTCGTCTCGCTCTTATTAACTTCAGTTTCTTTTGTAGAAATTTTGATTGGAACTGTCTGACTAATCTCAACATTCGCAGATTGCTGATTACTAGGATTATAAGTATAGTTATTGTTATACGGTGGTGGAACTTCAGAAAATCCAATTCCCCCTTTGTTAACTGGGGAACGTTGAACACTTATGATGTGATCAAGCATTGCTGAAGAATTTCTAAATTGTTCAATTTTTCTGTTTAGTTCCACCACTTTTACCTGGTAATCAGCTATATGTTTATCTTTTTCAGCAATTAGTTTGGTTTTTTCTTCTAACACTTCATAACTAAGATCAATTACTTGTATTTTTTCAGCTAGACTGGCTTTAAGACTTCTGATATCCTTTTCACTAGCTTTTATTTTTACCGAGTAACTGTTTTCTCTAGTTTTAGTATAGTGATGATCTTCTTTTAACGTTTTAAATTGTGTGTCCAAACTAACAAACTGATCAGTTATTGTTTTTAATTGTTCAGACAGATTTTCAAATTATACACAATGAAGTTCAGAACTTACCTCAGAGAGCTGATCGTTCACTTCTGCCATATATGCTTGATTTTCTCCCGTCTCCCTCTCACTTCCTCCAGTTTCGATGTTTACCAAATTAGCCTGTTCGAACACTTCCTCAACTTGTATATTCCACTTGTATCCACCATTCTGTCTAGATACCATAGCCCTATTCTCACTACCTCCCCCATTCTGTTGTGCAGGCCTGTTCTGACTTCGTTCGACTCTCTCATTTGTACATTCCTTAGCAAAGTGACCATTTTGTTGACAGTTGTAACATCGAACCTTTGATTTATCACACCCTTGTCTTTCTCCAACGAACTTTCTACCCGTTTTCTTCATGAATCTCTTTACCCTTCTTACTATCATAGCCATCTGCCACTGCAGGTCCATCTCTTCCAAATCATCAGCATCAATCTGATCATAGTCTTCGTCCAAAGTTGCAGGGTCGACTATTTTACCTTTGATGTAGTTATCATAAGATGCAATGAAGGAT
Source organism: Bidens hawaiensis (assembly GCF_021521415.1). NCBI lineage: Eukaryota > Viridiplantae > Streptophyta > Magnoliopsida > Asterales > Asteraceae > Bidens > Bidens hawaiensis. Next base: position 2,321,679 of record NW_027491152.1, on the reverse strand, counting down.
GCATATAGAGCAAACTGCTGTTCGGCTGATTTAACACTCATGGGCATCTGTGAGTAGTTGTAGCTTGGAACATTTGATGAGAAATTTCCAGTTGTGGCTTGAGATTTTGAAGGATTACTACCTCCAGCTACGAAACATACGTCGCCATCCATATTGAGAATCACATGACCATCTCGAGTTGAGTTTGAGTTTGATTATCCCTTTGAGTAGTAGGCATGGGATTCTGATTTTGAACTTAAGCTTGGATTGACTTTCGCACCATACATTCCCGGATCCTGAACCTGATCAGTTGGTGTCTCCTTCCGAACCAAGTTAAGTTCAAAATTACGTAACTTATTGACTGTTGTTTCCAAATCAATCTTGGCAAAGTCTTTATCCTCTCTCATCAGAACCGTGTACATTTCCCATTTCGGTGGAAGGGCATCAAGAAGTTTCTCTACTATCTCTTCTTCCTTGTATTCAATGGAGTAATTACTAAGTTCGGTCATCAAGTGATAATATCTTGTGATGATATCGTCAAGTGATTCATTTTTCAAATACTTGAATACAGAGAATTGGGTTTTTAGCAGCTTTGTCTTGGAAGCACGTATCCCCACATTACCTTCACATCTATTTTCTAGTGCTTCCCATAGCTCTCTAGAAGTTTTGTACTTCTTGAAGGTATGAAGAATCTCTTGTGGAAGAGCCATGGTTATTGCTGCATGAGCTTTACTCTCTGCCTCATACATTTTCTTTTCCTCCTCTTCCATCTTACTGTACTTCTTAATTTGTTCACGACCTTCAAACAAGGATGTTGGTGGAATGTATCCGTCTTGAATGCAAACCCACATCTTAGCATCTTGATACTTCACATACTGTTCAAACCGATCTTTCCATGCAACGAAATCGGTACCCTTAAGCATTTTTGGAGCTTTAGTTGCTGAACCGGCTTCAACCTCCATTTTTACTAGTTATGTAATGTTTATTGAAGTCATAGTTGAGAGAAACACAACTCGAAATACAAAGAAAGTATTTTTTTTTTTTAAACAGTGACCAGATAGCGAAGTTATTATAACTTCGCTTGGACTTAACTTCGCTTGGACTTAACTTCACATGGACTTAACTTCGCTTGGACTTAGCTTCGCTTGGACTTAACTTCGCCTTCACAGTAACTTCGCTTAAACCTTATAAGTTCGTTTAAACCCTACGTAAGATGACGGCAACTTCGCCTGATGAACACAAGGTTTTGCAGGTTTTAATTGGATGTATTGCGAGGTATGTGAAGGTGTTTTGGGGTATATTTGATGGTGGGAGATGGGTAAGACACAAAAACTAGGTATTTCAACGTATACTCATTCCGCGAATAGTCGAACAGAACGATCTTTACACCCGTGTGATAATCCCGAACCACACAATCACAAGCAAACGCTCTGATACCAATTGTAGGTTCCCAGCCGGATCTACACAGGAGTATCTCGTAACACGAGGGTGTAGAATCCCCACGTAATACGATACGAGCATAAGAAAGATAATACGTTGAACCGATAAACAAACACACGTCACAATACTAATAAGCACGATTGTATTGAAACACTTCAACACGTGATATCAGTAATCACCAATACACGTTCGGAAAAAATGTTTCAAAATAAGTCGAAGTGTGGTTTAAATAGACCTCGACAACTTCGCCTAACATACTAGGCAAAGTTGTCATAACTTCGCTTATCTCCAAGTTCGCCTACATCCCAGGCGAACTTGTGCAAAACAATATTCAAAACCAAAACTAACAATCTAACACGATTACAGACACATACAAAACACGAGATACTGAACTACTGACATTATGCACCAACATCACTGTCTGTGTAGGCAATAAGGTCAAAAGATTGGTTCTTTGGATACCAAATCCCTAAGTCTGGTATTCCCTTCAAATATCTGGATATTCTCTTAACAGCATTCATGTGGGAGACTTTTGGACTTGCTTGGAATCTTGCACAGACACACACAGCATACATAATGTCAGGTCTTGTAGCAGTTAGGTACATCAGGGATCCAATTTTGGCTCTATATTCGTGTTCATCCACAGGCTCTCCCTTTTCATCAGCAATCATCTTTTCTTTGGTGTCCATTGGAGTTGAAGCTGTCTTGTCTTGTATACTTAGTTTGGTGAATGAAGATCCCTTTAGCTTTCTGTTGATCTTGCAGTCCTAAATAGAAGTTCATTTCTCCCATAAAGCTCATGCTGTATTTGGACTTCATCACCTCTTCAAACTCCATGCACATTTGTTCATTGGTTGAACCAAAGATGATATCATCCACATAGACTTGTAACAGTAGCAAATATGATCCCTTTCTTTTGTAGAAGAGGGTCTTGTCAATGGCTCCCCTTGTGAAACCATTTTCAAGAAGATGATTTGAAAGCTCATCATACCATGCTCTAGGAGCTTGATGCAATCCATAAAGGGCTTTGTTTAGCTTATACACCCTGTTTGGATACATTGGATCCTCAAAACCTGGAGGTTGAGCAACATACACCTCTTCATCAATCTTCCCATTTAGGAATGCAGACTTAACATCAAGCTGGAACACTCTAATGTTCTTTGAGGCAGCATATGCAAGGAAAGTCCTGATAGCCTCAAGTCTTGCAACTGGTGCAAAGACTTCCTCAAAGTCCATTCCTTCTTCTTGAAGACATCCCAGTGCCACAAGTCTAGCCTTATTCTTAATCACCAAACCCCTTTCATCCCTTTTGTTTCTGAAAACCCATTTTGTGCCAATTGATGACCGGTTTCTTGGCCTGTCAACCAGATCCCAAACATGGAGATCTCTGAATTGTGCCAATTCCTCATACATTGCCTCCACCCAACTGTTGTCCTTTAGTGCTTGAACAATGTTCTTTGGTTCTCTTTGGGATAGAAAGCAGGAGTATAAACATATGTTTGCAGATTCAGAATGACTTCTAGTGACTCTTTCATTTATATCTCCAATGATGTTTTCAGATGGATGATTATTTTCAACATAAGGAGTTTGAACTATCATATCTGCAGACATATTTGTGTCAAGATTTGATTCATTGAGATCTGGTTCTTCAATGATCAATTCTGTTTCAGCATCATGAAACTCTGGTGCTTCTTCAATGTTCTTTCTTGAGGTAGATGCACCATTGTTTCCAATATTCAAGCTTTCAAACAAATGTTGAAATCTTGCAGTAGTCACATCTTTTTCAATTGTTTGGTTGCTTGGGTTCTCTTCAGTCTGAACTTGATCATTCTCTACTTCTTGATTGTCTTGATTAAGCTCTGCATGATCTTGTTCTTGGTCAACAGTGTCATTTGAGATACCCTTGATAAATGTATACACCTTGTCTTTGCTAGCAACCTTCTTCCATAACCCTTCTATGTCCAATGTTTTATCCGTTTTCTCTTCAAATACATTGGTCTTGTAGAATGAGTCATCAAAGTCTTCAGGATAAATCTTATAAGACCTTATCATTTTTTCATGATCAAACAGCCATGTGCACCATCAACTGTATTGAACTGATTCTCATTAAAGATGATGTCAGATGATTCAATAACACTCATATGGTCTTTCACATATACTCTATAAGCTTTTGAGTGTGTTGAATATCCAACAAAGAAACAATCCAAGATTTAGTTTGAAACTTGTTCAAGTAATCCCTGGTGTTCAGAAGAAAACATTTGCATCCAAAGGGCTTGAAAAACTTGATATAAGGCTTTCTATTGTTGAAAATTTTATATGGTGTCTTGTTATGCCTTTTGTTAACAAGTACCCTGTTCTGAACATAGCATGCAGTATTTATGGCTTCTGCCCAAAATGTCACTGGTAAATTTGCATCTGCTATCATGGTTCTTGCAGCTTCAATAAGTGTTCTGTTTCTTCTTTCTACAACACCATTTTGTTCAGGAGTTCTAGGAGCTGTGAATTGCTGAAATATTCCCTTTTGTGTGCAAAATTCTTCCATGACTCCATTTTTGAACTCTGTACCATTGTCACTTCTCATTGTTTTAACTTTCTTATTCAGTTTGTTCTCAATCATTGTCACACAGCCCTTAATTAACTCTGCAGTCTCATCCTTTGTACTCAGGAAATAAACCCAAGTATATCTTGAATAATCATCAATGATCACAAGACAATATATTTTCTTTCCTATACTTGGCACACTCACATGACCAAAGAGATCCATGTGAAGTAATTCAAGTACTTGATCAATTGAATTGATGAGCTTTGACTTATGAGTTGACTTGTGTTGTTTGCCCTTTTGACATGAACTGCAATGTTCTTCTAGTTTGAATTCTCTTGTAGGTAAGCCAATGACATGCTCACCCTTAACAAGTTTGTTCATATTCTTCAGATTCACGTGACATAGTTTCCTGTGCCACAATTTTGACTCATTTTCAGTGGCTTTGGAAACAAAACATGTACCACCCGTTGAAACAGCTTTCTTCATGTTTTGTTCATATAGGTTGCCATTTCTAGGTGACATCATCATAATCATTTCAGGTGGGATTACAAATTCAGGTTTTAAGTTGAAACAGTGTTAGTCATCAAAACCAACTTTGTATCCCTTATCACACATTTGTGATATGCTTAACAGGTTGTATTGTAAGTCTTCAACATGAAACACATTATCAAATGAAACTTTTCCATTTGTTAAAATTCCTTTCCCAACTATCTTTCCACCATTTTCATCACTTCCAAATGCCACAGGACCTTCAAACTTTTTTTCATAATTAACCAGTGACCTCTTGTCACAAGTCATGTGCCTAAAACATCCACTATCCATTTACCATATGTCATTCAGTGGAGTGGACTGCTCCTGCACAAAAGAAAAAGTTTGATTAGTTAGGTGATGAAGTGCAAGTCATTTCAACTTGCAACTCATCAGTTTCATTTTCAGTGGCTGCACTAGAAGTGAGTGTTTTTGGTTCAGGATCTTCATGAGTTAACTCAAGGTTGTCTGGGTTATCTGTTTCATAACCACACTCTCTTGGAGTTTTCAAAAATGATGTGGTGTTCTTGCTTTCATCATCTGTTTTTGTAGCTTCTTGCATAACATACTCCTTCTCTTCAGAGTAGTCTCTCACATCAGCAGTTTTTTCAACTTTGGTTTCCATCTTGGGTTTCCAAAGAAAACCTTGTGGTTCATATCCATGCTTTAATAAGAACTTCTCATCACCTGTCAATTCAGATGGTTTCTTTCTTGAAGAGAAACCTTTGTTTCTGGTCTTTTCATTACTAGGTGAACCTTGAGATTCATCAGACTTGATTGATTGAGTGTCTTGTTTGATTCTCAAAGGCTGATAATTCTTCTTGACAGCTTTCTCATGCTTCTTAGGAGACATAATTCTTCTTACTGATTTAGTCACTTGTTTCTTTGTTTTGATATCAGTTTTCTTTTCATTTCTTGTCTCCTTAGCTGATGTCAATTCATCTTTGTTCATGGTTTCATTTCCACACACCTTTCCTTTTCTCAGGTAAGCATTATACTTTTCCTTGTACTGAACAAAGTCTTGGCCATACTTTGTTTCATCTGGGACATGAAAGGGTTTGAATTTGAATCTTTCATTACATTAATCTGTGTGGTGACCATATTCATCACACTTTTTGCACCAAACCTTTCCTTTGAATATCTCATGTTCTTTTGGTTTCTTGAACCTTTCACTTGGTTTAAGTGACTTGACTCCAAGAGTCTTCTGAGTCTTCAGACTATCAAAATCAATAGAGAAAGGTACAAATTCTTCAATTTTGATGTCTTGTCTTTCAATTTTGCTTTTAACAAAGACAATTTTCTCCATAATCATAGGTTCCTCATCACTGCTTTCTCTATGCCTTGACAGTATTTTCTCATATTCTTCCATGGTTTCCACTTCTCCAACATCAAGCATTTCATGACTAGAAAAGATTGGATAAACAGGGATAAAATTTTCTGAATCAACTTCTTTAGTTACTCTCTTCTTTTTGTTTTGTTTTATCCTTTCCAACTAAGCCTTGCTTGGTGGCTTGACTGCATTGTAGGTCACCTTTTTCTTTTCATAACTGTCATAAGAAACATGCTCTCTTCTTATTTTCTCATTCTGTTTCTTCATTCTAGGTGTTATAGGTGGATACTTAGGAAGTTTTTCAATAGATTCTGGTTTCTTGTATTTTCTTCCTTTGTCAGCTTCTTTGATCTGTTCATCTGTGATCTGATCACTCAAATCACTCAAATCATCTTGACTGAGATCATTAGAATCAAAGTCATCCTCAGAGACTTGAACTCCAATTGACTTATCTTCTTTTACTTCTTCTTCACAACAAATTCACATTCTTCATTCACTTCAACATTTCTGTATAAATCAACAAATTCTTCTTTATCTTGAAAGACATCTCTGAACTGTTGCAGGTATGCATCTATTTTCTCTTTATCAACTTTTGGCATAAAGTTGTTATTGAAGGGTGGTTGAACAGCTTTATATCTGTCTTTTTCACTTACTTGGTTTAGAATACCACAGATGTTTCCTGTAGAGACCAAGTTCTTCAGGAATTCAATTTAAACTTGTAGTTTTGTGTTCTGTACCTTTTCTTCAACTAACATCTTCTTTAGTCCATCTATCTCAGTGATGTATCTGGTTTGAGTTCTGTAACTGATAATGAAATCATCTTCCAGACTTTTAATCTTTTCTTCACTGATCAGTTCACTAGACTCATACCCATTGATGATACTTTGTTTCCTAAAACACTCACTTTCCAGCTTGCCTACTTTTGTTTTCAATTCATTGATAATTTCATTTAAAACAACAGTGGGAGCAGAGTGTACCTGAGATGATGAACCAACTTCCTTTTCAATCAAGGCCATGAAAGCCACATTTTCCCTCTTGATGTCATCTGCAATGTCTTCTTCATGATTACTCCAATAAAAATTACCCTCATGCTGTGAAGTTACAGCCACATTTCCTTGATTTCTGGGTTGATTTTGGTTGGTTGGAACTGAATTGTTTGGAACAGTTTGAAGATTCTGATTGTTGTTCCTTTGAAATCCTTGATTCTGTGGTATAACTTGTTGATTATTGTTCATTGGAGGCTGTTGGAAGTTGTTGAAGTTGGGGTTAGGATTATAATTGTGGGAGTTGTTGTTACTGAAATTGTTGTTCCTTGAAGTCTGTTGAAACTATTGATATTGATGCTGCTGATTTCTTGGTTGATTCTGGTATTGGCTCATCTGAAAGTTTCTTGGCATATTGCATTCTCTGTCAAAGTGACCAGGTTGTTGGAAGTTATAGCAAATGGCTTTTGACATATCAAAACCAATTCTTTCGTTAGGTCCTGATAGAAGAGATCTACCAGTCCTGTTATATAGCCTTTTGCTTCTTAGAGCCAACATGGCTGCTTGCCATTTCAAATCCATGTCTTCCAAATCATCTGCATCAATTTGCTCCAAATCATCTTGAACAATGCTTGTATGAACCATGTTCTTTGCAACAAAAGCATTATAAGATTCAGTGAACATTGAGAACAAACCATGATAATCTGATCAATGACTTCCATTGCCACCAATAAAAGTTGTATGTCCACTAGCCATTGAGGCTAAATCATGTTCTTCCAAGAGTTGGACATTAAACCTCTGTTGATTTTGTGAGGTGCTTGAACTACCAGAAACAAAAGCCTTAGGTGTATCAACACCATGCTCAATTGGTTCTTCAATGATGGGAATCTGTTGCTGGTTTTTGGTTGACAAGTTCCCCATAGGTGCAATGAGAGCATTGGTTACTTGAAAACATAGCTTCTCTTCTTTGATCATTTCATTCTCAATCATTTCTATTTATGCAGCTTGAATGAAGCATACTACATCATCCACCTTCAACTCATTGAAATTGGGCTTTTGAAGGATGAATTTGCAGGCATTGTACCATTCTTTAGGCATTGAATTGAGCAACTTGGTATTCAGGTCAAAATCAGTCATGACATAATCAGTTGTCCTCAACTCATTCACAATAGCTAGAAATCGTTCTAGAATTGATTACAGTCTTTCTCCCTCCTTATACTTGAACCTTTCCAACTTTTGCTTCAATCTTTGCTTCTTTATATTCTTCAGCTCAGTATTCCCCTCATATATCTCAAGAATGGCATCATACATTGCCTTGGCAGTTGTATGATCTTCCACCTTGGTTAAAATATCCCAAGACATTCCTAGCTTAATCATAGCTAAGGCCCTGTCATCTATCTTTCCCAATCTTTCTCTTACAGCAACGGTTGCATTTGCATTTGCACCTTCATTGTTGTCCCATGGTCCATTCTTGATTAAATTTCACATATCAACATCATTGTAGCAAACGGCTGCTTCAAAGAGTACTTTCCACTTGGTAAAGTTTTCCTGTCCATACAATCTTGGAATCTTGTTAGTAGACACTTCTTGTTCCTCATATCCAGACATTTTTGAAAGAATCAAAATCAGTTTCTTTGTAAAAACAGAGTTTCAAAATAATCAGATCTGAAAACAAGTTGTTCAGATCTGATGTGTCTGATATGATTAGAGCAAGATTTATAAATAAAGATTAAAGCTTTAATTGAAATAAGGAAGTGAAAAAACAAATAGATTATAGATCTGGAAGAAAATGAAAAACAGAGCTGCTGCCATCACTTTTCAATTGAACAGTTGTCTGCTTACGTCATCTTTCTTCAAATCTTCAATCAGCAACAAGAATCTTACTAAAATAGAAGCAACATGCTCTGATACCACTTTTCAGGTCCCCGATTTCAGTTGGATCTTACTCAAATCATGTCATAACTCACACAAATAAATGTGTCGACAAGGGAGTTAATGACGAGTTGCTATATTTAGAAAGATTACTGTTTATTAAAGGCGGAATCAATAATAAACAGGGTAGTTGCTATCAATATTCATATGTAACTAACACACACAAGATTCACTCAAAAGATTTCCATTCATATGAAGATCACCATACAAAAAGGATAATCGATTTAGGGTTTCTTGTAGGAAAACGACAGTGGCTCAATAAATATTCTCACTTAGTATCGTATTCAGCCGCGTATTTTTCCGTATCCTCAGGTGTGACCTAATTATTTCTTTTATAGGCCTGACACCCTTGGACAGCTGTCATTCCTTCTACAAACCCTAAATGCTAAAACATATTCAGAAATAATCCTAAGTGTAAAACAAGTCTTCTGGGTAGGCTTTGCATCAATTTTGTCTTTCCGAGTATGCTCTGTCATCCTTCATAACTTGGTAACATAGAAGTGTGCTCGGGATCAGTTTCCGGGTAGACTTTACCTGAAAATACTCACCGGGTAAACTTCAATCTTCTTGACTTTGCCAGACTTTGCCCGACAAACCCTTACGAGCAACCTTGTTCTTCAATGGTCCCTTCAACCCTTTGCTAGTGAATAGCTTATTAGCAAAGTGTGCTTGGTAGCACTGTTCCATACTTGAGTTGAACCTTGCCCGATGATTCTTAAGATATTCCATCAAGACATCAAGCATATTTGGACCATACTTATTAATGAATACCTTGCCCGGTCTTCCAATCACTTGACTTCATGAGCTTGGTTAGCCAGAAGCTTGCTCGGGAGTGAACTTTACTTGGCTATAAAGAACAGACTTGCTTGATAAAGTGATCTTTGCCCGGATAAGCATAAACTACGAACCATGGCCGGTAATACACTAATTTGCAAACCCTGCCCGGGTATCCACTAAAGAAGACTTCAAGAAGATATCCCTGCCCGATAGACAAAATATCGTACCCGGCTAAGTAAAAGCTTGCTCGGAAGTCTAAGGTGTGCCCGGTTCCATACTTAGTCATTTCTGAAAGAGGTTGAGAAGATTCCAATCTTCCATCTGATCAGTTTTGGGTCAAATCTTGACTCAACAAAATTGAGGTTTTGAAAGTATTACACAAATTGTTATTGAATAACTTGAATTCGGTCATAATCAAAACACCAAAATGAAATCTCATGTGGATAATATTGACATCGAAACATCTCATCGAATGAAAAGAAATCGTAAAAATCAGTGAGACTCGAATAAACGATGAAATCTATAAGTCGCGTGTCATATATAATGAAATTGAAAAAATAAAGTCTTTAAGTAAAGTCGTTCATTCGTTTCCAAGAAAAATGAATATAATAATAACATAGCCCTGCAGTAGCGCGTATCTAGGGAAACGTTTAGCTCATTTATCGAAAGTAAATCTTGTAAGCCAAATTGTTAAAGGAATATGTATACATAAAGTTGTTGTGATGAAAATAATTATATAAAGTAATGATGCTTGCGATAATATGAGGTAATAATTCGTATAAAACGTTGTCGAATGAAACTTTGTGTCACAATATCTAGTATAAAGTATTTATAAATGCTTCCCAAAAAGATTTGTAAATTCATGGTCATTGAGTTTATGCAACATGGTGAAAGTTGTAATCTTGTTATTGAATTAATCTCGAATTCAAAAATCAAAATGAAACCTCGTATTTATAAAGTTATTTAGAGATTTATCACCTTAGGTGACAATATTTAAAATTTTGAAAACACGCATCTAATCGTTTAATAATCTCTTTGAAAACAAATCCTCATAATAGAATTTTTTTGTCATGACAATCTTAGAATTTTTTTTCAAAGATGATTTATAAGATTTGGACATAACATGTATATCGTTAATCTTGAAAGAGTTTATAATCTATAATTGATTATTTGAACACATGAGGTTGTTATGAATATACTAGTTGTATATATATATATATATATATATATATATATATATAGGATGAGTATCATTACAGAACCCTTAAATTATTTAAGAACTTGAAGGAACTATTGAAAACTAACATTTTTTATAAAAAATTTTGTATGTTAATGTTATTTGAGTGTAGTTTCATCATTTTGTATATCTATATTTATAATTACAGTTTTAAAAATTAGTTTTTATTCATATCTATGTTTTATTTTACACATATGTAAATTTGTTAATACATAAATTTTACACATATGTAAACTTGTGATTTATATATGTAATCAAACTTTTTTATATAAAATATGATAAAACTACTCTTAAATAATGTTAGTATATAAAAAAATTAAAAAAATGTTTGATTGTTTAGAGTTTCTAACAGTTCTTAACTTTTTTGGAGTTTTTAAATGATACCAACCATATATATATATATATATATATATATATATATATATATATATATATATATATATATATATATTATTAAGGAAAAATGAGACTCGCACACATAGTTAGGGGTTTTAGGCTTCGAATGGTAAATGGTTTGGAAATTTGGTGAAGAGTGAGTGTGTTTTGGATGTCTTGCGTAGTTGTGTTTTCTTAAGTTGGATTGATGAGGTTTGTTGAGTTTAGGTCGTTTGAGTGGGTTAGGCTTAGATGATATGTGTGAGTAGTGGTTGGGCTATTTAGATGAGGTTTGCTTATTTGAGCTCGGGTTAAGTTGATGGGTTGGATAATTTGATCTTAACTAGTTTGGGTTGAGATTCGGTTTATACATGTTCGGGGTTGCTACTTTTGATATTAAACCCTATGGTTGGATGGGAATGGTGTGGCGACATGGTTTGTGATTTGACATAGCAAGTATCGAATGATTGATTCATAGTTGGGTAAGCTTTGGTTTGTATATATCCAAGGCATTTGGTGGATGTGTTTGTCGGTGTATTTGAAGCATTTGGATGGTAAGTTTGATAGGTTTCGTGACGTAAAAGTGTCGGTATTTAAGGCTTTTTGTTAGGTTAATGTTGTACATCTTGGATTTTGAATGGGGCTTGAGTTGGTGAGGGTATACTTTTGGATGTTTAGGTTTCGTTCATACTGAGGAAAGACTTGAGTACGTAGGAAATATTTTGAAGTGGAAGGATGGTTTGATTTGAGGCGGTAGTTTGGGAGGGTATACGGGTGTTTGGAAACTTGGGGTTGCGTCTCGGGAAATTTTTGACCAATAATAAGTATTAATTTGGAAATATCATAATTTATAAATAGTGTTTGAAACATTCATAAATATTTTGATAATTAAAATTACAAGTTACTATATATATATATATATATATATATATATATATATATATATATTGTAAATAAAATATTGGGATTCAAGCTTGTGAATTACAACAAAAAAAATTCATTAAAATGGGAGATTTTACAATACGTCGGGTCGGCTTAAATTGTAAAAATAAACCAACCCGCGTAACGTAACTCGTTCATGAAATGCTTAAAATTAAGTAGTAGGAAATATCACGGAAAAATAAGATAATAAAGTTTGCATTTTAAGGTTTATTGTAAAAATAAAAGTTGATTGTCATGAGGAAGCAAAATAATTTTTTATAAGGATCAAATTAAAATTTCTTGCTTATGAGGAAATTAAAATAAGTGGATTAAATATCAAAATTTGTTATGAGGTATCAATGTGAATGATGAATGTCGTCTGGGTATACAAAGGTTGCGTAATGAAAAGTTTTACCAAGTTCGTTATTTAATATCGTGTAAAGAAAAACATCATTGTAAGTTAAAATAAACGGCATTGTGATTCGAGAAATAGAACTAAACGATTTTTGTCTTTAAAATAGAATTTCTATGAAGTTTTGCATGAGAATTTCAAGAAAATTGCAAGCTATAAGTTTGTGAATTTCTTAAAAAATCAATGCGAAACTACCATAAGAATTTTAAAACGAGGAAAATCGTATGATGAAGATTTTATTTGTGAAAAGTTATAACGAACCATAAATTGCATAATGGAAATTGTTATGAAAATAGATATGGGGTAATGAAAATTCTACCATGTGTATTATAAAATATAGCGTAATTAAAATGTCGTGAGAATTTAAATAATCGATTTTGTGAGATGATAGTTTCAAAATAAACGAAATTGTTATTAAAATAAAATTTTATGAAATTTTGTATGAAAACTTTAAAGACAATTTTAAAATCTATATAATGAGAATTTACTTGAAAATTTAAGGTAACATTTATCATAAAAAAAATTTAATATGATGAAATACATATGATAAAAATTGGGTTTATAAATAGTCTTAATGAACAAAGATGGCATATTAAAAATCACTATAAATAGTTCAAAAATATATATATTATTATTACTATTTTTTTTAACTTACATTGAAGAGATCGTAATAAATGAATTTTTGTAACAAAATCGCGGTGTGAAATCAATATAAGAAAATTTGTATAAAAACTTTATCATGTGAAATCAAAACATATTAGAATGAATCATAATGGTCAAATAGAATTATATAAATGAGAATTTTGTGACGAGAATTTATATGACAAAGTAAAAAGGAAAAAATGTTTAAATCTTTGAAATTTGTAAATCATGTCATAAGATTTAAAGGCGGAAAAATCGTGCATGAAACCATGACTTGATATTCCGACACTAAAAACCTTTTTTACAAAAATACCTTGTTGGAGTCTAAATATGTGCACGTACCACCGCGTCTTTTTCATGTTTTCGACTCAAATAACGATTGTAACAAAAATAATAAATCAGAATACAAAGTAATATCAAAACACTAGTTCGCGAACCACCGTGGTTCTATTGTTTCAACACCGAAAATTAGGATGGCGACCGGAACGCTCGCATTCGACAACATAAAGTGGTCATCTCATTTGAGACAATCTTTAAGGAGATTTGAAACAACGAGATCCAAGTTAAGCTCGTGATCAATAAAACACAATAAAAACTAATGTTTTTGCGGTAAGGTAATGATACCTTAGATTCTTTTGAGAACGCATGTATGTGCATATATAAAATTAAACAAAAGTAAGGTAAGGATACCTTAGAATGTTTCGAGTTTTTGTGTATATTTACGATTTGATGAAATAAATAAGTATAAAAATAAATAAGTGAAATGAACAATCGAGTAGTGTAAACACGTATAGGCAACACGTATAAGGACCCTAAAGCAAAAACTATACTAGGTCGTTACGTCTAACCACCTATCCTATAGTCTTGTGGTTCTGATGCCATTCTGTCACACCCTGACTAAAGGCGGCGGAACATGCCTGGGTGCAACGGATTGCCCAAATACACAAGACACTATTAAAGAGTTTAATATTGTATCAACTCATTTAATTTCACAAAATCGATAAACAACACATCTTGTTCACACAAAAACAAATTGAATACAAGTAAACAAATATATATTGTTCTTTTTGCTAATATCCTAATAGTCTTGATAACGTTTCTCGTCAAGTCCTCGAGTCAACACAAGTCAAACCTGTAACATTGCATAAAATAAAGTTTGTCAACACAAAGGTTGGTGAGCAATTTCATAGTTTTTGAACAAATATGTATATAGTAAGATAATGCCACAACTTGTATACGAACAATAAATAATAGCAATAATTTGGATAAAAAGATAAAATCGCTAATAGAATTACGTTAGCAACACCAAGCTATAAGGGGATGTCAAATAGTCTAGGATTTTATAGTTATCGTTAATTGCATTACATTAACGACACCTTGCTATAAGGGGTTGCCAAATATACTAGGATTTTATAATTCCACCAACCAAAAGCGATAAACACATAGTCATATAATCATGTAAGCTTAGAACACCAAATCGAGCATTTATTTAAGTAAAGTATACAATAAAGTTTGTGGTTTAAGACTCAAGTATAAAAACATGTAGTTTGAATAAGTATGCAATATCAACCCCAAAACGAAATATAGAAAACGGGGTATGAAAAGTACTCACGTTCAAGTAATAAACTTGATCGGTAAAATGACGAGTAACCGGAAGGATGAGGTTGATCGAGCAAGGTCTAGGTGAAAGGAAAACTTGTATATGTAAGGTTGTCTAAGAAATCTTTAAATAAAGAAATAAATGCAAACAATTTAAAGTTTAAGGTTAAATATTTAAGAACTAATAACAATAACCCTTTAAAAAATGTAAGTTTACCTAAACCGAGTTAAAGTATCAAACCTTAATATTTACTCAACCTATGTTAAGTAATAAGGTAGGTAAAATGCAAGAATGCAAGTCTCTTTTAAATAGAGATAATAAAACGGGTTTTAACGAGTGTTTCGGGTTGTTGGTTCGGGTCTTGATAATTGGTCAGACCCAAAGTCAACTTTCCAAGATAATGAATGTTATGAGATAACTCAATAAAACTTAATAAGACTTAACCAAGTATGTAGTTCTATTGTTTTAGAAGTAACAACGCACGTTAAGCGAGTGTTCGGTTTTGTCGGTCCAAACTTTGTTATAAGATCAAGTTGGATCCAACATTTCCAAGTACTTAAAAAAATAATTAAAATCAGTTTATAAAGTAATTTTGAAGATTTATACAAGTCTTGATAGCTAAAAATACACTTGTGTGTCTTAAGCGAGTGAAAATCAGTTTAGTTCGGTTTGGTTCAGTTTCCATCTCACAATAAGTTCATAGATGGTTTCCACATTGTAACACCCTACTTTTGGCTATATTAATAAAATAATTTCGTTTATTTTATATTGTGTCGTTTATCGGTTTAAATAATAAACTGTACACGGTTGGGCTTGGACTTTAGAAGATGGAATATAAGATTGAATGGGCCTTAGGTCCATGGGCTTATAGGAGTATAAGTACCCCCTTAAACCCTAAACCTTTCCATTTTCATCTATCTCTACACCTTAGCCTACACCTTCCAAAACACACACATCATCCTATAACCAGAACCAAGATCCAAAGACAAGAACCCAAGCTTGTTGGTGCTAGATCGTCGTGAAGAACCAAAACAACATCAAGGCTTAACCGTGTTCGTAGTTCGACTCGTTTAAGGTACGTTTATGATTAGAAATCGTTCGTTTAGGTTCGGATTGGTTTGGGAAATCACATATCTGTTTTAATATGTTGAAAACGGATCCAACACAGCAAATATTACTGTAATATATTAACGATTGATAGGTTAATTGATAACCTAAAAGAACCCGTAGCATATATGCCTAAATCGCACCCCATAAATAGGAATATTTGGACGAACAAAGGGTTAGGGTTTGTCGGCGTTGTAATTCCGAATCCGTTGATACCTAAATCGTGTAATTCGGTTAAGAAACAAAGGTTTAATTGCAAATCACAGATATGTTGACTATTTGCTGTTCTTGACGATTTTGACTTTGACCCCATGAGTCAAAGTCTGGCAAAGATTTGTGAAACTCGTTAAGATAAGGTAGCGAATTTATTATCCTAGTTCGTTATGATCAGATAATGAATCAGTTTCCCCAGCTCGTTATGATCAGATAACGAATCAAGTGATTCGTTACCCGCGCAATTCGTTAGGATAACGAAGTAGGCTAGCGAACTTGGATCATGAACTAGGTAACGAATCAGGTGGTTCGTCATGCTCCAATTCTCTATGATGAGACAACGAACCAGACTAACGAATCAGGTCATAAAGGATAACGAATTAGCTAACGAATTAGGCTTAATTCGTTATGGCGAAGGAGTTAGCGAATTAGATAATAAATTAAAATCCTAATGGAAAATGTGTTAAGACAGTTAACGAAAATAAAATTTTTTCAAGCTGACCTGGCTGCTTAATCCCAGCCAAGGGCTCTGCCTCTTGGACCCCACTAGGGGCTGCCGCCCCTAGAACCCCGCTGCCTCTGGACTCCCGTTCATTGTGGGTTATATAAAGATAGAAATACGATATGAGTAGTAATAGTTAATTGATACATGTAAATATTATACAGTTAGCCGTGCACAGCTCAAGAAAGGGATTACGATTAACGGTGAACGTAACCGCATTCAGGTGAGTTTCTAGCCCCATTTCCTTGTTATGTTTTCGGGGCTGTGTGCATACTCGATGTGAATGTTAATACGCTTACCTTAAATGGTAAGTGTATGTCTTAATCACGATTGTGATAGTTATGTATGTATGCTTGACAGTACGTGAACGACCTTCGGGTATTGCACGTATTGTTAAGGCAAGTACAGTGTAGTATGTATGATATGTGTATGTGAATAAGGAAGTATGTACGACTATTATATGTATGGTATTAAATGTATGGATATGATAATGAACAATAAGGTAAGGTTAAAGGGTTGCATACCCTAATAATATATCCGAAGGTTGAAGGGTTGCATACCCTAATAATATATGTGAAGGTTGAAGGGTTGCATACCCTAATAATATATGCGAAGGTTGAAGGGTTGCATACCCTAATAATATATGCGAAGGTTGAAGGGTTGCATACCCTAATAATATATGCGAAGGTTGAAGGGTTGCATACCCTAATAATATATGCGAAGGTTAAAGGTTGCACACCCTAATAATATATGCGAAGGTTAAAGGGTTGCATACCCTAATAATATATGCGAAGGTTATAGGGCGTAATTCTCTTTAAAACGTAAGGTATGGTTATGCCAGTATGAAAGTATGAAGTATGTACAAAAGTGTGTAGTTATGAATATGTTGTATGTGGTATGATTAACTAGAACTCACTCAGCATAGCTGACTTTTAGTATGCACGCAGGTGAATAGAATGAGACAGCTGGCTTGAGCGAGGGCACATGGCAGAAGAATAAAGAGTCTGGCATCTGAAGACCTAAGACGTTTTTAATTAATGTTTTGATTTGAAAGACAATATGTTCGTTAAAGACAAAGTTATGAATTTAATTGTAATGTTTATGAAAGTTTTTAATATTCCGCGAATGTTTTAATTAACTCTGATATTTAGAACTTTGTTTATGAGTAAATCCAACGTCAAAAGTAGGGAACCGGTAAGGGGGCCTTATACACATGCCCAAATGTCAAAGAACTTGTATAATAATTTATAAATGATGAAACTTAAGTTTTACAACCCAAAAGTTAACAATAAAGTCTTTAAACAAAAGTTCGTTTTGGTTCGGTTTCCATCTCACAATAAGTTCATTGATGGTTTCCACAAGCCCAAATATCCAAGAACTTGTATAATAATGTACAAATGAAAGTACTTAAGTTTTACAACCAAAAAGTTAACAATAAAGTCTTTAAACAAAAGTTCGGTTTTCGGTTCATATCTAGTTTCGGGTTAAGACCGAGGTTAAAATCCACAAACCCATAACCATAGAACTTATAAAAATAATTTTATAAATTGAGATCTAACATTAAACATGTTTAAACAAGTATTAAACAAAAACTAGTAAGCAAAGTTCGGTTTACGGTTTAGAGCTATTTACGGTTAAACCGAAGCATAGACTCTTAAAACCCATAACCATGGAACTTGTAAATGAACTAAAATGTGCAGAATTTAAGCATGGTTAGTATGTATAAATAAGTTATATAAGTGTATGTATATATATATATATCAAGAACAAGAAGTTCTCCATGAAGCATTGCCTTACAAGGTCCGAAACCTCACCGATCGAGACCGGAGAAGTAACTACCAAAGGTAACAACGGGTGTATATTATATATATGTTGCAGCAACAAGTTTGAATCATATGGAGTTAGTAGAAATCAAAGGAAAACTCTTGTTTATCTCTTAAAGGTCAAACAAGTAAGAACTTGAAGGCTGGAGCTTAGAACTTAGGTTGAGAGTGTTTGATGAGTATGGGAGGTCCAAATGAGTGGTGAGGCTTGGTTTTATGAAGGATAAGGTGTTAGGGTTATCCATAAGGTTGCTTTAGAGATTTCCAAGCTTTCTCATTGGTTTAAAGGGGTCAAACAAGTGATAATAACAACAAAAAAAACGAACTTGGCATCTGCAGGTCTGAGGCCGCCATGCGCGGCCACCCTAGCCTTCATGGCCACTGGGTGCGGCACCCATGAGGATGTGGTTTGGTCAAATCGTCTTGCGTGGTTCGTTTTGCGTCCTGGAAGTTCGTTTTTGATGTAATTTGATCGAAAAGGCGTTTTTGAATCCGTAAAAGGGGTTTTTCAAATTGAACATGTGGGAATGATTTAGTAACATAAAATCCAATATTTTATATATTTGAAATGTTCGGGATATAAATCGGTTCGGTTTACGTGATAAACGAATACACAAACGAATACAAATAGAGCCCGAAATTGACGAATGTCACAGTGGTGGTCGTAGTCGTGGTCATAGTGGTGTAGTTGTAGTGGTAGTGGTAGTGGTAGTGGTAGTCTTAGTGGTGGTGGTAGTGGTAGTAGTGGTGGTAGTGGTAGTGGTAGTGGTGGTAGTCATGGTAGTAGTCGTAGTAGTAGTAGTAGTAGTAGTAGTAGTAGTAGTCGTAGTAGTAGTAGTGGTAGTAGTGGTAGTAGTGGTAGTAGTGGTAGTAGTGGTAGTAGTGGTAGTAGTGGTAGTAGTGGTGGTGTGGTGGTGGTCGTCGTCGTCATGGTGGTGGTCGTCGAGGTATTAGTAGCAGTAGCAGTAGCAGATAGTAGTAGTAGTGACAGCAGCAGCAGCAGTAGCAGTAGCAGTAGTAGTAGTAGTAATGGGACATGTACATAAATATTCGATCTTAATTATGAATGTTTTAAATGAGTATGTAATACTACAAGGGTGGTGAAAAATATAATTGCATAGAAATGATCACATAAAATACATTAACGAAAATTGAGATTAATTTATAATACTATAAAAATATATAAATTTAAATAGAAACAAAACCGGAAATTTAAAATGAGTCTGGTTTTCGGTTTTGAAAATTAACGAATGTTACACCGGAACCCCGTTAGCTAAGGGTTTCACTAACCTAGAAGTATGATATAGTTAGAAGTAGTTAATTGATACTAATAATTATTACATAGTTAGTCGTGCACAACTAAGGAGGGGTATTATAGTTAACGTAGAGAAGAACATGACACACGTAAGTTTCTAGCCCCATTTTCTTGTTATGTTTTCGGGGATGTGTGCATACTCGATGTGATTAGTTAATACACTTACATTAAGTGGTAAGTGTATTCTATATGGATGTTTAATGAACGATATATGGATGTTATAGAAAGGGTTAAGAGTATATATGTAATTATATGAATAATGATATGAAGAAAGGTACGTATGAACATATAGTTGTATGGTCGTATGAAATGAAGAGAGCATAACCTTATAATATCTGTGAGGATAGGGACCAGACCCTCATAATATTTGTGATGATAGGGACCAGACCCTTATAATATCTGTGAGGATAGGACCAGACCCACATAATAACTGTGATGTTAGGGACCAGACCCTTATAATATATGTGATGTTAGGGACCAGACTCTTACAATATTTGTGAGGTTATAGGGCGAAAGGCTCTTTAAAACGTAGAGATGGTTATGTAATGACTGTGTATGCTAACAAAAGAAAAAAGGAAGTTTGAAAGAAAGAATGAACGGAATGTATGAAAGAAAGATTAAAAGGTAAGTATGTAATATGTGTCTTCGGATATGTAAGTTTGAGAATGTAATGTATGTTTCCCGATTAACTCGAACTCACTCAGCGTATATGACTTTTAGTTTGCACGTAGGTAAATAGGTTAAAGGATCTGGCTTGAAGATGTCATATGGTATAGACTAAGTGGCTGGAATTTAATGAAGGAAGACATGATGTTATGTTTTATGTTGAGACAATTTATAATGTTTTAAGACAAGTATTGTATGGTTTGTAAGAAATGGTTGACCTTTATTATTCCGTGAAGGTATTAATTCACTCTGATATTTAAAACCGTGTTTATGAGTAAACCCAATGCTAATGTAGGGCACTGGTACCGGGGCCTTACACTAACCTTTGACGCCATAAGTTGGAGAAAAAGGTCGCTTGTTGAAAATTTCTAGGTTATGATTTGGAATGCAAGGGATGTTGGTGTATTGAACCAAAATTAGACAGTATTAACGTATCACAAAACGTGGTATTCGACAAAATGTCTTTGTGGGGGGGCTGAAAATTAGCCGGTTGGAGACTCTAAGAGGCTGACTGAAGACGTCAATTCCTCCCTGGTTAAGCTGAACTTCGTTGATGAAGAAGTAGATGGTTCAGGTGCACATGAGGAAGAGCAGTTTGTTAGTCAGCAAGTTGCCAGTCCTCAAGTGGTTCAAAGAAAGTCACAAAGACAAAAGAGGCCTAACCCTAAATATGTAGTCATGTATGCTAAGGTGGCAATCACCGAAGACATGTTGTGTGAGCCTGAAACGCACCAAGAAGCATGTCATAAATATGAATGGTTTGTAGTAATGAAGGCTTAATTGGATGCGCTTGTTTTAAACCAAATGTGGGATATAGTTCCAAAACCCCACGATGTTAACTTGGTCTCATGTAAGTGGGTCTACAAAATGAAGCAGAAAGTAGATGGAACCATTGATAGGTTCAATGCTCGTTTGTTAGCTCGAGGGTTTTCACAACAACTTGGGTTAGATTATGAAGATACCTTTAGTCCCTTTGCAAAAATTATAACTGTTCGGGTTCTCTTAGCCTTGGTAGCTAATGAAGGCTAGAAATTATGGCAGATGGATGTCCAATATGCGTTCTTATATGGATAACTCGACCACGCCATTTACATGATGCAACCAACGGGTTTTGAAGATCAAAGGAATCAGAAATATGTATGTAAGCTGATGAAAGCAATTTATGGTTTGGAGCAGTCACCAAGGGCTTGGTTTGGTAAGATTGCAGAATTTTTAGAACAAGCGGGTACGAACTTACTTCAGCCGATGGCAGTTTGTTTGTTAAAAAATTTGGTGAGAAAATTGTGTTTATTCTCATATATGTAGATAATTAATCATTTCAAGAGATGTTGAAGAAGAAGTTGAACTACTGAAGTTAAATCTGTCCACTCGGTTCAAAATAAGGATCTTGGGAGGCTAAAACATTTTCTAGGTCTAGAGTTAGACTACACTGAAGATGGAATGGTACTACATCAGAGAAAGTATACCACAGATCTGTTGCACAAGTTTCAAGTGACTTCACGCAAGTCGGAAACGGTTCCTACGGACCAGAATGTTAAGTTGTACGCCACTGAATGGAAAAAGTTTGATGATCCAACCAGGTATAGAATGATGGTTGGTAGCTTGATATACCTCACGTAGACTCGACCTGGCATTGCATTATTTGGGCTTCTTAGTCAGTTTATGCAAGATCCAAAGAAGCCACACATGGTAGCCATGAAAGAAGTGCTAAAATACGTTAAGGCCACAACAGGTTCAGGTATATGATTTGGAAAAGAAGTTGAACCTGAGTTGTTTGGTTATTGTGATGCCGACTATGTTGATGTGAATGGTATGTTTTTTTGTTCGAGTCCAGTTCTTTATCTTGGTGAAACAAGCGTCAACCAACGGCCTCGCTATCCTTGACAGAAGCTGAGTATCAGGCTGCTGCAATGGCAACCCAAGAATGTGTGTGGCTGGTCGAACTGTTAAATAACCTGAATCAGAAAGTGAAGTATCCAGTGATGCTTCAGCAATTAAGTTGGCTCAGAATCCAATGTTCCATGCTAGGATGAAACACATTGAAGTCTACTACAATTTCATTAGAAAGAAAGTATAAAATGGTGAAATTAGTTTGGTAGTGATTGACAGAGAACGACAAGTTCCAGATGCTTTTACAAAAAGCTTAGTTGGTATGAAGTTGAGACAACACAATGCAAGTTTTGGAATGGTGGATTATGACATTTAAGGGGAGTGTTGAAAGTCAAAGTCAAATGATGTTTGTCTCACGTGTCAATTTGTGTCACCTTTGTTTTTATTATTGAATAATTTAAGAGAATAAGTCTAGTCTTCTTATATGGTCGGTTTGTTAGCTAGTTTTCTGGAGTAGTGGAGTTGAACATTAGTTTGTTTTAGTATTTACGCACTTGTATTTCTCAGTTTTAATTTATTCAAAAACATTTGAGCAGTCATCTTTGTGTGTCAATCAATTGCTCTAAGTGTGCATATATGTGAAATTGTGTGTGTGTGTATTGATCGTATGTTACCAATTTAACATGCAGTTGGCTCAGTTTCGAACCAAACCAAGCTCAATCATAAATATATTGCTCTTTGTTTTTAAATTCAACCCGCTCGGTTTGACTCGCTTTCAAACCAAACCAAGTATGAGCAAACATGCATTCATTTCGGCTCGGTTCGTGAACAACCCTATGTTTATAGCATTTTAAACATCTAATTTTTAACTTATTACATGCATTTATCGTAACCTTACCTCATTATTTGGTGAAACAAGGGAATGAAATCTATTTTGGATTGTTTTTTAGCACACAACTATTGAGAGAGACAATGGATTAAAAAGATGGATTTGTATCGAGACGAATTGAGCCGTGAGAAGGAATTTTAGGGTTTGGGCACATACGGATAATCAATTTAATTTTTAAACAAATATTTAAAGGGGGGAAACCGAACTGAACCGGTTTATTAATAAAACCGGTTTGGGATCTTTTCAGTGCAAACTTGTTTGGGATCGGTTCAATGCAAACCGATCTGAAATGAGTTGTCAATAATATCGGTGTCACACAAACTGACCTAACCTGCCGGTTCTGTGACCGGTTCCCCTTCTGAACTACCAAATCAGACCGGTTTGAGGGAAAACCGGTTCTAAACCAAACCGAACCGAACCGAATTGGACCAGGCCTTTTGAATTTTCTAAATCACTTTTTAAACTGAACGGATTTGTCTCAAACCAGTTTGGATTATGGTTTGACCAAACAAGTTCGATTTGGAAAAAAACACCTCTAGTTGCTATTTGCTAATACTATGAATTGGGCCATAATAAATTTAACTAGACTAAACAGGCCTAGTAAATATGAAGTCGGTTTACAATAGGGAATTAAAAAAGAAAGTAGGGTCGGCAATTAAGAGGATCTTCGATGGCTTTGAGGAGGAAGCAAGGAATCAATCGGCATTTGGAGTTTTAAGTCTACGGATTTTTACAAATATTCTCCTCTTAAACCTTTTAACTACATATTTCTTAAATGCTGAACATTTAATTGCGTATTTCCTCTTTTAGTTTGCAATTAACCTTTTACCCTTTTCTATTTCAATACCCTAATAAAAACAAATTAACTTAATTAAAAGCAAATTCAAATTAATATAGATATATAATATAATATAATATAATATAATACAATCTATAATATATATAAGCGAAAACATAAAAATCCTACGTGTCGCGATGTAGGATTTCTCATGCATTTGACCCGAATTAATGGATATGGGTCTTATCAAACCCAAATATTTTTAAACGGGTTATAACATCTCAATAAATTAAAAATTAATCTCACAAAATATTTGATATAAAAATCATATAAAGTAGTGATATACTAAAAATTAATATATGATTTATTTAAAAAAAGATATATATTATTTATAATTAAAAAACCAATTTTATAGTACAAATAAACGGGTATTGAGTCTTATCAAACTCATATAACTTTTAAACCGTGTTATAACATCTCATTTATTTGTGAAACAGTTTATCATCAAACCTAAGTATATTATTAATTTTCATATAATAAAAAATAAAAATTCAAAAAAATAATTAAACTATTAGAAACAAATAATATAAAACAACCCCGTAATACGGGGGATAAAAACTAGTAACACATATATGTAGATATCATCGCACACCATGGTCCATTATCACTCATTTCATTCACTCCAAAAAATATGTTTCTACCTAAAAGCCTACAACGTCCCACTAAATGGAACACCCATTTGAAAACAGGCAGATCAAAAATCCACTCCCTATTTCCCTTCTTTATTCAATTTGCAGGTCGCGAATAAGAATTTTAGGTTTGTTTCCCCCACTAGTGCGACGAAAAAAATACGTGCGAGTGGCAGCTATGGTCCCCACGACCATGTTAGTCTGGAACAGGAGAAGGCAAGAGATTAAGATTTTGTAGCCAGCTATGAAACGAGAAGATGCTGATCTCGAATCCTCATGAAATTTTTAACCTTCTATGTTTGAAACAAAGAATTGTAGATGGCTCTGTGTGTGTGTGTGTGTGTGAGAGAGAGAGAGAGAGAGAGAGAGAGATATGTCTGCCCAGAAGTTGCAGGGTCTCACTGGAGAAAATGATCGGGTGATGGTGAGTCTCCCCGGACGTTGCAAGTCTAGCCAGGAGAGAAAATGATCTATCTGTTTTTTACTGTGTTTCAAATATTAAGGGTAAAATTGTCAATTTGGAATATATATTTTAAATTAAGAGGACATGTGTAATATATGTTTAAAGAAGGAGAAATATGTAATTTAGGGTTTAGATTTGGGGAAATATGAAATAAATGATATTAACTTTTAGAGATCAACCAACAGAAGCAATATAATATAACGTAAGAAAACAACATACAACCTCGACTAGCAAGGAGCTAGTCACACCAAAAGGAACCATCACCAACCTATTACAAACAGTGGTCATGCCACTCAAAAACAAAACCAACAAAAAACAAGCTAAACTAAACACTTAGATATCAAAAGCATTTCATCTATCCCAGCATAAGCTCGGGTCTTTTAACCTGCTACGAACCCACAAGAGACCCAAAGATTTAATCTCACCAATCACACTATGCCGTCGAGCCGGCTTGAACTCAAAAACCAACGCATTCCTCGTTTTCCAAACACTCCAAATTGTAATAAGATATATAGCGTGAAACACCTTTGCTTTCTTTTATGACAGTCTCGAAAACTTATAAAGATCCAGAATGTCTCGAAAAGAAAACCCGAAAAACATAGGTTCCTTCCACCAATTCGTAAAAATGCTCCAAATCGTCTATGTGAACCCGCATGAAACAAACAAATGCTCCGCCGATTCCTCATATTCCCCACATGACGGGCAAAGAGTGGAGACAAGCGGAACATTTCGCCTAAACAGTGAAGTGTGCGACAGAATTGTAGGTTCCCAGCCGAATCTACACGGAAATATCTCGTATTACGTAGGTGCGGAATCCCTACGTAAGACGATACGAGTGTTAGACGCGATATACGTTAAACCCAAGTACAAAGACACGTTACAATACTCAATAGACACGTTGTATTGCAACTCCTTTAACACGTGATATCCAAATCACAATTACACGTACTGAACCACTGTTTTCAAAACAAGCCGTGGCCAAACATATATAGTTATCGACAACTTCGCCTAACAGACTAGGCGAAGTTGTTGATAACTTCGCTTGTCCACAAGTTCGCTTGTATTAGGCGAACTTATACAAGCGAACTTGTGAAACAAGTTAATTAAAACATCAATACAAATCAAACTAACACGATTAAAGACACTAGATACTGAACTACTGACATCATACACCAACAGGAATATTCTCCATTTCGGCACGCCACGCAAAAATTCTCACCTTTTTAGGAACTAAATTGTTCCATGTTATGATGTAATATTCCACATTCCGCAAAGACTATGCCAAACTCCTCTTCAAACTTATAACATAAAACAATCTATCATATATTAATAAGGGAAAATATGTAAATGCCTCTTAATTCTATTTATTTTTGGTTTTAATTCTAGTTTACTTTAAGCCGTTCGAAAAAAAAAATTAAGTTTTAAACTTTTAATGTGACCATCAAATTTTTCAACGCAATTTAAGTAGTGAATCCATGACCAGATCAGTTATAAAATAACCATGGATAATAGAAAATATTAGTCTTATCAAGGGAATATGGGAAGATATGAATAATAATAATATGTGGTTTAAAGTACAAGGTATATATTTTAATAAAGAGAACAGGTGATGCATTAAAGATAAAATAGGTAAGATGAAGCTGGTAAGAGTTTGTTTTTTTTTTAACCATCATTTCCTTGCTACGATAAATAATTCGACACAACAATTAGGATATAAGAATAAATATAATTTGTATGATATGACTAAGTTGACAACCATTATTATTTATATTATAATAGATTAAAATATTTAAATTATATTATATATACTTCCTCCGTCTCATTATAAGTGTCATAGTTAGACTTTTCAAGTTTTTCCTTTTCAACTTTGACCGTAAATATTTTTGTTCGTGTCATATAATACTTGATTAAAATTATATCAATGAAAAATGCATTTAAAACCCAATCCATTCATATATTTTACATCAAGTATTATATAACACAAACAAAAATATTGTCGGTCAAAGTTAAATAAGAAAGACTTGAAAAATCAAACTATGACACTTATAATGGGACGGGGAGAGTATTAGCTTGGTAATTGTTGATAAACAATATTTCCCTCACTTCTTAATCATGAGTTTCCCTAAATCATTGGGTGTATACAAATATACGGAGAGAATAATTAACACCTAAGATTTTTGTGTGCCCCTATATCTCTCTCTCTCTAAATTCGGTTTTCAACACAACCATAATCTCCATCACGAACATACATTCTAAAGAGGAACTCGACCAAGTTGGCATTCATGTCATCAGGATCATATTCATATGTCGTGGTTGTCGGCTGTAATAGGTACATTTTAGTTATAGGTTTATCATATTATTCATGTTTTTCCATTACTTAAATGAAGACCTGATCAATATACATTGCATCGCCCTGGCGTTAGCCTTTTTCATAACTGAAACTCTGTAAAAAATAATTTTTGAATAGTAAATAAAAATAATTTTATTTTACATATTCTAGATATTGCTCGAACTTAGTCGAAATGAAAGTATTGGTTGATCAACAATCTATAACCAAATGGTTTGTTAGGTGTAGCCTAACGGTATCAATGCTTATATAATAAAAACAATATATATATAAATCAGGTGCCACAAGCTTTTGATTGGGCTATGTGGTGGACTTTGGTTGGGCCACATCAATTTCAGTAACCCAACCGATATTGATTGAATGTGAGTTTGGATGTTGAAGAAATATTTTTTTATAGGTTTAGTTTGATACCATTTATTTGATTTTCAGTTGGGTTCAGATCCGGTACTGTAATATGTTAATTCGAACCTAACCATTACTAACTGAATTCGCGTCGAATCGTCGCCGCAAAACTTGGGTTATACAACCGACGCAATTCGTGTGTACAGCCATCGCAACGTTTGGGTTTTATTAGCTTAATAAGCTTCAATATGTTATGATTTGGTATTATAAACCATATGGTATCATAATTCGTCTAAGCGTTAACTAGTTTTTTTTTTTTTAGTTTAGTGTCGGAAACGTAATGAACCTAACCAATAACGACCGAATTCGTGTAACTTTGATCAACAATTGTATGTGTGCCAGCATTGTTTTAAGCATTTAAAAATTTATTTTTTGATTTAGGGTTGGTGTCATAATGAACTTAACCGATACCAATCATATTAGCGTCAGTGCGCCACCGCATGCAACGCAGAGGGTTGGTTACCTAGTTACAATTAACAGCGAAATCCATCTAGAAATATAAGCATCTAAACAATCAAATTTCTGTTTATATTTCTCAATATTGTTTTTAGTTTATTTGATTTCATACTTATATTTTTTTGTTATTTATAAACTTTTATTAAATTTAAATCCATATCATAGTTCGCCACTATTTGTGTCACTGTGTTGTGTTTTGACACCCCTCTAATTTAAATTAATGTCTTATGTACCGAGATTCTATTAAATTGTACTGGATTATATGATATCATCAAATGATCATTCGTTCCCCAATATAACTCGAATGACTTTTCGAATTATACTATCCGTTTATTCCTCAATATTGATTCAAATACATCCGAAATGATGTTCTGTCTCATTACAAGTAATGTCCTATATATGGGTTCAAGAACAAATTTTGCCTACAGCTAATAGCTACGATATACTACCACCATAGTTGAAACTTGAAACATTATATGATTTTTTTAAAACATTTTTTTTAAAACTTCTTTTAACAAATTCATAAATTAATAAGGTTTTTTGACAAGAAGTCCATTTTCATTTAAATAAGGAATCCCAAACACACCCTTAGTTGTTGAATGTTACAAAAATCTTCATCGAACAAAATCTTTCTTTATTCTAATAACATTGAACTGAAAATGTTTCACTTTCAGAACTAGCTGTAAATGGCCAAAAAGACAATATACTAATAAAACATAGCTAGTCATCCTAAATTCCTAATAAAACATAGCTAGTCATGGGAAAATTCGAAGACAATAGTTTTAGACATAATTAATAAACTTGGCCTTCAATTTATTTCTGCATTGTCTTCAACATGTGTATTGTATGTTGGCCATAGAAACTCATCAGTCATCAACATATCCTGGTAAGAAGAATATTGATAGATGAAATCGCTGACAAAATCAAAAGGTGACCACAAGTGATTGCCTGATGGTATGATGGTATCATTGTCCGGTATAAATGGCTCGGTCCAGAAATTACCAATCATTTCATCATCTAATGTTTGCAGTGTAAGGTCACTTGAAATAGCGGAGTCTATACCACTCGACCAACATGAAAACAATCCTGAGCTTGAAGGAGATGATGGTAATTGATCAGAATATGGTAGTTCCAGAAACAATCTTCTTCCATCCTCCTGAAGTTTAAGATCTGTTTCTTTGACACTATACACTTTTGGATTAGCATGATCATGCTCAAGGATTCCTGTGTGTTCACTTTCGGACACAGTTTGGTCATCTTGAGATTGTTTCTTCAAATGTGTGTTCCACGGGTTTTTTATTTCGTTGTCACTTCTTCCTGGCAACTTTGTAGCTATTGTAGACCATCTGTAGATAAAAGAGTAGAACACTGGAATTA
This sequence comes from Bidens hawaiensis, assembly GCF_021521415.1. Lineage (NCBI taxonomy): Eukaryota > Viridiplantae > Streptophyta > Magnoliopsida > Asterales > Asteraceae > Bidens > Bidens hawaiensis. The sequence continues at coordinate 2,292,124 of NW_027491152.1, read as the reverse complement.
AAAATCTACACGAAATGTACAAACTAATTGTTTGTTTTTTTCATTAAGAGATAAAATGAGCTGATCAAATAGTCATTGTAACACACAACATAATTACCTAAATGTATAGAATGAATTTTGAAATGAAAATTTATCACACTTAATAGAAGTTACACGGAAAATCTAAAATCACTAGCAAAAACATGACACGGGGTTAAAACAAAGATGACACTTTTTAAAGCATTTACAATGATAAAACCACAAAACACAAAATAGAGTGCCTTGTAGCTCAAGCATCAAGAAAATAATTATGGTTCAAAAACACCAAAAAAATCATCCAATAAGGAGACCAAAGTACCAAAAACATCTCCTCGCTATATTTTAATTATAAATCTCTTTAATTTAATAAAATACATTTAAAATAATTTAATATTAGTTTTACCCTCGGGAGAAGTTTGTAATTTGAAAGCTCTCACTCGCTTTTTAGGTTCAAGCGTATGAAACAACCACGTGACCGTCTGTGAAAGGAGAAACACTTGATTGGAGGGTTAGCCTCTATTTCAGAAAAAATCACGTTTTAAGTCATGCGTAGTGGGCGGGAAATAGGGGCGAATTTGGGCGAAGTTGGGCGACAACACCGCCCCTGTGGGCGACAAAAGGGGCGAAAAGGGGATGGGCGAGATGTTTTTGTCGCCGGCTTGTTTGTGAGAAATATTATTATTATATTATTATGTGTGTGATATATATATATATATATATATATATATATATTAGGCTACAACACCACTACACCCCAAAAACAAAAACCCATCATTTGTCACATGGCGCAAAACGCCCTATTTTATAGTCCCTTTACTACGCATAGCCTTACTATGTATCCGAATTGATGTAACGTATCCACCTTAAGTGGAGGCTAAAAGCGTAACTTTAAAAGTAAAAAAAAAAGGCTAAAACGTTTGATTTATCGAAGGATCTCCCTCATTAAAATGATCATATATGTGATAGTTGTTTTGTGCCAATTGAAGTGCAACTTCATAGATAGATAGATAGATAATTCTATTTTCTTTTACCAAATTTAAATAAATTATCATCTAGATAATTTATTCAAATCAAGGTAAAGTTCACCTAATTTTTTCAATTTTATAATAGAAAGATGATATAAACTTACCAGTTTCCAATCTTGTTATGTAAACTTACGATGACATTGTCTTCTTCTTCTGTAAAATTCCCATGTTTCAAGTCCGGGCGGAGATAGTTCATCCATCTCAACCTGCAACTTTTACCGCTTCTAGAAACACCTAAACAGAAAACAATAAGATGAAAATGTCCAAATCCATGCTAAAAAAATATGATCCCACATACCAGCAAACTTGGGAAGTAAACTCCAGTTCCAGTGGCCGTATCTCTGGATGTAGGCTGTTAACTTCTTATCTTCGTCTTCAGTCCACGCACCTTTTTTCAGCCCATTCTTGTCATAACATGAAATCTTCCCCATCTTTTTGCCTCTGAACTCTACCTACGTGTCTAGATCGATGCTTGTGGCTAGCTATAAATACTAATTAAGATAGGTGTTGATCCAAAGTATTTATATATACCTGGCGATCTTTCCTTGCAACGTGCTCAAAATGAAAGATTTTGGGGATTTTTTATGATCAGGATTAAAAAAATGTATTAGAATAACATATATTATTATATATATTAAAAAGTGGATATTTGAATGTGAGTTAATTTTACTATTCATTTTACTATTCATATTTACAATAACAACCCCTCTTTTTATATGTTAAGTTACACTTTTGTTTTTCTTAGGTTAGAAAATAAATATATAAAATGTCAAAACTGAACCCTCGATCCGGATGAATATTATCTAATAAGATTAAAACATGATTTTAGTGTCACAAGACCTTGATTGGGCCACGTGACAACGCCTTATTGATCCATGCAATTTGCTGTTTTTTTAATTTACTTCTGGTACCATAACGAACGTAATGAAATCGACTAAACGCTAATTTTTTTGTGTGCTTTAGTTCTGGTATCATAAAAAATGTTTTTACTTCCGGTACCGTAACGAATGTAATAGAAACCAGCCGAATGCTATTTTACTTTTAGTTCCGGTACTATAATGAATCCGAATTTGTGTCGGCTGACCTCCTCAATGCCCGACACCGTCAACGCTTGGAGTTTTACCAACAACTGAGTTTAACTGACCCTACCCCATTGGTCTGCTTAAATTTCTCATTTTTTTCTTTTTGATTTTGTTTTGTTTTTAATTTAGTTCCGGTTTCGTAATGAACATAACCGAATACACGTCGAGTTACCTTCTCAACGCCTGAGAACAACGCCGCTTGGGTTTTACCTCAGCATGGACTTTTAACAACCAAATAAATGTCGTTTTAAATATTTTAGTTTTTTTATATGCTAATCTCTTTATATGTTAGGTCAAAGAATATATATTTTTAGAATGTTCGGGCCTTACCTACATTGTTTATACCGGAAAGAACATAACTAATACCGAACGAATTCGTATTGACTCGCTGTTAAAACGCCCGGATTTTACCGACCAATTTCGCTGCACAACGCGCGGGTAAATTCCTAGTTCCAGATTAAAAACGTGAAAGTAACTTTTTTTTTATTCGAGGGAGAAAAGAGGGGCCATAAACTTGTCAGTTTTTGCATCTTTGATATAATATAAAATTATAGATTGTAGATTAGGTTTCTTTAAGTAAAGAAAACATGGTCACTTGACATTAAGGATATCTGGATATATATGGTTAGTCATTGATTTTGCTCAACTTAGAAGTGTGCTCCTTCTACTGATTCAGTGCCATGTCTTTTGCCCAGCTTGTGTTATATTTGTTCTTTTTTATTTTTTTATTTTTTATCTTTGATGAATCATAATTTTTGAGAAATCAAGTCAGTGTGCCATATGTTCACCGAGTCATTGTGCAAGCAGCATAGTCGCTGGGTGCTTGTTTTCGGGGTAGTTGTGTGAGAATTAATTAACCAAGTCGATGAACATGTTTTCTATGTGGGCAGGAGGCCGGGGCCTTGGGTTGTGTTTTCTTGTATACATGTTATTGTTTTATTAGCCAAAAACATAGTTTATGTAACATCAATCACTTAATGATTAGATGAAACAAGTATATCGCAATAGGCCGGACGGATATCATACATCAAAATTAGTCGTTTTAACTAACAATTTGTAGGTTATATGTTATTTGGTCAAATCTTTTTCTTGGGCAGTCAGATTCGTTAATATAAAAGGATTATGTTTGAACTAGGTTATTAACCCGTGTACAACACGGGTGGAAATATTTAAATTTTCGAACAAATACATGTCATTTGAAAGGACAACATAAGTTGTTATTGTAGGTTATTTATATTTGGTATTTACAGAGATATTAAAGACATGAAAATTAGAAATATTACACATGAAACAACAATAACACAACTTACTCAACTGGATATAAAGACTATCGGCTAACTTGAATCGACATAGATGATCAGAAATTTCATTTATGTAAAAGTATCTAACCCACCAACATATTTCTATAATAGTAATCCATGCACATGGGTTGAAAACATAGAACCAACCATATAAATATAGACAAACATAAAATTTCATAACTAACATATTAAACCAACACAAATATTTAACATAAGTTTGTAACCAAAATACTAAACATTTAAATTGTGTACATAAAAACTTAATACTTACACAAACTTACTATACACCTAAATTAAAAAACCAAATGAAGACATGAACATGTTATCATTATATTAGCCCACCATCAACTTCTTCGATGTTTAATATACACGGGTGGAAAAACATATCAACAAACCTAATAAATATGCATAACATATTCAAGCAATACAAATATGATACACAAGTTTTTGACCAAAAAGTTAAACATTTAGATTGTCTAGATATTAAAAGTTCAAAGTTAAAATAACTTAATGTACACAGAACCAAAAAAACATTCACAAAGACTAACCTTGTTCTTTCATATTAACCCACCATCAAGTTCTTCAACATTTTATCAAAAGAAACTAATTTTGATTCACCACCTGAAAATAAAAAAAAAACAATAGCATCCTAATTAAATATACACATATAGTTAAAATCATAACATATTTAATAATAGGATAATACATGTGTTACACACGGCTGGAACATATTTAAAAATATAATATATACATAACATCATATAAATTTATTGAAATGCAAATGTTGTATCTATAAATAAATGATAATTTTACATAAATTATAAGACATCATAACTTATTTGAATCAAATAAAAAAATTACAAAGACTAACAAATAGTTACCATGCAAATGTTGCATTTATAAATAAATGATAATATTACCCGGTCATACTGTAATATTAAACGGAAAATAGTTACCGGACGGCAAATAACTTCATTATTACCATAGAAAGCAAACAAATAGAAACAAAGATGTTTTGTGGTTACATTAGTTACTTGCTAATTCAAACCAAAAATAATAATGATAATAATTTGCAAATGTGAATTCAAACATATATATTTAGAATTGGTTATCGGAAAAATGCAGGTTTTATTTAAGCCATAAATCTTGAAATTTAGACATTATTTATATTTACACATAAATAAAATGTAACGTTTGATGATATTGGAAACTATAAAATAATATATTTGTATCTATTATAATTTTAAAAAAATGTAGATGTCAAATTAAAAAAAAAAGATCATTTTACATTAATTACAAGACGTAGCATTGTTACTTTAATTCAAATAAAAAACATACAAAGACAATCAGAGATAAATAAAAATTTAAAACAAGTTTATATATTATACCATGAGTACAAATAACACATGTTAATTAAAACATAATACTCTAAAGAAATCAACATAAAAATGTATTGTCTTATACACATTTTGCATAACTAATTTGACAACAAATATATACAATATGTGTATGTGTGTATGTGTGTGTGTATGTGTGTGTGAGTATCATAGTTTTTTAAGATACCGGTTTTTGTAATCTTCAATTTCAAACAAATAATCATAGATAAACACACGACTGTCAGCTGAGCCATATGAATTTGAGACATAAACTTTCTCTATGAATGAAAAATATAATAAAAGTTAAAAATTATTATATGTAGTACGTAAACGTTTGAAAAATCTGAAAAAAGTTCGTTTTAAGAATTATTGAAAAATTAAAACGTCTAATTGTGTCATAAATGCCCTCTAAAATTGATTTTACAGAAACGTCATAACTCATAACTAATAAATTAATTAGTGGTTAACATATATTGTAAAAGCTTAAAATCAAACGATTTACATATATAGAAAGTATAAATGGTTTTGAAGTTGACAAATTATAGTATCATTAATTGTGATTATATCATTTTGGTCTAATGGTAGTTAATTGTTATAATATTTGAAATCATTCTTAAAATACAAAAATCTTTGTAACAATATTATTAGTGTAAATTAAAATAAATTAGGGTTTAAATGATTTAATTTGACTTCCATAATTACCCGGATGTTTTGGAAAGAGTTAATAGTTAAAACCATTAGATTTATAACTATTTTGGAAATCATTAATATTTAAATAATTTGATTTTTGGTAATATGATCATTATATAATGTTAATTGTGTTAGTATAAACGGTTTTTGAAAATATATCGAACAAATAATATGGAAAATGACAACAACTAATTATAAAGTATAAAAATCTTTTAACTTTCGTTGAGATTAGTGAAATAATGTTTGCTAATATTAAAAATAAATAATGATGATTAGTACCTTCTTTAACAATCAATTTCATTATATATATTTTTTTTCAATTTTAAACATTAATTTTGACATTTTATGTCTAATTAATAATTTGTCAAATATATAAGATTAAAAGTTTGTTGAGATTGAAGACATTAATATTGATAGTTGGGATTAGAAACTTTAAAAAATATTTTAGATTTGTTATACTTAAGACTAAATTGAAGGTCAAATTTCGTAACTTATTAAGGAATTTGAATTAATTTCCATAATCAATTGCATTAAATATTTTTTTAGAATTTAAAAATCAAAAAACTTTCCATTTTTTTAAGTTGACTAACTAAATAATATATAGTTAAAATAAATAAAAGATAAAGGTAAAGTTTGATGAGATTGAAAACTATAAACATCTTTTAAAATTTTCAAATTGCGTATTTAATATGGTATAAATTTGTTATGCTTAATAGACGGTTATATTAATAAAATACATTTAATATTAATAGGAAATAGTATGTGGATAATATAAAATTTTAAAACACTATAGAAACTTTACTTAATACAAGAAACTCTTAAGTAGAATTTGACCAATAATAAAAATCATGAAAATGTAAAAATAAATGAAAATCATGGAAACTTTATTATTTTATTTATGTAATTAAAATCATGAAAATATATTAAATTAGATTTGACAAAGATATTTTTTAACAAATGGTAAATTCAAACTCTATAACATATTTTGTAAATTTCATATAAATGATGAGAATTGAATTTTGATATATATATATATAGCAATGTTAAAATAAGAAGTAGATTTTTCTTAAGAAGTGTAGAAAGTGTGTTTTCACCACTATACCTATTAAAACACACCGAACAAAAAACACACCACAACTAATGTAAGGCCCCGTTACTGGTAGCCCTACTTTCGTGTTGGATTTACTCATAAACGCAGTTCTAAATATCAGAGTTAATTAAAACATTCGCGGAACATTAAAAACATTCAAACCATTACATTCCATAACCATAATTCTTGTCTTATCGAGCATTCATGGTCATTTAACAACAAACATAGTCTTTTAATATAAAACATCATAGCAAAATCTTCAGATGCCAGCTTCGTCCAACTCTGCCATGTGTCCTCCTCAAGCTACCTGCCTCATTCTACTCACCTGCGTGCATACTAAAAGTCAGCTACGCTGAGTGAGTTCTAGTTAATCACATACTCATACAATACCTTCTTACATTTCATACTTAACCTCTTAACTTTCTTTCATACACACATAAGTGCATACACTTTCATTCTTACCTTCATACTTTCTTTACATACATAATCATACGTTTTAAAGAGCCTTTCGCCCTATAACCTCACAGATATTATAAGGGTCTGGTCCCTGACATCACAGATATTATAAGGGTCTGGTCCCTAACATCACAGATATTATAAGGGTCTGGTCCCTAACATCACAGATATTATTATGGTCTGGTCCCTAACATCACAGATATTATTAGGGTCTGGTTCCTAACATCACAGATATTATAAGGGTCTGGTCCCTAACATCACAGATATTATTAGGGTCTGGTCCCTTTGTTTCGGGTAACTGTACCGTACCTGTCCATACATACTTTCCTTGACAATACGTGCAATCTCCGAAGAGCGTTCACGTACCATCATCATAACATACATACATTATGCATACATCATATATTCATACATACATCATATCTTTCATCATACTTATCAATCATATCTTACTATCACCTGACGGTACATGCAATATCCGAAGATCGTTTACGCACCGTCAAACAATCATCATACATAAATCATACAAGGCATACACTTACCACTTAAGATAAGTGTATTAACTATCACATCGAGTATGCACACAGCCCCGAAAACAAAACAAGGAAGTGGGGCTAGAAACTCACCTGAATGCGGTTACGTTCACCGTTAATCGTAATCCCTTTCTTCAGTTGTGCACGGCTGACTGTATAATAAGTACACGTATCAATTAACTATCACTACTCATATCATCTTTCTAGTCTTAGCTACTACTCACAACGAACGGGGGTCCGGGGGCAGCGCCCCTGGCAGCGGGGTCTAGGGGCGGCAGCCCCTAGCAGGGTCCAAGGGGCAGAGCCCCTGGCTGGGGTCGAGCTGTCTTAACACATTTTTCATTAGGTTTTTTAATTTATTTTCTCATTTGCTAACTCCAGCGAACTTATCATTAAGCGAACTTAACAATAAGCGAACTTAACATTAAGCGAACTTAAGCATAGGCGAAATTAGTGTTCGGCGAAGTTAACCCTAGGCGAACATATGCCAGGCGAAGTTATCAGTTAGGCGAACTTGTCACCAGGCGAAGTTATCAGTTAGGCGAACTTGGCCTTAGGCGAAGTTACCAGTTAGGCGAACTTGGCCTTAGGCGAAGTTACCAGTTAGGCGAATTTGCTTGCAAGAGAAGTTAAGCTTGCAGGCGAAGTTATGGCTTGGCGAACCTAGCTTGCAGGCGAAGTTAAGCTTGCAGGCGAAGTTGCCTAGCTGCGCCTCTGTTTAATCTTAATCCCCCAAAATCATCATCGTTTTACTAAGAAATCCATGGGTATGGTATTTGACTAACCCGCGATCATTCCTATGGTCGTTTTTGGATAAGATTTGACCCGAAAACACGTAAAGTTTGGACCTTTAATTTCAGAAACGTTCAATACAAGATCTACGGTTTATCTTAAACGAACCCTACATGTTTATGGGTTTATTAGGTTCGTTCTAGCATCAAGTTCGCTACTTTACGCTTCGTTTAGATCCGATCTATTATCGTTTCAAGTTTCATGGCAAACCGTCTATAAAAACATGAACATTAAGATCGAAATCTTACCTTTATGTGTTCGGTTTGCGTGGTTATCTCGTATCTAGCTCGTATATCGAAGGTCTAATAATGGTCGGCTTGATTTTTGGACTCGAATCCGCTCTCTCTCTCTCTCTCTCGGCCGTATGAGGTGTAGTGTATGTGTGTGTTTTTGAGTGTGTAGAGATTTATGAAAGATGGAAATGATAGTTAGGGTTTTAGGATGGTTTAAGGGGATATTTATATCCCTTAAAGCCCATGGACCTAAGACCCATTACCCTTAATCCATCTTAATTAATCTAAGTCCATGATCCGTTCTTTACTCGGTATTACTTACTTAATAACGCGAAATCACTAAACGTAACTTTCTTTATTTATCATTATAATATTCAGGATGTTACAACCAAAATAAAACACACCGAACAAAAAACACACTTTCCATATCCACCGTCAGATCAACATATATAACGCACCAAATTACTTCTTACACTTCTTAGATACACTCCACTTCTTATTTTAACCCCACCCTATATATATATATATATATATATATATATATATATATATATATGACATTTGAAGGGGAAAAATCAGTTTCTAAAATGCCATATTAAATGTGTATAAATCTAAAATGTAACGTAAGATAATATTGGAAAGTATAATAACGTTTTAAATTGCGTTGACATTGGTAAATTAATTGGACTTTGACCAACAACAATATAAGATTGATTATCTTACTATAGATAATTTAATGTTTTATAAAATAATCAACTAAATTTCATTTCCGGATTATATTATAATCAATTGAATTGCATAAATTGTGAAAAATAAATAAATACATGAATACTAACATAAATATACATTAATATTAAACAAAAATAAAAAGCATCTTATCAAACAATCCTCAATTCATGAAATTAATTAGCTATATCAAGTTGGGGACGATAACCTGAAATGATAAAATTAAATATTAATATCACATAATTAATAAATTAAAAATTATGGAAGATTTGAATCATGTGAAAAAACATAAAATTGATGTTAGAATTTACAACCGGAAAATTTGAATCACGATACTGGAAAAATGAAATAGTGAATATCTCCATTGAATCTTCGATTTTGATATATAACCTAAAGAGATTATAAGAAAAAATCATATAATTATTAATATAAATACAAACAAAAACATAAAACAGAAATAATTGTAATTGATATAAAACATCATGCTTGGGAATGTAAGACTTTCGTACATAGGCTTGAATTCTATTACCCTGAAACATTAATAATAACATTAGCAAAAATTTATATTTATGATATAGAAAAATTAATGAATATGTAAGAATACCATTTCGTCTTGCACAATCATTTCGATTGTAACATTCGTCAATTTTCGGACCCGAAAACCCGACTCGCTTAAATTTTCAATTTTGTTTTTATATATATAAATATATATATATATATATATATATATATATATATATATATATATATATATATATCCAGTTTTGTTTCATGTATTTTATGTATTTCATGTGATATTCGTAAATTTCTATTATTTGTATTGTGTTTGTTAAACTGACCCGTTTTATTATTTGATGTGATTCGTTTAGTTATACTTATACTCACATGTTACAAATTTCATATGTAATAGTTTCTTTCCTAAAGTTATTTAATGATATTAATCATTACTAATATGTATATAAATAAAAATTATAATACTCATGATTTTTCTTTATTCAAATATCACATAAATAACATTATTGATGTATAACCAAAGTAAACCATTTTAATCTAGTTATGTCACATTTATTTTTGTCACATTTATTTTTACCTAAAGTTATTTATTTTTAAAAGATGAAAAATATCTTCCTACACCATTCAAATTTTGGTCAAACCTCCTCCCCCAAATCACTCTCCTAATCAATTTTATCATTAAAACATTCTAAAGAATAACCTCCTTATTTTAGTATAAATAAAAATCATTCCCACCCTTTCATTCTTGCACCACTCTTTGACAAGTTCAAGAGATTATTTTTTTTTCCATTTCAAAGGTAAGATTTTAATTATTCAAGTCTTCTTCATCTTATTTCTATTTATTTTAATTCTTGTTCATATTAGTTAATCAAATGGTCACATGACCATAACACAATCATGTCTAGGAATCCACATAATCCATACACCATGGTGTATAGGGGAGATGAGACAAAGAACACAAGGAGATGATCGATTACACGAAGGTCACACTTGAAACGTTCTTACATCTTTATTTATATGTTTTGAATATTTATTTTTTATTCAAATGACCCAAGGATTTTTGATGATATATGCTCGTAAATGTTATATAATCATATCCAAAAAAGTTCATAACTTTATTTCATCATAATCCTTTTCAAAATCGTTAAAATATTGCTTTTAGCAATATTTCAGTTTTGACATTAGATATAGCTGTTAAAGAAAGAGGTATATCTTGTTCATAACAAACTGAAAAAGTCCAATACCAAATTCTATGATGTATTTCATTGAAATACCGTTCTAAAAACTATTTTTACGCATTTTAATTCATTCGTATGAATTCACAATCAATATTTTATAAACAGTATGCAGATTCGTACCTTCTGAATTACATTGCTGTTTTGACCTATTTAGGTTACGAATTTTTAATACATTTTCAATTGAAAGTTGTTTATAACATTCTAGTTTAGTAGACTGGAAAGTTTTGATTTAAAACAAAATTGTTTGATATTTTAAATACCTTAAACAAAACAGAACAATTTCCGTCCAAAAAAACGATTTGTATTTCATCTTCCTTTTTGATATTTCCTTGTTATTATATTATTATTTATTAATTTTATTTAGTATTCTTTAAAATTTACAATCCCCTTAGTTTTTAATTATTATATTTTGTTTATTTATAGTTCGCGAGGATCGATCGTTCATTTTCTTTAACGCGCTTTCTGTTGTCATTTCAAGTTTGGCTTTAATCTCAAAGGTGAGTTTACATACCCCTTTTTCCATCTTTTATAGCTTTGGGGTAGCATGTATACCTTATTCAATTTTATTAATATTTTATTTTTACATCTATTCAAAACACAATTCAATATATATTTATGTGTGATTATTGCATGCTCTATGATAATGCTCTATGTGTTTAATTGTTTATTTTATGTTTGGTGGTTGGTATCTCATCCTCATCTATCCTCATCTAGTATGATCATACATTTACCCAAGTACTTTGATTTTGTATCAATAAGAACGGGTTAGTATATATATAGTTGTTTACATTTTCATAAGAATTGTAATACTCATCATTTACATATGAATTGTGATTTATCTTTCTCTCTTTCTATATATATATATATGTATATATATAACTAAAACTTATGTATTCTCACCAACATTCGTGTTGACAAACTTTATTTTTATACATGTTACAGGTACAAGTAGTTGATATTATTCAATATTGAAGACAATAGTTTGACCTTAGGATATCTATTCAAATAACAAAATTGTGATGTATTTATTACGATTATTGAACTTGTGTACGTGTTTAATGTTAATGAAGTTAAATATTTATTGTCCCTTTAATTAGTGTCTTTTGAGCTACTGTTTAATCAATACGTTACGCCCCGGCATATTCCGCCGCCTTTGGTCGGGGTGTGACAGATTGGTATCAAAGCCGAAGACTATAAGATAGGTGGTTAGATATAACAGCCTAGTAGCATGCTTAGGGTCCCTATACGTGATATGTCTTTACGTGTTTGCACCCTGAATTATATTATTGATTGCAGTAGCTTAAATACTATTTGATGATTTAATATTATAATTGTACACAAAATCACACACTTAATCCGAGGGTACGCCTCACTCTCAAAAATTGTTTTCAAAACTTTAGGACGATTTTTTTTTAAAAAAATGGGAAATTCCTTAAGAAATCCCGTCTTTTCACTCCCCTCTCCTTGAGGAAGATTCGTGTGACGGATATGTGGTAACTGTAAGAGTGACACACTTGTTTACCGAACACTTGACACCAAGGCTTGCGAGCCTAAGGAAGTGCAATGCACATAAATCTCAATCAACCGCGAGAACCGGTTGACTTCCTGGAGTGTTTAGTAAGGGTGTGGAACTTATTAAGCCAAATCATATCACATCAAACGAAACCAAATCTACTACCCTCATTGTATCAAACGTGGTCATGTGACGATCACACTCTTAAATCAACGATGAGATTTTGTTTAATTTTTTATGAATATTTTCCCAAATTATCAATTTCATCAATACCCTAAGTTAAGGGTATTAAAATTTTATATTGTATTCTAAGTTAAGATTATAAAAAAAAATATCTTGTACTCTCATGAATTTTCATAAAATTCGAAATTTCACATAGTTATAATTTTTTTTTTTCAAAACATAATGAACTTTTCATGTGTCGTCATTGTAGCATGTCTTCTTCCCGCCTTATCAACCGTAACCGTCGCACCGGCAACTCTGGCCGCAGCATGTCGTCCCGCATTGCTAAAGGCATCGTGGAAGCCCTCCCATCGATCATCTCTCAATTGTAAACTGTGAATGCTTCATCATCATCCACAACTCCGAACCCAATTGCTTACCCCCCTCAAACAATTCAAGAGTGTCAACCCGCCCGAATACTTCGGTATCGATGGTGCTACCATTCTCTTCCAATGGTTTAAAGAAACGGAGAGCATATTCCTCCATTGTGAATGTCCCGAAGACAAGAAAACCACTTACGCCTCGAGCATGCTTAAGAAGAATGCCCTCAATTGGTGGAAAGGTGAGAAGCGCACACTTGGAGCTGAGGTTGCCATGGCCTTGCCATGGGATGACCTAAAGAAACTCATGCTCAAGAAGTTTTTCCCGAAACATGAGTTTCGGAAGTTGGAAGAGGATTTTTGGAATTTGAAACAAGAAAGTGGTAATGACACCATCTACAACGATCGTTTCCATGAACTGAGCCTTCTCATCCCCCACATGGTCACTCCCCTTGAATGTTCAATTGACAAGTACATCTCGGGTTCGCCTATGCAAATCCAAGATTCTGTCCTAAGTCGTGACCCTCTGTAACGATTCCGGCAAATCCAGGTATACCCTAGCCGGTATATACTAATTACGTGTCATTTAATATTGATTATATGAGTTATAGTACGTATATACGAGTATATATGATTCATAGTACGAATCATACTCGATTATATAGTGAATCGTATTGGAATTACAATTAACCAATGAACGATTATTGAAACCCGAACGAATCGGGAATTACATTATAGACGAAGTATATAATGTTTAGTGATATTTACGAAGTATTAATGCTTCGGGATAAGTGAATTATAGCACAGAGAAAGGATTTCGATTTACTAGTACGCCGGTACGATAAACGAAACCTTTAACATCAAACCAAGCAAGAGACGATCGATCAAGCCGAAAAAGATGCGTAATTATTAATAATATGATGTTTTAATGTCATGGTTTAAGTTTTTAAAGTTTTTAAGTCGGTTTTATGTAAATTTTATTTTAACCCGAAAAACAACCATTTTAGGCTCGTTTTAAGCCGAATTACGAGTTTAAACGAGAAACGAACTGAGCCAGATTATCCAAAACATTATCCGGATTACGGAAATCCGAATATGTGGCTAATATTGAAGTTGTGGGGCCCACCCCACCCATTACTTGGACCGATCGGTCACCTTTACACACATTATTAATTCATTTTCTTTTTTTACACATCAAACTCTCTCAAATCTTTCAAACCTTCAAACATTCAACCCAAAAACCCTTGATCCAAACCAAGAACACAAGGTATAACACATGTTTTAATGCTTAAATCTTGTTTCCAACTTCATGATCTTGAGAAAAGGAGGTTTCAAATGTAAAAATGGGTGAAAACCCGAGTTGAAACCGATTCTCGCATGATCAAGTGATGTATACAAGTTATACAAAGGATCTTGATCCAAGTGATGAGTTAAAAGAGTTTATAACGAATTTTTACGGTTAAAATCTTTAGAAAATGAATTTCCAAGTGAAAGACGGGTGAAAACCCGAGATGAAACCGACTCTTGCATGATCAAGAGATGTATACAAGTTATACAAGGGATCTTGGTCCAAGAAATGAGTAAAAAGAGTCGAGAACGGATTTTTACGGTTAAAACCTTTGTTTTTTTTATATCAAAACCGACACTATGAAAGAAATGGTTTGATTGTTGGTGTAACTTGCTTGGTATAGTGTTATTGTGCTTGTAAGTGTTGTATCTAGTGGCTAGCAAAGGCTAGAAACCAAAATCTTTGCGATCTAACGCTAGAAAACACAAGATAGTTCGGTTTTCGCGTGATTTAGTGATTTTGGACAGATTGTAATGTGCTTAGAGTTGGGTCACGAAATTTCACAGAGATGATCTACACATGAAAATATGAGATCTGTGAATTTTTGGTAATTTTTGGATAAAAGATGAATATTTGGTGAATTTAATGCTCGGTTTTGGCCAAAAATGGTGAAAAATAGCTAAACTTGATGAAAAATTCTGACAAATTTAGGATAAGCTTTTTATAACATATAAAAGTCACACACAAAATTTGAGCTCAGTTGGAAAAGTCTAAAGGGGCTTTTCGGTAAAACGAGTTCTAGAGCTTTCTAGCTTGGTTTTTGTGAAAATGGCTTGAAAAATGAGTTTTGGGTTCTGGAAAAATTCCAGGGAGTTATGAGGATGGCAGGAATCATGCCAGAAAAATTTGGGATTTTTCTAAAGTCTTTTGGTATTTTTGACATATTTAGTGTTTTAATAAGATTTAAAAATAGATAAATAAATGTAAATATAAGAAAATAAATCTGGAAAATTTTTATAAAATTTCTTACTGTCAAAATAAGTTTTGTGCAAAATTTCAAGACCCGAGACTAAACGGGTAATTATTTGTGCTAAAAAGAACATAAAAACAAATTTTTAAAGCTTAAAACGTGTAAACCGGCAAAACTCGCATAAGCGAGCTGACTGGTATATGAAAACCCTAAAAATGGACCATTTCCATAAAACTAAGTAAATTAAGTAAAAATAAATCATCCGAAAATAATTCGGATGATTTGGGTAATTTTACCCGATTTTACTGTTTCCGGCACCTAAATGACGGAAACGGGCCCCGCGGCCAAACGGGGTGTCCAAACCGAGCTCTAATTTCATCACTTTAACTAAATTAACAGTCAAACACCATTTTTGGGTCGGGTGTGACCAAACTCATTTTTGAAACTAAAAACGGATAACCGTGCTAGGCACGCAAATCAAGGAAATCATAAAAATGATAATCTTGACCGTCAGACTCTAAGCAATGTCACAATCTGAGTCCTTAGAAGTGTCACGGGGTTAACATTGTCCCCGAATCGAGTATAGTACTGGGCTAACAATGTCCCCAGATGTACCGATTGATACGTATTTAATTTATGGGAATTATATAGTAACGACTAGATATTATATTACAGATCCAGGCTTATAGCAGTTCATTGTATCACGTCCCGACTCACAGAAAGGTGAGTTTTCACGAGCCCCTTTTACTGAACTGTTTTAAATATTTTCCCGGGGCGGAAAGCATGTATTTATTAAAGTATTTAAGTACATACTGATCGTATGGAAATACTTGTATATTTAAATATATATATGGTTTGATGCATAGAATATATAAATTGTTTATCGTGTGGGATTGTTCTGGGGTAACGTAGTTCCCAGAGGTTATATTGTTCTGGGGTAACGTAGTTCCCAGAGGTTATTATTGTTCTGGGGTAACGTAGTTCCCAGAGGTTATTATTATTCTGGGGTAACATAGTTCCCAGAGGTTATTATTATTCTGGGGTAACGTAGTTCCCAGAGGTTATTATTGTTCTGGGGTAACATAGTTCCCGGAGGTTACTATTGTTCTGGGGTAACTTAGTTCCCAGAGGTTATAAATGTTCTGGGGAAACATAGTTTCCCGCATAATAACATTGTTTAATAAATGATTATTAAAATGATCTGTCAGTGTTTATTTAAATTAGTGAAACTCACCAACTATTCGTAGTTGACCCGTTTTCCTTACATGTTTTCTAGGTATGCCCAAGTTGGAATGATTGATTTGTGCTTAATGATCTGTGCTACTTGTTGGAAGCTTGCTGATCTATATTTTGTAATGAATATATTAATGTCTTATCGGTAAAACTCGTGTGTAACACCTAGACAGTAACGAATTAGCAACAATGTAATATGATATAAATTAATGTAGTGGTATTTTCTTTATAAGCAATGCTGTTGATATCAGATGTGTCTGTTGCTTCCCGTGTACGTTTCCGCTGCGGTTACGGGGTGTTACACCCTCAAACCCTCCATGATGCCATCATCTTAGCCGGTACCCTCACCGAAAACCACGTTAAGGCCAGGACCTTGACGCGGAAAAATTTTAGAAGCCCAATGATAAGCTTGCATCCGAGCCCACCGAAGAACCCAAGCCTGAATCTTCCAAACCCGAGTCTTCCAAGCCCGAATACTTCAAGCACAACAACTCTCCTCATTACCGCAACAATAAAAGAAAGTCCAATTCCCAAAACTATGTCTTGGTTCAATCGCAAGCCCAACCCACCAAGAAGCCCTACACAGGACCCCACCCATTATATGCTCGTAAATGTTATATAATCATATCCAAAAAAGTTCATAACTTTATTTCATCATAATCTTTTTCAAAATCGTTAAAATATTGCTGTTAGCAATATTTCAGTTTTGACATTAGATATAGCTGTTAAAGAAAGAGGTATATCTTGTTCATAACAAACTGAAAAAGTCCAATACCAAATTCTATGATGTATTTCACTGAAATACGGTTCTAAAAACTATTTTTACGCATTTTAATTCATTCGTATGAATTCACAATCAATATTTTATAAACAGTATGCAGATTCGTACCTTCTGAATTACATTGCTGTTTTGACCTATTTAGGTTACGAATTTTTAATACATTTTCAATTGAAAGTTGTTTATAACATTCTAGTTTAGTAGACTGGAAAGTTTTGATTTAAAACAAAATTGTTTGATATTTTAAATACCTTTAACAAAACAGAACAATTTCCGTAAAAAAAAAAAGATTTTGTATTTCATCTTCCTTTTTGATATTTCCTTGTTATTATATTATTATTTAACAATTTTATTTAGTATTCTTTAAAATTTACAATCCCCTTAGTTTTTAATTATTATATTTTGTTTATTTATAGTTCGCGAGGATCGATCGTTCATTTTCTTTAACGCGATTTCGGTTGTCATTTCAAGTTTGGCTTTAATCTCAAAGGTGAGTTTACATATCCCTTTTTCCATCATTTATATTTTTGTGGTAGCATGTATACCTTATTCAATTTTATTAATATTTTATTTTTACATCTATTCAAACACAATTCAATATATGTTTATGTGTGATTATTGCATGCTCTATGATAATGCTCTATGTGTTTAATTGTTTATTTTATGTTTGGTGGTTGGTATCTCATCCTCATCTAGTATGATCATACATTTACCCAAGTACTTTGATTTTGTATCAATAAGAACGGGTTAGTATATATATAGTTGTTTACATTTTCATAAGAATTGTAATACTCATCATTTACATATGAATTATGATTTATCTCTCTCTCTCTATATATATATACTATATTAAAATGCATATAGAATGGGCAAGATAGACTTTTCACAAAATATCATAAAAATAAGAGTCTTACAGCTCTTTAAGCATGATGTACAAGTCCATATTACATTTTTAAAATCCTGCTCACATCTTTGAAACATTCTGGTCTTAATATCTATATTCCTATTTCAAAATTCAAATCATGTTCTCTCACCCACCATTTTTCAGATCTGAAATCATAAACCCTTCTCTCCTTCACGATTTCTTCATCTGTTCTCTCTTTTTCTAGCTGCTGCTTGTGTTTGACACGTACTTCCTTGACCCACAACGTAATTGAAAGAACGAGTTTAGGAGTAGTTACTGGTTCAAAGAAGGCGACCCGATTAATGGATTACAACTTACATCCACCACGATTATCATGGAAGAGGTAACTTTTTGTATGAAATATGCGAAATTATTGAAATTTTTGGGATAACTGTATCAAATTAAGGGTCAATTTTGGAACTGGGTTTTCTAGGGTTTGCTTTTTATTATGGGGTGTATAAAAATTGCATTTTTAGGCGATTGGAGTCGAATATGGAGATGCTTTTGAGACAACGAGACCATATGGACAAGCTTGGCTCAATTCTTTAGTTATATATGACATTTCTGTCTATATCTTTATTAGTGATGTGATGTTGGCTTTGGTGGATTAAACGAAGGTAATCCACGTTTTTATTTCTAATCTATTGTTATATTTGTAGGTAATAGGAGAAAAGAGAGAATGTTACCGGACAACCGAGAAAGATGGATTTTGTGACGAGGTCAAGGTTCCAGAACAGTATTAAGGTTTTCATTGAATTATCACCGGATCTACTGTTTTCATGTTGTAAGCTGTCAGATTTGATTTGTTAGTTCTTTACGGTCGTTTTGAATCTATCTATGCCTGGATCTGTGCAATACTTTCAGTTCTGTGATGATTTTTTGTTCTTATGCTCTTTTTTGTGAAGCGATAATGTGTTTTGGAATGTCTTTACATCTTAAATGCATGTTTGATGTTTAGATCTAGGGTTTGCGGCGAGTGTCTCTACCGATTTTATGAAAATATGGTGTTTTTATGTGGACTTTCAGAGCCTACATTTGATTTTATATTAGTATGTGGATGATGTTTTTTTTATGTTTGAAATTAGTTTATTTCAACATAGAAGATTTTTGTATTGGAAATAATAATGGACAGTAGGTTTTTTCCCCTCATGTTTACATAGAAAATGGTAGTGATTTGCTTCAAGATACTAAGATTTCATTTTAAATGCAGATGCCCTTAATACATGTATCGAGAGCTTCATAAGGTTCTTGATGTCTCATTTTCATCTTATAATTGTCTTATTGATCCCGCAAAAAAAAGTATTTGACCATCGAGTGGGACATCTTAGCTTAATAATATTTTTTGAAGCACACAATCTGGTAACTATGTTCTAAATTTAAGGAATCATTGTTCTTTTTAAATTGATTTGTACGAAATATATGGTGTTAGCTGAAATAATTCTATAAACCAAAGAAACCACTTTAAGTACCAACATTTTTGTTCACAAATTTGAGAAATAATCATATATGCTCCTACGTGGATTTTTGAAAAGCAGGTTCTTGTGAGAAATTATGATATTCATCTTGTCATTGTATAGGATTGGGGGCGGGCAATGTCACACCCCAACCTACAGCAAAAATGTCGGGGCGCGAACTGATTGTCACAGCTCTCAAGGTATTATCATGCAATATTTAAATGACAATATCTATTAATTTTATTCAATTTTCAAATATATGAAATACAAAATACAACTCATTAAACAAACAATAAACACAAATGAATTCTTGATTTTTATCTTTTCTAACACAATTCTTCACTAAATCTTCACAAAGTCTTGCAACTAATTCAAGCGATAACCTGCATATGCGTATAAAATAGAATTTTGTCAACAACACGTGTTTAGTAAGCAACACACCAGTTTAGTTGTACATATAACAAAATACGTAGCTGCAACAAGTCATATGAGAATAACAAATTAACCAAATGAGCAAGTATAACTGAGATGTCGAGAAACAAAAAGGCTATAACGACAGGCGTATGATCATACTATTATGAGATTATGTTGGACCTCTCCGAATGCGGTTCACGTAAAGCATGTAAGCACATAAACAAGTAAGGTATAAGTTGTTAACATATAAGACAAAGTTGCAGTTTTTTTTAGTATAAGTATATATGAGAAAGTATATTTACGCATATGTCCCCAAAACGTGGAAAACAAGTAAAATAGGGGAATGTGGTACTCACATCGATAGACGAACACAAAAAAAGGTGATCGAGATGTTAAGAATGATGATATGCAGAAATCACGCGTGACGATAAAGCCTAAAAAGGAAAAGAGAAGAACGGATACGCTAAGTAAAGCACAAGATAGCCATTAAATTTTATATAAATATTTATTATTTAAATATAATTAATTTGATTATAAAAACATATCTTGAAAATATTGCTCTTACTTTTATAAATATATATAAAATTAGTTTACATGATTGTTTCTTTATATATATATATATATATATATATATTAAAACATTAGCTGTTTAGTTATTATATACTTATATATATATATACACGAAGGAAACGCGAGTTCAACAAGTATTATAAAGTCGGTTTTCATTAAAATAATTAAATAATAATTATTATTAATAAAATTATCAAATGTTTTAAAAGAATATAAAACAATAATAACCAAAAATATACGGGGGCAGGGGATCGAACCCGCGACCTGCCCCTGTGATTCAAATGTGATTACCAACTGGGCTAAAGACGAGATGTGTTAGAAACCAGATTCAAAAATATATATACAACAGACGATTAAATCAGATTTGCTTATAAACCCTAATAATCAAATCGATCCAATACGTTATACTAGATCTAATTAACCACAGGGCTTTTGATCTACATTAAATCGCGATTCGAACCATAAAATCAATTACCTCGTAGGATGAACGAAGATGGGTGAAATAATGACGATAGTGGCCGGCGCAAAAGGTGTAAGAACGAGTATAAGACGGCTGTTATAATCCAATTAATGTTGGGGTTATTGTTGGCGACGATGGGAGGATACTGTATGTTGGTTTAATTGACTTGTGGTGTTCGTTTATGCGTGTAATGAGAAACGGGTATAACGATGGTTTATATTTTGGTCAGATCGTACCATATTGATCGAAATTTCCTAGTTATCTATGTCGGTAATGACGTTTAAGGTAAGTATAACAATATGCATTAAACAATTTCCATGATTATGCAGAAAATTGAGGTCCAAGTTAGCCAATGGGTCTCGTTTCATGAATATGGTCTATTGATATGGGTTTATGGATACGGGTTAAGATAATAATATAATAAGAAGATTAAATGTTGCACTTTGGTCCCTGAGATTTGGGATGAAAGCATTAAAGGATTAAATTATTTTTTAGGGTAAATATTGTAGATTTTCAAAGTTTTTATATATAATAAATATATATATATATAAACAGTAATTATATAATAATAATTATAATAAATGATATAATAATACGGAGAAAGATAAATAATATTTTATATTGATTTAAATTTCCCGAAATAAAAACGGGTTGGGTTTTAGTTATAAAGTAACAATTAAAAATCTGAGTTATTACAGTCTCCCCTACTTTAGGGAATTTCGTCTCGAAATTGAGGATTCTATAACAAACCATTAAATTTTGAGGAAAATAAAATTTAAAAGTTTATCATAACACCGAACTTTGAATAGTTAAAACAACGCTCCAAATGCGAATCCGATAACGACACATATATATAGGATGTACCAGCGGCGTATCCACCATGTCCTTATTATCTTTACATTTGTATCGTTATTCTAACCACTTTCAATTCTATATTATGATACACAATCTTACGCACCATGATTTCCATGCGAGGACTTTGATAATTATGTTCCGGACCATAATTATTTTCATCGTCGGATGGTCCACATGATTTGTCACATCGTGTGGATTTACAAAACGTTTGATTAAAAAAATATGACTTTGAGGAAACAAAAGTTTTAAGAAGTTTTAATTTGGAACACTAGAAAGTCACCATTGTATAATTTCAAAAGTTATAATGGATTTTAATAAAGCAAGAAATTTTCTAAAACATCACAAAAATATAAGTATATAAAGTTAAAGAAATGATAACTTATTACTAGTTAAGGGTAATATTGAAGTAAACTTTAATAAACAATTTATTAAACAAAAGTGACTTTATTTACAAGATAGAAGATATAAAGTTTAAATGGGGAAATAATTCAAGGCCATAAGAGGCGTTACAATACGTGATTAAGAAAAAGACAAAATAAGGTAAGATATATAACGGGAACGACAAAGGTCTTCATGATTGTTGAGTAGCTTAATTGACGTGACTTGAGGCACTATGAGGAATTCAAGGAGTGGGAGCAGTTGAGGTAGATTGATTTGCCATTGCTTGGAAGACTGGAACTTGAACGGTTTGCAAGAGGGTTGTTTAGTGGAAATATGTCTGGTAAACTTGAGCTTGTGGTTGCGGGGTTTGGTAGTGTTGGGTTAAGTAAGGGTGACCTTGATTGATGGAAGGAGCTTAGGTACATGAGGTTGATGGGTTTGAGCAAGGCTCAAGTAGTATAGTGTAGTTGTAGATTGAGCTTGATGAGCTTGGGTAAGTTGTGGGCACGCATTACGGAGGTGATTTGGGTTTCCACAATGGTAGCAAGAACGGGTATTAGGAACACTGGGTTGAGCAAGAGGGGTAGGTTGTTGCGAAACAGCTTGTGCAATAGGCGGGACACGACAAGTGATAACAAGATGGCCATAACGGTTACATTGGGTGCAACGACGGCATAGGAATTTAACCGAGTGATGATGATTACAAACGGAGCATGACGGAAAAGGACCGAGGTAAGGTTTCTTGTTTGAGGAGACTTACAAGTGGGTAGGATTTGTTGCAGCAAGGTTCTTACGTTTCTTGTTGTGAGGATGCGTGGAGGTGGATGGTTTGTAGTCACTAGCAGAGGAATTTGTGGGAAAAGTTGAGTCGATTGCATGGTGGTTCCAAATTAGGGTTACTATCCTGGGGATTGCAGCAGTTATCTCTTTGGCGATACAGGCAGCCATACGGTGATTGTGAGAATCAAGCGTTTGATGTCGAGGATAACGTTGGTTTCTTGAATGAGACATTATATAGGGACCAAAATTGGGAATTTATAAGATGAAGGATAAACTGGGGAATCATAAGAATATTAAAATGTTTAATTATGTGAAAATAATACTGTTTTCTTAATAAGTGAGGAATTGCGTCATGAGGATTAAAAGTGAAAGTTTATAAAATGAGGGGGGTACATTGCGTAAAATATTGCTAAAAAATGAATTGATTTTTTTATTATTATTATTTTTTGAGTTGTTTTAAATAAAATATTAAAATTTTCAAACATCCTTTGAAACTATAGTGCTGCAACCAGTTGTCTTTGAAAAGATAAATTGTGTTGGGTGAACATATTTATAAATTATTAGAATTGAAATTGTGTAAATCCAAAAATCAAGTAAAGATTTATTATTATTTACTATTGAGAAAGGTAAAGTATGTTTAGATAAAAGTGACAAAAACATCTTCTTTAATAAACTTAGTTATGAATAATTTGATTAATTAAATCTGTAAAAATTTGAATAACTGAAGTTGATTGAACTGAAATATTCTGATTAGGTCGCAAAGTAGGGTTTAATAGAGTAAGTTTGGAAATTTTGAGCTTGATGAATATGATTGAGTCGAGAACACACATGGCGTAGGTGATTAGGATTTTCATAGTCGCGGCAAGTATTAACAAGATAATCAAATGATTACTTTAGGTACAAAACGATATGAGGATTGAATTGAACAGTGATAGTAAGTGAAGAATATCGAGTGAATTTTTGACGTAAAGTTTCTGGTTTGAGACGCTAAGATTTTGTTGAGATTGACTGTTAACTTGATTGACAACATGTAGTTGATGTTTAGACTTGCAGTTGTTGTTGTTGTTGTTATGAGATTAAGTAGGGGTAAATGAATTGAATTTATTGGCGAAGAAGTTATGAACAATATTTAATTGATTGTATTTATATTTAGAAATTGAGTTTATATTTTAGAGATTGCAGGAGTTATCACCTTTACTAAACATGTAACCATGAGGCGGTTATAGAAAATAAATGATTGGTGTTGTTTCATGTTAAGAAAGCATTCTATGATTAATAAAGATGTGATTTGATGAGAAGATTGGATAGTTGTGGAGATTTCATATGAGTTATTGTGTAAAACGAAACTTAAATATGTTATGCTGATGTTTATTCATAACTTAAGGATAAGTTAGAATCCAAATTGAAAACCAATGGGTTAATCTGATGAGTTAATGAGTTTCATCAAAGTTTGACATGTTTTAACAAACTAACATTTTGAGGTTGAATACTGAAAATATGTTTATGTATATGACGTCATGAGTATTAAATTGTATTATATTGTTTAAATTAATTAAGTTATTGACATTATAATAATGTGATAAGATGAATAGGTGAAAACCGATTTTAATGAGTGTAAATTGTTTTGGTTAGCTCTTGATAACCGAGTCTTGATGAATGAAGGGTCTGTATCCGATCAGGAGAATAAAAATGTTTTGAGTGTATGAGTAGATCGAATCAATAGATCTTGATTCAAAAAAATGATTTAGTAAATAAGGAATTGAATAATTTAATAATAGAATAACTGAATAGTTAAATCAAATCATAAATTGGTTCGTATAAAATCAAACAAATAAAACAATTAACGAATTTTCTTCGAGGTGTTGGGTTTCCCATGAGCTTTCCATGGCATTTTGTTTCCCCAACTTATTAGCATACCAAAACCAAAACAAATGTGTTAGCCGGCCTCCCATGAGCATTACATGGCAATTTGAATGACCCAACTTAATTAACGAATCAACGAATCAATTGAATTTGTAGGCCCATGAGCCTTACATGGCGATTTGACCGACCAAACTAATAACGAATAAACGAACTCTAGCACAAGTAGTTGAAACATCTTGTGTATCACTACGGATGATAATGTTCCAACAAAACGTCGCAAATAAAACAAATTGTGCAAATGTACAGTTGGCGTGTCCATGGCGTCCCATAGGTTTTACACCCGACTAGACATTTTAAAAACAATAAAACACAATAAAGGGTGTAACCGTTTACCCGGTTACATTAAACGCTTAAAGTGTCGGTCGCATGAAAATTTCCACTATGGCGGGAAATCTTGTCACACTCCCTAGTTTTAAGTGAAAACGAGCAAAAACAAAGCTTGGAAATTCATAAGGAAACTTCCGACAATAAAAGACAATCCAATATCATTTAATATAAATATTAAAAAATTGAGGCATAGCCTTGGGGTTATAAAAACATTGTGAGAATGAGACATAGTCTCGGAGTAATAAAACATTTTGAGGGTGAAGCATAGCTTTGGAATTGTGTGTGTGTGCATAACAATACAATAATAAATAATCATTAGATAATTATCTAAGAAAGCTGTAAACAATTAATTTAAACACATAAAGGTAAACACATAGGCATGTATAGGGTTCCTAAACATGTGTCTAAGGCAATTTCTAACGACCTATCTTAAACCTTCGGCTCTGGTACCAATCTGTCACACCCCAACCTACGGCGGAAATTCCGGGGCGCGAACTGATTGTCACAGCTCTCAAGGTACTGTCATGCAATATTTAAATGACAATATCTATTAATTTTATTCAATTTTCAAATAAATCAAATACGAAATACAACTCATTAAACAAACAATAAACACAAACTGAATTCTTGATTTTTATCTTTTCTAACACAATTCTTCACTAAATCTTCACAAAGTCTTGCATCTAATTCAAGCGATAACCTTCATATGCGTATAAAATAGAATTTTGTCAATAACACATGTTTAGTGAGCAACACACCAGTTTAGTTGTACATATAACAAAATACGTAGCTGCAACAAGTCATATGAAAATAACAAATTAACCAAATGAGCAAGTATAACTGAGATGTCGAGAAGCACAAAGGCTATAACGACTGGCGTATGATAATACTATTATGAGATTATGTTGGACCTCTCCGAATGCGGTTCAGGTAAAGTATGTAAGCACATAAACAAGTAAGGTATAAGTTGTTAACACATAAGACAAAGTTGCAGTTTTTTTTAGTATAAGTATATATGAGAAAGTATATTTACGCATATGTCCCCAAAACATGGAAAACAAGTAAAATAGGGGAATGTGGTACTCACATCGATAGACGAACAAAAAGGTGATTGAGATGTTAAGAATGATGATATGCAGAAATCACGCGTGACGATAAAGCCTAAAAAGGAAAAGAGAAGAACGGATACGCTAAGTAAAGCACAAGATAGCCATTAAATTTTATATAAAGATTTATTATTTAAAACAAATTAGTTTGATTATAAAAACATATCTTGAAAATATTGTTCTTAGTTTTATATATATATAAAATTAATTTACATGATTGTTTTTTTATATATATATCAAAACATTAGTTGTTTAGTTATTATATACTTATATATATATATATACACACGAAGGAAACTCGAGTTCAACAAGTATTATAAAGTCGGTTTTCATTAAAATAATTTTAAATAATAATAATTATTATTAATAAAATATAAAACAATAATTATTATTAATATAATTATCAAATGTTTTAAGGTAAGTATAACAATATGCATCAAACAATTTCCATGATTATGCCGAAAATTGAGGTCCAAGTTAGCCAATGGGTCTCAGTTCGTGAATATGGTTTATTGATATGGGTTTATGGATACGGGTTAAGATAATAATATAATAAGAAGATTAAATGTTGCACTTTGGTCCCTGAGATTTGGGATGGAAGCATTAAAGGATTAAATTATTTTTTAGGGTAAATATTGTAGATTTTCAAAGTTTTTATATATAATAAATATATATATAAATAATAATTATATAATAATAATTATAATAAATGATATAATAATACGGAGAAAGATAAATAATATTTTATATTGATTTAAATTTCCCGAAATAAAAACGGGTCGGGTTTTAGTTAAATAAAGTAACAATTAAAAATCCGAGTTATTACAGACAAGACTTTATAACAATTAGAGCCTTAATGGTGGTTACTGCTTTTCCGTAGTTTCATTTGTATAACTTAGTAAAATAGTGTATTTAGCTCCATTTGCTCATTATTTTGTCTAATGGTGTAACAGGAAGAAGGCTTTAGGAAACGATGAACAAATTTTTCTTAAATCTGGAAGGTATATTCATGGCTCAACTTGAAGAGAGGAATTAGAAAACTGAAATTAGGGTTTCATTTTAACCCTAAACAATCTGCAGGTTCCTTTTTCTTGTTTTTGCTTGTCAATTTTATTAGTTTTAACCATACCTTATGCAATTGTGATTGGAGGATTTTGTGTTTTGCCTGTTTATTTCCAAATTTCACATTGTTTTCTTGGGTCATTGTGAAATTAGTGTTTTGCCCTTTGCTTGATTGTAGGTGGCATCTCGCTTGGTTTCAAGCTTTTCTAGGTGGAAGCAGTATGATGAGAAATTCAGAACCCAACAAAGCCTTGCTAAGGTATGGGTTGTGCTATTTAAATTTAGTGGTAGGGGTGTAAATGGTTTGAGACTGAGCTCGACTCATTTTACTTACGAGAGCTCGTCTTGTTTCGAGCTCTTTTTTAAAGCTTGAGCTTTGCTTATTGTTATTTTTTTAAATATAATTGTTGGCTTTATATGAGAAATGATTTTTGGTTGGTCACAAGATACAAGCAAGCTGGAATTATACTATAATTTGCCTAATTCCACGAGTACTACCTAAATAATATGTATGTTGTTATTTAAATCATATTTTACTTTGTTTTAAGGATTAAATTTATATGAAAGATGTAACGAGAAAAAATGTGGTTTTTGAAAATGGTATGTTAAAGGCGAGGTTTACAGTCATACTCAGGTTTAAAATAGGAAGAATGATCCAATCGGTTGGCCACTTAATAGTCAATCTTTTTTCGTGTTTTAGCTTTATTTGAGTATTTTGTGTCGTGTAGAGATATCTGTACATTAAGTTGTTTTGAACTGTCTGATTTAAACGAGCCATCTTTTTTCATAATCTTGAGAATAGGTACAACCGTTTTATTGGCATTGTATTATAGGTTCTTTGTTAAACTTACCATTGTATTAACCAGTAATTTTGAATGCTTTTATTCTGTTATGGGATGCTACACTTATATAAGTACACAAGTAGTTTATTATTTTCACGACCCATTTATAATCATGTAGTCAAAGTCAAGTCAGACAATTAAGAGTCTATTTGATGGCACTAGAAATCTATGTCATGTTTTGCACAACTACAAACCATTGACTTTTTACAAATGCTAGAGCTAAATAGGGTGATACATGTCAATTTAATACAATTCATTCAATTTTGTATTAACAGAAAAATGCAGACATAATCAATACTTTCAAAGGCTGATGTTTTTCATAAATTTTTATCTTTTATATAAAATTTAATAGTTAAGCCTTTTGGGTTGCTATTAGACTTTAGAGAACAACTAATGCCTTTTTGTTGGAAGCTGAACTACATAACAAGGAAACAAACTGTTATTTGTTAAACATTAGTTCTTTATTGTTAATTCATATTACAGGTTTCTCACTGCCAAGATTTAGACATAGAGTGGTGAACAACCCATTTGGGGCTTTGTCAAATTATACTCTTTTTATGTGGCTACATGCGATTTTATGGCTAGGTTTTTTAGTTTGACCTAGGGATTTTGGTCTTAGTTTTGATGAATGATGAGGATGTTAACGGTAATGCTTGTACAAATACAAGAAGTAATTTAGGGAATATGATGAGTGGTATGAAGTATGTGGCCAAAGGTGCATGTGTGAAGAATTTAAAGAAGAATGTTTAAGCTGTTGATTTAAAAAGGAAGTCAAAATTGCTTTGAAGATTATAATTCAATTTGGATTTAAAGTTGATGCGAAGTCAGGCGATGGATAATTGGTGCTAAAGGAGCTGTCGTTAAGAACAGTGTCAAAGTTGCTGGGAAGAGTGGGTGTAAACTTGTTGTGAACACCAAGGATTGGGCTTGGTATCTTGTGGCTACTACTATAGGAAATTAGGAATTGATATGCTGATCGAAGTTGGGGCAACTACTTGCTGGATCATTTTGTCTTTGTTCCGAGTATTAATGTTATGTTGATTTTTTTTTAATTATTGTTTTAGCAATGTGGTTTTGTAGTTTAATTAAAATTGAATTCTTTCTATTTCCTTGGATTGCTATACCGGGTACCAAGTATCGGTGTTGTGTCGGTGATGTAACAAACCGTAAAGTACAAATGTGATATACAATATATCACCAAGAAGATTGATAAAACTAACAGAACGTTGTGATTCGTCGCCGCCCGCCGCATTACGCGGGTTTCTACTAGTATGTATATATATATATATATAAAACTAAAACTTATGTATTCTCACCAACATTCGTGTTGACAAACTTTATTTTTATACATGTTACAGGTACAAGTAGTTGATATTATTCAAGATTGAAAACAATAGTTTGACCTTAGGATATCTATTCAAATAACAAAATTGTGATGTATTTGTTATGATTATTGAACTTGTGTACGTGTTTAATGTTAATGAAGTTAAATATTTATTGTCGCTTTAATTAGTGTCTTTTGAGCTACTGTCTAATCAATACGTTATGCCCCGACATATTCCGCCGCCTTTGGTCGGGGTGTGACATCGATCGACCAATCCTCCTCGTGTTTTGAATTGTCCTTCAGACGCCAAAGTTTCAAAATACGCACATTCAGGATACACTCGCTGTTAAGAACATCCAATTGGATCAACCTGGTGATGTTTGTTGGCTCCATGTTCCTAGTGGTAAAAATTAAAAATAAATGTAGGTTCCCCGGACGGATCACACGAGATATCCCGATATACACAGGTGCGGAATCCCTGTGTAGATCGTTACGGACGTAGAACACAAGCTCACAAACACACGAACACGATACGAACAAACACACGTTATATTAATAACTCGAACCGTGATACTTACAGACTCTCGATCACACGTCAATAGACTCACTGAATTACACGTAAACTGAACTACTCGATCAACTAATCCCAAATAAACAGTAAACTGTAAACTATATAAATACACGACAACTTCGCCTCAGGCGAAGTTGTCCTTAACTTCGCAGGCGAACTTGTCAACAACTTCACTTGGTTAACAAGTTCGCTTAGGCGAACTTGTCAACAACTTCGCTTTAAACAAACAATTACATAAACAAGATTACAGACTCGATTACATACATTAGACATATGAACTACTGACATCTATGCACCAACAGACTCCCCCTTGGCAGTAGCTTCATATCTTGATCTTTCAGCTCTTGTCTCGTAATCCTGTATCTTCACGCGTGCACTCCTTCTCTAACACACACCGTGACTACTCGCTGATATTTCCTTGCTTCATCCTTCCAAGCAGGAATATAGAATATCTTCTTTTCATTCAACATTTGCAAATCAGCTTTCGATAAGTTAACAAGATGCATCGGATCATATACCCTCAGCATTTCTTGTTCATCTTCGTCTTCCATCACGGCTTCAGCAGTCTGGCAATCAACGTACCACCATTTTAGATTCTTCAACACATCTTGAGGCATAGTCTTCATTGGAACCTCCTTGATGCATCGGATCGGTTTGTACTTCATCACCATCCATGGCTTGCCATCTGCTCTCAATCCCCTTTCTGTATCCTCCACGAGCTTTCCCTTCTGTGGCTTTAATAGTTCAAACTTCTTTTCTTTTATGCTTTCTTTCCACACAATCTTCTCAATCACTCTTGTCATGTTGTTGTCACTTCTATTTATCAGGCCCAACCTGGCCAAATCCTTCACCTCACATTCCGGCAACGTATTGAGAGATCTCAACATTCTTTTGAAGTATTGAATACCATCATAAAGCTTCACCACAAACAACTTTATCTGTTCATCATATATCCAACAGATAATTCCCTTCTTCGACTCAGCATAGCCTTTGATGTTATAACTCTTCTTGAACATGGCTGGAACAGCAGGCTTCTTGGTCTTGATAAACCAATGAGCACAGCCTTCCTTCCACCTAGGCTGCTCCTCCCACTCAGTCTCATCCGTCTCAGCACCCATGTCGGCTTTCTCAACATCAGGGATCTCGTGTTCAACGTCTTCTTCTACTATCTCCCCCTCTTCTATTCCATCTTCAATCACAATCTGCACACCGATCTTCTCAATCACATCACTCGGCAGCACATCTTCATCAAATAACACATCATCGCTGAACATGTCATCGTCCAGCTCCTTCAACGCATCAATCACGTCATCCTCCACCAACACTACATCATCACCACCAGCCGCGTCGGTAGACTCCCCATCAGCTGTGGAAGTACCAAGAGCTTGAGAAGTTCTTGGCAGCTCACCACCTGCATCTTTCGATGCATTGGGATCATCGTCTCGGTCGTTTCTCTTCTTCGTTCTGAGCTCGTCGCCCTTACAGCTCATCTCCCCCTGAGATGCCAAGAACTCCTTCAAGGCATCTATAACTTTCCCATGCTCAACCAGGAGGGATGCCTGTAGTTGATTTGCTTCCACTAGGCTTTGAATAGTCTTAGATTGCTCTGCCACGATCCGCTCTAGTGAAGCTATTCTCTCTGAGTCTGAAGTAGGCGAAGGCGAGACACCAGAAGCAGGCGTAACCGCAGGTGGTACCATACCTGATAACCCTGCAGCAGTGACGACCGTTGACTCCACAAATCGTGCAGCTACCACCGACTGAGTAAGCGTTGGAGGCGGTAGAGACACGATCTCCGGAGTCGACGTCCGGATAGCAGTGATGGATGGAATGCCAGCAGATGATGTAGCCACCACGGGAACATCCGCAGCGCTTGTACTTGTAACCTGTACAGAAGAAGGAACAATAGACATACCAGACAGTGCGGCCGGAGCGAAACGTACCGTCCTTGAAGTCTCTCCAGCTCCCATGCCAGCACCTGTCCTTTCCCTTCTTGATCTTCTTATCAGCTTATGTATGTCCTCTTCCTCTTCCGACTCATCATCATCCTCCGTTCTCTTTCTCTTCCCTATCGTTCTCTCTCGAGACACCATCAACCGTCTCCCCTCATTCATAATCTTATCCAAATCGGAGTCAGCCATCGACGTAGCTGCTCTAGTCATACTCACACCCGAACCTTGTGCAGCCGAGACCTGCACCTCTTCAACTTGATCCATATCAAAATAGCCTTGACCTCCAAACACAGCGTCAAGATCTATATCCTCTGCAGCAGACACAACAGGCACAGCAGGAGCAGGAACAGCTTGAGTTGCTCTTGCCTGTCGTGGTTGAGGATCTCTGAACTCGTCCCCACCAGCAGGAACATACTCTGGGTTAATTAAAAACCCAAACAGTGGAGTATGCCTGGGACGACGTTCAGGGTTGCTCCTCGCACTCGAAGTGCGGCATTGAGCAAAGATACGTTTGCTCACCGATTCCACGTATCTTATCGGGCGTCTCTGAGGTAGACTCGGAGCCACATGGTTCAATATCATTTGGATAAAACGTGGGTACATAATGAACCGCTCCCGAGACATCGCCCTTTTTTGTTTATCAATCTCGTAGAAGACCATTTGACTGAAGCTATAACGTTTGTTATAGGTCAGTGCAGTCATTGCAGACTGCATGGTCGCACCCATACCGTCAGTGCCCGCCTTCCTCCCAGACATGCAAACTATCATAACGTGCATGAGGAAGCGCCACTGATCTAGAAGGAAACCCTTCCTCTTCTGGGTATCACTTAATGGACCAGAGTAGCCCATTCGGAGAAACGCTCCATCACGGAACGGAGCCACGAACTCAGTTGGGTCGTCCCTCGTCTCTTCTCCAAACCTTATTGCCACCCGGATCTGTTCAGAATTGAACTGAACTTGTTGATTGTTCACAGTCTCTCTCATGACCGGGGGCTCAACACGACAGTCGTATTCGACCGTCTGCCAGAAGTCTTCGATATTCGGTAGAGATATCGGCAGAGTGTTTGTGATCGCATGAAAAATCCTCGAGCGCAGGAGGAAAGTTATGATCTCGCGGTAATCGTCCACACCGCTCGCCTCCGGGTCTAAAGTGATGTACATATTGTGACCCGGGAAAAATTGTCTCTGGTTATCACCATCGTCTCCTCCTGCACCTCCAGCACCAGCTACCGCAGCCATATCT
This sequence comes from Bidens hawaiensis, assembly GCF_021521415.1. Lineage (NCBI taxonomy): Eukaryota > Viridiplantae > Streptophyta > Magnoliopsida > Asterales > Asteraceae > Bidens > Bidens hawaiensis. The sequence goes on along the minus strand of NW_027491152.1, from coordinate 2,258,559 downwards.
GCAACAAACTAACCAAGTTAGAACGACACAAAGACATAGCACAAGTTCGCTTTGTTACCATGAGCGAAGTTGTGACAAACTCTGTGTAGGCGAAGTTAAAGTTGAGGCGAAGTTGGGAACAACTTCGCTTCAGCTTTAAGTTCGTCTAATTAATATTAAGTAAAAATGATCTAGGCGAAGTTAATGTTAACTTCGCCTCATCACAACATCGCCTCAGGCGAATTTAAGTTACAGGCGAAGTTACGGATAACTTCGCCTCAGGCGAACTTAAGCTTCGGGCGAAGTTACGGATAACTTCGCCTCAGGCGAACTTAAGTTTCAGGCGAAGTTACGGATAACTTCGCCTAAACCCTAACTTCGCCTGAATCTGAATCGGCGACAGTTAGGAGTTATGGAACAACGTGCAGTTGATGATTCGGCTAGTTTAGACGATTAAGTACTCTTAAACACAAGTTTTAAGGACATGTTGACGATCAGTATGTTTATTAACACGTTAAAACACAGGTTATGAAACTCGGTTTCAAAACCGATGGTCCGAGGGTTCGAAACCGATCGAAACAAACATTTAGACGCTTGAATGAACATTGAGTATGTGATATCATGGTATTTCGAACCTTGAATCGGTGTGAAAATCGGGAATAAATAACACGTAATCGGTTGAAAGAACAAGTTCGCCGGAAAAGTCGGATAAGTTCGCTGTTATTTTGAAAAGTGATGAACCGTGTGTCGATTGAACATCCTTATATCGGGTCTGGGTTATACAGGCGAAGTTACGGATAACTTCGCCTAGGCGAAGTTATCCACAACTTCGCCTGTTCAACAACATCGCCTTTATATTTACAAAATTTAACCTTATAAGTTTAACAATTTTCCAATTAAGTTATAAAACTTTCCTAGAAGAACTAAACGACACGATCAAGTCTAAGTAACCAGTTAAAAAATCATAAAACTATCTAAGTACAAAAACTTAAAAAATTTAAAGTATAAGGGATCAAATTTCAGTCTCGATAGGGACTGCTATGTTTTAGAAAAGATCCGAACAGGAATCATACTAATTACGTGACTGTCACATAGATCCGTGTTTAGCTGTATTATGACATATAGAGACAGGTTGTAAGCAGGTATAACTTAAAGTGGTTTTCATCGTTTCTGTGATACGAGTTATATTCAATTAAGCCTTAAAATTTAAGTGGGCAACAACTCAGAAATATTGATGCCTCCTATCTATCCTCAAAGCGTATTTGGCTTTCCCCAAGTCACCCCGAATTGACTTCGACCCATAGTGTCTGATTCAGTTGTAAGTAATCTTCTTCTTTTTCCCGTTCTTCTTCTTACTCTAAGATTGAGAAGTCTTGGCTTTATCATCACTAATATGTTTCAATAACTCCAAATATTATATATATATATATATATATATATATTTTTTTTTTATTTTTTAAAAATAAACATAGACTTCAAAGTAGAAATTAACTGCAAGTCCCGAATCTGGATCACTGCAGTATCTTGAGACGCTATCTTCACGGGAATCAGAACACACATGGGCTCGTGTATGACCGGGTAATCGCTTTTCTGCCTATCATTCGGAAAGATATATATGAAGACACGCAAAACTCTTAAGGAGTTTCCACGTAAAATCAAGTAAAATTAGTTTGTATCACATCTACTTTTACGCACCATTAAAAGTTACCATGACATACAATGACTGTCCTAAAGCCTTTTAAGCCTAATAACTTCACTAGTTAAGCACACAGAATTAGTATATCTATCATTTTCCAAGGTTGGATCAATTTTCTGTTAAACATAGCTAACGAACTTCTTACGAAGTAACAGACTTGAAAAATAATTTCATTTCCCCTTAAAAAAAGTTTTAACATTAATCGCCCCGACCAAAACAAAGTCTTCAGGTAAACGGCTATCCCGAAGATCCAATGGATCAGCTGGACCAACCACATACTAGTATGTGTTCTTCTAACTAAATATGATCGACTAATTTTAAGCAAAAGAATGAAAAACTCATCATAAACCGCCCCGGTCACTATCAGTAATCTGGTTAATGGCTATCCTCAAAATCTACAAGTAGAAAATGAGGACCAAAACATATCCGAAGACAAGTCCTTCAAACTGATGTAACCGACATATTTTTAAGCGATTAGTGACGTTTTTTTTTTTTTTTTAAATAACACAAGAAAAGCATGGTTACTCGGGATTGATCATCCCATTCAGTTTAATAAGGTTTTGAAATCTGGATTTGTCAAACGCTTTAGTGTATAAATCAGCGAAATTATTAAGCGTATCCACCTTTTCAAGAATTATCAGTTTCTTCTCAGCACAATCCCGTATGAAATGATGACGTATGTCAATGTGTTTAGTTTTACTATGTTTCACGGGATTGTTAGTTACTGAGATAGCAGCTGTGTTATCAATGCAAATAGGAGTAAGTAAGAAATTCAGACCATAGTCGCGCAACTGTTGTTGAATCCAAAGAACCTGAGAGCAGCAGTTGGATGCTGCCATGTATTCTGCCTCACAGGTTGAAAATTGCGACTGAAGTCTGCTTCTTGCATTGCCACGACACCAATCTGCCACCAAGAAACTGACATCCTCCAGTTGTTGACTTCCGACTCTGATTGCACCCTCCATAATCAGAATCTGTGTAAGCGACCAGCTCCAAGTCTCCTCCTCTCGGGTACCACAACCCCAGCTTCGGCTTGCCCTTGAGATACCGCAGTATCCTCTTTGCACCTTTCAAATGAGATTCTTTTGGATTTGCCTGAAAACGTGCACAAAGACAAACAGCAAACATTATATCAGGCCTAGATGCAGTTAAGTACATTAAAGAACCTATTATTGCCCGATATTGAGTTGGGTCCACATCTGCATCACCGTCTACTTCAGCACCCAATTTGTGATTGACGCAGATTGGAGTATCATATGGAGAACTGTCCTCCATCTTGAAGCGCTTGAGCACATCATGAACATACTTCGTCTGATGAATGAACATCCCGTCCTTCTTCTGATCAACCTGCAATCCTAGAAAGAAAGTTAGTTCACCCATAGCACTCATTTCAAACCTTTTCTTCATGACGGCTTCAAACTCCTGACACATGGAGACTTTTGATGCAGCAAATATAATGTCATCCACGTAGACTTGTACCAGCAGGAAGTCGCTTCCATCTCTTTTGAAGAACAACGTGCTATCAATTTTCCCTCTTTCAAAACCATTCTCGAGCAAGTAATCCGATAAAGTTGAATACCAGGCACGAGGTGCCTGATGTAATCCATACAACGCCTTGCTCAACCTGTACACGTGATCTGGATAGTCTGGGTCAGGAAAACCCGGAGGTTGCTCAACATACACAACCTCATCAACTTTCCCATTCAAAAACGCACTCTTCACATCTAGCTGAAACACCTTCATCTTTTCATAAGCAGCAAACGCCAAAAACAATCTTATGGCTTCCAACCTGGCGACAGGAGCGAACACTTCGTTATAATCAATCCCCTCTTGTTGATTAAAACCTTTAACGACCAGCCTCGCCTTGTTTCTTATAATAATCCCCTTATCATCTCTCTTGCACTTGAACACCCATTTTGTCCCTATAGCATGCACATTCTTTGGTTTTTCAACCAAAGTCCAAACTTCCATCTTCTCGAATTGAGCCAACTCTTCTTGCATGGCTTCGACCCACGAGCTGTCCTTTAAAGCCATTTGATAATTCTTCGGTTCAATCTGGCTTATAAAGCAGGTATACAGGCATTCATTGATTATTCCTGTCTCCTTAATGCTTGTATAAACACAGGTATGTTCATTCAAGCTACTTCTCGTTTGTACACCTGAGGACACATCACCAATCACATTATCCAAAGGGTGATCTTTATGAATATTCGTGGTCGGAACAGAACCGACATGCAAATTATCTTCCAAATTAGAAGAGATCTCATCAATGGTTGTTTCATGCTGAGAGTGAAAAGGATTGATAAATTCTTCTTCAGCAGAGGCAGCAGGGGTACCGATAGTGTTTGATGAGGAAGGTTGACATTTATCAATCAGTTGTCTTTGCAATAGATTTTCTTCCTCATCGAGTATCATCTTCGTTGCAGCTCTTTCTTCTTCTTCAGAAATTTCCAAATCCGGTACGTTAAACGACTTAAAAAGCTTAACATAGTCGAAAAGCTCAGCAGGTCCATTGCTAGGTTTTGGCGGTTGGTAACTTGTGATGTCAGTGTTACACACCACCTCCACCTTACAAGTCGAAGTATTGAAGACACGTCTGTTGGGAGTACCAACAACATAACCGACTAATATTCCTTCATCGGCTACTTCACCAAATTTAGAGTTTGTCTTCAAGATCGAACAAGGGGACCCGAATGGTTCAAGACCACTCAAGTTGGGCTTCCTTCCATGCATAAGCTCGTAACACGTTTTACCAAGTCTCTTAACGGTTAACACTCTATTCAGAACATAGCAGGCTGTAGCAACTGCTTCAGCCCAGAACATCACAGGAAGCTTTGAATCTGCCAGCATAGTTCTGGCTCCTTCAATTAAAATTCGGTTCTTCCTTTCAGCCACTCCATTCTGTTGCGGAGTATACGGAGCGCTGTATTGATGTTCAATTCCTTTCTGAAGACAGAAGATCTCCATTTCAAAATTTTTGAACTCCGTTCCATTGTCACTTCTGATGAACTTAACAGTTTTACTCATGACGTTCTCAACTTTGGTAATCAAATTCTTCACCATTTGAGCCGTCTCATCTTTCGATTTCAGAAAATATACCCACGAATATCGCGAGTAGTCATCAGTGATCACCAAGCAGTAAGAAGTACCTCCTAGACTTTTTACATTCACGGGACCGAAGAGATCCATGTGAAGCAGTTCTAGAGTACTGGCAATTGAGTTGACCTTCTTGGTGAGATGGGATTTCTTGTGTTGCTTTCCCTTCTTGCATGCAATACATTTGTCTTCAAAGTTAAAACTTTTCAAGGGAACGCCCATCACAAGCCCATTCCTGACAATGTGGTTCATCTTCCGAAGATGAATGTGCCCCATTCTCCTGTGCCATAGTTCGGATTCTGATTCGCTTGCTTTCGTTATTAAACATGATTCTCCCGTGGCCATTTCAGTAGACCTCATATCCATCACATAAGTATTTGTATCACGTGGAGCTTTCATCACTATCCACTCGTCTGGTATCTGAAAACCAGGCTTCAACACGATCGCCTCATTCTTCGTGAAATGAACAGTATACTCCTTATCACAAATCTGCGACACACTCAACAGATTGTGCTTCAACTCTTCTACAAAGTTCACATTCTCAAGAGTCATTTTCCCATTGGACACCGTTCTTTTCCAGTAATTCTTCCTCCACTTACACCAGCAAAACTAACTCTCGCTCCTTGAACAGGTTTTAAGTCGTGCAACAAATATTTGTTACCCGTCATGTGCCGGGAATAGCCGCTATCTACAATCCAAAGACTGTGGGCAGCCCTGTTCAACTGTTCCTGCACAATAAAGCAAAGGATTAGAATCTAGGGACCCAAGACCAATTGGTCTTGGATCTATACATCCCGTACTTCTGCTTTCCAAAGTTAGCATCTGGATAATTCCTGTCAGTCCTATTAGGAAATCTCCTTGGAAATTGAGTGTGAGGCCTTGCAAACCTATGTGTATTGAAAGTATTATATCTAGCAGTTTGGTTATTAGCATTGTTAAATTGAGGTTTGTTTCTGTGAAAACCTGAATTAGTTACATTTCGAAACTTTGAAGGGTTTTCATTTTTAGCAGTATTAAAATTACCATTAGACTTATGCTCAGTTTTAATAGGCCTCACACCTCTGAATTTCGGCGTCAGAGGGCAATCTGCAACAAGATGTCCTAACTTATTACACCTAAAACAACACCTATACTCCATTTTCTTTTCAAATGTTGTTTTGGATGTAGAGGCTGTGTTACCGGCCGTTCGTCTCACATAAGGTGGGACGTACGGGTTTAGTGGAGTATTCTTTTTAGAAGTTTTATCTTTTTCTCCACCAGTGGGTAACACTACCTTCTCCTTTGTCTTACCTGATTCGGACAACTTATCCGAATCCGATGAGACTGGACTCGTAACAGAAATTTTCTCACTTGAAACAGGCGAACTCGTTTCGCCACTACTAACACTTGGTTCTTTACTCGTAACCTTGATTGGAACTGTCTGAGGAACTTCAAAATCAACAGATTTCTGAACACTAGGGTTAAAAGTGTAATTGTGGTTATAAGGTGGTGGAACCTCGTGATAACCAATTCCTCCTCTCTTTGTAGAGGTACCTTGATCACTAACAAGGTGATCAAGAATAGCTGAGGAATTTCGGAACTGCTCAAGTTTTCGGTTCAGTTCCACTACTTTTACCTGGTGGTCAGCAATCTGCTTTTCTCGTTCAGCAATCAGTTTAGTCTTTTCTTCTAAAACCTCATAACTTAGATCAATTACTTCAATTTTTTCAGCAAGTTTTGTTTTTAAGCTTTTAACATCTTTTTCACATGCTTTTATTTTAATTTTGTAACTGTTTTCTCTTGCTTTTGTAAAGTGATGATCTTCTTTAAGAGTTTTAAATTCAGCATCTAAACGAACATACTGATCAGTTATGGTAGCAAGTTGTTCAGACAAATTCTCACATTTAGTACAAAAAGATTTAGAACTTACCTCGGAGATTTGATCATTGTTATCTGCCATGAAAGCTTTTTCCTTACCAGTAGCTTTCTCTTCTCCGGTAGTCTTCTCACGATCTTCATTCTCAACCTTAGCCATATTTGCCTGTTCACTAGTTTCATTCAAATGCAGGTTCCAGTTGTATTCACCTGCTTCTCTGGACATCATGGCATTGACTTCTTTACTACTCCCAGTGTGCTGTGCAGACCGGCCCTGACCACGTTCAACTCGCTCGTTTCTGCAATCTTTGGCAAAGTGCCCGTTTTGTTGACAGTTATAGCACCTCACCTTAGACTTGTCGAACCCTGGCCTGCCACCAACAAACTCTCTCCCCGTTTTTCTCATAAACTTCTTCACTCTCCTCACTATCATGGCCATCTGCCATTGTAAATCCATTTCCTCCAGATCATCAGCATCGATCTGGTCATAGTCTTCATCCAGCATCGCTGGATCAACCACCTTTCCTTGAATATAGTTTTCATATGAAGAAATAAATGAAGCATAGAGGCCAAACTGCTCTTCAGCAGATTTGACGCTCATTGGCATCTTAGAGTAATTATTGCTTGAGGAACTTGAAGATCCACTACTCTTGCTTGCTGTTTGTTGAGTACCACTTGATCCACCCGTAACAAAGCAAACATCCCCATTTGAATTTACTGACACATGCCCCTCCTGTGAAGAATTGGCACCCGACTCACCTTTCGAGTAGTAGGCGGCAGAATCAGTCTTTGAACTTGTATTGGAGTTTACTTTAGCACCGTACATGCCTGGATCTTGAACCTGATCCATAGATGTTTCTTTTCTTACCATATTAAGCTCAAAAGTTCTGAGCTTGTTGACAGCGGTTTCAAGATCATAAGTAGAGAAGTCCTTGTCTTCCCTCATCAGTACAGTATACATCTCCCATTTTGGTGGGAGAGCATCAAGAAGTTTTTCCACAATCTCTTCTTCTCGGTATGAAATGGAGTAGTTACTCAATTCTGTCATTAGATGATAATATCGAGTGATAATGTCATCCAGATATTCGTTCTTTAAGTACTTAAAGACTGAAAATTGAGTCTTGAGCAACTTTATCTTTGAAGCCCGAATACCTACATTCCCTTCAAATCTGCTCTCAAGAGCTTCCCAAAGCTCTCTAGCTGATGTATACTTTCTGAATGTATGGAGGTTCTCCTGTGGAAGAGCCATTGTGATTGCAGCATGAGCCTTGCTCTCGGCTTCATACATCTTTTTCTCCTCCTCTTCCATTTTACTGTATTTCTTGATTTGGTCTCGACCCTCATACTCCATGATTGGTGGAATATATCCATCTTGGATGCATACCCACATTTTCGCATCCTGGTACTTAACGTATTGTATGAACCGATCCTTCCACGCGACAAAATCGGTTCCCTTCAGCAACCTTGGGGCCTTTGTAGCTGACCCCGCTTCAACTTCCATCTTTACAAGCTCTGAAATGTTGATCGACGACATCCTTCTTGAAGACTAAGAAACCCGGAAAATTCTGAAAAGGGCGAAGTTAAACAATTTCTTCTGAACAGTACTGTAGGCGAAGTTAAGGATAACTTCGCTTAAGTAATAACTTCGCTGGATTCTTCTTAAATTCGCGTGACTGGGCGAAGTTAAGAATAACTTCGCTTAGGGTAAGCGAACTTAGAAAGTAGGCGAACTTGATTAGAACTTCGCTGAGCTAGGCGAACTTGATGAGAACTTCGCTGAGTTAGGCGAAGTTGAGGAGGTAGGCGTGTTGGTGCATAGATGTCAGTAGTTCATATGTATAAAGTCTGTAATCGAGTCTGTAATATTGTTTTATGTAATTGTTTGTGTAACTGCGAAGTTGTTGACAAGTTCGCTTAGGCGAACTTGTTAACTAAGCGAAGTTGTTGACAAGTTCGCCTAGGCGAACTTGTTCAACGAGCGAAGTTATTGACAACTTCGCCTGAGGCGAAGTTGTCGTGTATATAAGTAACCTACGGGTTACTGTTTAGAGTTCGGTTTTTTTAGAGAGTTTGTTTCAGAGTTCGTGATAGCTGTGATCATTTCACGTGTCAGTGTCTGTAATAGACGTGGTTCGAGTTATAATATAACGTGGTTTCGTTTGTATCGTGTGTTCGTGTTTTACGTATTCTACGCTCGTATCTACCCACGCAGGGATTCCGCACCTGCGTAGATAGCGATATCCCGTGTACGATCCATCCGGGAACCTACAATTGGTATCAGAGCCATCGGCTCGATTGTGAGGTTCGGGATTTCACGCGGGTGTAGAAAACGTCTCGTTTGACCTATTCGCGGGACGCGTTTTCGTTGGGATTGTGTTATACTCACCTTATACAGTCTTATTCAAGCCATAACACCGACCGGAAACTGCTAAATCGTTGAAAACAGATCTGAATATTTTCAGTGTTCTTCGGGCGAAGTTGCTGTTCTTCAGGCGAAGTTGCCGTCACTGAAAGTAGGGTTTCGGCGAAGATATAAGGTTAAGCGAAGTTATCCACAACTTCGCCTACCTCATAAGTTCGCCTAAGCGAAGTTATCCTCAACTTCGCTTACCTCATAAGTTCGCTTACCTTAAGCGAAGTTATTCTCAACTTCGCCAAGTCACGCGAATTTAAGGTTTTTCCAGCGAAGTTAACACTTAAGCGAAGTTATCCTTAACTTCGCCTATAGTACTGTTTGGAAGATTTTTTTTTGAATTTTCGGGTTTTTCTTGTTTTCGCGAAGACGTCGCCGATTAACATCTCAGAGTTAGTCAAAATGGAAGTTGAAGCGGGGTCGGCTACTAAGGCCCCAAGGTTGATGAAAGGAACTGACTTTGTGGCGTGGAAAGATAGATTCATTCAGTATATTAAATACCAGGATGCAAAGATGTGGGTGTGCATCCAGGATGGATATATTCCACCAACAATGGAATACGAAGGTCGTGATGTGGTTAAGAAGTACAGCAAGATGGAGGAAGAAGAGAAGAAAATGTATGAGGCCGAGAGCAAGGCCCATGCTGCAATTACTATGGCTCTTCCTCAAGAGGTTCTCCATACATTCCGGAAGTACACTTCTGCACGAGAGCTTTGGGATGCTCTTGAGAATAGATTCGAAGGGAACGTGGGTATTCGTGCCTCGAAGATTAAGCTGTTAAAGACCCAGTTCTCTGTTTTCAAGTATTTGAAGAACGAATCGCTCGATGATCTTATCACCCGATATTATCATCTAATGACAGAGCTGAACAACTATTCAATTGCTTACAGAGAGGAGGAAATAGTTGAGAAGCTTCTCGATGCTCTCCCACCGAAGTGGGAAATGTACACTGTTCTAATGAGGCAAGACAAAGATTTTCACAATTATGACTTGGAGACAGCAGTAAACAAGCTCAGAACCTTTGAGCTTAATATGGTTCGTAAAGAAACACCAACGGATCAGGTTCAAGATCCTGGTATGTATGGTGCCAAAGTTAACTCAGGCTCAAGTTCGAAGCCTGACTCTGCTGCTTACTACTCCAAAGGAGAGTCAGGTTCTGACTCTTCTCATGAAGGAAATGTGTCTGTAAACATGAACGGTGATGTTTGCTTCGTTGCTGGAGGATCAAGTGCTTCGAAACCTCAAGCATCCACAAGTAGTTTCTCTCCCAGTGCTTTAAGCAATAACTATTCCAAGATGCCAATGAGTGTCAAATCTGCTGAAGAGCAGTTTGCAGTCTATGCATCTTTTATTGCTTCTTACGAGAACTACATACAAGGGAAGATTGTGGACCCTGCTGTTTTGGAAGAAGACTATGACCAGATCGATCCTGATGATCTGGAGGAGATGGATCTGCAGTGGCAGATGGCGATAATAGTCAGAAGAGTGAAGCGTTTCATGAAGAAGACTGGCAGAAAGTTCGTAGGTGGGAAGCCAGGATTTGACAAGTCAAGGGTGAGGTGTTACAATTGCCAACAGAATGGACACTTTGCAAAAGAGTGCACTAATGCACGGGTAGAACGTAGTCAGGGAAGGACTACACAGCATAGTGGAAATAACAATGGGAATAGAGCCATGATGTCTGATGCTGGTGAATACAACTGGAATATGTTCTCTGGAGAACTCTTTGAGCAGGCTCACATGGCGAAGGTTGCAGCTGAAGAATGTATGAAAGCTGCTGAAAATGAAGAAGCATTTATGGCTAATGACCAGAACTCCGAGGTATGTACTAAACCAATCTGTACTAAATGTGAGAACTTGTCTGAACAGCTTGCTACAATTACTGATCAGTATGTTAAATTGGATGCCGAATTTAAAACCTTGAAAGAAGATCATCACTTCACAAAAAAAAGAGAAAATAATTATAGAATAAAAATTAAAGCTTGTGAAAAAGACGTTAAAAGTTTAAAAACAAAATTAGCTGAGAAAATTGATGTGATCGATCTAAGCTACGAGGTTTTAGAAGAGAAAACAAAGTTAATTGCTGAAAAAGAAAAACAGATTGCTGACCACCAGGTAAAAGTGGTGGAACTAAATAGGAAACTGGAGCAATTCAGGAATTCCTCTGCTATTCTTGATCACCTCGTCAGTGATCAAGGCTCCTCACCTAAGAGGGGAGGAATTGGTTACCATGAGGTTCCACCACCATATAACCATAATTATACTTTCAATCCTAGTGTTCATGAATCTGTTAATTTTGTAGCTGATCAGACAGGTACTGCTAAGGAAACTGGTAAAGTACCGGAAGTTAGTAAAGGCGAAACAAGTTCGCCTGTCTCAAAAATTAAAATTTCAAGTCCAGTCTCATCTGATTCGGATAAGTCATCCGAGTCGGGTAAGACAAAAGAGAAGGAAGTATTACCCACTAGTGGAGAAAAGGTTAAATCAACTCAAAAGAGTACTCCACTCAACCCATATGTCCCACCTTATGTGAGACGTACGGGTGGTAATACTGCCTCCACATCTAAAACATCTGCTGAAAAGAAAGCTGAATATAGATGTTGTTTTAGATGTAATCAAACAGGGCACCTTGTTGCTGATTGCCCTCTGAAGCAGCGTTTCAGAGAGGTGAGGCCCTCGAAAACTGAGACTAAGGTTTTTAGTAATCGTTTAAATGTTAAAAATGAAAACCATTCAAATTTGAGATATAATACCGGTTTTCAAATAAACACATCTCGTTTTCACACTACTAATAACCAAACCAACTGCTATAATTCTTTTAATTCTCTTAATGTTCGTCGGTTTGGTTGGCCTCACTATCAGTTTCCAAGGAGGTATCCTGTTAGGACTCGTGAAAATTTTCCTAATGCTAACTATGGTCAGTCAAGGTGTGTGAGTTCTGATAAGAAGGTTAGTCGACCCAAGACCAAGAGGTCTTGGGTCCCCAAATTTTAATAATCTTTTTGTTTGTGCAGGAACAGTTGAACAGGGCGTCCAAGAATCTTTGGGTTGTGGACAGCGGCTGTTCCCGGCACATGACTGGTAACAAGGATTTGTTACAAGATTTAAAACCTGTTCAAGGGGCAAGAGTCAGTTTTGCTGGGGAGAGTGGAGGCAGAATAACTGGAAGGGGTACGGTAACTAACGGGAAGATGACGTTAGAAAATGTGAACTTTGTTGAAGAGCTAAAGCACAATCTGCTGAGTGTGTCGCAAATTTGTGATAAAGATTATACCGTACACTTCACGAAGACTGATGCGATTGAGTTGAAGCCTGGTTTTCAAATACCAGAGGAGTGGATAGTAATGAAGGCTCCACGTGATCGAAATACGTATATGATGGATTTAAGTTCAACTGAAATGTCAACGGAAGAATCGTGCCTTTTGTCGAAAGCAAGCGAATCGGAATCTGAACTGTGGCACAGGAGAATGGGGCACATTCATCTTCGGAAGATGAACCATATTGTCAGACATGGGCTTGTGTTGGGTGTTCCCTTAAAAAGTTTCAATTTTGAAGACAAATGTCTTGCGTGCAAAAAGGGAAAGCAGCACAAGAAGTCCCATCTCACCAAGAAAGTAAACTCAATTGCTAGTACACTAGAGCTGCTTCACATGGATCTCTTCGGTCCTGTGAATGTAAGAAGTCTAGGTGGTACAACTTATTGCTTGGTGATTACTGATGACTACTCACGATACTCGTGGGTATACTTCCTGAAATCGAAGGACGAAACGGCTCAACTGGTGAAGAATCTGATTACCAAAGTTGAGAACATTATGGATAAACGAGTGAAGTTCATCAGAAGTGACAATGGTTCCGAGTTTAAAAATTTTGAAATGGAGATCTTCTGTCTGTCAAGAGGGATTGAACACCAATTCAGCGCTCCGTATACTCCGCAACAGAATGGAGTGGCTGAAAGGAAGAATAGAACTTTAATTGAAGGAGCCAGAACAATGCTGGCTGATTCGAAGCTTCCGGTGATATTCTGGGCTGAAGCTGTTTCTACAGCTTGCTATGTCCTGAATAGAGTGTTAACGGTAAAAAGACTTAATAAAACATGCTACGAGCTGATGCATGGAAGAAAGCCCAATTTGTGTGGACTTGAAGCTTTCGGGTCCCCGTGTTCAATTTTAAAGGCACATTCAAAGTTTGGTGAAGCAGCCGATGAAGGAATCTTAGTCGGCTATGAAGTTGGGACTCCCAACAGGCGTGTCTTTAATACAACGAACGGCAAGGTTGAAGTGGTATGTAACACCGACATTACAAGTTATAGATCGCCAAGACCGAGCATCGGACCTCCTGGGATTTTCGACTATGATAGGCTCTTTAAGTCTTTTAACATACCTGATTTGGTTCGTACAGAAGAAGAAGAACGTGTTGCTACGAAGATGATTCTAGATAAGGAGGAGAATTTGGCACATAGACAGCTATTTGATGATGGTCAACCTTCCTCATAAAATTCTATCGGTTCCCCTGCTGTCTCTCCTGAAGAAGAGTTTATTAATCCTTTTCACTCTCAGCCAGAAACAACCATTGATGAGCTCTCTACTAATTTAGAAGATAATTTACATGTCGGTGCTGTGCCGACCACGAGAATTCACAAAGATCACCATCTGGAGAATGTTTTAGGTGATGTGTCCTCCAGTGTACAAACCAGAAGTAGCTTGAATCAACACACCTGTGTTTATACAAGCATTAAGGAAACGGGTATAATGAACGAATGTTTGTACTCATGCTTTATTAGCCAGATTGAACCGAAAAATTATCAAATGGCTCTTAAGGACAGCTCGTGGGTCGAGGCAATGCAGGAAGAGTTGGCTCAATTTAAGAAGATGGAAGTTTGGACTTTGGTTGAAAAACCAAGGAATGTGCATGCGATAGGCACAAAGTGGGTGTTTAAGTGCAAGAGAGATGAAAAGGGGATCATTATAAGAAACAAGGCGAGACTGGTCGTTAAAGGTTTCAATCAGCAAGAGGGGATAGATTATAATGAATTGTTCGCTCCGGTGGCCAGGTTGGAAGCGATAAGATTGTTTTTGGCTTTTGCTGCTTTCAAGAAGATGAAAGTGTTTCAGTTGGACGTGAAGAGTGCGTTCCTCAATGGGAAAGTTGATGAGGTTGTGTATGTTGAGCAACCTCCGGGTTTTCCTGACCCAGACTTTCCTGATCACGTATACAAGTTGAGCAAGGCGCTGTATGGATTACATCAGGCACCTCGTGCCTGGTATTCAACGTTATCGGACTACTTGCTAGAGAATGGTTTTGAAAGGGGTTTGATTGACAGCACACTGTTTGTGAAAAGAGATGGAAGTGACTTCCTGCTAGTTCAAGTCTACGTGGATGACATCATATTTGCTGCATCAAGAGTATCCATGTGTCAGGAATTCGAGGCCGTCATGAAGAAAAGATTTGAGATGAGTGCCATGGGTGAACTAACGTTCTTTTTAGGTTTGCAGGTTGATCAAAAGAAGGATGGAATGTTCATTCATCAAACAAAATATGTTCATGATGTCCTCAAGCGTTTCAAGATGGAGGACTCTTCTCCATTTGACACTCCAATTTGCGTCAACCACAAGTTGGGAGCTGAAGTAGACGGTGACGCAGATGTGGACCTAACTCAGTATCGGGCTATAATAGGTTCTTTGATGTATTTAACTGCTTCTAGGCCTGATATAATGTTTGCTGTTTGTCTTTGTGCTCGTTTTCAGGCAAACCCAAAGGAATCTCACATGAAAGGTGTGAAGAGGATTTTGCGGTATCTCAAAGGCAAGCCGAAGCTAGGGTTGTGGTACCCGAAGGGAGGAGACGTGGAACTGGTTGCTTATACGGATTCTGATTATGGAGGATGCAATCAGAGTCGGAAGTCGACTACAGGAGGATGTCAGTTTCTCGGTGGAAGATTAGTTTCCTGGCAGTGCAAGAAACAGACATCAGTCGCAATCTCAACGTGCGAAGTTGAATATATGGCAGCATCCAACTGCTGCTCTCAGGTTTTGTGGATTCAGCAACAATTGCGCGACTATGGTCTGAATTTTTTACTCACTCCTATTTTAATTGATAACACAGCTGCCATCTCAGTAATTAACAATCCCGTGAAACATAGTAAAACTAAACATATTGACATTCGTCATCATTTCATACGGGATTGTGCTGAGAAGAAACTGATTAAGGTCGAAAAGGTTGATACGCTAGAAAATTTCGCTGATTTATTTACAAAAGCGTTTGATAAATCCAGATTTCAAAACCTAATTGAGCTGAACGGGATGATCAATCCCGAGTAACCATGTTTTTGTGTTTAAAAAAAAAAAAAAAAAAAAAAAAAAAAAAAAAAAAAAAACATCACTATTGCTTAAAATTAGTTGGTTACCTCAGTTTGATGGACATATCCTCAGATATGTTTTGGTCCTCGTTTCTACTTAGAGAATGAGGGTCGCCATTAACCAGATGACTGAAAGTGACCGGGGCGGTTATGATGTGTTTTCTTTCTGTCGCTGAAAATTAGTCGGTCATACTTAGTTAGAAGGACACATACTTGTATGTGGTCGGTCCAGTTGATCCATTGGATCTTCAGGATTGCCGTTTACCTGAAGACTTTGACGTGATTGGGGCGATTGAAGTCAAATTTTTTTTAAAGGGAAATGAAATTACTTTTCAAGTCTACTACTTCGTATGAAGTACCTTTGCTATGTTAAACGGAAAATTGATCCAACCATGGAAAATGATAGATATACTAACTTTGTGTGCTTAACCAGTGAAGTTATTAGGCTTAAAAGGCTTTAGGACAATCATTGTATGTCATGGTAACTTTTTATGGTGCGTAAAAGTAGATGTGATACAAACTAATTTTACTTGATTTTACGTGGAAACTCCTTAAGAGTTTTGCGTGTCTTCATATATATCTTTTCGAATGATAGGCAGAAAAGCGATTACCCAGTCATACACTAGCCCATGTGTGTTCTGATTCCCGTGAAGAAAGCGTTTCAAGACACTGCAGTGATCCAGATTCGGGACATGCAGATGTGTATTACTCCGAAGTCTATATGTCTATGTTGTTGAAAAAAAAAAAAAAAATGGAGTTATTGTAACATATTAGTGATCATAAAATCAAGACTTCTCTATCTTAGAGCAAGAAGAAGAACGGGAACCAGAAGAATAGTACATACAAGTTAATCAGACACTATGGGTCGAAGTCAACTCGGGGTGACTTGGGGAAAGCCAAATACGCTTTGAGGATAGATAGGAGGCATCAATATTTCTGAGTTGTTGCCCACTTAAATTTTAAGGATTAATTGAACCTAACTCGTATCACATAAACGATGAAAACCATCTTAAGTATATTACCTGCTTACAACCTGTCTCTATATGTCATAATACAGCTAAACACGGATCTATGTAACAGTCACGTAGTTAGTATGATTCCTGTTAGGATCTTTTCTGAAACGTGGTGTCCCTGACTAGACTGAAATTTGATCCCTTATTCGTTAAATTTTTATAAGTTTTTCCTATTTTTGTAGTTGTATTATTTTATAACTGGTTACTTAGACATGATCATTTTTGTTTAACTCTTTTTTGAGAGTTTCAAATGTTAATTGCAAAATGTTCAAACTTAAAGGATTGATTTTGAAATTATAGGCGAAGTTGTTGAATCAGGCGAACTTGTGCTTAACTTCGCCTAGGCGAAGTTATCCGTAACTTCGCCTGAAATACACTAACCCTATATAAGGATTTTTAAACAGTGAAATTCATTATTTTCACATAATCCAGCGAACTTAAGCTCAGCTTTTCCGGCGAACTTATCTTTTTCCGATTTCGATCTTCGTTTCCAGTTTCTATTATCAGTTGAGGGTACGTGTTGTCGATATACCTCACAAACATGTTCTTTCATGGTCGTTTTTACCCGGTTCGAGACCTCGGGTCGTCGGATCTTCAAAATCGAAACTTTCAAAACTTGTGTTAACGTGTGCATGGACATCCTTCTCATCTAAACATCCTTAATATCATGTGTTTTGATGTTCTTGATCGTCGAACTTAGCCGAAATCACCGGATTTCCGGTGGTTGGAATCCTAACAGTCGCCGATTCAGATGTAGGCGAAGTTAGGGTTTAGGCGAAGTTATCCGCAACTTCGCCTGGGGCTTAATTTCGCTTGAGGCGAAGTAATCCTCAACTTCGCCTGAAGCTTAATTTCGCCTAACACTTATCTTCGCCTGAGGCGATGTTGTGATAAGGCGAAGTTAACATCAACTTCGCCTAGACCATTTTACTTAAATTAATTAGACAAACTTACAGATGAAGCGAAGTTGTTCCCAACTTCGCCTCACCTTTAACTTCGCCTATACATGTTTGATCACAACTTCGCTCATGGTATAAAGCGAACTTGTGAGTTGCTTAACGGTTATCTAACTTGGTTCGTTTAGTGCAGATATGGCTGCTGTTGGAGGAGCTGGTGGTGATGACGGTGACGATCAGAGGCAATTCTTTCCAGCCCATAACCAGTTCATAACACTTGACCCAGATGCAAAGGGCGTGGAAGACTACAGGGAGATAATTACTTTTCTCCTGCGCTCAAGGATTTATCATGCAATAACGACTACCCTGCCCATTTCGCTACCGAACATTGAAGACTTTTGGCAGACGGTAGAGTATGATTGCCGGGTTGAGACCCCGGTCATGCGAGCCACCGTTAACGGTCAAGTCGTTCAGTTTTCTTCTGAACATATACGGGTGGCGTTGCAGTTTGGTGAAGAAACGAGGGATGACCCAACGGAGTTTGTTGCTCCATTCCGTGATGGGGCGTTCCTCAGGATGGGATATTCGGGTCTCTTAGGAGACACTCAACGGAGGAAGGGGTTCCTCTTAGATCAGTGGCGCTTCCTTATGCACGTCATGATCGTTTGTATGTCAGGACGGAAGGCAGGCACTGATGGAATGGGTGCGACAATGCAGTCTGCTATGACTGCATTGACTTATAATAAAAGATATTCGTTTAGCCAGATGATCTTTTACGAGATCGACAGGCAACGAAGGGCTGTGGCGCGTGAGCGGTTTACAATGTATCCTAGATTTCTACAGATGATTTTCAATCATGTGGCTCCGACGCTGCCTCAACGACGCCCTATACGATACGTTGAAAGTGTGACAAAACGTATCTTTGCACAGTGTCGCACGTCTAGCGCACGAAGCAAGCCTGAGCTGCGTCCCAGGCATACTCCGTTCTTTGGGTATCTTATAAACCCGGAGTATGTGCCTGCGGCGGGGGACGAGTTCAGAGACCCAAGACCACAACAGGCGACAGCACCCCAGGCTGTATCAGCTGCGCCTGCTGTATCTACTGATGTATCTGCTGCTGTGCCAGCTTCTGAGATTGATCTTGACGCCATGTTCGGCGGGCAAGGGTTGTTTGATATGGACCGGTTTGATCCACATGAGAATATTCCAGTCTCAGGTCCACAATCTGATTTTGATGATGTAATGGAAGAGGCCAGACGGATGATGGTGAGGTATGAGAGAACGGTGGGTAAGCAGAAGAGAATTGTTGACGACGATGATGAGGAAGATGATGAAGAAGAAGCTGTGCAGCTGGTGAGAAAGCGCCCACGAAGGGAAACGACAGGTATGGGTGTAGGAGCCGGAGAGACTTCAAGGTTTGCACGTTTTGCTCCACCTGCCTTGTCTGGTATGTCCCTTGTTCCTACCTCTGTGCAGGTATCGAGTACAAGTGCTACGGTTGTTCCCGTAGTGGCTACATCGTCGGCTGACACTCCATCGGTCACGGCCGTCCAGACGTCGGCTCCAGCAATTGTGTCTCTACCACCTCCAACGTTTACTCCATCGGTGGTAGTGGCACGATTTGTTGAGTCTACGGTCACCACTACTGCAGGAGTATCGGGTACGGTACCACCTGCGGACACGCCCTCTTCTGACTCGGAACGGATAGCTTCACTAGAGCGGATTGTAGCTGAGCAGTCAAAGACCATTCAAAGCCTAGTGGAAGCAAATCAACTGCAGGCATCCCTCCTGGCTGAGCACGGGAAAATCATAGATGCCTTGAAAGCGTTCTTGGCATCTCAGGGGGAGGTGAGCTGTAGAGGTGATGAGTTGAGGACCAAGCGTCGAGAAGACCGAGACGATGATTCCAATGCACCGGAAGGTGCAGGTGGTGAGCTGCCAAGAACTACTATAGCTCTTGCGGCTTCCACAGCTGAGGGGGAGTCTACCGAAGCGGCTGGTGGTGATGATGTAGTGATAGTGGAGGATGACGTGATCGATGCGCTGAAGGAACTTGATGATGACATGTTCAGCGACGATGTGTTATTTGATGAAGATGTTCTGCCAATCAGTGAGATTGAAAAGATTGGTGCAGAAATTGTGGTAGAGGATGTGATAGAGGAAGGAGAGATTGTTGAAGAAAATGTCGAGCACGAGATCCCTGAGGTTGAGAAAGCCGATGTGAGGGCTGAGATGGATGAGACTACTGAGTGGGAGGAGCAGCCTAGGTGGAAGGAAGGCTGTGCTCATTGGTTTATCAAGACCAAGAAGCCTGCTGCTCCAGCCATGTTCAAGAAGAGCTATAACATTAAAGGCTATGCTGAGGCGAAGAAGGGAATCATCTGTTGGATTTATGATGAACAGATCAAGTTATTTGTGGTAAAACGTTATGATGGCATTCAATACTTCAAGAGAATGTTGAGATCTTTCAACACGTTGCCGGAATGCGAGGTGAAAGATTTGGGCAGATTAGGCCTGATAAACAGAAGTGACAACAATATTGCAAGAATGATTGAGAAGATTGTGTGGAAAGAAGGCGTAAAAGAAAAGAAGTTTGAACTATTAAAGCCACAGAAGGGAAAACTCGTGGAGGATACAGAGAGGGGATTGAGAGCAGATGGCAAGCCATGGATGGTGATGAAGTACAAGCCGATCCGATGCATCAAGGAGGTTCCAATGAAGAATATGCCTCAAGATGTGTTGAAGAATCTAAAATGGTGGTACGTTGATTGCCAGACTGCTGAAGCCGTGATGGAAGACGAAGATGAACAAGAAGTGCTGAGGGTGTATGACCCGATGCATCTTGTTAACTTATAGAAAGCTGATTTGCAAGCGTTGAACGAAAAGAAGATATTCTATATTCCTGCTTGGAAGGATGAAGCAAGGAAATATCAGCGAGTAGTCACGGTGTGTGTTAGAGAAGGAGTGCACGCTTGAAGATACAGGATTACAAGACAAGAGCTGAAAGATCAAGATATGAAGCTACTGCCAAGGGGGAGTCTGTTGGTGCATAGATGTCAGTAGTTCATATGTATAAAGTCTATAATCGAGTCTGTAATATTGTTTTATGTAATTGTTTGTGTAACAGCGAAGTTGTTGACAAGTTCGCTTAGGCGAACTTGTTAACCAAGCGAAGTTGTTGACAAGTTCGCCTAGGCGAACTTGTTCAACGAGCGAAGTTATTGACAACTTCGCCTCAATTTTAAGGATTAATTGAACCTAACTCGTATCACAGAAACGATGAAAACCATCTTAAGTATATTACCTGCTTACAACCTGTCTCTATATGTCATAATACAGCTAAACACGGATCTATGTAACAGTCACGTAGTTAGTATGATTCCTGTTAGGATCTTTTCTGAAACGTGGTGTCCCTGACTAGACTGAAATTTGATCCCTTATTCGTTAAATTTTTATAAGTTTTTCCTATTTTTGTAGTTGTATTATTTTATAACTGGTTACTTAGACATGATCATTTTTGTTTAACTCTTTTTTGGGAGTTTCAAATGTTAATTGCAAAATGTTCAAACTTAAAGGATTGATTTTGAAATTATAGGCGAAGTTGTTGAATCAGGCGAACTTGTGCTTAACTTCGCCTAGCTCGTTAGGCCAGATAAACAGAAGTAACAACAATATAGCAAGAATGATTGAGAAGATTGTGTGGAAAGAAGGCGTAAAAGAAAAGAAGTTTGAACTATTAAAGCCACAGAAGGGAAAGCTCGTGGAGGATACAGAGAGGGGATTGAGAGCAGATGGCAAGCCATGGATGGTGATGAAGTACAAGCCGATCCGATGCATCAAGGAGGTTCCAATGAAGAATATGCCTCAAGATGTGTTGAAGAATCTAAAATGGTGGTACGTTGATTGCCAGACTGCTGAAGCCGTGATGGAAGACGAAGATGAACAAGAAGTGCTGAGGGTGTATGACCCGATGCATCTTGTTAACTTATCGAAAGCTGATTTGCAAGCGTTGAACGAAAAGAAGATATTCTATATTCCTGCTTGGAAGGATGAAGCAAGGAAATATCAGCGAGTAGTCACGGTGTGTGTTTGAGAAGGAGTGCACGCATGAAGATACATGATTACAAGACAAGAGCTGAAAGATCAAGATATGAAGCTACTGCCAAGGGGGAGTCTGTTGATGCATAGATGTCAGTAGTTCATATGTATAAAGTCTGTAATCGAGTCTGTAATATTGTTTATGTAATTGTTTGTGTAACAGCGAAGTTGTTGACAAGTTTGCTTAGGCGAACTTGTTAACCAAGCGAAGTTGTTGACAAGTTCGCCTAGGCGAACTTGTTCAACGAGCGAAGTTATTGACAACTTCGCCTGAGGCGAAGTTGTCGTGTATATAAGTAACCTACGGGTTACTGTTTAGAGTTCGGTTTTTTAGAGAGTTTGTTTCAGAGTTTGTGATAGTTGTGATCATTTCACGTGTCAGTGTCTGTAATAGACGTGGTTCGAGTTATAATATAACGTGGTTTCGTTTGTATCGTGTGTTCGTGTTTTACGTATTCTACGCTCGTATCTACCCACGCAGGGATTCCGCGCCTGCGTAGATAGCGATATCCCGTGTACGATCCGTCCAGGAACCTACAAGGCGAAGTTGTGAATAACTTCGCTTCTCCTTATATCTTCGCTGAAACCCTACGTATCCTGACGGCAACTTTGCCTGATGAACAGCAACTTCGCCTGACAAACTTAAACTTTCTGCAGATCTGAAAAACGGATTTTAACGACGATTTTGACGGTTTAAAGGCTTGAACACACTGGTAGGAGGCTAGAATGAGCAAAAGCAGCAAAAACTCGTCCCGTGAATACCCGAAATGAGACGAATTCTACACCCGCGTGAATATCCCGAACAACACAATCGAGCAAATGCTCTGATACAAATTGTAGGTTCCCCGGACGGATCACACGAGATATCCCGATATACACAGGTGCGGAATCCCTGTGTAGATCGTTACGGACGTAGAACACAAGCTCACAAACACACGAACACGATACGAACAAACACACGTTATATTAATAACTCGAACCGTGATACTTACAGACTCTCGATCACACGTCAATAGACTCACTGAATTACACGTAAACTGAACTACTCGATCAACTAATCCTAAATAAACAGTAAACTGTAAACTATATAAATACACGACAACTTCGCCTCAGGCGAAGTTGTCCTTAACTTCGCTCGTTCAACAAGTTCGCCTAGGC
Source organism: Bidens hawaiensis (assembly GCF_021521415.1). Lineage (NCBI taxonomy): Eukaryota > Viridiplantae > Streptophyta > Magnoliopsida > Asterales > Asteraceae > Bidens > Bidens hawaiensis. Next base: position 2,236,001 of record NW_027491152.1, on the reverse strand, counting down.
GAACTTGTCAACAACTTCGCTTGGTTAACAAGTTCGCCTAGGCGAATTTGTCAACAACTTCGCTTTAAACAAACAATTACATAAACAATATTACAGACTCGATTACAGACATTAGACATATGAACTACTGACATCTATGCACCAACAAAAAAAAAATAATGTATTAAAAATAACAGTTTTAAGCCAAATGCTAAATAACAAAGTGGACTATATAAACAAAAGACAAAATAGAAACCATAGAAACAAAGACAATCGTTTTTGCTAAAATGGTGGGATGGTGTAAGAATTATGGTGTGAAAGTGAAGTATTTATACGAATTAAATTTTGGGAGAATGGAATATAGAAGGAATGTATATAGGGATTTAATTTAAAACAAAAAATTAGGGAATTTCAATACACTTAAAGTATTGACGAAAATTAGGGAATGAGGATTAATTGATTTTCCAAAAATTTGAATTACTCAAATGTAATGTGGTCAAATTTGATTATAATATTATAAATATAAATGATTTAAATTCATATATTTAAATCTAGACTATATTTAATCATAAGGAATGTAACTTATTAATATAGAAGTATAAGTTAGTAATTTATGTATTTACATTAATATAATAAATCATCAATTATATTAGCGTATATTTAAAAATCTAATGTATAAAAATATTGTATATATAATATATATAATTATAATAAATTAGGATATATTTAAATACTAAATCATATGATTGAAATTAAAAAAAAATACTCAACATAATATAACTAATAAACATTTTATTTATTTATTTATTAACATTAAGACAATTTTAATATAGTTGAGCAGTAATTATGAATTACAATATTATCAATTACAATACTTACAATATATTTAACATATTTAAAATTAGAATCAAACTTATATATTTAAATCATTAGTCGCTCAATTTGGAAGCAGTCAATGGTGAAAACCCGTATTTATAGAAATTACAATAATTAAGTGAATTATAGAAATTACAATGAATTACAATATTATCAATTGCAATGCTTAATCAAATCCTTAGTCAAATGATACACGATAATTAAGTGAATTATATAAATTTCGTAATTAAAGAATTCCTTAATGAAATGGAGGATTCATTCCTAATTTACAGAAATTGATTAGGAATTTGAATTTATACTCTAATGTTCCAAATTTGAATGAGTCAATCGGTGAAATTCATAAATATTCAAAAATATAAGATTGTTGGGACTTGTATTTTAGACCAATACATCGAATTTATATGTGGGTGAAAAATATATTATTTGGTCTCAACCAAGGGTGGATGGCTTGAAGACCAAGTCATGCTAGACTAGTATAAATAGATGTTTTTATTCATTTGTCTAGTATGAGTGACTGTATTGTGTATGTGTGAGATTTAGGGTTTTATCCCTTTGAGAGAGTCTCCACCTACAGGATGATCTCTCCTGGTGGCGACTGATATTTCTTAATCGATTGTATGTATGAATGTATGTATGAGTGTTTCATCTTAATGAGAATCATTCGGCTAATATTTCATACTACCATTTCTATCTTTTGTGTTTTGATTACAATTGTTCATCCTACTTTATTGTTGATTGTTAATCAAATCAGGCTCTCTCCTAATACACCTCATCCGTCCAAACATCTTTCAAGAGTGAATCTGTGTTAGATTCGATCCTAACCCTAGACCCGAGCTCCACACCGTTGATTAATAACGATTATTCACGCTTCCGCACCGGGGCTCGGTTATCTCAGTTGGTATCAGAGCCTGGGTTACTGAATCGTTCAGACTAACCGCTGAACAGATTTATTTCGCTCTTGAATCCACCATGGACGTTAAACGATGAAGTTTGTTGAAATTATTTTTGGGGGTTTTGAAATTATTTGATGATTTGGAGAAAAGTATATGGATTGATGTTTGGGTTGATGACTCGTTTGGAGATCCAAAGTCAATTTCATGTTTATTTGGTCAGAATGGTCCAGATCTGATGTAACAGTGTTATTTGGCTTGTTTTGGGGCAACACTGTTCATTTGATGATTTCCAGATCTGAAAAGGTTGAATATGATATGAATATAGGTTTCTTTGATTTCGAGATAGCATGGATATTGCTACAATGATTAATTTCAGATTATGATACTTGTTTCCAGATCTGAAAATTTGGGTTTATGTGTGCTCGTTGTTGTTTATGTTATTTGTGCTGCTCGAACTGCACATGATTTGGTAGATAAACATTGCCACTAGTACAAACTGGTATGAAGAATGTACATGTCGAAAATGAACATGTACTAGAGGCAATATCATTACGGTTTGTTGCAGCAGATGCAAAGTGAATATTCAAGCAGGTTCTGCAAGGGCAAATCAGTAACTGATTATGCAGAAATGAAGTTTTGGTGTCTCGAGCGTACTATGATCATATAAGACTGAACTCGAGTATGAAAAAAGACTAAGTGTTGCTTCGGACACATGAGGTGTTTTGCCCAAGCACATCTTTGTTTGGCTCAAGCACAGGTTATTTCGAGCACATCTTATATCGAGCACATCAAATTCGAGCACACTTTGTGAAACCCAAAGCATATCATTTGTCTTCTCAAGAAAACTATCTTCTTTAAGTCTCGAGCATACTTTGTTATTTATTCGAGCAGACTCTCTTTTTCGAGCATACTTTGTTTTATCTTGAATAATTATGCTTGTGAAGAGAAAACTCAAGTTTGTGTCGAGCACACCCTTGCTCCCGAGCATACTTTTCTTCCGAGCATGTTTGGTGGAAAATGAAAAAGCACTAAGTAATCCGAGCACACTTTTGTTTCCAAGCACTAAGTAATCCGAGCACATTTGTGCTTCCGGGTACACTTTGTGCTAGTTGAACAATTGAAAAATCACAAGTGTTTTGCTTTCCGGGTACACTTTGTGCTAGGAAAGTGTTTCCGAGCACACTTTGTGCTAGGAAATTGCTCCCAAGCACATTCTGTGCTAGTGAAGTGTTGCCAAGCACACTTTGTGCTAGGAAAGTGGTCCCAAGCACACTGTGTGCTAGGAAACAGAGTTTGTGAAACATTTCAAAGTTTGGAAGAAACTTTTGAGATTTTTGGTGCCGTTGACCGTTTGACAAAGCTGTTCTCTACGGAAGATATATACCAGGGGTATTTTGGTAATTTTTCTCCAATCATCAACAAGCTTATGGAATTCAAACCTCATCAAATTTCACGACTTCATCAAGAGATTTACAAGAACAAGTGTTGACCAAGCTTAAGGATTTAATCACATTAAGTGTCAACCAACTTTTGAATATGTTTATCTGAGATTTTTACAATCTTGATGAGGATGATCAAGATTGTTTCACCCACACTTGATTTGAAGACACATTTATTAAAGACAATTTTAACGAAACTGGGGGAGTAAAAATCTTTGAATTTCATTGCAAATGGCATGTTTCAAATCAAGTAAAAGACTCAAGATAAGGAAAAGTTGATCAAGATCAATAATCCCAGGTTTGTCAGAGATGTTTCATCAGTTGTAAGTTTTCAGATTTCCTACGGAAGAGAAGATAGAGTCATCACGAGTGACAATGTTGAAAGGATGATCAGTAGAGTCTAACCTCCTATGAAATAGTCACTTGAACAGTCAAGAATGGGTTATGGTTGACTTGAATGCTATCTTGATTCAGGGAATGGTTTGAAGATGATTTACAAGGGAAGAGACAAATTTGAAGAATTGAAGATTATTTGATGATCACATTGAGTTTATTTCTTTTTGTGATGACCTTGTTACTTGAAGTTGATCTTTGAAGTTCAAAACCTCGTTCATATGCCCATACAACTATATCCAAAAGTGATAGAGTGATGAATCGAAATGAACAATGGAAGAAGCTTAACTTGAGGGGGAGACTTTCAATGAAAGACAACGAGTTATGAGGTGATCATGGAAGAAATTCGATGGAATCGGTCTAAGTGGGAGATTGCTGGGACTTGTATTTTAGACCAATGCATCGAATTTATATGTGGGTGAAAAATATATTATTTGGTCTTAACCAAGGGTGGATGGATTGAAGAACAAGTCATGCTAGACTAGTATAAATAGATGTTTTTATTCATTTGTCTAGTATGAGTGACTGTATTGTGTATGTGTGAGATTTAGGGTTTAATCCCTTTGAGAGAGTCTCCGCCTACAGGATGATCTCTCCTGGTGGCGGCTGATATTTCTTAATCGATTGTATGTATGAATGTATGTATGAGTGTTTCATCTTAATGAGAATCATTCGGCTAATATTTCATACTACAATTTCTATCTTTTGTGTTTTGATTACAATTGTTCATCCTACTTTATTGTTAGTTGTTAATCAAATCAGGCTCTCTCCCAATACACCTCATCCGTCCAAACATCTTTCAAGAGTGAATCTGAGTTAGATTTGATCCTAACCTTAGACCCGAGCTCCACACCGTTGATTAATAACAATTATTCACGCTTCCGCACCGGGGCTCGGTTCTCTCAAAGATTATAACCAATTATACTAAATCGGTCAATTTCATAAATTTTCATAAATATTAGAACCAATTATACTAAAGTGAAATCCGTAATCTCTGCAAATCGAATCCTATCGATGAAATATCAATTAATTATCTATTACATAAAATACATCTAACTCGGTGGGAAACCTAAATTCGTGAATGAAATCAATAATAATTAAAAAAATAAATTAGTTTTAGTATGTTATAATAGAAATCGTAATTAATTATAATTATTAAACATTAAAGATTAAAGATTAAATAAAAGATGAAACATATTTATTAAAGAGAATTGATTATATCTTATTTTAATTTCTTTTTGATTTATTTTATTAATATGAAAATTAGACAAGTGATAGATATAGATGGAAAGTCTAAGCAACAACCAATAGGAAGGGGGGAAATTGAGTTAAAGCCTATTGGTTTAATAGTATAGTTAGATTAACTAGTTAGAAAACAATTGGTTCATATTTTTTAGACAAAATGGCAAAAGACGTCCTTTATGTTTGCACAGTTTTTCAATGGACGTTCTTTGGCAAACTTAATGACAGAAAACATCCTTTATATTTGAAAACTCTATGACGCTTAGTCCTTTGTTCCTAACCCAGTTAACTTTTTTCGTTAAGTCAGGTCATGTGCAAGACACATGAGGGTAATTTTGTAAATTACACTTATTGAATTATTAAAACAAAAAAAATAAATATATTTATAGAAATATATAAACCCTCTTTCTCTCTCTTAAGATCAGTCTATCTCTCTCTCTAAACTCTACCTCAAAACCTTCTCTCTCTATATACCTTCAAGACACCTAACAGGTTCCACAACCATCGCCGACCATCGCCACTGCCATATCTCAGATATTTCTATCTATTAACTTCTACCAATCAACCCCGATCACCACCAAGCACCACCCCCACCCAAACTCTCGTTGATGGATCAAATATGGCGGCCATCAATCACCACCGACCGTAGTGACCACCACCGCTCTCTCCTTCCCCCTTTATCTAACAAACCTTAAAACAACAAACCCCTAATTTCTGATTTACCCCAAATTGCATCTCACAATTTCATATAAATAGAAGATGAAGATAGAGACGATTAAATTCAGAAATCATCGATTTAATCCAAAAATGTCTGATAATGTTCTTCCCCTTTCCCGTCACGTCACCACCGGTGGGTCTGTTACTAGTGGCCGGAAGAAATTCGGGTTTATTACTGGAGGCTGATTGTGGTGGCGGAACTCAGCATGTGGTGTTTATTTTAGGCAGTAGTAAAGGCAGGTGGTGGTGGCGACGGTAGGTGGTAGGTCTGTTACTAGTCGCCGAAGAAGTTAGGGATTGTTACTGGTGGCCGATGGTGGTGGTAGAAATCTGCAGGTGGTGTTTATTTTAGGTAGTAGTAAAGGCGGGTGGTGATGGCGATGGTAGGCGGTGGTGGTTGTTTGGTTGGTGGTGGTAGTTGTTTGGTTGGTGATGGTGATGGTGGTTGAGAGGAAATGATTGAGATTGAAGAAGGGAGAAAGAGAGAGAAAGGGGGGGGGGGAGTTATAATATTATATAGATATTTTATTTCTTTTAGCTTTAATTAATAAACAATATGTGAATTTACAACATTACCCTCATGTGCATTGCACATGACCAAATTTAACGAAAATACTTAACTGGGTTAGGGTCAAAGAACAAAACGTGATATGGTTTCCAAATATAAAGGATGTTTTTTGTCATTAAGTTTGCTAAAAGACGTCCATTGAAAAACCGTGCAAACATAAATGACGTCTTTTGTCATTTTGTCTAGTTTTTATTTGTGGTTCATCAAATGTAGCAGCTTTGATATTCAGTTTTGGACAGGTTTATTAGACGTGTATATGAAATTCAGCAACAGTAACAAGTTTGTTGATGAGATATAACTATACAAATTAATTGTATTTTCTTAATTTATTCGACATGTGATATGTAATATATCACTGGTGACGAGGTATATTTGAGAATCGTTACATACGTGTTTGTATTGGCACCTGTGCGTGCATAAAAATCTGGAAAAAAATATTTTAATCCGCACATGCTTGCCACCGGCCATGGGCCATGTGCACAGGAGTGCATCCTACTAATGAATGCCAAGTAAGTTTAGTCCCAAACTGTAATATAAAAACGGTCAATCCCGTATGGCCAGTGTACGTACGTTAAATGTTAATAATATATATCATCATCATCATCATCATCATCATCATCATCATCATCATCATCATCAAGTTTAATTGGTGAAACCATGACAACGTGCGAAAATGGAAACTTCCATGTTACATGGGCACCATGTTAATCTATGTGCGTTGCATCCCAAATATGTCTAGAGACAAAGAAGTTGGCCGGATTTACACATCACTTGTTATAAATTTAGCTTTTACCATTACAATGTTAGTTAAATTAAATAAACATATTACATCTCACAATAAACATATATCAATATATTTTTTTTCTAAGGCTAACTAAAGTAGAGTTTAATTATATATGTTATTACAATGTATTAGCACAATAGACAACAATTGTCTTCAAATACCTTAAATCTTTCCTTGCTACTAGAAATCATTAGCTTACATGAGATACACGCTTGAAGACATATGTCAGCTTTTGCTATAAGTTTAGTTACTTGCAGCCAATTTTCTGGAAACGCCCTAAAACATATCTTGATCATGCACGGGCTCTTTTGCAATTCATGTATCCAATGACACATCTATACATGCATGTAGGTCTAACTTTATAATATTCACCATATCCGAGTTTTATGTATACATTTACCGCTGAGATTTCCTTGGCTTGTTTAGTTGTTAGATCTTTTGGAAAGTTGTTAGATCTTTTGTTTAGTCAGAATTTGTAAGCTTTAAGCTTTACCGAGTCATGGTTGTTCTATTTGAAGGCGAGTCCTTTCTTATTCGAAGAGTCGTCGACCGAGGCATCGACAAAAACATTGGTGATTCACGTGTTTGTGGAGAAGATCGACCCCCCTACTTGCAGAGTCGCGACCGAGGCAACCATGGAGTCTATTCCGACCCACGGGATCTTAAGATGATCAAACGACACCGGAAACGAGTTCAGAGATCTTGAAATACAATAAGAGATCACGCAGCTCCAACAGAGGATCCGAGATCTTGATTTGAAAGGGGACATACACAAGGTGGAAACCGAGACGAGCACCTTCGTCGGGGACGAAAGTGACTACGAAGAGGAGCATCCTTTTAACTGTCAACCTTCTCGTTTCTATGAACCAGCCTATTAGGAGTGTATATTAGAAGACGATCGGAGGTTCGATGAGGATGGGATTGATTTAAATGAATATGAGTGTTTATTTGAGTTTTTGGTGGTGATCCGGTAGTGTGTATTGGTGTAATGGTGGTTACAAGCGGCGATAATGGTGGTGAACAGTCAGCTTTGGGAATTCCAATAATGTCGCTACAATTATGGATGATTTAAAAGTTGACTTACACAGCATGCAAGATCTCCTATTAATTCGCCAATTCAAATTAAATGGGACATTGTGATTGCAAAGGATGATGATAAACTTTCCAAAAGTTTCGTTAGTTATCAACATGGAGAGTCAACTATTTTGGAAAGTCAAAATAAAGGGCCCAATAGAAAAGATGGAAAGACTGGTGTTGCACGTAATATGGTGGCCCCTGTCAATAATCAAAATGAAATCCTAGGAACAAATATAGATGAATCACATGATGATGATGCTATTCACGTGGCCCAATATAGAAATATTCACTCTTTATTTCCATTTCAAGGATTATTTGAGTGGGTCAGTTCACTAGTGAACAAGAAATGGCCACTCCTTTTGACCTAGGGGTACAAGTCCGGAACTAGGCAAAAAGACCTGTGATGTTCGTGATGATAATAAACAAGGAACGGGTTGATGTTCCATTTGATCCGGTTGGATTTGTTCCGAAAACAAAACTTGGGGACAAATTTTTTTCCAAGAGGGAGTATGATACAAGAGCATCTAGTCTATCAAGTCGGCATGGTCTGACCTAAATGTTTTGTTCTTATTTATAAATAGGGTTGTTTGTTTTTTTGTTTAGATAGTTGATTGTTTTTTATAAATAATTTGTAAGCTTTAAGCTTGTTTACTGGATCATTTGTTTCGAACCGTTTGAATGAAATCATTGTGTTCTTGAGCCATTTGATTGCTAGCCAAAACTGCATCATATACTAGTATACAGTTTGGTCAAGTTATTCTACAAAAGGGAACAAACATAAGAATGATGAGAATGATTTGTAGCCATATAAAAAAACCCTCAGGAAAATAAATTAATAAAAAAAATCATAACTCAAAATTTAAGAAAGAACGAAAAAAAACAAAAAAATGTCTCCACCGTCTTTCTCGTCCTAAAGAAAAGACGCAATGCTGAGTGAAAAAGATCATTGTGTCTTTTTGTTCATTATTTTGTTTTTTGGGAACAAAAATGTGAAGGATTTGTAGCAACACAAAAATTCTCTCACAAAAAAAGATAAAAAAATTATAACTTTAAGTTTAATAAAAAAATGAAAAAGTAAAAACACAAAAATGTTTCCACCGTCTTTTCTGTTCTTAAAAAAGACGCAATGTAGGGCCAAAATTTGTGTCTTGTGATATCAATATGGTAAAACTCGTTAAATATATTTGGGCTTGAGCAAGGAAATAACTAAAGCGGATGTGAATTCCGGATCCGAGAAGAGAGCTTTGACACGCGTTTGACTTCAACGGGGAGAAAGCTTCTAGAAGAATATGTGTTATTAGGCTATAAATATAGCATTTTGTAGTCATTTATGTGTGTGTCGAGCAGCTTGCTCAAATCTATGTTCGGGAGATCATGTGCCGACACGGTTTACCATCACTACAAGAAATTTGGGTAATTACTCACATATAATATGTGTTGGTAAAAGCCTATTATGTGTTTGTAGCTGTCTTTACTTACACATAAATTAAGTGTTATGATGTATTGCCTCAGACCTGTAGACATAGATAGTTACTCACACATCAGTTATGTGTAGGTAGATATCACACTGTACCTACACATATATGTGTGGCTAAGACTAATAATTATGTGTGGTTAAAAGCATATTGATTTGTGTAAGTGGCTGCTGACGTGGCAGCTCACGTGGCAAATGATGTGGCAAATGACGTGGAGCATAACAATGACATGGCATGTCCTTAAAAAGTGTTGTTGACACGTGTCATAATTATATGTGTAGTAAAAATAATACTATATGTGGGTAAAGATGATGAATTTATAGGTATCTAATTCAATACGTGTAGAAACAAATATAGATGCATTGAAAAAAAAATTATTTTTTATATAAACATTAACCACAATATATGTAGGTAAGGGTGCGAGGAAGCCAAGCACGAGTTTCACAATTATCAACCTTGGCCCATTAATTTTTTCTAAAGATTGAGCTTGACAAATACAAATTGAACATAATATTTCAACATAATGAAAATAAAAATAGAGAAAAATATACTATACAAAGTTATAAGTTCAACGTTACAAGTTCAAATTAATATCTTGTAAAAAATAACACATGCCCTATGCTAATAAACAAAATATAGTGTCTTCTCAAACTTTCAAAGACAATATTCGCCAAAAGAAACCATCAAGCCATTATATATCCTTTTGTTATCGACACCTACCTGTAAAAATATGAAATAAGTATATTGATTAATCATTTGATATGCTGAAGTATCAATAAAATTTAAAGTGAAAAATAAGAGAATGTTGCAACGAACCTTACCTACTTTAGGCAACAAAAAATCATCAACACCAACATTTTCAAACCTAAACATTCAACACCAATATGTAGCAATCCAATCAAACAAAATAAGATCTATAAATACAAGCATTATTATTTGTACACGATATTAATTGCAATGGATACTTACAATGGGATACTCACACAATCGATCTAGCTAATCCGGTGAGGAAGTTCACGGTCAACCAGGAACCATCGATCTCTTGGTGACGCTTACCGTCGGTCCGGTGGACACAACAACTATTTGCAATCACCACTGATTTTGGTGGTTATTCGTGGTGAAACAGAAGTCAGTGATTGGAGAAATCTGCGTTTGTGTGGACTTGTTTCATCCTAGGGTTTGGTATGGCGGCAAGCTTCAAGAGAATGCAACAAGAGAGGATTTGATATATAATAATACATAAATATATTCTTATGGGCTGAACTATGTTAATTGGGCTGTAAATTACGTTACGACTAGAATATACGTATACATAACAAGAAATTTATCGAATATATTATTTGGTGTCCTAAACTTTATGCCTAAAACGGGATAGTTCTTGAAGCCATAATAGTAATGGGTGTAAAACGGGTATGCGCGATCATGATATAGGATTAAAAGTTCATGATTTAAGCTATGAATCATATAATCTGGGCAAACAGAATCATAAGGTAGATAATGAGTGAGCTGGGTGTTTTCGGCCAATATGGGAACTCGGTCAAACACGAGTTCTCGGTCAACCCAAGTTCTCGGCCAAAGTAGGTTCTCGGTGACCAAGGGTTGTCAGTCAACCTGAGTTCTCGGCCGATGAGTTTTCGGACACAAGGTTCTCGGTCGTATACGAGTTCTCGGTCTACATGGTTCTCGGCTGAGGGTTCTCGGCTAGCCATGTTCTCTGTTGGGATTCTGGGCTTGAGTCCAGTTGGGCCCAGAAAGTCAACAAGCTAGCCCATTATCCTAAAATCTAACAGCAAGCCCAACATAGATGATGCATAGGTTAACTAAAGAACCCACTTAGTTTAGTATACGGGTGATTAACAAATATATACACTTAACAGTTAGTCGTGCTCAATTAAAGAAGGGGATCACGATTAACGGCGAGTACACCGAATCCAGGTGAGTTTCTAGCCCCACTTCCTTGTTATGTTTTCGGGGCTGTGTGCATACTCAATGTGATAGTTAATACACTTACCTTAAGTGGTAAGTGTATGCCCTATACGAATTATGTATGATGATTGCTTGACGGTGCATGAACGATCTTCGGATATTGCATGGTCCGTCAGGTAGTAGTTAACAATATGATTGATATATATGAGGTATGAATGTTGTATGTATGAACGATTAAGTATGATGTAAGTATGATATGTTGCCGGTACGTGAATGCTCTTCGGAGATTACACGTATTGTCAAGGAAGGTACGTAAAGGACAGGTATGTTATAGTAGCACGAAATGAAGGGTGACCGGACCCTAATAATATCCGAGGATGAAGGGTGACCGGACCCTAATAATATCCGAGGATGAAGGGTGACCGGACCATAATAATATCCGAGGATGAAGGGAGACCGAACCCTAATAATATCCGAGGATGGAGGGTACCGGACCCTAATAATAACCGAGGTATGTAGGGCGAATGCTCTTTATAACGTAAGGTTAGTTATGAATGTATATGAAAGAATGATGGACAGGTTAAGTATGTAATGCGTATCTACGGGCATGTATATGTGCATGTATAGTAAGTTATGTGATTAACTAGAACTCACTCAGCGTAGCTGACTTTTAGTATGCACGCAGGCAAATAGGTTGAGGCAGCTCGCGTGATTGAAGACACATGGCATGGAATCGAAGATACCGGCATCTCGAAGAAATGTTGTGATGTTTTAAAAGACTATGTTCTGTTTTAAACGATTATGAATGTTTTATAACACAAGATTTGAAGGTTATGTAAGATGTTATGATTGAAGTTTTATATTCCGCGTAAAGTTTTAATTAACTCTGATATTTAGAACCGCGTTTATAAGTAAATCCAACACTAAAGTAGGGCTACCGGTAACGAGGCCTTACATCATCGAGTTTTCCTATAACAATAGCTATCATTCTAGCATTGAGATGGCTCCTTTCGAAGCTCTTTACGGTCGTAAATTCCGTCCTCCGATTAGTTGGAACGAAGTCGGTGAAGCTCAAATCACAGGATCCGAAATGGTCCAAGAAGCTACCGACGTCATCGATCAAATCCGTAAGAACCTCCTAGCCGCTAGAAGTCTTTTAAAGAGTTACGCCGATAAACGCTCTTTGACATAGTAAGGCGGGAAGGCATGAACAAGGCACTTACAGAGGCCTTTCACAACTCAAATCCATGCATTAAGTCGCTAATCCCTTTTCTAGCAAAGATTTTGATCCCCCGTTTAGTGAGTCGTGAAAGCACTTACCTTATGTTTAGACGTATTGGTTTCAGTGAAAAGCCAAATAGAGAGTTTTGCGTGTGCCTGCTTTAGTAAGAGTAAGGAAAAAGCTTGAAAAGCGTACTTTCTTTAACAACGGACAATCGAATTTAATGTTGACGACCTTGTCCTTTTAAAAGTATCTCCTTGGAAGGGGGTAGTCCGTTTCGGAAAGAAGGGTAAGCTAGCTCCTCATTTCGTTGGTCCTTTCAAAATTCTTGAACGTGTTGGGAAGGTAGCTTATAGACTCGAACTACCGGAAGAACTAGCCCGCGTTCATACGATATTTCATGTTTCGAATCTTAAAAAGTGCTTAGCCGAGGGTATTCTCCATATACCTCTCGACGAAGTACATGTTGATGAGTCTATGATCATGGTTGAATGACCCGTTGAGATCATGGATCGCAACGAGAAGAAACCAAGCGTAGTCGTATTCGGTTAGTTAAAGTTTGATGGGAATTACGGCGTGGCATGGAATTCACTTGGGAACGAGAAGACACAATGAAAGAGAAGTATCCAAAATTGTTTGCATCACCATATTCGTCCTAATTTCGGGACGAAATTTCTTAAAGTAGGGGATACTTTGACATTCGTCAAATTCGGGTCGCGATTGTATTCGTATTTGTACTGTTTTATGTTGTAAACCGACCCGTTTTGTAAACTGAAACTCATGATATATAGATATTGGATTTTTATGCTACCAAATCATTCCCATTTGTTCAATTTGAAAAACCCCTTTTACAGATTCGAAAACGACTTTAAAACGAATAAAATACATCAAAAACGAACTTCCGGACGCGTAACAAAGAACAAAAGACGAGCTGGGCCAACCCCCCCCCTCCCTTGGGCACACTGCGCCGCGCGGCCAGGGCTAAAATGAGCTCGCGTGGCGCCTCCGGGTGTCTACACACATTTCGTATTTTGTTTATTGTTTTGTGCTTTGCTTGTTTGTTAAACCAACCTATTTGCATGTAAACATAAAAGAGAACCTTGCAAAGAAGCTTTGACCCTTACCCTATATATACACACCCATCTTCTTCATTTTACTCTTGCTATATCTCTAAATTCTCTCTCAAACTCCATAGATTAAGGTTGTTATTTTCTTAATGTTCTTGAAGGTTTGACTTCCAAATGTCAAACTGAGTTTAATCTTTCATTCTAATTAGCTTGTATAATCTTATTAATACTTGAACATGGTGGTACAACATATATATAATACACACCCCTTGTTACCTTTGGTAGTTACTTCTCCGACTCCGGTTGGTTAAGTTTCGAACCTCGTAAGGCAAGGCTTCATGGAGGACTTCGTGTTCTTGATATATATACACTTATATAACTTGTTTGCACATATTAATCTTGCTTAACTACTGCTCATTTTAGTTTGTTAGTCACATTTACAAGTCTTGGGTATGTGGAGACCATCTATGAACTTGTTGTGAGATGGAACCCAAACCAAACCGAACTTTTGATTAAAAGACTTGTTGTTGACTTTTTAGTTATGGAACTTAAATATTTTTATTTGTACATTATTATACAAGATCTATGATATTTGGGTATGTGAAAACCATCTATGAACTTGTTGTGAGATAAAAACCGAACCGATCCGATTTTCACTCGCTTAAGACACACAAGTGTGTTTTTAGTTATCAAGACTTGTATATTTCTTTAAAATAGTTTACAAACTAATTTTAATTATTTTCTTAAGTACTTGGAAATGTTGGATCCAACTTGATCTCATAAAAAAGTTTGGACCGACAAAACCGAACACTCGCTTAACGTACATTGTTGATTCTAAAACAATAGATCTACATACTTGGTTAATTCTTATTAAGTTTTATTGAGTTATCTAACAATATTCATTATTTTGGAAAGTTGACTTTAGGTTTGACCGTTTGTCAAGACCCGAACCAACAACCCGAACACTCGTTAAAAACCCGTTTTAGTATCTTTATCCCAAAGGAACTTGCACTTTAGCATTTTTCCCACCTTATTACTAAACATAGGTTAAGTAACTATTAAGGTTAGATACTTTAACCCGGTTTCAAGCAAACTTACATTTTTAAAGGGTTATTATTATAAATTCTTCAATAGTTACATTTTAAACCTTGAACTTTAATTGTTTTCCTTTTTGCAACAATTATTTTATTTAAAGATCTTCAAGACAACCTTTCTAAATCCAAGACTTTCTTTTATTTAGGCTTGATACGTTAAACCCGTCGTTCTGGCAAATCTCCAAATTATCAACTTTTCAAGTTTATTACTTGAACATGAGTAATTTCATACCCCGTTTTTTCCATCTTTTGTTTTGGGGGTGACATTTCATACTTATTCAAATTAAATGCTTTATATTTGAGTCTTAAACCACAAACGTTATTGTATACTTTACTTAAATAAATGCTCGATTTGGTGTTCTATGTTTACATGGTTATATGCTTATGTGTTTACCGCTTTTGGAGGGTTGAATCATAAATCCGTGAACTATATGGTATTCTCTTATAGCACGGTGCCGTTAATGTATTCTTATTAACGACCTCATGAAATCCGAATCTATTTGGTATTCTCTTATAGACGGTGCCGCTAATGTATTCTTATTAGCGACCTCATGTTATCCAAATTATTGCTATTTATTTGTTGTTTTGTATACAAGATTGTAGCTTTTCTTATTATATACATATTTTTCAAAATCTATGAATTGCTCACCAACATTTGTGTTGATAAACTTTATTTTATGAAATGTTACAGGTTTGCATTTAGGTTGATTATGGAGATTTTGGAGAAAACATCACAAATACCTTTAGGTTATTAGCAAAATGAACAATATATGATTTGCTATGTTTTGTTGTATTTGTCTTATGAATATTGTTAACATTTTCAATGTTGTGCAATGAAATGAGTTTGTTAAATATTGTCGCTTTAATTAGTGTCATGTGCTTATGGGCAATCGTTACACCTTGGCATCAACCGCCGCCTTTGGTCGGGGTGTGACATTACGTGTATGTCTAGATATAAAGTCGACTGTGTGTGAACATTGTGAGCACGTGACATTTTGCATAAGATGAAGCTCATGAAAGTAATCCATAGTTTTAAGAATCGTATACTAACACATTTTGCTCTTATGGGTTACCAAGACTTTCTAAAATTTCTCGGGATGTTTAGCTTCGGTTCACATGTTGTTTCAACAGTTTGTTCAAAGTTTGCTTGAGGACAAACAAGGTTCTGGTGTGGGGAGATTTGATGTATAATAAATTATACATCTTTTCAGCACTAAAATATCTCCAAATAAGCGTAACTTCGGAAACTATATTATAATAAATAACCACTAATGTTTATAATTTCTATCTATAGGTAGATATAGCCCTAAGAAATAAAAAAAAGATGAAATACAAAGAAAAACATAGATAAACAACGTAAACTGACTCAACACACCCCATAGTGAATCAAGACATGGGCATGCATAGAGCATATGAAGTAAGACAAAAAAGAATCAGGAAGTCAAGACATGACCATGTTAACCAAGACACACCCCATGTTATCAAGAGCAAGAATAAAAGACAAAATAGAAGATTTTGAAGCAAAACACGGCGATGCCTTCCCAAGACATGACCAAGCCTTGAAGTACAAGAAAAAAGGATAATCCAGAAGAAGTTTGGACTGTTGTGGAACTCAAAACGGCCGAGTATTGCTTAACACGGTCGTGCTAACCTTGAACTGTACTATATAACATGGACACTTAATGCATCAGGACAAAAAATGGCGACACAGTCATGCCTTGCTTTATACGGCTGTGCCTAGATGTTCTAGACAGCCGATAAATTGATTCTCTTCTTCCTCATTAAATGGACTTGAACACCCCTTGAAGGAGCATTCAATACTCTCCAACCACCTCCTTTTATCCACCATTAATTAGGAAATTAATCTCATCCATCAAACCCTTGAAGATTAAGGAGATTAAGCTTTTGGGAGAAGTCATTAGCATCAAAGATTAGTCATCCAAATTGGTTAGATTGTTTCAATTTGATCATGTTTGTATCTATTACTTTGATAATTATCATTATGTCTATTAGTGGCTAAACTTCCATAGTATCATCTTGGTTTATAATGAATCTTAATTGAAGTTTAATAATGGTAATAAAACATGTAATCGGTTTTTAATAACTAACGGTTGTGTTGCAATTATCACTTGACGAGGAATGTTAAAATACTCTTCAAAGATACCCCAAGTGCTAAGATTTACGATAAGTCGAGAAATTGCTAGTCTTGCGAAGCCTTGGTGAACCTTAAAATAGACACAAAGACCCCGGACTTGATGATAAGGCGAGAAATTGTCATTCATGTTAGGACTTGGTTGATAAATTAAGAAGCCTTAAAATCAACCCCCAAATACCGAGCTTGACGATAAGCCGGGGAATTGCCACTCTTGTGAGGGTTTGGAAATAACTTAAGAACCTTTTAAAGAACCACCAAGATTCCAAGCTTGATGATAATACGAGAAATCGCCATACTTGTAAGGTTTTGGTTGGGGAAAGAACATGAATCTTAATATTGACATGGACCAAATTGAATATTAATAGTGACTGACTATATAGAATGGGAATTATCAATAATGTTGTGAAAACGGATTGTTGGTATACATCCACTAAGATCGGTTAATTACTCGTTAAGTGAGTATGCAACACAACCAATTCTAAGAAATTCTTGGGTGGTTATTACATGAGTTCTATAATTGTTTAAGAGGTGTGCGGTTTAATACTTGGTAATTAAAGGTTAATCATTTAAGACTCAACTTACCTTAATTGGTATTTTATGCATAATACAAAGGTTACTTTTACTAAAGTATCAAGGACAATTCACTTAATAATTTAAAAGATTATCTCATTTTTAAAGTGAGTTAACTTATCTTTATCAAAAACCACTTTCTTACATAAAATGATGTTTTAGTATATGGGGTCAGGAGTTATCTATTTCTTTAATTATCATGGAATAACATGACTAACGATGTTATTCTCATATTTAATCACCATAGCAAGCTCAAAATCACATGTTTACTAATCAACTATTAAACCAAGTTATGAAAGTTTTAACCAAGATGTTACACTTTTATATTTAATCTTCTTTCTATCTTAAATTATTAAAAGCTAAAAACATTTTCTTTAAATTTAAGTTTCTTAAAACTCATTTACTAAAACCAAAACCATATCTAAAATGATTTTCACTTCGGGTTAAATAAATACAATGATTTAGTAGTAAAAGTCTATAAGTGTGCCGGTGGATCGATACTTGGTTCTTACCTATACTTTACTACATATACGATATGTACATTTTCCTAATTATGTATAGTTAAGTTAAGATAATGATCATTTTTATAAATTTAAAACTCGACATTATGTGAACAAACATTTTGAAAAATAACTTAACATTTTTTTCATATTACACCCACCACGCATCAGTGGCCCACCGTAACTTTTATCTGATCTAATTTATATAAATTTAAAACAATAAATCTTTAAATTATTATTATATACTTATTTTTAATTGTAATTATCCACGTCACATGCCACGTCATTAAAATCTAACGGAGATTGTCATCCGTTAGCCTGAGATTGTTAGTGGTAACAAAAGAGAAAGTTAAGATTATCACTAGTTAGATTATTACTTGGGATTATTATTGGCATAAGGTTAATAGTTGGGATTATTGAAATCCAATTTTCTTTA
Source organism: Bidens hawaiensis (assembly GCF_021521415.1). Lineage (NCBI taxonomy): Eukaryota > Viridiplantae > Streptophyta > Magnoliopsida > Asterales > Asteraceae > Bidens > Bidens hawaiensis. The sequence continues at coordinate 2,217,588 of NW_027491152.1, read as the reverse complement.
TTTTTTGATTCTCTAAAATCCAATCGATAACAATAGGTTATAACATTTTGTTACAAAAGCTCACTATAATACAACAAGAGTGGAATTACATACATAGTATACATATAGTTACAACAAAAGTGGATTGAGCATTTGAGCGGATTGGATGCCACACGGTAGTACGACATTTATTAGTATGTTGTTTGCACTACACTTTGTTATCAGAGAACAACTATCGTCATGTTATAAGCAAACAGAAGAACTCAACCCAAAAGACTAGTCTGATAGGTGGGGGAACTCATTTGGCTTATAAAGCCCACATCAGTTGCCCTCACAATCGATGTGGGACAAGTCTCATACCTTGCAATGGTTTCATTCCGTAACAATACACCCTCCTTAAGGGCCAACGTCCTCGTTGGTCACAGCCACGTTAGTCACGGTTGGCTTATTCCAGGCCACCACTCCGCGGTCCACCACTCCGAGTCCTCGTTGGTCATGAACATGTTGGTCACGGCTGGCTTACTCCAGGCCACCACTCCGAGGTTGGCTCTGATACCAATGTTACAAGCCAAAAGGAAGAACTCAACCCAAAAGACTAGTCTGATAAGTGAGTGAACCCATTTGGCTTATAAACCCCACATCAGTTGCCCATACAATCGATATGGGACAAGTCCCATACCTTACAATGGTTTCAGTCCGTAACACGTACTTTGATCACCTGTGTTTTAACAGTGTTCCTAAATTTAATTACTAAGTAATATTTGGTACAAAATTTTCATGTCTTATAAATACTTTATTTATTTTGCCATCTTTAATTACAAATCAAAACATCTACACTATAATTACAAATTGTTTTCAAATGCCAAATTGGACTATAAAATACACTAGTTTATCATCCTGACACTTGGACGTAGAAAACATAATATATATATATCGCGTAAAACTCATGTTATCCGTAATCTTCTTGAGTGGAATAAAGTCGGTGATATGTAATTCGGCTGCGTGGGTACAAATGATTAATTAAATTGAAGGGTCAACTATTAGGAGAACTTTTCCGGTTTGCCGGCCAACCTATGAAGATTGACATGCCATTTTGCCGGCAGCATCTAAGTCATAAGATTCAAAACTCAAAATGTGCAAAATCATGAATCATGCATTCGGATGTGTGTATTCGGTGCCTGATAATTGTCGCGCACATTTTGCTCAAACTCGAGTTTGTGAGTTCAAGTTTTGATTTGATTTGATTATACATGTTTGAAAGAACAAGCATGAGAAGGAGCTAAACATAATAATAACTATTAATTAATTTATTATGACAGATTTATGCTAGCTAATGTTGAATTGTGATGTACACAGATGGGATTGTAACAGTAAAAAATGTATAATCCAATATTTTGATTATTGATAAACCATGAAATTTCAATTCTTCGATAATAGTAGGGAATATTATTTTTCAAAACGATGTTGGTCATGCTGTCACGGAAGCTACGCTATTGATATTAAACGTTGCATGATTTGTGTTATCAATAAGTCTAAATAACTGTGAACAAGTTGAGCTCTAATGTACGTCAAGAGGTGTGAAAAGCTCGCCCTCATAGACGTACCAGGCTGACGATAGTTTTCCAACCAACCAAACAAACTACTTTTCCCATCAAAATGAAAAACATTGCCATAACTAATAAACGTTTTGTACATCATGTATTTAATAATCATATACTTCACAAGATTAAGGAATAAATCACATATTATGTTCTAATTATCCTAAAACGCGAGTACTTATAAAACAATATCAAAATAATAATAATAATAATAATAATAATAATAATAATAATAATAATAATAATAATAATAAATAAACTTTTGAGAGAGAGACAGAATAAGTAATGGATGATCATATATAGTGTTTAAAAACAACACTTGAAAAAGGTCAATATATATTTAAAATGGTACGTTATTACCAAATCCCAGTTCATATGCCGGCATTCCTTTGGTGAAACGAATTGTCAACTCCCAAAATTAATAAAATATAATCCACCCTATAAAAAGCCTTAAGCTCTTCACCCACAAACCAACAAAAGCAATTAAGCCATTCAAAGATCTTGTTGCAGCCGTCAACCATTACATAAACATACCCATTTGTTGTCGGCTGTCTCCTACATTCAATATGAGGTTCACATCATGTGTTAGGAAGCTAATGTATATCCTAATGATCATAGTCATGGTCACGATCCGGCTTAGTGCTCGACCAACACCAACTGATCAAGTTGGCCATACCGGTTGCATTGAATATCAATTTGGAAACCCAAACTCATCAAGATTAAGTCATTTTGCAGCAATGCTACCCGAGGGTAATCTTATGCCTCCTTCCGGTCCAAGTCCCGGTATTAATTAAGATGTTTTGGGGTAATCATGTAATTAACACAAACAGTATACTTATGTTTATATACATATATATTGTGTCATGTTATTGCGTTACAATACGATGGTTTTGTTTTCTAGTTTTTCGATGATTTTCTATAAGGGCTTACCTTTAGAAGCATTTAACTAAAGCTAATTGATACGTTGAGTGATTGTTATACGCCGTGCTTTCATTCGATTCATCAACGTGAATATTGTGGTTTGTGCTATTTGTATATTGTAATTGTATTCTTGTTTTCATATTGTAACTACTTATATTGAGGTATATGATAGATGTTGCAATTATGTGATCCTTCTAAAAATGAGTTCATGTAATAACCCAAGGTAAGAAGTACTACAAAAATTCTGACCTATAATTCAATATATATTTAATACGTTTAAGAATCCAACTTTCTAAGGGTAAGCTAGGCACCCTATGTTGAGAATTAAGAGCTTTGAATTGTATTAAATTTTTGGTTATTGTACCTTGAACAATTGTACATAAATATATAGATACAGCTCGTGCTTAAACAAGGAAATAGTTTGCTGAAAGAAAGCTCGAGATTTGCTAGTGTTATTATGTCTTTATTGTGGATGATCCCGTTAATTCCTCAATATTTTTGTTTCCTTTTCTCACACTCCCCCTTAAGTTTAGTAGTGAGATTTGCGATACTCAACTTAACCAGACAATCACTGAAGATTCTTTCATTGACCGCTTTGGTTAATATTGCGAGTTGGTCTTCAAATAAGACAAATGGAAGCTCAATTAATTCTATCTTTTCTTTGATGAAGTTTCTATCAACCTCCACATGTTTAGTACAATCATGTTGGACGGGATTTTCTGAGATTTGGATTGATGCTCGATTATCACAAATAGTTCGGCTAGTCAGGGTTGGAGGAAAGCCGGTATCAGTTAAGATTTTTTGTATCCATAAGACTTCTTCTAGTCCTCGTGCTATCCCTCAAAATTCGGCTTCAGCGCTTGAAAGAGATACTACCCTTTATGTTTTTCTTCTCCATGTGACAAGGTTTCCACTAATTAAAGCAAAATAACCCGAAGTTGATCTTCGATACTCTACATCTTCTATCCAATTTGCGTTTGTATAAACATGGATCTCCAAATGATTGTTTGGTTTGAAGAGAACCCCATGGACTACTGTTCCCTTCAGGTAACTTGTGGTTGACACATGAATTTGCTGAAAACTCAAATTGCATAGGCTATACTTGGGTGAGTATGTGATAGATATATTAATTTTCCCACTAACCATTGATATATTTCTTTGTCAGCTAGTTATGCTCCTTATGTCATGTGAAGCTTATGATTCGCCAACATTGGAGTCTCTGCAGGTTTGTAGTCAATCATCCCTATCTCTAAAAGAAGATTCAGAATATATATATGTTTTTTGATAGATGAAGATCCCTTGTTTAGATCTAAGCACCTCAATTCCAAGAAAGTACTTAAAGTATTCCCAAGTCCTTCATCTCAAACTATGCTAACAAATTCTCAATTAACTTCATCATTTCTTCCTTTCATCTCCGGTAATGATCATGTAATCGACATAAATAATTAGACATGTCACAAGTTCACCTCTTTGTTTGAGAAAGAGAGTATGATCTGAATTGCTTTAGTGGTACCCATATGCCTTCATTGCTAGCGTAAATCTTCCAAACCAAGCTTGAGTGGATTTCTTAAGTCCATAAAGAGATTTCTTTAACAGACACACTTCTTTGCCTTTGAAGATTTTTTTTCTGAATCCTAGTAGAGCCTTCATATATACTTCTTCTTTTAATTCACCATGAAGGAAAGCATTTTTCATGTCAAATTGATGAAGTGACCATCCTTTATTTGCGAATATAGAAAAAAAGTACCTGGATTGTGTTAATTTTAGCCACTTGAGAAAAGTTTTCGAATAATCAATGTCATATCTCTAAGTGTACCCTTTAACAACCAGCCGTGCCTTATATATATTTCAATTGTTCTATCAGGTATATGTTTAATTGTAAAGACCCAACGACATCCCACAAACTTCTTCCCTGATGGAAGGGAACAATTTTCCTACGTATCAGTTTCCTTTAATGCCTCTATCTATGATTTCATCGTTTCTTTCCAACATTCAGATTTTATGGCTTGTTCTATGGTGGTTAAATGTGCTCAGAACATATTGATGACATGGAGGCTTTAGCTTCTTTGGTAAAGTAGCCATTGGCTATGTTTTCCATAAAAAACTTAGAAGTTTTATACTGCCTTTCTGGAGAGTAACGTCTTGGAGGAACCCCCTTTGTTCTTGGTGGTTATACATACCCATTTGTTAATTTTTCTTGCTCTGGTTCAATAGTTTTAATGTCACACCCAAACATAGGGCTAAACATGCCGAGGCGCGACAATATTGTATCATTGCTCAAATGGCACTAAAGTAATTACACATGTCAATATCTATATTATTCATTTCATATATCAAGTACGCAAAGCACAAACATTGTCTCCAAAGAAAATAACATTAGAATCAAAAACTTAAAAGTAAATATTTTCTTTATTCATCATATAATCTAAGGTATCAACTAAGCTTCAATCACTTGCTTCATCCCAAAAAGCTACATGCGTCATGCGTGAAATATATAGTTTGTCAACATAAAGTTGAGCAAGTAATCACGATTTTTGTATATACATAATATTGAAAAAGACAATTCCTTGCGATAAATATGTATTACTACAACTAGCATAACAATAATATAAAAATGGCCATTTTCCTCATCCCAAACGGGTTGAGTTACTCCAGCGGCGTATGATCATACTATATGAGGATGCGATATTAACCACCATAACTTACAAATAAACATATAATCACATTCACACGTATCAACTAATTAAGCAATTTCATATCTACGTGAATATTTGAATTGTAGGGAAAATCATAATTTATTTACTTGTGAACGCATAACGCCCCCAAAATGTAAAACGGTAAAAAGGGGGTTTTGATTACTCACATTGAAATGTGGATTTCAATGAGAGAAAGATTTAAAAAGTTGTAGATTTTATTAAGGGTTACCGACTATATGGCCTAATCATGAAAGGCCCCGGTCCCGGATCCCTACATGGACGTGGGATTTATCATAAACACAGTTCTAAATATTAGAGTGAATTAAAACATTTCGCGGAATATAAAACTTCTAACGTATATTACAAAATCGTTCAAACCTTTTCAAATTAAACATCTTTTGTCTTTTAAATTTAAAAAATAAACCATAATAACATCATAACATTTTCCTTAAGATGCCAGTGTCTTCAGTCTAATGCCATGTGTCCCCAATCAAGCGAGTTGTCTTAGTTTATTCACCTTCATGCATACTAAAAGTCAGCTACTCTGAGTGAGTTCTAGTTAATCAGGGAACATACAATACATACACATACTTACTTATAAATACGATTCCGGAGATACATATACTTACTTTCATTCTTTTAGCATGTGCATTTCATACATAACTAACTATTTGTTTTAAAGAGCATTTCGCCTTATAACCTTCGCAGATATTATTAGGGTCTGCAACCCTTTAGCCTTCGTAGATATTATTAGGGTCTTCAACCCTTTAACCTTCGTAGATATTATTAGGGTCTGCAACCCTTTAACTTTCGCAGATATTATTAGGGTCAACCCTTTAACCGTACATACTCATTTCATTACTAACTTTCATACATACATATTTCATATTAAACATGCTACACATTACTTTCCCTGAAGATACATGCAATAACCGAATATCGTTCACGCACCAGCAAGCATTCATTCATAACATTCATACGAATTATCACATCAATCGTCATAGCATACACTTACCATTTAAGGTATGTGTATTAACATTCACATCGAGTATGCACACAGCCCTGAAAACATATTAAGGAATTGGGGCTAAAAACTCACCTGTAGACGACTCTTCTCAAAGTTTACTGTTATGCCCTTCCTAAGCTGTGCTCGGCTAACTGTGTATCAATTAGCAAGCATCACTTAACTACTCCTAACTATATCATATTCCTAAGTTATTGTAACCCCTAGCTACGGGGGCAGCACCCCTGGAAGCGGGGTTCTAGGGCCTCTGGCGGGATCCAAGGGGCAGAGCCCCAGGCTGGGGTTAAGCTGGCATGTCAGCTTGGAAAAATTTTATTTTCATTAATAAGTCTTCACTAATACCTCATCAGAAAACTGAAGTTTAATTATTTAATCAAATAATATCTTCATTTTTAAACGTTACCTTTTTTCATCAACTATTTACTTATCTTTAGTTTATATGTCATATAAATCCATGTCAATCGTTTACGTACGTATATGCTATTTATTTTATAAAATCATTTTCACACGTTTAAGTCTTAGGGCGTGTAAATTATTACAGGCGTATAAGCCTCCTTAGGCGTATAAGTATTGCTAGCGTATAAGCATCTCTGGCCTCTAAGTTTATAACGTATAAGCATCTCCGGCGTGTAAGTTTATAACGTATAAGTGATACATACACAGCCATATACATATGCGCTACATACATATACGAATATACATATGCGTTGCATACATACCCGCCACATACATACATACACGCTGGTAAACATACACGCTTATATACATACACGCTCCTATACGTATACGCTTTTATACATACACGCCACCATACAAATACGGTCCAATACATATACGCCACCATACATATACGGTCCTATACATATACGCCACCATACATAAACGATCCTATACATATGTGCCACAATACATATACGGTCCTATACATATACACCACCATACATATATGGCGTATATACTTATACACCATCATACATATACGGCGTATATACTTATACGCCGTATAAGCACTGTTCAACGTTTAAATACGCGTTTTTGTGGTTTTTCTTCGATTGCGGCGCCGTCAGCCACCGTTAACCACCATGGTTGATCGGCGTTTGATCGTTTATAGTCTAGGTAGCTTCGGGGTGTCCAGATCCGAGCTAAGGGGGTCCTTATGCTCGTTTTTCGTTGATTAAGCACCCGAACAAAGCTAGATCTAGATCCAAACGACTCATACGGCATCCCAGGGCTGCGGTGTTGGGTTCTAATATATTGGTACAGCTGAAATAAATTATTTCTTACCTTCGATTGGTCTCAGATCGTTGAATATAATAGAGTAGAGAGTGTTTGGCTTAAGTGTGTGTTTTTTAAGGTGTAGGCTATGGTGTAGAGATGGATGGAAAGGATTAGGGTTTAAGGGGTATTTATACTCCCTTAAGCCCATGGACCTTAGGCCCATATTTCCTTTTTGGTCCATCTTTAATTCTATTTAATTAGCCTGCTTATCCTTCAATCTTTATTATTATTTTTTATTTCTCTACTAACTCAAGTAAACTTTTCTCATCATAATTAAATAATGACAAAATGGCAAAACACGTCCTTTATGTTTGAACGTTTTTTCAATGGTTGTCCTTTATCAAACTTAATGTCAGAGAACATACTTGATGTTTCAAATCCCTATCAGGTTACGTCCTTTGGCACTAACCCCGTTAACTTTTTTCGTTAAATCTTGTAATATGCATTAAGGACGAGGCTAATTTTGTAAATTCACACATATATTAAATAAATGAATAAAACAATTAATATATCTCCTTTCTCTCTCTATCTCACAATCTCCTATTTCTTTATTGAGTTCACCCACCACCATCACCGTCCCTTTCTTTCTAATGGCAACACCAAAACCTTGTTTCAGATCTGAATTTTGAATCGGGTCTAAATCATCACCGCGTTGTGTGAGATCTGGGCAAAGAGTTTGACAAGCAGAACTAAACCCTGCTTGAGATCTTGTTTCAGATCTGGTAATGGAGGCATCTGAGTTCGACTTCAATCAAATCGAGGTAAAACCATTTCTAAGTTGAATATTTGCTTGTGGGTTTTGACTATACCACTGAAAAACGGCTGATCTGGTTTTAGGGCAGGTGTATCCGACTCATTTTTCAGTTTTTCGGACCTAATCTGGTGGCAGCCTTGAAAACCAGTTCATTACCCTTGAACTGAAAAAAGATGTACTCCTCTCCTCAACTCGACGATGAATTGGGTTATTGGCCGGGTAAGAGAAGAGAGAGGACTTCTGGGCCAAATAGTTCGTTTCATTAGCCGAAATTGGAAGTTGCGGGCTAGGTTTTGAAGGCAATGAGAGGGTTACGTGGTGGCTGGGGGTTTCAAAGTTAGGACACCCCTAGCTGGAAAACCGTTTGTGATGGTGATGGATAGAAGTTGACAGTGGATGATGGCAAAGAGTAAGAGAGATAGAGAGAGAAAGGAGAGAGAGAGATTATTTATTTGTAAATATATTAACTGTTTTATTCAATTATTAAATAAATATGTAAATTTGCAAAATTAGTCTCATCCTTAATGCATATTACCAGATTTAACGAGAAAAGTTAACGTGGTTAGTGCCAAAGGACGTAACCTGATAGGGATTTGAAACATCAAGTATGTTCTCTGACATTAAGTTTGCTAAAGGACTACTATTGAAAAAACGTTCAAACATAAAGGACATGTTTTGCCATTTTGTCTTAAATAATATACAAAATATTATTCTTATAAATTTCAGGATGTTACAAGTCTACCCTCCTTAAAAGAGGTTTCGTCCCCGAAACCTTTCTCTCCTACCTAAACAAGTCTGGGTAAAAGCTGCGTATCTCTTCCTTAGGCAAATCCAGCCTACAAGCTTCTTCACCAACACGATCAACAATCTTAAATGGTCTGATGTACCTAGGACTCAACTTCCCTCTTTTTCTGAAACGAATAGTTCCTTTCCAAGGAGAGACCTTGAGCATCACGTTTTCGCCAACGTTAAACTCAATTGGTTGTCGCCGCTTATCAGCATATGAAATCTGACGGTCCTGGGCAGCTTTCATCATTGCCTTGATTTGATCGTACTTCTAAGAGGTTTCTTACACGACTTGCTTCCAATATCCTTCTGACCAATCTCTCCCCAGCATGCGGGAGTTCTGCAACGTCTACCATACAACATTTCAAACGGTGGCATACCAATACTCGAATGGTAGCTATTGTTATAGGAGAACTCTGCCAGATTCAGATAATCATCCCAACGTCTTCCTAAGTCTAAAAACACAAGCACACAACATATCCTAAAGGGTTTGGATAGTCCTTTCAAATTGCCCATCTGTTTGAGGATGGTATGCCGTACTGATGTTCAGTTTTGTTCCCTGACACGATCGATAGAGGCACTCCGTGTTTAGCCACAACCTCCTTTATGAACATACTTGTTAACGTTTCTGACGAGATGGCCTCTCGTATTGGCAGAAAATGAGCACTTTTCATCAAACGATCCACAATCACCCAAATGGTGTCATGATGTTTAGCTGTACGAGGTAGCTTAGTTATGAAATCCATGGTAATGTGTTCCCATTTCCATTTTTGTATCTCTAATGGTTGCATCTTCCCATAAGATTTATGGTGTTCTGCCTTGACTTTCAAGCGAGTTAGGCACTTACTAACATAATCTACTACGTCATTCTTCATACTCGGCCACCAGTAGTCCTTCTTAAGATCTTGATACGTCTTGGTGGATCCCGGATGAATTGAGTATCTCGACTTGTGAGTTTCATCTAAGACTTGACCTCTAAGATTTCCATGACGTGGAATCTACATGCGGTCAAACCTAGTCTTGACACCATGAGTGTTGTCCATCAGCTCGTCTTGTTGTCCAAAAATTTTCTCTTTATTCATTAACCCTTCATTTGTAGGCACCTTATACTGTACCTTGATGATTTCATCAAAGAGATCTAAGTTAATGATCAACTTATACGACTTCACTGTTGCAACGACTTCTTCATTCTTTAGGCTTAGCGCGTCTGAAACCACATTAGCCTTACCCGGATAGTACTTGATATCACAGTCATAGTCCTTTATAAACTCTAACTATCTTCTCTGCCTCATGTTCAACTCCTTCTGCTTGAAGAAGTACTTTAAACTCTTATAATCTGTATAAATAGTGCACTTAGTACCATACAGATAATGTCTCCATATCTTGAGAGCATGCACTACCACTGCTAGCTCTAAATCATGTGTTGGGTAGGTACTCTCGTGAACCTTCAACTGTGTGGATGCATAAGCTATAACCTTCCCTCATTGCATTAACACGTAACCTAACCCACGGTGTGAGGCATCGGTACAAACAACCAAATCCTCGTCACCTTCGGGTAGAGCCAAGATTGGAGCTCGTGTGAGTCTTTTCTTTAATTCCTCAAAAGCCTCCTCTTGCAACTTTCCCCAAGTGAACACTACAGACTTCCGGGTCATTCCGGTCAACAGTGCGGCTATCTTGGAGAAGCCTTCGATTAATATCCTATAATAGCCAACCAACCCTAAGAAGCTGCGTATATCAGTAGGGTTCTGCCGAGTCTTCCAATTTGTTATCGACTCGATCTTTGCTGGGTCCACAGTAATCCCTTCTGGATTGATCACGTGACCTAGAAACTGCACTTCATGAAACCAAAATGCGCACTTCGAAAATTTAGCATACAACTTCTCTTTCTTCAAGATCTCCAATACTTCTTTTAAATGCTCAGCATGGTCAGACTCGCTCTTTGAATAAATCAATATATTGTCAATGAAAACGATAACTGACTTGTCCAATATCGGCCGACATACCCTATTCATCATGTCCATAAATGCTGCTGGAGCACTTGTTAGACCGAACGACATCACGAGGAACTCGTAGTGTCCATACCACGTCTGAAACGCTGTGTAACACCCCGTAACCGCAGCGGAAACGTAAACGGGATGCAACAGACACATCTGATATCAACAGCATTGCTTATAAAGAAAACACCACTACATTAATTCACATCATATTACATTGTTCCGAGTTTAGTTATCGTCTAGGCGACAGCACATAAGTTTTACCAATAGTACATTAACATATTTAATACAAAATGATCACTAAACTTCCACAAAAGCACGAATCATCAAGCATGTAGCACTTATTCCAGTTTGGGAGTACCTAGAAAGCATGTAAAGAAAACGGGTCAACTACGAATAGTTGGTGAGTTTCACAATTTGAATAAACCATGATAAATCCATATCATAATATAATGGTATCGATGTAATTATGCTGAGCCCACAAGCGAAACCTCTGTCTGGGGACACTGTTAACCCAGTACAGTACTCATTCCGGGGACAATGTTAACCCAGAAACACTTCTAGGGACATCTGGGGACACTGTTAACCCAGTACTGTACCCATTCCGTACGATTCCCGTATAATCAAATATTTATAAATACACGCAAATCCATGCGTTCAGTATGTACTTAAACATTTTATTAGTAACATGCTTTCCGCCCCGGGAAAATATTTGAAAACTATTCAGAAAAAGGGGCTCGTGAAACTCACCTTATCGTAGGCAATTAGGTATCACAGTACACCAGCTAATAGTCTGGATCTGTAATACGATCCCTAAGTTCGTTACTATACAATCACTATTAACATAACTTTAACCGTGTTAACCGGTACATCTGGGGACACCGTTAACCCAGTACTGTAACCGTTCCGGGGGCAATGTTAACCCAGAAACACTTCTCAGGACTCAGAATGTGATATCGTTTAGAGTTCACTAGTCAAAATTACTGTTAGTCGTTTTTTCCGTTTTGCGTGCCTAGCACGGTTATCCGTTTTTACGTTTCAAAAATGAGTTTGGTCACACACGACCCGAAAATAGTTGTTGACTGATAATTTAATTAAAGTTGTGAATTTAGAGCTCGGTTTAGACGCCCCGATTGGCCGCGGGACCCGTTTCCGTCTTTAGTGCACCGGAAACTGTTAAATCGTTTAAAATTACCCAAATCATCCGAATTATTTTCGGATGATTCATTTTTACTTGTTTAACTCAATTATATGAAAATAGTTCATTTTTAGGGTTTTTATACACCAGTCAGCTCGCTTAGGCGAACTTTACCGGTTTACGCGTTTTAAGCTTTAAAAGTTTGTTTTTATCTTCTTTTTAGCACAAATAATTATCCGTTTAATCTCGGATCTTGAAATTTTGCACAAATCACTTTTTGACAGTGGGGAATTTCATAAAAATATTTCCAGAATTAATTTTTATATTTAAAATTTATTTATCTATTTTTAAACACCATTTAAACACTAAATATGTCGTAAATACCAAACGATCTTAGAAAAATCCCAAATTCTTCCTGGATGACCCCTGCCATTCACCTAGTCCCCTGTAATTTTTCCAGAACCAAAATCCCTTTTTAAATGCCATTTTCACTAAAACCGAGCTAGAAAACCCTAGAACTCGTTTAACCGAAAAGCCTACTTAGACTTCTCCAAATGATCTCAAATTTTGTGTGTGACTTTTACATGTTATAATAAGATTTTCTGGAATTTTCCAGAATTTTTCATGATATTTAACTATTTTTCACCATTTTTGGCCAAAACCGAGCATTAAATTTACCAAATATTCATCCTTTGTCCAAAAATTACCAAAAATTCACAGAACTCATATTTTCATATATCTAACACCTCTGTAAAATTTCATGACCAAACTCTACACGTATCACAATCTGTCCCAAAACACAACAACATACAAAAACCGAACTACCTTGTGTTTCTAGCTTCAAATCGCAAGGATCTCGCTTTCTAGCCTTTGCTTACAACTAGATACAACACCTACAAGCACAATAACACCACAACTAGCAAGTTACACCCACAATCAAGCCATTTCTTTCATGGTTTCGGTTATGACTTCAAAACAAAGATTTAACCGTAAAAATTCGTTTTTGGTTCGTTTAACTCCTTTCTTGGACCAAGATCCCTTGTATAACCCGTATACATCACTTGATCATGCAAGAATCGGTTTCATCTCGGGTTTTCACCCTTTTTTCACTTGAAACTTCATTTTCTTGCAAATAACTCGAGAAATGAAGGTGAAAACGTGAATAATTCAATCTTTACCTCGTTGTTCTTGCTACAAAATCTCGGGTTTTTAAGTGGACTTGTAGAGAGGATTGTAGAACTTGGATGTGTTGTTGTAAAAAAATGACAAGGAAAAAAGGGGGTTACCCTTTAATCCGATCGGAATGAGGGAGGAGTGGGGTGGGGCCCACTTCTCCATTCTTGGCCACATGTTTGGATCTCTGTAATCTGGATAACATTTTAGATAATCTGGTTCAGTTCGTTTTTCGGTTAAATGTTTAACTCGGCTTAAAACGAGGCTAAAACGGTCGTTTTCGGCCTAAAAAATGAAATTTATTTAAAACCGATTTAAAAACTTCAAAAACTTAAACCATGACTTTCATTAACTTAAAACATCATATTATTAATAATTGCGCATCTTTTTCGGCTTGATCGATCGTCTCTTGCTCGGTTTGGTTTTAAAGGTTTCTTTTAACGTACCGATGTACCATTAATCGAAATTCCTTTTTCTGTGCTTTAATTCACTTATCCCGAAGCTTAAACACTTCGTAAACATCACTAAATATTATATATCTCGTCTATAATGTATCCCCGATTCGTTCGGGCTTCAATAACCGTTAATCGGTTAATCGTATTTCCAATACGATTAGCTGTATAATCGAGTATAATCCGTAATGTGAATCATACATACTCGTATAAACGCATTATAATTCACATATTCATTATTAAATAACACATAAATAGTACATACCGGTTAGGGTATACCTGATTTTGCCGGAATCGTTACACGCTGTCTTAGGGATGTCTGCCTCTTTCACCTTCAGCTGATATTAGCCTGATTAAGATCTATTAGTGAGAACCAACTAGAACCTTGTAGTTAATCAAACAAATCATCATTCCGTGGTAACGGATACATGTTCTTCACTGTAAGCTTGTTCAACTCATGATAGTCTATACTAATTCTCATAATTCCATCATTCTTCTTAACAAACAGCACCGGTGCGCCCCACGGGGAAACACTTGGCTTTATAAAACTTTTGTCGAGGAGTTCTTGTAGTTGGGACATCAAATCTTTCATCTCAGACGGCACCAGGAGGTAAGATGCTTTTGCGACGGGCTGTGCTCCTGGTATTATGTTTATGTGAATATCGATCTCTCGCTCCGGTGGCAACCCGGAAGATCCTCAAGGAACACTTCTGGATAGTTTCACACAACAGGAACATCTTTCACTTCTTTCGTCTCGGCCGTAGTGTAGGTTCCCAGCCGGATCTACACAGGAGTATCTCGTAACACGAGGGTGCGGAATCCCCACGTAATACGATTCGAGTGTAAGATATATAATACGTTGAGACGATACACAAACACACGTTACAATACTAATAAACACGTTGTATTGCAACACTTCAACACGTGATCTCAAATCACAAAAACACGTTCTGACTTCCAAAAAAACTCTTTTTTCTAAACAAGCCGAAGTTAGGCATATATAGGCCTCGACAACTTCGCCTAACAGACTAGGCGAAGTTGTCTTAACTTCGCTTGGCTACAAGTTCGCTTACATCAGGCGAACTTGTGTGACACCATATCTAAAACCAAAACAACCAATCTAACACGATTACAGACACATACAAAACACTAGATACTGAACTACTGACATTATGCACCAACAGACTCCCCCTTGGCAGTAGCTTCATATCTCTATCTTCATTCTCGTGTCTAGTAATCCCAAAAATCTCGTGTCAGCCGTCTTCAAGCATGAACGCCCTGTCTGACACACACAGAGACCACTCTCTGGTACTTCTTGGCTTCATCTTTCCATGCAGGAATATAGAATATTTTCTTATCGTTTAGCACCTTCAAGTCAGCTTGAGACAAAACTCGTGTCAACCGTCTTCAAGCATGAACGCCCTGTCTGACACACACAGAGACCACTCTCTGGTACTTCTTGGCTTCATCTTTCCATGCATGAATATAGAATATTTTCTTATCGTTTAGCACCTTCAAGTCAGCTTGAGACAAATTTACCAAGTGCATGGGATCATACACTCTCAGAATCTCTTGTTCGTCTTCATCTTCCATAACCGCTTCAGCAGTTTGACTATCAACGTACCACCACTTGAGATTCTTTAAGACATCCTTAGGCATTATTTTAATCGGTACTTCTTTTAAACACCGAACCGGTTTATATTTCATTACCATCCAAGGTTTACCATCATCTCGCATTCCTCTTTCCTTATCTTCAACCAGCTTCCCTTTCTGCGACTTTAAAAATTCAAACTTCTTCTCTTTCACACTTTCTTTCCACACAATCTTCCCAATTATTCTGGCCATATTATCATCACTTCTATTAATCAACTCCAATTTAGCCAAATCCTTCACCTCACACTCTGGCAAGGTATTCAGATATCTCAACATCCTCTTAAAGTACTGAATCCCATCAAAGCTTTTAATCACAAATAATCTCAACTGCTCATCATACAACCAGTATATAATACCCTTCTTCGACTCAGCATACCCTTTGATATTGTAACTCTTTTTGAACATTGTAGGAACCGCTGGCTTCTTTGTCTTTACAAACCACTGAGCGTAGCCTTCTTTCCATCTCGGCTGCTCTTCCCACTCAGACTCATCCAACATATCCATATCCTGACTCACATTTACCTTATCAACGTTTGGAATATCATGTTCTACACTGTCATCCACAATCTCTCCCTCTTCAATCTCACTATCAATCACAATCTGTTCTCCTATCTTTTCAATCTCTTCAATAGGTAATACATCGTCATCACCCACATCATCATCACCCAACGTTTCCTCATCATCCACAACCACAACATCTTCACCAGCTGATCCACTTGCTGTACAAGTTGACTCCCCCTGAGATGTGGAAGTCCCAAGAGTTTGTTCAGTTCTTGGCAACTCACCACCTGCACCTTTCGATGCATTGGGATCATCGTCTCTATCATGACTTTTCTTTGTTCTCAACTCATCGCCCTTGCAGCTCGTCTCCCCCTGAGATGCTAAGAACTGCTTTAGAGCATCAAAAAGTTTACCGTGTTCAACAAGGAGGGACGATTGGATCTGATTTTCTGCTACAAGGCGCTGGATAGCTTGTGTCTGGATTAGATTTATTCTCGACTGTTCAGCAACCACCCTTTCAAGAGCCGCTATCCTTTCAGAATCAGACAAGGTAGCATCAAAATCAAATCGCATGTGAGAAACGTCTTGAGCATAAGGTGGAGGTATTCCCAGACTGACTGGATTATCAGAAGCAGGCTGAACAGTTACCTCGGGTGGTAATGTAACAGATAACCCCGCAGTAGCTACCAACGTCAACTCAACAAATCTTGCAATAACCTCCGATGAAGTAAGAGTAGGAGGTGGCAAGGAAACTATCTCCGGAGCCGAAAACTGAAACGTGGTTGGTGGAATACCAAATGATGATGATGTCACCACGGGAACACTGGAGGTGATCGGTACTGTTACAGTCATCGAAGCCGGAACCATGGTCATACCATATAACGAGGATGGAGAGAAACGAACCACCCTTGAGCTTTCACCAGCTCTCGAACCCTCACCAGTTCTGGCCCTCTTTGATCGACGTATCAACTGGTCTAACTCCTCCTCGAAGTCAGATTCACTGTCATCTGAGTCTTTCTTTCTCTTACCATGTATTCTTTCTTGTGTGACCAGAATCTGTCGTGCTTCAGCGATATCGTCAGCGGAGGAGTCATAGTCGGTTCTCTCATAATCTGCTACAGACGTAGCTACCATCGAAACATTCACACCAGATGCCTCAGCTTCTGGTGCTTGAACCTCTGGAGCTGGATCAATCTGCTCCATATCAAAAAACCCTTGGCCACCAAAAGCAGCTTCAAGATTTACCTGTTCCTCTGGAGCTACAACAGGATTAGCAGGCAAAGCTTGCTGTACCACAGGTGGTGGTTGAGGAACATCAGCCTGTTGCGGTACCAGGTCCCGAAATTCATCTCCACAAGGAGCAATATAAGCAGGGTTCACCAAATAACCAAACAATGGAGTGTGCCGCGGACGAAGCTCTGGTTTGCTACGTGCGCTTGACGACCTACATTGCGCAAAGATCCTCTTACTTACACTCTCAACATAACGGATGGGACGTCGTTGAGGTAACGTAGGTGCTACATGATTCAAAATCATCTGTAAGAATCTGGGGTACATTAAAAATCTTTCACGAGCGACCGCGCGTCTCTGAATATCGATTTCATAAAACACCATCTGACTGAAGCTGTAGGGCTTGTTGTAAGTCAGGGCTGTCATAGCAGACTGCATCGTTGCCCCCATACCGTCAGTACCAGCTTTACGACCCGACATGCACACAATCATCACGTGCATCAGAAAACTCCACTGATCCAGTAAGAATCCCTTTCGCCTTTGAGTGTCACCCAAAGGACCCGAATAGCCCATACGTAAAAATGCATTATCTCTGAATGGAGCTGAAAAATCTGTAGGATCGTCTCTAGTTTCAGTCCCGAACTGCAAAGCGACTCTAATCTGATCTGCTGAGAACTGCACCTCCTGATTGTTCACTGTGGCGCGCATAACCGGAGGCTTAACTCTACAGTCATATTCTACCGTTCGCCAGAAATCTTCAATATTCGGTAGAGAAATGGGGAGAGTTGTAGTAATAGCGTAAAAAATACGTGAGAGAACTAGGAAGGAGATGATCTCGCGATAGTCATCGATACCACTAGCATCCGGATCTAAGGTAATGTACATGTTGTGACCCGAAAAGAACTGTCGGTTGTTGTCACCACCTTCGTCACCACCAGCACCACCAGCTCATGCTACAACAGCCATATCTGCACAACAAATGGTCTAAGTTAGAACATCGACAAAGCAGATCATAACCTCGCCAGTTACCATGAGCGAAGTTATGATAACATCTTATGTGCAGGCGAAGTTAACAATATGGCGAAGTTGAGTGCAACTTTTCCTTAACCCTAACTTCCCCTGAGAACAACCAGGCTAATTAATTAATTAAACATGAGCAGGCGAAGTTATGCATAAGGCGAAGTTGTTCTCAACAACTTCGCCTAAGCCTAACTTCGCCTGAATCTGAAACGACGAGTACAGAGGTCCGATCCTGGGTTGTTTGGTGAATTTGTGATTGAAAACAAGAAAAGATGTTACTATGGAGATCTAGACGATTTACTGAGTTACGAACACATTAGAAACAGATTGGTTTATCAATTGTTTAAAAGTTAGCATAAACAATGTCACACATCGAATCACCACGGCCCTTGATTATCACCATTAGTATGAATTACATGTAATACCGAGCCTTCACACCTTTAACACGGATTGGAAACAGATAATACGGATTCAAGGATTAAGTACGCCGAGGGTTAGGAGTGTATATAAGTTCGCCGATGGTTTGACCAGGTTGAACCTTATATAGGTTTGAAAATGCAAGGGCGAAGTTAACCTTAACTTCGCCCCTGTGACAACTTCGCTGGTCAACAGATTATCATTAACTTCGCTCAAGGTCAACCATGGTCAACTTCGCCTCTTTACAAGTTCGCCTAAAGTGTACTCGGAAGCAAAGTGTGCTCGGAAAACAAAGTGTGCTCGGAAAACAAAGTGTGCTCGGAAGTAAAGTCTACTCGGTAAGCAAAACACTTGTATTTTTCAATTTTTAACTAGCACAAAGTGTACCCGGAAGCACTTTCCTAGCACCAAGTGTACCCGGAAATCAAAACACTTGTGATTTTTCAATTTTCAACTAGCACAAAGTGTGCTCGGAAGTAAAGTCTACTCGGAAAGCACAACACTTGTATTTTTCAATTTTTAACTAGCACAAAAGTGTACTCGGAAGTAAAGTCTACTCGGAAAGCACAACACTTGTATTTTTCAATTTTTAACTAGCACAAAGTGTACCCGGGAGCACTTTCCTAGCACAAAGTGTACCCGAAAATCAAAACACTTGTGATTTTTCAATTTTCAACTAGCACAAAGTGTGCTCGGAAGTAAAGTCTACTCGGAAAGCACAACACTTGTATTTTTCAATTTTTAACTAGCACAAAGTGTACCCGGAAGCACTTTCCTAGAACAAAGTCTACCCGGAAATCAAAACACTTGTGATTTTTCAATTTTCAACTAGCACAAAGTGTGCTCGAATTACTTAGTGCTCGGAAACAAAGTGTGCTCGGATTACTTAGTGCTTTTTCATTTTCTTTCACATAACACCAAGCATGCTCGGGAGCAAAAGTGTGCTCGAGAGCAAAAGTGTGCTCGGTAGCAAGGGTGTGCTCGGGAGTACTTGTGATTTTTCATTTTCTTTCACTTAACACCAAGCATGTACAACTTCGCCTCTTTACCTTAACACAAGTTCGCCTAGCTTAATTTACAAAACAGGACCTTATAAATTTGATCAAAGTGCAACTGTCTTTTAAAATCCTTCGTTAAAGATTTAAACTTTACGATCAAATAACCAGGTGACCAAGTTTTAAACCATAAAACATAATATGCGTGTGAAAATTTTAGTAAGTAAATAAAAGGGATCAAATTTCAGTCTTGACGAGAACCTGCATGTTTTAGAAAAGATCCGAACTGGAATCATACTAATTAAGTGGCTGTCACATAGATCCATGTTCAACGGTATTATGACATAAAGAAACAGGTTGTAAGCAGGTATAAAACTTAGTATGGTTTTCATCGCTTCTGTGATACGGATTAGGTTCAATTAAGCTCAAAATTTAGATGGACATCACATGAGAGATCGTGATGCCTCCTATCTATTCTCAAAGCGTATTTGGCTTTCCCCAAGTCACCCCGAATTGACCTTGACCCGTAGTGTCTGATTAAACAGTAAGAACATATCGATCTTTAGAGTCTTCTTCCCGTTATCTTTCTTGCCTCTTGGTTGATATTTCAAATAACATAAGCTTCAAAAAGGCTTAACAACATTTTTTTTAAAATAAAGATATTAATACAGCTTCAAATAGTAGACGACTGCTAGTCCCGAATCTGGATCACTGCAGGTACTTGACACACCATCTTCTCGGGAATCAGAACACTCACGGGCTCGTGTATGACAGGGTAATCACTTTTCTGCCTATCATTCGGAAAGATGTATATGGAGACATGCACAACTCAGAATGATTCTCCACATTAAATCGAGGAGATTTAGTTTGTATCATTTCTACTTTTACGCACCATAGAAAGCTACCATAACATACAATGGCTGTTCTAGTCTTTTAGGCCTAATAACTTCACCAGTTAGGCACACAGAAATAGTTTTACTATCACCTTCCAAGGTTGGATCAATTTTCTTTTAAACATTGTATAGAAAATTCTTACGAAGTTATAGACTTGAAAAATTATGTCATCTCCCTTTAAAAATGTTAAATTCTATCGCCCCGATCAAGTCAAAGTCTTCAGGTAAACGGCTATCCTGAAGATCCAATGGATCAGTTGGACCGACCACATACGAGTATGTGTCCTTCTAACTAAGTATGAACGACTATTTTTCAGCGAAAGAATAAAAACCCATCATAAACCGCCCCGGTCATTTTCAGTCATCTGGTTAATGGCTATCCTCATAATCTACTAGTAGAAGTACGGACCAAACATATCCGAGGATGTGTCCTTCAAACTGAAGCAACCGACATAATTCTAAGCGGTAGTTATGTTTTTTTTTTTTAAATAAAAACGAAAAACAAGGTTACTCGGGATTGATCATCCCATTTAGCTCAACCAGATTTTGAAAACGGGATCGGTCAAACGCTTTAGTAAAAAGGTCGGCGAAATTATCCAACGAATCAACCTTTTCTAGCACAATTAATTTCTTCTCAGCACAATCCCGTATAAAATGATGACGAATATCAATATGTTTAGTTTTGCTGTGTTTGACGGGATTGTTAGTTACTGAGATTGCAGCAGTGTTATCAATGCAAATAGGAGTTTGAGTGAAATTCAGACCGTAATCGCGCAATTGCTGTTGTATCCAAAGAACCTGGGAGCAGCAGTTCGATGCTGCCATGTACTCTGCTTCACAGGTGGAAATGGTTACTGAGGTCTGCTTTTTGCACTGCCACGACACCAATCTTCCTCCCAGAAACTGACATCCACCGGTTGTTGACTTCCTGTTCTGATTGCAACCACCATAGTCAGAATCTGTGTAAGCTACCAAATTCAGTTCTCCCCCTTTCGTGTACCACAATCCCAACTTAGGCTTGCCTTTGACAGAAGACATGATTCTTCTGTTGTCATCTGAGTTGACCTCATATCCATTACGTACGTATTCTTTTCTCTTGGAGCTCTCATTACCACCCATGCCTCTGGTATCTTGAATCCAGGATAAAGGACGATTGCCTCGTTTTTAGTAAAATGCACCGTGTATTCTTTGTCACAAATCTGAGATACACTCAGCAAGTTATGCTTCAATTCGTCTACAAAATTCACCTTCTCTAACTTCATTTTTCCATTAGTCACAGTTCCAATACCACTGATTCTACCTCCACTCTCTCCAGCGAAACTAACCCTACCTCCTTGAACAGGTTTCCAATCACGTAACAATTTCTTGTTACCAGTCATGTGCCGGGAACAGCCACTATCCACAACCCACAGATTGTTTACAGCCCTGTTCGACTGTTCCTACACAATTAGAGAAAAAGATTAAAATCTGGGAACCCAAGACCTACTGGTCTTGGGTCGATTAAATCTGTTGACCGGCAACTAGTACTTTGGTTGCCCAAAGTCAGTTTGAGAATGATTTCTGTAAGTTCTGAAAGGAAACCTTCTCGAGGATTGACTATGAGGCCATCCAAACCTTAGTGAATTAACTGAGTTATAATTGTTGGTTTGGTTGTTAACTGGGAAAAACTGAGATCGATTTCTTTGAAATCTTGGATTACACCAATGTCTGAAATTTGGTGTGTTCACATTCTTACCATTATTATAATTAATATTCATTTTATTCCCAGTTTTCGGATGCCTCATACCTCTAACTTTTCTCTGGTTTAGAGGACAATCAGCAATAAGGTGTCCTACTTGATTACATCTGAAACAACTTCTGTGTTTAACTCTCGTCTTAACAGTTGTTGTAGAGGTCGAGGTTACATTACTACCCGTTCGTCTTACATATGGTGGGACGAACGGGTTTAGGGAAGAATTCTTTTCATCAGGCTTATATTCCTCCCCACGTTTTAGTAACACTACCTCTTCTTTTATCTCACCCGATTCGGATGACTTGTCCGAATTCGATGAGACAGAGCTAGGAACAGAAATCTTAACATTAGAAATTGGCTTACTTGTTTCGCTCTTATCAACTTCAGGTTCTTTAGTCGATATTTTGACTAGAACTGTCTGACTAATCTCAACATCAGTAGATTTTTGGTTACTAGGATTATAAGTATAGTTATTGTTATACGGTGGTGGAACTTCAGAAAATCCAATTCCCCCTTTGTCAACTGGGGAACGTTGGACACTTATGATGTGATCAAGCATTGCTGAAGAATTTCTAAATTGTTCAATTTTTCTGTTTAGTTCCACCACTTTTACCTGGTAATCAGCTATCTGTTTATCTTTTTCAGCAATTAGTTTGGTTTTTTCTTCTAACACTTCATAACTAAGATCAATTACTTGTATTTTATCAGCTAGACTTGCTTTAAGACTTCTGATAACCTTTTCACTAGATTTTATTTTTACCGAGTAACTGTTTTCTCTAGTTTTAGTGTAGTGATGATCTTCTTTTAACGTTTTAAATTGTGCATCCAAACTAATAAACTGATCAGTTACAGTTTTCAATTGTTCAGACAGATTTTCACATTGTATACAATGAGGTTCAGAACTTACCTCAGAGAGCTGATCGTTCACTTCTGCATATATGCTTGATTTTCTCCCGTCTTCCTCTCACTTCCTCCCGCTTCGATGTTTACCAAGTTAGCCTGTTCGAACACTTCCTCAACTTGTATATTCCAGTTGTATCCACCATTCTGTCTAGATACCATAGCCCTATTCTCACTACCTCCCCCATTCTGTTGTGCAGGCCTGTTCTGACTTCGTTCGACTCTCTCATTTGTACATTCCTTAGCAAAGTGACCATTCTGTTGACAGTTGTAACATCGAACCTTTGATTTATCAAACCCTGGTCTTTCTCCAACGAACTTTCTACCCGTTTTCTTCATGAATCTCTTTACCCTTCTTACTATCATAGCCATCTGCCACTGCAGATCCATCTCCTCCAAATCATCAGCATCGATCTGATCATAGTCTTCATCCAAAGTTGCAGGGTCGACTATTTTACCTTTGATGTAGTTCTCATAAGATGCAATGAAGGATGCATAAAGAGCAAACTGTTGTTCAGCTGATTTAACACTCATAGGCATCTGTGAGTAGTTGTAGCTCGGAACATTTGACGAGAAATTTCCTATTGTGGCTTGAGGTTTTGAAGAATTACTACCTCCAGCTATGAAACATACATAACCATCCATATTGAGAGTCACATGACCATCACGAGTTGAGTTTGAGTTTGATTCTCCCTTTGAGTAGTAGGCAGAGGATTCTGATTTTGAACTTGAACTTGGAGTGACTTTCGCACCATACATTCCCGGATCCTGAACCTGATCAGTTGTGTCTCCTTCCGAACCATGTTAAGTTCAAAATTTCGTAACTTATTGACTGCTGTTTCCAAATCAATATTGGCAAAGTCTTTATCCTCTCTCATCAAAACCGTGTACATTTCCCATTTCGATGGAAGAGCATCAAGGAGTTTCTCTACTATCTCTTTTTCCTTGTATTCAATGGAGTAATTACTAAGTTCGGTCATCAAGTGATAATATCTGGTGATGATATCATCAAGTGATTCATTTTTCAAATACTTGAATACAGAGAATTGGGTTTTTAGTAGCTTTGTCTTGGAGGCACGTATCCCCACATTAACTTCATATATATTTTCTAGTGCTTCCCATAGCTCTCTAGAAGTTTTGTACTTCTTGAAGGTATGAAGAATCTCTTGTGGAAGAGCCATGGTTATTGCTGCATGAGCTTTACTCTCTGCCTCATCATTTTCTTTTCCTCCTCTTCCATCTTACTGTACTTCTTAATTTGATCACGACCTTCAAACAAGGATGCTGGTGGAATGTATCCATCTTGAATGCAAACCCACATTTTAGCGTCTTGATACTTCACGTACTGTTCAAACCGATCTTTCCATGCAACGAAATCGGTACCCTTAAGCATTTTTGGAGCCTTAGTAGCTGAACCGACTTCAACCTCCATTTTTATCAGTTCTGTAATGTTTATTGAAGTCATAGTTGAAAGAAACACGACTCAAAATAACAAGAAAGTATTTAATATTTAAACAGTGACCAGACAGCGAAGTTGTGACAACTTCGCTTGTTAACTTCGCCTGATCCTAACTTCGCTTCAACCTACTCAACTTCGCTTATACTCAACTTCGCTTGACAACTTAACTTCGCTTAAACCTCCTAACTTCGCTGCTTACAACTTCGCCTGCTCTTAACTTCGCCTTTTCTATAACTTTGCTTAAACCCTACAAACAGTGACGGCAACTTCGCCTGATGAACACAAGGTTTTTGCAGGTTTTAATTGGACGTATTGCGAGGTATGCGAGGGCGTAATGGGTTATATTTGATGGTGGGAGATGGGTAAGACACAAAAACTAGGTATTTCAACGTAAACTCGTTCCGCGAATAGTCAAACGGAACGATCTTAACACCCGTGTGATAATCCCGAACCACACAATCACGAGCAAATGCTCTGATACCAATTGTAGGTTCCCAGCCGGATCTACACAGGAGTATCTCGTAACACGAGGGTGCGGAATCCCCACGTAATACGATACGAGTGTAAGATATATAATACGTTGAGACGATACACAAACACACGTTACAATACTAATAAACACGTTGTATTGCAACATTTCAACACGTGATCTCAAATCACAAAAACACATTCTGACTTCCAAAAAAACTCTTTTTTCTAAACAAGCCGAAGTTAGGCATATATAGGCCTCGACAACTTCGCCTAACAGACTCGGCGAAGTTGTCTTAACTTCGCTTGGCTACAAGTTCGCTTACATCAGGCGAACTTGTGTGACACCATATCTAAAACCAAAAAAACCAATCTAACACGATTACAGACACATACAAAACACTAGATACTGAACTACTGACATTATGCACCAACACGTAGCTTTGACAACGTACGCCATGTAGGCACCGCACCCTCGCCTAACAAACCCTCGTCTTTTATCATCGAAATTGACATTAAACCTTGAACTGTATTTATCAACATAGACCATCACTATACTACCATCCAAAGATTTTAATATTATTATCCTACTCTTACACACTATCTGATCTTCGAATTCAGATAGCCAGTCCATCCCCAAAACTACATCGAACCCTTCTAAGGCCATAACATATAGAGTAACAGGGAAGTCACATCCCTCTAACTCTATCTTACAATCCTTAGCCATTCTCATAATCTTAACCGAAGTTTCACTAGCAGTTTCTACTTTAAAAGTTTCAAGCACACGACAACATTTCATTTTGGCTAACTTACTAAACGTAATGGCTAAGAAACTCCTATTTGCACCCGAATCAAACAACACCGAAGCGGAAATACCGTTTACTAAAAACGTACCTGTCACAACATCTAGAATCTGCTTGGCCTGCTCCTGGGTCAGCATGTAGGCTCTGGTCTTTGGCCTTGATGGTTCAGCATATTTCTTTCCGCTTCTTCCAGCTTTAGTACATTCCTTGGCCATGTGACCCGCCTTTCCACATCGGAAAAAGATATTTTCTCACTCCACTCATGAGCATAGTGCCCCACCATCCTGCACTTATAACAGGCGTTTGTTCCAACTATGCACTCTGCTCCATGGGCCTTTTCGCATTTGTGATAAACATCAGTTCCCACACCCCACTTGCACTCACCAGCATGCATCTTACCACAAGTCTTGCACGAGTTCTTTCCCCACACCTTCTGCCTTTTATCCTTAGGGTTCCATAACTGGGTACCAGTTCATTTAGTACGAACAACCCATCTGTTTTATTTCTTCTCTTCCAACACCACATCGTCCACAGTCAGATCATCGTATACCATCTCTGCGAGTTCAACAGTAGAGTCGAAGGTAACAGGTTTATTTGCCCTGACTAAGGTGCGGACATTTTGAGGAAGTCCTCTGATGTAGCACTTGATCCTCTTCTATTCAGTGCTCACCATGTCAGGCACCAGCCTAGACATGCGGTTGAGTTCAGTAGTGTATTCGTGGTGTGTCATCTTACCTGCCTTCAGATTTAAAAACTTCATTTCAGCCCTCTCAACCTCAACATCAGCACATAATTGTTTCATCACCAACTCCTTCATGTCCTTCCACCTTATCGCCTTAATCTCTCCTTGAGTCTTCCTATGATCCACAGCCTCCCACCAGTACATAGTCTCATCTCCAAATGACTGAGTGGCATAACCCACAGCTTGATCAGGACGGCATTCGCTAATTTGGATAACCTTGTCCATGCAGTTTATCCACCGGAGAGTAGCGATTGCATCCCCTAACCAGTCAGCTTTGGCGGGTCGCAACCTTTGAATGACTTGTAGTTGCACCCACCTCGGCCTCTCTTCCTGTCATCAATTTTCACTGACCTAACCTCACTCGAGTCGCTTTTCTCTCTCTCATCATCGTTCTTACCGTTCTCTCATGACCTCTCGGCAATCCTTGCATGGCTCCCAGCAGATCCTTATGGATTCAAGTTCTTCATTGCGGCAGCTACAACTTGAGCAATGGCGGCCTGAACCGCAGGATCGAGTTGATACCCTTCATTGTTGCTTGGATTTCGTCCAATTGCATTTCCTTCCTACCTTGTGTTAGTAACTGGTTCTACCGAAGGTTCTAGGAATATACGTGGCCTGCCATAACATCCAGTACGACCTCCTTGTCCCGCAACTTTCCTAACTCCAACCATTCATATTCCATAAGGAAACACAAATGTCATCACTTAAGGAACTATTTACTATAAGGATAGTAAGGCTAACATGTAATAACATTAGCCAGCTGTGATTAGCTGATCACGTTACTTTCCGTGTCCTATACACTTCCCCTCATGAGTCTATTTGTGCTGGTTCTACTTCTAAACAATCAGGCAATCAAATAGTTCATATAACCATGCACTCCTATCCCTAGCAAATTAGCTAACTTCCTTACACATTCTTACATTACACATGAAATTAATCATACACTTTACCTTTACTTAGCTTGCTTGAGTGACACATGGCTTTCTTGAAATGACATCTTCTTTCTTTTCTTACTTAAGTCTCATTCTCTGTCCGAGTCTAAGTCTCATTCTCTGTACGAGTCTAAGAATGTAGGATTCTTAAATCTCTCGAACTTATGCTCTTATACCAACTTGTAAGTCCCGGTCCCGGCGCCATACATGGACATTGGATTTACTTAAAAACAAAGTTTTAAATATCAGAGCGAATTAAAAATTTTCGCGGAATATAAAACATCTAGCGTATATTACAAAATCGTTCAAAGATTTTCAAATTAAACATCTTTTGTCTTTCAAATTTAAAACACACTTACTTTCCGTATCGTTTTATCATGTTTTAATTGCTTAATTGTTTAATTAATAATAGTTATGGGTGGTTTTTTCTTAATTTTACAAAGATTGAATGTTACTATTAGGTTATGAAAGTTGATGGAAAAAAGAGTTACGTTTGAAGACTTTAGGGGCTTATTTGATCAAGTTTTAATACTACAAGTCAAAGCCTGACCCAAGCCCACAAGTTCAAAGGCTTACATTCATTATTATATTAATCAAAAGAAAAAAAATAAAACCCTAACTCCAATCAGCTGGTCCGATCGAAAATAGGCTGCAAGAGAAGAAAGAAAAAAGATTTTTGGTGGCTGTGTGGTGGCTAAATGACGGCTGGAAAAGGAAGAAGAACACCAAGGAGGGTTTGTTACAGCAGCTAGGGACCATATACACTCATAATCTCAGCCATAATTTTGAGTAATACATCCATAAACTTTGTGTTTTTGTTCAAGAACCCTAACTAGTTGGTTTGATCTTTTATGTTGGATTGTTTTGCAAGTAACTTAAATATTGACTTGTGTTTGATTGTTCTTGATTATTGAATGAGTTTTCTTATGTTTATGTTGATGTTTATGATGTTTAACTTGAATATATGCTGCTGTCCAAAACCAATGTTAGGCTAATCTAGTTAGTTCTACCTAGGTTAGATGATTATTGTTAGGTTTTAGTAAGTAAATTTGATTGTTGATGATCATGACTTGAATTGTTAATGTAAAGTTTGGTTTAACATTGAATTATGTTGTGTTTAGTGGCTGTGATTTGATTAGTAATACTCAATTACCTCTTGCTTTGATTGATTGAATCGGTTTTAGTTGATTTTAGCTTGTTTAAACTATTTACTTTGTGTTTAGAGATTGTTTACGGGGTGTACAACCATAGGGTTTAGTTGGGTATATTAATTAGATAAAATTAGCGGTTAGGCACCTTCTTAGAGACCGAGAGGTGATAGGAAGTAGGGTCGTCTCATAGCTTTTATTTGCAAGGATTAGGATCGCGCGAGAGCGGGTTCGGTTCTTGTCGGGTTTGGGTTTGTGAGCGATTAGTTAACCTAGTTTAAGTTAAACTAATCTATCCTTGGTTGCGTAGTATTCGTATCCATTAGGGTAGTGTGTCGGTGATACTGAGAGTAGAGTCGACATTAGAGCACTTTAACAATTCGTTACCCGGTTTTGTTCTTAAAATCAACTAAGTGTAGGTTAGAGTTTGTTAGTGAGACCGAGAGGTGATCTAGCTTTCTTGAGTGAACCTTAGTTGTGTCATCCTTAGGAACTGGTGTCGTGAGATTCTACAATCCATTAGCTTATTAAACCTTCAATAGGATTCTTACCTAGGTAGACGTTTTCTCCCTTGATAAATCTTATTCTCAATGTTTCGTCTAGTTTTCTTAATTTAGGTCTTTTAAGTTAATTTAAGTGGTTAAGTAGTTAATAATTAAAAATCATTTAAAATATATTATTCTTAGGTGAGCCTTGGTTAGGGTTAAGTACGTTTTCTCGTGTCCTTGTGTTCGATACTCGGACTTCCTTAGGTCTATACTATTGGTGATCGGTACACTTGCTGGTTGTGTGTGGATTCATTAGGATTTTTGTTTAATAAATTTAAAGCTTAGTTGTGGGTTATATAGAAAGAGCATCATTATACACACATCAAGTTTTTGGCGCCGTTGCTGGGGACACGGTTAGAGGCGTATTGAGAACAACTCGAGTTAGGACTTACCTTGTTTACTACTTGTTTTTCTTATTTGTTTTGTTTGTTAGTTTAAAATAGTTTAGCTAATTTTAGTTTATTTTGTTTATTTTAATAATTGTATGCGATGTACTCGATCTCTAGGACCACCAAAAACCGAAAGATTTTCCGAACCCGAGTGAGAGCTTCATGAGAGATGTCGTACAAAACCGTCTTCCAGTTCATCTATGTCCATCGGTAATACATTTTCTTCTCCTACTTTTTCTGGACCCGTCATTAGGGATAGGATTATGGGCGAAACAAATCCACCACCTAGGAGGACAGTTGCAGACCGGGCCCGTCCGGTCGATGCTGGCGCGAGATCCAACATTGCTCCACCAGCCATCGGAGTTCTCAAGACTTGGGAGAGAGCATCTAATATTCTGAACACGATTTCTCATTCTGCTCAATTTCACGGGTTGCTCCATGAGAACCCACGTGCTCATCTCACTCGCATTACACGAATTTGAGACACGTTTCATCTTGTCGGCGTATCCGAAGACGCCATAAAACTCCGCATCTTTCCGTTCTCACTCGTTGATCATGCGAGTCAGTGGCTTGAGTCCCTCCCATAGGGATCTATTGCTACTTGGGCTGCTATGCAGACCCAATTTCTTGAGAAATACTATCCTTCGGCTAAGGCCGCTCGTTTTGCGTAACCAAATTCATTCTTTCCAGATGGAGGACACCGAGAGCTTCTACAAGGCATGGGAGAAATTTAAAAATCTACTTGCTTTATGTCCGAACCACGGCCTACAAGACTGGGCAGTTGTTGAGAAGTTCTATAACGGAGTGACGTACGTGACTCAGAGCATGCTCAACACGGCTGCGGGAGGTAACTTATTGACAACGAAGGATACTGATGAGTGTATTGATTTGTTTAACGGGTTAGCCATGAGTGGATACCAACGACCACCCGCTAAGAGCACTAAAACCTTAGACTCCTTATCACGCGGCATGCATTCGGTCGACACGAGCACCGCACTTGCAGCACAAGTTGAGGCATTGGCAAAGATAGTGAAGGACCTGCAGGTGAAAAGTAAGTTATGCGAGATCTGTAGAGGGGGACATGATACCGTTCAGTGCCTCGTAGGTTTCCAGGAGGAGGCAGTCAACTTTTTTAATAATCCAAACCAAAATCAAAACTCTTTCAATTCTTATAATTCGGGGTGGAGAGGTAACCAATATTCCAACTGGAGGAACGGAAATCAGTCCGGCTTCCAGCAGCGTCAGAGCCTATTCCAGGATTCCAGTGAGGGAACGAGTAGTGGGGAGAAGAAGCCCACTTTAGAGGAGATAATGGCACATGAGACACAGATGCTGTCGCAGCTTATGACTCGAGAGGACTCCCATCACAAAGAAACTCAAGAGAAATTTCGGAAGCATAAGTCATTCATGAGAAATCAGGGAGCATCAATTCAAAATTTTGAGCGGCATATGGGAGAGATAGCAAGTCGTCTGAATGAGAGGTCGTCAGGTACACTTCCAAGTAACACTGAACAAAATCCAAAGGCGTTCACGAAGGCTGTGATGACGAGGAGCGGTGTAGGGGCACGTAGCGAGCTCGTGATTCAGGAGACGACGAGAGGAGTTGTTGATGAGCATGCGGTAGATGTAGAGGAGCAGGTAGACGAGGAGATTCAGTTGGAGTCTCCACCGGCCAAGGCGCATCAGAGGCGCAGCCCAGGAAGTACAACACAGGTTGAGAACCAGCCAATACCCAGCACACCACCGAGAGTCTACAAATCTAGACTTCCATATCTCGGGAGAGTCCGTAGGGATAGAGACGAGGAGCAGAACTCCAAATTTCTTGATCTTTTGAAGCAGCTTCATCTTAACATTCCATTCCTTGAGGCACTCACGCATATGCCCAAATATGCAAAATTCCTTAAGGATATTCTTTCGAATAAAGAGAAGTTAGCTAAAGTCTCTTCCATTCCTCTGAGTGCTGGTTGCTCTGCAGTCTTGCAGAGAAAGTTGCTAGAAAAGATGTACGATCCTGGGAGTGTCACGATTCCCTGCATCTTGAGTGATAATACGGTTGTTCATGTACTGGCAGATCTTGGTGCCAGTATTAATCTCATGCCGTATTCCGTGTATCGCAAGTTGGCTCTAGGCGAACCAAGGCCTACCCGTATAAGTATCCAGCTTACTGATCGTTCTGTGAAATACCCCCGAGGGGTGGTCAAGAACATGCTTGTTCGTGTCGACCAGTTCATCTTCCAGGTGGACTTTGTCATCTTGGACATGAACGATGATGATAGTGTCCCACTTATCTTGGGCCGACAATTCATTGCCACTGCACAGGAGTTGATCGACGTCTGCGAGGGTAAGTTGATCTTAAGAGTTGGGGATGAGAACGTCACCTTTGACGTTCGATAGTCACTGAAGCACCCTAAGTCTGCGGACGACTCCTTATACTTCATTGAGACCATCATGGAACATGTTGGGGAGTTTCTCAGCGAAATCTGTGGAGGATCAGCATCCGATACCCAGATTCTCGATAGGGAGATTCCAGAGATTGAGATGGTTGCCATGACCAATCAGTCCTTAGATGACGACACCGAGTAGCATATCCCTGAATCTGGCGGGTCTGCTGAGATCGTACGAGATGATCCTATGAAACGACCTTCTGTCGAGAGTCCTCCTTATTCCTTAGAGCTTAAGGATTTGCCCGCCCATCTTGAGTATGCGTTTTTAGATGAAGAGAGGAAACTGCCAGTTATCATTGCATCTGCTTTGACGGAGGTCGAGAAGGAGAATTTGTTGAGGGTGCTACGAGAGCACAAAGAGGCTATTGCATGGAAGATTATCGACATTAAGGGTATCAACCCTTCGTTTTGTACTCATAAAATCCTCATGGAGGAAAATTTCAAAACTGTCGTTCAGCCGCAACGGCGGCTTAATCTGAAAATGCAAGAGGTCGTGAAGAAGGAGATCATTAAACTCCTTGATGCGGGGATCATTTTCCCCATTTCTTATAGTGCTTGGGTGAGTCCAGTCCAGGTGGTTCCTAAAAAGGGTGGCATGACTGTCGTCACCAACGAGAGGAACGAGCTTATTCCCACTAGAACTGTGACGGGATGGCGAGTCTGCATCGACTATCGCAGACTGAATGATGCCACCAGGAAAGACCACTTTCCTTTACCCTTCATTGATTAGATGCTAGAGCGTTTAGCATGTCAGCAGTACTACTGCTTCCTAGATGGTTTCTCTGGGTATTTTCATGTTCCTATAGCTCCCGACGACAAGGAAAAAACCACTTTCACTTGCCCTTACGGAACGTTTGCCTATAAACGTATGCCGTTCGGACTGTGTAACGCACCGGCCACATTTCAGAGGTGTATGGTGGCCATTTTCCATGATATGATCGAGGTCACCATGGAGGTGTTCATGGACGATTTTTCCGTATTTGGGAGTTCCTTCGATCATTGTTTGTCTAATCTTGAGAGGATGATGTCTCGCTGTGTCGACACCAACCTAGTCCTTAACTGGGAGAAGTGTCATTTCATGGTGCGCGAGCTCATTGTTTAGGGGCATCGGATTTCAAGTGCGGGGATAGAGGTTGACTGAGCGAAGGTCGAGACCATTTCTAATCTTCCTCCGCCCACTTCTGTGAGATCCATTTGTAGCTTTCTAGGTCATGCCGGGTTCTACCGCCGGTTCATCAAAGATTTTTCTAAGATCGCGAGACCCATGACCAAACTTTTGGAGAAGGATGCTCCATTTGATTTTTCCGAGCAGTGTATCGAGGCGTGTTATCTTTTAAAAGACAAACTCGTTAACGCCCCGATCATGGTTGCTCCCGACTGGTCGTTACCATTTGAGTTGATGTGTGACGCGAGCGACTTCGCAGTCGGAGCGGTTCTTGGACAGCGGAAGGATAAACACTTCCATCTGATCTACTATGCTAGCCGGACCTTAAATGGCGCAGAGGAAAGCTATACTACCACCGAAAAAGAGCTTTTAGCTGTGGTGTTTGCTTTCGACAAATTTAGGTCCTATCTAGTTCTGTCCAAGACTATTTTTTACACGGATCATGCTGCTATTCGATATCTCTTCAGCAAGCAGGATGCTAAGCCTCGTCTTATCCAATGGATCCTGTTGCTTCAAGAGTTTGATATAGAGATCCATGATAAAAAGGGGGCTGAGAACGTGGCGGCCGATCATCTTTCACGTTTAGAGGGAGTTGAGTTAGGAGATTTAGGGGTCAGGATCGACGATTGTTTTTCGACGCAGAGTCTCATGTTTGTTACGGCACAGGAGGATGGTTTCCCATGGTTCGCTGATTTCGCGAACTGTCTCGCTGACGGGTACCTCCCAAAGATGCAATACCAGCAAAAGAACAAATTCTTTGCTGACATCAAATTTTACCTTTGGGATGACCTGTATCTTTTCCGCATCGGTGCTGATCAGCTTATTAGGAGGTATGCAGATGTCAAGGAAGGATGGCAGATTCTGAGCCATTGTCATGTGGGACCGACAGGAGGTCACCACGTTGTGAGTTCTACGGCGAAGAAAGTCTTTGATTTTGGTTTTTACTGGCCGTCTATCTTTAAAGATGCTCATTTGTTCGATAAGAGTTGTGATCGTTGCCAGCGTGTCGGCAACATTTCTTCGCGAAACGAAATGCCCCAAAATGTTGTTCAAGTTTGTGAGGTTTTCGATGTGTGGGGCATGGATTTCATGGGACCGTTTCCATCTTTGCGTGGGAACAATTACATACTCGTGGCTGCGATTACTTGTCTAAGTGGGTTGAGGCCAAATCTCTACCCACCAATGATGCCCAAGTGGTAGTCCGTTTTCTAAAAAGTCTATTTGCTCGTTTTGGAGTCCCGAAAGCCTTGATCAGTGATCGAGGTACTCAACTCTGAAACTCGCAGATGGATAAGGCATTGCAATGTTATGGGTCACCCATCGGCTTGCGACCGCCTACCAACCACAGACTAGTGGGCAAGTGGAAGTGAGTAATCGGGGAATCAAACGTATTCTCGAGAAAACGGTTGGTTCAAATCGTCGGGATTGGTCCGACAAATTAGATGACGCTCTGTGGGCCTTTCGTACAGCCTACAAGACTCCGACTAGTTCCACACAATTTCTGATGATTTATGGGAAGGCCTGTCATCTTCCTGTTGAGTTGGAACACCGCGCTTCATGGGTCTTTCAGAGGGTTAATCCTGATTTATCCGCCGCAGAGGGTAATCGTTTCCACCAGTTACACGAGTTAGAGGAGCTCCGGGATCACGCATATTCACAATCATTTAGATATAAGGAGCACACGAAGGAACTGCATGATAGAAAATTGAAGGGTAATAAGCAGTTCAAGTGTGGGGATAAGATCTTACTGTGCAACTCCCGGTTGAGGTTATTCCTGGGAAAGTTGAAATCCCGATGGTCGGGACCGTTCACGGTCACTGAGGTTTTCCCGCATGGCACCATTGAGATACAAGATCAAAGCGGGAAGTTTATGGTGAATGGTCATAGATTGAAGCACTACATAGGAGATCCAGTAACTGATTAGACAGTCGAGGTGTTCTACCTTGACTCATTCACCGAAGCGTAGACGTGTTGGATGCATCACTCGGGAGACAGCCCGAGTTGTAGAGTTTGTATTATGATTTTATTTATTATCTGTTTTTATTTGTTTTATTTTTGTTATTTATAAAAACATAAAAATACAAAAAATAAATATTTAATAAAAAAAATCAAAAAAATTAAAAAAATACAAAAACACAAAAATATGTTTATTTCTTATGTTTCTGTTTTGTACGCCGCTACATGCGAGCGAGTTTGAGATATTGCAGGTATTATTATGCGCATGGTAGCTCTGATGGCGTTTTGGAACTGGTTCACCCGACGTTGCGGCCGCGAATGAAATGCTATACAGTCTTTCGATTGATACATAACTGATGAAGAATCTGCATCTAAACCAGGGGAGTAACCCGTTCTCTATTTTACTTTTTGCTATTTTAAGTTTAATTTTAGTTTTAAGTTTTATTTTTATTTACTTTTATTTCTTTTCCTTGTTCTCATCGAAGACGATTTCGTTCTAAATGTGGGGATGAGAATTTATTTTACTTAGTTGTAGAAAAAAAATTTAAAAGAAAAGAAAAAAAGTTTTAAATAAAAATGTCTCTTGAATTTAGTTTCTTTTGCGTTAAAGTGGGAGATGATGATATTTATCGAAAATCGGTTTTTCAAACTACTAATAATATGAGATAAATAAAAGAAAACGCACTTAACTTGGGATGTGTCGGTAGGCTCAGACTTGAAAATGAAAGGGCAAATTTGATAAAATGGTTAAACAGAAATCTGTTGTGGGTAAAGCGTTTTTTCTGTGGAAGATAAGTAATGAAAGGTCGGGCCATACTCAAGCCTCAAATTTTTGTATGAAAAAGTGGAAATATCATGAGTTTTAAAAATTTAAATACGTTATCGTATGTTGCTTGGGTAGGTTTAACGTTAGAGTATGTCGTGTAGCCTGTGATATAAATCTTAAACTGCTAGTTTAGTGTTTTACACCTCATTGGCGTATGGTTTTATAACCTTAAATCTTGTATTGATGGGATGCTTCGGGTCTGGAGACCATGGGTCTGTATGCAATCTATTCATATGGGTATTCACAATTCTTAAGTGGGGTTGTGGATATTTAAAATAAAGCCAAAAAGAGCAAACCCTTATAAGTCTTTAAACATGATCACAAAAGTACAAAAGTACAAATACACTACATACTTGATCTTCCACGTTGTTAGCCATGTGGGGTCCCCTTGCTCGCGTATCATTACCATTAAGAAAAGGACCACAAGGGACACGCTACATGTAAGCCCTACAGATGAAATTTTGCTTACTCACTTATGGTGATGGTTTCGGGGTATTGCTTGATAACGGGGGTATGTTATGTTGTGCGGAACACTAGCTATTAATTAATTAAACCTTAATCGTATCTAATGGCTGCTTGGTAGACTTTGATGCTTAAGCTTAGGTGGATAAACAATACCCTTGATCGTCTTAACTATTCATGAAAAAAATAGAGCAACGCAAGTTTTAATTCTGCTAATTTTGAGGTATAAGTCAATTTGGGCGGTTTGGTCCGGTAAAAGCTGAAAATAAGCGGGTCTTAATTGTGTAAACCACTGAGTAGTAATATTGTCGGATCTTATTTGTCCTGGTAAAGATTAAGGCATGGTTTTAAGTGGATAACAATATCGGTGATCGCGGTTTTTGCGTTCTTCTAAGCTTTAAAAAATTAACATATATGTTTTTAAGACTGTATTTTCCGATTCTGATCCAACTGCATTAGACTTTTTCAAGGACGAAAAAGAATTAAGTGTGGGGATGTTTGATGTGTTGTAAAACACACTTACTTTCCGTATCGTTTTATCATGTTTTAATTGCTTAATTGTTTAATTAATAATAGTTATGGGTGGTTTTTGCTTAATTTTACAAAGATTGAATGTTACTTGTATGTTATGAAAGTTGATGGAAAAAAGAGTTAAGTTTGAAAACTCTAGGGGCTTATTTGATCAAG
Organism: Bidens hawaiensis; assembly: GCF_021521415.1. Classification (NCBI taxonomy): domain Eukaryota; kingdom Viridiplantae; phylum Streptophyta; class Magnoliopsida; order Asterales; family Asteraceae; genus Bidens; species Bidens hawaiensis. Next base: position 2,180,422 of record NW_027491152.1, on the reverse strand, counting down.
TTTTAATACTACAAGTCAAGGCCCGACCCAAGCCCACAAGTTCAACGCCTTACATGAATTATTATATTAATCAAAAGAAAAAAAATAAAACCCTAACTCCAATCAGTTGGTCCGATCGAAAATAGGCTGCAAGAGAAGAAAGAAAAAAGATTTTTGGCGGCTGTGTGGTGGTTAAATGACGGCTGGAAAAGGAAGAAGAACACCAAGGAGGGTTTGTTACAGCAGCTAGGGACCATATACACTCATAATCTCAGCCATAATATTGAGTAATACATCCATAAACTTTGTGTTTTTGTTCAAGAACCCTAACTAGTTGGTTTGATCTTTTATGTTGGATTGTTTTGCAAGTAACTTAAATATTGACTTGTGTTTGATTGTTCTTGATTCTTGAATGAGTTTACTTATGTTTATGTTGATGTTTATGATGTTTAACTTGAATATATGCTGCTGTCCAAAACCAATGTTAGGCTAATCTAGTTAGTTCTACCTAGGTTAGATGATTATTGTTATGTTTTAGTAAGTAAATTGGATTGTTGATGATCATGACTTGAATTGTTAATGTAAAGTTTGGTTTAACATTGAATTAGGTTGTGTTTAGTAGCTGTGTTTTAATTAATAATACTCAATTACCTCTTGCTTTGATTGATTGAATCGGTTTTAGTTGATTTTAGCTTGTTCAAACTCTTTACTTTGTGTTTAGAGATTGTTTTCGGGGTGTACAACCATAGGGTTTAGTTGGGTATATTAATTAGTTAAAATCAGCGAGTAGGCACCTTCTTAGAGATCGAAAGGGGATAGGAAGTAGGGTCGTCTCATAGCTTTTACTTGTTAAGATTAGGATCGCGCGAGAGCGGGTTCGGTTCTTGTCGGGTTTGGGTATGTAAGCGATTAGTTGACCTATTTAAGTTAAACTAAATTGTTCGTCTATCATTGGTTGCGTAGTATTCGTCTCCATTAGGGTAGTGTGTCGGTGAGACCGAGAGGAGAGTCGACATTAGAGCACTTTAACAATTCGTTACCCGGTTTTGTTCTTAAAATCAACTAAGTGTAGGTTAGGGTTTGTTAGTGAGACCGAGAGGTGATCTAGCTTTCTTGAGTGAACCTTAGTTTTGTCATCATTAGGAACCGGTGTCATGAGATTCTACAATCCATTAGCTTATTATATCTTCAATAGGATTCTTACCTAGGTAGACGTTTTCTCCATTGATAAATCTTATTCTCAAAGTTTCGTCTAGTTTTCTTAATTTAAGCCTTTTAAGTTAATTTAAGTTAGGTTAAGTAGTTAATAATTAAAAATCATTTAAAATATATTATTCTTAGGTGAGTCTTGGTTAGGGTTAAGTATTAAGTATGTTTTCTCGTGTCCTTGTGTTCTATACTCAGACTTCCTTAGGTCTATACTATTAGTGATCAGTACACTCGGACTTCCTTAGGTCTATACTATTAGTTATGGGTCATTTAGAAATAGGATCATTATACACACATCAGGTTCCAGAACCGGTATTGTCGGTTCTCGCTAATCGGTTCTGGCCAGAACCATTTCCATTGTATAATTATCAAATGTTGTGCAAACTTTGCAAATTACAAAACAAGTTTATATAATTGTATGTCTTCTTTCACGGTAAAATTAATATAGATTACAACATGAACATCCATTATATTTTTGATTCAAACATAATTGTTGAAGTTAAATAAATCATTAAAATCGATAGATTAAATGAAGATCATATCATTTTATATCAAATAACGTTGATTGCATAAATCAAAATTGATCATGGTTGCTAGGTCTTGAACGCAAAGAAAGAAGATTTGAATTAAATAATGATTGAATGTATGAGGGTTAAAATCTTACTCTATAAAAATGGGTATTGGTAAATTTAGTTAAAACGTTTTTAATATTCCGGTTCTTCGGTTCCAAGTCTAGAACCGCCGGTTTTACCCGGAACCGAACCGCGAACCGTTTAATGCAAATTATGAGAATCGAGAACCGTAATGTAACACAGGTTAGCGGTTCGGAGACACCGGTTCGGTTCCGGTTCCGCGGTTCTGAACTGTTTTTGCTCACCCCTATGCGTGCATACTAAAAATCAGCTACGCTGAGTGAGTTCTAGTTAATCAGGCAACATATAATACATACACCTCCTTAACCTGTTAAGTTTCTTTATATGTACTTTCATTCTTTTAGCATGTGCATTTCATACATAACTAACTATTCGTTTTAAAGAGCATTTCGCCCTATAACCTTTGCAGATATTATTAGGGTCTGCAACCATTTAGCCTTCGCATATAATATTAGGGTTTGCAACCCTTTAACCATCGCAGATATTATTAGGGTCTGCAACCCTTTAACCTTCGCAGATAGTATTAAGGTCTGCAACCTTTTAACCGTACATTCCATTAATCATACATACATTTTCCTTATATAACATACTTTCGTACATACTCATTTCATTACTTACCATCATAAATACATATTTCGTAATAGACATGCAACACATTACTTTCCGTGATGATACATATAATAACCGAAGATCGTTTACGCACCGGCAAACATTCATTCATAACATTTATACGTATTATCACATCAATCGTCATAGATGTATTAACATTCAAATCGAGTATGCACACAGCCCCGAAAACATAACAAGGAAATGGGGCTAGAAACTCACCTGTAGACGATTCTTCTCAGAGTTTACCGTTATGTCCTTCCTAAGCTGTGCTCGGCTAACTGTGTATCAATTAGCAAGAATCACTTAACTACTTCTAATTATATCATATTCCTAGGTTATTGTAACCCCTTTCTATGGGGGTCCGGGGGCAGCGCCCCTGGTAGCGGGGTTCTCGGGGCGGCAACCCCTAGCAGGGTCCAAGGGACAGAGCTCCAGGCTGGAGTTAAAATGAAGTTTCACTAAAACCTCATCAGAAAACTGAAGTTTAATTATTTAATCAAATCAAATCTTCCTTTTTAAACATTACCGTTTTTCATTAATTAATTACTTATCTTTAGTTTATATACCATATAAGTCCATGTTAATCGTTTACGTATGTATACGTTATTTATTTTATAAAATCATTTTCACCCATTGAAGTCTGAGGGCGTGTAATTTATTACGGGCGTATAAGCCTCCTTAGGCGTATAAGTATTGCTAGCGTATAAGCATCTCTGGCCTCTAAGTTTATAACGTATAAGCATCTCCGGCGTGTAAGTTTATAACGTACAAGAGATACATACACGGTCATATACATATGCGCTACATACATATACAGATATACATATGCGCTACATACATACCCGCCATGTACATACATACACGCTGTTAAACATACACGCTTCTATACATACACACCACCATACATATACGGTCCTATACATATACGCCACCATACATATACGGTCCTATACATATACACCACCATACATATACAGTCTTATACATATACGCCACCGTACATATACGGTCCTATACATATACGCCACCATACATATACGGTCCTACACATATACGCCACCATGTTCAGCGTTTAAATACACATTTTTTGGGTTTTTTTTCGATTCCACCGCCGTCAGCCGCCGTTAACCACCATGGTTGATCGGGGTTTGATCGTTTATAGTCTACGTAGCTTCGGGGTGTCCAGATCCGAGCTAAGGTGGTCCTTAAGCTCGTTTCATTAACGCCCGAACAAAGCTAGATCTAAATCCAAACGACTTATACGACATCCCGAGGCTGCGTTGTGGGGTTCTAATATATTGGTACAGCTGAAATAAATCATTTTTTTTTACTTTCGGTTGGTCTTAGATCGTTGAATATAGCAGAGTAGAGAGTGCTTGACTTATGTGTGTGTTTTTAAAGGTGTAGGCTATGGTGTAGAGATTGATGAAAACGGAAAGGATTAGGGTTTAAGGCGTATTTATACTTCCTTAAGCCCATGGATCTTAGGCACAACTTTCCTTTTTGATCCATCATTAATTATATTTAATTAGCCTACTTATCCTTCCATCTTTATTATTTTATTATTTCTCTACTAACTCAAGTAAACTTTTCCCATCATAATTAAATAATATATATAAAATATTATTCTTAGAAATTTTGGGATGTTATAAGTCAAGTTTATAACCAATATAAATAACCTAACGAGCATAAACATATGAAATAATAAAGCGCGGCCTAACGAAGAAGATCGAGAGGGTTTTAAGTGAAATTAAAATATCATTTGCCTAGTTATTATTGTTATTATTATTATTGTTATTATTATTACTATTATTATTAAATTTACAATATTTATTATTACTATTAATATTATTATTAAATTATATGTTACATATATAAATGAGAATACAATATATTATTATTATTATTATTATATTTACAATAATTATTATTACTATTAATATTATTATTAAATATTATGTTACATATATAAATGTGAATAATATATATATATATATATATATATATATATATATATATATATATATATATATATATATATATATATAGTATGGATCTTAAGAGAATCCTTTCAAATTGAGAACTTTAAGAACCATTTTAGACCATTAAAAACACTTTTAAAAAAATATTTAAAAAATCATGAAACTAAAATAACAAAAATTTTAAAAAAGTAAAAAAAAAAAACCAAAATTCTTATATTTCATTCCGGTTTCATAAAAAAACCTCGTGTTATACACATATGTATAATTTTATTTAATCTTTAGTTACGTAATATACACATATGTATAGTATCAGTTATCTTAAATTATACATATGTGAATAAAAAACATGTAAATGTACATATATGTATATATTATACATATGTGTATATAATTTAGCTAAATAGAGGTTTTTTTATGAAACGGGGATGTTAAAATAAGAATTTCGGTTTTTTTTACTTTTTTCATTTTTGTGTTTTTTTTTATTTTATGTTTTTTTTTGGACTTTTTGTGGTCTAAAATGGTTCTTATAGTTCTCAATTTCAAAAAAATTCTCTCATTATCCTGATCTATCTATCTATATATATATAATTTTGATCAAAGAATAAAGTTTGGTTCAAAGGTATAGACTTATATATATTTTTGTTTTAATATAAAAAGAAGGGTTTTTTAAACAAAACCCGGTCTGGTTTATCAAAATAAAGGCACATCTATATTACATTTGAGCATTTCCAGCCCATCCCTCATTCTGATCTTTATAATTACATTACAAAACACTACATTTCTTTCTCCTAGTCTAATTAAATAATATTAATTTTTACATTTATCATTACAATTTTCTCTCTCCTATATTTACAAACAATTCAACAAATATTAAAAAATAAATATGGGCAAACAAAGTTTTTCTAAAGTTACAAAAAATCACTACATTTTCTCTCTTCACCCTATAATTTACACTCACAACCACTCAAAACATCACCCTATAATTTACAAATTCTACTCACATAAATTTGGGTATGTGTTGCGAATTCTCTTACAATAGAGATAAGCAACCTTTCACTTTCCTTTTTCTCTCTCCTTTAGACAGACGCCGTTGTATTTATGACCCTCTTCCTGACCAACGACTTCAGTACTTCGGTTTTCGGCAGCCTTAGATTTCACTCCGGAGACTTCATTGCTCCATTCATGGGTATTAATAATCTTCATCCGTTACAAACACGTAACCTTGTTCATTATTCTTAAATGTAATTTTTTTGTTGCTATTCGATGCAAATCTTTAGTTTTAGAGTGGAGACAAGTCCGCCATCGCATGGCTTAATTTTGTTGATCGATTTTTGAGGGGCAATGTTAGGCCTAATCAAATTCCAATCTCATCTTCAACAAATTCGAATGGCTCTGATATGATATATGATGATTAGGGCATAACGATTTTGGAGTCCCATTACTTTATTTGTGATGATGGGGTGGTTCAATAGATTGGCAACAACTTGACGTATGGTTCCATAGTCCTGTAAGCATCTTTTTTTACATTTATGTTTGGAGGTATGAGTGTTGTGCATGACGTACTTTTTTGTTTCTTTATAATTCCCTAATTGTAAAAATTGATCTTTTATTTGGTATCTACGATGAAATCTTGAAATAATAGAATTATTGCATTTACCTTTTACACATAAACAAGTGAGGACTAATTACCATTTGTTAGTTCTTGAATGCTTGAGTTCTCATGTATCCTTAAAAATCTTGTACAGTCTGAAGATCCAAATGATTGGAGCATTAGATTCGAGATATTTTTTTATATTTTTTAGTTTGAATATGTTAAATTTTTTTCATATATTCTACTTGAATATGCATTCTCATGATATTCTTTCTTCATCTTCAGGCTTCAATGTATATATGTGTGAACCCCGGATGGACAAAAGTGAAATTGCACTAATTTTAACGTTGTTTTACTAAGCTGGTGAAGATAACGTTAAAAATGTTGAAAGGTTAATCAGGCAACATGTGGTGGCGTTGATAGCCGAAAGACAAGGGTGCATGCACCAACCGTCCGTTGTCCCAATGGTTGAGTGTTATGTACCGTATGTCCAAGGCTTGACGCAAAGCTACTATCGAGCTGGGGGTCTCACATGAAGCAGCCTCTCTGTTCCTATGGGTTAGAGGTAAGGCTGTAAGGCCCCGTTACCGGTGCCCCACTTTGGACGTTGGATTTACTCATAAACGCAGAGATTTAATTAATACTTTCGCGGAATATTATAAAACATTCAACCATTACATTACATGACCATTAATCCTTGTCTTAACGAGCATTCAAATTATTTAAACATAAACATTTTCTTTTAACTATCATAACATAACACTTGATTGAGATGCCAGTGTCTTCAAATCCATGCCATGTGCTTCCCCTCAAGCAAATTGCCTCAATATATTCACCTGCGTGCATACTAAAAGTCAGCTACGCTGAGTGAGTTCTAGTTAATCACATAACTTACTTTTCATACACATATACGTGCCCAAAGGTACACATTATATACAAAACTGTTGGTGCATAGATGTCAGTAGTTCATATGTATAAAGTCTGTAATCGAGTCTGTAATATTGTTTATGTAATTGTTTGTGTAACAGCGAAGTTGATGACAAGTTCGCTTAGGCGAACTTGTTATCCAAGCGAAGTTGTTGACAAGTTCGCCTAGGCGAACTTGTTCAACGAGCGAAGTTATTGACAACTTCGCCTGAGGCGAAGTTGTCGTGTATTTAAGTAACCTACGGGTTACTGTTTAGAGTTCGGTTTTTTGATAGTTTGTTTTAGAGTTTGTGATAGTTGTGATCATTTCACGTGTCAAGTGTCTGTAATAGACGTGGTTCGAGTTATAATATAACGTGGTTTCGTTTGTATCGTGTGTTCGTGTTTTACGTATTCTACGCTCATATCTACCCACGCAGGGATTCCGCACCTGCGTAGATAGCGATATCCCGTGTACGATCCGTCCAGGAACCTACAATTGGTATCAGAGCCATTGGCTCGATTGTGAGGTTCGGGATTTCACGTGGGTGTAGAAAACGTCTCGTTTGACCTATTCGCGGGACGCGTTTTTGTTGGGATTGTGTTATACTCACCTTATACAGTCTTATTCAAGCCATAACACCGACCGGAAACTGCTAAATCGTTGAAAACAGATCTGAATATTTTCAGTGTTCTTCGGGCGAAGTTGTTGTTCTTCAGGCGAAGTTGCCGTCACTGGAAGTAGGGTTTCGGCGAAGATATAAGGTTAAGCGAAGTTAACCACAACTTCGCCTACCTCATAAGTTCGCCTAAGCGAAGTTATCCTCAACTTCGCTTACCTCCTAAGTTCGCTTACCTTAAGCGAAGTTGTTCTCAACTTCGCCAGGTCACGCGAATTTAAGGTTTTTCCAGCGAAGTTAACACTTAAGCGAAGTTATCCTTAACTTCGCCTATAGTACTGTTTGGAAGAATTTTTTTTTATTTTTCGGGTTTTTCGTGTTTTCGAGAAGATGTCGCTGATTAACATCTCAGAGTTAGTCAAAATGGAAGTTGAAGCGGGGTCGGCTACTAAGGCCCCAAGGTTGATGAAAGGAACAGACTTCGTAGCTTGGAAAGATAGATTCATTCAGTATATTAAATACCAGGATGCAAAGATGTGGGTGTGCATCCAGGATGGATATATCCCACCGACAATGGAGTACGAAGGTCGTGATGTGGTTAAGAAGTACAGCAAGATGGAGGAAGAAGAGAAGAAAATGTATGAGGCCGAGAGCAAGGCCCATGCTGCAATTACTATGGCTCTTCCTCAAGAGGTTCTCCATACATTCCGGAAGTACACTTCTGCACGAGAGCTTTGGGATGCTCTTGAGAATAGATTCGAAGGGAACGTGGGTATTCGTGCCTCGAAGATTAAGTTGTTAAAGACCCAGTTCTCTGTTTTCAAGTATTTGAAGAACGAATCGCTCGATGATATTATCACCCGATATTATCATCTAATGACAGAGCTGAACAACTATTCAATTGCTTATAGAGAGGAGGAAATAGTTGAGAAGCTTCTCGATGCTCTCCCACCGAAGTGGGAAATGTACACTGTTCTAATAAGGGAAGACAAAGACTTTCACAATTATGACTTGGAGACAGCAGTAAACAAGCTCAGAACCTTTGAGCTTAATATGGTTCGTAAAGAAACACCAACGGATCAGGTTCAAGACCCTGGTATGTATGGTGCCAAAGTTAACTCAGGCTCAAGTTCGAAGCCTAACTCTGCTGCTTACTACTCCAAAGGAGAGTCAGGTTCTGACTCTTCTCATGAAGGAAATGTGTCTGTAAACATGAACGGTGATGTTTGCTTTGTTGCTGGAGGATCAAGTGCTTCGAAACCTCAAGCATCCACAAGTAGTTTCTCTCCCAGTGCTTTAAGCAATAACTATTCCAAGATGCCAATGAGTGTCAAATCTGCTGAAGAGCAGTTTGCAGTCTATGCATCTTTTATTGCTTCTTACGAGAACTACATACAAGGGAAGATTGTGGACCCTGCTGTTTTGGAAGAAGACTATGACCAGATCGATCCTGATGATCTGGAGGAGATGGATCTACAGTGGCAGATGGCGATGATAGTCAGAAGAGTGAAGCGTTTCATGAAGAAGACTGGCAGAAAGTTCGTAGGTGGAAAGCCAGGATTTGACAAGTCAAGGGTGAGGTGTTACAATTGCCAACAGAATGGACACTTTGCAAAAGAGTGCACTAATGCACAGGTAGAACGTAGTCAGGGGAGGACTACACAGCAAAGTGGAAATAACAATGGGAATAGAGCCATGATGTCTGATGCTGGTGAATACAACTGGAATATGTTCTCTGGAGAACTCTTTGAGCAAGCTCACATGGCGAAGGTTGCAGCTGAAGAATGTGTGAAAGCTGCTGAAAATGAAAAAGCCTTCATGGCTGATGATCAGAACACCGAGGTATGTACTAAACCTATCTGTACTAAGTGTGAGAACTTGTCTGAACAGCTTGCAACAATTACTGATCAGTATGTTAAATTGGATGCCGAAATTTAAAACCTTGAAAGAAGATCATCACTTCACAAAAACAAGAGAAAATAATTATAGAATAAAAATTAAAGCTTGTGAAAAAGACGTTAAAAGTTTAAAAACAAAATTAGCTGAGAAAATTGATGTGATCGATCTAAGCTACGAGGTTTTAGAAGAGAAAACCAAGTTAATTGCTGAAAAAGAAAAACAGATTGCTGACCACCAGGTAAAAGTGGTGGAACTAAATAGGAAACTGGAGCAATTCCGGAATTCCTCTGCTATTCTTGATCACCTCGTCAGTGATCAAGGCTCCTCACCTAAGAGGGGAGGAATTGGTTACCATGAGGTTCCACCACCATATAACCATAATTATACTTTCAATCCTAGTGTTCATGAATCTGTTAATTTTGTAGCTGATCAGACAGGTACTGCTAAGGAAACTGGTAAAGTACCGGAAGTTAGTAAAGGCGAAACAATTTCGCCTGTCTCAAAAATTAAAATTTCAAGTCCAGTCTCATCTGATTCGGATAAGTCATCCGAGTCGGGTAAGACAAAAGAGAAGGAAGTATTACCCACTAGTGGAGAAAATGTTAAATCAACTCAAAAGAGTACTCCACTCAACCCATATGTCCCACCTTATGTGAGACGTACGGGTGGTAATACTGCCTCCACATCTAAAACATCTGCTGAAAAGAAAGCTGAATATAGATGTTGTTTTAGATGTAATCAAACAGGGCACCTTGTTGCTGATTGCCCTCTGAAGCAGCGTTTCAGAGAGGTGAGGCCCTTGAAAACTGAGACTAAGGTTTTTAGTAATCGTTTAAATGTTAAAAATGAAAACCATTCAAATTTGAGATATAATACCGGTTTTCAAAGAAACACATCTCGTTTTCACACTACTAATAACCAAACCAACTGCTATAATTCTTTTAATTCTCTTAATGTTCGTCGGTTTGGTTGGCCTCACTATCAGTCACCAAGGAGGTATCCTGTTAGGACTCGTGAAAATTTTCCTAATGCTAACTATGGTCAGTCAAGGTGTGTGAGTTCTGATAAGAAGGTTAGTCGACCCAAGACCAAGAGGTCTTGGGTCCTCAAATTTTAATAATCTTTTTGTTTGTGCAGGAACAGTTGAACAGGGCGTCCAAGAATCTTTGGGTTGTGGACAGCGGCTGTTCCCGGCACATGACTGGTAACAAGGATTTGTTACAAGATTTAAAACCTGTTCAAGGGGCAAGAGTCAGTTTTGCTGGTGAGAGTGGAGGCAGAATAACTGGAAGGGGTACGGTAACTAACGGGAAAATGACGTTAGAGAATGTGAATTTTGTTGAAGAACTTAAGCACAATCTGCTGAGTGTGTCGCAGATTTGTGATAAAGATTATACCGTACACTTCACGAAGACTGATGCGATTGTGTTGAAGCCTGGTTTTCAAATACCAGAGGAGTGGATAGTAATGAAGGCCCCACGTGATCGAAATACGTATATGATGGATTTAAGTTCAACTGAAATGTCAACGGAAGAATCGTGCCTTTTGACGAAAGCAAGCGAATCGGAGTCTGAACTGTGGCACAGGAGAATGGGGCACATTCATCTTCGGAAGATGAACCATATTGTCAGACATGGGCTTGTGTTGGGTGTTCCCTTAAAAAGTTTCAATTTTGAAGACAAATGTCTTGCGTGCAAAAAGGGAAAGCAGCACAAGAAGTCCCATCTCACCAAGAAAGTAAACTCAATTGCTAGTACACTAGAGCTGCTTCACATGGATCTCTTTGGTCCTGTGAATGTAAGAAGTCTAGGTGGTACAACTTATTGCTTGGTGATTACTGATGACTACTCACGATACTCGTGGGTATACTTCCTGAAATCGAAGGACGAAACGGCTCAACTGGTGAAGAATCTGATTACCAAAGTTGAGAACATTATGGATAAACGAGTGAAGTTCATCAGAAGTGACAATGGTTCCGAGTTTAAAAATTTTGAAATGGAGATCTTCTGTCTGTCAAGAGGGATTGAACACCAATTCAGCGCTCCGTATACTCCGCAACAGAATGGAGTGGCTGAAAGGAAGAATAGAACTTTAATTGAAGGAGCCAGAACAATGCTGGCTGATTCGAAGCTTCCGGTGGTGTTTTGGGCTGAAGCTGTTTCTACAGCTTGCTATGTCCTGAATAGAGTGTTTACGGTAAAAAGACTTAATAAAACATGCTACGAGCTGATGCATGGAAGAAAGCCCAATTTGTGTGGACTTGAAGCTTTCGGGTCCCCGTGTTCAATTTTAAAGGCACATTCAAAGTTTGGTGAAGCAGCCGATGAAGGAATCTTAGTCGGCTATGAAGTTGGGACTCCCAACAGGTGTGTCTTTAATACAACGAATGGCAAGGTTGAGGTGGTGTGTAACACCGACATTACGAGTTACAGATCGCCAAGACCGAGCATCGGACCTCCTGGGATTTTCGACTATGATAGGCTCTTCAAGTCTTTTAACATACCTGATTTGGTTCGTACAGAAGAAGAAGAACGTGTTGCTACGAAGATGATTCTAGATGAGGAGGAAAATTTGGCACATAGACAGCTATTTGATGATTGTCAACCTTCCTCATCAAATTCTATCGGTTCCCCTGCTGTCTCTCCTGAAGAAGAGTTTATTAATCCTTTTCACTCTCAGCCAGAAACAACCATTGATGAGCTCTCTACTAATTTAGAAGATAATTTGCATGTCGGTGCTGTGCCGACCACGAGAATTCACAAAGATCACCCTTTGGAGAATGTTATAGGTGATGTGTCCTCCAGTGTACAAACCAGAAGTAGCTTGAATGAGCACACCTGTGTTTATACAAGCATTAAGGAAACAGGTATAATGAACGAATGTTTGTACTCATGCTTTATTAGCCAGATTGAACCGAAAAATTATCAAATGGCTCTTAAGGACAGCTCGTGGGTTGAGGCCATGCAAGAAGAGTTGGCTCAATTTAAGAAGATGGAAGTTTGGACTTTGGTTGAAAAACCAAGGAATGTGCATGCTATAGGCACAAAATGGGTGTTCAAGTGCAAGAGAGATGAAAAGGGGATTATTATACGAAATAAGGCGAGGCTGGTCGTTAAAGGTTTCAATCAGCAAGAGGGGATAGATTATAATGAAGTGTTCGCTCCGGTGGCCAGGTTGGAAGCGATAAGATTGTTTTTGGCGTTTGCTGCTTTCAAGAAGATGAAAGTGTTTCAGTTGGACGTGAAGAGTGCGTTCCTCAATGGGAAAGTTGATGAGGTTGTGTATGTTGAGCAACCTCCGGGTTTTCCTGACCCAGACTTTCCTGATCACGTATACAAGTTGAGCAAGGCGCTGTATGGATTACATTAGGCACCTCGTGCCTGGTATTCAACGTTATCGGACTACTTGCTAGAGAATGGTTTTGAAAGGGGTTTGATCGACAGTACTTTGTTTGTGAAGAGAGAAGGAAGTGACTTCCTGCTAGTTCAAGTCTACGTGGATGACATCATATTTGCTGCATCAAGAGTATCCATGTGTCAGGAATTCGAGGCCGTCATGAAGAAAAGATTTGAGATGAGTGCCATGGGTGAACTAACGTTCTTTTTAGGTTTGCAGGTTGATCAAAAGAAGGATGGAATGTTCATTCATCAAACAAAATATGTTCATGATGTCCTCAAGCGTTTCAAGATGGAGGACTCTTCTCCATTTGACACTCCAATTTGCGTCAACCACAAGTTGGGAGCTGAAATAGACGGTGACGCAGATGTGGACCCAACTCAGTATCGGGCTATAATAGGTTCTTTGATGTATTTAACTGCTTCTAGGCCTGATATAATGTTTGCTGCTTGTCTTTGTGCTCGTTTTCAGGCAAACCCAAAGGAATCTCACATGAAGGGTGTGAAGAGGATTTTGCAGTATCTCAAAGGCAAGCCGAAGCTAGGGTTGTGGTACCCTAAGGGAGGAGACGTGGAACTGGTTGCTTATACGGATTCTGATTATGGAGGGTGCAAACAGAGTCGGAAGTCGACTACAGGAGGATGTCAGTTTCTCGGTGGAAGATTAGTTTCCTGGCAGTGCAAGAAACAGACATCAGTCGCAATCTCAACGTGCGAAGCTGAATATATGGCAGCATCCAACTGCTGCTCTCAGGTTTTGTGGATTCAGCAACAATTGCGCGACTATGGTCTGAATTTCTTACTCACTCCTATTTTAATTGATAACACTGCTGCCATCTCAGTAATTAACAATCCCGTGAAACATAGTAAAACTAAACATATTGACATTCGTCATCATTTCATACGGGATTGTGCTGAAAAGAAACTGATTAAGGTCGAAAAGGTCGATACGCTAGACAATTTCGCTGATTTATTTACAAAAGCGTTTGATAAATCCAGATTTCAAAACCTAATTGAGCTGAACGGGATGATCAATCCCGAGTAACCATGTTTTTATTGTGTTTATTAAAAAAAAAAAAAAAAAAAAAAAAAAAAAAAAAAAAAAACGTCACTGTTGCTTAAAATTAGTCGGTTACCTTAGTTTGATGGACATATCCTCGGATATGTTTTGGTCCTCGTTTCTACTTGTAGAGAATGAGGGTCGCCATTAACCAGACGACTGAAAGTGACCGGGGCGGTTATGATGTGTTTTCTTTCTGTCGCTGAAAATTAGTCGGTCATACTTAGTTAGAAGGACACATACTTGTATGTGGTCGGTCCAGTTGATCCATTGGATCTTCAGGATTGCCGTTTACCTGAAGGCTTTGACGTGATCGGGGCGATTGAAGTCAAAATTTTTTTTGGGAAATTAAATTACTTTTCAAGTCTACTACTTCGTATGAAGTACCTTTGCTATGTTAAACGAAAAATTGATCCAACCATGGAAAATGATAGATATACTAACTTTGTGTGCTTAACCAGTGAAGTTATTAGGCTTAAAAGGCTTTAGGACAATCATTGTATGTCATGGTAACTTTTTATGGTGCGTAAAAGTAGATGTGATACAAACTAATTTTACTTGATTTTACGTTGAAACTCCTTAAGAGTTTTGCGTGTCTTCATATATATCTTTTCGAATGATAGGCAGAAAAACGATTACCCGGTCATACACGAGCCCATGTGTGTTCTGATTCCCGTGAAGAAAGCGTTTCAAGACACTGCAGTGATCCAGATTCGGGACTTGCAGTTAATTTCTACTTTGAAGTCTATGTTGTTAAAAAAATATATATATATATATATATATATATATATATATATATATATATATATATATATATATATATATATATATATATATATATATATATATATATATATATTTGGAGTTATTGTAACATATTAGTGATCATAAAATTAAGACTTCTCTATCTTAGAGCAAGAAGAAGAACGGGAACCAGAAGAATAGTACATACAAGTTAATCAGACACTATGGTTCGAAGTCAACTCGGGGTGACTTGGGGAAAGCCAAATACGCTTTGAGGATAGATAGGAGGCATCAATATTTCTGAGTTGTTGCCCACTTAAATTTTAAGGATTAATTGAACCTAACTCGTATCACAGAAACGAAGAAAACCACTTTAAGTTATACCTGCTTACAACCTGTCTCTATATGTCATAATACAGCTAAACACCGATCTATGTGACAGTCACGTAGTTAGTATGATTCCTGTTCGGATCTTTTCTAAAACATAGCAGTCCCTAACGAGACTGAAATTTGATCCCTTATTCGTTAAATTTTTATAAGTTTTTCCTATTTTTGTAGTTGTATTATTTTATAACTGGTTACTTAGACATGATCATTTTTGTTTAACTCTTTTTGGAAGTTTCAAATGTTAATTGCAAAATGTTCAAACTTAAAGGTTTGATTTTGAAATTATAGGCGAAGTTGTTGAATCAGGCGAACTTGTGCTTAACTTCGCCTAGGCGAAGTTATCCGTAACTTCGCCTGAACTACACTGACCCTATATAAGGATTTTTAAACAGTGAAATTCATTATTTTCACATAATCCAGCGAACTTAAGCTCAGCTTTTCCGGCGAACTTATCATCTTTTTCCGATTTCGATCTTCGTTTCCAGTTTCTATTATCAGTTGAGGGTACGTGTTGTCGATATACCTCACAAACATGTTCTTTCATGGTCGTTTTTACCCGGTTCGAGACCTCGGGTCGTCGGACCTTCAAAATCGAAACTTTCAAAACTTGTGTTAACGTGTGCATGGACATTCTTCTCATCTAAACATCCTTAATATCATGTGTTTTGATGTCCTTGATCGTCGAACTTAGCCGAAATCACCGGATTTCCGGTGGTTGGAATCCTAACAGTCGCCGATTCAGATGTAGGCGAAGTTAGGGTTTAGGCGAAGTTATCCGCAACTTCGCCTGGGGCTTAATTTCGCTTGGGGGGTAGTTATCCTCAACTTCGCCTGAAGCTTAATTTCGCCTAACACTTATCTTCGCCTGAGGCGATGTTGTGATAAGGCGAAGTTAACATCAACTTCGCCTAGACCATTTTACTTAAATTAATTAGACGAACTTACAGATGAAGCGAAGTTGTTCCCAACTTCGCCTCACCTTTAACTTCGCCTATACATGTTTGATCACAACTTCGCTCATGGTATAAAGCGAACTTGTGAGTTGCTTAACGGTTATCTAACTTGGTTCGTTTAGTGCAGATATGGCTGCTGTTGGAGGAGCTGGTGGTGATGACGGTGACGATCAGAGGCAATTCTTTCCAGCTCATAACCAGTTCATAACACTTGACCCAGATGCAAAGGGCGTGGAAGATTATAGGGAGATAATTACTTTTCTCCTGCGCTCAAGGATTTATCATGCAATAACGACTACCCTGCCCATTTCGCTACCGAACATTGAAGACTTTTGGCAGACGGTAGAGTATGATTGCCGGGTTGAGCCCCCGGTCATGCGAGCCACCGTTAACGGTCAGGTCGTTCAGTTTTCTTCTGAACATATACGGGTGGCGTTGCAGTTTGGTGAAGAAACGAGGGATGACCCAACGGAGTTTGTTGCGCCATTCCGTGATGGGGCGTTCCTCAGGATGGGATATTCGGGTATCTTAGGAGACACTCAACGGAGGAAGGGGTTCCTCTTAGATCAGTGGCGCTTCCTTATGCACGTCATGATCGTTTGTATGTCAGGACGGAAGGCAGGCACTGATGGAATGGGTGCGACAATGCAGTCTGCTATGACTGCATTGACTTATAATAAAAGATATTCGTTCAGCCAGATGATCTTTTACGAGATCGACAGGCAACGAAGGGCTGTGGCGCGTGAGCGGTTTACAATGTATCCTCGATTTCTACAGATGATTTTCAATCATGTGGCTCCGACGCTGCCTCAACGACGCCCTATACGATACGTTGAAAGTGTGACAAAACGTATCTTTGCACAGTGTCGCACGTCTAGCGCACGAAGCAAGCCTGAGCTGCGTCCCAGGCATACTCCGCTCTTTGGGTATCTTATAAACCCAGAGTATGTGCCTGCGGCGGGGGACGAGTTCAGAGACCCAAGACCACAACAGGCGACAGCACCCCAGGCTGTATCAGCTGCGCCTGCTGTATCTGCTGCTGTGCCAGCTTCTGAGATTGATCTTGACGCCATGTTCGGCGGGCAAGAGTTGTTTGATATGGACCGATTTGATCCACATGAGAATATTCCAGTCTCGGGTCCACAAGCTGATTTTGATGATGTGATGGAAGAGGCCAGACGGATGATGGTGAGGCATGAGAGAACGGTGGGTAAGCAGAAGAGAATTGTTGACGACGACGATGAGGAAGATGATGAAGAAGAAGCTGTGCAGCTGGTGAGAAAGCGCTCACGAAGGGAAACGACAGGTATGGGTGTAGGAGCCGGAGAGACTTCAAGGTTTGCACATTTTGCTCCACCTGCCTTGTCTGGTATGTCCCTTGTTCCTACCTCTGTGCAGGTATCGAGTACAAGCGCTACGGTTGTTCCGGTAGTGGCTACATCGTCGGCTGACACTCCATCGGTCACGGCCGTCCAGACGTCGGCTCCAGCAATTGTATATCAACAATATCCAACGTTTACTCCATCGGTGGTAGTAGCACGATTTGTTGAGTCTACGGTCACCACTACTGCAGGAGTATCGGGTACGGTACCACCTGCGGACACGCCCTCTTCTGACTCGGAACGGATAGCTTCACTAGAGCGGATTGTAGCTGAGCAGTCAAAGACTATTCAAAGCCTAGTGGAAGCAAATCAACTGCAGGCATCCCTCCTGGCTGAGCACGGGAAAATCATAGATGCCTTGAAAGCGTTCTTGGCATCTCAGGGGGAGATGAGCTGTAGAGGTGATGAGTTGAGGACCAAGCGTCGAGAAGACCGAGACGATGATCCCAATGCACCGGAAGGTGCAGGTGGTGAGCTGCCAAGAACCTCTCAAGCTCTTGGGGCTTCCACAGTTGAGGGGGAGTCTACCGAAGCGGATGGTGGTGATGAGGTAGTGATGGTGGAGGATGACGTGATCGATGCGCTGAAGGAACTTGATGATGACATGTTCAGCGACGATGTGTTATTTGATGAAGATGTTCTGCCAATCAGTGAGATTGAAAAGATTGGTGCAGAAAATATGATTGAGAATGTGATAGAGGAAGGAGAGATTGTTGAAGAAAATGTCGAGCACGAGATCCCTGAGGTTGAGAAAGCCGATGTGAGGGCTGAGATGGATGAGACTACTGAGTGGGAGGAGCAGCCTAGGTGGAAGGAAGGCTGTGCTCATTGGTTTATCAAGACCAAGAAGCCTGCTGTTCCAGCCATGTTCAAGAAGAGCTATAACATTAAAGGCTATGCTGAGGCGAAGAAGGGAATCATCTGTTGGATTTATGATGAACAGATCAAGTTATTTGTGGTAAAACGTTATGATGGCATTCAATACTTCAAGAGAATGTTGAGATCTTTCAACACGTTGCCGGAATGCGAGGTGAAAGATTTGGGCAGATTAGGCCTGATAAACAGAAGTGACAACAATATGGCAAGAATGATTGAGAAGATTGTGTGGAAAGAAGGCGTAAAAGAAAAGAAGTTTGAACTATTAAAGCCACAGAAGGAAAGCTCGTGGAGGATACAGAGAGGGGATTGAGAGCAGATGGCAAGCCATGGATGGTGATGAAGTACAAGCCGATCCGATGCATCAAGGAGGTTCCAATGAAGAATATGCCTCAAGATGTGTTGAAGAATCTAAAATGGTGGTACGTTGATTGCCAGACTGCTGAAGCCGTGATGGAAGACGAAGATGAACAAGAAGTGCTGAGGGTGTATGACCCGATGCATCTTATTAACTTATCGAAAGCTGATTTGCAAGCGTTGAACGAAAAGAAGATATTCTATATTCCTGCTTGGAAGGATGAAGCAAGGAAATATCAGCGAGTAGTCACGGTGTGTGTTAGAGAAGGAGTGCACGCATGAAGATACAGGATTACAAGACAAGAGCTGAAAGATCAAGATATGAAGCTACTGCCAAGGGGGAGTCTGTTGGTGCATAGATGTCAGTAGTTCATATGTATAAAGTCTGTAATCGAGTCTGTAATATTGTTTATGTAATTGTTTGTGTAACAGCGAAGTTGATGACAAGTTCGCTTAGGCGAACTTGTTATCCAAGCGAAGTTGTTGACAAGTTCGCCTAGGCGAACTTGTTCAACGAGCGAAGTTATTGACAACTTCGCCTGAGGCGAAGTTGTCGTGTATTTAAGTAACCTACGGGTTACTGTTTAGAGTTCGGTTTTTTGATAGTTTGTTTCAGAGTTTGTGATAGTTGTGATCATTTCACGTGTCAAGTGTCTGTAATAGACGTGGTTCGAGTTATAATATAACGTGGTTTCGTTTGTATCGTGTGTTCGTGTTTTACGTATTCTACGCTCGTATCTACCCACGCAGGGATTCCGCACCTGCGTAGATAGCGATATCCCGTGTACGATCCGTCCAGGAACCTACAAAAACCTGTACTTCATTCATCGGTACACATTTATAGCTAACCTTACATTATAAATGGCATTTCACCCTACATACCTCAGATATTATTAGGGTCCGGTACCCTCCATCCTCAGATATTATTAGGGTCCGGTACCCTCCATCCTCAGATATTATTAGGGTCCGGTACCCTCCATCCTTGGATATTATTAGGGTCCGGTCTCCCTTCATCCTCGGATATTATTAGGGTCCGGTCTCCCTTCATCCTTGGATATTATTAGGGTCCGGTATCCTTTATCCTCATATATTATTAGGGTCCGGTCATCCTTTCTTCCACACCTTCATACCATACCTTTCTATATACATAATTATATGTTTCATACATACATACATCATTCATTCTTCATACATAATAATTTTATTATCAAACCTTTACCTGGCAGTACATGCAATATCCGAAGATCGTTCATGTACTATTTACATACCATACATATATAACTCATACATCGTACATACTTCATTCAAACATCAATCATACACCATATATATCATTCATATCTTTAGCTACCACCTGACGGTCCATGCCATATCTGAAGATCGTTCATGCACCATCAAGCAATCATCATACATAATTCATATAAGGCATACACTTACCACTTAAGGTAAGTGTATTAACTATCACATCGAGTATGCACAAAGCCCCAAAATATAACAAGGAAGTGGGGCTAGAAACTCACCTGAAGTCGGTTACGTTAACCGTTAATAGTTATTCCTTTCTTCAGTTGGGCACGGCTAAGAGTATAATAATTACATGCATCAATTAACTATCACTACTCATCTCGCGTTTCTAGTCTAATTATAACCCTCAACGAACGGGGGGTCCGAGGGCAGCACCCCTAGCAGCGGGGTCTAGGGGCGGCAGCCCCTAGCAGGGTCCAAGGGGCATTTTTGTAAATAAATCATTCTTTTCTAAATCTAGGGACCATTTTGCCATTTTATTAAACTTCTAGTTCGTCCTAGTCCTTTAACGAATGGGGTTCATAACGAATGAACCCATTCGTTACTTTATAACGAATCAGACCTCCTTCGTTTGGTCTGGTTAACGAATTGAACCTTATGACGAATTGAACTCTTATAACGAACCAGTCCTCATAACGAATTAGACTTTTTAACGAACCGGTCATCATAACGAATTGGACTCTGTATAACGAACTGGCATTATAACGAACCGCTTAGCGAATGAGACTTAGTTCGTTACTCCTCCCTTAACGAATCAACACATGAATTACCTGCTAATTCGTTACGCCCGCTAACGAACTAGGGTTAGGTCAGAATGTCAGGGAATATTCCCTGACATCCTTACCTCGCACATCTTTTCTGACGCCGCCTTTCCAGCGCTGAAGCCGGAAAAACGCGGTTTCGCCGGAAAAAACGAGTTTTGACTCGTTTTTCACCGTTTTTCGCCCCGTTTGATCTAGATCTGAGCTAGAGTGATCAATAAACTCATCTTAGGTTCAATTTATACCCGAATCTAAACGGTTTAACGGTGTCGGTTCGTCATTTCGTGACTATATCTAACGGTTTAAGCTCATACAATATCATAGTATCATTACCTTAGGTCGGAATCGGTTCTTCTTCTATCTTTCGGCTAGAGAGAGAAACTAGAGAGAGAGAGCTCAAGTGTGTGTTTTGGGAGGTGTATGGAATGTGTGTAAACAGAATTAAATGGGTGATTAATTGTTTATATAATTATGGGATCATGGGCTTAAGCCCATGGTCTTTCCTTTTTTCTTTCATAACCCAAGTCCATTACCCATATCCATTTAACCCAACACTAGCCCAACTCATATTCTATTCATCTAAACCGATAACGACCCACTATAAAATAGACGAAATTTATTTTATTATTATAACCAAAATTAGGATGTTACAAAGGCTGTCTACATCTGACCCTCCTTAGACCTTACACTACAACAAAAAGGGCTTTTTAGTACGCACAAAAGCGTCCTAAAATGCTATTTTATAGGACCTTTCACTTAATAGGACCAACGAGAAAAGCGTTTTATGTAAAGGGGTCATAATAAGTCTCGGAACTCAAAAAGCGTCCTGATGTCCCAAATAAGATTATGAAATCAATTTTATGGTCGCATAAAATATCCATTAACAACCCAAAAGCGTCCCAATAAAAACATATTATGACACTTTTACAATGTTTTAACATGTGTTTGCCCACCTTTAATCTTTTGATACACATACAAGCGTCCTTAAAAATTAATTTATAAGACTCATATGATGTAACATTATAGGTACTTTAGTACCAAGAAAATAGTCCTGATATCCCAAATAAGATTATGAAACCAATTTTATTGTCGCATAATATATTCATTAACAACCCAAAAAGTGTCCCAATAAAAACATTTTATGACACTTTTACAATGTTTTGACATGTGCTTACCTAATTGTAAACTTTTGACACACATAAAAGTGCTTATAAATTAATTTATATGACCCTTATGATGGAAAATTATAGTACTCAGAAAAGGGTCCTAATATCTCAAACAAGATTATGAAACTAAATTTTATGGTCGCACAATGTCTATGAACAACTTAAACGTCCTAAAAAACATATTGTGACACTTTTACAATGTTCTAACGTTTAATATGACAAAAATTTGAAGTCCTAAAAAATCATACAACCCTTTTTTAAATGTACACACACACAATTTTACGATACGCTTATGGACATCTAACAATCGAAAGAAATATAACTTCATTATATTAAATAAGCTTGTTCATAACGAAAATACTAAACATAATAAGTTATAACATTATCCAACATAAACTATTGTAACATTCAACAAAAGAATTTAAAGCTATAAAAGAAACAAGAACCATAAAATCCCGAGTCATCATGCATCCTCAATCCTCACGGACTACCTACAAATAAACCATCCATATATAAGCATTAAGTTCCATGTTATTAAAATTATTCGTATCACTAGTTTAACAAATACATACCGAGATGAATGGACAATGCCATGCAATGGATGCGCCAATACAATCTTAAATTGTGGAAAATAACCCATATGGTCTCACCAACTTTTCATCTATTTTTATTGATACTTGAACATTTACCTCACACCATTTTGGTCCAATCATTGTACCACCAACTAGCTCATTTAGGTCCAGGCTTTTCACCCATCCTCTTGCTATAGGCTCAATATGGTTTAGAATGCTTTTAAGGAAAACTTCATCGAGACACTATATCATTAAACAAGAACTATCAAAAATGCTTTATCTCATAGTGATTATTCATTTGAGCTCAATAGTTTTCAAATTTCTATTTTTTTTACTCTAGATCGAGATATGTTCAAAATTTTAAATTATCTTGTGAATTGGTTTGTTTAGGTTGTGATTTAACTATAGCGGGTCAAATGATCCAAACTAAATAAATGGGCTAAAGCGGAAGTCGTGAACCCAACGGGTCGAAGCCTGTTTAGGTAAACAGGTTTGAACTAAAACAGACGTGAACTCGTTTATGCCAAACACAAACTCGCAAATTTCCTATTAGAAATTGTATATTAACTCGGGCCCCTTGTTATCCAATTCCAAGAATCCATAATCTCAAATAGCTGCAATCAGATTTTACCCTTCAAACCCAATTGGATAGATTACAATAAACACTTTGTATCTACCAAAATGACAACAATCTTTATTATCATGACTAAATATTAAACTTCTTATGTCAAATGAGATGAAGCAAACTGATCCATTTCATTGAGCTTCTTTTATTTTCCAAACAGCAAGATTAAAATCCTCGAGTATTTGCATAATTCAAAACTTATGTGTCAACACGTTTATTTAATTGGTTACTTATTTAGATTTTGCCTTTTTGTTTACTTTAAAGATTAACAAAATTCTAATATGGGATTTCAACATGTTTACATGTGAATATTTTTTATAACAGGCCAAACATGTAAATTAAATAAAAACATTGTTCAAAAGGAAATTAATCAGCAAATCATGAAACCACACCTTAATATCAAAAGAAGGTCATGCGTTGGTTGGGACGTTCTAGCGACGGTGAAGTGAAGATAAGACAGGTGACCATCCGCAATCAGAGCACATGGAGTCTAGTGATGTTATAACCCGTTGGTGAATCTAATGTGTTTTTTGACCCATAAAAATAAACCTAAAACGGGTTAAATCAATGAGAGCTCATCAATTAAAAATCAAGCAATATGGTGGTTCAATGGGGGGGAGACCAGAGCGCGAAATTGGACATGATATTTAAGGCGGGTCAACAACTACTCGTACGTAACGACAAAAATCCTGTCAATAAAAAAATGATTTAGTTAGCTTGATTTTCTTTTCTTTTTTTTAATAGTTTTAGATGTTATAAACCGTTTATCCGGGTTTGGTGAGTCTGATCGGTTTTTTACCTACGAATAGTAAAACTAAAACGGGCCTGACATGGTAAAACGAATGAGAGCTCACCATTTAGAATTGAAGAAACCTGGTGCACTGATTTGAGGATGGAAGCAGGACCTCATCTGGTGGAGCATATCAAAGTATCGTAACTAAAATTGCTGCCACTGCGAATGCAAGAAGTCTACATACACTAACCTTCAAACACAAAGAAGCAATTATTAAACACATTAGAAAAACATTAGAGGTGAAATTAAAGGTTTAAAAATTTTTAATTAGGTCAAATATGTATAGATAACTAATGCCGTAGTTATTATTACAAAAACATGATTACACATATAAATCTTTGTAGAACTATAAAGTTGAAATCAATCAAATTATTAACATAATGTTTTATGCTTTACATCCTTGTGTTGAAGTACCATAAGACATAAGTAAAAACTTACAAACATTTTTTACTAAAAGAAAAGTGAATATAAAAAATTTAATGAAAATGAATTTTTACAGACATTCACAATGATGTTGCTTAACCGCAACAAAGTTGTTAATAATATGTGATGTCGGTATATGATGTTGCTTAAATGCAACAAAGTATGGACTTTTGGATCTCAAATTAGACAAGACTAATATAAAATCAGTTTGGTATTTCGAACATGCAGTGGACACCAAATTCAACACATATATGAAAAGATGTTAAAACAAAGATTTAATCTTTTCGTCTACATATTAACAAAATTCTATGCAATTCAGATGTCTTAACCACCCATCATAATTTAAAATTAAAACCCTACTAACTTAGAGCTTGTAATATCAGTTCTTGAAAGCATAAATTTCAGAAAAGAAGGATTAACACACCTGGAACAATTCAAAGATGAACAACACCAATGATATCGATTAAAACGCAAGTCTTGAATGATACGGAAGATGATTTAGGAGGAGAATTTAGTTAACAAAAACCGTAAATCAATGTTCACAGATATCTCCAAATATGATTTATGATATATTAAGTTAAACCTTGGGGTCTAGGTATTGTAAACGAAGCAAGTAAAGCGTCTCCAGTTTCCGCTAACGGATACCTATATATACAGACACTCCACACATAAGATTCCATAACTGCTGCAACAATTAAAGACTTGTAAATTCTAGTTCTAACATAATAAGATAAACCACCTGTGAGGAACATGATCCGAAGACGGATGAATACGGTCTAATGACACAATTTCACTGCTATGCATTCATTATTAAATTTAACAAAATCATGACCCTGATCGTTAGCTTTCTACAACCTATTCAACGACCATTGATCAAAACAACACCGGTTCAACTAATTGATGAAATCGAATTCATTTAGGGTGTATATGATTGATGAAATCGAACAAACCAAAAACAAAATGAACATGATGTGGCAGTTGTAAGGCCCCGAATCCGATAGCCCTACTTTAGCGTCGGATTTACTCATAAACACAGTTCTTACAAATCAGAGTAATTAAAACTTTTGCGGAACATTAAAAACTTTCATAAAACATTACAGCAATCCAAAACTTGCCTTAATTAAACATTCTTGTCTTTCAAAATAAACGTCAATTAACATTAAAACATCTTGAGTCTTCAGATGCCAGTCTCCTATTTGCCCACCATGTGCCCGCTCAAGCTAGCTGTCTCATTCTACTCACCTGCGTGCATACTAAAAGTCAGCTACGCTGAGTGAGTTCTAGTTAATCGGACGCCATACAATACATACACATACATACATATCCGAAGATACATATCCATACTTAATCCGTTACCCTACTACCATACATACATACATATCTACAATCACTAACCTCAGTCTACCAAGAGTACGTTCATAGTCCGCCGTCTATACCTGTACTCAAGATCGTGAACACGTAAAAGGTCCGCAGTCCTTACCTATGTTCACCAGTTATGGTACGTGCAAGGTCCGCAGTCCTTCCTTGTACCATCCTATATTGACAACACGTACAAGGTCCTCAGTCCTTCCCTATGTTGCAACCTAAACCATAGCACGTACGAAGTCCGCAGTCCTCCCCTATGCTAACACAAACATAGCACGTATAAGGTCCACACTCCTTTCCTGTGCTGATGCCTATCTACATTACGTATAAGGTCCGCAGTCCTTATCTACGTTGGCGTCTATCTCCTATAACACATATAAGGCCCACCGTCCCTATCTACGTTTACATCTATCATCTACATCACGTATAAGGCCCGCAGTCCTTAACTACGCCATCACCTGCCAAGTCTATGTCCAACAGAAGTTAGAGGGATTTGCCATCCTAACTTACTATGTCGAACGTAGGACTCACATACCATTAGTGTACCTGTATACACATACTTCACATATACAATAATTACATTATAGCATAAGAACACTCTAGGCGTTCTTTACATCATTCATTTAACAACCATAACCCTTGTCGATACGTGCAATATCCGAAGATCGTTCACGCCCCGACAATTGTTCATTTTTAATGTTCATACATCTTCAATATATAATATTCGTACCTTTATTTTTAACCTGACAGTACGCGCAATATCTGAAGATCGTTCGCGTACCGACAAGCAATCATTCATATCTATCACATATATCACATATGGCATACACTTATCACTTAGGATAAATGTATTAACAACACATCAAGTATGCACATAGCCCCGAAAACATAACAAGGAATGGGGCTAGAAACTCACCTGAATCCTGTTACGCTCTCCGTTAATCGTTATTCCCTTCTTGAGCTGTGCACGGCTAACTGTATAATATTTACATGTATCAATTAACTACTACTACTCATGTTGTATTTCTATCTTTATATAACCCACAACGAACGGGGATCCGGGGGCAGCACCCCTGGCTAGCAGGGTCCAAGGGGAAAAGCCCCTGGCTGGGGTCGAGCTGTCATCAGGCGAACTTAGCTTATGGCGAAGTTGTCATCAGGCAAACTTAGCTTATGGCGAAGTTGTCATCAGGCGAACTTAGCTTATGGCGAAGTTGTCATCAGGCGAACTTAGCATATGGCAAAGTTGTCATCAGGCGAACTTAGCTTATGGCGAAGTTGTCATCACGCGAACTTAGCATATGGCGAAGTTGTCATCAGGCGAACTTAGCTTATGGCGAAGTTGTCATCAGGCGAACTTAGCATATGGCGAAGTTGTCATCAGGCGAACTTAGCATATGGCGAAGTTGTCATCAGGCGAACTTAGCATATGGCAAAGTTGTCATCAGGCGAACTTAGCATATGGCGAAGTTGTCATCAGGCAAACTTAGCTGCAGCGAAGTTGTCCAGCTACAGCTACTGTTCGTTCTTAAATCCCATAATCATCTTCGTTTCTTAACCAAATAACTCGATTTAGGTATCAACGAAATCTTTTGACCAGCGCCTACAAACCCCAACCATCAAATCGGCCTAACATCGATGTTTAAGGGGTGCGATTTAGGCATATAGGTTACGGGTTCTTTTATCAATCGATTAACCCATCAAATCTTAACCATTTTCAGTAAGTTTAGCTTTGTTGGATTCGTTTTTACCATACAAACACAGATCTATCATTTCTATACTAATCCAAACCTAAACGAACAAGTTCTCGATATAAACGTACCATAAACGAGTCAAACTACGAACACGAGCTGGTCTTTGATGTTGCTTTGGTTCGTCACGACGATCTAGCACCAACAAGCTCGGGTCCTCGCCTTTGGATCTTGGTTGGGGTTGTGTGTGTGTTTTGGGTGTGTGGAGATTAGGATGGATAAGATGGATGGAATGGAAAGGATTAGGGTTTAAGGGGGTATTTATAATCCCTTAAGCCCATGGACCGAAGGCCCATATTTCCTTTTGGTCCATAACTAATCTCATCTAATTATCCTACTAAGTCTTCATATTATGTTGTTATTATTATCGTTCCACTAACTCGTTTATTTCACCCGACAAAATAATATATTAAATATTACTTTAGAAATTTCGGGATGTTACAGCAGTGTTTTTAAATGTGGAGATGGTGGATTTTGGTTCTAAGGTTTGTGATGAGAATATTGTGACGCTGGCGGCGTAATAATGAAATTACCTCCAACTAATAATTAATAAAAATAATCATCATTATCTTGAACAATTATATTGATTCGAAGGCTATTGGTGTCGTGTGGTAGAAGGTGAGGCAAGGATGGAGGAAAAGGAAGAGATGTGTGAGGAAGATGATGAAGATGTAGAAGTGGTAGTGGTGGAAGAAAAGAACGATGATTGAAATTTAGGGTTTGAAATCATATTATGCCCAATATTCAACTACTCCAAATGAGCTAACCCTGCAATACTATAAGGTATCTGTTGAAAACTATCTAAACGGCCAAGTGCATGTAGAAATTCACAATAGAAATATGATTTATGTACCACTAAAATTACTATTTGTATCACATTCACATGTTTGAGGTTGTCAAATATGATTTTAATAAGTTTAGGTCGTTATGCACACACAAAGCTTTCTACTAAATGAAAACTCAAAATCACAAGTAGAGGTGCATTAATCAGGTTTTTCAAATACCCGGTTCTCGGTATGGAACCATGTACGGGTATAACCGAGTACTGAAAAATCGGGTATTATAAAAACTCGGTTCGGGTCAAGGTCCATGTATTGTCTCTAAAAACATACCCTATGCATCGGGTTCAGGTCGGGTATAGAACCGAGTAGAAGTGCACAAAAGTACCGGTTTAAAAACCAACCCGCAACTCTGACATATTACAAAATGTACCAATTGTGGGTCACACTTCTAGGCCCTAAGTCGAGGTATAAGCGTAAAACCAAAAATTGATGAAGTTGAAGAAGATGTGAATAGTGGACCACAGACAAAATTGTTGTGGTCTTTACCGATTATACAGACACAAAAATGATTATTTTCTAATGATCGAAAAAGAAGCAAAGTTATTGCGTTGCCATTAAGATGATATATAAATGATGGAAAATTAAGACATGATGCAGATTCACCTCAATGGAAAAATATTGATAATACATATATAGAATTTGGCAACGAGGTTGGAAACATACGGTTTGGACTCAGTTTAAACGGAATTAACCCTTTCGGAGCCATGAGTAGCCTTGATAGCAAGTGGTCGGCTCTTTTATGCATCTACAATATTCCACCATTGTCACACCCTCAAAATCCGCTAACGGAGTTTTACCGTCAGAGGGTGTGAACTAACAGGATCGGAATCATTAGTTATAATCAAACATGATGTTCAAAGTTTTCAAATCACAAAACCTTAAGTTAAATAAGTGCGGAAGCGTAAATCATAACCAAGTGTTGCGTCACACAGGACGACTTAAAACCAAATAAATAAAAGTTCAAAACAAGTTTTTAAAATGATGGTGTTCAACGAATACATGATCCTATACCGCGCGCCCGCCTCGGCTAACTGAGAATAACATACTAAAAGTGTCAACATAGGGTTGGTGAGTTCACAGGTTTATATAAATAAAGTGTTTGCGTTTGCGTTTGCGTTTACCTTTTGCGTTTGCGTTTGCGTTTGCGTTACCAGATAGTGTTAAGTCAATTATATATCAATAGGTAGCTAACCTATCAAGCATGTATTACTAAGTGTTCGACACCGAAGCTGACTGTTTATCAATTGCCTTGCCACCATGTCAACCACGACCATGGTAATGTGTTAGCCAAAATTACACCCACTCGACCTACAGTCGAGTTTAGAGTTGGGTGGGGTTTGTCAAACCCAGTAGTACTACTCAACAGTGACTCGCTATTATTCAAATATTAACCGGTTCGATGTTATGAAGGACTTTGGTTGGTTTGTTTGCCACTTAGCCTTACAAGTGATATATAAAAAAACTAAACAAAATCTACAGCGTTGGTGTATCTTATCTCCCCCAAATAAAAGCGTTTAAAAAAAGTAAAAAGGGGAACGTGAAACTCACTGTTTGTGAAGAATTCAAAAACAAATCCGAGAGATGCGCGTCAAAGAAAATCCTCACTAGTGCTCTAAAACAAAAATGAGATTCTCTATGTATTTAAACTATTATTGAGTCTCTAGACTCGGCACATAATACCTATGCATGAGATACGTTTCGTGTTTCGTTTGTGAATTATGTGCGACTCGACAAACACATTGGTGACACGTTACATGTGTATACAACTACTTAAGCATCAAATACTAACATTGTACATTACTAGTAAATTATCTCCCCACAAGGGCAATTTAGTCAAAACATGCAATTATCTATTAACAAACACGTTTTATGTATTTTCACATAGTTCAACAGCTTGTTTTATCAAGACAGATTTCTACTTGAAAGATTACTCTATTAAACAGCTCATAACATATCAATTAATTCACCAATCATCACAAAAGGACACATGAGCTAGGTTTTCAGAACTATTTTTATTGTATTTTTATTCCACATAGATATCTCACAATGATCAAAACATTACAGTAAACTCACAGCAGTCAAAATCATGCGCAACAGAATGTTATTTGTTATTCCTGTTAAATGGTAATTCCAATAAATCCAAGACCAATTGGGTTAGCTTCTTAACTCAAAATGTTAACTTCCAGAAGTGGAACCAACCCATTTGGTCTTGTAGTTTATGAGATATGATAATTCAAAACAGCCTAACAGCAAACCCCACAATTCAGACTTGCACTACAGTTTTGTAAAATAATAAAAGTTAACTTTTACACGTCCAAAAATTACAAATTTGGACTTTTTAGAAACTAGACTCAACCTAGTACACTGTAGTATTGATAATTTCGACCAATTATCACATTAACATCCAGTTACAGTCGTCTAAACATCAATTTAACAATCTGTACAGTACCAGTTTACATCAAAGCTTAACATAACAACAATCTATGAATCATAATCCATGCATATAACACTCTAGACACAAGATTAACCAACCATGCATATAAATTTCACATTACACACATAGTTAGGGTTTTTCTTGAAAGTTTAAAATCAAAGAACAAGTGATTAACAAGCAACAATGACACAACTAGTTATCAATTCACTAACAAATCATCATCAAGCATATAATCAAACCCTAACTCATCTTAATCATCAATTTTAGAGAATTAGGGTTTTGATTAACCCATTCAATATTAAAATTAAACACCTAGAATGCATAGAGTAGTTGTTAATACCTTCCTAGCACCTTAATTATTCAACCAAACTTGAAAATCCTTGTATGTGTGTGTGTGTGGGGTTACGGCAGCCAAGGGGAAGGGAGAGGGAGAGAGGCCAATCGGGTTTGGGAGGGGGGAAGGGAGTGTAGGGTTTTGTTATTAATTAATAATAATTATGTTACACAATGGCCCCTCTACTTCTAGTTATTCAATTTCTAGTGTAAATACTAACTCTTGACTCTTGAATTTTGTGTTCTATGTATAAATATCAAGTAGCATATAACTTAACACATTATTATCAATTATTTTTCGTTTTGATATTTGTCGTTTGTTCACCAATGGTTTGAGTCAACTCGTTTGCATTTCGGTGCAATCCCGAAAGACTACATGTGTAGTGATTGTCAAGCGTCATTTAAAACCCTAGTTCAAATGTAATGGGATATGCGTTATAGTTCTAGTGATCTTAAGTTTGAATTGATGGAGTTTGGATTAAAGGAGTTAACCTGAAATTGACGAGTGTCACAACCATGGTTATGCATGAAACGAAAATACATAATGATGTCTTGTTGATTTTCGCGAAACAAGTCAACAACGCTTTTGGGGGAATGGAATGGACATGGTAATGGGTGATTCCATTCCATTGACCAACCAAACACATCTTTTTTCATTCCATCGTAATGGTTCATTTCATTCCGTCTCTTACTCATGCATACCAAACGCTACCTTAGCCATTAAAGTTATCAGATAGGGCTCTACTCGACTGTTGTCATTCTAACCATAATGGATCGACTGCTTATTATTAATTTATGTTTTCCGTTTATTACTAATAACAACCGTAATTGAACAACCAAATCACGCCGATTGAATACGATTATGTGTCTAGTTAGTTTTACTCTTCTTTTGGATTGTTTTATCAAGTTATGGTAGTTTATTATTTGCTTATTCGTATTATAAGCAAAGAAGAATATGTTTTAATTTTAAAATTGTAGTCTTTACAATTTTTTTGGGTTTTGCGTGTTTTTTTCTAGGATACTCGAAACCCGATTAACCCAACATGAAAAAACCCGAACCTGAATTACCCAAACCCGAAAAACCCGTGAGAGATTTGAGTTGGGTTTTTGGTCAAGATTTAAAACTTTGAAACCCGAAGAACCTGAAAAACGAACCCGAAGAACACCCATAATAGTCAATATGTGAGAAGCTTATTATCTACTGTGCAAGCCCGCCCAACATCTAATTTTTTTCCCAGATAGCGCCCATTTTTCATTTTCTTCTCTTTAGCGCCAAAAGAACTCTCAAATCTCACAAATTAAAGCTAGCGCCTACTTTATTCTCCAATCCAAACCCTAAGCGACACGCTTAATTCGTCAGTTTGAAGCTTTTCCAATCCATTCGACGAGTCCTAATCCTAAACGACGAACCCTAACTTGGCTCATCTTCGGTTTGAAGCTTTTTACTCAAAATTTCACGAAAAGGTAATGTTTTGGAATCATTGAAGCTTTTTTATATGTTAGAAACTTAGAATAACTATGTTGTCGGTTGTGAAATTATTAATACATGTGAATGCCCCAATTGTTTAATTCATGTGTACGCATTTGCAGATCTAAAACTTCAATTAGTAAGTTGGTGAATTAAATATGAACAATAATAAAGTGTTTTAATCATGTATGCATAATAAACTTATAAGTTGAAATTATGAGTGTTTATAAGGTTGAAACATGTGTGAAACTCTTATTTGACAAGCTATTACATTTGCTGTACAAATGTTGTTGTTTAAGATGTTGGTTCACATATTAAATATATATCAGTTTTTGGGACATTTCATTAAACAAGTTGGGACATATCTTTTATATCGGTCATAAGCTGAAGAAGCAGATACAAAAGCATATGTCATATCTTTTACACGAGTTTTATTATGTTAGTATAGTAACAATTTGTTGCTTGGATTACTAAATTTTTCTAATAATGAATTGATATTGATATTGTAAAACGTTATGGTAGGCAATAAATATGTCAAAAAAAGAGAAAGGCGATGATGATGTTGAACTAAAACTTGAGTTTGATGAACGCATGCTAATGAGGGGTAAGACTGCCTCTAAATTTGCTGCATGGCTTGGAAGGTTATATAGAGCAAGGCTTTCTTATCATGTTCCTGCGAGTGATTTAAAAAAGGAAGAGTGGACAAAGTTATGGTTGGAAATCAAGGTATTGTAACTAATATTGCAAATTTGTAAACATCAAATATTTCTTAACTATTATATTTAACATTTGTTTTGTAAATAGTAAGGAGCATTGGAAATTTGGAATATCAAAGACGATAGGCCAAAGAATGTTATCCTTAAGAAAGCTAACAAATATTGTACTCAATGGTTTGCTATCGGTAAGGCTTTGAAGCTAATAGGTAAACGAACTAAAAGGATTAGAGATTTGGTTGATGAATTACATAACCACTTTACATGTGAATCTCGTCCGATCTCTTTAGAAGGCATAAAGAATAACGATAATTATCTTTCAAAAAATATTTGAAGAAGCTTTTGAGGAAAGAGCATTCACATGGAAAATGGTTAACGTATGTTTTATAATTTGCTAGTTCATTAGTTTTTGTTAATATTTTTTTAATTATTTGTATAAATTTATTGTAGTGCAAAAAACAAACGGGCTATTGGGAATGCGGTTACATGGTTATAAAACATATGTTTGAAATTGTCCACAATAAAATCAATCTCCTAACCTTGTATTTGTAAGTAGTTTCTATATGTTTATATGTTTGAACTACCAAGTTGGGTTTGTTGTTTGGGCTTGGGTCGGGTTGTATGGTTTTCGGATTTACATATAATTGAAAAAAAAGCGTTCGAGTTGTTCGGTTTTTGGTCTTAGATATAACTAAAAAAAGTGTGCAGGTCGTACGGTTTTGGGCTTACATGTGATTGAATAAAAAAAATGTCTAGTTTTTTTGGGTGTTCAAAAGTAAGATGATAAATGCTTTGGTTATTTATATTTTCGGGTTGTTGGGTTGGGTTACTTGGGTCGGTGTTTGGTTTTTGTTTTGAGTTGGTTAGTATCGAGTAGTTCGGTTTCGTTTGCGTTAGTTTAGGTTGGGTTCTTATATTCATGGTTGTGGTTTGTTAAGGTTATTCTAACTTGTATTTATTTTTATTTTTTTTTTGATTTGGCAAGACTTGATAGTGGCTACATTGACGGAACTTGACTATATGTTTATGATATTAGTTTCAAAACTTTTTGATAGATTGTATGTAAGGGCCTTACGATAATTTTGGATTTATGTATTTTATGTATTATTTTAATGTTGCAGGATAATATGAAAGCTGAATATGATTTGTTGCTAGATAAAGTTGTATTATAATATTGCTGCATATAAAGCTAATTTATTGCTGGAACCGCTTTAAATTTGAAGCTGACATAAATCGCTTCAAACAGGAGCTATAAACACTGCAAACCGGAACCGCTGCAAAGTAATCCTGAAAACCACTTCTGGCCACAACCGCTATTTATGAATACTTTTAGACCATAAACATCGACACAATAAACAGCGGTTTAAAACCGCTTCTAAGTTATCTAAAAACCGCTTCTAAGCAGCCCTTTTTGTAGTAGTGAATAAAAATTCGAGCTTGAACTGGAAAAATGACTCACGAGCTGAGCTAAAAATCTAGTAATTCAAATCAAGCATATCTCGATTGTAGTCGAGCTCAAGTTCGACTCGGGACCCCTGTAACATCCCGAAATTTCAAGATAATATTAATTATATTACTTAATAATAGAGGGAAAGTTTACTCGGGTTATCGGGATATAAATAGAGTAGGAGTTGGTATGGGTCGGGCTAGTGTTGGGTAATGGATATGGGTTATGGACTTGGGTTATGAACGAAGGAAGGAGAGTCCATGGGCTTAAGCCCATGATCCCTAATATAAATACCCTTAACCACCATTTCTCACATATTCCATACACACACCCAAAATACACACGACCCGAACCAAGATCCGAAGGCGAAAACCCGAGCTTGTTGGTGCTGGAACGTCGTGACGGACCAAAACAACATCAAGGCTTAACCGGGTTCGTAGTTCGACTCGTTCAAGGTACGTTTATAGTTAGAAATCGTTCGTATAGGTTCGATTTGATTTGAGAAATGATAGATATGAGTTTGTATGGTAAAAACGAATTCAACAAAGCTAATCTTACTGAAAATGGTTATGATTTGATGGGTTAATCGATTGATGAAAAAGAACCCGTACCTTTGTGCCTAAATCGCACCCTCTAAACATCGATGTTAGGTCGATTTGATTGTTGGGGTTTGTAGGCGCTGGTCAGACGATTCCATGGGTACCTAAATCGAGTTATTTGGTTAAGAAACGAAGGATCTAAGAGCGAACAGAACCTGCAGACGACAACTTCGCCTTCATCTGGGCAACTTCGCCTTCAAGAGATGAACTTCGCCTGCAAGCTAAGTTCGCCTGATGAACTTCGCCAGCAAGCTAAGTTCGCCTGATGATAAGTTCGCCTGAGGTTTAACTTCGCCTAAAGCCAAGTTCGCCTGAGGTTTAACTTCGCCTAAAGCTAAGTTCGCCTGAGGTTTAACTTCGCCTAAAGCCAAGTTCGCCTGAGGTTTAACTTCGCCTAAAGCCAAGTTCGCCTGAGGTTTAACTTCGCCTAAAGCCAAGTTCGCCTGAGGTTTAACTTCGCCTAAAGCCAAGTTCGCCTGAGGTTTAACTTCGCCTAAAGCTAAGTTCGATTAGAAAATAAATTAAAAACCTAATGGAAAACGTGTTAAGACAGTTAATGTAAATAAAATTTTTCCAAGCTGACCTGGCAGCTCGACCCCAGCCAGGGGCTCTGCCCCTTAGACCCTGCTAGGGGCAGCCGCCCCTAGACCCCGCTGCCAGGGGCGCTGCCCCCGGACCCCCGTTCGTTGTGGGTAGTAATTAAGACTAGAAAGATGTTATAAGTAGTGATAGTTAAATTGATATGTATACTTGTTATACAGTCAGCCGTGCACAACTGAAGAAAGGGATTACGATCAACGGAGAACGTAACCGTGTTCAGGTGAGTTTCTAGCCCCAATTATGTGTTATGTTTTCGGGGCTGTGTGCATACTCAACATGTTTGTTAATACACTTATCCTAAGAGATAAGTGTATGCCTTATGTGGATAATGTGAAATGTATGAATGATTGCTTGATGGTACGTGAACGATCTTCGGATATTGCCCGTACTGTCAGGTTGTAACGCTATGTATAAGGTAAGTATGTTATGTATGTTTATGTGTATGAACATGATAGAGATAATAGAAGAAAGAAATGATAATGTATGGTTGTATGGTTACGAAAAGGGTACCGAGCCCTAATAATACTCGAGGTATGATGTATGGTTGTATGGTAACGAAGAGGGAATCGAACCCTACTAATATTCGAGAACTAGGGAACCGAACCCTACTAATATTCGAGGAAGAAGGGTACCGAGCCCTAATAATACTCGAGGTATGATGTATGGTTGTATGGTTACGAAAAGGGTACCGAGCCCTAATAATACTCGAGGTATGATGTATGGTTGTATGCTAACGAAGAGGGAATCGAACCCTACTAATATTCGAGAACTAGGGAACCGAACTCTACTAATATTCAAGGAAGAAGGGTACCGAGCCCTAATAATACTCGAGGAAAGAGGGTACCGAGCCCTAATAATACTCGAGGAAAGAGGGTACCGAGCCCTAATAATACTCGAGGAAAGAGGGTACCGAGCCCTAATAATACTCGAGGAATGTAGGGCGTAATGCTCTTTATAACATAAGATATGAAAGTAAGTTAATACAAAAGAAAGTAAGAAAGTATGAAAGTAAGAAAGTATGAATGTAAGAAAGTATGAAAGTATGAAAGTATAAAAGTATGAATGAAAGAATATAATGTTATGTGAATGGTATGATTATGTGATTATCTAGAACTCACTCAGCGTAGCTGACTTTTAGTATGCACGCAGGTGAGTAGGATGAGGCAGCTCGCTTGAGGAGACACATGGCACTGAACAAGAGTCTGGCATTTGAAGACCTATGATGTGTTAATTTTAATGCTTAAATGTGAAAGACAATAAATGTTTTGAGACAAGTTATGAATTATGTAAAGTTTTATGAAAGTTTTATATTCCGCGTAAATGTTTTAATTAACTCTGATATTTAGAACTGTGTTTATGAGTAAATCCAAGAGGAAAGTAGGGTCACCGGGTTCGGGGCCTTACAACCCCTATCAATTAGGATACATTATGGCCAATAAGTGTGTTCACTGTGGAGGGGCTTTAAAACCCTTCCACGTCATCGCTATGTAAGAAATGGGGCTTCGAAGCCCTTCTCCATAATGTCTCGCTGAGATTTAAAGCCCCTTCTCCATAATGTCAAAAACAGTTATTACTCAATGAAAAACTATAATTCCCTTGCTTCATGTGTTGATTTGACGGTTTAATTGATTAGTCATGAACAATTTTAGAAGATATATAATATGTAATACAGAGTATTACACATATGTAATACAGAGTATTACATATATGTAAAACAGAGTATTACATATATGCAATAATAATATAAATATTACGATATGCAACATCATATTGTTATATATGTGTAATACCTGGTATTATATATGTTCAATACCATGTATTGAATATTGCTTATGTGTAATATTGTGAAATATCAAGTATTGCATGTATGTAATACTGTTATTATTGCATATTGTGTAATATACAAAATGTGATATATGAATAATCCTAACCTTTAGATATTTTCTATTGTGTAATATCAAGTATTGCGTGTATGCATATTTTCTATGTGTTGATAGCATTACTTGCTAGCCATTATATTGACATGAGATCTGCAATTGTCTTTGTCTTCAACTGATGTCAACATTAGAAGTAGTTATATTAAGGGCTATAAGTTTGCCATTTGTTTTGGAATGTTTGAAGGTTGTACTATTATTTAGTTGGGATAGTGGAATTAGTTTGCTATTAGTTTGTCGTGTGTTAGATTGAATTAGCTTTCCGTTAGTTTCTCATACGTAATAAGGTATAATAAAATTTGTTGGTTTAAAAAATAGTTGGTTTGACATTATATCTGTTTAGATACATTCTCTTTATTATTCACAAAATTAAGGGCATTTTAAAGATTCCATTCGAGAACCTGTTTCGGTCTCGGGGTATGATCAAATCATATTAGGCGTTGTTGGCTTTACTTTTACATGTCAACATATTAGTTATTAGGTTATGATCAAATAATATTTGGACCTGAGCATCAGGTTATGATCAAATCATATTTGGACATGAGCATCGGGTTAAAAGTTTAATATTTTAATTGCACTCCTTTTTCACAATGTTATGCCCTGTCACGAACTCCATGGTAACAAACTAACAATGATATGTTTCTTTTGTTGGTGCAGATAAGACGTGATCTTCTATTGGGTTCCGTGTATTAAACTAAAAAGTGATTTTTCATTAGTTGCACTGCAACTCTTAATGATTGTTTCCACACCTTCAGCTGTGCATAGTTTATATTTATAGTTTAAATTGGCTGGTTGAATCAGACATTGGATTGGGCTGCAACAAATTTGTTTCGCTGCTACATTTATGTTGGGGACTGCATATATTTTCAGAAAATGTCAAACCTTAGTGTGTAGACAAAGTTTTGGACAAAGGAAAACATATGCATATGGGAATATTTGGAGATACTAAATGGAGGATAATTGTTTTCGAGATGAACGTACAAATAAATCATGAGTTGGAGAAAGCATAGTACCGTGATGAATTCAACAAGAAATGGAGGTGTTTAAATTGTCCATTAGGTCTACTTTTTTTCTTGTTTAATTATTTATACTAGAATGGTTCATTGGGTTATGAATGTTTTTGGTCATTATATATGTATTGCATGTATGCATTCTATGTTTGTACTACAAATGTGTATTGGTTGTTTTACTTGCATTTTAAACGCTATATACACACAATTCATAATATACAACATTATTTCAACATTATATGTTTATCTTACATATATGTAATGTTTGTATTGGATATATGCATTACATGCTTGCATGCACATATGTACTCTATTTCTCGCGGTCCCAAAACTACCCACAATACCAATTGTAATTTTTCAACGACATAAGTTTCAACGGTCTATAAACAGATTAAAAACATAAAATTCATCTCTTAAATGTAAGTAAGATACATATTGCACATATGTAATACAACTAAATAAGCTTGTATTAAGGTTATATTTTGCAACAACAAACATATACAATGATAAAATTTTAAAATGTAAGTAAAATATACATTGCGCATATGCAATACACACAAATAAACTTGATTTGAGGTTATAATTTGAATATCAACAAGTACCAACATAAGTTGACAAGGAGACGAACAAGATTGTATTCTAGGCCATAGTTTATTTAGCAATCCTTTAGTTTTTTTTAACTTCGTTTTTGCTCAACACCACATTTTCCCTTTTTTGGTACTTTCTTTAATGTCCGATCTTCATATCCTGGATGTAAATTAAAGTAACAAAGTTAGTATTTATACCTAACAAAGTACTAATACATATATGCAATACACTAGTGCTACATATATGCAATACAACATATTGAATTAATACTACACATATGCAATACAACATGGTTCATATGATGTAATAGCTAAGCTATGCATACATGCGACACAATAAACAAAAAACACTACATATATGTAATACAACACACCTCATATCCATGTAATAGCTAAGTGATGCATACATGTAATAGTAAGTGATGCATAAATGTAATACAACACAGGTCACATGCACGTAAGAGTTAAGAAATACATGTATGCACTACAACAGGTTGCATATGCAATACATAACAATCAAAACTAATATATACTATACCATCACTATTTACATCCTCGGGCCTGTATTCCTCGTCCACCAGCATCATATGTTTTCACCTTCTTTGGAAATTTTGACCTTCCTCGTGGTCTTTATGTATGTGATATATATGTAATATAATCGATTCAAACATATGCAGTCACCGTACTATATACATATAATGTATCAACTTATCTAAATCATACCATCAACACTCCTATTATGTGTAGATATGTAATATAATTTATTCAAACATATGCAACCACATTTTGTAATTTTCCCCTGTTTTGTTATCTGTTTCTTTTTTACCTCCTAACTTTTTTGTATTTTCCACTATAATGTCATTGAAACATGCATATAATATATATTGCATATATGTATTATAACTAAACAATAATCTAACATCTCATCCCAGCTTTTATATTCATTACATGTATGCAGTATAAAGAAGCATGCTCAAATATAGTTCCATTACTATGTTTAACAATACATATGTGTAATAGAACTAAAAGTTATGCAGTGAGATACACCATTCTTTGATTAAATCTATGTAATGTTACACTAATCATGTAAATTAAAGGACTACTATCATTGTATGTCAAATCGCTCATAACTGACACTCGTAATGTGCCTAATCGACTATACAGATACAAATCGTGCAGAGTCAACTCAATATAGCCTAACTGGCATTTAAAATATTCCTAATTGATACTAAATATACAAATAATTTGGAATAGACATGATATACTCCAAATAGGCACTTGTGATGTGACTAATCGACACTGCATATACAAGTCGCTTAGAATCAATGTTACAATTCTTCGATTGAACGTAAAAAATAAAAACAGAGACCGATGAAGGTGATTTCCGTGTAATACCCCAATTTTTTGTTGATAATGTGTGAAATAGATTAATATGAACACTTACCTGAGGGTGATTTTCATCTTTTTGGTTGAATTCGTATTCGATTGACGAATTTGAAAACCCTAGGTCTGCAATGGTTTTGTGATGCTTCTGTTTAGTGTTGGGTGAGGAAGATGAAGCTTTCCAATTTTGCCCCTTTATATTAAAACCCCGTTATTTTTTTCTTTCTCCCAACCCATTATTTTTATCTCTTGATTATTTTAAATCAATGGTTCTCTAGTTCTCTATTGATCGCACCCCTATATATATATATATGTGGAGAGGATCATGAGAGAACTAATAATGAAGTATTTTTAATTTAATTAAAAAAATTTAAAATTTTTTTCTTTCATCCTTCTTATATGTTGTTATTCTTCACCACAAAAAAAATAAAAATAAAAAATAAATAAAAAAATTATCGAGTAATGCATATATGCAATACACCGACTTTTTTATAATGCATATGTTCAATAGTGTGCATTTTGATGTTTGAAATAGTGTTGAATATCATATATATAGTTGTTTGTATTGTTTATTTGCAATAGTGTTATATTATATACAAAAATTAAAAAAAAAATCGATATAGTGCATATGTGCATTAGTGCTGTATTACATATATGCGATAATGTGTTTTGCATACAATTATTAGTGTCGTATTTGCATATATTCAATAGTGTGTATTGGATAACGCAATTGTGTTGTATTATATGCAATAAAACACTATTGTATATATGCAATAGGCATTAGTGCACATATGCACTACAGTGCTACACCGACAATTTTTTTTGTAGTATCAATATCATCTTTTTAGAATGAGGAAAGAAAAAAAATCACAAAATAAATTTTTTTTAAATAGTTAAAAATAATTCTTTACTAGTTCTCTAGTTCTCTCTAGATCTCACCCATAAATATATATATATATATAGCAATGGCTTCAACATTCTGCACATGATTGCTGGAGCAATTGCCAATCTATGGAAAAGGTAACCATAATCGTAATGTAATTATCAGTGTGTGAGTAATTTATGAAGGGTAATTAATTTAATTGTGTGCCAATAAATGACATTTTATTTGTAGTGATATAAAAGTGATGTTTAATGAATTAAATATAAAGTATCCTATTACAGTATATTATAATAATACCACAATGATTAAGCGTCTTATGAAGTTTAAAGTTATAAAACTCAAGTGTCAAGTGTCTCAATAAGTTATGCTACAATGAAATTCTAGCGAATAAGCGTACTATAAAACTGATGTTTGATAACTCATATATCAAGTTTCCTATTACGGTGTATTACAATAACACCAAAATGGTTAAACGCCATGTAAATGTTAAAATTATAAGACCCAAGTGTCAATTGTCATATTAAGTTATGTATGATAAAACTCTAGCGAATAAGCGTCCTATAAAACATATGTTTTATGACTATAATATCAAGTGTTCTATTACGGTGTATTATAATAACACCTCAATGATTAAGCGTCCTAAACGTTAAAGTTATAAAACTCAAGTGTCAAGTGTCCTGTTAAGTTATGTTATAATAAAACTCTAGCGAATAAGTGTCCTATAAACCAGATGTTTTATGACTAGAATATCAAATGTCCTATTACGATGTATTATAATAACACCACAATGATTATGCATTTTATAAAGGTTACAGTTATATGACCATAGTGTAAAATGTCCTATTAAGTTATGTTCTTATATAACTTCCACTAGAAAAGGTACTATAACACCGAACATTTATGACTTAACTACAAAGTGTCCTATTAAGTTATGTTATAATAAGACCTCCAGTGATGTCCTATTACATTACCACAAAATGGGACACCAACAACTGCAAGTCTTATAGATTACTTTATTATGATTTACATTTTAAGTGTCTTATTAAATTATATGATAATACGACCCCAAAGAATCATCGATCCTATTAAATAACTTTTTAGGACATCGGTTCTGTAGCGTATATTGTAAAAGGACCCCAATTGTTCATTTGTCCTATTAAATAGATTTTAGGACCCTATTTTACAAGCGTCCCACACAAAAGGTCCTAAAAAACTATTTTATAGTACGCACAAAAGCGTCATAAAAAACTATTTTATAGAACCTTTCATTTAATAAGACCAACGAGAAAAGCGTTTCATGTACATGGGTCGTAATAAGTCTCGGAACTCAAAAAGCGTCCTAATATCCCAAATAAGATTATGAAACCATATTTATGGTTGAATAAAATATCCATTAATAACCCAAAAAGCGTCTCAGTAAAAACATATTAGGATACTTTTACATTGTTTTAACATGTGCTTGCTCACCTTTAAATTTTTAATACGCATACAAGCGTCCTTAAAAATTAATTTATAAGACCCTTATGATGTAACATTATTTAGTACCCAAAAAAAGTCCTGATATCCCAAATAATATTATGAAACCAATTTCATGGTCGTATAATATATTCATTAACAACCCAAGAGTCCCAATAAAAACATACTAGGACACTTTTTCAATTTTTAACATGTGCTTACATACCTTTAATCTTTT
Organism: Bidens hawaiensis; assembly: GCF_021521415.1. NCBI lineage: Eukaryota > Viridiplantae > Streptophyta > Magnoliopsida > Asterales > Asteraceae > Bidens > Bidens hawaiensis. Next base: position 2,137,136 of record NW_027491152.1, on the reverse strand, counting down.
GATAGACATACAAGCGTCCTTAAAAATTAATTTATAGGACCCTTATGATGTAACATTATAGTACCAAGAAAAGGGTCCTAATATCCCAAACAAGATTATGAAACTAAATTTTATGGTGGCATAATATGTCTATGAACAACTTAAACATCCTAAAAAACATATTATGACACTTTTACAATGTTCTAACGTTTAATAGGACAAAAATTCGAAGTCCTAACAAATCATACAACCCTTTTTTAAACGTACACACACACAATTTGACGATACATTTATGGACATCTAAATATTGAAAGAAATAAAACTTCATTATATTAAATAAGCTTGTTCATAACGAAAACACTAAACATAAATAAGTTATAACATTATCCAACGTAAACTCTTGTAACATTCATCAAAAATTATTCAGGCAATAAAAAAAACAAGCACCATAAAATCCCGAGTCATCATGCATCCTCAATCCTCACGGACTACCTACAAATAAACCATTCATGTATAAGCATTAAGTTCCATGTTATTAAAATTACTCGTATCACAAGTTTAACAAATACATACTGAGATGAATGGACAAGGCCATGCGATGGATGCAACAATACAATCTTCAATTGTGGAAAATAACCCTTATGGTCTCACCAACTTTTCATTTATTTTTATTGGTACTTGAACATTTACCTCACACCATTTTGGTCCAATCTTTGTACCACCAACTAGCTCATTTAGGTCCAGGCTCTTCACCCATCCTCTTGCTACAGGCTTGGTAGGGTTTAGAACGCTTTTGAGTAGAACTTCATCTCCAACTGAGATTTTAGTTTTCAAAAAACAGTTATATATTAAACTCGAGTCATTATAGTGCAAAATAATTTTACAAAAAAGAAGATTTTACACTAGCAGGTTAACATTTTATTGAAAAAATGATCTGAAAAAAAACATCAATAGACATTGTTGTTTCCTAGTGTAGCCCTATGTAACCGTTATTTAATCACCAACTTACAATCAATTTTTGGATGAGTCTACAAGCTAAAGATTTACCTCTATTTCATAGCTTCTAAATATCCTAAGTCTAACAAAGTATCCAAATTACATACTAATCCTCTTTTTGACCATGTACTTTGTGCAAAATATAGTGACGTGCCTATTGTTTATAACATATTTCTGATGAAGTACAAAAGATAACTTACAAAATGTGGAACACTAAATATTTATATAGAAAAATACCCGTAAACGTGGAGGTCCACTGGTTACAATGGGGAAAGATAACGATGTAACAGATGCAAAACTAGAATCATCCTTCGATCCTTTCATCTCGGATACCTGGGCTTGTAACTGGACCGTGGTACTAGTAAGTTCTTCACGTTTAGACTTCAGTTGGATGTTTTCTCTACCAGGAATCCAACTTGTTCAGGTACTTAACTTTGCAATCTATTAGAATTTAGACATATATAATGTTTTAGGTGCTTTGAGCCTGGTGATGAATAAAGCACCTTAGGATGGCATAGCCTTAAAATGAAGTGCGAGGTTCAAACGAGGAAAGACTTACGGTGGATACCTAGGCACACAGAGACGAGGAAGGGCGTAGTAAGCGACGAAATACTTCGGGGAGTTGAAAATAAGCATAGATCCGGAGATTTCCGAATAGGTTAACCTTTGAAACTGCTGCTGAATCCATGGGCAGGCAAGAGACAACCTGGCGAACTGAAACATCTTAGTAGCCAGAGGAAAAGAAAGCAAAAGCGATTCCCGTAGTAGCGGCGAGCGAAATGGGAGCAGCCTAAACAGTGAAAACGGGGTTGTGGGAGAGCAATACAAACGTCATGCTGCTAGGCGAAGTAGTAGAATGTTGCACCCTAGATGGCGAAAGTCCAGTAGCCGAAAGCATCACTAGCTTACTCTCTGAACCGAGTAGCATGGGGCACGTGGAATCCCGTGTGAATCAGCAAGGACCACCTTGCAAGGCTAAATATTCCTGGGTGACCGATAGCGAAGTAGTACGTGAGGGAAGGGTGAAAAGAACCCACATCGGGGAGTGAAATAGAACATGAAACCGTAAGCTCCCAAGCAGTGGGAGGAGCCCGGGGCTCTGACCGCGTGCCTGTTGAAGAATGAGCCGACGAGAATGTCGGCTTGAGTAACGCAAACATTGGTGAGAATCCAATGCCCTGAAAACCTAAGGGTTCCTCCGCAAGGTTCGTCCACAGAGGGTGAGTCAGGGCCTAAGATCAGGCCAAAAGGCGTAGTCGATGGACAATAGGTGAATATTCTTGTACTACCCCTTGTTGGCCCCGAGGGACTACATTATAACCAAATAAAGAAAAAACTATTCATATTAAACGGCTTTAATGTTTAAACTCTCATACTCTCGTTGAATCCATAAAATTGTCACCATGGTCATTCGTATCATCCTCCTAAGAATTGCCACCATAATCATCGATATCTTCCTCATTTGTACCCACTAACAATCAAAAAAAAAATTATAGCAATTAAGATCTTGAAATACCTTTTCGTGATAAAAGTGACCCAAAACATAATTTGTAATATGCCTATACATGACTGCGAATAACACTTCACCTTGTTCAACTATACATGTTAAAAGACAACCAATAAACTAATTGTCAAGAGAAGCTATAGTTAACAGGGGCAACGACAATGGCCATCAAAACACAGCAAACACATAAAGAAGCAGAAATCAATCTAAATGAACCTAAAAAAACACCGAAAGACTAAAAGAACACACTCAACAATTTAGAAGCAATACCAGGAGAAAACAAAATCGAATACACCTTAACTCTAATTGTGTGATCCCGTTACGGATCTAGCCGCTATGATACATCGATTATGTACAAGATCTAAACGTTAAATTATTAGTTTATTGATAAATATGGATAAATACATTATGGTGGATGGAAATAACTTATTGAGAGCATAATTACATAGATCTAGATCTCTCTCTAAATATGTACACCCACAAATGAGCATGGAACCACCTATTTATAGGCCACATGCTCCATTTACAATAAATATTCAATCTAGACTATGTATAAATTATTCGAATTCTACGGACAACAATTTCATGCACTAACACTATAATACCAAAACATTAGCAGCCCGCATTAAACAAACTGTTAATCCGATCCTATCTATATGCATAAACACAAACTAATTCATACTGTCCAAGAAACAATCTCAAATCCAAAATATTATTACTGACTTAAAACCTAATTTAGATGGACTTTTTATGCAATCACAATGAAAAAAATGAGCAGATATGAGTATTGGTGCGTTGCATTTTGATGTGTACGTAATCACAATGAATCAATCAGCCTAGGTAAAACAGAGTTACAATTTTCCTAAGGTATGATATGTCTTACACAATCCCAATGAATCAATCAATCTAGGTAAAACTGAGTTAATTTTCCTAAGATATGATATCCAAGTTACACAGGCTACAATTTGATCATAGTTAAACCAGAAATAGTGGTGTCACTCATGATCCTTCGTAATTAAATTATACCAGGAATAAAGAAAAGGCGGTTAATTTAAATATTTAAAGAACATGCTCGCTTCAATAATGGCATATGATCATTATTATTCAATCACATTTTTTACCTGCACATTTCAAGATATCATCTTTTATAACCCCATAAAACTAAGATTATATGATTAAACACACAAGTATATAATTTGGGCCTCTCGGCTCTTAGTGCACCTTGAACTACAGCAGCATTAGTCCCAGAAGAAGAAGCTCCGGATGTAAAGATGTTATTTCCCTACAACAAATGACAAAATTCAAATTTCATTTCATATTATTAGTGTAATAATATTGTATTTTGTCACCATAACTCTACATTTCTCTTAAAAATAAATAATCAACCCATGTATATACCGTTATGACCATAACATAACTGAGAATCTCTATGAGCTCTTGATGCATGTATCCCAAATAGCATGGATATTTAGAAGTCAAGTAATTAAAAAAGTCAATAATAGACATCATATAATAACTAAGCACTTAAAGTAGTTTTCTCCATGCATGATTTCAAACAAAATGGATATTTAGAAGTCAATTAATCAACTGCAACAAACCTGGTTAACGTAAGAAAGTAAACGAAAATGACCATTTTACATAAAAAAATCTTAGCGGGCAGATTGAAACTCTTCTAACTAGACAATGTAACAAATTTATAAATTTATCAAATAGCATAGATACCTTATCATCATCAACAAGAAGAAAAAAACACAAAAAGTAGCAAAAATTTAACCTGCTTATCACCAACAACAAATATTATTTTGCTGCTTTGAGAAGCCTATCACCTCCTTATCTGTAACTCGTTGTGGTCTTTTTCAAATGTCTTTTAACAATAGTTAATGTGACTCTTTCTTTCAATCATTACTTATAAATAGTTACTGAAAGCCATGAATTATGATACAAGAACAACAAAACACATAAAATTACCATGTTAAAATTTCAGAATACTTCAAAACAGAATAGTAACCATAAATTCAAAGGACGAGAGACAACGAAGTGTAAAATGAAAAAAACAGTCCACATTGTAGCTAAATGAACACTAAAAATCCAAGCAAAAATATAAAAAAGACATATCAAGTACACCGGTTTATAACTTTAAAATATCTTAACCTAATTACAAATATGTTGTAGGTTCCCAGCCGGATCCTCACGGGAGTATCTCGTACACGGAGGGTGCAGAATCTCCTAAGTATACGATTACGAGTGTATGAACGAGATAACTAAACGAACACGTAACAAGAGCAAGCACGTAAACCAAAGACTTAATTGTTATTAGCTTCCTAGAGCTCTTAACCAATAAGCCAGCCGTCAAAAGTTAATATACCCAAAAACCTACTCAGCCACGACGTAAGTTAGGTTATTATAACCTACGACAACTTCGCCAAACAGGCTTGGCGAAGTTGTCCCTAACTTCACTATTGGTTAGGTTCGCACAATACTAAAACAACGACCATTAAGTTCACCAAAATGTAACAAACAATGTACCGATTACAGACACGATAAACTAAATACTAATGAACTACTGGCACATTGCACCAACAGACTCCCCTTTGGCAGTAGCTTCATTTCTCTTATAGCTTTGTCTCGTCTTGTAATCCAAAAAGCCGTTCCAACTATCTTCAGGCATGCACACCTTGTCTCACACAAACCGAGACCACCCTTTGATACTTCTTGGCTTCATCTTTCCAAGAAGGAATATAAAAGATCGTATTTTCATTTAGTACCTGCAAATCAGCTTGAGACAAGTTAACCGGGTGCATAAGATCATACATCCTTAAGATCTCCTGTTCATCTTGATCTTCCATCACAGCTTCAGCGGTCTAGCAATCAACATACCGCCATTTCAAGTCTTTCAGCACATCCTGAGGCATAATCTTCATCGGAATCTCTGTTAAACATCGAATGGGCTTGTATTTCATAATCATCCAAGGTTTTCCATCTGTCCTCATCCCCCTTTCAGCATCCTCAATCAACTTTCCCTTCTATGGTTTTAACAACTCGAAGTTCTTCTCCTTGACCACTTCATTCCACACTATCCTTCCAATCCAACCAGCATACATATCCCCACTCCTGTTAGTCAATTTCAAATGAGCCAAATCTCTTACCTCACACTCGGGCAACGTGTTGAACGATCTCAGCTTCTTTGCAAAAATACTGAATCCCATCATATCTCTTAACCGCAAACACTTTAAGCTGATCATCATAAAGCCAACAAATGATACCTTTCTTTGATTCATTATACCCGTATATGTTATAATTCCTTTTGAATATCAGAGGCACCTCAGGTTTTTTTGTTTTAATAAACCAATGAACACATTCCTCCTTCCATCTAGGTTGTTCTTCCCACTCAGAATCACCACTTACACCATCATCTTGACTCACATGTTCTTGACCACTAGCCGGAATATCATGTTCAACCCTATCTTTCGGTATCTATCCTTCTTCCAAACCATTGTCAATCTCGATCTTTTCACATAGCTTTTCAATCTCACTGTATGGTAACAAATCTTCAACAATCTCATCGTCATCATCCACAACAATAGTCTCACCACCTGCACTACCAGACGGATCAGTAGACTCCTCCTGAGATGCGGAAGCCCAAAGAGGTCGTGAAGTTCTTGGCAGCTCACCACCTGCATCTTTCGATGCATTGGGATCATCATCTCTGTCCTCCCTTCTCTTTGATCTCAACTCATCTCCCTTGTAACTACTCTCCCCCTGAGATGCTAAGTACTTCTTTAAGACATCAAAAAGTTTACCGTGTTCACCCAGGAGAGCCGTCTGAAGTTGATTTTCAGCCACCAGACGTTGGATGGCCTGAGTCTGAATAACATTGATACTCGACTGCTCAGCAACACATCCAGAGACGCAATTCGCTTGGAATCCGACAAAGTAGTATCAAATTCAAATGACATGTGAGAAATATCCTGAGCATATGGTGGTGGAATACCCAAACTTACTGGAATCTCAGATATAGGTGGAATAGTAACTGGGGGTGGAACTGAGACTGAGGACCCAGCAGTAGCCACCAACGCGGATTCAACATACACAGCAACCACCTCAGATGGAGTAACTGAATGAGGTGATAAAGAGACAATCTCTAATGTAGACGCATCCACCGTAGAAGGCACAATAGACGGTGCTGACAAAGCCACCATGGATACACCAGAAATCACTGTCAAGGGGGAAGGTGAGGATGGTACAAGTGTAGACATACCAGATAACTATGAAGGAGCAAAGTGAACTACACGTGAACTTTCACCACCCCTAGCCTTCTTGGATCTATGAACTAGAGCATACATCTTTTCCTCATAATCAGACTCACTGTCATCATCAGAACTTTTCTTTCGTTTTCCCTGTATCTTTCCTGAGCGGCCAGAACCCTCTATGCGTCAACAACATCATCTGTGGATGAATAAGATAAACTTTCCTCAGAATCCTCAACTAAGGGAAGTGACTGACCAACTGAACCGGCAACCGAAGAAGATCGAACCCCAGACACATCAACCAACGAAACTTGAACTTCGGAAGTATCAACCGTAGACATATCAAAAAAACCTTGCCCCCCCAATGGCAACATCAAGATCTACCTCCTCGTTGGCAGACACAATAGGTGCAATAACTGGATCATCCATAACTGGAGCACCTTGAACTGGAGCATCTAGAACTAGAAGATCTTGAACCACGAGAGGTGGTTGCGGAATATCAGCTTGTGCTTAAACAGGATCAGCAAATCCATCATCTGGTGGAGCAACATACGATGGATTCACAAGATACCCAAATAAAGTGGTGTGTCTCGGACGACGCTCAACATTGCTTCGTGCGCTCAATGATCTACACTGAGCAAAGATTCTCTTACTCACACTATCCCCAAATGAAATAGGATGACGTTGTGGAAGGTTTAGAGCAACATGATTAAGAATCATCTGTAAAAATCTGGGATACATCAAGAACCGTTCCCTAGCCACTGCTCTTCGTTGACGATCAATCTCATAAAACACCATCTGACCATAGCTAAACGGTTTATCGTATGTCAACGCGGTCATAGCAGATTGCATTGTCGCACCCATACCATCAGAACCCGCTTTGCGACCAGACATGCAAACAGTCAACACATGCATAAAGAAACGCCATTAATCAAGTAAGAACCCTTTGCGACGTTGAGAGTCTGCCAAAGGACCTGAGTAACCCATGCGACAAAAATCACCATTCTGAAACGTTGTCGGAGACTCAGTAGGACCATCATCTTCTGCAACAGACCCAAACTGCAAGGCTGCCCATATCTGATTAGTTGAAGACTGCACAACTTGCTCGTTGACAGTAGCACGCATAACTAGAGGTTCCACGCGACAATCATACTCAAACGTTCTCCAAAAGTCTTCAACATTCGGCAATGAGATCAGAAGAGTCATGGAGATAGAATGAAAAATCCGAGAGCGTATGAGAAACAGAATAATCTCAGCGTAATCCTCAGCTCCACGGTTATCTGGGTCTAGAGTAACAAATATGTTGTGACCCGGAAAAATTGTTGTTTGTCTCCGTCACCTCCATCACCACCTGTGCCACCAGCACCAGCAACCTCAGCCATATCTGCAGCGTAAACGAGCTAATTTAGAAAGATGCATAAGCAGTTGGTAACTTCGCTTATCAGGTTAATGGAGAAGTTGAGATTTAGCAAAGTTAAACTCAGATAATACAGAAAGCGAAGTTAATGGCTAGGCGAAGTTAAGATAACATCGCTCCATGAGCAGCCCAGATTCAAGCACCTTGTTCTTGCAAATAAATACAACCATATGATCAACGCAGTATATATAGGGTCCGATAAAGACTACCAGAAACATGTTTTATCATAATCAGCAACGATGAAGGAGAATTAAGGCCGCTGTTTGCTAATTTCCAGTAAAAATCACTAAAATAGTCTGGTTAGAAATAAATAACACAAACAGGTATTCAATTATGAATCAACATGGAGTAATGAACCTTAGTAGGAGAACAGAAGCAAATTAGAACAAGGTTGATTCGGAAGATAAGTTCGCCGAGGGTTTAAGGAAGTTTGTTTGACCTATTTTTACCATTGAGGCGTTTATATACTTTCAGAAAACCCTGGAGCGAAGTTAGGATAACTTCGCCCAAACATCAACTTCGCCAAGGCGAAGTTAAAGTGAAATAAGACCTTTGAAAAACTTATAACAATAATGAGTAACCCGTGATATAACTGAGAATTGTTTTAAATTAAAGTAAATAAAGTAAGAATTTTTGCGGGATCAAATTTCAGTCTATGAGAAAAAAAAAGATAGCGCATATGAAAAGACCCGAACATGGAATCATATTGACTAAGATGTTGTCACAAGGATTCATGTCCAGCGTTATTATGACATAGAGAAACAAGTTGAAGGCAGGTATATAAAACTTAGCATGATTTTCATTGTTTCTGTGATACGAATTAGGTTCAATTAGGTACAGAATTTAGATGAACATCACTTATGGACCTGTGATACCTCCTATCTATTCTCAAGGCATATTTGGCTTTCCCTAGATCACCCCAATTTGACTTCAACCCCCTAGCGCTTGATCAAAAGTTTTACAAGACATTCGGCTTTACATGCCTTTCATTAAGTGTATACAGAACTTAAATCTAGCAGATTTAGGTTGTATCACTTCAACTTTTACGCATCATGGAAAACTATCATGCCAATCAATGACTGTTCTAAAGCCTTTTAAGCTTAATAACTTCACCCGTTAGGCACACAAAATCAATTTATCTATCATTTTCCAAAGGTTGAATCAATTTTCAATTTAAAAACCAACTTTGAAGCTTCTTGAAAAGCTATAGACTGAATGATTATATCACTTCCCAGAGAAAACAGAAAAACAATTTAAATTCAATCGCCCCGGTCACTTCTTAGTTCTTAGGTAAATGGTCATCCTGTATGTCCAGTTGGTTAACAGGACCAAACACATATAAATATATGTCCCTCAAACTTAGAGCTACTGACATAGTTTTCAGCGAAGAAATAAAACACATCACAATGACCCAGACGCTTTTGGTTTTCAGGTGAATAGCTATCCTATTGAATCTACCAGTAGATTAGAGGACCAAACATATACAAGTGTATTTCCTTCAGACTTGAGCAACTGACATAATTCTAAGTGAGAGTGAAGTTTTTTTAAACAAAACAAAATACAAGTTACTCGGGATTGATCATCCCATTTAACTCAATAAGGTTTTGAAAACGAGATCGGTCAAAAGCTTTTGTAAAAAGATTGGCGAAATTGTCCAAAGAATCAACCTTTTCAAGCACAATTAATTTCTTCTCAGCATAATCCCATATAAAATGATGACGAATGTCAATATGTTTAATTTTACTATGCTTTACGGGATTGTTAGTTACTGAGATATCAGCAGTATTATCAATGCAAATAGGAGTATGAGTGAAATTCAGACCATAATCTCGCATTTGTTGTCGTATCCACAAAACCTGGGAGCAGCAGTTTGATGCTGCCATATACTCAGCTTCACAAGTTGATATTGCTACTGAGGTCTACCTTTTGCATTGCCACGACACCAATCTTCCTCCAAGAAACTGACAGCCACCGGTAGTCGACTTCCTATTCTGATTACAGCCTCCATAGTCAGAATCGATGTATGCCACTAGATCCAGTTCACCTCCCTTTGGATACCAGAGACCCAACTTGGGTTTTCCTTTAAGATACCGAAGTATCCTCTTCACGCCTTTCATGTGTGACTCCTTTGAATTCGCCTGAAAACGTGAACAAACACAAACTGCAAACATAATGTCAGGTCTAGAAGCAGTTAGATACATTAAAGAACCTATAATTCCACGATATTGAGTGGGATCCACATCTTCATCACTGTCAGAGTCAGCACCCAGTTTGTGGTTGACACAAATTGGAGTATCATATGGAATACTTTCTTCCATATTGAATCATTTGAGCATATCGTGAACATATTTAGTTTGGTAAATAAACATTCCGTCCTTCTTCCGATATACCTGTAAACCCAAAAAGAAAGTTAGTTCACCCATGGAGCTCATCTCAAATCTTTTCTTCATGACCGCCTCAAATTCCTGACACATAGAAATATTTGATGCCCCGAAGATAATATCGTCCACATACACCTGGACAAGAAGAAAATCCTTCCCATTCCACTTCACAAACAACGTGCTGACAATCTTTCCTCTCACAAATCCATTCTCCAGTGGGTAATCAGATAAGGTTGCATACCGAGCCCGTGGAGCTTGATGTAGACCATATAATTCTTTATTGAGTCTGTACACATGATCTGGAAAGTCTGGATTTGGAAAACCTGGAGGTTGCTCAACATATACCACTTCGTCGACCTTACCATTCAGAAAAGCACTCTTAACATCTAGCTGAAACACCTTCATTTCTTTGTGAGCAGCGAAGGCCAAGAATAGGCGAATTGCCTCCAGCCTTGCCACAGGAGCAAACTCCTCATTGTAGTCGATCCCTTCTTACTGATTAAATCCCTTGACTACCAGTCTCGCGTTGTTCTAGACGATTACACCTTTCTCATCTCTTTTGCATTTGAACACCCACTTAGTATCGATTGCATGCACATCTCATGGCTTCTCAACCAACTGCCATACCTCCATTTTGTTAAACTGAGCCAAAATTCTTCTTGCATGGCTTCGACCAAGAGCTATCCTTCAATGCTATCTGATAGTTTTTCGGTTCTATTTGACTGATATAGCATGCATACAAACATTCATGCATAATACCAGTATCTTTGATGCTCACATACACACATGTGTTTTCTTCCAAGCTACTTTTGCTTTTCACTCCATCTGAAGGATTACTAATCACATTCTCTAGAGGATGATTCTTTTGGATTCTTGTGGTTTTGACAGGAGCAACTTCTAAGTCTTCACCCAGATTAGGAATGAAAAGGATTTATGAACTCATCTTCATTTAAGACAGCTGGTGTTTCTTCAGCACTAGACACGTTTGATCTTTTATCTTCAACCTTTAGGCGATGCATGATGGATTCTTCTTCATCAATTAGCATCTGAGTGGCCATCCTTTCTTCCATATCTGTAAATTCATTAGAAGGTAGATTAAAAGACTTAAACAGTTTGTCATAACTAAAAACCTCATCTGGTCCCATGCTAGGCTTTGGAGGCTTGTAACTGGTAATGTCATTGTTACAGACCACCTCAACCTTGTTGATCGATAGATTAAAGACTCTTCTATTGGGAGAACCAACTATGTAACCAACGAGAATACCTTCGTCAGCTTTCTCACCAAATTTTGAATTTGTCTTTAATATCGAACATGGAGAACCAAAAGGTTCGAGACCAGACAGATTAGGCTTTCGACCATGCATTAATTCATAACACGTTTTGTTTAATCTTTTAACAATCAAAACATGATTAAGGATACAGCAGGCTGTAGTGACGGCCTTAGCCCAGAACACCACTGGAAGCTTAGCATCTGCCAGCATAGTCCTAGCTCCTTCGATTAGCGTTCTATTTTTTCTCTCGGCTACTCCATTCTGTTGTGGAGTGTATGGTGCACTGAACTGATTCTCTATCCCTTTTTGCAAACAAAACATTTCCATTTGATAATTCTTGAACTCCGTCTCGTTATCACTTCTGATGAATTTGACTTTTCCTCCAATGATGTTCTCCACATTGGTAATCAAGTTAAATACCAAATGCACTGTCTCATCCTTAGCTTTCAAAAAATACACCCATGAGTATCGGGAGTAGTCATCGGTCACTACTAAACAATAAGACGTTCCACCCAAACTTCTAACATTTATGGGACCAAATAGATCCATGTGGAGCAGGTCTAGAGGTGTGACAATCAAATTAATTAGCTTGGAGTGATGCGGCTTCTTGTGTTGCTTTCCTTTCTTGGATGACAGATATTTATCTTCAAAGTTTAAATTCTTCAATGGAACCCCCAGTACCAACCCATTCGTGACAATGTAATTCATTTTACGTAGATGGATGTGTCCCATTCTTTGGTGCGACAACTCAGATTCAGATTCCGTTGCTTTGGATAAAAGATATGATTCTTCTGTAGCTATCTTGGTGGGACGTCATGTCCATCACATAGGTATCCTTCTCTCTTGGAGCTTTCATGACAATCCAACTTTCTAGAATCTTGAAGCCAGGATAAATCACTAAGGCTTCGTCCTTTGTAAAGTGCACAGTGCATTCTTTGTCACAAATCTGAGAAACACTCAGAAGATTGTGCTTCAATTCTTCCACAAAATTTACTTTTTCCAATCTGATCCTTCCGTTCGTAACCGTACCAATGCCTGAAATCCTTCCTCCACTTTCTCCAGCGAAACTTACTCTACCTCCTTGTACTGCCTTCCAGTCAAGTAACAATTTCTTGTTACCTGTCATGTGCCCGGAACAGCCACTGTCGACAACCCACCTGTTGTTCACAGTCCTTTCAGACTGTTCCTGCACATTTAAAGGAAATAATTAAAAGCAGGGGACCCAAGACCTTCCGGTATTGGGGTGTTCAAACCTGTTAAACGACATCCAACCAGCTGGTTGTCTAAAGTTCCTTTGGGGAAACCTGCCATTTGGTCTGAAACGAGGATTTCTAGAGTAACGATTATGAGACCAACCAAAAATCTCTGAATTTCTAGTATTAAATGTAACATCCTACTTTTGATTATTATAATAAAATAAATTTCGTTTATCTTATAGCAGGTCGTTATCGGTTTAAATAAATAGAATATGAGTTGGGCTTGTGTTGGTTAAATGGATATGGGTTATGGACTTGGGTTATGAAAGAAAGAAGGAAAGACCATGGGCTTAAGCCCATGATTCATAAATATATAAACCCTTAATCTCCATTTAATCCTCATTCACACATATTCCATACACCACCAAAACACACTTAAGATCTTCCTCTAGTTATCTCCTTCTCTAGCCGAAACCAAGAAAGAATCTGAGCACCGACCCGAGGTAATGATAGTTTAATATTGCATGAGCTTAACCCGTTAGATATAGTCACGAAACGACGATCCGACAACGTTAAACCGTTTAAGTCACTAGATCCGGGTGGAATCGGGTATAAACCGAACCTATGATGAGCTTAGGGGTCACCCTAGCTCAGATCTAGATCGAACGAGACGAAAAACGGTGAAAAACGAGTAAAACTCGTTTTTCTGACGTGTTCGCGGTTTTCCGGCGACGGTGCCGGAAGAGTTAATACGAGGATGTCAGGGAATGTTCTGACATTCCCTGACCTAACCCTAGTTCGCTAAGGGTAACTAGCGAATTAGAAGTGATTAGCTAAGCTGATTCATCTGTGGGAATTTAACGAATTAGCTTCAGTTCGTTAGGGGAAAGATAGCAAATTACCCTTGATTCGCTATAGTTAAAAGATAACGAATTAGCCCAATTCGTTATAGTCATTCGTTAAAGGATAACACATTAGAAGGTCCAGTTCGCTATATGGACTGATTCGTTAGAGGGTCCAGTTCGTTACCATGACCAGTTCGTTAAAGGTTTCAATTCGTTACCAGTTCGCTAGGATAAGTAAAGAACCAGATGTTTAACAAAATTACAGAATGGTCCCCGGACTTAGAAAAGAAGGATTTAATTACAAAGAAACCCTTGAACTTTTATGTAGCAAATTATTTAATGATTCAAAATCCTAATGGAAAATGTGTTAACCCCAGCCAGGGGCTCTGCCCCTTGGACCTCGCTAGGGGCTGCCGCCCCTAGAACCCCACTACCAGGGACGCTGCCCCCGGACCCCCGTACGTTGAGGGTAATAATTAAACTAGAAAGACGATATGTGTAGTGATAGTTTATTGATACGTATAATTATTATACAGTTAGTCGTGCACAGCTCAAGAAGGGAATAACCGTAAACGGTGAACACAACCGAATTGAGGTGAGTTTCTAGCCCCACTTCCTTGTTATGTTTTCGGGGTTGTGTGCATACTCGATGTGATAGTTAATACACTTACCTTAGGTGGTAAGTGTATGCCTTGTATGATTTATGTATGATGATTGCTTGACGGTGCGTGAACGATCTTCTGATATTGCATGCGTCGTCAAGTGGTAGTTAAAGGTATGATTGATATGTATGATGTAAGAATGATGTATGTATGAATGCATATGATGTATGAATAGTGTATGTACGATATGTTAATGGTACGTGAACGCTCTTCGGAGATTGCACGTATTGTCAAGGAACGTATGTAAAGGACAGGTATGATATATTAGTACGAATGTAGGGAACCGACCCTAATAGTATCGGCGAATGAAGGGAACCGACCCTAATAGTATCGGCGAATGTAGGGAACCGACCCTAATAATATCGGCGAATGCAGGGAACCGACCCTAATAATATCGGCGAATGCTACAGGGCAGAATGCTCTTTAAAGGTATATGTAGGAATGAAAGTATGTACATAAGTATGTAAATGAGTATGTAAGAAAATACGAAAGTATGTGTCTTCGGATACATGTGTATGTATATGGATGTAATGTATGTTACCTGATTAACTAGAACTCACTCAGCGTAGCTGACTTTTAGTATGCACGCAGGTGAGTAGAATGAGGCAGCTCGCTTGATGAAGACACATGGCATGGAATTGAAGACACTGGCATCTCAAGGAAATGTTATGATGCTTTAAAGACTATGTTTGAATTTAAATAACTATGAATGTTTGTTAAGACAAGAAATGATAGATATGTAATATATTGGTTGAAGTTTTATATTCCGTGTAAAGTTTTAATTAACTCTGATATTTAGAACTGCGTTTATGAGTAAATCCAACAATAAAGTGAGGCACCGGTAACGGGGCCTTACATTAAAACTTTCAGTCGACTCAAAGTTACGGGTTTTATGGTTAACTGGGAAAAAACGAGGTTGATTTCTTTGAAATCTTGGATTGATCCAAGGTTTGGTGTTAGTGAAATTGACTCTAGTTCGAACACCAGTTTTAGGTTTCGTTTTATTCTCAGTCAGGTTTGGTCTCATACTCTTAGCCTTCTTTCTTCTCAGGGGACAGGTACTAACGACGTGTCCCTTGTTATGACATCTAAAGCAACTCTTATTCAATATTCAACTGTTCATCTGAACACCCTTATCAGGAGTAGCTTCAGAAGATGAGGTTGGTTTACTGACATTTTGTTTACATAGGGGGTAACGAAAGGGTTTAAAGAATATTTCCTTTCGCCAAAGGTGACATTTGACCCCCTTTCAGTAAAACAACTTCATCATCCACTCTATTAGCGTTGACAGACTTACTACTAGACTGGGACTCTTGATCGGTAACAAAGGAATTTGTCTGAATCGGTTCGTTAACTATCTTGGCTACCTCTTCAAGGTTGACAAGATTAACGGAGGTTTTTCTTAACTAAACCTTATCGGGTTCTATGTCCATGCTTATAGAACTCGATATGGTATTATCCGTCTAAACACAAACAGGTGGCTGATTACTAGGATTATAAGTGCAGTTGTTATTATAAGGTGGTGGAACCTCAGAGAATCCAATTCCCCCTTTATCAATCGGGAAACGTTGAACACTTAGGACATGGTTTAGCATCATAGAGGAATTCCTAACTGTTCAAGTTTCCTATTTAGTTCCACCACTTTTACTTGATAATCAGCTATCTATTTGTCTTTTTCAGCCATAAGTTTGGTCTTTTCTTCCACAACTTCATAACTCAAATCAATTACTTGTATTTACTTAGCTAAAGTGGCCTTAAGGCTTCTAATTTCTTTTTCACAAGCTTTTATTTTAACCGAGTAACTGTTTTCCTTTTGTTTAGAAAAGTGGTGTTCTTCTTTTAAACTTTTTAATTCCTTTTCCAAACTCATATACTGATCAGTTAAAGCAATTAATTGTTCAGACATTTTCTCACATTGATCACATTGAAGTTCAGAACATACCTCTGAGAGCTGATCATTCGTTTCTGCCATGTACACTTGGTCCTTCACTGTTTCCTTTTCATATCTTCCAGCCAAAATGTTCACCAGATTAGCTTGTTCAATCACCTCTTCTACTTGAATGTTCCAATTATACCCACCATCCTGTTGAGACACCATGGCTTTTGTCTCAGTACCATTTCCATTACCATTCTGATGAGTAGACCTATTCTGACTCCTTTCAACCCTCTTGTTCGTACATTCTCTTGCAAAGTGCCCATTTTGTTGGCAATTGTAACATCAAACTTTGGACTTGTCAAACCCTAGTCTCTCTCCTGCGAACTTTCTCCCTGTCTTTTTCATAAACCTTTTCACCCTTCTCACTATCATAGCCATTTGCCATTGCAGATCCATCTCCTCCATGTCGTCAGCATCTATTTGATCATAATCTTCATCTAAAGTGGCAGGATCATCTATCTTTCCTTTGATGTAGTTCTCATAGGAAGCAATAAAAGAGGCATAGAGTGCAAATTGTTGTTCAGCAGATTTTACACTCATAGGCATCTTTGAGTCATTCACATTCAAAGGACTTGTAGAAGAGTTACCAACTTATGATTGAGGTTTTGAGGAAGTACTTCCACCAGCAACAAAGCATATATCTCCATCTATGTTCATCAGCACATGACCATCTTGAGTAGAGTTTGTTTCACCACCTGAGTAATGAGCAGCCGATGCAGCCTTAGAGCTTGAGTTTGGAGAGCCTTTTTCACCATACATTCCCAGATCTTGAACCTGATCAGTTGGTGTCTCTTTCCTTATCATATTAAGCTCATAGGTAAGTAACTTGTTGACCACCTTTTCCAAATCAAAACTTTCAAACTCTTTGTCTTCTTTCATCAAAACTGTGTACATCTCCCATTTTGGTGGAAGAGCATCCAGAAGGTTTTCTACTATCTCACTCTTAGTATACTTTATAGAGTAGTTATTCAACTCGTCATCAAATGATAGTATCTTCTGATGATGTCATCAAGTGTTTCATTCATATAGTACTTGACACCAAGAATTGAGTTTTCAGCAGTTTTGTCTTTGAGCTTCGAATTTCCACATTTCCTTCAAAACAATTTTCCAATGCTTCCCACAACTCTCTAGCAGACTTGTACTTTCTGAATGTATGTAGAATTACTTGAGGCAGTGCCATAGTTATTGCTGCTAATGCTTTACATTCTGCTTCGTACATCTTCTTCTCATCATCCTCCATCTTATTATACTTCCTTAGCTACTCACGACCTTCAAACTCTGTAGTTGGAGGAATGTAACCATGCTGAATACATACCCACATCTTTGCATCCTAGTACTTCACGTAATGCACAAATTTGTCTTTCCAATAAACAAAATCAGTGCCTTTTAGTAGCTTTGAAGCCTTAGTCGCTAAACCAACCTCAACCTCCATTTTTACCAATTCAGTGATGTTTATCGAAGTCATGATTACTGAAACGAGCACAGAGACTTGTTCAACAGTGTTAGGGCGATGTTAGGTTAACTTCACCCCAACAATAAATTTGTTTAAGGAGAAGTTAATTTACAATTTCTTTTAACTTCGCTAACAAACAACTTTGCCAACTATTAACTTCTCAAAAGATAACTTCGCTTGATATATCTTCGCCAAAACCCTAAATGATGCTGACGGCAACTTCCCTGGTTTATTTGGATCTGATTCTGAGCACAGTTTCACTGATTTAGGGTGGTTTAAAGGTAATAGGGTGCGCAACGAGGGTAATACAGTATAAAATTGGACTGAACGGACGGTATTTTACGTGAAACAATTCCGCGAAAAGTCTTGCGGAAGTGTTTTAACACTTGTGTGATAATCCCGAACCACACAATCAAGAGCAATGCTCTGATACCAACTGTAGGTTCCTAACAGGATCTACACAGGAGTATCTCATACACGGAGGGTGTGGAATCCCCTAAGTATACAATTACAAGTGTATGAACGAGATAACTAAACGAACACGTAACAAGAGCAAGCACGTAAACCAAAGACTTAATTGTTATTAGTTTCCCAGAGCTCTTAACCAATAAGCCGTCAAAAGTTAATACACCCAAAAACCTACTCAACCAGGGCGTAAGTTAGGTTTTTATAACCCACGACAACTTCGCCAAACAATCTTGGCGAAGTTGTCCCTAACTTCGTTGTTGGTTAAGTTCGCACAATACTAAAACAACGACCATTAAGTTCACCAAAACGTAACAAACAATGTACTGATTACAGACACGATAAACTAAAGACTAATGAACTACTGGCACATTGCACCAAGATATGTTACTGAAAACATCTTACATTGTAGGCAAGTAGCAATTGATAAAATAATTGAAAATTTTAGTTATACATAATTATAATTATAACATTGTAAATGAAATTGAACAAAATAGGCTACAAGACCCAACCTGCATTGTGGAATATAGGCATAACTTTAAGCGGGAACCCCTAATTTCGACCTTATTGATTGTTGAGGGCGACCATTGTGAAATTCTAATCTTCCATACTTCAAATAATTAACAATCTTATTTAAGTGGCCACTTAACAACCAGCCTCTGGTACCGCCATTGTCAATCTCGTTGCTTTTGAACCTTAGTTCAGTCGACAAATCGCCATCGATTTCTGCCAGATGTTGCAGTTATAAAGAAAAAGGCTTTTTTTAGGGGAATCGGAAGGGTTTTGGATGAAGGATATAGCAGGGATGACGATGCGGAATTAAGAGCGGCGATATGAGCGGCAACAATGAATTGGGTGAAAATTTTGAACGGATTCAGAAAATGTATAACATTTATGAAACCTTCAAAATTGATATGAGCGGCAAAGATGAATTTGGTGAAAAGTTTTACTACTCATTAAATTGACTATTACCTTCAAGTTTATTTTTATTTTTGTTCTTAAGAGTGTAAAACAACTCCGTAATACGGAGATAATAACTAGTTTATGTATAGTTCAGGGAAAAAAGTGTTATGTTTTATTAAAAAATGGTTTCGGATACTTGAAAGGAATGAGTGACGCCTTCAAAGATAAGGTTTTCAGATGTAGTTGATAGTGGTAATGAAAAAAAATGGGAGTGATGATGCAAGATTTTTAAGTTACGTAGTGTTACAATTTAAAAAAAAAAAAAAAAACTCTAGTTACATATGTAATAAAAAAAGGCTTTTAAAAAATCAAAACATTTTCTAATAAATAAAAAAAATAATAAATATACTTATTTGAATAGAAAATGTTTTTTAATAATTGAAAACATATATTTTAAAAAAATGAAAGGGAAACTAAGACTCGTTAATATTCTTAAGACTAATATATGAGCCGCTAATACATTAAACTAATGAAAACTTTATGAAGAAATTTCAAATATGAGTCCCTTGTAAAGTTTACCGTCTTTATTAGGACTGATTTTTTATCTCTACTAGATTTTCAAAAAGTGGTAGAACTTACGTCGAATACTAGGGATATAATACTAGTCCTTAAATATAGATAGCCTAAAAAACTATTAGGAGACTAAATATCAATTCCAAATAAGGTATCTTATTAGATATCTGTAAATAATTTTCATTCTACGATACTTTCTTTAAAACAATATAACTTTTGTCAAATATTTTAAAGGCTGAAAATCTTTCTTTGTTAATTTCATATACAAACGACATTCAAGACTATATATTACTCCTTGATTGATTGATTCCATCCATTTTAGAGTTTTAAGAACTAATTTCTAATCTCTATTATTTTTTCATTCATATTTAAAGACTAAACATCAGTTGCCTACATGTGTAGGCAATTTTTTTATTATAGAGAGAACACATTTGTCACTGAAATTCGGTCACCACTATGTTTTCTTCAAAAAATAGATGTGGCCAGCATATATGTGCAACTGAAATTTAGTCCCAAATGAGGTGCCTAAATATCAGCGACTAATTATTAGTCACTAAAACATGTTACATAAAAATTAGTCCCAAATACTAACAGTAACTGATAAATCAGTACTAGATACTACTTATTAGAAACCGATACATCAGTCCTTGATACTTTAGTCCCTACTGGTCACTTTGTTTGTAGTGAATTGTAAGTAGTTTCTATATGTTTATATGTTTGAACTACCATGTTGGGTTTGTTGTTTGGGCCCGAGTCGGGTTGTATGGTTTTCGGATTTAGATATAATTGAAAAAAAAAGCGTTCGAGTTGTTCGGTTTTTGGTCTTAGATATAACTAAAAAAAAGTGTGCGGGTTGTACGGTTTTGGGCTTACATGTGATTGAATAAAAAAATGTCTAATTTTTTTGGGAGTTCAAAAGAAAGACTATAAATGCTTTGGTTATTTATATTTTCAGGTTGTTGGGTTTGGGTTAGTTTGGGTCGGTGTTTTTCTTTTTTTTTGAGTTGGTTAGTGTCGGGTAGTTCGGTTTCGTTTGCGTTAGTTCAGGTTGGGTTCTTATATTCATGGTTGTGGTTTGTTAAGGTTATTCTAACTTGTATTTATTTTTTTAGATTTGCCAAGACTTGATAGTGGCTACATTGACGGAACTTTAAGATATGTTTATGAGATTAGTTTCAAAACTTTTTAATAGATTGTATGTAAGGGTCTTACGATAATTTTGGATTTATGTATTTTGATATTGTTAGTACTGTGTAAATATGGATAATTTGTATAAATATTGGTTTTATGTATTTTTTTAATGTTGCTGGATAATATGAAAGCTGCATATGATTTGTAGCTGGATAAAGTTGTATTATAATATTGTTGCATATAAAGCTAATTTATTTCTGGAACCGCTTTAAATATGAAGCTGACATAAACCGCTTCAAACAGGAGCTATAAACGCTACAAACCGGAACCGCTGCAAAGTAATCCTGAAAACCGCTTCTGACCAAAAGCGTTGTTTATGAAGACTTTTAGACCATAAACAACGACACCATAAACAGCGGTTTAAAACCGCTTCTAAGTTATCTAAAAACCTCTTCTAAGCAGCCTTTTTGTAGTTGTGAATAAAAATTCAAGCTTGAACTTGAAAAATGACTCACGAGCTGAGCTAAAAATCTAGTAAGTCAAATCAAGCATATCTCGATTGTAGTCGAGCTCAAGCTCGACTCTGGACCCCTATCAATTAGGATACATTATGGCCAATAAGTTTGTTCACTGTGGAGGTGCTTTAAAACCCTTCCACGTCATCGCCATGTAAGAAATGGAGCTTCGAAACCCTTCTCCATAATGTCCCGCTGAGATTTAAAACCCCTTTTACCGCCCCAATATATATATATGTTACTATATATAATGGATATAAGAGAGAGAAATAGGAGCTGTTGAATTTTTAAGAGTTTTACTACATGTTATGCACAATGTACAATATATAATGCACTTGTCTCAAAACCATTATCCCGCCTATATTTCTATCTGCGTATTCAATTAAGGTGAATTCAAAATTCAAAATTCAAAATCCAAATAAAGCCTTTTATGCTCTCCCAAAAGTCAGCCCTAATGCAGAATATTACTCATGTTGGATTCATCTTTACCCAATTGGCTTGGACGGTCAGATCCGATGTTCATAACCGCCTGCAGGTACATCTTCTGTCACACCCGGCCCTGAACGGCGGAAACAGCCGGGCGCGCGCGAGTGGGGATTGATAATTAAGCACGGGCCATTGCAAACATTCAAAGTAAGATTTTCATTGCGCATGAAATGTTTAATACAAATACATTACATTGTTTAAAAATTACATAAAAACATCCAAGTATAAAAACTGTTGAAGATTTCCATGCCATATCCCCTTGCGCGGCGGGAACAACCACGCGCATCAAAGGGATAGAACTAAAATCTTCCAAAAAGCTAGTTTTAGATGTTCAGCGTGAGGTGCTCTAAGTGTGACTCCATGCGCTACCTAGTTATCTCCTGAAAGACACGTAAAACATTTGAATCAGTATAAACTGAGTGAGTTCACAAGTTTTAGTAACTTGATAAATCGTATTGCATCATAGTCTTGGCGAAAATCATATTGAAACACATTTCTGATTTCATGTCTAAACATATGCTTGATAAACCGTATGAAAACATAGATCTGACAACATATTTCTGATAGAACCGTTCCGCGGGTTACGCGCGAACGTTTCTGGAAGACGTGCTCGTCCATGCAAAGTGGCGCTGCCACTACGAGCTAAAATAATGTAATACCGTCCCGCGGGTTGCGCGTGGACATTTCTGAAAAACCGTGCTCGTCTATGCAAAGAGGCGTTGCCCCTACGAGCTAGTCAATAATACCGTCCCGCGGGTTACGCGCGGACGTTGTGCCGGAAAACAAGGCGCTCGTCCATGCAAAGAGGTGCGACCCCTACGAGCGGGCTCAATCCCGTAGTACTGCCCCATGACCATACTAGGCACTCGTCCATGCAAAGAGGTGCGACCCCTACGAGTGGGTTGATCAAACCAGCAGTCCCTATCCTTAGAGTTCCAATGGTAAAGTGATCACTTACTCGAATTCTGGCGCACATACATCGTAAACCATAGATAACCGTTTGCATTGCTCATCATGAAACATAATTTAAACACAATCGTTTGCATAACTTGTAAGTATACCATGATAAATCGTAATTTAAGTACGTGTCCCTC
The DNA here is from genome assembly GCF_021521415.1 of Bidens hawaiensis. Taxonomy (NCBI): domain Eukaryota; kingdom Viridiplantae; phylum Streptophyta; class Magnoliopsida; order Asterales; family Asteraceae; genus Bidens; species Bidens hawaiensis. The sequence continues at coordinate 2,114,082 of NW_027491152.1, read as the reverse complement.
GCCCCGAAAACAGTTTAAAAACAGTGAAAATAGTGAAAATAGGGGCTGTGAGACTCACCTGTGGTTTTTGTTAAGGGATTAATCGAGATTCGGGTTTTCTTGGTGTTGGCCTCGGAATTGAAGGTCTAGAATACGATTAAATAACAAGAAGTATATATATTAAGATCAAGAAATAGGAGAATATAAGGGTTGGAAAGTAGATCTCAAGGTTATAATCTCGGCTTACCTAGTAACAGGATCGGAAATGAAAACAACGGATGCTTGGGAGATGATTAGTGCAAGTTTGCAGTTCTTAAGAGAGAAGTTTGAAGTGTGTTTGGGTGATAATTTGGGTTACATATTTATAGGCAAGATTTAGGGAACACAATCCCTTGCTTTAGGGGATTGTAATCTTTTCATATCTAGGTGTAATGATGATAAAGTATGGAAATTATTATTATTTATTTAAAAGTGGAGGTGATTGGTCCTAGGGAGTGGATAAAAGATTCTGATTTGATTTGGACAGGACATGCAGGTCTGTGGTTGGTGAGAGTGGGGTGGCCGACAGTTGACTTTTCATGTTACAGTGTGCTTTTTCAGGTACTTTTGTCAGTGTACAGTAAAAAGTGGAAATCTCTGAAACACGCTACTGTTTCCTTTTGGGCGGGAATAATCCTCCTTAAATCTGGAGATTAGGCTAAGTGTTCTGCGCGTATAGCTTTGTGCGCATAGCTTTCTGCGTGAAGGACATTTCTTTGCGGCGGGTAGGTTCGTAACCTTCTCACAGTCAGGGACATTGAGTTTCATTTGTAGATTCTCCAGGTGGTCTTGGTATTTCAACATAGTGATCAGTTATGTTGAAGTCAATTCCATCTTGGAGCTTCAGACAAACTAACTCTCAATGTTCCCGCCATGCGGGGAGGTTAGTTCTCCTTCTGCACGCGCATAAACGATTTGGGATGCACCCGCCTTAGCATCATGCGGGACGGTCAACCCATTAGACAATATAAAGTTATGGAAACATAAAACCAAAACACTCGCGCATGGCGCATATAACGTATGCCCACGCTGGTTCTTAACATGGCGCGCTCGCGCAGGGTGCACATAACAAATACCCGCGCTGATTCTAACATAGCGCGCTCGCGCAGGGCGCACATAACAAATACCCGCGCTGATTCTAATATAGCGCGCTCGCGCAGGGCGCACATAACACATGCCCGCGCTGATTCTAATATAGCGCGCATAATATTCACAATCACCTAATTATTAGGTTGATTACTTAGTTTATAGGATTGGGAAATTACCGGGTGTCACATTTTCCCCCTGTTAAGAGAATTTCGTCCCGAAATTTAGGAGACGTTGCTGGCAGAAGCCATGTTCTGAAAGAGGTGTGGGTATTTCTTGCGTATTTGATCTTCTCTTTCCCAAGTGAATTCAGGCCCACGCCTTGAGTTCCATTGAACCTTTACTAACTTGATTCTGCTTCTGCGTAACTTTTGTTCTTTCCAATCGGTTACTGCTATAGGTTCTTCTACGAAGTGCAGTTGTTTGTCGATGTGAATCTCTTCCAATGGTAAAATCAACGTTTCGTCAGATAAACACCTTTTGAGGTTGGACACATGAAACGTATCATGAACTCCACTGAGTTCGGCGGGTAAACGGAGTTTATAAGCAACCGGACCGATCCTTTCCAGGATCTCAAATGGTCCTATGTAGCGCGGATTCAACTTTCCTCGCTTGCCGAAACCGGGGACTCCTTTCCATGGAGAGACTTTCAAAAGTACTCTATTCCCTACTTGAAACTCCAACGGTTTCCTTCGCACATCTGCGTAGCTCTTCTGTCTGTCGCGCGCTGTCTTAAGGCGATCCCGTATCTGAAAAATCTTGTATGTTGTTTCTTGGATCAATTCTGGACTAGTCATTTGCTTGTCACCCACTTCAGCCCAGCACAGTGGGGATCTACACTTGCGCCCATACAAAGCTTCAAACGGCGCAGCCTTGAGGCTTGTGTGATAACTGTTGTTGTAAGAAAATTCAACCAATGGGAGATGAGTATCCCAGCTACCTCCGAAATCGATTGCGCACGCGCGCAGCATATCTTCCAATGTCTGGATTGTTCGCTCGCTTTGCCCATCCGTTTGGGGATGATAAGCCGTACTCATGTCAAGACGAGTACCTAAAGCCCCTTGTAACGATCTCCAAAACCTTGAGGTGAACCGACTATCTCTATCAGAAATGATGGACACTGGGACTCCATGTTTTGAAACTACTTCTCGAATATACAATCGGGCTAACTTTTCCATCTTATCGGTTTCCTTGATCGGCAGGAAGTGCGCTGACTTAGTTAGCCGATCTATAATAACCCAGATCGTGTTGTAACCCCCAGGTGTCCTTGGCAGTTTAGTGATGAAGTCCATAGAGATTTGTACCCACTTCCACATGGGAATTTCTGGCTGCTGAAGTAACCCCGACGGCTTCTGGTATTCAGCCTTTACCTTCGAACACGTCAGGCACTTACTGACATACGTCGCGATGGCGCCTTTAAGATTGGGCCACCAATACAGCACTTTAACATCTTGGTACATCTTGTCTGCGCCAGGATGTACGGAATACCGCGTCTTGTGAGCTTCGTTTAATACTTGCTCGCGCAATCCTCCCTTGAGAGGGACCCATATGCGGTTAGCAAAATATCGAGTGTCGTTTTCCTTGATCTCCAAATTCTTATTCATACCCCCAAGGGATTCGTTTTTAACAAACTCTGGTTTCAAGGCTTCTTGCTGAGCGTCTCGGATGCGGGTAGAGAGATCTGCGCGAATGGTCAACCTTAGAGCCTTGACTCGTAGCGTTTTTATTCGCTCCTTCCTACTTAGCGCGTCTGCTACCACATTCGCCTTTCCAGGGTGGTACTTAATTTCACAATCATAATCATTCAACAACTCCACCCATCTTCGTTGCCTCATGTTTAAATCCTTTTGATCAAATATATGTTGAAGGCTCTTGTGATCCGTAAAGATTATACACTTTGTACCATAGAGGTAATGGCGCCAAATCTTTAACGCGAAGACAACCGCTCCAAGTTCCAGATCATGCGTTGTGTAGTTCTTTTCATTGGTCTTGAGTTGGCGCGAGGCATACGCTATGACTTTGTCTCGCTGCATAAGGACACATCCGAGTCCCTGATGTGAAGCGTCGCAGTAAACGACGATGTCATCCGTCCCCTCGGGCAGAGACAAAATTGGCGCACTACATAACTTCTGTTTCAACATTTGAAATGCCGCTTCCTGATTTTCGCCCCAAACAAACTTCTTGTCTTTCTGAGTTAGCGCGGTCAGAGTTAGAGCTATCTTGGAGAAGTTCTCAATGAAGTGTCGATAGTAGCCAGCTAGTCCTAGGAATTGCCTCACCTCAGTTGGGGTTTTTGGCGCTTCCCAGTTTTCGATGGCCTTGACTTTGGAAGGATCAACGTGTATTCCTTTCTCGTTTACAACGTGACCGAGAAAGTGAACTTCTCTAAGCCAAAACTCACACTTGGAAAACTTCGCATACAACTTTTCCTTCCTCAACAATTCCATAATCAATCTCAGGTGTCGCTCATGCTCGGCCTTGGTCCGAGAGTAAATCAGAATATCATCTATAAACACAATCACAAACTTGTCCAAGTATGGTTTGCACACGCGGTACATCAGATCCATGAATACAGCCGGCGCATTAGTTAGCCCGAAAGGCATCACTAAGAACTCATAATGGCCGTATCTAGTTCGGAAGGCTGTTTTCGGCACATCTTCCTCATGGACCCTAAGCTGGTGGTATCCTGACCGTAGATCTATCTTCGAATAATAACTGGATCCCTGCAACTGGTCAAATAAGTCGTCAATCCTCGGTAAGGGGTACCGATTCTTGACTGTCAGCTTGTTCAGCTCCCTGTAGTCAATACACATTCTGAACGAACCATCCTTCTTCTTAACAAACAGTACTGGAGCTCCCCAAGGTGAAAAGCTTGGGCGTATGAAACCCTTATCCAATAGTTCCTGTAACTGATTGGATAGCTCTTGCATCTCAGATGGAGCTAGTCGATAAGGCGCTCGAGCTACTGGCGCAGCTCCTGGGACTAAATCAATTCGAAACTCGACTTGTCGCGGCGGCGGTAATCCGGGCAAATCTTCAGGAAAAACTTCTGGAAATTCGCGCACTACTGGTAAATCTTCAATTCTTCGCTCATCTCCTTTCTTCTCTACTACATGCGCCAGGAAGGCGTAGCATCCTTTCCTTAGGCACTTGCGCGCCTTTAGGCACGAAATTAGTTTTGTCGCAACTCCCCTTCTTTCCCCTTGAATTACCAAGGTTTCTCCGTTCAACAGTGGGACCCGAACCTGCTTCTCATGGCAAATAACTTCCGCGTGGTTCTCGACTAACCAATCCATACCTATTACAATGTCAAAACTTCCCAAGTCTATTGGCAACAAGTTAATATTGAACCCGTGACCTCTCATGACTAATACACATTGCTCAGTCCTTTCGTTCGCGCACAACTGTCTATCATTGGCCAGTTCTATAGTATAAGGTATGTCTAGCCTACTGGTCGCTAGGCCTAGGGAGTTTTTAAACTCCGCGGATATAAAACTTAGGTCAGCGCCAGTATCAAATAAGACAGATGCAAAATGGCCGTTAAGTAAAAACGTACCGGTTACCACATTCGGCTCTTCTTTTGCTTCGCCTACGCCGATCACAAAAACTCTCCCGCGAGCTTGGTTTCCTTTTGTGGGCAATCCCGACTGAAATGCCCTGGTTTCCCGCATGCGTAGTAGTTGTCGCTCGCTCCAGCTTCTCTGATACGGCAATTCATCGACTTGTGCCCCGGTCTGCCACATTTGGCGCATTCGATTCTTGCGCATTCACCCTCGTGGTGATACTTGCATTTGCTGCACCATGGGCGAGGCCCGCTGTATCCTTTCCTTGATGGCTCCGCGGCTTGGATCGCGTAAACCCTTGCGCTTTCCTGCTTCTTGAACGGTGGCTGCTTGGAGTCGGACCCTCGGTGGTGAGAGTTCCATTTCCTCTTGAAGTCAGAGGTTCGCTGCTCGTTTCCGCGCGTAGTCAACATACCCGCACGGACCGTATCCCTTGTAAGGGTGATGGCCCGCGCTACCGCCTCATCAAAGGTTGGGGGCGCTGCGGCGTTGAGCGGAACCCTAACAACAGGAGGTAACCCAAAGATATACCTCTCGATCTTCTTTTCCTCCGTGTTTGCCATGTCTGGCACCAACTGGCAAAGCTCGTTGAACCGGTTGTTGTAGGCGTCGATATCCGTTCCTATCATGGTGTGGTTCCAGAATTCCTGTTGCAGACTCTGAATTTCTGCGCGAGAGCAGAACTTTCTCATCAACATTTCCTTCAGTTCCTCCCAGGTCTTGTGAAGAGCAACTTCTCGCCCCAAAGTCTTCACTTGAAGCTTCCACCAAGACGAAGCTGCTTCTTGGAACATGCAGGTCGCGTAAAGGACCTTCTGGTTCTCACTACATCTGCTAATGGAGAGAACTGTTTCCATCTTGTCAATCCAGTTGTAGAGCCCAATGGCCCCTTCGGTACCCTTGAATGGCCAAGGCCTACAGGCCATAAATGTCTTATAGGAGCACCCTTTGTCCAAGGCTCCTGATTCGGGTTCTGGGGTCTCGTTCTCCTGACGACCCTGACTAGATTCGGCCTTGCTGGCCTCATGTGTTGCGATCGCTTGCGCGATTATTTCCGCGAGTTCCTCGGGTGTCATGGTAATTCCCTTGGCTCTGGTTGGAGGCATTCTCGTTCTTAAAAAAAAACAGAGAATATAACAAACTTAGCGCATGTACCATGAGCACATAATGTTCTTATCTTTATTCACTAGACACTGTGTGACCCGTGTTCCTAAGTGTGTGTATAGTTTCTTTTGAAAATATTTTCTTTGAAAAATATTTCATGCGATTCCCCAACGGTTATAGTCTAGGTTAAAACTTCTTTTCCTAGTTCGCTATAACCAGTGCTCTGATACCAATCTGTCACACCCGGCCCTGAACGGCGGAAACAGCCGGGCGCGCGCGAGTGGGGATTGATAATTAAGCACGGGCCATTGCAAACATTCAAAGTAAGATTTTCATTGCGCATGAAATGTTTAATACAAATACATTACATTGTTTAAAAATTACATAAAAACATCCAAGTATAAAAACTGTTGAAGATTTCCATGCCATATCCCCTTGCGCGGCGGGAACAACCACGCGCATCGAAGGGATAGAACTAAAATCTTCCAAAAAGCTAGTTTTAGATGTTCAGCGTGAGGTGCTCTAAGTGTGACTCCATGCGCTACCTAGTTATCTCCTGAAAGACACGTAAAACATTTGAATCAGTATAAACTGAGTGAGTTCACAAGTTTTAGTAACTTGATAAATCGTATTGCATCATAGTCTTGGCGAAAATCATATTGAAACACATTTCTGATTTCATGTCTAAACATATGCTTGATAAACCGTATGAAAACATAGATCTGACAACATATTTCTGATAGAACCGTTCCGCGGGTTACGCGCGAACGTTTCTGGAAGACGTGCTCGTCCATGCAAAGTGGCGCTGCCACTACGAGCTAAAATAATGTAATACCGTCCCGCGGGTTGCGCGTGGACATTTCTGAAAAACCGTGCTCGTCTATGCAAAGAGGCGTTGCCCCTACGAGCTAGTCAATAATATCGTCCCGCGGGTTACGCGCGGACGTTGTGCCGGAAAACAAGGCGCTCGTCCATGCAAAGAGGTGCGACCCCTACGAGCGGGCTCAATCCCGTAGTACTGCCCCATGACCATACTAGGCACTCGTCCATGCAAAGAGGTGCGACCCCTACGAGTGGGTTGATCAAACCAGCAGTCCCTATCCTTAGAGTTCCAATGGTAAAGTGATCACTTACTCGAATTCTGGCGCACATACATCGTAAACCATAGATAACCGTTTGCATTGCTCATCATGAAACATAATTTAAACACAATCGTTTGCATAACTTGTAAGTATACCATGATAAATCGTAATTTAAGTACGTGTCTCTCGCCCCGAAAACAGTTTAAAAACAGTGAAAATAGTGAAAATAGGGGCTGTGAGACTCACCTGTGGTTTTTGTTAAGGGATTAATCGAGATTCGGGTTTTCTTGGTGTTGGCCTCGGAATTGAAGGTCTAGAATACGATTAAATAACAAGAAGTATATATATTAAGATCAAGAAATAGGAGAATATAAGGGTTGGAAAGTAGATCTCAAGGTTATAATCTCGGCTTACCTAGTAACAGGATCGGAAATGAAAACAACGGATGCTTGGGAAATGATTAGTGCAAGTTTGCAGTTCTTAAGAGAGAAGTTTGAAGTGTGTTTGGGTGATAATTTGGGTTACATATTTATAGGCAAGATATAGGGAACACAATCCCTTGCTTTAGGGGATTGTAATCTTTTCATATCTAGGTGTAATGATGATAAAGTATGGAAATTATTATTATTTATTTAAAAGTGGAGGTGATTGGTCCTAGGGAGTGGATAAAAGATTCTGATTTGATTTGGACAGGACATGCAGGTCTGTGGTTGGTGAGAGTGGGGTGGCCGACAGTTGACTTTTCATGTTACAGTGTGCTTTTTCAGGTACTTTTGTCAGTGTACAGTAAAAAGTGGAAATCTCTGAAACACGCTACTGTTTCCTTTTGGGCGGGAATAATCCTCCTTAAATCTGGAGATTAGGCTAAGTGTTCTGCGCGTATAGCTTTGTGCGCATAGCTTTCTGCGTGAAGGACATTTCTTTGCTGCGGGTAGGTTCGTAACCTTCTCGCAATCAGGGACATTGAGTTTCATTTGTAGATTCTCCAGGTGGTCTTGGTATTTCAACATAGTGATCAGTTATGTTGAAGTCAATTCCATCTTGGAGCTTCAGACAAACTAACTCTCAATGTTCCCGCCATGCGGGGAGGTTAGTTCTCCTTCCGCACGCGCATAAACGATTTGGGATGCACCCGCCTTAGCATCATGCGGGACGGTCAACCCATTAGACAATATAAAGTTATGGAAACATAAAACCAAAACACTCGCGCATGGCGCATATAACATATGCCCACGCTGGTTCTTAACATGGCGCGCTCGCGCAGGGTGCACATAACAAATACCCGCGCTGATTCTAACATAGCGCGCTCGCGCAGGGCGCACATAACAAATACCCGCGCTGATTCTAATATAGCGCGCTCGCGCAGGGCGCACATAACACATGCCCGCGCTGATTCTAATATAGCGCGCATAATATTCACAATCACCTAATTATTAGGTTGATTACTTAGTTTATAGGATTGGGATATTACCGGGTGTCACATCTTCTTTTACACCTTAAATTATCAAATATAGGTTATATGATTGGATTGTTATGTATATGCATATTTGGAGTGATATATGCAGTTGGCGAGTAACCTAATCCTAATTTCTTTGATTTGTTGAAATTTTCTAAAGATATACATAAACTCTTGTATCAGCAACTTGCTTCAGGGAAGCTTGTTTCTAGAAAGACATCTCATAATTGTGAACATATGACATCTCATAATTGTGAACAGGTTGAAAAAACAAATTCATGAAAAAGGGCTTTTTTTTGGATAGAGACATGGGATTTTATTCGTTAGCTGAATCTACAAGTGTAGGTAACTTACCTTACCTGATTTAAAATCCAGGGCTTGTGCAAATTAATCTGAAAGTGTAACTAAGAACATAATTTTTTAACCTTTTTTTACTTATCTTCTCTTTATACTAATAGATTAATAGGTCATTTTGCTGCTGTTTATGGGCTGAGTTCTAAATTAGGTGCATAATGAACGTGCAGTTAGATTACAGTTAATTGCAGGGGTAACTTTGTCACAAAATGTGTGTTTAAGGCTGTAAGCTAAATACAATTAAATGCAAATTCTGTTTATAGCAGTTTGAAAACAAGTTTACAACCAGTCAAATTTCAAACGGTTTTTTTTATTTTGAATGAAAAGTTTCTACAAATTTGAACCAACTTTGTTTACGAGATTAGTCTGGGTCAAATTTAATTGTGAATTAAATTTGTTCATGGGTTGAATGAGTCTCATTTTGAGTAAAGTTTGATATTTGGTTCAAAAGTAATGTGGTATGTTTCAAGTTTCGGTTTCGGGTTACAACATATTTTGATACCACATTTTGGATTAGATTTGGTCTCAGTTGTCAGATTTAGTGAAAGGGCATTTTGGTCACAGATTTAATTAGGTGCAAAATCAACTTTAGGTTGCTCATACAAATTGGTTCAAAAGATCCTTTCATTAACTATACATTCTGTAATATATGTGCAATATCTAGGTTGTTCATACGGATTGTAATATATTTGCAACCTTTCTACATTGCTACAGGGAGTTATCACAAAAAAAAATGGCATGCATTCAATGATCTTTTCAGCGACAAAACCAAGACAAAAGTCCAATAGAGGTTATTTTCTCATTCATAATTTGAACACAGTTTTATTTTAGAAAGTTCATTTCACTTAATGTAGTACATGGGTACCAATGGCAGGTTAGTGATCCCTTTGCGTGTATTTATCAGTGTGTTGGAGATTTTTCTAGACAATAATTTTCCGCTTGGGTCAAAACAAGTCAGGTGGCTGACCTAAAAAAAATTGTCTATAACGCTTCTAAGGTACTTTACTTTGCATATATATTTTAATGTTATTCTTTTTAGATAAAGAGTTGCTGATCTGTTTTGTGTAGTCTTTCTTGATATTAAGTTCTATAATTGGCCATATGTCTATTACATGTTTTTCTTTTTTAATTTCTTTTATGCTTTAAGTAAAAAAAAGTTTCTAATTTGTTTGTAATTTATTCTTGCTGTTCACGCAGCTATACTTTAAGTCGCTTTTGGTTTTGATGGGCAACCGTAGGCTAGCGGTTCAGGTGATACTATGGTCAGAATGTGGGACCTAAATATACAAACTCCAATGTTCAACTGTACAGGTTAGCTACCCTTTTGACCCGTTGCTCACCCCGAGCTGACCCACATGTCTTGCCATACTTAGTACCGCTAAGGGTGTAAACGAACAGGATTGGATCGGATACAGCCATTATAAATCAATCTAGGAATAACCATACTCGGTTATTGGTATGCACCTTACTCGACCCATTGAACCCATGATATTTATAGATCATAGGGATGGCAAAATGGAAGGTCGAGCCGACTCAATAGGTTGTACTTATAATGTACTTATAGTATTGTTAAATGTTTTAGTATGGTTAGGAATAATAATGTGGGCCGAGTACTTAACTCATTTGTTTATGGGCTATGTATCTAGATGTCTTCATAGACTTTGATGACAGTGGCGTTTGAATAAAGCGATTAAACTCAGTGGAACTGATGTTTATGGGCCATATATCTTTATTTTTTTCATAGACTTCGATAACTAAACGGGCTTTACTCTTGTCGAGCTTTCTATCGATCCAAGCTCAAGTAGCTTGCAAGCAGCTCAGCTCGTTTGCACCCTTACCTTTAATCATATGGATATTCACATATCCCAGTTCCTAAACCAGCTTTAATTTATGTTGTTTAATTTAATATCTTCAACTGATTCTGGATGTGTTAAAATAGATTATAAAGGCACAATTTGGGGTGATTTGACTCGTGGAAAAGTTGTTTATGAAGTTGAGCAAGGACCGGTCAGGTTTGATTATATTGCCTTGATGTTTTTCAATATTTGGTGACTAGCCCTGCTTTTTTTTTAATCTGAAACCCAAGGCCAGGTTCGGTTACAAATTGCAAACAGATTTATTTGTCGTCTTAAATTAGTAACTGAATTAGCGAACCATGTATTAAACTGCTAGGAATGAAAGAGGGTATTTCTGGAATTAATAATATAATGCTCAAATTTTTTATATTTTTTTATTTACTGGTTAAAGTTATGGACGCATTTGTATGGTATCTTTATCTAGATTCTTTTTTTCATGTGATTTATTGGCATTCATGCTAAATTAACTAAATACTTCCCCTTATCTGATCCACTTATTGTTGAAATTCAAATGTTCGTCTTCTTTTTTTATTATTATTTTGATAAAGTTGTGTTATTTGATAGGGTGGGCATTCTAGCACTAAAAGAGTAAAAGTTGAGCAAGATGTTGAATCACATGTTCGGGGTGAACCAAAGCCACTATTAATAGAGAAAACTACATCAACTATTGAGTAACAAATGGAAGCTGCATCAACATATATGACTGCAAGTATATCCAACTCAACTTCTACATTCGAGACTGAAAAGTCAGATTATGATGAGTTTCCAAATCTCAGATTATGATGAGTAACGCTGTTGTGTTGCTGCATGTAAGCTTGAGTTTAAATGGAAGAGTGTGTCGAGTTAAACGATGCAATTTTGTTAATTTTGATTATATATGTGACCGTTGACTTTTTGTGGTCAAAATCAGTGTTTGATGATTGCACAACCATAATTGTTAGAGCATCATCTGTATACGATTTTTAAGTCATTGTACATTTTATGAAATTATTCATTCCTCATCTAAATCTCTTATTTTTTAAACTTGCGTTGCATTCTCACAATACCGATGCTACGAATAAGGAAATAAACAGAACCGATATACAATATATCACGAGATAATTGATAAACTAACAGAAAACAAGTACCGCATCGTAAATTGCCATCACCGCCGCATCGCACGGGTTTACCACTAGTGTGTATATATATATATATAATGCATATTTGAGAGAGAAAGAAAAGAATGTTTAAATTTAAGAGATGTATAACTTATAAAGCATAGGGTACAACACACATAAAACTCCAAACATATTTTCACCGGTCCTATGGTATGAACTATGTATTCTAGAATATGGATTTTAAAATTCAAAATCCACTTTTTCTGTCACATGTATCTTTGTTTTTCTGCTTTTATAATCACTCATAATTAACATCAAGTTGATTGATTTTGGTTCGAACTTTGTCCAACAATAATACCATAAGGTGTTTCGACAACAACTGAATTTGTTCACCAGTTCTTGCACTATGATTCGAGTTGATGGAAAATATACTGTGACCAAATCTGCTATATCTGTGAGTTTTATTCACCTTGGTAAAATTAACTTTCAGCTTCTGTACATTTTTGTCATTTGGACCCAAATAAGATTGTTTAAACTAATGAGTTGTAGCCTAAATTGTTTTGTTAGTTAATAATTAATTGATTGCTATAAAGTTGGGCTGAGACATTTGGCTTAATGACATATTAATCTATTGTAAGCTACTTGAAGTTTAAAATAAAATTAAAAATCTATAAGTTTGGTTCCGTCTTACGACACACAAAACTAAACCGAAGTGAAAGTTGGGTTTTTGTGGAATCATAAAACCTAACCATTGGTTTTTTTCAAGTTTGGTTATTTCGGTTTTTGATGAGGGTGTAAAAGTTAGTGTTTGGCAAAGTGGCTATGTGTAATTTGAGTTATCTTCGATTGGCTTTTAATGTGGTCAATTTGGGTTATGGTTTATCACTTTATCCTAAACAATCTAACGGGTAATGTGAAAATATATAGGTGGAAGGAGAATGAGTCAAAAAGGATTAAAAGACGTTGGTAATTTGCTGGGTTATTTGAAAACGACTTCTATTTAGATAAAAATATGATTTTTATGCAATAATTTGCCGCATGTTTGTTATCTCTTCATAGGCTTTTGAAGCATATGTACTAGAACTCGGTTGCAAAGAAAAGGGCCGAAGTGTTGAGAGTGGAAGAAGCAAACTCACCTGCTATTCTTGAAAGGTAACAAGTAATTTTGTTGTTACAGTCACTTTAATTACATTTTGAAAAACTAAACAACAAATATTTGTTCTTTGTATCAGCCCAAATGTTCATGAAAAATAGAGTAATAGCCTCATCTGAAATTTGATTCATAAGTTTATTTGAGATATATCTTTATTATTACACCATTAAAGAGTATGTTATACTTTCATTCATACTTCTCTATAATTTTACATGTGATCGTGTAGTAAATGGTTCTTGAAAGGCGTACTTTTAACAATAATCATATATCAAATTTTAAATAATTTAGGTAAAATGTGGATCAGTGTTATGGGTAGATCACCTAACAGCTACATAGGCATTAAGACTTTTAAGTCTATAGTTAATTTTTGTTCATCAAATCAAATCTTATTTTGTAAAAAGAATGTTAATTTTTATTTAATTTTTATGTGTATTGGATTTGGCTATATATAATGCCTGGTTGCCCGCGTGAAGTTGAGTAAAGATGTGTATTTTTTTGTATGGGTAAAAACCGGCTAGGCAGAGTATTCGGATAAATTCAAATCATATTTTTAGGCTTGAGCTCCTTAGAGATCGGTTCGATTCGAGCCATAAACGAGCTGATCTCGAGTAGTTTTTAATAGAGTTTATAAGATAAAGATATGATACGAAATATGTGGATTGGTTTCTTATCTGCAGGTTAATGGGTTATTCTTTGCAATTGGACATGAGCCTGCAACAAAAATCTTGGATGGTTAATGGGAACTTACTTCTGATGGATATTGAGCTTAAACAATTAGGAGAAGAGATCTGATATTTTATTTCTATTTTCCACTTTTAGTTTATAATATTAAAGTGGCCAACTTATTCAGTTTTTGAGTTTTTGATTTCTGCTCAAAAACTATTTCGTTTTTTTTTGTTTTGGGATTGCCCAATTTTGTTTTCCTTGGTTCGGTTTAGATTTATTTGGTTTTACCATTTAGGAACGAGATTAAAAAAAATAGGCCAAACTGTCGTTATACTCCTAAAACTTGCATTAAGATATGAAAGTTTGGAGAGAAACAGAAAGAGGAAGCTAAAATGGTCATATTTTATGACGTTTATACATCCCTTAACAACAAAGAGAATGGTAAAATGGTCATCGATGGTGACCACTTGATTTTTTTACACTCTTTTTAAAACTTTCGTTAAGATATGAGAACTTGGGGTGAACAAGAAAGACAAGGGTAAGATGGTCATATTTTATGACGTTCATAACCTCATTATTAAAACTTGGCTAAACTGTAATGATATATAAGTAGACTGAAATGTTAGGCCTAAAATTATTAACTTAACAAATATAAACTAACGAACCTAAATAAACGAACGTTCACGAATGGGACACATTGAACGAAAAGATGGTGGTTGGTTACTTGCCCAGTTGCCCTTTCATAATATTTTATGGACTGATATATCATTTTTATTTTAATTCACAATAGTTTTTTAACTCTGTGTATAGGGACATATCTAGTTCCCAAGGATTGAAAGCAATGACTTCGTTTCAAAATAAGTTAGTATTTGTTTTTAATCCATTTCAGCTGTTTGCCATCTGCCATTCGAGTATTAAGTTTTTTGTATTGTATTCTTCAGGAGAAACATTGCTGATGGAAAGAAGAGCTCGATGATAATGATTTTGGAAGCTCATGGTAAGTAATTTTGCTTATAGAAAGAAGAGCTTGCTGAAGGAAATAAGAAGAGCACAAGGCTTTGCTCATTTAACAAATTTTGTTTTGTGACTGACAATATATAGATGGACCAGTTTTTGCAAAAGTTTTGGAAGAATATCATGTTTTATAGAAAACAAGTGATGCGTTGTAAATTGTCACCGCCACGGCATCGCGCGGGTTTTGTACTAATATATATATATATATATATATATATATATATATACATATATATGTCATATTATATATATATACATATATATGAATATGACAGAGAGAGAGTGTGTGTGAAAAGGAGGGCCCACAAAAAGCACTCAAAGGCGCCGGTCGTTACGAAGTTGCCCCCTTGAGAAATGGCTTCAACATTTTGCACAGGATTGTTGGAGCAATTGCCAATCTATGGAAATGGTAACCATAATTGTAATGTAATTATCAGTGAGTGAATAATTTATGAAGGGTAATTAAGTTAATTATGTGTCACTAAATGGCATTTTATTCGTAGTGATATAAATTGATGTTTAATGAATTAAATATAAAGTATCCTAAAACAGTATATTATAATACTACCACAATGATTAAGCTCGTATAAAGTTTAAAGTTATAAAACTCAAGTGTCAAGTGTCACAATAAGTTATGCTACAATGAAATTCTAGCGAATAAGCGTACTATAAAACTGATGTTTTATAACTCATATATCAAGTTTTCCATTACGGTGTATTACAATAACACCAACATGGTTAAGCGTATTTTATAAGCGTCCTATTAAACGGATTTTATGACCCTATTTTATAAGCGTCCAACACAAAAGATCCTAAAAAGCCATTTTTGTTTTAGTGGGTAATCCCATACGGAAAATTGATTAAAGAATATTTCAATATAATAAAATTCAAAAACCAGGAATGGGGGATTTGTCCTTGCTTTTTTTTTTCCTATGATCGAAGAACAAAATAACGTAATGATTACATACAAAAGTCGTGAACAATGCTTATGTAACATCAGTTCATCTATTTTAATTATTCGGCGAATATTACATATATGTAGTATAGATACATTTTACAGTTTTTTACTAGTTTTACTACATATGTGTAGTGTTTAATGTAATTTTATACATTTAGTTGTAATACGTATGTGTAAATGAACTTGTTTTAGTAATATTTATATACAATTGTTCAATTTTGGTGCGTATCTGATTATAATATGATTAATTTATTGATTCATTTGGGATGCCCTTCAACTGTTCGATGAAATGTCTAGATGAATACCTTTTTGGTAATCACATGTTTGATCAATTACTTTGCATAGAATTAATACTTCAAGCTACTTATTCTTTATGGTAAAAAAATATTGAATAATCTGATTATGGATAGAGTTGTACATTTCAGTTGCTAGTAATTGAATCATATCTAGTTGTAAAACTTATTCGCCACTAATTTCCTAAGAAAATGCAGCAGCATGGCGAAGGAAATGCTAGCAACACATAACCAGAATCTCAACTCAATCAAATCATCAGAAACTGTTGGTTTTCTTCTAATTCAATTTTTTGTATTCGTTAATTTTAAATGCTCGATATATATGTTTTTCCCTCAGCTTGTTCAACATTATTAGTTTTATTTAGTGAATACCGTCTAAATTGTGCTACGTGCATTGAAATCATGTTATTTTTGGGTTGATCCTATAGTATAACGTGTTAAATATATGTTCCTATTGTGTCATATATAAGTTGTAATTGTTTGCTTTAATTTGTAATTAGGCTATGAAAAATATAAAGCAAATATAAAAATAAATCGTGGTGCTGCAAAAGAATATATACATTAAAATTTGTATAACATATGTGTAGTACTAGAGTAGGCGTATTACACTGAAATCGCCTTCTATAGTCCGTGTTTTTTTTAATGTTTAATCATATAATACATATATGCAATACATATTATAAGCATGTTATAATGCATATACGCAATACATGTTATATGCTTATTTACGTATAGGCATATGAGTTATGTTATATCTACATATATGAATTGATGTTATAAGTTGTATTACATATATGCAGTTATAAGATATAACTTGCATATGAATGTTATATGTTGTATTACTTATATGCAGCTATAAGATATTACATACATATAAACTATCTTGTATTACATGTATGTAGTGCTAAAAGATCACATGTATATGAAATATGTTGTATTGCATTTATGCATTGCTACTTTGAGCTTTTTATGATCATATGTTGTAGGCTGGATTTGGAATGAGTTTACTTGATGTTGGTGTAACAATAGGTATAGAGACAAGTTACCATGGGCTATGAGTAATATAAGTGTTTGGATTGCAGCCTGTGATTGTAATTAGCTACTACAAAATTGATATTACAGTTAGCTGGATCGTTGCTTGGGTCCTTGTAAGGCTCAGTTCCTAGTAGCCCTACTTTAACGTTGGATTTACTCATAAACACAGTTCTTAAGAATCAGAGTTCATTAAAACTTTCGCGGAAACGTTACTTTAATCCTTTGATACAAAACATTAATCTTTTCTTTAAAACCATATCATAAAACATCATATTTAAAACATCACTTCTTCCATCTTCAAATGCCAGCCGTTCAGTTCATGCCATGTGCCCTCCTCATGCTAGCTCCTTAAACATATTCACCTGCGTGCATACTAAAAGTCAGCTACGCTGAGTGAGTTCCAGTTAATCAGGTGACATACAATACATACACACATCACACATACTTACATATCCGAAGATACGTAACCATACTTAATCAATAACCTTTCTATCATACATACATATTGTCACTTACCTCAGTACACCGAGAGTATGTTCATAGTCCACCGTCTTACCTATACTCAAGGTCATGAACACGTAAAAGGTCCGCAGTCCTTACCTATGTTCACCATTTATGGTACGTGCAAGGTCCGCAGTCCTTCCCTATACCATCCTACATTAACAACACGTACAAGGTCCACCGTCCTTCCCTATGTTGCAACCTAATTCATAGCACGTACGAGGTCCACAGTCCCCCCCCTATGCTACCACAATACAATTACAGCACGTATAAGGTCCGCAGTTCTTTCCTATGTTGGCTCCTATCTGAAGTACGTATAAGGTCCACGGTCCTTAACTACGTTCTCATCTATCATCTATAACACGTATAAGGACCACAGTCCTTAACTACGCCATTACATGAGAAGTCTATGTCCAAAGGAAATTAGAGGGATTTGCCATCCTAACTTACCATGTCAGACGTAGAACTCATTTACCATTCCTGTACCTGCATACACTTACTTTACATATACAATAATTACATCGTAACATAAGAACACACTAGGCGTCCTTCACGTCATTCATTTAACAATCATACTCCTTGTCGATACGTGCAATATCCGAAGATCGTTCACGCCCTGACAAGCATTCGTTCATAACGATCATACATCATCCATATATGACATTCCTATCTTTATTCCCAACCTGACAGTACGCGCAATATCCGAAGATCGTTCGCGTACCGACAACCAATCATGCATATCTACCACATGTATCATATATGGCATACACTTACCACTTAAGGTAAGTGTATTAACTAATCACATCGAGTATGCACACAGCCCCGAAAACATAACAAGGAAGTGGGGCGAGAAACTCACCTAAATGCGGTTACGTTCACCGTTTATGGTTATCCCTTTCTTGAGCTGTGCACGGCTAACTGTATAATATTTACATGTATCAATTAACTATTACTACTCATATCGTATTTCTATCTTTATATAACCCACAACGAACGGGGGTCCGGGGGCAGCGCCCATGGCAGCAGGGTTCTAGGGGTGGAAGCCCCTAGAGGGGTCCAAGGGGCAGAGCCCCTGGCTGGGGTTAAGGTATCTAAGTTGGGCTTGCTTAGTTTTTCTTAACACATTTTCCATTAACATTTTAAATTGTTTTTCTAAGTTGGGCTTGCTTAGTTTTGATAGGTTATGGACTTAAAGTTTGTGGACTCAGTAAGGTCAGGCCCAAACTGTCCATTAAAGCACTTAGGCCCAACAGGATCAGGCCCAAACAGAAAACTGGGTCAGCCGAGAACTCTAAGCAGAGAATCCCTGTTGACCGAGAACCCAAGTTTGACCGAAATCCATGTTTGACCGAGAACTCTTGGTTTGACCGAGAACCCACCCCTTTGACCGAAAACACATTTTGGCCGAAAACTCCATTTGGCCGAAAACCCAAGGTCTGATGCTTCCAGTTCTCATTTTCTATCTTTTTCATTTCTTCCTAGCTTAGTGAACCTTTTTATGGTTCATATCATTCGTTTTAGCCACCTGTGCTACCCATCCTAATTGTTTTACATCCGTTAGCATTTCCTTATCAAGATCCAACACTCTTTAGGTATAAAGTTTAAACCTTTATCCCGTTTTAGGTCTAAAGCTTAAAGCTTTATCAGTTTTAAACCCATTTTAGCTAGATCCTTAGCTAATGAATAGATTAAGTCCACTTTTACATCAAGTTTGCAACTTTATGAAACATCTAGACCCGATCTACTCTAGGGTTAAGTTTCATAACAAACCGTTCATAAAAATGTAAACTTTGAATATCAAGAACATACCTTTGAATGTTTCTAGGTCGCGGTCTAGGTTAGTTATGAATTCGTAGCTTGTATATAGCTTGCACACCAAAGATCTATCACTAAAAGGCTTGATTTGATCTTGGATCCTCTTTTTCTCCTCGCGGCCGTAAGTTGTAAGAGAGGTGTGTGTGTTTAAGGTGTGTAGGAGAATAGAATGGATAAGATGGATGGAAATGGAAAGATTTAGGGTTTAAGGGGGTATTTATACTCCCTTAATCCCATGGACCTAAGTCCCATCTTTCCTTTTTAGTCCATCATTAATCCTTTCTAATTAGGCTACTAGTCTTTCCATCTTTACCATTTTATTATTTACTTATCAACTTAAGTAGACTTTCCTATCGTAATAAGTAATATATTAAATGTTATTATTCAAAATTTTGGGATGTTACAGTCCTACGGAGGTATGATTGTGTCTTTGATATGACGTGGATGATTGTATTAAGATTTACAGTTGGATTTTGTAACATCTGACGTTTCTAAAAATATAAATAAAGATATATTTACACTTATTTAATTGTCGTTAAATAAATAATAAAACAATATAAATGATGGTAGGCTTTAATAGTGTTGGGCTTAAAATAAATCATGGACATGTGTGCTAATGGGCCTAAGGTCCATACTTAAGGAGTATATATGTACCCCTTAAACCCTTAAACCATAGCCACTTTCCATTTTTACCAACACACACTCAAAACACACACTCCTACCCTTCTTTTCTTCCATTTCGAATATTTGGAGTTAATATTGGAGATCGATTGTGTGACCCCGAGAAACAACAAGAGGAATCAAGATTTAGCTCGTGTCCAGATCTAAACCGGAATTTCTAAAAGGTACGTTTGTAGTGTAAATGTGATTCATTTATGGTTAGAACACTATGAAAATGGGGATGATTTATGGGGATTAATAAAGTCTAGAACTTTACATCAAATGGGTATGTATCGAATTTTACTGGATAAAGTCTAGCTAAACCGGATCTATGAATTCGGGTCGAATCTGGATGTCATAGTCTAGTAATATTTTTGTAAAAGGGATTATGTAAAATAAACTCACGAAGGGGCGTTCTAGAATGTTATGAAAATTGATTAGTAATGTGATGGTTGGTTGGTGGGTTGTTGTAAAATGAACCTCATGAACAACCAATCATATAATTGGCTTGAGCAAAGCAACGTTGAAGTTAGTAATTTATATATCTATAATTTCCGGGGTCGGTGGGCTAACATAGTTGTGCTTTAAGCTGTTTAGTTTGTAACTTTACATTTTTCACGGATTCTTCCTTTCCATTCCACCCCAATTCTATCAGATAGTGGCCTGTCGACTCCTCCTCCATATTTGTTCCATCGCCGGAAAACATTAAGTCTCCCATTTGCGACAAACAGAACCACCATCGTTCACCACCATTTCCGGGTTCAATTTTGTAACCGTTGCTAGCGTTGGTTTGGTGGGAATGTGGTGGATGTTGAGACTTAACCTTCACCTCCTAAGACCCAGAAACCTTAATCGATCCTTGCTTGAATTAGGGTTTTGTTCATCAGAACCGGTCAAAATCCAAATCACTGGTGAGGAATCAACAAATCTTCATTTTAGTTCTATAAATTAACATAAATGAAAGCAAGTTTCAGATTATTATATCTATTATATATAATGCCTTGAATGTGATTTATTGATTAATTTGTGAATTTCGGATTATTAAGTCCTTGTCATGATATGATTTACTCGCATTTTTTGTGTTTTTCCGTTTTTAACGTAGTTAGATATGGGGACTGACTTGAAGACCTGGGTGTCACATACCTTGATCTCTTTTGTTGTGGTATGCACAACAGTCGACCAATCCATGATCACTTTAGGTAACTTATCTTTGAACCTTATTTTGTACATGTATTGTTTGTTATGTTCATAAGCAATATTGTTTTATCTTGATTTCGATGGATATTTGTTACCAAAAAAAACAACCTATTTCAGTAGAAAATCTTCATCACCTTCTGATGTATGTAAAAATCTTAAAGACATGGGGGGTTTCATCTTTAAATGACACATGGACGTCGGCTAAAGAACTCTTTAGGAAGGTTGAACACAAATGTGAGGTTTTTTAAAAAAAGTGGATTATTCAAATGGCCTGTTAGTGTTACCAGTCTTCTTGATTTTGATAGTATAATTATTGTTATTTTTTTATAATAGCTTTATTGACAACAAGAAGAGTCCACAGCAATGCTAGCCCAAAAGCAGAGGACTTACAAGCTGTTGGAGGCTGAAGACTATGTGAAGCCTAAAAAGACTAAAAAAGATAAACGTTCTAAAAATAAGGGTGAAGCCTAGGAAGATGATGAGGTATAAATGCATGTACTCCCTATAATAAATTTGAATTTCTTTTATTGTAAGCAGTATGTTTTGGTATCTAAAAGATCGCCCATGCATTTTTATAGTAGTGATTATATTTGAACTTATAAACATATATTAGTGAATATTTACAACATTGAGTTGTGAATGTACACTAAAGGTAGAAAGTGAAAGGAGTTTTGGAGAATGACTAAAGTATCCTGGAGATTACACATGAGAATACAGTGACAATAACTTTCAGTTAAGGTCATGGTGTGGAGTGGCTTTAGGAAGTGAATGCAATCATATTTGTGTAGGATGTATGAATCATCCTGTCGGTTTACAAAAGTTTAGCCTCCATTACACCTTTGCTAATTTATTAGACTTTTTAAGCTTAAAAACTAAGCTAAAACAAATCTTGGGTAGATGGTTAGTTTGGTGTATGCTTATGTAGTTATGTGTTTGCTCTTCATTTGTGTTAGTGTATAACATTTTTCGCGTTATTATTGTTGAAATATATTATCTCTCTTTCTATCCATTTAAGATTTTTTGGTATCATGATGAAAGTTTAAACATTATTGGCTTAAACTACAATTTTAGTTAATATATATGTGTGATTGTCTTCAATCATGTAATTTGTATTTGTATTACTCCACGATGTTTTTGTTTACTAACGTTTGAATTGAATTTATGTGCAGCTAACCGAGAAAAGTGGGGCAAAAGCTAAAGTTGAAGGTAAAGATTTTCAACTTTGTATTTTGCAATTTCATTTCTTGACATACAAAAGATCGTATGATTTTCCCGCACTAACATAAGTAAAAAATCCTGAAATCCTAAAGCGGTTTTGTGATGCCAGATGCCTATTTAGTTCACATGCGTGCGAAAGAAAATTAAGAAAAATAATTGAAGACGAAATCGATTCTGAGTAATCTGTTCAAAATCGAGCGTACTCTACACTTTTTGAGGTAATCAACTACTTTCTAAGCTTTGAACTTTGTATATGTTGCGGGAACTTTACAACATCCCTAGATTTTTTACATTACTATAACATTTTTCAAATATATTTGACAAATTGTCGAGTAAGTTTCTACCATAAGTTTGATTTTTATTGGAAATATGACTTACATTGAAGATTGGCAGTTGAAAAATCTATTTGCATATTTATCACTGCTAAAGATGAACAAATGTTGCAAAAATTTACACCATTTTCTGTTTCCATTTTAATAAAATATTTGAATAGTTTTCTTACACTCTTCCAAATAAAATAGAAGAACTTATATCCTATTACAGAAGGATCTCATGTTAGCTATATGCACACCTAATAAGTAAGTTTATATAAGCTAAACATATGTTAGAGTTAATACATTAATAAAAGAAGCCCATAGTTTGTATGATGAATATGACACTTTGATGCTTCTGTTATGATTATCACTGTGATTATTTTATAATTTGTTCTTTTGGTACATTTCCATTCCATTTGGTGTTTATTTTGATGTTGTAAAAAGGACTCTTATAATCAAACCAGCCAAAACTAGGAGAAGCATTTCCAACGCAAGTTTGAAGACTAGCTTGGATAAAAAACCGGATTATCTTCATGTAGGGGCACGTCATGGGAAAAAAATTGATGGCCATAACTTAGCTGAAAAAATGAGTTACCAAAATCATTGTGTTTTATTTTTATGCTTTGTAACATAACAAACAATAAATTTCAGTTTTGTGAAGTTGGCTGAAATCCAATCCTGATGTGTGCTTTTTGTCTAGTTTAAAATTACTTGCCATACTTTACTCTTTGGTTTGAGTTTTCTCTGATTGGAGTTATGTATCACAAATCAAAAATCGAAAAATAGTTCAAACTGGGATTGTTTAAGGTAACCATGTCGCATTCTAAACCGTAGTGTTCAAAAATAGTTCAGGTTAGGAACCAATTTGGTCAAAATTTTGCGTTGTTTGTTACGGGTCAAAGTTTTCAGGGTATTTCAGTCAAAATATGGGCCTATTTTACGGCCTTACACCCCCTCCCCCGCAACGCGGGGGGTTAAAAAACTAGTTTGTGAATAGAAAGGAAAGGATAAGTGGTTGCGGGGGGTTAAAAAACTAGTTTGTGAATAGAAAGGAAAGGATAAGTGGTCGATTGGGAACAAAAGATCGCTAAAGACAAATTTTGAATGGAGGTATATACACACAAAAGTCAAAACGTACAGATGGTATTAAATCTATCAGCAAAATTTATTATATGAGAAGTAGCGAAATAGGTATATGTATATAACTGAATTAAAGGAATCTCTAAACATCTAATTGGGTTAATGGAGTGGGTAGTACACCATTGTGGGTGTGAGAGAACCCGGGTTCGAGTCTGGTTCTCGCACTCAATTTTTGCGATAGGGAAGATTTTAATTGGGACAGAAGCAGATCCAGATTCGATTAGAAAAATGGTTCGATTCGATTAGAAAATGGGCTCATTTAATTGGGCCTGGCCTTGCAAGTCCTAAGCTAATTGGGCCTAGCTCATAGTAACCAAGGTTGTCCAACTTGATTAATAAACCAAATTAATCAACCTCATCAACTCCGTTAAGTCCTATTAAATTTTTATGGACGAGTTCGTTGATGAATGAAAGATATATATATATATATATATATATATGAAAGATATATATATATATATATGAAATAAAAATTAATATACTTAATAAATGAAAGAAAAACATACATTTGTTAAACAAAGTAACCCCGGTAAATCCCTTTAACTAAACAGGTGAGCCTAACTTAGCAAGTACGTTGGTTAACTATAATACCAACTTAATCAGTTACATGATTACTCAAAAAATATATTTGTTTAACAGTTAGCCGTGCACAACTAAGGAAAGAGATTACAGTTAACTCCAATCGTAACTGGATCCAGGTGAGTTTCTAGCCCCACTTCCTAGTTATGTTTTCAGGGCTGTGTGCATACTCGACGTGATTAGTTAATACACTTACCTTAAGTGGTAAGTGTATGATATGAGATTGCCTTATGTATGATGTATGAATGATATATGAACGTTATAGAAAAGATTGAGAGTATGTATGAAATTTATACAGATAAATATTAAAGAAATGTATGGTATGGTTGCACGGAATAAAGGGACTAGACCCTAATAATATATGTGAGCAGACCCTAATAATATCTGTGAGGATAGAGACCAGACCCTAATAATATCTGTGATGTTGGGGACCAGACCCTTATAATATATGTGATTTTAGGGACTAGACTCTTACAATATATGAGAGGTTATAGGGCGGAAGGCTCTTTAAAATATAACGATAGTTATATATGTATCATGAAAGTAAAGAAAGTATGAAAGAGCGAATGTGAATGTATGTATGAAAGTAAGGTGAACAGGTTAAGTATGTAAGGTGTACATACTTTCGGGTTTGTATACAAGTATGTGAACGTATTGTATGTTGCTTTATTAACTAGAACTCACTCAGCGTAGCTGACTTTTAGTATGCACGCAGGTGAGTAGGATGAGACAACTGACTTAAAGAGGGTCACATGGCAAAAGAATAAAGAAGCCGACATCTGAAGACTTAATTTTATGATGTTTGAACTTACGACATGTTTTATATGGTTTAAATTTTAAGACTTATGTAACGCATGGTTTTTTTATCTATTCCGTGAAAAATTTTAATTAACTCTAATATTTAGAACTGCGTTTATGAGTAAATCCAACGCCAATGTAGGGCACCGGGATCAGGGCCTTTCAAGTTGGTATCAGAGCATAAGTTCGAGAGAACTAAGCATCATACACGCTTAGACTCGAACAGAGAATATGACTTAAGTTAGAAAAGAAAGAAGATGCCAGTTCAAGAAAGTCATGTGTCACTCAAGCAAGTCAAGTAAAGGTAAAGTACATGGTCAATTTCAAATGTAATGTAGAATGTGTAAGGAAGTTAGCTTAATTGCTAGAGATAGAAGTATATGATTATATGAAATGTTTGATTGTCTAACTGTTAAAAGTAGAACTAGCACAAGTGGACTCACAACGGGAAGTGTATAGGACACAGAGAGTAACGTAAGCAGCTAATCACAGCTGGCCAATGTTATTACCTGTTAGCCTTACTATCCTTGTACTAAACAGTTCCTTGAGTGATGACATTTCTGTTTCCTTTCTTATATAATGCGAATGGAGGGCTCTAGGAACGCTCCTGGACTAGAAGGTCGCACAGGACACCGTGGTAGGCCGCGTGTTAACCCAATATCTTATGGAGAACCAATTACCAACACAAGAGAAGAAGGAGGTGAAATTGAGTGACGTCAGAGTAACAATGAAGGGTATCAACTTGATCCTCATGTACAAGCTGCCATTGTTCAAGCTGCAGGTGCTGTAGTGAAGAATCTGCATCCTAGTGGGTCCGCTGAAAGCCATGCAAGGACTGCTGAGAAGATAGGGGAGTGTGGTAAGAAGGATGATGAGAATGAGAGGGGTGACTCGAGTGAAGTTCGGTCTGTGAAAGATGGAGAAAGGAAGAGGGGCTGAGGTGGGTGCAACTACAAGTCATTCAAGGGTTGTGACCCGCCAAAGCTGACTGGTTTAGGGAATGTAACCGCTACTCTTCAATGGATAACCACAATAGACAAGGTTATCCGAATTAGCGAGTGTCGTCCTGTTCAAGCAGTGGGCTATGCTACCCAACTGTTTGGTGATGAGGCCATGTTCTCGTGGGAGGAAGTGGAACAGAGAAAGACCCGAGAAGAGATTAAGGCAATGAGATGGGATGATATGAAGGAATTGGTTATGAAGTGATTTTGTGTTGATGCTGAGTTTGAGAGGGCTGAGATGAAGTTTCTGAATCTGAAGGCGGGTATAATGAAACACAGTTAGTACACCACTGAATTCAATCACATGTCCAGGTTGGTTCCCTATATGGTGAACACTGAAGCGAAAAATATCAAGTGCTACATCAGAGGACTTCCACATAATGTCCGCACTTTAGTCAGGGCTAGTAAATCTGCTACTTTCGACTCTGATGTTGAACTCACAGAGATGGTTTACGACGACCTGGCTGTGGACGAGGTGTAGGTGGAAGAGAAGAAAGATAAGAAATCGGTCAATCCTGCTAAATGACCCTGTACTCAGTTGTGGAACTCAAGGGATAAGAGACAGAAGGTGTGGGAAAAGAAGTCATGCAAGACTTGTGGTAAAATTCACGGTGGGGAGTGCAAGTGGGGTAGGAGTTCATATGTTTGTCACAAATGTGGGAAAACTCATGGTGGGGAGTGCAGACTTGGGTCTAATGTGCGTTATATGTGCTGGAAGGAAGGGTATTATGCTCATGAGTGCAATGCAAAGCCCGCGTATTACAAATGTGGTAAAACGGGTCATATGGCAAGGGAGTGCACTGATGGTGAAGCTGGAGGAAGTGGAAAGAAGGATGTTGATCAATGCAGGTCAAGGACCAAAGCCTACATGCTGACTCAGGAGCAAGCCAAGTAGATCCCAGATGTTGTCACAGGTACATTTCTAGTAAATGGTATTTTTGCTTCAGTATTGTTTGATTCAGGTGCGAATAGAAGTTTTGTAGCTACGACATTTAGTAAGTTAGCAAAAATGAAATGTTGTCATGTGCCTGAAACGTTTATAGAAGAAACCGCTAGTGAAACCTCGGTTAGGATAACGAGAATGGTTAAGTATTGTAAAATAGAGTTAGAGGGACGTGAGTTCCCTGTTACCCTGTATGTTATGACCTTAGGAGGGTTCGATGTGGTTTTGGGAATGGATTGGCTATCTGACCTTGAGGCTCAGATAGTGTGTAAGAGTATGTTGATAAGGTTAAAGTCCTTGGATGGCGGCACGGTGAAGATTTTTGGTGACAAATAAAGTTCAGGGCTTAATGTCATTTCGATGATAAAAGCCGAAGGATTGTTAAGGCGAGGGTGCGGTATCTACCTGGCGTATGTTGTTAAAGCTATGGCCGAGACGAAAGAAGTGAAAGATGTTTGATGTGTGTCTAATGAGTGCTTTTTCTATGGTACTCACAACGAAGCTTTAAATTTATAAAACGGAAACTTCTAATGACACCACACACAACCGGCAAGTGTACCGGTCAAAAGTAGTATAAACCTAAAATGTCCGAGTATCGAATACAAGGACACGTGAGAACGCCTATGATTACTAAATCCTAGACAAGACCTTCATATGAATAATATTTTTTAATTTAATTTTTAATAATTAAACTACTTGACCTAAATTACTTTAACTAAATTAATTAATTTAATTTAACGAAAATACTTAACGATTGTGACAGACAATGGAGAAAACCTCTACCTAGGTAAGAATCATATTGAAGGTCTAACAAGCTAATGGATTGAATGATCTCACGACACCGGTATCTAAGGATGACACAACTAAGGTTCGCTCAAGAAATCTAAATCACCTCTGGGTCACACTAACAAACCCTAACTTACACTTAAATGATTTTAAAAACAAATCGGGAAACAAATGCTAAGGTGTTCTAATGTCGACTCTCCTCTCGGTCTCACTGACACACGACCCTAATGGAAACGAATACTACACAACCAAGGATAGAGGAACAATTTGGTTTAACATAATCGCTCACAGACCCAAACCCGACAAGAACCGAACCCGCTCTCGCGCAATCCTAATATTAAAAAGTAAAAGAAATGAGACGAATTTACCTCCTATCACCTCTCGGTCTTAAGAAGGTGCTTACTCGCTGAATTCAATCAATAATCTCAACAAAACCCTACGGTTGTACCTACCACAAACAAACTCTAAACACAAAGTAAAGAATTGAACATGCAACTATCAATCAAAATCAATTCAATTAACCGAAGCAAGAGATTATGAGATAAAACCAATAAAATCACAGCCACTAAATACAACCTAATTCATTATTAAACCAAACTTTCAATAGCAATTCAAGTCATATTAATCAAACAATCCATTTAGCTCATCAAAACCTAACAATAATCATTAAACTTAGGTAGAACAAAGAAGTTTAGCCAATCATAATCAATGAACAGTAGATAAAACAGATATAAATGATAAATATGTTCATATAAATCTGATTACAAAAGGTTTTAATGATTAAAAATCAAAAACAAACTCACGAACGTTAAAGTAGTTAAAACCGACAACCGAAGGATAAAAGATAGAACCGTAAGCTTGTCCTCCTTGGTTTCTCCTCTAGAGCACGTATGGTGGATGGAAATATTTTTTTTTAAATTTGTTCATAGGGTATAAGCTCTTTATATATATGTATAAACATCTCCTTCCTAATATAAAATAGGTTAAAACAAGCCCACAATGCCTACTAGAAGCCAAAATAGATGAGGTAGCTGATTCCTGAACATTCTTGGCAGCCTTTGGGACATGTGGGATGTCTCATAGCGCGGGCATTGATGCCTGACTTGGTCGCATAACGCGGCCAGGTCCTGGGTGCTCATTTCTATGTTTTCTGACTCATTTATCTTCAAACGCGCATACCGGCTTCATCCGAATCCCGTTTGAGTTGATTATTTCTTCATTAAACTCGTTTTTTCACTCTATTCAACATGGGACCTATCATATACAAAAACATTTATTTTCTTGCAAGAATAAGTTATATTCGTTAACGGTTTATGCACAAAACAACACAAAAACGGGATAAAATGCTATGTGTTTTGCAACACATCAATGTTCCTGTTGTGCACGACTATCCAGAGGTGTTCACTGATGTAAGTTCACGGTTTTTTCGTCTCGAGTATTTGTAATTATTGTTTGTAGCTTATTATTATTTTAATGTTAAAGGGGTACATATGAAAATATGAACCCATTCGTTATGTAAGGCTCATTCGTTAAGGATATTTAACGAATGAGCCTGTTCTCTATTATGTATAGGTCATTTGTTAAGGATGTTTAACGAATGTACCTTAATCTTTATTTGTAATTGTCCATTCATTAAGGATGTTTAACGAATGGACCTCTATCGTTATGTATTTAATCCATTCGTCATGGAATGTTGACGAATAGGGTATAGCGAATGAGTCATTCGCTATACCATTTGTTAACGTATGTAAATGATAACGAATGGAAGCCATTCCTTACGGGATGTGTAACGAATGGCATCCCATCGTCTATATAAGGCTTGTTCAGCCTTTATTAGTTTAAGTATTGACTAAGAGTTATACTGTTACGTTGTCCAATTACTTTCTCAATCACTTCGTTTTAACTTATTGTTCAATTACCTAACCTAGAGCGTATCACATAATTAGATCTATCATCTAATCAATATACTATGAATATGTATTGATTGGATCCAGTGTTCAACAAGTGGTATCAAAGCAACAGGGTTAGATTGCTTGTGGTTTGAAGGTAATTCGGTATGAATTGATAAAGAATTCAGTGTTTATTCGTTAATATTTGGTTTAATTTTAAGTTTATTGAATTTGTCTGAATTATCATTCTGAAATGATAATTGGAGGTTGATTTGGGTGAGATTGTGTTCATATTGGATTGTGTAAGGAGAGTGAGGATTGAATTGAGTTATTGAGCATGTTAGTGATGGTTTTGGTTTGGATTTGAATTGTGTACGGAACAGGGGATATTGGTTTCTGGTTTATTGGATTTTGGTGATTGGTAGATCGATTTGTGGTTTATGGAATAGGATAAGGGTGTTCGCGAGATGATTACGAGCATTTTGATCCTTTGATTGGTTGATTTGGTGCAATATTGACAAAGTAATTCATTAGTTTAATTTGTTTTTTTGAAAATTTTGGATTTGGAAATTTTCTAGAAATCTGGAAATCAACGTTTAAAGGTTTGAAGATTTGAAGATATTTGTCATTCGTTATGATTATTATTCATTAATTACACGTGTGTTTGTCATTCGTTATCAGTTCCTAACTTATTCATGACACGTGTGAAGTTTGTTACAACTGAATAACAAACTCATTCGTCATCCATTCTTTACGTATTCACTACTCATTCGTCACTGTAGCTAATTCGTTATTAAAAGTTGGTCATTCGTACTCACTGATTCGTTACTCATTCGCCAACCATTCATCCTCTCATTCTTCATTAATTCGCCGTTGATTTGTCACTCATTCGTCTAAGTCATTCGTTAATTAGTTGTTACTCATTCGTCCTTTCATTCGTCATCCATACATCACTTCATTCGTTAAATTACTGGTCTTGATTCGTTATCACTCATCTTCACTCATTCGTTATCAAAATTTTATTTTAAACCCTTAAGTTTAAATTTTGTTAAAGATTGGAACTTTTATTTACTAAAAATGGCTAGATATTATGCACTAGCCTCTCAGAACGTACTAATGCAACAAATGTTACATCTTGATGCGGAAATAGGATCTCATTCGAAATGTCCTCGTTTGATGAAATTTAGTGATTTTGCTATATGGGAACCACCATTTTAAGAACATCTTGGTTCCGTGCATCCTGACTGTTCTCGATGTCTTGA
This sequence comes from Bidens hawaiensis, assembly GCF_021521415.1. Taxonomy (NCBI): domain Eukaryota; kingdom Viridiplantae; phylum Streptophyta; class Magnoliopsida; order Asterales; family Asteraceae; genus Bidens; species Bidens hawaiensis. The sequence continues at coordinate 2,083,244 of NW_027491152.1, read as the reverse complement.
TGATGTCTATACAATACCAATGACTGGTAGTGAAACTGTGGGTTTTACTCCAAAAGCTTTTTCTCAATACTCGCAAGAGAAAAAGAAAGCTTTAAAGATTGAGACTGAAGCATACTTTACTTTGACTATGACATTACCCGATAACATATTTAATCAAGTACGGAGTATTAAGTTATGTGCATCATTGTTTCAACACATCAAGATGAGAAGTATGGGAAATACAGAAGAAAGCAAGAAAGTGATGTTGAAGTTTCAATTTTGAAAATTTAATTTATTAAAAGGTGAGACTGTTGAAGAGATGCTCACTCGGTTTAATCATTTGATAGCTAAAATGAACAAGTTGAAGATGGAACCAACTGAATCTGACAAAATTGATACAGTAAAGAATGCTTTACCTGGTTCATATTCAACTTTTCTAATGGTGTTGAAAGAAAACAATTATTTCAAGAATGAAGATCTAACAGCTTTGGAATTCCTGCAAAAATTGGGAGCTAGAGAATATGATCTGAAATGTCAGAAGTCTTCTAAGGAAATTCAAGATCCAACTCTTTATGGAGGTTCTGCCTTTGAGTAGTTCTACAACTCTAATTACTGCATTCCTTACTCAAAGTGCACAAGAGAACTGCATATAGTGATCATAATGTATGCTTCATGGCTTCTAGGTTTACTGATAATTCTGGGAGATCTACTACTACAAATAGCTTCATTGCACCACCAAAAGTTAACATGAAGGAAGCTGAACAGAATTTTTCGTTTCTTTGTGCATTCATGACATCATATGAAAATTTGGTGGGTAGTAAGATTGCTACAAGTGAGCTGACTGATGAAGACTATCACCAAATTGATCCAGATGATTTGGAGCTAATGGATCTCAAATGGAATATGGCCATGATTGTTTGAAAGGTGAAGAAGTTTATGCAACGAGCTGTTAAGATTTACCATCTCTGAACAAACGAGTTGGTTTTGACAAGTTAAAAGTCAAATGTTATAATTGTCAAGAGTTTGGTCACATTTCCAAAGAATGTGATTAGCCGAAGAAGGAGTATAACGGACCTCGAAACCAAGACAGAAATTCTAGAAAGAAGGTTAATGATACTCCTGAAAAAGCGTTGGGTGGTAATTCATCAAAAGCTTCAGGATCACAATCTCTTCTCTCTGCTGAAGGAACTAATTGGACTCAAAGAATGTTGTGTAATGATAATCAAGAAAATCTGGCTATGTTCGAGCTGACTAAAAGATTTCAATATGCTAGTGGGAACGAACTGTATTATGACAATGAAACAGAATCAGATTCAGATGATTCGTGTCATTTGCAACCAACTTCTTTTGCATGCATGGCTATGATTGACGAGATTAGTTCTTCTTCTGTTAAATTATCTGAAAATGTGCCTTGTTCTGTATGTGAAACTGTTAAGCCTAGATTTGATTAATTGAAAGAGCATAATGACTTACTAGTAAAAGAAATTGCTTCAATCAAGGATACATATAGACAATCACTAGAATCACAAATGAGATTTAGGGAGAAAATAGAAGCTCTGCCTTTAAGTAACCATGATTTGAAAGATAAATTGTAAGTAAAAATGACAATCAATGATCAACAATTTCAAGAGATTCTTAAACATAGAACTAAGATAACTGAACTTAAAAAAGAGGTTCTTGATTTCAAAAGAAAATTGGGCAAGTTTCGAAATTCTTCGTTTTATTAAATGAAATCATCGAGGTTTCAGGTAAACAAAAGGATTCAAAGAAAGGTGTGGGCTTTGTTGAAGTTTCACCACCGTTTCATAATGATTATACTCTAATTCCGTTTGCGGGAAAGGAGGATATTGTTAATAAACCAGCTATTGTCAAGGAAAAACCTAAAAATGACAATGTTAATGTTCAATCTTCAATTCAAAAACCTCATATTCAAAGTAACAAGGTCTTTGTTGAAAATGTTGATAAAGTAATCATTGATGATGTATTTGAACCTGAAGTTGTGCACAAAAACCAGAATATTCCAAGTTCGAATCACATTTTATGTGAACCTCATGAATTTGAGGAGGCGATGTATGGTTCAAATGCATTTAAGCTGAAAGAGGAAAAACCTGTTAAGATTAAGGCTAAGAAATCAGAAAAAACAAAGATTTCTAATGAGGATTTGATGCGTTTTGTCAATCTTTTTTTTCCTAAGCCAACCACTAGTCGAGTGTTTAAATTAAAAGGCATCAGCAAAGTGTTCACTGAGAAAGTCATTCCGCTTAATCTTATCAAGCCTGAATTGATATAAAGCGTCTTTCAAAATGAAACTTCCAAGATAAAAGACCTTGAACATGCATTTGTTAATTCCAAAACATCAAATACTACAGATCCTTTGATAAAGGCCAAACAATTGTTAAAATTTGCTAAGGAAGTTCAATTTGTTAAGTCAACTGGAACTGACACTCTACAGAGTTTTTCAAATTGTTCAAATCTTGATTTTTACATGAAAAAGAAGTCTATTACATTTGATGATTTGAACAAAGGTCCTATTCCTGGTGTTTTTCATCAACCTTCTGTTGCACAAGTTTCTACCAAACCACAATGTGAGCGTGTTGACATGAGAACATGTTTTCTTTGTGGTGAACAAGGTCATGTTGTCAGAAATTGTGTACTGAAGAAATCACAAAATCTTCATCCATTTATCAAGGAACAAACCAAACCCGTTCATGTGACTAAAAAGATTTTGAAAAGACCTTCATCTTTTGATGATGAGACTCATATCATGTTTTCATATGTGAATCCTCACAAAGTGATTCATGTTAGTGAAAATTCGAGTAATTTAAAACCCAAATTCGTTCCTACGGAACCAATTTGCAAGAATGTGAACATGAATGTAGTTCAAGCTGCGTATTTGAGACAAAAGTTGAAACGACATGTGACTTATTCACAAGCGTCTAAACCACATTTGGATTCACTCAACATTAAAACTTCAAGTAATACTAAAGAGGTGCCCAAGACTGAGCCATGGGCTACCTTTTTGAGCTAATTCTTTTCCATCTCTGTGCAGAGTTCATCCAAGACTATTTCTAGTGAAAACTGGATCATGGATAATGGATGCTCTCGTCATATTACCGGCAACATCAACCTCTTATCAAATGTCAAGAATATGCATGGAGAGTATGCAGCGTTTGCAGGTAATTTGGGTGGAATGATTACTAAATAAAGATATGTTTCAAATGGTAGTATTAAATTTGAAAAAGTTAATTTTTGTGACAAAGTGGATCACAATTTGCTGAGCGTATCTCAGATTTTTGACAAAAAAATACACCACTGTATTTAATGATAAGAAGTGCATAATACTTAAACCAGGATATGTCATTCCAGAAGACATGGTTGTTATGCGATCACCTCGATCAAATGATATTTATGTTTTAAATATGACTTATAAGGCAACCACTTCTGTTGAAACGTGTTTTGTCTCTAAGGCAACTGAGAAAGACTCGATTCTGTGGCACGGGCGTATGGGTCACATTCATGTCAGAAAGATAAACTATCTTATGGGTAATGAATTGGTTGATGGGGTTTCCTTGAAACACCTCAAACTGACCGATCACTGTGTTGCATCTAAAAAGGGCAAACAGAAAAGGAAGTCACACCCTTCTAATTTAATTAATACCATTGATACTCCTTTAGAACATATGGACTTGTTTGGTCCTGTGAATCGTGCGAGTATTGATGTGTTGCAAAACACATAGCGTTTTATCCCGTTTTTGTGTTGTTTTGTTCATAAACCGTTAACGAATATAACTTGTTCTTGCATGAAATTAAATTTTTGTGTATATGATAGGTCCCATGTTGAAGAGAGTGAAAAACGAGTTTAATGGAGAAAGAATCAGCTCAAACGGGATTCGGATGAAGCCGGTATGCGCGTTTGAAGATAAACGACTCAGAAAACGAAGAAACGAGCACCCAGTACCAAGCCGCGCTACGCGACCAGGTCAGGCATCCATTCCCATGCTATTCGGCATCCCACATGTCCCAAAGACTACCAAAAATGCTCATGAATTAGCTACCCCATTTATTTTGTCTTCTAGTGGGCCTTGTGGGCTTGTTTTAACCTATTTTATATTAGGAAAGAGATGTTTAAACATATATATAAAGGGTTTATACACTATAAACGATTGGGACATCAAATTTCCAGCCACCACACCTACTCTAGAGGAGAAACCAAGGAGGACAAGCTTACGGTTCTATCTTTTATCCTTCGATTGTCGGTTTTAACTATTTTAACGTTTGTGAGTTCGTTTTTGGTTTTTTAATCATTCAACCTTTTGTATTCAGATTTATATGAACCTGTTTATCATTTATATCTATTTTATCTACTGTTCATTGATTATGATTGGCTAAACTTCTTTGTTCTACCTAGGTTAGATGATTATTGTTCGGTTTTAATGAGTTTATTGGATTGTTTGATTAATTTGACTTGAATTGCTATTGAAAGTTTGGTTTAATGATGAATTAGGTTGTGCTTAGTGGTTGTGATTTTATTGATTTTATCTCATAATCTCATACTTCGATTAATTGAATTGGTTTTGATTGATAGTTGTATGTTCAATTCTTTACTTTGTGTTTAGAGTTTTATTGAGGTAGGATCAACCGTAGGGTTCTATTGAGATTGTTAATTGATTAAATTCAGTGGGTTAAGCACCTTCTTAGAGACCGAGAGGTGATAGGAAGTAAAGTCGTCTCATAGATTTTACTTGTTAGGATTAGGATCGCGCGAGAACGGGTTTGGTTCTTGTCGGGTTTGGGTTTGTGAGCGATTAGTTGATCTAGTTTAAGTTAAACTAAATAGTTCCTATATCCTTGGTTGCGTAGTATTCGTTTTCATTAGGTTCGTGTGTTGGTGAGACCGAGAGGTGAGTCGACATTAGAACACTTTAGCAATTCATTTCCCGGTTTGTTCTTAAAAGCAACTAAGTGTAAGTTAGGGGCGTATTGAGAACGAATCGAGTTAGGATTTACATATCGTATTTTCGTATATTAGATTAGATTAGTTATTTTAATTAGTTTAGTTTTAGTTTAATTTTATTTTAAGTATTCTATTCTATTTTTATCGGGTGCCCGTGATCCTTTCCTTTTGAGTGTTCTTTAAAGGAAATATGTTCAGACGACACGTTGGAACCCCATGGTGCAAAGTGTTTGGCGGAGATCACTGGGTACATGATGCTTATGAGCGAAGGAGGATAGAAGTTAAGGCACAGAAAGCTCCATGGGAATCACTTGTGGCAAAGCCTCCTTCATACCAATTTGCATATGATCAAATGGGGAACTACTTAGGGTATAAAGACTTATCGGGAAATATATTAGAGCCAATCCCAGAATTGGAATCAATAATGGACGATGTATTGTTCGCCATTAGAAAGGATTTGGAATATATTCCACCTTTGAATCCACCTTTCTTTGAAACCCCGAGTGAGATTGAAGATACCGGAATGGAGGAGCAGAGAGTAGAGGAGTATGTTCCCTCTTGGATGACAAGTTCATGGGTGAGTTTGGTGAAGAGTCTATGGATTTCACCATGATAGATGAAGGAGAGTTTAACCCACTTGGCGCTTGAGGATCTATTGTATAACGAGCCAAGTGCGAGGATCAAGAATGAGCCTTGTGATGAGAGCCATGAGGTGGTTGGTGAATCAGTCTTTCCACCATTGCACTTTGAATGTGAAAAACCAAAACATGAACCGTACTCAATCTCCATTTGGGACGTGTTGAGGTTTAAAATGTTGGCTAAAAGAATAAGGAGGATATCTAGGCTTAGAGATCATGGTGTGCAGAAGAGTTCGTCACTCCCGTTTCACTTTAGGGGATCATTTTTTGGGGAGTCTAAGAGTTGGTGGGCCGAGTTTAATTCATATGGTCGTGCCCATGAGAGTTGTGCAATTGGTTTCTTCCCGACCAATTGTAAGAGGAGAGTATTGAGGAGCATCGATGGGAAGAGGATAAAGGAGAAGCCTCCTGATTGAGGTTTCGGAAGCGAGTCCAGCTAAAGACTATTCAATAAACTTAGCGCTTCCCAGGAGGCAACCCGGTAATATCTTTCTTTATTATTTTATCTTCATTTTTATTTTTATTTCCAAGTTTTGCCGGGTTGTTTCTTCTCTTACTTGCAGGTTACTCCTTGGTTGGTTGATGACGGTTTATGAGCTGGAGTTTTAAACAAGTGTGGGGATGCACTTTTCTTAAGGATTTCCGTTTTCGTTCGTTAGTGATATATTGATAGAGAGAACTGAAGTTTTAAGCTTGCGTTCGAATAGGAGGGTGAGGAACATGATTCACCGCACACTTACATGATCACATATACCAGGGGAGTCTGTTCCACTTTATTTTTCTTTAAGTTTAATTTTGTCTTTTCCTTGTCTCACATTGAGGACAATGTGAAATTTAAGTGTGGGGATGGGGAATTGACGTTTTCATTTTTAAGAAAAATAAAAGAATATTAAAAAAAAGTATAAAAAAAAATTTCCCTTGAAAATTGATTTTATTCTACATTAAGCTGGAAATGATATTATTACCATTGTGTTAACGAACTCTTGGAACTTTTGAAATATATAATATAATAATAAAAGAAGAGATGGTTTGCATATCTGATTTGGGATGTGTCGGTAGGTCCAACTAGCTTTGATTGTCCTATTTAGCAGTTTTTATATATATAATAATTTGAAAAACGGTGAAACCGAATTTCGATGCTCAAGAGGATTACCATAATCTGAAAACTTTGAGATGGTAAGAATTAAATTCACTCAAACCAGCACACCACCACACCACCACATGTCCATCTTTTTACGAGCTTAGAAATAGTTATATACTTTAGGGTGATATAAAAAAAAGAAAAAATAAGAGAAAAAAAAGAGAAAAAAAAAAAGAGAAGTATGTTTTGAAAGTTATGTGTATTATCAAAAGTTGTTCAAGAAAAGCAAATGTTTGTGAAGAAAGTTATGTATTGTAAAATGCCATAGAAGCATTCTTTAAAGTTAGTAAAAGAGGCCAAAGATGCACATACTAGATGAGACTTAGAGTTTACGCGTTGCTAAGGGGATAGTGACTCTGAGGTTATCGCTATTGGGGCTCGAAGGTTTTTATTCAATAAATATCAAATTAGGGATTTATAGGAAAAAGTCCAATAATATTTAGGAATAGCTCGCACGACCTCCACATGACCATTCATCCATCAAATTTCACCGAGTGCATCTAATTAGTACCATCAACGAGTCCTTGGCTTATGGTGATTTGTCGAACCAGTTTGCTTCGACTCTAGTTCTTCTAGCTCTCTTTGTCTGAGATGGGGTAGGTGTAGCCTTGATTTTTTTTTTGACTTAAAACACTTAATGCAATTGGGGGCTTGATTGGTTAATGGTTGGGTTTAAGTGGACAACAATATCGGCAATCGCGGTCAATATGTCGAGCTGTTTCTTGTGCTTTAGTAATCTTAAATAATCTGGGAGTTTGTTGTTTTTCATTTGGTTATGATCTTGTGTAGATTTCTTTTTCAGGGACGAAAAAGGTTCAAGTGTGGGGATATTTGATATGTTGCAAAACACATAGCGTATTATCCCGTTTTTGTGTTGTTTTGTGCATAAACCGTTAACGAATATAACTTTTTCTTGCATGAAATTAAATTTTTTTGTATATGATAGGTCCCATGTTGAAGAGACCGAAAAAACGAGTTTAATGGAGAAAGAATCTGCTCAAACGGGATTCGGATGAAGCCGGTATGCGCGTTTGAAGATAAACAACTCAGAAAACGAAGAAACGAGCACCCAGTACCAAGCCGCGCTACGTGACCAGGTCAGGTATCCATTCCTAAGCTATTCGGCATCCCACATGTCCCAAAGGCTGCCAAGAATGCTCATGAATTAGCTACCCCATTTATTTTATCTTCTAGTGAGCCTTGTGGGCTTGTTTTAACCTATTTTATATTAGGAAAGAGATGTTTAAACATATATATAAATGGTTTATACCCTATAAACGATTGGGACATCAAATTTCCAGCCACCACACCTGCTCTAGAGGAGAAACCAAGGAGGACAAGCTTACGGTTCTATCTTTTATCCTTCGGTTGTCGGTTTTGACTATTTTAATGTTTGTGAGTTCGTTTTTGGTTCTTAATCATTCAAACCTTTTGTAATCAGATTTATATGAACATGTTTATCATTTATATCTATTTTATCTACTATTCATTGATTATGATTGGCTAAACTTCTTTGTTCTACCTAGGTTAGATGATTATTGTTCGATTTTAATGAGTTTATTGGATTGTTTGATCAATATGACTTGAATTGCTATTGAAAGTTTGGTTTAATGATGAATTAGGTTGTGTTTAATGGTTGTGATTTTATTGATTTTATTGATTTTATCTCATAATCTCATACTTCGATTAATTGAATTGATTTTGATTGATAGTTGTATGTTCAATTCTTTACTTTGTGTTTAGAGTTTTATTGCAGTAGGATCAACCGTACGGTTCTATTGAGATTGTTAATTGATTAAATTCAGTGGGTTAAGCACCTTCTTAGAGACCTAGAGGCGATAGGAAGTAAATTCGTCTCATAGCTTTTACTTGTTAGGATTAGGATCGCGCGAGAGCGAGTTCGGTTATTGTCGGGTTTGGGTTTGTGAGCGATTAGTTGATCTAGTTTATATTAAACTAAATAGTTCCTCTATCCTTGGTTGCGTAGTATTCGTTTCCATTAGGGTCGTGTGTCGGTGAGACCGAGAGGAGAGTCGACATTAGAACACTTTAGCAATTCGTTTCCCGGTTTGTTCTTAAAAGCAACTAAGTGTAAGTTAGTGTTTGTTAGTGAGACCAAGAGGTGATCTAGCTTTCTTGAGTGAACTTTAGTTGTGTCATCCTTAGATACCGGTGTCGTGAGATTCTACAATCCATTAGCTTTTTATACCTTCAATATGATTCTTACCTAGGTATACGTTTTCTCCATTGATAAATCTTATTCTCAAAGTTTCGTCTAGTTTTCTTAATTTAAGTCTTTTAAGTTAATTTCAGTTAGTTTAAGTAGTTAATAATTAAAAATCATTTAAAATATATTATGCTTAGGTGAGTCTTGGTTAGGGTTAAGTATTAAATACGTTTTCTCGTGTCCTTGTGTTCGATACTCGGACTTCCTTAGGTCTATACTCTTAGTGATCGGTACACTTGCCGGTTTTGTGTGGTTTCTTTAGGATTTCCGTTTATAAATTTAAAGTTTATTTGTGAGAGCATCATTATACACACACCAAGTATTACTGGTGATTGGTATTGTCTAATTGTCACTGATGACTATTCATGATACTCTTGGGTGCTATTTATGAGTTCGAAAGATCAAACACCTATTCTTGTTCAAAATCTAATCACTAATATCGAATCACTGTACAAACTCAAAGTGAGATGTATTCTAAGTGATAACGGTACGGAGTTCAAAAATATTGTATTGGATTTCTTTTGCTTTCCAAAAGGAATTCATCGAGAATACAGTGCTCCATATGTACCTCAACAAATTGGTGTTGCAGAAAGAAATAATCGAACACTGATTGAAGCTGCACGGGCAATGCTAGCAGATTCTAAGCTTTCTGTACAATTCTGGAATGAGGCTGTGAATATTGCTTGCTACACGCTTAATCGTGTTTTAACTGTCTAGAAGCTACAAAAGACAAGCTACGAGCTTCTGAACAAGAGAAAGCCTAATTTAAAGTATTTGGAGCCATTTGGGTGTCCTTGTATTATGTTGAAGAAAAATGCGGGAAAATTCAAATAAAAAGAGATTGAAGGTTATTTCTTGGGTTATGCATCACCTAAGAAACGAGTATTTAATTTTACTTCAGCTTGTGTTGAGTGGTACAATGTTGATTGTAAACGATACACTACACCTCCCATTGGAAAAGGGCTTGATTGGATATTCGACTATAAAAGTTTATTTAACTCATTTACTCAAATAGTCGATCAAGATGATGAAGACTTGTATGTGCTTATCTAGAAGATCCATATCTACCTCCAAGGTCTTCTGGGTCTAATTATGATGATGCTCCACAAGATGATCTTCCTGATACATCTGATGTGATCTCTATCTCGTTAGATGATGGTCATTTTGTTGATTCCTCCTCAGCTCCATTTCCTGAAACTCATGAGATTGGTGAATCGTCTCATAATTGTGAGGAGAATCTAACTAATTTAACTGATAATTTGTTGTATCTGAGAATCCTTTTCGTCGGATTCATACTTATCATCCTCTGGACAACATTATTGGTGATCTTGATGTCGGTGTGCAAACAAGTCATCAGATTGCTACTTCAACTGATGCAAATGTATTGTGTGCGTATGTCGTTATGCACTCACCGGGAATCATGAATCTCACGAAATACACTTGCTTTTTATCTCAAATGGAACCTACAAGCGTTCGTATGGCGCTTGAAGATCCATCATGGGTAGAAGCGATGCAAGAAGAGTTGCAACAGTTTCATCGACTGGGTGTTTGGGATCTCATTGACAAGCCCGTTAGAGTTAAAAAGCCAATTCCAACAAAATGGGTATTTAAGTGCAAGAAAGATTATCGTGGGGTTATTGTAAGAAACCAAGCACGGTTGGTTGTTCAGGGCTTTCATTAGTAAGAAGGCATAGATTACACGAAAGTATATGCTCCAGTTGCTCGATTGGAGGCTATACGAATATTTTTGGCTTATGCAGCTTTCAAAAACATTAAGGTTTATCAAATGGATGTCAAGAGTGCGTTTCACACTGGGGAACTTCATGAAGAGGTATTTGTGTTGCAGCCTTCAGGTTTTGAAGATCCAGATTATCCTGACCGTGTTTACCAATTAAACAAGGCTCTTTATGGTCTACACCAAGCTCCGAGAGCTTGGTACGGCACACTTGCTAACCATCTTACCGATATTGGTTTCAAACGAGGAACTGTGGACTGTAATCTCTTTTACAAGAATGTTGGTAATGATTTGCTCCTTGTCCAAATATATGTCGATGACATCATATTTGGTTCAACAAACGACAAGCTGTGTAAGGAATTTGAGAAATCGATGCAGACAAAATTTGAAATGAGCTCGATGGGGGATATGAATTTCTTCTTAGGGTTGCAGTTTCATCAGTCTAACACGGAAACTTTTGTTCATCAGACAATATATGTGAACGATGTCTTGAGCCGATTCAAGATAACTGCCGGAAAAATCCATTCGACGCCTCTTCCTGTCGGTCACAATTTGTCACCGGACAAATTGAAGGATACCGTAGATAACTGCTGGAAAAATCCCTTCAACCCTTTACCGAGCAATGATTAGTTCATTAATGTATTTAACTACTTCCCGTCCTGATATAATGTTTGTTGTTTGTTTTCCTGCCAGGTATCAATCGAGTCCTTGAGTGACTGATCTGGCGGCGGTTAAACGTATACTTCACTATCTGAGGGGTAATCCAGACACCGGGTTATGGTATCCCAAGGATGATAGCTTTGAATTCACTGCATTTGCTGATTCTGATTATGGATGATGCAAGATCAATTTCAAATCTACTACAGCGGGTTGTCAATTTCTAGGAAGCCGGCTTATTTCCTGGAAGTGTAAGAAGCAGAAAACAGTCTCCACTTCAACCGCAGAAGCAGAGTATGGCACCCTCGAGTTGTTGTTCACAGGTTCTTTGGATCCAACAACACTTGCGGGATTACGGTTTGAAGTTTCTTACTACTCCCATCTTTATTGATAACTCTGCTGCTATTAGTATCACCAAAAACCTCGTGCGCCACTCTAAGACAAAGCATATCAAAATTCGATATCATTTTATACAAGATTGCTTTGAAAAGCAATTGATTGATATTGAGAAGGTGAACATGGATTTTTAGAAAGCCGATATGTTTACCAAAGCATTTGACAAAACGTGTTTTAACTTTTTGCTTGGTTTAAACGAATTGAAAACTCTTGCTGATATCCTTAAGCAAGGATAATTATCTTTCCTTTTATTTTTTTTAATTTGCTTATTTTTATGTTTTGGGTTTTGGGGATGAAATTTGAAAAATCAAAAATATTGTGATTTTTGTTCGTATAGATAAAGACATTAAAAAATTGAAAAATTAAAACAAGAACTGTGATTTTTGTTTGTATAGAGAAATTCCAAAAACATTAAAAATTTGAAAAATCAAAAATATTGTGTTTTTTGAATGTATAGAGAAAATCCAAAAACATTCAAATATTTCAAAAATGTCAAAAATATCTTTGCACTCTCTTGCTTAAAATTATGCCAGTTACTCAGATTTGAATGACATATACGTGTATATATTTGGTCCTGATATTTACTTGTAGATATTTTGGATAGCCATTTACCTGATAATGGAAAGTACTTGGGCGATTGTTGTGCTTTTTTATTTAATTCTCTCGCTGAAAATTATGTCGGTTATTTATATTTATGGAACATGTTTGCATGTTTAGTCCTGTTATCTATTTGTAGATTAATAGGATAGTCATTAATCTATATACTGAAAGTGACTCGGGCGATTGAATTTATATGCTCCTCAAAAATGAGTTTTGAAGCAAAAAGATAAAATGATAGTACATTGATTATCTGGTCCCATATCCAGAAAGAAATTAGTTTAAAAGGTTGTGTGCTTAATTGCATTGGTGTATTGATAGGTCCTAAACAAGCTGTTAAGGTAAAGTATGTGATATAAACATAAAGAAATGCCAAATTGAAAGAGGTGTTAGCCTCTTCCAAAATTCTCGGTAATGGTGGCAGAAATGTAATAGCCTATCATACTCAAGCCTTATGTTTGTTTGATCACCAAAAACAAAAATTCAAAATAAAATGCATCCGTTTTCTGGACACTGTGAGTCTTTATGCGGTTTAATCATCTGGGTATTCGTAAGCATGAATATTTCAAAAGCTTTTTAGAGCAAACCCAAAGTCATTAAACTTGATCACTGATGTACATTGTACAAATTTAATTACTGACTTGATCAAAATCCGTTGTTAGTCATACATTATTCCTTCCTTTCGCGCATCTCAATACCAATAAGAACTCGTGCATAATCATTCACAGTAATGGAAGCTTGGTGCATCGCTCAAAAATATCTATAAAAGTCCTAATTTTGATCGACAACATAATGGTTTAAGTCAAGTTGGGGTAATATGGTAAAAATCAAATTAAGTTTGAACCGAGATTAGAGGCTGATAGATTCTGATTTAAATGAAAATTAAATCATATCACAAAAATACTTGAAGGTTTGTTATAAGATTTAAGTGGACAACAATATCAATGACCGACTTAACACCAGTCATAATAACGCTGAAATATAAAACTACGATGGAAGGGCAATTTGGTCAATATAATTCTTTGCTTAAACTCACAAAAATATGTACTGATTTTGTAGAACAATTGTCATATTTGTTTGAAAATATTCAAAAATCCAAAAATATTTTGTTTTCTATTTTTTATTTTCTGCTTTATTTTCGTTTTTCAAGTTTAAGGGTAAATATTTGAAAAAGAAAATACCAAAAAGATTTTCTCATTTTATTTAATTATTTAATTGTATTATTTAATTCATTTAGATTATCTGTTTTTAAGTTATGTGTTGTAAACATAAAACACGTTAAGCTATTGCATCTTACTCCAGCTGGTAAGATTCGTAAGGTAAAGTTCGTCGGGACACGGGTTTCGATGCATTATTTAATTCTTATAACTTCATTTGAATTTAAAATGGAGAAAAAAATTTTTAATTGATAAATTAGATGGTTATTCGCTATCATAACAAATAATGTTCATTCGTTATCGATTTGGATAACGAATGAGGGTCATTAATATATTTATTTGGATAACAAATGACTCCGTTCATCATCATTATTGCTAACGAATGAAGAACGAATCTGTATTAATTTGTTATTTATTGTTCAAGGAGATAACGAATGAAACAACGAATAAGGCCATTCGTTAAATTTGAATTAACGAATGAGCTCATTCGTTGTCTGGGAAAGTGTGAGAAGTTTGTCATATATAATGAGCAGCAGTATAATGAAAGGCCTCATTCGTTCACATAGATATTCATGTTTCCCTACCAAACCTCTGGCCAAGTTTTCTTTCAATTTCGAACATCATTAAATCAAGTTTTGAACATCATTTCAGATTCACTAGGTAATGGCGATTACAACGCGATAAAAATCGTTAAAATCCATGGATGTTTCATTGGTTAATTAATCGATTAAAGCATCGGTTTTTAACTTATGAACAAAACCCTAGTTCTAATATGTATTAAGCTAAATGGTAGTAATGAATAGGTTATCGATATCATTTCGAGCCGATTCATACTTAATTTATAAAGATACATCGTCTTACATGGCCTAATTGAATCTGCTAGTGCATGTTGACTATCTGAGTTCATACTCAATTTTGACTTTGACTCGTTATACTCACAATTGATAATTATATGTAGTCATTCGTTACAGCTAACGAATGGACATCCATTCATGTTCAGGATCCATTCGGGATCCATTCGTTAAGTTTAACATAACGAATCAATTCATTCATTTTCATTGATAACGAATGAACTCATATTCGTTATGATTGATGCATCATTCATTCGTGTTTAATTTGCTATCAATCATTCGCTATGTTACTCATAACGAATTAGGTCATTCGTTATAGCGAATAACCTCAGTCGTTATAACGAATGAGCCAACACTTGAAAGATAACAATGACAATTATAAACTATTTTCAAAAATTAAACTTTTGATTATTAAATAATTTAATTATTAATGTTCATTTTTACTAATTCTCGGGTCTATGTATTTTCAGATATGACAGATGAAATTGCACAAGAGGCACCGGTAGCTGATCAACAGTAAGTTCAGCAACAACAAGAACCAAAGATCCCACTTTTGCCGTTTGACAAAAAGCACAACATCTGTGCTTTTGTTCAGGACAATTTTGCTGATGAGGACATGTTTTGAGATATTATTGCTTTCGTACAACGATCTCGGATACATTATGCCATTACCGCTGACGTACCGATACACTTCAGCATTATACGTCCATTCTGGAATTTGGCACGTTTCATAGAGTCGGAGAACCATATCGTCGCTGAAGTCAAGAACAAGCCGATTATTATATCACCTGGGGTTATCCGACGGGCGTTGAGATTTGTGGATAATATGGATAACCCATGTGAGTTTGACAGGACGTTGATCCGCGGATTGTTTCGATGATTATTCTACTCAGGTGACCTTGAATGTTCCCAATACAACAAGGCTTCCTTGTGTGCTCTGTACAAGTATCTATCACATGTTCTTATACATTTCCTTGGGGAACGCAAGGGTGGATACGACAAATGTCGGATTATGGTACAATCGGATTTCGTAGCTCTTGTTTTTAACAAACCGTTCAACTTTTCTGAGCTTATCTTTTATCACGTCAAGGAAAACTGCTTGGTCAAGAATCAATGCAGTAAATTCCTGATGTATCCACGTTTTGTCCAGCTGATCATTCAGGATTTAATTCATGATTTGGAGATTGATAGGACATTGAAAGACGATGGGTTGAAGCTGGAACACATGAATGCGGAAACGATGAAGAGAATGAAGACGTATAGGAGCAAGGAACCGCAGGATATCCCAAGGACCAAACGTTTAATCGGTCACTTGGTGAATCCGGCATATGTATGTACTTCTAATGATCGTTGAATCCACGATGACTCGGGATCCGAACGAGAAGAAGGACAAGGTGTGAACGGTACTGGAGACGATGGTAGAGATGATGGTGGTGATGGTGGCCATGGAGGTGATCAACGACGTGCTGACGTTGAGGCAACAAGCTCACAGGCTGCTCAACGAAAGCGTAAGGGCAAGGCGTTAGCGAAATATCAACCTCCCAAACGTCGTATTACACATAGATCTGGTGTGGATATTGGTCCACGTGTGTCAAGGTCGTTCATTTCTCAAAGTCCGGCGGTGTCACTTACTACTAGCACCCCGGCACTCACTTTGACAACCACGTTCACTTATGTTCCAAGGCTTGGCTTAATTTTACAATCGGTTTTATCTTATATGCCAAGGCCTCCTGCTGCTACATCGGTGGTTCCTCCGACACCGACTGTGATGCCTACACAACCCTTGGACGTCTCTTTTATGAGAATCAGCCGTCCTCAGGGTCTTGTGCAGCCCGTACCTCCAACATTTCATACTTTGACACCCACCCATTAGATAGACATGCTCTTGAGTTTTATTCACTTATACGAGAATAAAATGGAAGCCGATCATTAGGCTTAAGAGAATATGATGTTGAACCAACGTCGTCTGATGGGGTATGTTTCTTACTGTCAGAAGGAAACAAAAGAGTTTCGTGAGATTGTAACGGCTCAGGGGGGGAGAATATTAAAGAGCAGGAAGATCTCATCCTTCAGCTGACTTGTAAAGATGACGCTTTGAAGTAACTAAAGAAATGACGATGATGATCCTGATGCTTCGGGTACTGGAGGAAGTGAGCCGAAAAAAGCTCAAGGCTCATCTTCCGGGGCTGGTACTAGTGGTGGTGGAGGTGAAGGCAATGATCGACAGATATTGATATATGAGGAATTGACAAACGTTTAGCCTATCGAGTCGATCAAAGCCAACACTATCCTATTTATGGATTTTGAGAATGAGGTAGTGATGAGCACTGCCAACACGAATAAAATCGAAGAGGGATAATTCGTCGATCAAGCCCTAACTCGCGAACATATTTCTCTATTATTAGGGATGAACGATGAAGAATTAGATGTGTCAGAGGCTGAGGAGGATCTCGAGGTTGTGAATGATGAGGAAGTGATGCTGGATGCGAGTATTCCACATAGGAATACGTCGTTTATCTATGAGGATGAGGAGATAGAGATGGAGGATGTGATAGCATAGGAATATCACGATCTATATCAACGTTCAAATGTTGATTAGGGTGTTCCCACATTTACTGAAGACTACGTTAAAGTTGTTGAAGATCATCTGGAAAAGATGACAAAGAATAAAGCCAAGATGCCGAAACGAAATTCTGATCTGTCTAAGGTTGATATTCTGGGATGGTTTGAGCACCGCAACAAACGTTCCCATAAGATTATTGAAGCTTACCGGTACGTCGATCGATAACAACAACTGGAGGCTGCTGCATGAGCTAAAGCAAATCAGAAGACTACTTTTAAAGTCGTGCCGACAGTGAAAGGTGATATTGTCTCTTAGTTGTATGAATCTGAGTTGAAAGTATACATTATCAAGTGGGAGAACGGTGTTCAGTATTTCCAATAAATCACTGACTTTCTCTCACTACCGAGGTGGGATGTTCGTACACTCGCCAACCGGTCGTTCATAAATCGAGGTGGAGATCGATTAGCAGAATGGTTTCACCAACATCTGCTCTTCGAGGTAAACCATGGATTTAAGTTCTTTAAGCCACAAGTCCCAACCTATAAGTACATTGATGAAATTGATCCTCGTACGGGTTGGAGGAAACTTGTACTTAAAGTTAAAACCGCCGAAGACGATGAAACGTGTACCGGTGAAGAATTTTCCACAGAGTCTTCACATATTGTTCAATCGATGGTACTACGATAATCGGACAAGCGAGGCAGTCATTGTGCTAGGGAAAGGATTGAAGACCAGCTTTATCCGAGTTATCGATCCGATGTGGCTCGTTAACTTATCGGAAACCGACAATGACGTGATTTTTAGAACAAGATTTTGATTGAACGTCAAGAAGTTTACGATCGAGCTATGCAATTCCAACGCATCGTGCGTGTGTGTCATGCGTTCGGGATTCATAGTTATCGAGATCGGAAGACGAAAAGGTTCAAGTAATTAAAAACAAAGAGCTCAAGACGAGGGGGTGTTTGTTAGTGCACGGTTTTGTCGTCTCGAGTCTTTGTAATTATCTTTTGTAATTTATTATTATTTTACTGTTAAAGGGGTATTTATGAAAATATGAACCCATTCGTTGTGTAAGGCTCATTCGTTAAGGATGTTTAACGAATAAGCTCATTCTCTATTATGTACAGTTCATTCGTTAAGGATGTTTAACAAATGAACCTTAATCTTTATTTGTAATTGTCCATTCGTTTAGGGTGTTTAGCGAATGGACCTCTGTCGTTATGTATTTAATCCATTCGTCATGGAATGTTGACGAATGGGGTATAGCGAATGAGTCATTCGCTATACCATCTGTTAACGTATGTAAATGATAACGAATGGAAGCCATTCGTTACGGGATGTGTAACGAATGGCATCCCATCGTCTATATAAGGCTTGTTAAGCCTGTGTTAATTTAAGTATTGATTAAGAGTTATACTGTTACGCTATCCAATTACTCTCTCAATCACTTCGTTTAATATTACTGTTCAATTACCTAACCTAAAGCATATCACATAACTAGATCTATCATCTAATCAGTATACTATGAATATGTATTGATTGGATCCAGTGTTCAAAACCTAAGGACCTTTCGAGGTTGCCACCAGAGCGTGAGGTAGAATTTCAGATAGACTTAATACTAGGAGCACAGCACGTCGCGAAAACACCTTACCACCTGGTGCCATCCGAGATGAAGGAATTGATGTCCCAGCTGCAAAAACTCCTCGACAAAGGTTTCATAAGGCCAAGTGTTTCCCCGTGGGGCACACCAGTGTTGTTCGTTAAGAAGAAGGATGGAAGTATGAGAATGTGTATAGACAATCGTGAGTTGAATAAGCTTACGGTAAAGAACACATATCCATTGCCACGGATTAATGATTTGTTGGACCAACTACAAGGTTCGATTTGGTTCTCACGAATACATCTTACATCGGGCTATCATTAGCTGAAGGTGAAAGAGGCAGACATCCCTAAAATAGCGTTTCGGACGCGGTATGGGCACTACGAGTTTCTCGTGATGTCATTTGGTCTGAAGAATGCCCCAAAAACATTTATGGACATGTTAGACAAATCATTTATCGTCCTCATTGATGATATATTGATTTATTCGAAGAGCGAGTCTGACCATGCTGAGCATCTAAGAGAAGTATTGTAGGTTTTGAAGGAAGAGAAGTTGTATTCTAAGCTTTCGAAATGCGTATTCTGGTTGCGTGATGTGCAATTTCTAGGTAACGTAATCAATTCTGAAGGGATTACTGTAGATCCAGCTAAGATTAAAGCGATAATGAATTGGAAAACTCCGCAAAGCCCGACTGATATACGCAGCTTCTTAGGGTTAGCTGGCTATTATAGAAGTGTAAGGCCCCGTTATCGGTGCCTCACATTTGGACGTTGGATGTACTCATAAACACAGTTCTATAAATCAGAGTTTATTAAAACTTCGCGGAATATAAAAACTTTCATAAAACATTACATAACTTATCTTAAACAACATCTTTGTCTTTCAAAAACTACGTAATTAAACATAAATTGATAAACGTCTCGAGTCTTCCGATGCCAGTTTCTTATTCGCTTGCCATGTGTTCCCCTCAAACGAGCTGCTTCATTCTACTCACCTGCGTGCATACTAAAAGTCAGCTACGCTGAGTGAGTTCTAGTTAATCAGGCAACATACAATTTATTCTCATATATTTCTTAACGTATCCGAAGACACGTATTAATACTTTATCTTTGTATAAATATCCGTAAGAGGAACGTCACATAATATCTATTAAAAGAACTATTACACATATATTATCCATAGAAGGAACACTCTATATATATATATTATCCATAGAAGGAACACCCTATATGCTTTCCATAGAATGAACACTATACTATCCATAAAAGGAACACTATACTATCCATAGAAGGAACACTATACTATCCATAGAGGGAACACTATACTATCCATAAAAGGAACACTATGCTATCCATAGAAGGAACATTATACATTATCCATAGAAGGAACTCTATATATTATCCATAGAAGGAACACTGTATATAAGCTATTATTTAATATCCATGTAAGGAACTAATCTCTTCCCTTGGCAATACGTGCAATATCCGAAGATCGTTCACGTACCGACAAGAAATCAATTGTATCTATCACATATATCATACATGGCATACACTTACCATTTAAGGTAAGTGTATTAACTATCACATCGAGTATGCACACAGCCCCGAAAACATAACAAGAAAATGGGGCTAGAAACTCACATGGATCCTGTTTCTTTCTCCGTTTATCGTAATTCCCTTCTTTAATTGTGCCCTGCTAACTGTATATAGGGTACATGTATTAATATTCACCCTTTTTGCATTCCAGTTGGAAATGACTGAGTCTGGTATGATCGGTTGGCCTTGTATAGATTTCATTTACTTATTACGAACCCTCAAGTAATGTTTTATAATTATTTTATTATTATTATTTTCTCTTTACTAAAATATTTTATTATTGTCTCAAGACTCGATTATTTCAATATTCTTTTCTTTTATTTAACATACTATTATGGAGGCACACACATATATGCACGGGTTTATATGTGTTCATATATATGTATATATATAAGTTACGGGTATTAAGACTAGACTTTCGGTATACATATATATATATATATATATATATCTAACACTCGGGTTCTACTATCTAACTAGACTAACGATGTTAACCAGGGCTAAGTTATATAGATTCATTATATTTATCGGGCGTTGCTAATCGAGATAAAGAGGTTCGGTCTTTGGTTTATTAACATGGTCAAGCCCAAAAAAAATTTGATTTGGGCCTGGCTAGAGTTTTGGGCCGAAATGTTTATAAGACAAGCCCAATTCTTCTTAACTACCCACCAGGTCTTCTTCTTCTTTCTGTCTATATTTTTCTTTGTTCTTAACACAGCCGCTCCAAGAAAAACGAGTTTCTGATTGTAAGCGAGTTTAATCGTAATCGAGTTTATTGTAAGCGAGCTTGTGTGTACATTTTGTAATCGAGTCTCAGTTGTATTCGAATGGTAATGGGGAAGAACTCAGTGTAATCGATTCTTGTATTCGAGTTGTTCGTATCTGGATCCAATTGTAATCGAGTTGTTTTGTAAGCGAGTTACAGTGAAAGTAATCGAATCCAAGGTTGTGTTCGAGTTTGGAAGGTAACCGGGTTTTGGGATTGTAATCTGTTTCAATAATTATAATCGAATTCCTCTAGGAATCGATTACAATTGTAATCGAGTGTTTATGTGTATTGTAAACGATTCTGGGTGTATGCGAGTATAGATTATTGTATACGACTTCTAATTGTATTTGATGTCTGATTGAATGCAAATGATATTGAATATGTATTGTAATCGACGAGATTGTGAGCGATGTTCGGCTGTATAGGAGTTCAACTGTAATCGGCTCAGATTTGTATGCGAGTTGTGTGTACACTGTGTATTGTATGCGAGTCCTACCGGAGGTCGATTACATGTGTATGCGAGTGTATATATGTATAAGTATTGTATGCGATTGTAGGTGTATTTGTATGGGAATTGGGCAGCTGGGTTTTGGCCAATTGGGCCTCACCCTCTGTTCGTTTAATATTATTATTATTATTATTATTATTATATAACCTTTAACCTAATACCATCTTACCCCTTAAGCGCCCCCGTGACCATTTCTGGGTAAGACTTGACTCGGGAAACCATAAAATTTGGATCTTTAAGCTTAAAATGTTTAGAATAGATCTAAGGTTTCCTTAAACGAGCCGTTCATAGTTATGAGTTCGTTAAGTTCCATTTTAACATCAAGTTTTCAACTTTAATGTTCGTTTATACCCGATCTACTCTCGTTTTAAGTTTCAAGGCCAAACCTTAATGAAAACGTAATCTTTAAGGATCAAGAACATACCTTTTTGTGTTCGTTTGTTTTCGTTTGGCTTGGTTATGATCTTAAATCCTTGGATCTATCTTATATATAGAAGATCTAGTAATAGTTAGCTTGATTTGGTCTCAGATCTCTTTCTTTCTCTCTTAGCCGTTTATGTATAGTAAGGAAGGTGTGTGTGTGTTTGGAGTGTGTGTAGAGATTATGGAAATGATGGAATGAGAGTTAGGGTTTTAGGATGGTTTAAGAGGGTATTTATACCTCTTAAAGCCCATTGACCTAAAGCCCATTACACCATCTTGATCCATTTAATTACCCAAGTTCATAATTCTTTCTATATTTAATATTAATTAACTATTAACACTCGTTTATAATTTCATGGACTTTCTTTTATCTATTTTTCTTTTAATTCTTTTATTATTTCTCTATTAATTCGAGTAACTATTATGCTATAAATAAATTATATATTTAAATATTATTCTTGAAAATCCGGGATGTTACAAGAAGATTCATTGAAGGCTTCTCCAAGATAGTCGCATCGTTGACCAGTATGACCCAAAAGTTTGTAGTATTCAATTGGGGTAAGTACCAAGAGGAGGCATTTGAGGAATTGAAGAAAATACTCACACAAGCTCCAATCCTCGCTCTACCCGATGGTGATGAGGATTTGGATGTTTGTATTGATTCCTCGCATCGTGGGTTAGGTTGCATGTTAATGCAACGAGGAAAAGTGATAGCTTATGCGTCCAGACAGTTGAAGGTTCACAAGAGTACCTATTCGACGCATGACTTAGAGCTAGCTGTAGTAGTGCATGCTCTCAAGATATGGAGACATTATCTGAATGGTACTAAGTGTACTATCTATACAGATCATAAGAGTTTAAAGTACTTCTTCGAGCATAAAAAGTTGAACGTGAGACAAAGGAGATGGTTAGAGTTGATAAAGGACTACGAATGTGATATCAAATACTCTCCTGGTAAGGCTAATGTGGTTGCTGACACGCTAAATTGTAAGAATGAAGAAGTCATTGCGATAGTGAAGTCTTATAAGTTGATCATTAACTCAGATCTCTTCGGAGAAATCATTAAGGTGCAGTCTGAGGTGCTTATAGATGAAGGATTAACGAAAAAAGAAAGAATTTTCGGACAGCAAAACGGCTGATGGATAACACTCATGGTGTTAGGACTAGGTTTGACCGTATGTGGATTCCACACCATGGAGATCTTAGAGGTCGAATTCTATATGAAGCTCATAAGTCAAGATATTCGATTCATCAGGGATCCACCAAGATGTATCAAGATTGAAAGAGAGACTACTGGTGGGCGGGTATGAAGAATAATGTAGTAGATTATGTTAGTAAGTGCTTAACTTGCTTGCAAGTCAAAGCAGGACACCAGAAACCATATGAGAAGATGCAGCCTCTAAAGATACCAAAATGGAAATGGGAACACATCACCATGGATTTCATAACTAAGCTACCGCGTACAGCTAAGCAACATGATACTTTCTGCCTATACGAGAGGCTATATCGACAGAAACATTAGCAAATGTGTTCATAAAAGAGGTTGTGGCTAAACATGGGGTGCTATTATCGACCGTGTCTGATAGAGATACTCGCTTTACTTCAAGGTCCTGGAAGAAGTTTCATGAAGCTATGGGAACAAGATTGAAAATTAGTATCGTGTATCATCCTCAAACAAATGGGCAGCTTGAAAGGACTATCCAAACCCTTGAGGATATGCTACGTGCTTGTGTTTTGGACTTTGGAGGAAGTTGGGATGATCATTTGCACCTGGCGGAATTCTCTTATAACAACATCTATCACTCCAGTATTAGTATGCCACCATTTGAGATGTTGTATGGTAGACGTTGTAAAACTTCTGTATGTTAGGAAGAGATTGGTCAGAAGAAGATTGGAAGCTTAGAAGTTGTACAAGAAATCTCTTCTAGGTTCGATCAGATCAAGGCAAGAATGAAAGCTTCTTAAGACCGACAGAAGTCATATTCCTATAAGCGGCGGTGACCGATTTAGTTTAACGTTGGTGATAGTGTGATGCTCATTGTTTCAACTTGGAAGGGAATTATTCGTTTCAGGAAGAGAGGAAAACTGATTCCAAGGTACATTGGACCGTTTAAGATTGTAGATCGTGTGGGCGAAGTGGCTTACAAGCTAAATTTACCCAAGGAGTTAGAAGGAATACACTCTACTTTTCATGTGTCACACCTGAGAAAATGCTTAGCTGAGGACACGTCTCATGTGCCATTAGTAGACATCGAGGTTGACGAACAGTTGAACTACATTGAACAGCCTGTAGAGATAGTTGATCTCAAGGAAAAGCAGCTTCGTCGTAAAGTTATTCCCTTAGTGAAAGTGATATGAAAGCATCGTAAGGGATCAGATGCTACCTGTGAAGTTGAAGAAGAAATGTGCAAGTTTTACCCAAATTTGTTTAAATAATAGTTAGGTTTCAGGAACGAAACCTCTTTTAAGAATGGTAAACTTGTAACATCTGACGTTTCTTAAAATATAAATAAAGAATTATTTAAGCTTATTTAATTGTCGTTAAATAAATAATAAAACAATAAAAAGAATGGTAGGCTTTAATAGTGTTGGGCTTAAAATAAATCATGGACATGTGTGCTAATGGGCCTAAGGTCCATACGTAAAGGGTATATATAAATACTGTTTAAACCCTTAAACCCTAGCCACTTTCCAGTTTTACCAAAACACACACTCCTACCCTTCTTTTCTTCCATTTCAGATATTTTGAGCTAATATTGGAGCTCGATTGTGTGACCCGAGAAACAATAAGAGGAATCAAGATTTAGCTCGTGTCTAGATCTAAACTAGAATTTCTAAAAGGTACGTTTGTAGTGTAAAGGTGATTCATTTATGGTTAGAACACTATGAAAATGGGGATGATTTATAGGGATTAATAAAGTCTAGAACTTTACATTAAATGGGTATGTAACGAATGTTAGTCGTTAAAGTCTAGCTGAATCGAGTCTGTGAACTCGGGACGAATCTGGATGTCATAGTCTAGTAATATTTTTGTAAAAGGGATTATGTAAAATAAACTCACAAAGGGGCATTCTGGAATGTTATGAAAATTGATTAGTAATGTGATGGTTGGTAGGTGGGTTGTTGTAAAATGAACCTCATGAACAACCAATCATATAATTGGCTTGAGAAAAGAAACGTCGAAGTTAGTAATTTGTGGAATAAAAGGAAAGGATAAATGGTTGGTTGGGAACAAAAGATCGCTAAAGAAAAATTTTGAATGGAGGTATATACACGCAAAAGTCAAAATATACACATGGTATTAAATCTATTTGCAAAATTTGTTATATGAGAAGTAGCAAAATAGGTATATGTATATAAATGAAATAAAGGAATCTCTAAACATCTAAATGGGTTAGTGGAGTGGTTAGTCCACCATTGTGGGTGTGAGAGAAACCGGGTTCGAGTCCGGTTCTCGCACTCAATTTTTGCGAAAGGGAAGATTTTAGTTGGGCCAGCACTAGATCCAGATTCGATTAGAAAATGGGTCGATTCAATTAGAAAAATGGGTTCGATTCGATTAGAAAATGTGTATTCGATTAGATTTTTGCGAAAGGGAAGATTTTAGTTGGGCCAGCACTAGATCCAGATTCGATTAGAAAATGGGTCGATTCAATTAGAAAAATGGGTTCGATTCGATTAGAAAATGTGTATTCGATTAGAAAATGAGCTCATTTAATTGGACTTCCAAGATGAGATTGGGCTTGGCCTAGTAAGTCCTAAGCTGATTGGTCCTGGCCCATAGTAACTAAGGCTGTTCCAACTTGATTAATCAACCTCACTCATCAACTCCGTTAAGTCCTATTAAATTTTTAGGGATGAGTTCGTTGAAGAATGAAAGATATATATATATATATATATATATAATAAAATTGAATATACTTAATAAATGAAAGGAAAACATACATTTGTTAAATAAAGTAACCCATGTAAATCCGTTTAACTAAACAAGCGAGCCTAACTTAGCAAGTACATTGGTTAACTATAATACCAACTTAATTAGTTACAAGATTACTTAACAAATATATATGGTTAAAAGTTAGCCGTGCACTACTAAGGAAAGGGATTACAATTACCTCCAAACGTAACCGGATCCAGGTGAGTTTCTAGCCCTACTTTCTTGTTATGTTTTCGGGGCTGTGTGCAAACTCGATGTGATTAGTTAATACACTTACCTTAAGTGGTAAGTGTGTGATATGAGATTTCCTTATGTATTATGTATGAATGACATATGAATGCTTTAGAAAAGATTGAGAGTATGTATGAAAGTTTATGCAGATAAAAATCAAAGAAATGTATGGTATGGTTGCACGGAATAAAGGGACCAGGCCCTAATAATATCTGTGAGGATAGGTACCAGACCTTAATAATATATGTGAGGATAGGGACCAGACCCTAATAATATCTGTGATGTTAGGGACCAGATCCTTATAATATCTGTGATGTTAGGGACCAGCCTCTTACAATATATGTGAGGTTATAGGACGAAAGTCTCTTTAAAATATAACGATAGTAATGTATGTATCATGAAAGTAAAGAAAGTATTAAAGAATGAATGTATGAATGTATGTATGAAAGTAAGGTGAACAGGTTAAGTATGTAAGGTGTACATACTTTCGGGTTTGTATACAAGTATGTGAACGTATTGTATGTTGCTTGATTAACTAGAACTCACTCAGCGTAACTGACTTTTAGTATGCACGCATGTGAGTAGGATGAGGCAACTGGCTTGAAGAGGGGCACATGGCAAAAGAATAAAGAATTTGGCATCTGAAGACTTAATTTTATGATGTTTGAACTTAAGACGTATTTTATATGGTTTAAATTTTATGACTTATGTAGCAAATGGTTTTCTTTTATCTATTACACGAAAAGTTTTAATTAATTATAATATTTAGAACTATGTTTATGAGTAAATCCAACGCCAATGTAAGGCATCAGGATCGGGGCCTTTCAGATTTATTGTTGGGTTGGGTGTAAAAGTCGGACTAATGTGCACAATTTTTTGACGTGGGTGCGCAAAATCCTGACTCAAGTAATGATTTAAGTGTTAAAAGCTTGTTGTTGCTCTTTGTTAAGCTCTATATATTGGCAGTGATGGTGAATTCGTTTAATTCCCTATGGTAATAAATGACTCAATTGTTGGCAGGAAAATAATAGCTCTTGGTTCTGCTTGAAGCCTAGAAACTGATTAGTTTTGGTAGGTTTAGTATCCTTCAAGATTTTTGTAACACCCCGAATTTTCTAAGAATAATACTTAATATATTATTTAATTATGATGGAAAAGTTTACTTGAGTTAGTAGAGAAATAATAAAATAATAAAGGTGGAAGGTTAAGTAGGCTAATTAGATGGGATTAAATATGGACCAAAAATGAAAGATGTGCCTTAGGTCTATTGGCTTAAGGGAGTATAAATACCCTTTAAACCCTAATCTTTTCCAATTCCATTCATCTCTACACCATAGCCTACACCATCAAAAACACACACTTAAGCCAAACACTCTCTACTCTACTATATTCAACGATCTGAGACCAATCAAAGGTAAGAAATGATTTATCTCAGCCGTACCAACCTATTAGAACCCGACACCGTAGCCCCGTGATGCCGTATGAGCCGTTTAGATCTAGATATAGCTTTGTTCATGCGTTTAATCAATCAAAAACGAGCTTAAGGACCACCTTAGCTCATATCTGGACACCCCGAAGCTACCTAGACCATAACGGTCAAACCCCGATCAACCATGGTGGTTAATGGTGGCTGACGGTGCCGGAATCGAAAAAAACCCCAAAAACGCGTATATAGGATATGAACGGGACTTATACGGTGTAAAGTATATATGCCACATATGTATATCCATATATATATATAGCAGTGCATATGTGTAGTAGCGTGTATGTATACCCGTATATGTTTAGCAGCGTGTATGTATGGCTTGTACGCAAATAACTTACACGAAGGGACAAGTTACACGTTGGAAGAAGGACTTATACGCTAAAACAACTTATACGCCTAAGGAGACTTACACGCTAATAAGATTTTATAAAATAAACGAAAGATAAACAAAGTATGCGTACGTAAACGACATATATGGACTTATATGATATAAGGACTGAAAAATTAGTAAATAATTAACAATGAAAGATAACTTTTAAAACGAAGATTTGATTTGATTAAATAATTAAATTTCAGTTTCTGATTAGGTTTTTAGTAAAGACTTATTAATGAACATTTCAGTTAACCCCAGCCAAGGGCTCTGCCCCTTGGACCTCGCTAGGGGTTGCCGCCCCTAGAACCCTGCTGCCAGGGACGCTGCCCCCGGACCCCCGTAGCTAAGGGTTACAATAACTTAGAAGTATGGTATATCTAGAAGTATTTAATTGATACTATGATTAATACACAGTTAGCCGTGCACAGCTCAAGAAGGGCATAACAGTAAATTCAGAAATGAATCGCCTACAGGTGAGTTTCTAGCCCCATTTCCTTGTTATGTTTTCGGGGCTGTGTGCATACTCGATGTGAATAGTTAATACACTTACCTTAAATGGTAAGTGTATGTCATATATGATATGTGTGATAGTTATCGAGGTTATGAATGAATGCTTGTCGGTACGTGAATGATCTTTGGATATTGCACGTATCGCCAAGGAAGGTAAGTGTTAAAATATGTAATTATGTATAAAGTATGTATGAATGATAAATTAGGGGTTGATGAAATGAAAGTATGGTTGCATGGAAAGAAGGGTACCAGACCCTATTAATATCTAAGGATGGAGGGTACCGGATCCTAATAATATCCGAGTATAGAGGGTACTGGACCCTAATAATATCCGAGGATGGAAGGTATCAGATCCTAATAATATCCGAGGATGGAGGGTACCGAACCCTAATAATATCCGAGGATGGAGGGTACCAGGTCCTAACAATATCCGAGGTATGTAGGGCGAAATGCTCTTTATAATTAAAGAATAGTTATGGACATATTGTGTATGTTAAGGAAAGAAAGTATGAAAGAATGAACGTGTGTGTATATATATATATATATATATATGGAAGAATGATAAAAAGGTTAAGTATGTAATACGTATCTTCGGGCACATGTATGTGTTTGTAAGTATGTTATTTGATTAGCTAGAACTCACTCAGCATAGCTGACTTTTAGTATGCACGCAGGTAAATAGACTGAAACAGCTAGCCTAAGGGAGACGCATGGCAGGACTGAGGAGGCTGGCATATGAAGACTCATCATGATGTTTAAATAAGATACTTATATGTTATGTTTTTTAAAGACAAGTTTGAATGTTTTGTAATGAATGTTTGAAGTTTATTTATTTTCGCGAAAGTTTTTAATAACTCTGATATTTAGAATTGTGTTTATGAGTAAATTCAACGCCAATGTAGGGCACCAGGACCGGGGCCTTACATAAAAAATTATCAAAATTGTTGGATATGAAGCCTGGTAATTGGATGCTGCAGATTGATTGTGTTGGAATTTGCTTTATTTTCCAGCGAAATGACGTATTAAAGAAGGTGTCTTGCTGCTACAACATGAAGACTTCAAGTATTGGTGGCTAAAGTTATTATCATTTTATTTGTGTATTGGCTTGTTATAACTGCTGTGGGTTGGTTTCATTCTTTAGTTTTGTTTATGGTCTTGGTTGGTTATTTAGGCTTGATGTTTGTTTGGATTTGGGGCAAGTTGTTAAGTTTGTTTGAGTTAGTGGTGTTTAGGTTGGTCAACTTTGGTTTTTTATGATTTTTTTTTGTTAGTGAGTGTCCTTATGGAAATGTTTCGGGACTCCAAAGGCATTAATTGTAATGTTTTTTTTAAGTTTAGTTTTATTGCAGGGGTCATCTCCATTAAAAAATGAAAGAAAAAAACATAAACAGAAGATACAATAATGGCACCAATTAAAAGGGCATGTTTTTAGTACGTTTATCTTGTTATTGTATATGATTAGGATTTGTGTATCAGTTGTTAGAGCGTGTGATGAAATTTGAATATAAATGTTATGGTATATTTACGTGGTGGTGTTAATTGATGTAAGAAATTGGTAGCTGACTGTTATGTTTAAAACAAAAAAATGTATTAAACGTTGATGTAGTATGTATATATGTAATGATAACACATCACATATATGCAATAGTGACGTATTACGTATATGCAGCACATTTATTTAGTGTTGATGTGTTGAAAGTAGTATTGTTAGCGTAATTGTACATGTTTAGTTATACATCATATGTGTAATATGTTTGAACCAAACAATGTTAGAGCAGCCACATTTATTTATTGGTAATGCGTATATGTAGTGTATAAAAATTATGATGATAATGTTAATGCAAGGTTTGTTTAAGCATACTACATATATGCATATTACCATGGTTCCATTGTGTCTATTATTTTATAACATTATTATTTGATTGTAATAATTGTATTGCCTACACATAGTGCTATTGTAATACATATATGCAGTACCATTGTATTACAAATATGTAATACTAGTATATTACATATATGTATTACATATAAACACTAAGTGTTTAGTTTACAACGGGTGAAGAAAATAATACATTAAAGAAACCAAGAAAAAAAATAGAATTCATAACCTATGTATATTTCTGTTAAAAATATTTATACAAAGTCCTCATTAACAATCGAGCACGTCTATATCGTGGTCTTGGTATCAGGTTAATATGCTTAATTCAACGCCCAATTTATATGTATGCTCGTTACTTGACGGTGTAGAATTTGTGATATCGTGCAGTACTTCAGCTAAAGGGATGATGGTAATGGGTATTTTTTGTATCCGGGAACAAAATTTTACCCGCATAAAGCTCAAACAGCAACCAACATAACAAATATCAATAGTATGATCATAAGTCAACTCCAAAGCTGCATAATACAATGTTTGAATAGTCAATAAACTACATATATTACAATTTACTCATCCTATGTAAAAAAAGTAGATAGTACACATATGTAATACTCGGTATTATGTATCACACAACCTGTCCATTTTTCTTATCCATGTATTAATAACGTACGTAATACATGTACTACACATATATAATACATGTATTAAACCTCGTAAAACCTAATCCATCAATTAGGACTACGTTTTCCTAATTTATGGTATAAAGATAATGAACATTCATTTATCTACTGATAATGTCGTTACTCATGATTAATCAAATAAACTATCAAATTAATACATGATACGAGCAGAATGTAAATCAATTTATTGATTAAAAACATAGAATTTCGAATTGAAATACCTACAATTTACAGGTTAAACGATTGAATTAATCAGTGATTAGGGTTTAGAACAATCGAATAGTGATGATTTGTGATTTGCATGTGTTAATTTCTATAGAAGGAGGTTTGTATTGAGATTGTTGTACAAGGAGGCTGAAGAGGGCGTCGTCGAACATGGAAGCAACATTTTTTACCCTCTATTTAAGCAATTTACAATTATAACCATATAATTAGGAGTTCCTTAGTTCTCTCTCTAAATAAGAGTTCTCTCTTGGTCCTTCCTATATATATATATATATATATATATATATATATATATAGAGCAAGGTTATAATAAGAAGTATATTTTTCCTAAGAAGTGTAGGAAGTATGTTTTCACCATTAAATATAATAAAAACACCGCACAATAAACACATTTTCAACTAAAATAAAACACACCGCACAATAAACAAACTTTTCGTATCCACCATCAAATCAACATATGTAACGCACCAGATTACTTTTTACCTTTGCTAGACACACTCCAGTTCTAATTATAACCCCACCCTATATATATATATATATATATATATATATATATATATATTAGTGCACGGTTTTGCGTCTAGAGTCTTTGTATTTATCGTTAATGTTTTATTTATCAATTAATGTAATATTTAATGTTTATTATTAACTAGTTCGTTAAGGTTAAGTCTAGTTCGCTAGGGATGTTAGCGAACTAAGACTAGTTCGTTAAAGTTAAGTCTAGTTCGCTAGGGATGTTAGCGAACTAAGACATTATAATGTATTCCCTCCTGAGTCGTTAGGGGATGTTAACGAATCAGGGGGTGGTTCGTTAAGTTAAATTATGTAACGAAGGGGAAGCTGGTTCGCTAGGGGATGTTAGCGAACCAGGTCGCCTTCTATATATAGTGAACTACTGTTCACTTTAATGTAAGTTTTTGGAGAAAAGTTTTCAAAAGGAATTTTGAGTAATTGCTCTCTCTCAAGCTTCACCTTAACATTATTCGTTTAATCTATTGATAATATATACACATATATAACATTAAATCAAGGTTATGAGCTAGATCTTTAATAGTGGTAATCGGATATTCACAGATCTGGGATCTGTTTATTGTTATCGATTGTTAATCCGGGATCCAACAATATATATATATATATATATATATATATATATATATATATATATATATATATATGGGTGGGTTATAGTAAAAAAGAAATAGTATTCTAGGAAGAGTAAGAATAAATCTATGACATTGGATCGAGGATCTAGTGTTTGAGATTGGTAGTTTTCTATTATAAAAAATAGTTTCCTAGGATTGAGGATTTAGGCTACATAGTTCCCTAAATAGGCTGACATAGTTTTCTTAACTCTAAATTTTATGTACTTTCTATTCTTCCTACAAAATTATGTATTTTTATTTTAACCCTTATATATATATATTTATATATATATATATATATACTTATTCTAATAAAGTAAAATAATTGTAAACACATGTCAGTTTTTAGTTAATCATCACTATTTTTTCCCTCCAAAACCATATATGTCATAGACAATAATTGTTCACTTTCATTTTACACTTCATTTATATTATATCTATAACATGATTAATTATTCAATTTTCTTTAAACTCTATTTATATTATATCTATACACTTTTATAAAAATAGATATTTACATATTATACTACTATACATTGTTAAAATATATTTCACAACATACTTGGTGAAATCCAAAAATTAAAAACAAACCTTGTTTGTTAAATATCAAAAAGAATATAATTTTAAATGTTACTATTAACATATTATATTACGTATATTTTTGAAGATTGTAAATAAAAAAATATGCTTTCAATTTACGAAGTAATTTACTAATCGTTAAACTATTTATATATATATATGCTTAAAAGTTGACCACTTTTTAAAAATAAATCCCTTTATCTATTGGTTTTTGTACATTCTTGTATGAATTTATAAATTGTAAATATATGATCAAAATCTATCAATTTATTTTTCGGTTAATTTAGTAAACTATTCATATATGAGTTAAATTGTAAGGATAGTAATCACTTCAAATATAATAAAGTTTATCATATTTAGTTTCTTGGTTTTTTTTATCAATGATTGTTTCAGATTTGTTGTGGAACTTACATTTTATTGTTACGGGTTAAAAGGTTGGTAAATATATCGTTTGGTATAAATTACTACATTTGGCTCAGATTTGTTACAGGAAAAAAGGGGTGATCTGAATATTTTTAAAATTTTGAGAATGCAAATAGATTTATCGTCAAACTTGTTACGGGTTCAAAGTTTTGATTTGAAAATATAAAATAAAATTTTAAATGTGATTGAGTTTCGAATTTATTTTAAGGACATTTTTGGAAATAGTCAAAATATTCGGAATTTTGCACATTGAGTATTTTACCAGGACTATTAACATTTAAGAAAAAATGACACACACTTCCGACATGTCACATCCAGGCCTGTCAATGCTCCTTTCCTTGAATAGTGATCAAAATATTGTATGTAAACATGCCTTACAAAATTATGCTCAATTGAAGCAAAACATTCACAATATTAACCGGGTTAACCTGTTATTTTTTTTTCAATTGACAAAGTTGAGAAGTCCCTCAAACTTATCAAAATATTTTTTATGGTGTAGCTCAAAACTATTATTATATGAGAAGTATTCTCCGAAATTGGTTGAATAAATTTTCAACATATGGAGTGTTCGCGGGTATGTTATTGCACATGCATTATTTTTTTTATTAAGTTCGTTTTTTTTTTTTTTTTTTTTTGGAAAAACTCATTTTGTGATATAAATAAAACCAGTTTATGTATAATGATACAAGTATAGATGTAATACATTTTTTTATATACATTATGTATTGTTTTTATATATAACTTAATTATTTAGATAATCTCGTGTGTTACATGGGCTCTAAAGTTGGTATTCTAATTAAGTAAAATAATTGTAGACACGTGTCAGTTTGTGGTTAATTCTCACAAACTTTTTCCCTCCAAAACTAATATATGACATAGATAAATAATTATTCATTTTCCTTTTACACTCCATTTATATTACATGATTAAATTATTCACATTTATTTAAACTTTATTTATATTATATTTATATAATTTTATAAAAATAAATATTTACATATTATACTACTATACATTGTTATAATATATTTCACAACATACTTGATGAAAACCAAAAATCAACAAAAAAATGTGTTTGTTAATATTGTAAAGAATCTTTTTTAAATGTTATCAATAACATTTTATACTATGTATGTTGTTGAAGTTTGTAAATAATAAACAAAAAAAACTCTAATATGGTTTCAATATGTGAAGTAATTTTTTAATCATTAAATTATAAATATATGCTTAAAAGTTGATCTATTTTTTTTAAATAAATCCATTTATCTATTTGTTTGTTTGTACATGGTCATATAAATTTGTAAATTATAAATATATGATTTAAATCTATCTATGTATTTTTCGGTTAATTTAGTAATTATACATATATGTGTTAAATTTGAAGGATAGTATATACCAATCACTTTCAAATATAATAAAGTTTATCATATTTAGTTTTTTGGGTTTTTTATTATTAAGGATTTCTTCGGGTTTTTTGTGGAACTTAAATTTGATTGTTACGGGTTATAAGTTGGTAAACAGATCGTGTGGTACAAATTAACTACATTTGGCTCAAATTTGTTACGGGTAAAAAAAGGGTAATCTAAATATTTCTAAAAAAGGGCAAATAAATTTATCGTCAAACTTGTTACGTGTTCAAAGTTTTGCTTGAAAATGTAAAAGAAATGAAAGTTAGAATTTTAAATGTGATTGTGTTTCTAATTTATTATTAAGGACATTTTTGGAAGTAGTTAAAAGATTCGAGATTTTGCACATTAAGTATTTTTCCCATGACTACTAAAAATTTAAGACAAATGACAAACACTTCCGACATGCCACCTCAAGACCTATCAATGCTTCAAACTTTTATCAAATTAGAAACATTTGTGTTAGCATTGACTTTTCTTTAAATAGTGATCAGAATGTTGTATGTGAAACATGTCAAACAAAATTTTGCTCAAGTGAAGCAAAACATTCACAAAATTGAATGGTTTAACATGTTATTTTTTTGTCAGTTGGCAAAGTCGAGAAGCCCCTAAAACTTATCAAAATCTTTTTCATTGTGTCGCTCAAAATTATTATTATATGATTTAGTTCATAACCAAATTTCTTTCATTTATACATATATGATACTGAAAATAAATTTCCAGTATATGGAGTGTTCTTGGGTATGTTTTTGCACGTGCATTATTTTTTTATTAAGTTCATTTTTATTGAAAAAAATCATTTTATGATGTAAATAAAGTTAATTTATGTATAATGATACAAGCATAGATGTAATACATTTTTCTATATATATTATGTATTGCTTTATTTGTAACTTAACTATTTAGATCATCACATGTGCTACACGGGCTCTAAAGCTAGTATACATATATATAGAGCAAGGTAATAATAAGAAGTGTTGTTTTCCTAAAAAGTGTAAGAAGTG
Source organism: Bidens hawaiensis (assembly GCF_021521415.1). Taxonomy (NCBI): domain Eukaryota; kingdom Viridiplantae; phylum Streptophyta; class Magnoliopsida; order Asterales; family Asteraceae; genus Bidens; species Bidens hawaiensis. Next base: position 2,047,582 of record NW_027491152.1, on the reverse strand, counting down.
ATATAAACCATTGGATGAAATATATCAAAGGAGGGTAGGATGGTCCACATGTATTTTATTATTTTTGGAATTAGTTTAGGAGTTATTATAATTATTTTCAATATTTCTCTCTCTCTCTCTTTCTCCGCATATCAATATTAAGTTTCACCATAATTATAATCAAATCTAGATTACGAACCAAGATAACCACCATTCACCTGTCGGTAACCCACCACCACGCCGAATAATACTCAATCGGTCCGATTACCAACCAAGACGTGGGGAAGCAATGACGGTGACGGATCTAATCGGTTTCCGATTGGCAACCCCTACGGCGAACTAACCGGCCAGCCGGCGGCGTCCTTTTAAATTGAGTTGGGGAAGCACGGAGTTTGATGTCGTTGGAGTGTTATTCTTGAAAAATCTGATTTGTGGTGTATTGAAAAAAGACCTCGCCGGAAAGTGTGTTTTTGTTCTTGGATCTGATCTGAAAGTGTGTTTTTGTTCTTGGATCTGAGCCCGAAACAGCGGAGAATTTGTTGGATCTGATCTGAAAGTGTGTTTTTGTTCTTAGATCTGATCTGAAAGTGTGTTTTTGTTCTTGGATCTGAGCCCGAAACGACGAAGAATTTGTTGGATCTAATCGGAAAGTGTGTTTTTGTTCTTGGATCTGAGCCCGAAACGGCGGAGAATTTGTTGGATCTGATCTGAAAGTGTGTTTTTAAGTATTGTTTTTAAGTGTTTCAGTGTGTCTTTCTGGTAATTTAGCTAGTGTGTTTTTCTGGTAATTCATCTAGTGTGTTTTACGTTATGAGATTTTTAGTAATTCAGTAAGGTTTCAGTGTGTTAATTATTGGTGCTTATAATGTAGTTCATGCATGTTCTGTGTATTAGATTTTTAAATTTGGATGAAAATATGATAATTAAAGCTTTAATAAATATTTCCATATATAATAAAACACATGAGACGATTATGCCCTTTAACACATATTTCTTGGCCTTTAAAATAAAACACACCTCTAATTATCTTAACTTTCCATCTTAACCATTGATTGCTAAGATCCAACGCTTCAGATTTCTTCCTACACTTTTTAGAAAAACTCTTCTTTTTACAATAACCCATCCCTATATATATATATATATATATATATATATATATATATATATATGTGGTGAGTATCCTAAGAAAATCCTGAGCCCGAAGGCACTCAAACACCGCCTTTTGGCGAGGGGATAGATCAAACTTCACTTCTAAACTCTTGACGAATCCACTAAATAAGGCACTCGCCACAACATGTTGGGATTTAGGGGGGGCGGTGTCCTTATTAGAGAACCCGCTAAGATCAAAATATGGAAGTGAAGTACGTAAACGATCCATCGCACACCTATATTCAGAGTCCAACCCATAAATATCACAACCCCGGAGAATATGGTCTTGCAAACACCACGATTGTGATCTCGAAGCCACAAAAGCATATGTAGATACATCCTCGGCCGAACATAGACCCTACCCCCCCCCCCCTTAAAATGGGTCGGAAGTGCTGGCAACCTCCATTGGGGATCCCCGAAGAACGGACCCCCGCAAACCATGATATCCTCAATCGCCCTTCAAAGACCATTATCAAATATAGAAACAACTTCCCCCACATATATAGGTTAGCATGTTCTCAAACCGAACAAAAGCTTTGCGACTCCCGTACATGAGCAAAGCAAAAGAAGCTTGCATTGTGGATCCCGAAGTCTTGGGAGATAGCTCATCAGTTCCACAGCGCTAGATGCCCTTTTCATAGTCAAACTGCTGATAAAGCCCGCATCCCGGCTTACAGCACCACCAAGGAGTTTCACACCAAGCACCGGTCTTCCAATCCCGCAAGGGAACAACCCCTCCTGCACCTTTACCCCATTGCATGTTGGCCAAAAAAAACTCTGTTTTCTTAACGTTTAATTCAAGACCCAAATGAGGCCCCTCGGACCTGATAATATCTAATATTTTAGCCACCTCTCTAGTGTCCCCGATAATCGTACCATCATCCAAGTACCAAGCATGAAAGAGAAGCTTGCAACGATCTCTGATTTTGTGAACAAGTGGGTGCAAAACTAAGGCAAAAAGGAAAGGCCCAAGAGGGCCGCCCCTGTTGAACCCTAGTGGTGGATTTAATGTAAGTATCATCCACATATAGCTTAGCCGAAAACCCATATAAAAAATCAACCCAAAGAGAAATAGAAGGATATCGACTCCAAACCTCATGTAGAAAGGTCGTCCTATCGACTAAGTTGAAGGTATTAGAGAAATCAACAGTAAGCATAGCCAAATACCCATCCGAATGAAATTGATTTAGAAACCTGTTCGCGCTATGGAGAACGACCTCTTCCCTACTAGGGACTCCCACCTCAAATTGAAAGTCACCGAGGTATTTAGCCATCTCCTTCCCCACACCCCTCATAGCCACTTTAGAGACCAACCACCTCCAGATGGCCCAAACGACAATAAGTCTAATCCCATTGTATGGTTTAAGCAACGGAGAAAGGGGGCAGGCGCAACAAACTCTGCCAACACCCTAGGATACCTTCCCCCAAAAAATAAATTAATCACCACAGAAATAGCCTTGGAGACCCCTCTCCGCACAATGCATCTAAGATGTGTTGGGATCGCAATCCGTCCTGCCTACACGAAGTCCCTTTTGGGAAAGATTAATGCACCCAAGCACACTATCAACATCTGCAACAAGAGGAGGCTCAGAAAGCAAGGAAGCATGCATAATCGGAGGGGTCATGATGGGATATTTAGACAACAATGCGTTCAAAGTATCCTTACCGAAAGGTGCAACCCCTGAAGAGCATAAAACTTTGACCGCAACAGTGAGATGTCCGTCCGTAACTTTCCGCAAAACATTGGCGCGCAACCCGGAGTTATCAGACTCAATGACAAAAGCATCACCACCCGGGGCATCCCTTAAGGGTTGGTTAAAAAGCGATAGAAGAAGCTCAAAGAAACCACCACTGTCACCCCAAGCTGATAGCGATCGTTGAATACTTCGGCATTGCAGAGACTTTGTATTTCCAGACATGCATTGATGACGATTAGAAGGTCTGAAAACTCGTAATATGCAACGTGGTAACAACAAAAGTCTCGCCCACGCCTCAACAGACGCTGGAATAGTCGCCATCTTACCCAGAGCCCCCACTAAGGCCTAGGAAAAAGCCATACGACAACTATGAGGAATGTTTTTAACATTCGTGATAGGAAGAGTGAAGACATGCTCAAGGAGAGCTACATCCACCCCCACCCTTCCCACCGCGACAAATTCCCTGCCAACATGTGGCTTCGCAATCCCCACTATAAACTCCTCCACATCTCCCGTGACACACTTGTACCAGACCGACCCGTCATCATGGTGGCACCCCCGACGGAGAGCATGTAACTCCATACACGACCCACACACCCACTTACACGAGACCTTTAAAGCCTCACCAAACGAAATAAACAAATCCAAATTAAACATAAAAAAACAATTATTCAATGTTGGAGTTTTTTTAGGGTTTATATGAATCATAAACTAACGCAAATTCAACTGAGAAAAATATACATTGTTGCACAATAATGATGTTAAATAAAGAATTTTGATGAAAAATAGGATGTTAAAAAACCCATTCTTCTATTATATAGATGGATTAACTCACTTTTGAAAAAAAAAAAAAAAAGGGGGGGGGGACAACTTAGCAAACTGAAAGGCCGAAATGTGTAAATACGGAGATCATAAACCCCCAAAGCATAAACCCTAAATTTTGAAACCTCTTTCAGATCAATCAATTGAATTGAATTCATGATGATGATGATGATGGCGTTAGTTCTATCCCTTAAGCCGTCGTCAATTAACCGTGTATCCTCCACAATAAGTAGGGTTTTGTTTTACTCTACGGAAAGCAGCAGTGACAATCTGTACCGGAGGATTTCACCGGTGGGTGATCCCAACGTGTCCGTGATACCCATACTCGATCAGTGGGAGAAAGAAGGTAAAGCCGTCGTATTTAGTCAGCTCATTGTCATCATCAAAAGCCTCCGCAAGTTCAATCGATACACCCACGCCCTCCAGGTCACCTTCTTTTCTTTTTACTTTCGGTTGCTCGGTCGTCGGTTTTCAAACACTAACCAACGCTTCTTCGGTTTACGGTTTTCCCATTTCGCTTCAAACTTTAAAAAATGGCCAGATTTATGAATTTAATTCTACTTTTTTTTGTTAGTTTATATTTTATTTGATTATATGCATTTGACCTAAAAATGTTTGGGTTAAAGTTAAATTATTTATTACATTGTTATAAATTACTTAAAAGTTTAAAATCGAAACCGAACAGAAAGGTTGGTTTTTACAAAAATATAAAATCAAACCCCTGGTGCTGGTATTGGTTTCCAGATAGTGTTTATTATAGATTATTTGGATGGCTGAAGCTTTTGGTTTAATTATTTTAACATCTTAACCGATCAAATGTTGATTATTATTATTATTATGGGTAATCATTTATGTTTGTGACCTATAACTAGAAAAATGAAAAGTGTGCATTGTATATATTATTTAGGGCAAAGTTCATTTCATACCAAATGCAACTTTTATTTTGTCAAGAGGGACTCTAATTGAGTGACAGATGACATTATGCTGAGTATAATATACTAAACTGATTGGTAATAGTAATAATGTATTATGAAACATACCAGTTGCTATATAAAGAAGTTGTAATTCTTTCATATTGAAAATGGGTACTTAAATTTAGAGTCTTTTGAGTTTTTGTACATTATAGCTGTTACAATCAAATCTGTTGTGAGAAGAATTCTGGCTTTCAGCTGCAAGGCATCTTTAAAAGATAAACTAAACACTTTCTATCTTTCTTGATCATAAACTGTACCAGCTGTCAGAATGGATGGCTAAGAAAAAGGGCAAATTATCATCCGCAGGCGTTGCAGTTCATTTGGATTTAGTATCAAGAGTTCAAGGGGTAGAACAAGCAGAAAACTATTTCAATACGGTTCCAGACAATGTCAAGAGTCTCCAAGTGTACGGTGCACTTCTTAACTGTTATGCAACCACAAAGTCAACTGAAAAAGCAGAAGCCCTTGCAGAGAAAATGAAGCAAATGGGCATGATGACAACCCTTTCTTACAACTCGATGATCAATTTATACAACAAAACTGGAGATTATGAAAAGCTAGACAAAATCTATCAAGAAATGACAGAAACGGGTGTTTCGTGTGATAAACCAACTTTCTATCTTCGACTAAGTGCGTGCGCGACTTCTTCTGATCTTGAACAAATGGAAAAGATTCTTAAACACATGGAAGATAATTCCAGCATTGGGGTTGATTGGAATGCTTACACTATCGTGTCCGGTGGGTATATTAAATCCGGTTTAAATGATAAAGCATTTGAAGTGCTGCAAAAATCGGAAAAATATATAAAAGGCAACTCGAAAGGGGCAGCTTGGGAAATTCTCATTGGGAAGTATGCTTCTATTGGTAAAAAAGATGACGTGTATCGCATATGGAATTTATACAAAACCTCGTGGAGTAAGGTGTATAACCGCGGTTATAGTGCTATAGTCAACGCATTAGTGAGATTAGACAACATTGGTGGAGCCGAGAAACTATTGACCGAATGGGAATCTGCAAAGTTGTCTTTTGACTTTAGGATCCCTAATATGTTGATTAGGGCTTATTGCACAAAGGGTGATTTGGTCAAAGCTGAAGCTTATGTTGACAGGCTTGTAGGTATGGGGAAACAACCCCCTGCAAGCACGTGGGTTTTGTTGGCGAGTGCATATGCAAAAGGCGAGGAGATGGAGAAAGCGGTTGAGATGTTGAAGAAGTGTGTTGCTGCTGAAGATATGCGCGGTTGCAGGTTGGATCAAGATGTTTTTACAACGTGTGTTGAGTATTTAAAAGGGAATGGTGAGTTGAAGATGGTGGAGGAGGTTGAGAAAGTTTTTAAGGATAGAGTTCGGGTTCCACGGGTCTCGGATGTGGAGTCTTTTGATGATGAAGCTGAAGAGTCGGAGTCGTTGATGAAGTGATAACAGGTTGTGTTTTAGATTTGTTTCTTGCTTATTAAGGTGGTATTTGTTGATGGTTTTGTATTTTCATGTTACTTTTTTTTTTCTAAGAAATGTGAGTCCCTTAAATTATATTCTTTGGCTCACTTTTAGATTTCTGTATTTGAACTTAAATATTAATATTGTTTAAGGTTTTCAAAGCATCAAAGTGGTCATCTATGCACCTTAATTAGTTATTTTGCCTATTTATTGCAATTTGGAATTTGATTATTGATGTCAGAATTATTATTTTTTAAGTTTATCCATATAATAAGAATTTATACGAACATATATTTGGTTTATTGCAATTCGCTAGTATCCGTACCTAGTCAAATTATCCCTACTTAAATCTCCAGATAGAGCATAGTTGTGTAACTTTTATAGGAATTAATAATAATTTCCAACTTTTAGAAGTTAAGAGTGTTTGTAAGACTTCACTTCACTTCACGTAGTGGTTAAATAATGAAACGCTAAAAGGTGATCTGTCATGTGGCTTCCAACTAAATCCTATAACTCCATTACAGAGTATTGGAGCTAGGCGCTAAGTCCCATTTCTGCCAAGCTCATAGCGACGTTAATATTGTAGAGTCTTATCAATACAGGAATGCTGGTGTAATATTTTATGGGATTTAAAGGGTAATTCAGTAAAAAAAACAAAAATCTTTTACCATATATGTAACCTTCACATATTTTTAAATACATTCTCTCATAATCCACTCTTTAGTTCTTTTATATTTTATAAAAAAATGAATTTATATGCAGGGAATGCTCAAAAAGCGAGAAACTTTCGGCTCGTGTTCAACATAATGGATTTTTACTCGAGTTTAGAAAGGTTCAACAAATAGATATCGATTTTGCTTTTCTTGAAAAAGACTTATCTTACTTACCACCCGAATATCGTGCTATATTTGGCAAAGGAAGAACGAAATTCGTGATAAATATCATGCCAACAAGTAGTCTTAAAAAGAACGTTTTAGTATCTTTCTTTTTATTTCAAGTATCCTTTGGTTATTTTTCTTTAAATTTCAAGTATCGTTTGTTCTTTTCCTTAATTCAAGTATTTTTGTTATTAAAATTATTGAATAATAAAATATGAAGGAAATAACAAAATGGTTGAGTAACGAACGTGATTAACTAAACAATTAGTTAAAACTACTAGTCTACTACACATAGTCTAAGAGTTAAATGTAAAATGCAGAGATTTTTTACAATGCTTTCAGAAATTAGCAGACTAAATTATTAATTTTTGACCTGTTTAAATAGATCCATTTTTGAATATTTGACCTATATTGACTAATTCATTATTTAATTATCTCAATAAATTTCAAGACAATTAATCAAATATGACTGTTTAAAAAATATAAAATATTAACCAATTATAGTTCTTGTTTCTTCAAATACGGTATAATCTTTATAATTGCACCCGTGTTAGGGCATCCATAGTGGGATAACTATACCTTATAATTGCACCCGTGTTAGGGCATCCGTAGTGGGATAACGCCCCTTGGCAACTTAGCCAAATAATTTCCGGCACACCGTTGTAGGTTGCCATTTTTGTGCGGGTGGGTGGGGGCATACAACGAGTGTGGGGGCAAGGGAGCGTTTGCTTGTTTGTGTAATTGTGTATATGATTAAGCGGACTAATAATGTTTTTTTCTGTACGGTTAAATGTTACGGTCTAAGTCTATAGAGATTGAACCATTGACCTCCTATACTGCACCATAACGGCATAACCACCTTACCACCCCACCAAAGCTATTTTATAAATGGCAACGGACAATAACTACCCTCCATGTCTCATTTATTTTATAAATAAATAAATTAAATAAAATCGGAACATACGGAAATCATTACACACTTTATGATAAAGACCGATTCGAGATGGTCAATCTCTCGATACACCCGTAGAGGGGGTTAAGCTCTAAAAACAGGAGAGAAGAAGAGAACAATGTTTTGGAACAATTTTCTAATATTTTTCTTATTCTTTTTCTCAAACTATTATTACAATTTAGAGGAAAATCAAAGACATAATAATAGGAAAAGATAAACAATAAGGAAACATAATTTGACTATAATAAGAAAACTAAATGAAAGATAAACTTAAATAATAATAATAATAATAATAATAATAATAATAATAATAAACTTATTAATATAATAGGATCGTATCACTTTAGTAGTTCGGATTAGTAAACCCCACTAACCTACGTGATGGAACGTTTTCACTTTTCTAGTGAAACCATTACGGATACTCTTATCGCACACTAAATCATAACAGTGATGATGAAGGGCCTATTTACTTAGAATTGACTGGAAAGTTAGTGGTCTTAGGCCTCAAACAACTTGTAAACCTTAGTAGCTAGCGCCCAAAAATATTAGTTTAAACAAACCATATGCGTAATTAACTCTTAACCTTGGTTGGCATTCTAACTTCTAAACAAAAGATAAAGGTTTTTGATTAAATCTGAGTCAAAGTTGGAGTGCACACAAGGTGAAAACAACACAGAGGATGATTCTAGAACGCTGTACACCTGTTCAAGGAAATTAACGCACTTACCTTTCATGAGTCTAGTCTATTATTTACTTATTTAGTTTCTAAATTACAAGACAATAAATTGTCCTTGTTTTTTTTCAAATATGGTAGAAGCCTCATATTGCACGCATGATCACTTAAATGACAAGAACCAAACCACCCCGTACTATATACCAAGTAGTATTATTAATTTGTTAAAAATTACCCATAAATAAATTTCTTACTGATTCATTTAGTGTCTATATAGTTTTATCACCCAAAACAGCCAGAAATATAAAAACTACAAATTAGTGAAGCACTAGAGTAGCGACAAACAAAAATATAAAAATTTATGGTTACCCGTATATTTTGGGTAAACGAATATAATAGTGAAGTCAAGTATCACCAAATACTGTACGCACAATACTATCAATAACTAGAAATCAATTGTCATATGAAAGCGATAAACTACCAATTTGATAATAAACAAGAAAGAAACCTCCACACAAATTTCTTTAAAATGTTCTAAGAACACCATAAACAAACTCCGGATTAATGAGTTCGAAATATCAACGTTCACAAGTAGGTACATTTATATATATACGCTAATCGACCACCAAAGGTTGCGAAACCAGTCAACCAGAAGTCAGGCTATCATCCAAACTTACAATTATACACAAGACAAAGGTAAACACAAACAAAAAGGGGTTTTCAGAATAAAAGAAGACACAAAATTATACAACAAAGTAAGAAAAAACAAATCCGGCTCAATGACCTATCAGCCTGCATAGCTTGCCTTCGTGCCCGTTGAGTACTTATCCCCGCTAAGTTATACGAATTCGGGTACGTGAATAAAGTCGAGTGCGAATTACCAAATATCCTCTCGTAAACAATGTCTCCAAGTATACCAGTTGTCGGACTAGTAGGACTAATCATATTCGTCATAGGCCGATGATTAACCTGCTGAGCTGGCACATTACATCTGGGACTTGCAGGCCTACGCGGGATGCTGATGTCATCTTTCTCATCAGATACCGGTTCTGCAGTCTGGCCACGGCCGTATAATGGAATTAAAGTCTTTTGCGAGACTTCGCTTTTGCAAACGGAACACTGCACGGTTTTCGGGTGTTCAGGCGGGTTCTTTTGGTGGTGGATCCATTTGTAAATGCAGGGCCAGCAGTAGAGGTGCCCACATAATGTCACCACTGGATCGTTGACTGTGTCCAGACATATGTTACAGTAAAACCCGCCTGCAGGACTGTTTTCGGATGCGTCAATGGATTCACTTGAAGATTTCCACTTGTTTAAACCATCATCATCTTCTTTGTTAAAGTAATTTTGTGACAATGAACCTTGAAGATAACGCTCCATCGCCGTTTGATTATAAACTAATGGTGTCTGAAACACATAATAAAAGAAGATTACTATTTTAATACATTAGGCCAAACAAATCATGAGTAGTACACAGATGTATGTTATGTGGTCATGTGAAGCAAAAAGAGTGATTATTGTACTATTGCTTAGTAGATAAGGTTTTTGCTTGCCATTGATATTAAAAATAAGGATAAGGTTGCCACCAAACCTAATTGTGACAATACTGAACAAATTCTTTTTATTTTAACTTCAAGGGACATCAATAATTTATACAATCATTATAGAGCCCACACTGAAAAATACCCCTCACTTTTTTGCACTTTAACAGTGTTTGGATTGTTTTAAGTGATCAGCAGAAGCATTTTGAGTAGTGGTGTAAACAAGCAAGCCGTTTGTTAGCTACTCAAGATTAGGTTGCTAAAAAGCTAGAATCGAGCCAAGCTTATACAACCTCGAGCCCGAGCCTAAAAATAAGCTTGTTTGGTAAACCAACCTGAGCTTTACTTATCGAGCTCAAGCCAACTCGCAAGCCTAAATGAGCCAAGCTGCTTGCAAGCCACTCAATATCGGCTCGCTAAAAAGATCAAATCGAGCCAGAGGCTTAAACAAGCTCAAGCCCGGGCCTTAAATTAAGCTTGTTTGGTAAACTAGCCTAAGCTTCAGTTATAAAGCTCGAGCCACTCGCAAGCCTAAACGAGCATGCTATTTATATGATTTTATTTAATATATATTATTTAATAACTAATGTTATGCGTAAAATTATGCTAAAAGTAAGTAAATGTGCGCTAAAAGTAATTATAAAAATATACGAATTAGCTATGAATTATTAATAAACGAGTCAAGCTCGAGCTTGAAAAACTAATCATGAGCGGAGCTCAAGCTCTCTATAAGTAGGACAAGCCTAGTCGATATCGGGGCCAGCCTGCATCTTTCCATTCAGGTTTGTTGCTTTGAAATTAAGAAACCTGAATGGAATGAGGTAAACATAAAGACTGAAGTTTATATTAATCATATAACTCCAGCACCAAAAGAGAACAAAATGATCAAAAATCACAATCATCATCGTAAATTCGGTGCAAATTGTTATATTTCCAAATAACTAGGATCGGAATTTGAGAATCGGAAAGCAAAATAATATTAGGGTTTCGATCTAAATCAGCGTTTTTGAACTATAATCAGAAATTAAACCACCGCATAGAATTGAAATTGAAATTGAAATTAAATATAAAGGAGTAAAGTTACCTAATTTCGGAGAATTGAAGATGTGTTTTTGTTGGTTGATTTATGAACAAGGAAGGTAACGCATACGTGTGGGGATTCACATTCAGAGATGCAAATTTAATTCATTTGGAAACTATATATATAAAGACAGACATGCCCAAATAAATTAATTAATATTAATTCATTCTACTCCTCACGTTTTAAAAACATATAATAAATAAATTAATCATTGCAAAACTAATTCGTGTTAGGGGCAAAAAGGTGTTTTTTCTTTGGAGGATAGATGTAGATTTCGGTTATAAGTTATTACACCCTTAAGTTGTTAGGGGATTAGGTTCGTTTGTTCTTTTGATTGTGTTTGTTTTGGTGTCTCGTCTTTTTGGACGTGTTGGTGTATGTCCTGGTGGGTTTAGCGGCTCGCTAGATTTTATTTGAATGAAGTTTTTTTTGTTGGTTAAAAAAAGGGGCTTTCTTTTTTTTTTTTTAGTTTAATTTAATCTAACTAAAAGTAGGAGTGTGGGGATTGATTCGCTTTGGTTATTGATCTATAAAAACAATCGGTTTTTGATTAGTTTGTTTGATTTATTTGATTAATTTTTTGGCTTATGGTTCGGTTGATAACCAAAATCATATATGGGCTAAATATTTACTTAGAAATACATGAAATGAATATATAAATACATAAGATTAGATATAAAATATGTGAAATGAAGATATAAAAGCTAGAAATATATGAAATTATTAATGATTCAATTTGGTTCGATTTGGTTTGTTCCGGTTAACCGTTGGTACAAAAAATAACCGATTGTCGGTTAACGGTTTAGTTATATTTTTGTTCGTTTCATCGGTTTTCGGTTTGGCTCGGTAAATGGTTCGGTTATTGCTATCCGATTTGAAACGTTGACAAACTTGAGAACCCTTGATAAAAGCTTTCACCTGTTCCTTGAGGCCGACCCACCAAAATGTTTGCTTGACCTTTGTTAGTGTTTTAAGAAAACCGAAATGGCTTCCCTAAGGTAACGCATGGCATAGGTTCAAAACATCTATAATATATATAAACGAAACCACAAAAATCCTATGTGGTGGCTCTCCATTTTTTTGGAGTCACCAGATTTGCTTGATTTTTATATGAAGGTTTCTCATGCATTTGACCCGAATTCACGGGTATGGTCTCATCAAATCCAGATATTTCTTAAACGAGTTATAACGTCTCATTAAATTAAAACTAATCTCACCAAATATTTGATATATATAAAAATCCTACAAAGTAGAGACATACTAAAATTTAACATTTGATTTATTTAAAAAAAGATCTATATTATTTATAATTAAAAAACCAATTTTATAGTAAAAAAAAATAAATGGGTATTGGGTCTCAACAAACCCATATAGCTTTTAAACCGGGTTATAACATCTCATTTATTTGTAAAACAATTTATTATCAAACCATAAGTATATTATTAACTTTCATACAATAAAAAAATACAAATTCAAAAAATAAATAAATACTAGAAATAAATAATATAAAACAAACCTCGTAATACGGTAGATAATGTTGGCCCAGACGGATCAAACAATCGAATCAAACAAACTTATCAAATCAACGAACACGAGATATTGGGGTAACGACCCTCGACTCTTTTCATATAATCAAACGAACATACCAAACGAACTTCACGAACTTATCAAACGTACATGGAGATGAGACTCCTTGACTCTCTCTTGATTCTCTCTCAACTCTCACCAATAAAACTAATAATCTAGACCCTATATATAGACTCACTAAACTTTCTCTACAATACATACCTTTCCTAAACCTACTACAATTCAAATAACTAAATTATAACTTAACAATATAAACCCTTAACTTTACTGATAATTCAAGATTAATCCTTCATTCACCCCCTTAATCTTGAATTGTTCATCTCTTTTGTACCACCAAGGTCTTGAATTCCCAATAGTACTCTCATCTCTTCAATTTTAATCATTGATTCATCTTTAACCTTTCTTTTTAAGTGTTTGTAACAAACTTGTTTAACAAGTTCTTCACGCTCATCGTTCAAACCATCCACACTGATCTCACATACCACTTCATTCTCCACATTCTTCTTTTTCACTTTTCTTTTCATTCTTTGCTCATCAAAACTTACAGATGGGCTATTCATTCCTTCTTTATCAGACCCTACTAGGCCTTCCATTGTAACATTTCTTATCAACCTTTCATTCGGTTATGAGTTTTCATCAACAAATGCTCGATTGTTGACTTTCACACACACTTCTAAATCTACAGACTTGTTACCTGCACCATTCCTTTCATTCAATTCCATAACCTTTCTCTCATCATCATCACTAGCAGATTTCTTGCTTCCTTTCTGCTCACTTATCTTATCAATTTTCTCATCTTCAAGGTTGTTTGAGTCATAAAAACATACCTTAAGATTCTTCATCTTCTCTTCTTTTTCTTCTGAAGAAATTCTTTCTTTTTCTTCATTCAACATTTCTTTTCCTTCACTCTCTAAAACAGCTTGCAAAGCTTCTTCTATCTCTGCAGCTTCCCGAGCTTCATTATTACGTGCTTGTTCTTCTTGAACAATAACATCCAATCTTTTCTTCTCAACGATTTTATCCAATCTTTCTTTCTTAGCGGCTTCTTGAGCTGCTTTTTCGTCTTCTTCCTTTCGTACATAATCAAATCCGAGAAATCGAATCTTCAAAGCACGCCATACTTCCTTAGCATTCATGAGTATGCCAACTTGTATCAAGATGTCTTCCGGTAGGGTTTGACATATGCACCCTAATGCCGTGTACATCTTCCTTTCATTTATAGTCACACGGATTGTAAGTTCAATAATGTCCCAAAAACCATACTCTTTCAGAAACCCCTCCATCTTGATCGACCATACTTTGTAGTTTGATTTCGTCAATACTGGAAGTCCTCCACTTATCATAGTGTCTTTCCTATCTTTATTTTCTCCTTGGTTGTTTCGATAGTTTTTTTTAATTATATTTAACACTTTCTGTTCTTAACTCCTGTGAGTCTTAGCTCACACCTTTCACTATCCAAAGAAACTTCTTACTTCTCCTTCAGGAACAAGAAACAATTTGTTTGTTGTATGTTACACCTCCACCACAAATTAATTATTTGCTAGGCAATTTAACAAATTAATTGTGATGTCGGTTTGTGCTTCTTTCGATCAAATTAATTGAAACATCAAACGTAGCACCTTAAAAATTAAGATTTCCAGCCACAAATTATGGTGAATAAGACAAAAAAAAACCACTAATACAAACCAATATCAAACCAACGATCTCAACTTCTCGGACACGACGCGGCTTCGAAAAACTTCTAAATCGATCAAACAACCTGGTGTGTAATGAGCCTAAGCTCTGATACCAATTGTTGGCCCAGACGGATCAAACAATCGAATGAAACAAACTTATCAAACCAACGAACACGAGATATTGGGGTAATGACCCTCGACTCTTTTCATATAATCAAACGAACATACCAAACGAACTTCACGAACTTATCAAACGTACATGGAGATGAGACTCTTTGACTCTCTCTTGATTCTCTCTCAACTCTCACCAATAAAACTAATAATCTAGACCCTATATATAGACTCACTAAACTTGCTCTACAAGACATACCTTTCCTAAACCTAATACAATTCAAATAACTAAATTATAACTTAACAATATAAACCCTTAACTTTACTAATAATTCAAGATTAATCCTTCAGATAAAAACTAGTTATCTAATAAAGCTGAAGCGGGGCTTAACAAAATCCCCCTTTTCGAAGCCAAACTCCATCACGTAAAACCAAATCTTACTGACCCATGTGCCCCGAATCATAAAATAAATGTTGATAATAAGGGTGAGTTAGTACCTCTTGCTGGATATCTTTCCAAATTGTAGTACACGGGTGCGAAATGGCCATGAATTGGAACCCGAGAAGTCTTGAAAGTGTGTCGGCACCTTTATTAATTAGAAACGCCCTTCTTGTACTCAAGAGTATAATCAAACCCCAAGAGTTTGGGAAGCCACCGAGCTTGGGCCTACTAAAATGGACAAAACATGTAAACCAGGCATGACCAACGATTCCCTAACCCCCTTTATTTCCTCACAAACAAACAAACTGTTAAAACAAATCCCACATGCAGCATTACAGCAAGTTGAATGGGCTGCAAGCATGGGGCATGAGTTCTTTGCACTCTATTCGTCCATGGGCTTGTCGGGCTTAGCGGGTTCATAACACTAATCCACGTACTTATCCTTTTGATTAGGGCTGTTCACGAGCCGAACCGAGCGAAGGCTTGCTCGTTGCTTGGCTCGTTTACAACTGAACCGAACCGAACGGCTGAAATTCGAACCGAGCGAAAACCGAAACGAGCCAATATTGAATCGAGCATTTTTCGATCAAACATCAAGCGATTTTAGCATTATTTATTTCTTTTTCACTTCAAAATTTTCAATAAGAAACAATTTGAAGGATGTAAATAATATATTATATAAATAAATTAGTAGTTTTTAGACAAGCATGTAATATATTGTAAATTTTTATTAAAAATAAGTTTGAAGTGAGATATAATGATCATGTAAACAAACTTCTAGTAGTTTAAAAAACTTGAAGCGAACAAATAAAACTATAAAATTGACGGACTATGAAAAATTTAATGAGGTAAAAATAATTGTAAGCTTATATTTATGTGTTTTGTATATATATTAATATATTTGTTCATATATAATTATATATAAACTAAATTAAAATATTCGAGCCGAACCGAACCGAGCAGACCTTTGCTCGTTGATTGGCTCATTTACAAACCAAACCGAGCAAAGAGGCTCATTTTCAATCGAGCGAAAAAACGAGCGAGCATTTTCCAAGCTATTTTCGAGCGAGCGACGAGCGGCTTAATTGGCCCTACTTTTGATCCGGAAACAGTACTACTTGACAAGCCTGCAAATTATGTGACTTCTAGCATGCTCAAATATATTGTTTCTTTTTCTATATCCATTTCTAGACCTTGTCCGCTACCAAACTGTTCCTTTTCAGACACCACTTGATAAAATTTAAACAAAAGCAACATTGTTAAAAGGAACAGTATATACTTTGTATACCATGTAATAAATATATTGTAAAAGTTACTTTTATATTTGTTTTTTTATAAAGTTAACTTTGATGTATGTAGACACACGTTACATATCTATATTAATAGTACATTTTAGGAGTTTGTATCAAGAAACAGCTTTTATTTTAATAAATATCATTTGAGGGTGTATTGATACCGAACTAATTACCACACACGCGGGTTCAATACCACTAGTTTTACCGAGCATGATATATTTTGAAATAAAAATGACTCTTAGACCAGCTGTTTATATGCTTTACACTAAAAGTGGTGCTATTTCATGTCCAATAACATGGTCGAGCTTCTCTTCCCAAAGAAACAAAGAAAAAATAAAAGCCATATCTTTTTGGTAAGATTTTTTATCCACTCGAAGTTGTGTGATACTAAATCACGCTCACTCTTTTTAATTTTCTTTTATAAGATAGGATTTAGCTTCTCACGTTGAGTTAGTATTATAAGTTAGGATTAGGTTCAAATATATGAATTATGATATTTGTAGGAAGGGTATAAGAATTATAACCAATTGATCTTTAGAATTGGAGAGTTAAGATTAATTTGAGGGATAAAAAAAATGAATGGAAGGGCAACTAATATCTCAAAAAAAATAAGTTTTTTATACATTTGTAAATATATTTTTTTAATTACACCAAGAAATCAAGTGTTTTCTCTATGTTTAACACGAGTTTGAAACTGCTATAACTGTTGGGAAAAACTACCACCTAGCCACGAACGGGAAATAAAAATGCCGAATTAATCTTCGTTTAGTTAAACTTTTTCCCGACCCGAATAAACTAATGAGGATGCAAACAAATAAGGTATACTAAATGTAAATAGGACACAATAATTTTAGCGTGGAAAACCTCTCAATGCGAGAGTAAAAACCACGGGACTACTAGAGTCGCTTCAAATCCACTATCACCAATAATGAGCAATACAAAAGTTCTTCTCTATATAAAACTAAAGGCATACACAAATCATCATATACTTGGTACAAACAATCTTCAAATATATGGAATCAAACTATAAAATAAACGAGTAAGAGGTATCACCAACGAGAGAATAAATCGATCTATGGCACGTCTCTTGTCTTCACAAACACCAAAGAATTGGAGCACACAACCTTGTCTCTTCTCTGTTTGAATTCGGCAGCAGCAATGTCATAAAAAAAACCCAAACTCTTTTAGTATGTATTTGTTGCTTGTGCGATGACGGATGAATATATATTTTCACCACAAACAACATAACAATTTATATGCATTTCATGTTTCTTGTCCAAGAAGTCAAGCCCACAAAAAACCTATCACAACTTCATATGGTCTCACATCATGGGTCACAGCCCATCAACAACCGACACAAATAATTTTTTTTCCTTTTCTTTAATACTATATAATAATAATAGTAATAAATCCTATGAAGGTTAAAATTGTTGTCGGGTTTTCTCATGGGCAAAAATATCCCAACAAATCTCCCCCTTTTGCTTTTGTCTATGAAAAAGAACTCGCCACCCCGGCGAGTGAGCAACAAATCTTCAACTTCTCATTTTCCAAAGTTTTGGTCAACATATCGGAACAATTATCATCGGTATGAACTTTATCAAGTTCAAACAACTTGTCTTCAATAGCATCTCTAATCTAATAATACCTCACATCAATATGTTTTGTTCTCTTATGAAACATGGAATTCTTAGCAAGGTGAATAGCACTTTGATTATCACAAAGAACCACGTAGCGTTGTTGCATAAAGTCAAGCTCTTGCATAAATCTTTTCAACTACAATAATTCTTTGCATGCTTCTGTTGCTGCCATATACTCTGCTCCGGTAGTAGACAAAGCAACACACGTTGCAGTCTTGACTGCCATGACACGGCTCCCCCTGCAAATAACATCAAATATCCAGAAGTGGATTTCATGTTGTCCTTATTTCCTGCCATATCAATTTCCGTGTAACCAATAAGCATCGGCTCCCCATTTCCAAATGTTATACCCAATTTGGAAGTACCTCGTAAATATCTAAGTATCCACTTAACTGCTTTCCAATGCTTCCTACCCGGATTTGACAAGAACCGACTAACAACACCAACTGCATGGGCAATGTCAGGCCTTGCACATACCATTGCATACATCAAGCTTCCAACCACTGATGCATATAGAACACCATCCATCTCTTCAATCTCTCTCTCAGAAGTAGGACAATCTTTTTCAGTTAACTAAAAGTTGGGAGTAAGAGGTGTACTAACCACATTAACTTTAGACATCTTGAATCTGCTAAGCACCTTTTCAATATATTGCTCTTGTGGCATGTGAAACTTCTTTGAAGCTCTATCTATAGTAATCCGAATTCCAATAATATTCTTAGCTGGCCCCAAGTCTTTCATAGAAAACGACTTGCTTAACTTTTTCTTCATCTGGACAATTCTTTCTGCATTCTTGCCAACAATCAACATATCATCAACATAAAGAAATAAAATGATGAAATCATCATCACCAAACCTCTTAAAGAAAACACAATGGTCAGACGCAGTCTTTCGGTAGCCTTGCTTCCCCATAACTGACTCAAACTTCTTGTACCACTGTCTCGGTGCTTGCTTCAACCCATAAAGACTTTTATGAAGTTACAAACATAATCTTCTTTACCTTTAACCTGAAAACCTTCAGGTTGCTCCATATAGATTTCTTTATCCAGATCAACATGAAGGAATGTTGTCTTGACATCCATTTGCTCAACCTCAAGATCAAGACGAGCTGCTAAACCAAGGATCACCCTGATGGAACTCATCTTCACAACTGGAGAAAAAATCTCATCAAAATCAATACCTTAGCTTTGACTGAAACCTTTGACCACCAATCTTGCCTTGTATCTAGGCCATGAGGTATGTTCTTCAGTCTTTAATTTGTAGACCCACTTGTTCTTCAAAGCTCTTTTGCCTTTATGCAACTTCACCAACTCAAAGGTATTGTTCTCATACAAGGAATTCATCTCATCTTGCATGGCTTCAACCCATTCTCTTTTATGCTTATGTTCCACGGCCTCTTTATAATACTCGGGCTCTCCCCCATCAGTTAGTAATACGTACTCACCAGTAGAATAACGAGTAGAAGGTTGGCGGTCTCTCGTAGACCACCTGAGTGGGATAAATGCAGGCATATCTACTGGTAACTCGGGATGAATATCCTCATTTAACTCTACCTGCTCTTGATTATCAACATTATCGGTACCATGTTATTCGTCATTTTGAATACCATCTTCGTGATATGGCTTAGAATGCTGAGTAGGAATAGGATCCAAATCAATGAGATCATCAGTGTACTGAGGAACTACCTGTGTCTTCTCAATATCTTTCAAACTCTCGTCTTCCACAAACACAACATCACGATTTCTTACAAGCTTCTTTAAAACCGGATCATATAGCCTGTATCCAAACTCATCTTGCTCATAACCAAGGAATATACACTGTCTGGACTTCACATCAAGCTTTGATCTTTCATCTTTTGGAATATGCACAAATTCTTTGCATCCAAAGACCCGCAAATGATGATATGAAACATCTTTGCCACTCCAAACCCTGTCTGGAACGTCATTATGCAAAGGAATACAAGGAGTAAGATTAATAACATGTACCGCTGTATTTAAAGCTTCTCCCCAAAAGGAATTAGGCAACCCTGCATGTGAGAGCAAGCACTTAAACCTTTCAACCAATGTTCTGTTCATCCGTTCTGCTAAACCATTCAACTGTGGTGTCTTAGGAGGTGGCCCTTGGTGCCGAATACCTTTCTCTCTACAATAAGCATTAAAAGGACCAATGTATTAACATTTGTACGAATACACTTGAGCTTCTTCCCAGTCTGTCTCTCAACTAAAACATGAAACTGCTTAAACACATGAAAAACTTGATCTTTAGACTTTAAAGTATAAACGCATACCTTCCTTGAATGATCGTCTATAATGTGACAAAATATAAGCAGCCCCCAAGTGTTCTAGTCTTCATAGGACCGAATACGTCTGAATGCACCAAGTCAAGTATACTTTCTTTTCTATGAGGCGGATGACTATGAAAAGAAACTCACTTTTGCTTACCATTCATACAATGAGAACACTTCTTCGAATGAAAATATTTCACACAGGACAATGCATCTTTCTTCAATAAAATAGACATCCCCTTTTCACTCATGTGAGCAAGTCTCTTATGCCACATATCGGTCACATCGGAATTCATCAATGATTTAACCGAGTCTATGGAAATATTGGATGTGCCATGTATAACTTTGACGTTCTTTCACCAATTTCCACGATCAACGAACCACGAGTTTCCAAATTCCACCACCAAAGGTACCGTGAAACCATCATCATCTAATGTGCCTGCAGACATCAAATTAAGTCTAATATCCGGAACATGTTTTACATTCTGTAAAACCAATTCCATCCCAGTATCAAACTTCAAGCAAACATCCCCAACACCAACGATCTTTGATAGTCCATTATTACCCATCTTGACATTCCCAAAATCACCAGGATTATAAGACAAATAAAAATCCCTTTGTGATGTTACATGACAAGTTGTAAGGCCCCGAACCCGGTAGCCCTACTTTAGCGTCGGATTTACTCATAAACACAGTCCTTCAAATCAGAGTTTATTAAAACTTTTCGCGGAATATAAAACATCAATCATGTGTTACAAAACATTAAATCTTTTCTTTGATACCATAACACAAAACTTTATATTCAAAACATTTTTACTTCTTTCTTCAGATGCCAGCCGTTCAATCCATGCCATGCGTCATCCTCTTGCTAGCTCTGTAATCGGCTTACCTGCGTGCATACTAAAAGTCAGCTACGCTGAGTGAGTTCTAGTTAATCAGGCAACATACAATCTATTCTCATATATTACTTCCCGTATCCGAAGACACATATTACTACCTTAACCTTGTATAAATATCCATAGGATGATCGTCACGTAATATCTATTAAAAGAACCATTACCATTACCCTACCATATATAATTTCCATAGGAGGAACACTATACTATCCATAGAAGGAACACTTTACTATCCATAAAAGGAACACTATATCTTCCATAAAAGGAACACTATACCTTCCATAAAAGGAACACTATACTTTATTATTTAATATCCATGTAAGGAGCTAGTCACTTCCCTTGACGATACGTGCAATATCCGAAGATCGTTCACGTACCGTCAAGCAATCAATCGTATCAATCACATATACCATACACGGCATACACATAAAATTATATCCTTTCGTTCATACTTTCTTACTTTCTTTTGTATTATCTTACTTTCATATCTTACGTTATAAAGAGCGTTACGCCCTACATTCCTAGAGTATTACTAGGGCTCGGTACCCTTTTCGTAACCATACAACCATACGTTATCATTTCTTTCTTCTATTATCTCTATCATGTTCATACACATAAACATACATAACATACTTACCTTATTCTTAGCGCTGCAACCTGACAGTACGTGCAATATCCGAAGATCGTTCACGTACCATCAAGCAATCATTCATATATTTCACATTATCCATATAAGGCATACACTTATCTCTTAGGATAAGTGTATTAACAAACATATTGAGTATGCACACAGCCCCGAAAACGTAACACATAAATGGGGCTAGAAACTCACCTGAATTCTGCTTCTTTTTCTGATAGCTGTAAATCCCTTCCTTAACTGAGCTCGGCTGACTGTACAAGTTACACGTATCAATACTCGTCTGATCTAATCTGGTGGCCTAGTATTAGCTTACTTAACTTATCTCTTTTTAATTTATTTTCTAATCAAACTTAGCTCTAGGCGAAGTTAACCTTAGGCGAACTTAGCTGTAGGCGAAGTTGTCATCAGGCGAACTTGGCTTTAGGCGAAGTTAAACCTCAGGCGAACTTAGCTTCAGGCGAAGTTAAACCTTAGGCGAACTTGGCTTCAGGCGAAGTTAAACCTTAGGCGAACTTGGCTTCAGGCGAAGTTATCATCAAGCGAACTTAATTTTATAGCGAAGTTGCCATCAGGCGAACTTAGCTTGCAGGCGAAGTTCATCAGGCGAACTTAGCTTGCAGGCGAAGTTCGTCGCGTTGAAGGCGAAGTTGCCCAGATGAAGGCGAAGTTGCCCAGACAGCCGCTGTTCGGTTTCTTTCCAGCATTTCGAGCGATTTTAACACCCTTGCTATGGTTCAATATCACCCACTACGCTTCCCGACCATCTTCGGTCGCTTATACACTAAAAAGCTTGGATCTTTAAACCTTAAAGGCCAAGAATCATACATTTTTGAGCTTGTTGGATCTCGTTAACCTGCTAGCACACTAATCTCTTTCTCTCGGACCTGCCCGATTCTTCCCTTGGCTCGGCCCGGTTTTGGCGAAGTTAGTGTGTGGTGTGTGTGTGTGTGTTAGGGAGTTTGGTGAAAAATGAAAGATATTTTGGGTTTAGGGGATATTTATACCCCTGAAATCCCATGGACCTAAGGCCCATTCTCATTTAACCCATCTCTATTAATTCGAGTCCATAACCCACGTCCATTACCCGACACTAGCCCGACCCATACCAACTCCCATTCTTTTATTTAGTTCCTGATAATCCGAGTAAACTTTCCCTCTATTATTAAGTAATATAATTAATATTATCTTGAAATTTCGGGATGTTACAAGTCTTCCCTCCTTAAAGAGGTTTCGTCCCCGAAACCTAACTTATTCCCTATAAAAGGAAAACTTCTTATATTTACACGCTTTATTGAATCGCCTTCGTTTTCTGAGTTACCCTTCTTACTTCCGACTTTGCAGTTATCGAATGGTGGTCATGTGTATTAGCTATTTAAGGTAGCTTGCCCATGAGGCCCTCAATGTACCAAGTCTCGTTTCGATCTTTAAGAGGCTTTGTCTTAAATCGTATTAATGCTAAAACCTAAGTCGACACTCTATCACAACACGTCAATTTATCATGACTAACATGCATTCAGACAATTCTTACCATAATTAATAAACACCAGTCAAAATTTCAACATAAATCAACACGCATCGAGTCATCAATAAGTTACACATAGATTTAATACTTATGGCTAGCATCTAGCCTTCTTGAATGTTTTCTCTAAGCATACGGAGGAATCTGTTAAACCTCAAGCACTCTTCTCTCCTTCATGTCCCCCCTTTGGCTTCTTACAATCCCTTGCTAGGTGCCCACGTCCTCCACAGTTGTGACACCTATGGTAATCATTACATTCCCAAGAGGAATGTCCTGCTCTTCCACACCTATAGCAAACACCTAATCCCTTTCTGCACTCTCCGGGGTGTCTCTTCCCACATTTTTCACAAGTAGTGAACCCCTCTTGCCTTGCCTTCTTTTTGCGTGGATCCACCTCATTGGCTTCCTTTGGTTCTGGGGTTGGGTTCTTTTTCTTCGTTTCCATCTTCTCCCCTTCACAGTTGGCAAGGTCCTCATAAATCATCTCGGCCAATTCCACGGCCGAGTCAAATGTTGCGGGCTTACTAGACTTAACCAAAGTGCGAACATTCCGTGGAAGTCCCCTTACGTAACACTTGATCCTTTTAGCTTCGGTGTTCACCATGTCAGGTACCAACCTAGACATGCGGTTGAATTCAGTAGTATACTCCCGTTGCGTCATCCCTCCCGCTTTCAAATTCAGAAACTTCATCTCCACTCTTTCAACTTCTGTATCAGCGCAGAACCTCTTCATCACCATGTCCTTTAGGTCATTCCAGCTCATCGCCTTGATCTCTTCACGGGTCTTCCTCTGCTCCACACTCTCCCACCAATACATAGCCTCATCTTCAAAAGACTGAGTGGCATAACCGACAGCTTGGTCAGGACGGCACTCGCTAATGCGGATAACCTTATCCATGGCGGTTATCCACTGAAGAGTAGCGATTGCGTCTCCTAAACCAGTCAGCTTAGGCGGGTCACAACCTTTGAAGGACTTATAGTTGCAACCGCCTCGGCCCCTCTTCCTATCATCATCTTTCACAGACTTTACCTCACTCGAGTCACCCCTTTCCCTCTCGTCATCCTTTCTATTATTACCACCTGCCCCTTCAACGGTTCGTTCACGGCTTCCAGCAGATCCTTCGGGATTCAGGTTCTTCACAGCAGCAACTACAGCTTGAACAATGGCTGCTTGAACTGCAGGGCTAAGTTGAACTTCTTCGCTGTTGTTCTGGTCTCTTCCAGCGGCGCTCCCTTCATCTTCGGTGTGGGAAGCTTCTTCTACCGAGGGTTGCCGGACAAGACGAGGCCTGCCACGACGTCCAGTGCGACCCCCAGTTCCCACAACTTCTCCAGCTCCAGCTTCTCCAGCTCCAGCCATCAGTATTCTTAAAGGGACAACACAAACATCATCACTCAAGGAACTATTTAGTACAAGGATAGCAATGCTAACAGGTAATAACAGTGGCCAGCTGTGACTAGCTGATCACGTTGCTTTCCGTGTCCTATTCGCTTCCCTTTATGAGTCTATTTGTGCTGGTTCTACTTATGCAGTTAGTCAAATCAAACAATCAATTACTTCTATCCTTATCGTTCACGTATCTTTCTTTCTCATTAACATATATCATTTAATCATACACCCTACCTTTACTGATTTTTGCTTGAGCGACACATGGCATTCTTGAACTGGCATCTTCTTTCTTTTCTTACTTAAATCCCATTCTCTGTTCGAGTCTAAGCATGTAGGATGCTTAAATCTCTCGAACTTATGCTCTGATACCAACTTGTAAGGCCCCGAACCCGGTAGCCCTACTTTAGCGTCGGATTTACTCATAAACACAGTCCTTCAAATCAGAGTTTATTAAAACTTTTCGCGGAATATAAAACATCAATCATTTGTTACAAAACATTAAATCTTTTCTTTGATACCATAACACAAAACTTTATATTCAAAACATTTTTACTTCTTTCTTCAGATGCCAGCCGTTCAATCCATGCCATGCGTCATCCTCTTGCTAGCTCTGTAATCGGCTTACCTGCGTGCATACTAAAAGTCAGCTACGCTGAGTGAGTTCTAGTTAATCAGGCAACATACAATCTATTCTCATATATTACTTCCCGTATCCGAAGACACATATTACTACCTTAACCTTGTATAAATATCCATAGGAGGATCGTCACGTAATATCTATTAAAAGAACCATTACCATTACCCTACCATATATAATTTCCATAGGAGGAACACTATACTATCCATAGAAGGAACACTTTACTATCCATAAAAGGAACACTATACCTTCCATAAAAGGAACACTATATCTTCCATAAAAGGAACACTATACCTTCCATAAAAGGATCACTATACATTCCATAAAAGGAACACTATACCTTCCATAAAAGGAACACTATACTTTATTATTTAATATCCATGTAAGGAGCTAGTCACTTCCCTTGACGATACGTGCAATATCCGAAGATCGTTCACGTACCGTCAAGCAATCAATCGTATCGATCACATATACCATACACGGTATACACATAAAATTATATCCTTTCGTTCATACTTTCTTACTTTCTTTTGTATTATCTTACTTTCATATCTTACGTTATAAAGAGTATTACGCCCTACATTCCTCGAGTATTACTAGGGCTCGGTACCCTTTTCGTAACCATACAACCATACGTTATCATTTCTTTCTTCTATTATCTCTATCATGTTCATACACATAAACATACATAACATACTTACCTTATTCTTAGCGCTGCAACCTGACAGTACGTGCAATATCCGAAGATCGTTCACGTACCATCAAGCAATCATTCATATATTTCACATTATCCATATAAGGCATACACTTATCTCTTAGGATAAGTGTATTAACAAACATATTGAGTATGCACACAGCCCCGAAAACGTAACACATAAATGGGGCTAAAACTCACCTGAATTCTGCTTCTTTTTCTGATAGCTGTAAATCCCTTCCTTAACTGAGCTCGGCTGACTGTACAAGTTACATGTATCAATACTCGTCTGATCTAATCTGGTGGCCTAGTATTAGCTTACTTAACTTATTGCTTTTTAATTTATTTTCTAATCAAACTTAGCTCTAGGCGAAGTTAACCTTAGGCGAACTTAGCTGTAGGCGAAGTTGTCATCAGGCGAACTTGGCTTTAGGCGAAGTTAAACCTCAGGCGAAGTTAAACCTTAGGCGAACTTGGCTTCAGGCGAAGTTAAACCTTAGGCGAACTTGGCTTCAGGCGAAGTTATCATCAAGCGAACTTAACTTTATAGCGAAGTTGCCATCAGGCGAACTTAGCTTGCAGGCGAAGTTCATCAGGCGAACTTAGCTTGCAGGCGAAGTTCGTCGCGTTGAAGGCGAAGTTGCCCAGATGAAGGCGAAGTTGCCCAGACAGCCGCTGTTCGGTTTCTTTCCAGCATTTCGAGCGATTTTAACACCCTTGCTATGGTTCAATATCACCCACTACGCTTCCCGACCATCTTCGGTCGCTTATACACTAAAAAGCTTGGATCTTTAAACCTTAAAGGCCAAGAATCATACATTTTTGAGCTTGTTGGATCTCGTTAACCTGCTAGCACACTAATCTCTTTCTCTCGGACCTGCCCGATTCTTCCCTTGGCTCGGCCCGGTTCCGGCGAAGTTAGTGTGTGGTGTGTGTGTGTGTGTGTGTGTTAGGGAGTTTGGTGAAAAATGAAAGATATTTTGGGTTTAGGGGATATTTATACCCCTGAAATCCCATGGACCTAAGGCCCATTCTCATTTAACCCATCTCTATTAATCCGAGTCCACGTCCATTACCCGACACTAGCCCGACCCATACCAACTCCCATTCTTTTATTTATTTCCTGATAATCCGAGTAAACTTTTCCTCTATTATTAAGTAATATAATTAATATTATCTTGAAATTTCGGGATGTTACACAAGTAGCACCACTGTCAACAACCCAACTTGAATCATCACGTGCAATGTTCACCCAATCATAATCAGAACAAATATGAAACTCTTTGGTGGCAGTGTTAGTTTCAGAAGTACCTTCATCATCGTCATGTTTCTTGTAGTTGTTCATATTTATTGTTGTAACTAGCCTTCTTGTTCTCCTTTTTTCAGTTGTCTGCAATATTTTACTGTGTGCCCTTTTCTACCACAATGATGACACTCATAATCTTCAAACTTTCTTTTGGACTTACTGCAGTGCTTTGCTCTATTACTCGGACCTCTACTATGGCTTCTCCCCCTACTTTCGGTAACTAAGGCATCTGACTGTGAAGATGAACCTTGTGACTTTCTTCTCATCTCTTCATATATAATATTACCTTTAGCCAATTTCATAGTAATAACACCGTTAGCTGCAAAGTTGGACAACGATGTCCTAAAAGTCTCCCAAGAATCCGGTAAAGTACCAAGAAGCCACAAACCTTGTATCTCGTCTTCAAACTTAATACCCATACCTGCAAGCTGATTAATAACACCCTGAAAAACATTCAAATGATCAGTCACATGAGTTCCATCACGGTATTTCAAGTTTATCAATTGTTTAATCAAGAACAACTTATTGTTCTCGGTCTTCCGAGCATACAACTCTTCAAGCTTGGTCCATAGAGTAGGAGCATGACTCTCCCCGCTAATATGGTTCAAAACATTATCATCAACCCATTGCCGAATATACCCACAAACCTTTCTACGCAAAATATTTCACTCTTCAACAGTTTTATTTTTAGGTTTATCAGTACTAAAAACATGCAAATAATAATCCTTCACACAAAGAAGGTCTTCCATCTTGTCTTTCCAAACATGATAATTAGAACCATTCAAAGTCACCATCCTACCTGTATTAGCTTCCATCGTTCAAACAAGTTTTAACCCAAGAACAAGAGCCGAAGCTCTGATACCACTCTGTTAGGAAAAACGACCACCTAGCCACTAACGGTAAATAAAAATGCGGAATTAATCTTCGTTTGGCTAACCTTTTTCCCGACCCGAATAAACTAATGAGGATGCAAACAAATAATGTATACTAAATGTAAATAGGACACAATAATTTTAGCATGGAAAATCTCTCAAGGTGAGAGTAAAAACCACGGGACTATTAAAGTCGCTTCAAATCCAATATCACCAATAATGAGCAATACAAAAGTTCTTCTCTAGATAAAACTAAAGGCATACACAAATTATCGTATACTTGGTACAAACAATCTTCAAGTATATGGAACCAAACTATAGAAGAAACGAGTAAGAGGTATCACCAACGAGAGAATAAATCGATCTCTGGCACGTCTCTTGTCTTCACAAACACCAAAAGAATTGGAGCACACAACCTTGTCTCTTCTCTGTTTGAATTCGGCATCAGCAAGGTCATAAAGAAAACCCAAACTCTTTTAGTATGCATTTGTTGCTTGTGCAATGACGGCTGAAAATATATTTTTCACCACAAACAACATAACAATTTATATGTATTTCATGTTTCTTGTCCAAGAAGTCAAGCCCACAAAAAACCTATCACAACTTCATGTGGTCTCACATAATGGGTCACGACCCATCAACAACCGGCACAAATAACTTCTTTTCTTTTTTTTTTCTTTTCTTTAATGCTATATAATAATAATAATAGTAATAAATCCCATGAAGATTAAGATTGTTGTCGGGTTTTCTAATGGGTAAAAATACCCCAACAATAACTTTAAATAACTGTGTTTTAGTTAATATTTCTTGAATTGGGTTTGTTTGAATATGGTGTCTTGACATTTACACATGGTCTTTTGAGTTATCAGAATTTTAAGCCCTAGGTAATTTTCAAAAGATCTTATACATGTACGTTAATTTAGACGATGTTTTACATCTGGATGCCAAATCACATATGGTATTTTACAACTAGACGCCAATTTACACATTTTTCTCTGCCTAAATCCATCCTATATATAGGCACACATGCATAACTTAAATGGAAAGCTAATCGTCTAATTTTAATAAATCTGTTCTTGAACTTTCAAAATGGCTTCTCTAGCTTATCTTACAACTTAGGTGTTGTTTGTTTTTTCAGAGGTAAAATATTTGCAGTCTGCGGACCACATCTGCAGGCATCTGTAGGCAGAAGAGATGGACCAAACATCTGCAATTGCTAAAATAAACAAAAAAATTTAAATAAGCTAAAAATTTAAATAAAAAGTTCTTTAACATCGAAATCTAAATAAGAGTCAAACAACACTCAAATAACATTCATAAAACCATAATAACATGTTTACTATCCTTTATCATAAAAAACATAGATATCTTCTCCTCAACCGATACATTTTTACTATCCTTTAACGAATAATTTGTTCTTAAATGCGCACATAGTCGGACAAATGATTCACGAGATACACGTTGCAATTCAATGCATTGTTTGGGATTTCCTTGCAACTCTAACGTGTATTTATGCCCGGTCATATTCGAATCACTGTCTCGTATTCGTTTCAAAGCTCTACACCAAAAAAAACGAACATACAAGTACATAAGAATTGCTATAAGTAATTTCTTATCATAATCCATTATGATCCTGTGGTAGTAAAACATAAATAACCATTAACATAAACATCAAAACAACCAATTTACATAAACCAAATAAACCAAAAGCATACAATATCATCGATGCATACAATGTAAACATGAACCAAACAACCATTCAACATAAACCAGGTAAACCAAAAACATACAATGTCAACATAGCAAAAAAAAAAAAAAACTGTAAACCCAAAAATATTTATGTAACAAATTATATTAAAAGTGAACTAGTTTAAACCAAATCTAAAAGAAATGAATATAAAGATAAAGGCAGGCAAGCATTAACCCCAATGAATAATCACAAGGAGGTTTCTAGAGCACCACTTTCTGAAGCTGAAGCGCAGAGAATAAAATTATTGAATTCCTAAAGGAAGAGGTGGATGCATTATTGAATGAGAGGTTTAAAGGGAAAAAGTTTGATTCAAAGGTATATAATCTATTATTGTTTAAAGGGTCTATGCTATCATCGTGTGTTTTAACTATTTGCCTGTCATTTTCAGGGTAAACAAGATTGGATGACAGGGTAAACCCAATTCAAAACCGAAATCCCACAAAACCCATTTGACCTAAACAAAAACCCAGATTCAACATCATCTTCATAAATTAGCACACAATGATTCTTGTTTAAGGTTAATACAAACCTAGATTGGGTTTGTTTGAATATGGTGTCTTGACATTTACACATGGTGTTTTGAGTTGTCAGAATTTTAAGCCCTAGGTAATTTTCAAAAGATCTTATACATGTACGTTAATTTAGACGATGTTTTACATCTGGATGCCAAATCACATATGGTATTTTACAACTAGACGCCAATTTACACATTTTTCTCTGCCTAAATCCATCCTATATATAGGCACACATGCATAACTTAAATGGAAAGCTAATCGTCTAATTTTAATAAATCCGTTCTTGAACTTTCAAAATGGCTTCTCTTGCTTATCTTACAACTTAGGTGTTGTTTGTTTTTTCAGAGGTAAAATATCTGCAGTCTGCGGACCACATCTGCAGGCATCTGTAGGCAGAAGAGATGGACCAAACATCTGCAATTGCTAAAATAAACAAAAAAATTTAAATAAGCTAAAAATTTAAATAAAAAAGTTCTTTAACATCGAAATCTAAATAAGAGTCAAACAACACTCAAATAACATTCATAAAACCATAATAACATGTTTACTATCCTTTATCATAAAAAACATAGATATCTTCTCCTCAACCGATACATTTTTACTATCCTTTAACGAATAATTTGTTCTTAAATGCGCACATAGTCGGACAAATGATTCACGAGATACACGTTGCAATTCAATGCATTGTTTGGGATTTCCTTGCAACTCTAACGTGTATTTATGCCCGGTCATATTCGAATCACTGTCTCGTATTCGTTTCAAAGCTCTACACCAAAAAAAAACGAACATACAAGTACATAAGAATTGCTATAAGTAATTTCTTATCATAATCCATTATGATCTTGTGGTAGTAAAACATAAATAACCATTAACATAAACATCAAAACAACCAATTTACATAAACCAAATAAACCAAAAGCATACAATATCATCGATGCATACAATGTAAACATGAACCAAACAACCATTCAACATAAACCAGATAAACCAAAAACATACAATGTCAACATAGCAAAAAAAAATGTAAACCCAAAAAAATTTATGTAACAAATTATATTAAAAGTGAACTAGTTTAAACCAAAACTAAAAGAAATGAATATAAAGAAAAAGGCAGTCAAGCATTAACCCCAATGAATAATCACAAGGAGGTTTCCAGAGCACCACCTTCTGAAGCTAAAGCGAAGAGAATGAAATTATTGAATTCCCAAAGGAAGAGGTGGATGCATTATTGAATAAGAGGTTTAAAGGTAAAAAGATTATTGATTCAAAAGTATCTACTTATACTATTAAAACAATAGGTCATTTAATTATTAGTCAATTATTTTATTTTCATAAATAACAAGCCATCTCCTAATTTCTTCACAATATAATAATTCAAAATTAATTGTAATTGTTGTTTATGGTGGATCCCGATTTAATAATTATAACCCGACGTGAATCATCATATGACCTAATTTCAATTCAGTATGTCTTTCAATCTTTTAAACAAATTGCCCCTTAAACCTAAATTATATCGTTTGCTCAATTCATCTTCCAAAAATACCAACAGAATCCTCTCAATTCAGTTCGCCAGAAAATCAATCGACATTATCTCCCTGCTCCCAATTCCTATTTTATAGATTCAATTTCTTCATATACGCACTTGAGAACTCGTTTTTTTTTTTGTAGAGATGGTAATATGTATGGATACGTACCAATTGTGTTGCTCTTGTTGTTCTTCCACATCTCAATCAGCTTGAAGTAACTTCCAAACTCTAATCCCCTTTTGCAATTCATGTATAATTATTTCTGAGAAGTTGTATCTGGTTTGTGTTACAAATTTTTTATTTTAGATTGGAATTTTTACAATTTCATTAATTTGTATGTAATTGTTGAAGTTTAATCACATATAAATCAAGAACAAAAGTATCCTTTTGTAATAGGCAAAGTCTATAACCCGTTCCACGATGGCCTTTATTGTGATTCTTGTGTGTATATATATATATATATTTTTTGATAAATTGTTTATTGTATTTATGATTCTTGTGATAGCTTAAGAGCCTAAAGTGTTAATTTTTGAATCTGGATCAATAACTAAATATGCTTTTATGTCATATATATTTAGTCTTACAATTTTATTAGTTAATATTTGAGTGATTAAGAAAAATGGGATTAAGATTCAAATTTTCTGCCTATCAAGTTAAATGCGAAGGACCGAATTAAAAGTAAACGAAAACACCTTATTATATGTTCTTTCATATTCTATTTAGATTAGATGAAATATAATTAGCTTCGATGTGTTCTTTAGATTCTACAAATCATTATTCATGTACTTTTGGATGTATGTTATACAATATGTATTTGAATTATCATGAAAATTTCTCTTATTATTTTATGATGAAAAATTTCTTTAGGTCATCATATTGGATCACCACGGCATCATTTAAAAAAAAGAGAACTAGAGCCGATTGTCATTGCTCTCACATTGAGGTATGTGACCAATAATGTCAAAAGGCACAACAGTTATGACCTTTACATAAAATGTTTTTAGAAATCATTTATGACAAAATTATACCCTTAAGACTTTCCATAATTCCGGTGAGAAATGTTTTATTTGTTTCAAACTATTGTAAAACAATTTATATGTTTTCTTTATCTACCATAATTAAATAGTTATTTGTATTAATTATATTTAATTATGTCTTGACCTTTCCTTAAAATGTGTTTATAAAATATTTAAAAGATATTACATACATATCGGTTATGGCCATCAATCACAATATACAATCTTTTAGTTAAGGTTTCTATTTTTAATAAAAAGAGTTACAAAAATAAGTCATGTTTCAACTATATAAGGCTTAAGTCTTTCATTTTTCGCACCACTTCTCTCTATTTCAAACTATCTATGTGTGTTTTTTTTTATTTTATTACTTTTATTTATTGTGTATTAGAAGTTGTGTGGTGCAGTTTGTTTAGATGAAAGCCCGCCTGCATACCTTTGTTTGATAAAGAATTTGTAGAAGGTGTTGATAAGAGGATTATTCACATACATGTAATTAGTCAAGCCTTAAATGTTCATGTATGATCAATACACACACACACATAAACATTTGCATGCATGTGTATATATGTTTCGTTAAAAAACGGTCTTCTTTAAGTTCATTTACTGTAATCTAAAAGATCACTTGTCTGGTTGGTTGGAAGTTGTCATTACGTTTTTGTTAATGTCTTTAGTTAACTTGTAGTTTTCTTTGTCATTTATATTGTATATTGAAGGGTTTTTTTTTTCTTATTTTTATAAATAAAAAACTCAGGTTTTATTAGTCGATGCCTCAGAAAGAAGGGAAGGAAGCTTTTCAACATGTTAGTAAGCGAACGAAAAAAGTCAACCTTTTGAGAAAGATCATGTCTATATTATTACCGCAGACAATTTGAAAAACTTCAAATATCTTTAAGAAACTTATTTTATATCATTGAAGTCTTATTGTATCGTGCCATCTTTGAGAAGTGGGCCACATTCAAAGGTGAGTTTTATTTGTTGTAGATTTATTTAAAAATATATACAATGGTTATGAATATTTGAATTACATTTTTGTTTTTTATTTGTATAGATGATGATGTAACCAAATTGACTAATTTGATATATTTGGTCATGAGTTGGTTTTAGAACAAAGTTGATACAATTTGATTTTGTGGATGGTTGTGAATGTAATTGTATCCTAATCACACGTTTATTGAAGCATTTGGGTTTATAGTTCACGTGAGCTTGATCAATATCTCATTTATTATGTTTGTTTATGTATGACTTTGTGGTTAGATACTATTATATTTTTGTATTCACTTTTTTTTCAGATAGAAAAATGGTGAAGGCTTGGAAAGGGAAGAACTCTTAGTACAAGAAAAACCTAATTGAAACTTTAAAAGGCAACATAGTACTTGGCAAGTGCATAAATTTACTTTGCTATTTACTCAATTTGCAGGACCCATGTCATATCTAGATAACTTTTGAGGTTCATCAATTTGACCTTAAATGGCAAAATTGTTTCAACTAATATAGTATATTTAGTAAACAATTTATAATTGTTCATTTTGGCATTTGCAGGGATTTGACAAATATTTCTGCTAGAAGGATCAAAATGGCCAATAACAAATATTTCTGAAGACTGATTATTAGTACCATCTATAAATTTACATTTATAAATTTGTGAATTATGATTGTAATTTAACCTTGTCCTTGTTTATAATGATATATATGCAATTTTATTTGTTATTTTTTTTATTTATATAGTTATGATTAATAAAATTAATCATTTTTTTTATTTGTACATGGGTGATTTTGTTACATGTTTAGGTATTCACCTATAAAAAAGTATACTATGATGCTTCATTATCTTAATAAAGTCTGAACTATTGCAGAATATATATTAATTCTTGATGCTAATATGATCATGAGATGATCGATTACACCATAGGAGTTAATAATAGCAAGTTGCAAACAGTATTCAATTCTCTATGAGTAAGACACCTTCTATTACAATTGAAACAACTGGATTGGCATGGATTTAATTTTTAGTAATGATGGGCTAGGCTAATAAAAAAGATACGTGTCTTTGCGTCTATTTTCATAAGTATTTTTTTTAAGTTTCATGAAAGATTATATAAATGCGTCATGGCACTAAAGAGAGTGTAATATGTAATTTTTGTATTAAGAAATATATAAGAGATTTAATTTTGCATATTTTTGATGTTTAAGTCCGTGTAATACACGAGTTTCTAACATATTTTGTAAAATTATTCGTTTATATCGATTATGTTAACATCTTTTATCAAAATTACATGCTATTAAAATTTCAGCATGTGTATCACACATGTTCTAATCCATATAAAAAACATGTAACATATATTTTTTAGATATAAAGAACTCACTACCAATGTATCAACAAAACATATATTTTTTAGAACTTAAAGAATATGCCTCATGAAAGCAATGATTATAAAGGGAAATATATACCTTATATTTTTTAGAACAAAAATATACAACTACTTGAATAGTTTATTTAATAATATCCATAACTAGCTTCATAATATCCTGCACTTATAAAGTAATATCTATATTGCAGGTCACATGTGCATCAACGAAATAACACTATAACAGCCAATTAACCAGGCTAAAAAAAATCTACACCAGAGTTATAAAAGGTGGACCTGACATAACAAAAAAGAGGATCCGACCTACATATCCGTGAGCGTGTATGTACAGTAACACAACGTTATCAGATTTGGTACCGTAACACATTAAAGTAATTTTCAGGACTAATATTGGTTATCAAACTTATATTTCTCATAATGGTCTAATGACTTCAGATAAGAAACATCTGTTAAAATTCAAGAGTAGATGGTTTCACGTTGTAGTTTGTTTTGCAATAACCATTAACAAAAGTCAAGATCAGTCTCTAGCAAGAGTTGGAATATACTTGACAAATACACTTTTTACACATAGTCAACTATATGTAGTTTTATCAGGAGTGAATAGTATAGACAATGTTATAATGCGTATTTTAGATAAGCAAAGTAAAGTTACAAACAAAACAACAAATATGGTTTATAAGAAAATGTTTAGTAGCTTAAAAACATTATATATTAAACTTTCAAATAAATTTTGTTTGTAATCAATCTACTATGTAACGTCATGTTTTGTAAGTTTTTGTCTTTTAATACTTTCTTTCCGTATGAATATGAATTGCATTTATAAATCATGTTGTCTTCTCAAAAAACATATTAAAAAATATATTGTCGTTTGATTTTATATAAGTGTTTACTTGACAATTTTTATATCACTACTAGGAAAGAGGCGATCTTCCTACGAAAACGTCTTACGGATTTCCTACAAACAATGTTTCCGACAAATTTCCCACAAAATTCACATGGAAAGGAACACCCTAATTTTTCCAGCAAATTTGCTTCAACTTAACGACATGAATATATACGTAGGGAATTGGTAGGAAATTTCCGAAGGAATTCTGACAACAAAACATGTTTCGTCGGACATTCCTACAAATTTCCAACAGGTCTTATTATAATTATTATTAATGATTTTTTTTTGAATAGTCAGTCATTGTGCCGTTGGAATTTCGTCGGAGGTTCCTACATATTTCCTATGGATATTATAATAATATTTATAACTATCATCAATGCTGTTTTTTTCAAAGCCCATTTTACTTTTCCGTCAGAATTCCATCGGTGTTTCCGACACATTTCCTGCGTATCTGTTTTTGATTTATTAAACAATTTTCCTATGGATTTTATGGATTTTAATGCTTGTTATTTTGCTATTAATATATCCTAGGTTTTATAACCTGCACATCAGGTTTGTGCCTATAATGTAAATGCTCATGATAAATATAATTAAGTGTTAAAGACATAAATTTAACAGCCTATAAATATTTCTCAAAAGTTGAGTGCAAAATATATTACAACAATTGTTAAGGGCCATTACACCACATCTAATATGAGGGGTCAACTCCTCATCATTTTCGAATTAAATATGATTTTTAAATATTTTATCGATTTTTATATGAAGTCGGGCCACTAAATAAAAAGGGCTTTTTAGTACGTGTAAAAACGTCCTAAAATGCTATTTTATAGGACCTTTCATTTAATAGGACCAATAAGAAAAACGTTTCATGTAAAGGGGTCGTAATAAGTCTCAAAACTCAAAAGGCGTCCTGATATCCCAAATAAGATTATGAAACTAATATTATGGTCGCATAAAATATCCATTAACAACCCAAAAAGCGTCCCAATAAAAACATATTATGACACTTTTAAAATGTTTTAACATGTGCTTATCTACCTTTAATCTTTTGATACACATACAAGCGTCCGTAAAAATTAAATTTTAAGACCCTTATTATGTAACATTATAGATGCGTTAGTACCAAGAAAAAAGTCCTGATATCCCAAATAAGATTATGAAGCCAATTTTATGGTCGCATAATCTATTTATGAACAACCTAAAAAGCGTCCCAATAAAAACATATTATGACACTTTTACAATGTTTTGACATGTGCTTACCTAATTGTAAACTTTTGACACACATACAAGTGTCATTAAAAAATTAATTTATAGGACCCTTTTGATGGAACATTATAGTACCAAGAAAAGGGTCCTAATATCTCAAACAAGATTATGAAACTAAATTTTATGGTCGCATAATATGTCTATGAACAACTTAAACAACGTCCTAAAAAACATATTATGACACTTTTACAATGTTCAAACGTTTAATTATGACAAAAATTCGAAGTCCTAACAAATCATATTATACAACCCTTTTTTAAACGTCCACACACAATTTTACAATACGTTTATGGACATCTAAATATTGAAAGAAAAAAAGCTTCTCTATATTAAATAAGCTTGTTCATAACGAAAACACTAAACATAAATAAGTTATAACATTATCCAACATAAACTCTTGTAACATTCAACAAAAAAATTAAAAGCAATAAAAGAAACAAGCACCATAAAATCCCGAGTCATCATGCGTCCTTAATCCTCAAGAACTAACTACAAATAAACCATCCATGTATAAGCATTAAGTTCCATGTTATTAAAATTATTCGTATCACAAGTTTAACAAATACATACCGAGATGAATGGACAATGTCATGCAATGGATGCACCAATACAATCTTAAATTGTGGAAAACAACCCATACGGTCTCACCAACTTTTCATCAATTTTTATTGGTACTTGAACATTTACCTCACACCATATTTTGGTCCAATCTATGTACCACCAACTAGCTCATTTGGGTCTAGGCTTTTCACACATCCTCTTGCTACAGGCTTAGTAGGGTTTAGAATGCTTTTGAGGAAAACTTCATCTCCGACCTAGATTTTAGTTTTCAAAAAACAGTCGTATATTAAACTCGAGTCATTATAATACAAAAATCATTTTACAAAAAAGAAGGTTTTACACTTGCAGACTAACATTTTATAGAAAAAATAATCAGAAAAAAACATCAATATACATTGTTGTTTTCTAGTGTAGCCCAATGTAACCGTTATTTAATCACCAACTTACAATCAATCTTTGAATGAGTCTACAAGCTAAAGATTTACCTCTATTTCGCAGCTTCTACATATCCTAAGTCTAATAAAGTATCCAAATTACATACTAATCCTCTTTTTGACCATGTATTTTGTGCAAAATATAGTGACATACCTATTATTTATAACATATTTCTGATGAAGTACAAAAGATAACTTACAAAATGTGGAACAGTAATGAATTATATTGTGACACTCGTCAATTTCAGGTTAACTCCGTTAATTCAAACTCTGTCAATTCAAACTTAAGATCACTTGATCTATAACGCACATCTCATTACATTTAAACTAGGGTTTTAAATGACGCTTAACAATCACTACATGTGTAGTCTTTCGGGATTGCACCGAAACGCAAACGAGTTAACGCAAACCATTGGAGAATAAACGAAAAACATCCAAACAATAATTATTTGATAATTATGTGTTAGGCTTATGTGCTATTTGATAATATTATATAGAACATTAACTCAAGATGCAAACAAGTTACTTTATGCTAGAAAAGTAATACTTAAAAGTTGAGGGGTCTTTGTGTAACATATTATTATTAATAATATTAAAAACCCTAACTCCTCCCTCTCCCTCCCAAACCCGATCGGCCCCCATTCCCCTCCCCTCTTGCGACGGCAGCCATCACCACACCCATATCACACCCGTTTTAACCTTAGTTTTCATAATCGGAGCATCCCGCACTTGTTTCTAAGCATCTCTCGCCTTCCTCTTGGTTGTTTCTGCGTTTTTAAGGTATAAACATGAAACCCTAATTTTGTAAATCATGTATTAAGTGTTCTCATGCTTTGTATGGATTAGATGATGATTGATTATGCTTTGGTTATTGATTTAGATGATCATATGTGATTTTGAACGGTGAAAGATTGCTAGGACATTGATTGTTTGTAAACCCTAGAGGGTTTACTACTGATTTTTGTGGATAATTATGTTTATTGCATGTTGGAGATATGTCGTATGCTTAGGATGCATGTTAGACGATTGTGTGTGCTTGCTGAGTTTTGACAGCAGAGATAGTTAAACTTGAACGAGGTGTTACTTGTTAAATATAAAACCAAATCAGATTAATTATGAGTCTAAAAGATAGTGCTCTGAGTCTAGTTTTCAGAAAACCCAACCACGCCTAATTTGGAGGTGTTTTGGTTGCTCAAACGATTTAAATGTGATTAAAGGTCAAAACTGGTACTGGACAGATTGTAAGTTATGTTTAGACAACTGTAACTAAATGTTAATGTGAGAATTGATCGAGGTTGTTAACACTACAGGATACTATGTTGAGTCTAGTTTCTATAAAGTCCAAGTTTGTAATTTTTGGACGAGTAAAAGTTAACTTTTATTATTTTACAAAACTGAAGTGCAAATCTGAATTGTGAGACCTGTTGTTAGGCTGTTTTGTAATTATCACATCTCATGAACTACAAGACCAAATGGGTTGGTTCTACTTCTGGAAGTCAACATGTTGAGTTAAGAACCTAACCCAATTGGTCTTGCATTAATCGGATTTTTCATTTAACGGGAATAACAAATATCATTATGTTGCGCATGATTTTGACTGCTGTGAGTTTACTGTAATGTTTTGATCATTGTGGGAAATCTATGTGGAATAAAAATACAATAAAGATAGTTCTGGAAACCTAACTCATGTGTGCTTTTGTGACGATTTTTTGTGAATTAATTGATATGTTATGATCTGTTGAATAGAGTAATCTTTCAAGTAGAATTCTGTCTTGATGAAACTAGCTGCTTAATTATATGAAAATACATGAAACGTGCTTGTTGCTAGAAAATTGCTATGTTTTGACTAAATTGCCCTTGTGAGGAATAATTGCTAGTAATGTACACAATTAATACTTGACACGTAAGTAGTTGTTCACACATGTAACGTATCACCAATGTGTTTGTTGAGACACACGCAATTCACAAACGAAACACGAAACATATCTTATGCATAGGTGTTATGTGCCGAGTCTAGAGACTCGATAATAGTTCCAACACTTAGAAAATCTCATTTGCTGTTTTAGAACGCTAGTGAGGATTTTCTGTGACGCGCATCACTTGGGTGACTTGTTTTATTGAATTCTTCGCAAACAGTGAGTTTCACGTTCCCCTTTTAACTCTTTTAAACGCTTTTTCACTTGGGGAGAATACATACTCCGAAACGCTTTTAGATTTTGTTATTAGATTATATATCACTTGTAAAGGCTAAGTGGCAAACGAAACAACTAAAGTCCTTCATAACATCGAACCGTTTAGTATTGGATAATAGCGAGTCACTGTTGAGTAGTACTACTGGGTTTGACAAACCCCACCCAACGCTAAACTCGACTGGAGGTCGAATGGGTGTAATCTTGGCTAACACATACCATGGTCGGTATAGACATGGTGGCAAGGCAAATGATAAACAGTCAGCTTCGATGTCGAACACTTAGCAATACTTGCTTTATAGGCTAGCTACCTATAGATATATAATTGATTTAACATTATCTGGTAACGCAAAACGCAAAACGCAAACGCAAACGCAAACGCTTTATTTATATATATAAACTTGTGAACTCACCAACCCCGTGTTGACACTTTTAGTATGTTATTCTCAGGTAGCCGAGGCGGGCGCGTGGTATAGGATCATGCATTACTTTGAACGCTATTGTTTATGCAAACTTGTTTTTAAACTGTTATTAATTGGGTTTTTAAGTCGTCCTACGTGACGCAACACTTGGTTTATGGTTTTACGCTTCCGCACTTATTTACACTTAAATGTTTTCGTGTTTTGAAAACTTTACTTATGGTTTGATTATAACTAATGATTCCGATCCTGTTAGTTCACACCCTCTGACGGTAAAACTCCGTTAGTGTATTTTGAGGGTGTGACATATATAGAAAAATACTCGTAAACGTGGAGGTCCACTGGTTACAATGGGGAAAGATGATGATGTAACAGGTGGAACACTAAAATCATCCTTCGACCCTTTCATCTTGGACACCTGGGCTTCTAACTGGACCACGGTACTAGTAAGTTCTTCACATTTAGACTTCAGATGGATTTTTCTCTACGACATGCTGAACGACTTGGTATTACACCCCCAAAACATCAGAACCACGAACACCTAGACCATACATGACTGCATCACCATTTCGATCTTTACTCATTACCTTAGAAAAACATCATCTGGTCCAGGATTATCGGTCGAACCCTCGGAAGATTAGAACTACGTTGTTCCATTTGTGTCTGTATTAGATATAATAACAAAAAATAATATATGTATTTTAACACCATCTAGAATGCATAGAAAAGATATGTATATGAATATATAAGCATATTACTTACAATTGCATTTGCAGCTTCCTCATTTTTTGTTGTTCCATGTTTGGAGAAGCATGCACGAAACATTTCCAATCGACTTGGATCTTGTCCCATAGATGTCTGTTTGAACAAAAATAAAATGAGTATTAACAACGGATATCGACATGCTACATTAACAATTGCACCACTTATACAATCACCTTTAGCTCTTCACGGACTCAAGAATAACTTTTTTTACCCGTTACTTGCACCATCTTCTTCTTTGCCCGATTCGCCTTGTTTTTTCACTTATCGTCTTCAGTAGGAAAGTGAAATATTATAATGGAAAATAAACTAATATTATTTGAAGTGGAAGGCTATTTCATACCTTAGACTTTTCTTTATTCCAATACTTCACTAGTCTCCTCCATTGTTTTTTTTTTTTTTTTTTGCTTTTTTTTTTGCACTTGTTTTGGCCTAGAACTTATTTGTTCCTGAAGTGACAAAGATGGATCATGGTATAGTTCTTTAACTCTTGCCCTCCAGTTCTTCACCTTCTGCCAAAATTATTTCAATATCCAGCCTTCAACATCTTCTGGAATATCAAATTTTGTCTACAAATGGAACAAGTCACATGAGAAAACAAATACTTTAGTCATTAACATATAGATTTTTAATTATGTACCTTTAGGAAATGTAAAAGTGCTAATATATTATGCTAAATATCATGAGCATTTGACTGCAAGTAATTCAAAAGAAAGATGAGCTCATACAAATATGGGAATAAACAATAGCTGAAAGCAGAAGTTGCGAGTATAAATCTAATAATCATTTAGTAGTAAGTCAACAGAAACAAAATGTGAAATGATGCTACTCAATAACAGTAATGTGCCTCTCAACCATCATTCATAAACATCAAAATGTGAAAACAAAGTAATTGAGGATAAAATAGAAACAATATAACCACAATTCCATATTTACATACATACCATTGGTACAGAATGATGAATAAATCACACAATCGGATACTAAATTTGAATGATGAATAAAATCCAAACATTGGGTTACATTCTTCAACTGTGTTAACGATCATTATGATTTTCTATTAGCTTGAATATAATTAAAAGTCATGTAGGCTTATCTATATGAACTTAATTATATGTATAATGTTCTTTTCACGCCAAAGTTATGTACTATTGACCTTTTAAAAACTATTATATTGTGAAGAACAGGATCGAGGGTACAAATTAAGCAAGAAAATGGCAACATTACAACAAAAATCAAACTCTATTTAAATTATATAAATTAAAGATCCTAATTCCTTAAACCAAGAAGCCATAGACATAACTAGGCTTCGACTACCAAACAAAAAAGCTTATTGTTCAGACTATTCAATTTCGACTCCCCACTGATTGGATTAACTAACAAAATTAGCACGAAGGCCCAACTCAATCAGGAAAAATAATAGAAACACATCATTGCACATAAGCTATACAATCACACATTCTTGATCAACTGAACATAATCGTTTCCTTTTTTACTGACCTAGGACTTATAACATCCTAGAATATTCTAATATTAAATAAAGACAATCGCGTTTAGTTATCGTGTGTTAATAGTTAATAAATATTAAATGAAGAAAGATCAAGGACTTGGATTAATTATGGTGGATTAAAGGGTAATGAGCCTTGAGTCAATGGGCTTTAAGTGATATAAATACCCCCTAAACCAACCTAAAACCCTAATCCTCATTCCGTCTTTCCATATTGCCTACACACTCAAAAACACACATATACACCTACACATATACACGGCCGAGAGAGAGAGTGAGATCCAAGGCCAATAAAACATGATTCTTGATAGATCCTTCAATACATAAGATAAATACAAGATCTAAAGTCCATAACTAAGCCAAACATACACGAAAAGGTATGTTTTGATTCTAAAGTTTACGTTTTTATAAACGCTTAGCCTTGAAACTTGAGTCTAGAATAGATCGGTATAAACGAAACATAAATTTGTAAACACGATAATAAACATGAGTGTAATGAACCCGAAAATGGAAACGGCTCGATTAAATGAACCCTTGAACCTAGTTGGAACGTTTTAGCTTAAAAGATCAAACTTTATGATTCGTTCGGGTCAAGTTTGGTCCGCAATCAGTCTAGGAAACAGGTGGGACTGAAACTGAACAATAATAAGCGGATTAGGGGCACGAAATGCATGTTTTGATTGATAAAACGAACCCTGGCAGCAGCAGCTCGCTACAACAAGCTTGTTGTATAAGTTAACTGTTGAGCAAGTTCGCCACTTTAAGTTCACTCACGTATAAGTTCGCCGGACACTATCTTCGCTGAACACTAAGTTCGCCGGACACCAAGTTCGCTGAATACTAAGTTCGCCGAACC
Organism: Bidens hawaiensis; assembly: GCF_021521415.1. Taxonomy (NCBI): domain Eukaryota; kingdom Viridiplantae; phylum Streptophyta; class Magnoliopsida; order Asterales; family Asteraceae; genus Bidens; species Bidens hawaiensis. Next base: position 2,003,361 of record NW_027491152.1, on the reverse strand, counting down.
CTATGTTCGCCAGACACTAAGTTCACCGGACACTAAGCTCACTGAATGTTAAGTTCGCTTAATACTAAGGTCGCTTAACGCTAAGTTCGCTTAAGTTATGTTCGCGTAAGTGAAGCTAGCTTAACATGTATGTTCGCGTACATTTATGTCCGCTCATAAATACAAAGCAACGAATCAAATAGCGAATCAGACTTAATCCGTTATAAATAATGAGTTAACGAATTAGAAAATAAATTAAAATCCTAATGGAAAATGCAGCTTAACCCCAGCCAGGGGCTCTGCCCCTTGGACCCCGCTAGGGGCTGCCGCCCCTAGGACCCCGTTGCCAGGGGCGCTGCCCCCGGACCCCCATTCTTTGTGGGTTATATAAAGATAGAAATACGATATGAGTAGTAATAGTTAATTGATACATGTAAATATTATACAGTTAGCCGTGCACAGCTCAAGAAAGGGATTACGATTAACGGTGAACGTAACCGCATTCAGGTGAGTTTCTAGCCCCATTTCCTTGTTATGTTTTCGGGGTTGTGTGCATACTCGATGTGATAGTTAATACACTTACCTTAAATGGTAAGTGTATGCCATGTATGATTTATGTGATAGATATTATGTGATGTATGTGAACGAAAGCTTGTCGGTACGTGAACGATCTTCTGATATTGCACGTATTGACAAGGGAGGTATGTATGTGAAAGATGAATGTTTATGATATATATATATATATATATATATATATATATATATATATTTACAACATATGAGTATGTAATAATGATTAACGATAGTATATGTATGTTACGGGTACGTAAAGACAGTATGTACGAAGACGAAGAAGTAAGAGATCAGACCCTAATAATATCTGAGATAGAGAAGAAAGGGATCAGACCCTAATAATATCTGAGATAGAAAAGTAAAGAGGGATCAGACTCTAATAATATCTGAGATAGACAAGAAAGGGATCAGACCCTAATAATATCTGAGATAGACAAAAGAAAGAGGGATTAGACCCTAATAATATCTGAGATAGAAAAGAATAGGGATCAGACCTAATAATATCTGAGATAGAATGGACAGTAAACCTAAAGTATGAAAGTAATAAAGTATTTACGTATGTATGAAAGTATGAAATGAAAGTAAATTAGTAAAATAATTATTATGTATCTTCGGATGCATGATTGAAGGTAAGTGTATGTATTGTATGATATATGATTAACTAGAACTCACTCAGCGTAGCTGACTTTTAGTGCGCACGCAGGTGAGTAGGATGCGACAGCTGGCATGAGTGGGACACATAGCAGAAGAATAAAAGTCTGGCATCTGAAGACCTGCTATGTTTTATAAGCTGTGTTTTGATTTTGAAAGACAAGAAGAATGTTTTAAGACGTGTTTATGATTTGACATGTGATGTTTATGAAAGATTTATATTCCGCGTAAAGTTTTAATTAACTCTGATATTTAGAACTGTGTTTATGAGTAAATCCAACGTCCAAAGTAGGGCATCGGTAACGGGGACTTACAGGACTGAAGCACCGATTAAACCACTATTAATCGGCTATTGAACCCGAACAGCTTCTGGCTATGAACCCTTCTGGAGATCTAACCACATACGACCACCGAAATCAGGTCTGATAAGCGGTTTGAGGGTTAATTGTTTATGCGATTTGAGAGTGAAGATGGAGGCTAAAATTTGAAGATCTGATTGCCGCTAATATGATGCAGGTGAGCCTTGAGGGTAAATGGTGGGAAACAAAAATTTTCAATATGTAATTTCCGCTAGCTAATCTATACTCTAATAAAGTCATTCTTGCTTATCGACAAAAGGGCACACAATTGACCTATTTGAAGTTTGAACTGCAATACAACTCTAGAAGCAGGCCAGGACTCGCCCTTTGGAACCAACCCCGAAAGCAGTAGCGAAGTTTGAACGAAAAAAACGGTGGTCGGACTCAGATTGTATTTTTTAACACAACCATAAACGGGGGGGGGGGGGTGGCTGGCTCAAATTTTTAGTCAGAAGCGGGTGAATTTACACTACGTATACAAATTTTCAGCCGAAAAACGAGTTAATTTACACCAACGTGCAAAAAAATTGGGGCGCCAGGACCACCCCTGGCCCTCACTATGCTTCGCCCCTTCCCAGAGGCGGTCCATCCACCTTAACAAACCATAATAATCCTTAATAGCTATGCTAGTACGTAAAAACCCATGATAACTTTATATGTAAGTATAAAATGTTGGCATACACTATCCAAACAATTTACCTTATTAACAAAAAAATATTTAATGTGTGTGTATATATAAATATAGTCGTGCTAAACGGGTCAACTAGTGAACCCGCTAGGTTGATCCAAGCACAACTTGTTTAGTTAAACAGGCTCGTGTGTTCCACCTGCAACTGATTTGAACTCACTTATACCAAACTCAAACCCATAAATTGCATGTTTTTTATGTTGTGTAAAAAATTCACACCCAAATAAAATTTATTTAGTTTTGTTTATTCATTATATTTTTTATCAAATACGTAAAAATATGGTCAATGGTGTCAATTATGGATGAGTAGTGTCAATTCATTTCATCGTTGGTTAATGATGGGCATTTAAATGTAACTTGAGACAATTAGCGTTAATCGTGGTTAATTATGATCAATTAAGGCTAGCTAATTAAACTTACAGGCCTTCAGAAACAAGAAAATTCTTCTGTGTCGAAATATCTTAGTGTTGTTTGGGGAAAGTTAAGGTTAATTATGGTCAGTGATGTTCAAACATGGTCAATAAATGGTTAGTTATGGTTATTGATTCATATAGGTAGGGCTGTGCAACGGTTCAGAATTGCGAGAACTGAACCGGTGCCGGAATTGAACCGGAATCGAAAATGACTGAAAAATAGAACCGGAACCGGAACCTATTATAGTAAACCGGTTCGGTTCGAGAACCGGTAAAGTCGTTTCTCGCTAATCAGTTCTGGCTAGAACCGGTTTGGTCGTTTATTTATCAAATGACTTGTGCAAATTTTGCAAATTGCAAAACAAGTTAATATTCTGATTAAAATCTAATTGTTAAAGTTAAATAAATCATTAGCAATGATAGATTAAATGAAGATCATATCATTTTATATCGAACTACTTTGATATCTCAAATCAAAATTAATCATGGTTACTAGGTGTTGAACGTAAAAAAAGAAGATTTGAATTAAAGAATGATTGAATGGATGCCGGTTTATAAGTTACTCTATAAAAAAGGGATTGGTAAGTAACACATGTTAACGGTTCTGAGGCACTGGTTCGGTTCCGGTTCCTCGATTCCTGCGGTTCCGAACCATTTTTTGCTCACCCATACATATAGGGTCTATGACGATATATATATATACACATATATATATATATATATATGTCATTGATGGTTGGTTAGGATTCTTGATGAACGATTATAATAATTTTTGTAAGTTATGGTCGTTAATAGCCAACAGATATCAAACATAGTCAATGTTGGTCACATAATTAATTATCAGTCATAATAATCCTGTCAAATACACCGATTCGAAGTAAAAGAGTGTGCATATAATCAATTTAATCTCCAAGTGTCAATAGAAGTTAAATGATTGACAAACATCGAGTAATAACTTTTCCATAGAAATAATTTGTAACATCCTGAAATATTATTATATTAAATAAAGGAAGATTTCGTTAAGTTGTCAAGCGTTAAATAATATTAGCTAGTGTTTAATAAAGAATCATGGACTTGGATTAATTAAGATGGATTAAAAGGGTAATGGGCCTTAGGTCCATGGGCTTTTAGGGATATAAATACCCCTTAAACCATCCTAAAACCCTAACTATCATTTCCATCTTTCATAAATCTCCACACACTCCAAACAACACACCGCCTCATACGGCCGAGAGAGAGAGAGAGAGAGAGCGGATTCGAGTCCAAAAATCAAGCCGACCATTATTAGATCGTCTAGATACGAGATAACCAAGCAACCGCAACCACACCAAACGCATAAAGGTATGCCTTTTACCTTAAAGTTTATGTTTTTAGGATCGGTTAGCTTTGAAACTTAAACATAAAGTAAATCGGGTCTAAACGAAACGTAAAGTAGCAAACTTGACGTTGGAAACGAACTTAACAAACCTATGGCTATGTACGGCGACTCGTTTTGAACGTTCTTAAGCTTAAAGGTCCAAGCTCTATAGTATATACGGGTTATATATGAACGAAAACGGGTAGGGAACGATTAGTGGGTGATGTCGAACCATAACAAGGGTATTAAAATCGCATTCAAAGATTTCGCGATGAAACGATTATGATTAAGGGGTTTTAGAGCGAACAGTAACCACTGCTGAGCAACTTCGCCTACAAGCTTAACTTCTCCTGCAAGCTAAGTTCGCCACTATATGAACTTCGCCGAGTACATAAGTTCGCTGAGGTATAAGTTCGCCTGTTACCAAGTTCGCCAATGTTAACTTCGCTGAACAGTAAGTTCGCCAATGTTAACTTCGCTGAACAGCAAGTTCGCTAATGTTAAATTCGCTTAATATTAAGTTCGCCAAATGTTAAGTTTGCTGAGAAATGAGTTAAAATCCTAGTGAAAAATGTGTTAAGACAGTTAATAGAAATAAAATTTTTATTAACCAGGTAACGAATCAGGTGATTCGTTACTCACCAATTCGCCAAGTTCAAATAACGAATTGGATGGTGTTCAGGTAACGAATTGGAATAGCGAATCAGGTCATGATCAGACAACGAATCAGAATGACGAACCAGGTTAACGAATCAGCTAATCAGACCTTGAATGATAACGAATTAGGCCATGTTTTGATAACGAATTAGGCTTAAATTGTTATGGAAAACAAGGTGGCGAATTAGATAATAATTTAATTTTCTAATGGAAACGTGTTAATACAGTTAGTGAAAATAAAATTTTTCCAAGCAGACCTGGCAGCTTAACCCCAGCCAGGGGCTCTGCCCCTTGGACCCTGCTAGGGGCTGCCGCCCCTAGAACCCTGCTGCCAGGGGCGTTGCCCCCGGACCCCCGTTCGTTGTGGGTTATATAAAGATAGAAATACGATTTGAGTAGCAATAGTTAATTGACACATGTACATATTATACAATTAGCCGTGCACAGCTCAAGAAGGGAATCACTATTAACGGTGAACGTAACCGCATACAGGTGAGTTTCTAGCCCCATTTCTGTGTTATGTTTTCGGGGCTGTGTGCATACTCGACGTGATTGTTATTACATTTATCCTAAGTGATAAGTGTATGTCTTATGTGATTATGTGAAAGGTAAGAATGATTGCTTGCCGGTACGTGAACGATCTTCGGATATTGCGCGTACTGTCAAGTTATAATGCTATGTACACAATATGAATGATATGTATGTACGTTATGAAAGGTAAGAATGATTGCTTGTCGGTACGTGAACGATCTTCGGATATTGCACGCACTGTCAAGTTAGAATGTTATGTATGGACTATGAATGATATGTGTGTATGTTATGAACAAATGTAAGAAATAGAAAGGTAGAAAAGGGACTGGACCCTAATAATATCCAAGGCAGAAAAGGGAATGGACCCTAATAATATCCAAGGCTGGAAAAGGGACCGAGCCCTTTAATAACCTCGAGGCAGAAAAGGGACTGGACCATAATAATATCCAAGGCAGAAAAGGGACTGGACCCTAATAATATCCAAGGCAGAAAAAGGGACCGGACCCTAATAATATCCGAGGCAGAATAGAATAGAGTAAAGTAGAATTTGAGTTATGAAAATATGAATGAAAGGATGTATGTATGTAAAGTATGTGATGTTATTAACTAGAACTCACTCAGCGTAGCTGACTTTTAGTATGAACGCAGGTAAGTAGGATGAGACAGCTGGCTTGAGCGGGGAGGCATGGCAGAAGAATAAGAGTCTGGCATCTGAAGACCTGTCATGTTTTATAAGTTATGATTTGATTTTGAAAGACAAGAAGAATGTTTTAAGACATGTTTATGATTTGATACATAATGTTTTATGAAAGTTTTTATATTCCGCGAATGTTTTTATTAACTCTGTTAGAACTGCGTTTATGAGTAAATCCAACACCAAAGTAGAGCTACCGGTAACGGGATCTTACATAATTGCTAAACATAATATAAGGGTGTAGATGCGTTGAGCCGAGTCTAAACGCATCTCGTTTTAATTTAAGAGGGCTCGAGATCGAGCGCGACTCATTTAGAGATGTATTTATAAGGCTCGAGCTCAGCTTGGAGTAGTTTGTCTAGGTCGAACTCAGCTTGTGAGTAGTTTTTCTAGCACAAGCTCAGCTTGTGAGTGATTTTTCTAGCACGAGCTCGGCTAATTTATTATTCATTAATTTATTAATACAGTAGTTATATATTTATATAATATTTATATGCTAACTAATTATTTTTTAATATTTTTTGTATATACAAGTAGTTATAAAATAACACTTTGTTATTTATATATATAAAAAGCACGTTAAGGTTTGCGAGTCGGATCAAGCTTGATATGTGAAGCTCAGGCTCGAGTTTTATTACCAAATGAGCATTAATAAAAGCTAGAGTTCGAGTTCGAGATTGTACTCGAGCTTTTATAAGCTCAACTCGGTTAGAATTTTTAACGAACTAGTTTTAACCTTTAGTAGTTCAAGACGGCTCGAATCGTTTACACATCTAGGTTTTCAACCCATTAATTAGTGAATAGAAAATATTAGGATTAATCTTATACATGGTAAAATGTTTTAAAAATAAATCAATTACATACATAATTTCTGTATTTAAAATCAGTGAAGAATTGTTTAAAAAATTAATGTTAATGTAAATCAATCTAACAATATTATTAAAGCAATACATATTGTCCACATGGCATTCAACTAGCCTTTCCACATCAATTGTCCACATGTCATTCAACTAGTCTCTTCATATCAATGTCACATCATTGCCAAGTCATCTATTTCCTTTCCTATCTTGTATATTATCAAATCAAAAATGATGTTAATGATGGGAATCGAACCCTGGCACAATCCCGAGATGGAAACTAAACAAATGCAACAATGGTCAACCAACCAAGGACTACTAATGTTCAATTATTTGAAATACAAATCCTATATATTGAAAGAACCATTGAAAATGGAAGGTTTTTGTAATTATGGCAATGGCTGAATTTCTCAATACATGATCAATAATCATTTGAAATTTTAACTGTTAACCGACATTAGTTATTTTATATATATTATGACGTCATCCGGGTTAATGTCCGGTCTAACCTCTCGGGTCCGGGTCGATATCCGGTCCGGTTCTGAAAACATTGATTTAAACCTTAAGATTTCCACCCTAATCATTTTAATATATATATATATATATATATATATATATATATATATATATATATATATATATATGTCTCTCTCTTCTTACTAACTCTACCATCCACCATCTTCTATATTCCGGTAATGTAGATCGGAATTAATCGTTTTCCGGTAAAGTTATATATTATACTCTAATGGCCAACAATGTTATATGATTTTCCGGCAATGTTATATCTTTTTCCGGTAAGGTTTTCCGATATGGTTTTATATTTATTTTAATTGTTATATGATTTTGTAATAATCTCTTTAGGTTGTATATCAAAATCCAAGATTGAATTGATATTTTGAAGTTATTACGGTTTTCCGGTAAGGTTTTCCGGTAAAGTTTACGATATGATTTTTGTTTGTATTTATATTAATTATTATATGATTTTCTTATAATCTCTTTAGGTTCTATATCAAAATCTAAGCTACAATGGAGATTTTCTATATTTCGTTTTTCCGGTAACGCGATTCAAATATTCTTGTTATCATTAGAACATAAATTTTACATTTGTTTACATTATTCAAATCTTCCATAATTGGTAATTTGTTTACTATGTGATATTAATATTAATATCTAATTTTCTCATTTCAGGTTCTGTTCCCAACTTGATACAGTTAATTTCGTGGGTTGAAGATTTGTTGATAAGATATCTTATTTTTTTGGTTTAATATTGATGTATATTTTTGTTATTATTCATGGATTGTGAAAAATGACAAGGTTTTGTTGTCCAACTCATAGTATAGGTAGATATGAATGTTTATTTAAACTTTTGCAATTGTTTATAACATATGAATCCATTTTGTTTATAACATATTAATTGTATTAGAGTTATACTTTTAATTTCAAATGATGCAGTTATCATTTAATTAATATTTGAATAATTTTTAATTAAGCATAAATAACAAGATTAATGTATACAATTAAAAAAGAATTATACAATGAAATTGATTTTAAATAAAGCAATAATGTTAACTCTTCCTTAATTTATGCTCAAAATAAAATAACATTGATCTTAAAATTAATTAGTATTTATACCCATTTCTATTTAAACGAAAGTTAACAAAAATAACCTTGTAATATTTAATTGCTATATAAGCAACATATTAGCCATGCATTCTTTGAATTGTTCAAATCATCTATATCTTCACAATTTCTCTACAACTAACTTAACTTTTGTATGATATTTATTTTGTTTCCCAACTTATTAATTTATTTCCATCTTATGAACGATGAAATTCGAAAGTTTGACCATTCTTATATATTAATATTTAAGTAATAACAATAATATTAAAACCATGAATTCTAAATGTTCCAACTTATGATAATTTAAAGAAAACAATATTTGATGGTGATACATGTGCATAAAATTATTTTCCACAAGACATTGTTATGAAGGTTCTGTTGCAAATTGTTATGGCTACTATATTACTCAATGCTAATATTACTTTTGTTACCTAAATATTAAATATAATTATGGTCAAACTTTGGAATTTCAAGTTAGATCAAATTAAAGTCTTGATTGTGTTTATAAACTTTTTTTTGTTAAATGTTTGAATCATTTATAATTACAATAATTTGTTTTCAAAATGTCCACATTTAAGTTATTCATTCACGTTTATATTTATATTGTGTATATATTATTTTGTTGTATTTTGTTTAAGAAATTTTACTATGTCTTAATTGTGGTCAAAATTTTGAAATTCAAATAAGAACAAATTAAATTCTTGATTGTTTTTACAAACTATTTTTGTTAAGCCTTCAATAAATTAGTTTAAAACGGATTTGACATTTACATAATAAAAAATTGTTTTTCAAAACTTTTTAGAGTTAAATATTTTTTTTAATGGGTAGCTCGGGTTTGATATTCCTTTTAACACACACACACACATATATACACACATACTTATTTAGCAATCGATTTTATGATAAAAACACGAAAATACTATTATTACCCCCTATATTTACTAATATGTTTTGTAATTTTTAAGGTCTCGGACTTTTATATGTTGAAGTATTCCTTATATTGCAATTTTTGGATGTTGATTATTAGATGCTTAATTTTTAATTAATATGTTTTTTTTTTTCTCATGATATAAGTTATAAAAATGTTTTAACTTTTTATTTATCTTTGTTAGTGTTTGAGTGTTTTTGTATTTGAATTTACATAACAATTTAATGTCTCATAATTTATGTTAAATTATTCTTTTTACATAAATATGATATTTGCATTTTACTAAATTTATAATATATACATTAACCTAAAATATTTTCTAGTTTAAGGTTGAAAATCTATTATAATACAAATTAATGGTTACATAATGTTTATTGAAGTTAAAAATCCGTCATAAAAAATATTCCAATATCAAAATACTATCAAGATTTTTTTTAAATTCCATTAAAATACCAATTAATGGTTACACGATTCTAATTGAATTTGAATACAATATTATATTATAATAATATGTTAACTATGTCAAAATAGATGCTTAAAATAAAAGTCGCATTAAAAGTTTTTAAATCTTAAAATACTTTCTAGGTTAATTTTTTTAATAATTCAATATTATATTAAAATATTTTAATTATGTCAAAAATGTTGCTTAAAATAAAACTCTTGGATCCTTAATTTATGCATAGTTATGAGCATAATAGTAGTAAAATGATAATATGGTGGCTATCTTTATATAATTCTTATCATAAAATTTATTCTTTCATTCCAATGATGTACATAGAGATTTATGATTTGTTTATAAGTTTGTGAATTGTATTTGTACATTTATTTCTCTTATTAACAATGCATTGAATTGATTTTGTAGTGATTTTAGTTTTCTTCTTTGTAAGTATAAAAAATTACAACACATTTCTTTTTATTTCAATGATTGTTTAATACAAGACTTTATGACTTTATATATCATGATATAGTTTTATTGATAATCTTTCTGGCTTCATGGTTTAAGTTAGAAAGATGTTTTAAGTTGGTATTTTACGTTATTTGTTGTTGTATGTTATTTTATTTTAATAAAAGCAACAATGTAATACCTTATAATTATGGGTGGCAATCTTGACCCAAACCATTTCAAATGAGTCAATTTGAGTTGTTTTAAAAATTAAATGAGTTGATTTCGGTAAAAGGTTTTAACTAAATGGGTCAATATGAGTCATTTGAAATTCCATCCTTTTATTTTTGGGTCAAATGGGTCGACAAGTTCAAAGAATTGGGTCGATGCGGGTTAGTGTCTTAAGGAAGTGTGATAGGTTTCGGATCGGAACGGGTTTTCGTACTAGTCATATTCCCGTCAATCCATGAACCTAAATCCATCTCACTTCTCCAAAATAAAAAAATGTCGATCTGTCTTCCCGCCTCCTGATTATCAAACCAAATACAACATAAAACAAAAACTCATTCTAGGTTGTTATTGACTCGTTTTATGACCAAGGTTTTTACCACTGTTTTGAAACCCGGCCCGGCTGGTCGGATCGGTCCGACCAGGACCCGGTCTCAAAACCGGGCCGGGTGAGGTATTTGACCCGTTTTTGAAAAGCCCGGCCGGGTTTGGCGGGTAGCGGTCGGCCCGGACCCGGTGAACCGGCGGGTCGACCGGTAAAACCCATTTTTTATTAAATCTAAAATGAAATGTGCATGGTGGGATTCGAACTTGGGTCATTTCCTAAGTAGAAGCTTTAATAATTACCCATGAGCCAACTACCAAGCTTTACTGTTGTCTTTATTGATAAAATATATATCATATATATTCAAAAAACAATGTATTAAACATAAATAAACATTAAAGTTTGTTAATATTATTATTTTTTGTTATTATTAATTTTTATATGTATATGAATTGTATATATAATATATATATATATATATATATATATATATATATATTTAAATTATTTTATGACATCATCCGGGTCAAACACCGGTTCGCCCTCCGGAATCGGTCTGACTTTTGACCCGGTAAGGCGTCCGAATCGACGTCCGGGCCGCGCATGAAAACATTGGTTTTTACACATGACCTATGAAGAGGACAATGGTATTGGAGGGTTGTTGATTTGTAAGATCTTTTCTCTCATCAAGTTTGTCTCTGTTTCTTTTTGTTAATTTACTTATTTATTATAGTGGATTTTGATGAAAATAATTAATTTTGGGATCTCTTTCAAGGACTCATGTCGGTGGGTCTTCGAGAAGAGAGGAATTTTTAATCCAAATTTTGTTTTCTAAAGAGCATTCCAATTTCAAGATGTGGGCACATGTTTTTTTTTCCTCCTGATATACAATATATTGCTTTTGTGATTAGCCATTATATGATTATAAATGCATTGCCTTACTTACTTTGTTTATTGACATCATATGTGGAGAGACGAGACATAATGAACTCTATAAGTCAAAGACTAAACAAGACCTATACTTTTTATATAATTCTTAGAGCATTCTTAACCCATTTCTCATCTCTATCTCTATAATTACACTAAAAAACACTACATTTTTCTCTCATGTTCAATTAAATAATATTTTTTATATTTTTATCATTACAGTTTTCTCTCCTTTACTCACAACCAATCCAACAAATATTAAAAAATCAATAGGGGAAACAATGCTTCACCAAATTTACAAAAAATTACTATATTTCTCTCACCACCCTATAATTTACACTTACAATTACTCACAACCCCACCCTATAATTTACAAACTTTCCTTACATAATTATAGAGAATTGGATGAGAATGCTCTTAGATTATCTTGCAATTTCTTTTTTGAAGTTATGGTGGCATGTGGGCTTCAACTTATGAAACGCCAAACATTATAGTTCCAGATATTTAATAATCGTAGCAACTTTTGTTACATTTTTGCTTTTATAGAGCTTAAGTGTTATTAACTTATTATCCTTTTTTTTTATTTTTTTTTTAATTTGAAGAGAACCCAAAATTTTATTTTGCCTTGAGCCTCAAATTAGTTGAACTGCCCATGTATCCTAGATGGCAATATAACGCATATTTCTTTTTTTCGTTTGTTTTTTTTGGTTAGGTCTCTATAGATTTGAGTATTATTGATGAAATATTCTAGTTAATTCAATATTTATTCTAGTTGTCACAATGAATTATTATATGAAAACAGTGTTTCTAAGTCTTTATAGCCTGGTAAGCCTCATACGACATTTTGCATAGGCATCTTGCTTACAGATTATTCATCTTATGAAAACAGGTAAGCAATAATTTCAAAAGACGGGTTTGCTAAATTGAATCGGTGGTATTTTAAATTTATGGATAGCATTTCAAAAAGAAGAAAAATGAATGGAGTGTTTTTTTTTCCTTTTCTAATTCGATGGTATTTATTCTCTTGTTACGAGTTAAATTTCTATTTTTTTAATTATCAACATTTATGAGAAAAATGTTCAATTGGACCCAATTTTATGAGAAGCCCCATTTTTTCCCCAAAAATATTGAACTTATTAACATAAGTCTTATAATTACCGTAGTATACACAAATCCAAACGCAAGGGTATATATATGATGAATAAGTGACATTAAAGCTAAACGCCATTAAAAATTTGTATAACAAATATGGCACACATAATGTGTCGTTAAATACTTCAATTTTAGTGACAAACACCAAATGTCACTAAAAGTGTGTGCCAAGCAAGTATGGCATACACAAAGTGTAATTAAAACACATATTTAGTGGCACAAATGTTTAATGCCATTAAAAGTGTGTGCCAAACAATTGTGGCCTACACAAAGTGCCACTAAAACCTAAAATAGCGGCACAAAAGCTAAAGGCCATTAAAAATGTGTGCCACTGAATGACATTTTTTATGTAGTGTATAAGACCCAAGTGTCATGTGTCATATTAAGTTATGTTATAATAAAACTCTAGCGAATAAATGTCCTATAAAACATATCTTTTATGACTAAAATATCAAGTGTTCTATTACGGTGTATTATAATAACACTACAATGATTAAGCTTCCTATAAAGGTTAAAGTTATAAGACTCAAATGTCAAGTGTCCTGTTAAGTTATGTTATAATAAAACTTTAGCGAATAAACGTTCTATAAATCAGATGTTTTATGACTCAAATATCAAATGTCCTATTAAGGTGTATTATAATAACACCACAATGATTAAGTGTCTTATAAATATTAAGGTTATAAGACTTAAGTGCCAAGTGTCCTGTTAAGTTATGTTATAATAAAACTTTAATGAATAAGCGTCCTATAAAACAGATGTTTTATGAATCAAATATCAAATGTCCTATTACGGTATATTATAATAACACACAATGATTAAGCGTCTTATAAAGATTAAAGTTATAAGACCTTAGTGTCAAATGTCTTATTAAGTTATGTTCTTATATGACTTCAACTAGAAAGGGTCCTTTAACACCGAACATTTATGACTTAACTACAAAGTGTCCTATTAACTTATGTTATAATAAGACCTCCGGTGGTCAAGTGTCATATTACAATACCATATAATGGGACCCCAACAACTACATGTCTTATAGATAACTTTATTAGGATCTACTTTTAAGTGTCTTATTAAGTTATATGATATTACGACTCCCAAAGCATCATCCATCCTATTAAATAAATTTTTAGGACACTTTTTATGTAGTGTTTACTATAAAAGGACCCCAAAAGTTCATTTGTCCTATTAAATAGATTTTACGACCCTATTTTACAAGCGTCCCACACAAAAGGTCCTAGAAAGCCCTTTTTGTTGTAGTGGGCTTATCATCCTACGCTCTAACACCATAAAATGTGGGACTTTATACATCTCAGCCTCAAACAAACAAATGACCATGTATAACAAATTAAGGAAGGCCTTAGATGAGCTTATGCTCATCATTATCAATTCATACTATCCGCTTAAAGAAATCGTATCTCACATGAGGGTTCATGATCATAACCCTTAAACCCTAAAATATCAGGGTTTACGCATATTAACATTGAAAAGACCATTGAGCTAGTGTAACAAGTGAACACATACATATAACAAGTCGAAGCATCTCTTGGATGAGTGTACACTCATAGTTATCGAACCAACAACATAAACCAAACAATACAAATTGTTTTCAAACTTTCAATTTGAAATTTGTCATTTATATTAGAATTCAAAATTTAGGTTTGACAAATTCTCTTTAGATTAAACGTTCAATTTGAAATTTGTTTTGATTCGAGTTTGTAATTCAAATAGAACTTAAATTGATTCGATTTGATATTAGCGGAAAGCAATGTTATAAAAGTAGGTCTACAAGGCTGAGTACTCCCCGGGTACTCGCTACAAGGCATGATGCCGAGGGGAGTTTCTTTAACTATGTCTAGTTATTAAGTATTGATCAAATGTGGTCAACTTCAGCCAGTCTCACATCTAGTCTGTCAACTTCGACCGATTTTGACTTAGAAAATAAAAATAATTCATATTTCTATAATATTAAAAAAGGAATATCACTTTTTTTAATTAATGATTAGCAAATTTTTGAATAATTTAGTATTTAAAAATATATTTATCTTATCTATATTGATATTCAAAAGATATGTGTAATTATTCTAGTTACGCGTATTAGACGATTTAAATCCTTTAATTAAATTAAATGAATATTAAAATTAATTTATTTAATATTAAAATTAATTTATTTAATAAATGTCATTCGTTGAGAATCACACTGATTCGTTACAATGAGATAACGAATCAGGCGATTCGCTATCAAGTAAATACCTTAACGAACTGAACATAGCGAATCACTATTTAATTTTGACGAACTACACACTAGTTCGTTATATTTTAAGCGAATCCAAATCTGATTCGTGTAACATCTTATTCGCTAAGCTAGTTCGTGTAAAATCTTAACGAATTGGACACGAAACAGTTCCAATTCGCTAAGACTAACGAATGGTCATAATTAAGACTTGTTCTTTGACTTCACAAAGTCAAGGTCAAAATTGGGATGAACACAGATAGTCAACAATATGAACCCGGGGACGATTAGGCCATAACTATCGTCGAATCATCACAATAACGAGCTCGTTGTACTCGGAATTACATAAATAATCGAAGATGTATGAGATTAAGACTCAAAATCTCTAAGTACATAGGTTAAACAACCCACAGTAAACACCAATAACACGAAACAATAATTAACCCGGCAAACAACAATCAAAACATGATTGAAGCCCACCAAGGGTATCGGAATATGATTCCGATCACAATGACATAAAAAACATACAGTTATTAACATAAATTACACACAAATAGGTTTCAAAACTTTGGAAACCCTTAAACTCTTAAAAGTTTATAATTTAACTATCAACTCTTAGCCATTTTTTACGAAAATTATATCGCCAGGATCGGCTATACCTTAGATACCCAAATATATCTTTGAAATATCCAAACAAGAAAGTCGAGATTTCAGAGAAAATTTGAATAGGGTTTCTTAAAGATGAAGGAAGAAGGCGAACAGTGAACGCCTGTTCGTTTTCTTGTCTTATATAACATAGCACGCAACCCAAGGTACTGCTTGGACGAATCAGATGATTCGTTTAAATTAAAGTTAACGAATTGGCCCATTCGCTAACTCAATTCGTTACCTTATGTTGGCGAATCGCTACGTGATTCGTTAAATTAAAGTAGCGAATCAAGTCTTGATTCATGACGCGATTAGTTAAATATACATAACGAATGGATGATTCGTTACAGAGTGCGGAAGCGAATTAGGTTAGCGAACCAGAAGCTAGTTCGCTAAAGAATCACCTAGTTCGTTATCCATAAATAACGAATTGGATTTTAACGAAATAAACACTTTTATTTAATTTTAAATTAAATAATTAAATGAATTAATTAAATGAATTAAATAAATAAATAAATTAGGTTATCGAGAAACCCTTTTGTCCCGACAACCAAATACGTTAAGAATGTTTCAGATTTCCGAAACATAACTTAAAATTATTTAAGTATTTTGTACAAAGAAGACGAAAATATTTTTGGTATTTTGCAAAAATTTAAAGAATGTATTGCCAAAAAAAATAGACAATCTTTTTGTGTTTTTCAATGATTTTATCAAAAATAGTACATATTTTTGTATTTTTGATGAGTTTGAGCAGAGAATCATATTGACCAAATTGCCCTTCCATCACAGTTTTATATTTCAGCGATATTATGACTTGCGATAAGTCGGTCATTGGTATTGTTATCCACATAAATCTAATAACACACATTCAAGTATTTTTATGATATGATTAAATAGTTCAATTAAAGCACAGAATATCAGAAACTATCAGCCTCTAATCTCGGTTTAAGCTTAATTTGATTTTTGCCAAATCACCCCAACTTGACTTAAACCATTATATTGTTGATCAAAATTTTGATACCAATTTTGAAATTTTGAGCAATGCATCAAGTTTCCTTTACTGTGAGTGAGTATGCACGAGTCCATCTGTCGGCTTACATACATTGTATCCCCTGGGGTCCGTTTCTTAATGGTATTAAGACGCACACAAGGGAGGAACAATTGTATGACTAACAGCGGATTTTGATCAAGTCAGTAATTTAAATTGTACGAAGTACAGCGGTGATCAAGTTTAATGACTTTGGGTTTGCTCTAGAAGGCGAGTGAAATATTCATGCTTATGAATACCCAGATGGTTAAGCCGCATAAAGACTCACAGTGTCCAGAATCTTAACGCTTGTTATTTGCTTTATTTTATTTTTGGGTGATCAACAAACATAAGGCTTGAGTATGACTGGTTATTACATTTCTGCCATCCTCACTGAGACTTTTGCTAGAGACTAACACCCCTTTCAATTTAGCGTTTCTTTATGTTTATATCACATACTTTACTCTACTGGGTTGTTTTAAGACCTACCAATGCACCAATGCAATTAAGCACACAGTCTTTTAAGCTTACTTTTTGCTGAATTTGGGGTCAAGGTAATCAATGTACTATCATGTTCTCTTTTTGCTTCAAAAACTCAAAATTTTGAGGAGCATAAAATAAAGAAAAGATAAATTTAATCGCCCCAGTTAACTTAAGTTTATAAATAAATGGCTAACAATCAATTCACAAGTGAATCATAGGACCAAGACATGCAAGCATGCTTCACAAACTTAAATAGCCGACGTAATTTTCAGCGAGAAAATAATCTAAAAACGACTGCAAAAATATTTTTGGTTTTTCTCTGTACAAACTTTAAAAACACAATATTTTTGTCTTTTTCAATTTACTTATAAACAAAATAAACTTCACAATTTTTTTGGATTTTCGGATTTTTCTGTATAAAACGAAAACACACTCTTTTTGTATTTTCTAGATTTTCACCCCCTAAAACCAAAATAAATTTTAAAAGAAAGAGATGACAGAAAATAAAGATAGTCATCCTTGTTTAAGGATATCAGCGAGGGTCTTCAATCCGTTTAAATCAAGCAAAAATTTAAAACGCGTTTTGTCAAAAGCTTTAGTAAACAGATGGACTTTCTGAAAATCAGTATGTACTTTCTCAATATCGATTAATTTCTTTTCATAGCAATCTCGTATAAAATGATATCGAGTTTCGATATGTTTCGTTTTAGAATGTCGTACGGGATTCTTGGTGATACTAATAGCACCAGAATTATCAATCAAAATAGGAGTAGTAAGAAACTTCAAACCGTAGTCGCGAAGATGTTGTTATATCCACAAAACCTGGGAACAGCAACTCGAGGCTGCAACATACTCAGCTTCGGCTGTTGAAGTGGAGACTGTTGTCTGCTTCTTACACTGCCAAGAAACAAGCCGGTTTCCTAAAAATTGACATCCTGCAGTCGTTGATTTGAAGTTGATCTTGCATCATCCATAATCTGAGTCTGAGTAGGTAGTAAGAACAAAAGTATCATCCTTGGGGTACCACAACCCGATGTCTGGATTTCCCCTCAAATACTGAAGAATTCTCTTGACTGCAGCTAGGTGAGTCACTCGTGGACTTGCTTGATACCTAGCACAAAGGCAAACAGCAAACATAATATCAGGGCGAGAAGCCGTTAAATACATTAAAGAACCAATCATGGCACGATAGAGGGTAGGATCAACGGAATCCTCCAATTCATCCGGTGATAAATTGTGCCCTACTAGAAGAGGAGTTGAAGGGATTTTTCCGGCAGAAATCTTGAATCGGCTCAAGACGTCGTTCACATATTTAGTCTGGTGAATAAAAATTCCATGAGCAGACTGGTGAACCTGCAACCCTAAAAAGAAATTCATCTCTCCCATCGAGCTCATCTCGAACTTTGTTTGCATGGACTTCTCGAACTCCTTACACAATGTGTCGTTTGTAGACCCAGAAATAATATCGTCAACATAAATCTGGACTAGAAGAAGATCGTCACCAACAGTTTTATGAAATAAAGTGCAGTCAACAGTTCCTCGTTTGAAGCCACTATCAGTCAGATGGTCGGCGAGCGTGCCATACCAAGCTCTCGGGGCTTGATGTAGACCATACAGGGCCTTGTTTAATCGGTAAACACGGTCTGGATAATCAGGATCTTCAAAACCAGGTGGTTGTTGGACAAACACTTCCTCGTGTAATTCACCATTGAGAAAAGCACTTTTAACATCCATTTGATAGACCTTGATATTCTTATAAGCTGCATAAGCCAAGAAGATTCGAATCGACTCTAATCTTGCAACTGGAGCATATACCTCTGTGTAATCAATACCCTCTTGCTGATGAAAACCTTGCACCACTAGACGTGCTTTGTTTCTGACAATCACCCCTCGATTATCCTTCTTACACTTAAATACCCACTTAGTCGGAATGGCTTTCTTGACTCTAGCAGGTTTGTCTATTAAATCCCAAACACCCAAACGTGCAAACTGCTGTAATTCTTCTTGCATAACTTCTACCCAAGAAGGATCTTCAAGTGCCTTACGAGCTGTCGTTGGCTCAACTTGAGATAGAAAGCAATTAAATTTAGCAATATTCACAATTCCCGAAGAATGTAAGTTAGTGTAAGCACACAATATGTTATTATCACTTGACGAAGCAACTTGATGATGTGTACGAACGCCCACATCAAGTTCTCCAATGATATTTTCCTGTGGATGATATCCATGAATCCGAAGAGTGGGATTCTCAGGAACAACAACATTATCAAATAAGTTAGTGTAATGTTCACCCAACTCGGGAGATGAAACATTATCACTGTCAAGATCAATAACTTGAATTTCAGCTTGATCATCATCAGAACAAGTAGAAACATTATCAATAGCAACTGGAGAAACAACTTGAGATTCTTCAGTTGGAGCATCTGGTTGAGCTTCAACTTCATTAGAACTTGAAGATCTTGGAATGGTCAAATGATCTTCAAAGTATGCTCGAACCAGATCTTCATCGATGTGTTCAGTCAAAGGAGTAAAAGAATTAAATAAACTATCGTAGTCAAACATCCAGTCTGGACCTTTCCTTTGAGGAGGAGTTGTGTACTTTTGACAGTCCACATGGTACCATTCTTCAACACAACCAGATGTGAAATTAAAAACCCTTTTCTTTGGAGATGCATATCCCAAGAAATACTCTTCGATAGCTTTTTCTTCAAATTTACCCGAATCCTTCTTCAACATTGTACACGGACACCCAAATGGTTACAGGTAATTTAAATTAGGTTTTCTATTATTTAAGATCTCGTAGCTTGTCTTCTTGAGTCGTTTCACTGTTAGAACTCGATTAAGCGTATAACAAGCTGTATTCACTGCCTCATTCCAAAATTGGACAGGAAGCTTTGAATCAGCAAGCATTGTGTGTGCAGCTTCAATCAGAGTTCTATTTTTCCTTTCAGCAACACCATTTTGTTGAGGTACATAAGGTGCACTATATTCTCGGTGAATTCCCTTTTGAATACAAAAGAAATCCAATATAGTGTTTTTAAATTCAGTACCATTATCACTACGGATTCTCCTCACCTTTTGTTTATACAGTGATTCGATCTTAGTAATAAGATTTTGTACCAAAACCGGTGTTTGATCTTTTGAACTCATAAATAACACCCATGAATATCTTGAATAATCATCTGTCACGACAAGACAATACCAGTCGCCAGAAATACTCGCACGATTCACTGGACCAAACAAATCCATATGAAGTCGTTCAAGAGGAGTATCAATGGAATTCAATAACTTAGAGGGATGTGTCTTCTTCTTCTGCTTGCCCTTTTTGCATGCAATACAGTGATCAGATAACTTAAAATTCCTTAACGAGACACCCTCAACTAAGTCATTTGCCATTAAATAATTCATCTTTCTGACATGTATGTGACCCATTCTACGATGCCATAGAATCGAGTTTTTCTGGGTTGCTTTCGAGACAAAACATGTTTCGATCGATGTGGATACCTTAGATCTCATATTTAAGACATAAATATCATTTGATCGTGGTGATCGCATGACAACCATGTCCTCGGGGATAACATAACCCGGTTTCAAGATAAGACATTCTTTGTCAGTAAATATCGTAGTGTATTTTTTATCACAAATTTGCGATACACTCAATAAATTATGATCAACCTTGTCGCAATAATTCACTTTCTCAAACGTAATGTGACCATTTGAAACTTCACCCTCTTGTGTGATCATGCCCCTAGAATTTCCAGCAAACGCTACATACCCCCCTTGAATATTTCTTACGTTGGTTAATAGGTGGAGATTCCCAGTGATATGACGAGAACATCCGCTATCCATGATCAGCCGGTGTCCCGATGATTGAGTGCTATGTGCCTTATGTCCAAGGCTTGATGCAAAACTACTATCGAGCCGGGGGTCTCACCGGAAGCAGCCTCTCTATCCTTCTGGGGTAGAGGTAAGGCTGTCTACATCTTACCCTCCTCAGACCCTACTATAGCTTTGCTATTGGTGGGATATACTGAGTACGATGATGATGATGATGATGATGATCCGCTATCCATGATCCAGTTTTCACCAGAAATGGTCTTGGATGAACCCTACACACAAATAACATTAAATATTACATTAATTGATAAATAAAACATTAACGATAAATACAAAGACTCTAGACGCAAAACCGTGCACTAACAATTAAATTTAATAGATATTGTCACTTTTAAATATTGCATGATGGTACCTTGAGAGTTGTGAACAATCAGTTCGTAAGCCGACATTTCTTCATTAGGTTGGGGTGTGACATTACTTTCTAGGTCTTGAAGTAACTCACACCTACTCCGATATTTTTCTTAGTCAAGCTAAGTATGCTGATGACATGCTCGCTTGACTTGGTCTCCTTGACTCTAAATCCATTGTCACTCCACTTAGTATAACCGACACCTTCATATCTACAGGTGCCCCGTTCTGTAACAACTCGGTCTTTAATTTATTATTTTAATAATCGTAACCCGGCCCGTTTCTATATTCGGGGAATTTAAGCGATAAATATCGCGTTTACCGAATAATTATTATTTTATTATTAATTTCTTATCATACTTATTTAATATTAAAAAAATATATATAAATAACTTTTAAAGATATACATTTTGAACCCTTAACTAAACTTTAACCTATTTATGTTTCCACTTTCAATCTCTAGGGACTCTGGTGCAAATTATATATAATAACAACCCATTTAATCTGTAACCCAGATCCGACCCATAACCCAAACCCATTTTCCTATTCACAAACCGTTTTCAATAAACGAAGTCTTGGACCTAAATTAACGACGTTTTTATGGAATTGAATCAATGATTTATATTATGCTTGCTTATTTCGTCCACACCGACATCCTATTTATGTTATATCAATCAATTTGAAACGTTGTACCATTTTTAACCTAGCCGACCTAACGTGAACGTGTTATACAAGATAGAGGTGTTTATAATTCAATTAAATTCATAATTAGCACTCACAAACCATCGCCTATCTTACCTCTATAACAAATTTCAATACCATCAATCGTGTCTGCAAGTTCGTAATCGTTTTATGGCCGGTGATATATCGGCCTAATTAGCCATTCATTTAACAACTTTTAAGTTAATTGAATATATGGTTAGAATCGCGTTTTCATGTTGATCAAAAGCCCCAATATTGATTTGGTTAATATCAACGGGATTAATCAAGTTGATTGTTAGGGTTCTTGATCAGAAACTGTTAAGATCTGTTTGTTTATTTATTTAATGGAAACCAACTTTGTTTGCAAGTTATTGGCACCCCAGTTGGTTAAGGTCCATGTGTTATGGGGTGGAGGTCGCGGATATGGGGTGGAGGTCGCGGGTTCGAGCCCCTGCACCACGATATTTTTGGAACTTTTTGTTATTAATTATTTTTAAACAATTAACCAATTATATTAATAATAATAATAATGACTAAATAAGATTTATTTTACTAAAAACGACTTTGTAATACTCATATAACTCTCGTTTTCGTTCTCGTATATACATAAATGGTTATCCATATACATATACATATATATATATATATAGGTTTAAGTTCAAGAAAGAAATCAAGTTATTGCAAGAAGTGTGATAAGTAAATCCAGCCAATCAAATATTTTCTATTTTTTTTCCTTTTTAATTAAATATAAGGGTAAGATGGTAAATGTTGAATTATGTTATTTTGGTAAGTATATATTAATTTGTTTGGAAGTTTCAACTAAATCTTTTATATATTTAGTTTTTATTAAACTAAAAAAACATTACAACAATAATGAAATTCGAATTTCAGATCTTGTTATTCTTTTTGTTTACTTTTCTAATTATTGTTTTTATTCATAAGGCATAAACAATTTCAATAATTTGTTTATTATTCATCAAATCACTACTGATTATTATTAATGGAGTCTCCTTCACCATTTCAAGTTTTTTCAAACATCACCATAGCAACCTAAGATCGAGAAGCAAATTCGTAATTGAATGTTCAAATCATTATTTTTTATTAATTTTTTTGTATTTCTTGATCATAACCACTTGAATTTTTTTTTTGTATTTCTTATAAAATCTTGTTCGTCGTTCAAAAAGAAACCCACAAGCATTTAAATAACATTTTATACCTACACAACAATTTATAGATCCTACACAACAAGTTGTGTAACAAACAACCTATATGTATGTATCTTACACAAACTCTATATACCACGAAACAAAATATTGTCTTTCATTGGTATGCACCAATTACGTATACTACGCAAACAAAAATTGTCTTTCATTCCCACACAAAAATTTATGGATCCTACATAAATTGTGTTAACATAAACAACACACATGTATGTAGCCTACACATATATTTTTTTTCCTGAACGACATGTAGCCTACATACATAATAATAACCCTACATATAAGTACTAAATGTGTATGTTTTTTTTTTCAAATTGTGTAGGTTTAAATGTCTAAAAATTACTTTTTTTCGACTAACAACCAAATTACGCATAATTGAAAAATAGTGGTATATTTCCAATTCTACTAATTGTTTCTTTATTTGGAATCTTTGAATTTGAGTGAGATTTAGACCAAAAATTAAAGTTCGTATTAAATATACCTAAGTTTAATTTTAAGCCAGTAAATAATGAAATACCATCATACCATTTGTCATTAAAAAAATTAAAAAGAAGAATATCAATATTACAAAATTGCCATTTTGAATGTAGGCCATAGATCAAACATAATTAATGGTTGTAATTAATTTCTCGCACTTCTCGCAATAAAATGACTTCTCTCCTGAACCATCCATTATATATATATATATATATATATATATATATATATATATATATATAAAAGGGGTGGTTTAAATAAGAATAAATAGTTTTCTAAAAAGAATAAGAACCAATAGATAAATGACACATGGCATAGTTCTTAATTTAAATTAAAGGGTATTTAGGTAAATTTTTATGTCCATTAAATTGAATTAAAATGTCAAATTAACCGGTTAATTCCTAAAATTATGGGATTTCAAGTTTGATTCTTTTTTCCAACTAATCAAAACATAAATTATTTAGTAACTGATTCCTTCATTGCTACATTTTCTTCCCTTTTAACGTGATTTTGATTAAATAAATAAAAAAAGGTGAAAAAGGTATATCAATTAATTACTATTGATTGTGTTTATTATTTTTTAATTTCAAGTGTTATGTTTATTTAATTCCCTTTACAGGCCATACAATCGTTTATTATTATTGTTTATGTTTTTATTCATACATATCATAGTTTTTTAGTTTATGCAAAATACCATACATAGTTTTATTTATTATGTCTCTACTGAATCAATTAATTAAATTGTTTAATTATAGTGTTAGTTTTAGAATTGAATATTGTTCTTAAAAATTTAAAAATGGCGGTTTAATTTTGTTGAATATCTGAATGTACATAATTACCCCTAAGAAACTACATGGAAAGAACAATCTTAAGACACAATATGGTATTTTTGTAACTTCTAATCTCAACCGTTAGATGTGGTGATCTAATGGTTGAGATTTATTCTTACCATTCCTACAAAACAATGTATTCTTCTTATAACCCATCCCTATATATATATATATATATATATATAAAGTATTTGATAACTTAAATAAATATGTTTGGATATTGAATAAACAAATTATATGTATATACATATTCATAAAATTAATATGTATCAACTTTTGTTTTCATAAATCAAAAAAATAATTTTGTATAATAAATCCTTAAATAAATATAATATTATTATAATATTAATTTGTTATTGTTTAACTATGTCGTAATTAAAACCTTATTTAAGCATATCCTTTACTCTCTTAGGCTCTAACATTCGCGTGTGACTTTTCCCGTCTTCTCATTTTCTTAATCACCTTTTGTTTGTCTATCAAGGTGAGTACCACATTCCCCTATTGTACTTCTTTTTCCACGTTTTGGGGACAAATGCATAAATTATATTTCTCATATATACTTATACTCAAAACTGCAACTATTGTCTTATGTGTTAACAACTTATACCTTACTTGTTTATGTGCTTATTTGTTTTATATGTTTCCGCATTCGAAGAGGTCCAACATAATCTCAGTCTACTATGATCATACGCCAGTCGTTATAGCCTTTGTGCTTCTCGACATCTCAGTTTTACTTGCTCATTTGGTTAATTGGTTATTCTCATATAACTTGTTGCAATTACTTATTTTTATATATACTATATGTACATTTAAACTGGTGTGTTGTTCACTCAACATGTATTGTTGACAAAATTCTATTTTATACGCATATGCAGGATATCGTAGAAATTTAGTGCAGATTGATGAAGACTTAGTGAAGAATTTAAGTTAGAAAATAATTAATCAACATCATTGTGACATAAGTTGTATTGTTGTATGATTATGGATTATGTACTTGTTTGTATTTGATTTATTTGAAAACTTAATTTAATTAATAGATATTGTCATTTAAATAATGTTGCATGATAGTAACCTTTGAAAAGCTGCGAGCAATTAGTTCGCGCCCCGGCATTTCCGCCGTAGGTTTGGGTGTGACACGTTCCATGACAAAATGTTTTATCATTCTCTTGTTTGAGCTTTATAATATCTCATAATAACTAGACCGTACTTGTCCTACGTTGTAAACCAAGCTAACAAATACCTGCAAAATCCGACCATATCTAATTTTCAGCTTGTCAAACGGGTATTACGCTATGTCAAAGTCACTTTATCATACGGGTTCTCATTTGATCGTCCTACTAAAACAACACTTTTAGGATACTCGAATCATTGCATTGAAACTAGACGTTCCACATATGGATACTCTATCTATTTATATCGAGGGTAACTTAGTCTCATGGAGTGCTAAAAAGCAACAAGTCGTGTCTCGCTCGAGTTGTGAGTCTTAATATAGAGCCATGGCAAATATCGCTGCTGAAATCATACGGCTAACTCACCTATGATGGGAATTTTATGCTTTACCACCGGACCGACCTTCTCTATTATGTGACAACAAAAGTTCTTTATTTTTTTAAGTCAAAATCCAGTTTCACATAAAAGAGCAAAGCACATTGACATTGACTATCATTTCATTTGGGAACTAGTGTCATCCGGTTGGCTCCACACAAAATTCATTCCAACCAGTTAAGCTTTAGGTAGCCGACATATTCATTGAACGTCTACCAAGACCATTACTTGAATGCTTTCGTACAATGCATCGTGTCAGACCACCATATGTTCGCTTGTAGAGAGTAACAACCACTAAACAAGTTTTTGAATTTCAAATTATTATTTGGTCAAGTATTATATTTTAGTAAAGGACATAATTGCTACTTAATTCATGCTTTGTAATTTTGTATATAATTGTATCCTATTAATAAAAAGATCAAGAAAAGTTATTTTCTCTCAGTGTGTGTATTCGATAATTTGGGGCTAGGCTAAAGATACATTCCTCCTCTACATGTTATACTCCTTCCCCTAAACTTTTATTTTCTATAAGAATTTTATTTGACATATTAGGGGACCCTTTGTAATATTTTATTGCATTTTATGGTCTCCTTTAAAACTATTAAATTAAAAAGTATAAAGTTTTTTATTTTATTTTTTTATTTATTCTTAACTTTCATTTCCTTTAACATTTTTGTTTGACATATTACTCTCATGTAACATTTTTTTTCCGGATTTTATGGTCTCTCTTTAAAATATTAACTAAAAATTATAAAGTTTTTTTTCTCACTCTTTTGTGGTTATGGTCCTTGATCATAATAATAATAATATTTATTATTATCAACATCGATGCATATATATATATGTGTGTGTGTGTGTGTGTTGATACTGCTAGAATTTAAAAAAAGAGATATTATAAATATTTACAATATTAATAATAAAAAATAAATTAATAATAATAGCTTAATAGTTTTTAGTTTGATATATATAGTGGAAACTATTAAGTAAAAAAAAATGTTGTATGGACTAATATGTAAAAATGGTATAGAGTGGGGTACGTTTAACAAAGTCCTATATTTGTGGTGAAGTACATCTCTTCCTGTTTTCTTTTGACGGGTGGGGGTATTTCATTTCAATATAATATACTTGCTGTTTACCTATCATGGAACATCAAGAAAATTATGGGCTAAAAATCAGTCTTAAAGCATGCAACAAGTGGATCCTTGAGCAATGATAATTATTGAAGTTGAAGACGGTGATTTGTGAAACAATAAGAAATTATGGACATAAAGATATATTCAAGACATGCAGAAAATAGATTCTCAAGAAATGATAATCGACACAACATTATGGTATACTAGGCCTATTTACAGATTGAGTGATCAGAAATAAACAAGTAGCTTTAATACGGAAAATTGTACAAAGGAGGAAAAAGGATACTACCAAGGAATGGAATAGATAAAATAAGCAAATTGGGGCCATTACAATCAATCTTATCAAAGCAAGTTAAATGGTGGATTGAATACAATTCTTAGTTGAACAAAAACAAGAATGCTTCTGGTATCGTTATTGGGGCTAAAGACCTTCATAAACAAACCAGTGCAATTGTACACGTTTTGAAGATTTCAAGTTTAAATGTTATGAAATATATTTTATATTTTACACCATTTTGTTTCAAGTTTTACATTTATTTATAAGACAATTTTGATATTGGTAAAACACTTTTTTGTGTTTTTGACCAATTTTTAATTCCCAAAGTTTTATCCATTTACTATTAACTATGGAAATATAAAACAGATTATCGATCAATGTTAATATTTGTTAGGGGGAGGGGTGGTTCCACTTTCATCACCCACCACACCCAATGCCTAATGGTGGTATGCCATGTCATCCCACCAAAATCCATCACATGTGATAGAATTTAGTAGGGGTGGTGGTGTGGTGTGATAAGGTTTTTGTTTTGGGTATTATTGATTTTGAGGGGTTAGTCAAGGTATTTGTGTGGTGAAATGGTCCAATTTCTTGAAACTCTCCCCCTCACAGCGTGATGGCTACCACGCACAAACCCCCCATCACTCTAGATGGGGCACCGCGGCGGTGTGCTTGAAGCCATCACGCGTGATGGCACTCCACCACGCTTCACCCCGTCCCCCTTAGAAAGAATGTTTGTATATTTTCTAAGTGTTGAAATCCCGTAGCAACGCGATGGTAACTATGCTATGCTTGTTAATTCAATAATAAATTGTCAAAAATATACATATCCAAAAAACACGAGTCTAGCAGTACAACTTTTGAAACCCATCTTTTCAACACAAGCACGAAAACAGAAACAAACTTAAAGCAAACCGGAGATCCTACATACTGTTATCGATGAGCAGTTACTAGCGTTTCAATAAACCTCAATCCATCAAACCTCGGTGCAAATTTCTCCGACCAACAATTCGTCTTCTCTGGCAATGATTCTTCAATTCGTTTGCTTGACACTCCATGATCCTGCACCAAAATCAGATGAAACTGAACCAAATAGCTGAAAATCCATGTTTAACATAAAACACAATCGTTGTTGTGTAGTACGTTTCTGAAGTCAAGATACTATATTTACCAAAGGGTCTCTGGCCAGTGTTGGATAAGATTTTTTTTCTTTTTAAATAGAGAGGTTCAAGTCCCGTAATTGAAAAAAAAAGAAGTAAAATTTAAAAAAATAGAATAAGAAAGAAAGTGTAAGAGTTGTCGTTTTAAAAATTACCTGATGAGAACTTTGGGTTTTTAAATTGGATCCAGTGATGGCGGTTGTAGCAGAAGCGGCAGCCATGGAAACAGCAAAGAGCCCTGGTTTCTTCATGATGAGAAAACAATTTGGTTTTAAGTTGGAAGAATAAATTGATGAAATAGGAGACTTGGTGTTGGATATTGAACAGGTGCAACTTCTATATATACATTGGAATATAATAATGTTTTGTGTGTGTGTTTTATTACTATTTTACGCGGCAAATAAAGGTCCGTCATTGTAGGACCATATTTAAGAATACAAGTTCTACAATTCATAATCTAATAATAATAATAATAATAATAATAATAATAATAATAAACGGGATGTGATTTGTCTAATCGTTACCAATATACTACTTCTCACAACCCACCAGACAAAAACTAATTCATAGACTTATAATAAAGAATGAGTGTTATGACCTTTGTAATGAGAAATATAATGATATTGAATGATATTATATTAAAAAGGTGTAAGTTGTTCCAAAGAGCTTGTGCTAGCTTGTAAGATGCCTCTTCTTCTACCTTATAGGTGGAGGGTTTAAATCATATAAAGTGTATGTGTAGGTGATTTACATGAGTATGTTATCTGTCGTTCGAAAATAAAAGTTTAAAGCAATTATTAAAATCGAACGAACCAATTCAATCAAAGTAAGTTGGTATTTGAGATTTAAATTATTCAAGTTTAGTGGTTTGTTAGTTTAATGGTTCAGTCCAGTTTTGATCATAGAGTCTACCAATATAAATCGAAATAGTTGTGTAAGTTTTTAGTATTTATGTATATACATTATAATTACAAACCATATCTTTACTGATTTAGAAGTTTTAACTGAAACTGATATTTTGAAAAGAAAAGTAGAAAATTGGGTTCAAGGTGCCAGGAGTAAACCATTAGGCTGCCATGTTTGGTTTGTCGTTCCCTAAAACCGTGATTAGTGGTTCTATTTAACTTTTATCATAGTTAGTTAAAATGTATCATGAACACTCCTAATTAAGACCTAATATATTCAAGTCCGGTAATTGTTAAACTTTTTTAAAGTTTTGAAGTGAAATAATATGTATTTGATGGGTAAAAAACTTATATATATAATTTCAATCAATCAATCATACGCAGTGGAATCCCACCCATAGCAACACTATAAGTAGGGTCTGGGAGGGTGGGATGTGGACACACCGTACCTCTATCTGATGGGATAGAGAGGTGGCTTCCAGTAAGACCCTCAGCTCAAAATAACATAGTAAGTGAGAAAATAAGTGGCATCAACGTACAATAGTAGTAAAATTGATAATAACACTTAGTAAAATTACTAATACATGTATAGATAACCATATAGAACTATATGAGAAGAGAAACATAACGTTGTGTGACCAAAATCAGGTAAAGAAACAAAAAAAAACCTTTAAGGTATTACTTTCTCCCTAAAAATCCTTAGCCTTAATTCTAAATCTTCAAGAATTCATATCCTCAACCATGTCTTCTGAGAGGTTTAGGTCTAGCAAATCATGTCTAATCCTCTCGTACCAAGTCAATTTAGGTCGTCCTCTACCCTTCTCCCCCCTATAGTAATGTTTTCTACGGATCTAACAGGGTTCGTCGACTGTCTTCTCTTCACATGTCCAAACCATCTCAATGTCCACTCTCTTATCTTGTCGGATATGTTAGCCACTCCTAATCTCTCCCGAAACACCCTGTTTCTTATTCGGTCTAACCTTGTGTGCCCACACATCTAGCGTAACATTCTCATCTCTGCTACCTCCATTTTTATAATTAACATATTTTGAATTTAAAAACGTAAATATCAAATAGTGGATTATAATAAAAGTACAAAAGTATAAGAAGTGCATTCTTAGACTATGGGTTATGGCTTTCGTGAAAGGGTGCAGTGCCCAACCACAATGTTAAATAGTAGCGCAAATACCACTACACATCGACATAGAGGAGGGTGTGAGGGTAGGAGCACCGAATGTCTAGTGGGCATGAGGCGATGCCTTATAATTTTTATTATTATTTTTCTCTACTTCACCTTACAATCACACTTCACCCTACAATTACATTTCACCCTATAGCACATCCAATTTGGTGTGAAATATGAAGGCCTCCTTACATATGTGTTACATACGTGACAAACTCACATCTTGATACGTTTCATATCTCATATGTTACATATGTGATGAACTCACACTTCACGTTTCATATCTTATATAACAAATACCTTAATACTATGTTATAATTGCATAGTTCAAATATTAAAATATCAAAAGCTCTTTTACAAACATGTCAAATATGCAATTCAATACCCACCATTTGTGAGTATCAATGGGTACGTTTTGCATTTTCTCGATCATTTTCTGATGTATTTTTTAATACTTATTTAAAAAAAATAAAAAAGGATTTTAGTTGACTTTTAATAGATGGACTAACTATTATATTTCTTTTAGTCAATAACCACTTTTTATAATGGTCCAATAGCATGTTGGATGAGGTAATCAACAAAAAAATTTGTATAACATTGTTTTATTTTATCAGGAAACTCCAATCATTTCTCCTTATTACTTATCCTTTATAGAGAAATCTGCATTTTGTCTCCCTGGAAAATAACGTCGCGAGCTTGGTTTAAAAAATCGCGTTCAAGACGAGGTGAGGCGAGAAGCGACTCAAGGCGAGCATCTCAACGCTTCTCCCTACCCAAGGCGAAGCTTGTTAAAAAAGCTAGCGCTTTTTGCGCTTTTTTGCGGAGCGAAAAAGCGAGAAGGCGAAGGCTTTATGTACAAAAAGCGACCAGATTTTTAACTTAACCTTTATAATCAGTCATTTTTAGACTTTTCACATGTGGTAATAAACTTTTGAAAGTTGAAACACTTTTGAGTAGTGCTCTTTTGGAAACACTTTCGAGTAATTTGGTACTCGACAACTTGTTTTTACGCTACTTTGATATTTCGGGCGAGTAATATAGTACTCGAAAAATTGTTCTACACTATTTTTGGATTTTTATGATATATATATGTTGTTTTTTTAGACATTTAATATATAGTATAATTTGGTTTGTTATAATATGTGGCTTATAAATAATTAAATATTTTTTAAAATACGGTCGCCTTGTGTTCAAAAAGCGTTCGCTTTTGCGCTTTTCGCTTTTCGCCTCGGCTTAGGACCTCTTCGCTTTTGTTCGCCTCACGCTCTTTTAAACCAAGGTCGCGAGATGGAATAACCACTGAAAAAGAATTTGCGCATAATGGACCACTGGATTTCTCGGGCGGGTTTTTTTGACTCCCACCGTAAGTTGACCGTCAGTTGACCGTTGGTATTATAGTAATAATAACAACATACTAAGGGTATTTTAGTAATCTTCTTCTAATAAATAATAAATATAATAATAATAGTAATAATAATAATATTATTAATAATAATAATCATCATCCATCATCATCCAACAACAGCCATCCAACACAGGTATTACAACCATTAATTATCAAGAAATCTATCCGTCAAACCCACCACCCACCGGAGAATCATCCACCACCCATTTTTTCGGCAAACTCAACCACACCGCCGCCGCCGACTCCTGACAACCCATTTTTTCACGAAACCCCAAGTCAACAAACCCCATATCAACCACCATCACTAGAATTTCCGACGACCCACCCAATGGCTCCGACGCAGACGAAAAATTCTGGAACGAAAAAGTCTGGGTACGATCACCGCCATGGCTCAGATCTATAATCATCTTTTTCATCATCATCATCATCATCATAACCTTTGCATTCACAAACAAACACACAGTCACACACATATATATGTACAGAGAGAGAGAGAGAGAGAAAGAGATTGAGAATAAGGTGGGTGGGTGGGTGGGATTATTATTATTATTTATAACATTTGCATTCACAAACAAACACACGTTCACACATAGATGTCTGTATACAGAGAGAGAGAGAGAGTTTGAGAACAATGTGGGTGGGTGGGGTTATTATTATTATTATTATTATTATATTTGCATTCACAAACAAACACACAGTTACACATATATGTATACACAGGTAGAGAAAGAGATTGAGAACAAGGTGAAAGATGATGATGAGGGTTTTGTCATGGTGAGGGTTGAATTGATACATTAGGGTTTTGTCATGGTGAAGGTTGAATTGAAGATTGGTGGGATTAATTTGATGGATCATGAACGGTGAAGGATTGGTCGGTCGTCTACACCAAGAACACCAAGAACACACACACTAGGTTAGATGATGAAGATGAAGATAAGGGGTAAATGGGTCATTTCACAATTTTTAACAGGTCAACGGTAAGTCAACTGATGGTAGGAGTCAGAAGAACCCACCGGAGAAACATAGGGGCACAAAGTTCGCAAAATCTTTTTCAGGGGTTAACCCATCTCGCGACGTTATTTTCCAGGGAGACAAAATGCAGATTTCTCTCCTTTATATTTTGAAAATACGTAGTTAACTACATGTATAATATTCATTAATCATCTTTATTATCTAACATCTATAATATATATAAACGAAGACATAAAAATCCTACGTGTCGTGATGTGGTCGCTTCCCCTTTTTTTGGAGTCACCAGATTTGCTTGATTTTTAAATGGAGGCTTCTCATGCATTTAACCCGAATTTATGGGTTTGAGTCTTACCAAACCCATATATTCCTTAAACGGGTTATAACATCTCATTAAATTAAAAATATTCTCACTAAATTATTGATGTAAAAATCCTATAAAATAGGATATAATAAAAATTAATATCTTATTTATTTTAGAAAAAATATATATATTATTTAAATTAAAAAAGCAATTTGATAGTAAAAAAATTAAATGGGTTTTTGGGTCTCATCAAACCATAAGTATATTATTAATTTTCATAAATATTATTTATAATTAAAAACCAATTTTATAGTAAAAAAATAAACGGGTCTTAGGTCTCATCAAAACCATATATCTTTTAAACCGGATTATAACATCTCATTTATTTGTGAAACAATTTATCATCAAACCATAAGTATATTATTAACTTTCATACAATAAAAAGATATAAATTCAAAAAATAAATAAATATTAGAACAAACAATATAAAACAACCCCTGTAATATGGGGGATAAAAACTAGTTTTAATATAAACTAAGAATTCTGATTTTTTTTAAAATAATCGTTTCAACCATACTCTTTAATCAGTTTAATCATAGACAACTTAGTATTTTTCTTTTTCAAAATCATAGTTACCAGTTCAAATTAGTTCAAACTGAAAAATCTTTTGTCAGAATACGTGTAATTATTTACATAGTTCTATACTTCTATTAGACCACCTGTAGTGGCATGTTATGGGAGGCATTATGGGCTAAAACGCCAGGGGTACCCCCCT
The DNA here is from genome assembly GCF_021521415.1 of Bidens hawaiensis. NCBI lineage: Eukaryota > Viridiplantae > Streptophyta > Magnoliopsida > Asterales > Asteraceae > Bidens > Bidens hawaiensis. The sequence goes on along the minus strand of NW_027491152.1, from coordinate 1,969,018 downwards.
CCCCCCCGCATTATGGCTTATTTTTTTTGGCGTTTTGTACAAAACGCGGTTGGAAGGCAAAAATGATAATAATAATAATAATAATAATAATAATAATAAAGTTATGGCTTTATAAAGGCTTTATGACTACACCCTATTTTTATATAAAACTATAACTCTGATTGGACGCCACGTGTCGCATAATGCTTGGGAGTGAGGCTTTATAGCTATTATGGTCTTATAGTTAACCCTTGAAGATATATTTGTTTCATGATAACTAGCCCTTGAAGATATTTATTTACGTGTTATAATGCAATTGTGACGAATGGAGCATAGAAGCTGGAACCATGAGAACCAAGTGCTTGAAATGCGGCCTGAATGGTTTTGAGTTGCCAAATTGACAAAGATACTTGTGGTGCAGCGTGGAGACGATGAGTCCACGTTTCTCATTTTACAATTTCCACAAGATTCAAATGGCCCAAATCAACTCAAGAAATGGTGCACCCACTTTTCAATACCTATCCCCCTTTTAGCCATTTAGATACTCTTAAAAGGATAATCGTTATCCTCCAATTAAGCTTCTAATTACATATAAACAAGTTTTTTGTCCTGCGTTCCGCCACGTAGGCGTAAACCAAGGTGAAACGGTAATTTCTTCGCATTAAAGCTGTAAGCATCCTTTTAACAACACATGATCACCGTGATAAATAATTAGACTATATAGAATTGGATGTCGCGATACAAATATTGTGCATAAATATAGTTAGCCAGCTAGATGACGTATAATCAATAATCATAAAACATAATACCTGAACTTGTGTGGATAATTTGATCTTAACTTGTAAGAATAAATATAATATATATATATATTAAAATGAATATAGTATATAGGAAGAACAAAACAGTAATTTAATAAAACTACTCTAGTAAAACTACTCTTTATGCACAATATACAACGCACATGTTTTCAAATAAACATACGTCGTGTGTGTGTGATGGTGTTTTAAATTTCAAATCACTTTGAATGAATACAAAGCTTTGCTTTCTTCTCTCCTCAACTCAAATCCATATTTCCCTTCCAGATCTATCTCTGTCGATTTCCCTCTGGTTTTGATTCATCTTCATTCGATTTTGCAAAGTTTGAAGGTTTGGGAGCGTGTATTAAACCTTAAACAGCAGTGGTGGTTAACCAGTTGCTCTATTCATAGTCATTGTCGCCGTATTCAGAAGTCTCAATACAATTTTTACTTACAGTTGTTTGGGTTATTGATTGAACTTTCTTTAAAGAATTGGTAAAGTTGATTTTTGAAGCAATTGTTGCTCGGAAAGAGAACGAATGTTTAAACCAGATAAAGATTTCAATACAAGTTTCCTGATGCATGATTTCAACCATGATAGCAAGCACAAGCCAAATGAGGATCATATATGACCATTGAAGCTTTGGAGGTTCTAGGTAATACTTTTAGTGTCTGCATTTAGAACAAAATTAACATGAAAGGTAAGAGATATCTAGGTTTAAATTATAATTTTAGTGCCAATTTCAGTGTTCATATGGGTGATTGTTGAGCGAAAAACACATGAATGCAAAACATAAATAAAAGATCTCATGCATAACTAACTGATGTATTCTGCCGTAGGGATGAAGGGAAGTGGAATAATAGTTCTATATGAACTGCATGAGAATTGGGATGTGGACTCTTTTGTTTGAAACCGTTTAAAGATAATTTTGAATGTGCTTCTTTCATATATGTTGTTGACGGTGCACTATACACAATTGCTACAGAAAATAACCCAAGAAACTGTAACAAACTGGTATAATATGTTTAGTTTAAATGCTTAAAATTGGTTTTATATTTATTTTATTTTGTATAAAGGGATACTCATGGCGTTCACTTGGCGATTGAAGTGGAAGAACGTGCGCAGCGGTTAGCAATTACATGTAAATCCTTCTTTATAATAAATATTAAATATCAAGTCTCCAACTAACATATTTTAATTAAATATTTGAGCTTAGTTTGTAAACTTTTCAGGGGTGCATGCTCATGATGACTGAGTAATCGTAACTGCACCGGAGTACGCGGGGAACCTAACATTGTACTTTTAATATTTATTGTAAAGGTTTGTTTTTTGCTTTCCTTTTATCTGGTAACATTTCATTATTTTGTGAGGTCTACCTAACTTAATTTTCTGTCTATAGGTCTTAGTTAAAACTTGTTAAAACACAGATAAAATTTTTGTTCTGGTTAAAACGGTTCTTATAAAAAATGTGTTCCAGTCATTTAAAATATATGGTATTAAATTAATATTAATATAATTATATATTTTGTTCGAACAAGGATGTATTAAATTACTGAAACGCAGTGGACCATGTTTTGACTAGGGTTGTAAACAAGTTTTCCTAACCTAATCATTGGTAAAGTTTTCAAATAAAGTTTTCCTAACCTAATCATTGGTAAAAAAATATTTAATTTCTATTTATTTGAAATGCAGTGATATTGAATGATGTTGAGAACAATTTTCAACCCATGGATGGTTTGTCGAGTTCTTCCTGATATCGTTAAGTTGTTGAGAGATTTCAGGCAAGCGTTTTAACTTTTGAGTAATGTTTGCATTATTTCATGGTTTTAAAAATCCTTATTTATTAAATATAGTTATGCCTATTGTTTAGTTTATAAACAGGTGCTTGGCAAGCTTTATCACATTTTGAGTAAGCATGCTCATCAACAAGTTGATGGTAGCTACATATTTGGCTTTTGTTTTTATTTAGATTCTTTTGGTAAATTAAACTTTTGGGCTCTACACCTACTTTTGGTTAGTTTATTTGTTTAAGTTTAGCCCGTAGTTGGGTTTTCTGCTTCGAGGTGCCGTTGGGTATGTCCTTGGGTCAGTCATGATAAGGATTATAATAGTCAAAGGCATCAATGATTCAGAAATTATGTAAGAAATGAAGTTTCATGCCAATAAGTTTAGTTTAGGAGTTTATGTCTATATAATGGAATTGTTCTGATAAGGTTTGAATCGTTTGGGAGAACTGAATTTGTTTAGGGTCAAATGGACCATCAAAATTTGACTTTCTTGGTCATACAATTCATTTGATGTTAATATTATTGTATTTGCATTTGGATACAGAGACAACTTATTATAAAAAAGTATATACATTATGTTCTAATTAAATCTTGTTTTTGAAATTATTATGTGTATATGGAGGCTGTTACAGAGAAATTGGTCCTCACGGATGTAATGTCAAAGAATGCAAATGTTTACATCAACTTCATTGACATATGTTGTTTAACTCTAAACAAAGCTACCTTAAAATCCTATCATTGACTGTGTTTTTCAAGTTTCAACTATAAATAAAATCTAAACCTATTAAAGCAAGTCGTCGTAGAAACAAATACTGCGTTGAAAATTGTCACTGCCGCATCGCGCGAGTTTTCCACTAGTATATATATATATATACACACACACACTAGTTTTTAGGCCCCGTGTCACACAAGTTTACTTAGGTTTTTCTTTTTAATCGTTTTGCAGATATATTTTTGTAATTAATTGTTTTATTTTTTTATCCGATATCTTATTCGATTTGATATGTATATATATTTATTTGTTACGTTAAATTGTAAAGTAAATTAAAAATTATTTAGTTGTATTGTGTTATACAAGTTGTTGATGTAGTGCTTATACCCAACAACAAAATATGTGTTGTTTGTATTATCGTTAATTTAATTGTGTATTTTTTGAACGGAATTTTTCCAATAGTACGCAACAATAAACTTTTTAAAAGAGTTGAATATTAGTAATTTTTTTGTGTTTTATTAATATTATTATTATTATTAATATTTATATATATTCTTTTGTTGATTTTAATTTAATTTTAAGTTTGAGCCCCGTATACTACATGGGTAAACCTACTCTTACATAGTGTGTACCTTTCATAAGGATGTTGCACCTTTTCTAGCACAACGTTTTCGTTTGTCAAGTTTCTAGACGAATACTATATCAATTTGAAAATATAAAACACATTGTTAAACTCAAACATTAGATATAGTCATCCAAAAGATAAATCACTTTAACTTACTAAAACACTAGAAAAAAAGGTGAAGGGTATAAGTTTCTCAAAGTTTTGATGATGTAATATTAGACTTTTGAAATTGATCTAAAACAGTTTGGCCTGATTACAAACAAACCGTCGAGAATTCAAATTTTGATTCGTGCTAACGGAGCGAATCTTGACTATATTCTAATCCATCATGTTTGAGTTTTGCAGCCCGTCGATGCAACTATACATTTTGTGCATTAACATGCAGTTTGAATTCAAGCGGTCAAACTACACAAATTTGTTATCTTAATTACCCGAACCCACATTTGACCTGTTAACCAACTCATATTTTAGATCCAAAGCTGAAATTTTAACCGGTATTGAATTGATCCAGAGTACCCTTCACGACCAGTTTGAAGATATTGCTACTACCTGTCAAAGGTTTAAAGATGTACATAACATGAAACAGCTACACTGCAAAACAAATTGAAGACATTTAATAATAATTATGCTCAAATGCAATAAACCATAAGAGCATAATGTTACTGATAAATCCAGTAAAAATGACCTTATATCTTAGTCATTATCAACTGCGAGATTAATGTTATCCAAATCCGAACAAAAAAAAGCATCCCCTAGTTATGAATTTAACAACATTAACTTTCAAGTTTAGGTTAACTATTTACTTAAAACAAATCCATTACATCATTCACCAAACCATGCATGAAAATTAGAACACTATAATACACTCAAAGGATTACATACACACACAGAATATCAAATACATACGTGTATACATTATTCTTAATGTAAAAAGATTAATTTTTATGGAAGAATAAAGAAAAAAGATGAACCATAACTAAATTTCATACATGACTTAGTAGTCCAAAAAGACGTTTTTGCACTTGAGAAAAATAATAATGCAGATAGTATAGAGAATCAGACAGTGAAAAATTTAAATTTATGAAATCTAAGTTGGGCCTAATCGGTAGGTTAACTCAGAAAATGATTTGGGGTAACATTCCATGATAATATAAATAATCCAAAGTTCAAAAATAAGTATGCCATGATACAAATACTTCACAGAGCAAATGCAAAACCTATAAAGAAATTGACGTCCCATAAATCTTAAATGTGATTAAGAGCATGTTTGGGTTTGAGTTTGAAAAATGCTTATTGGACTATTGGTGTTTTCAAAAAGCCAATAAATTAAAATGTGTTTGGTAATCATAACTTTTTTTTTATTTTAGCTTTTTGAGAGGGTTAAAAAGCAGTTTTCTAAAAACCTCAAATCATTGCTTTTCAAAATGGTTTTTTGAAAAAGTCAATAAGCATTTTTCAAACTAAATCCCAAACATGCTCTAAGTTTTATAGATTTAATAATAAGAAAATATTATTGTAAATAAATAAGTTAAATCTAAGTTATTTGACCAAGAACAATGACTTCCAAGACTTGCCATTCTTCTATGCCGACCTCCAATTCTTTGTTGGCCTTAAAGAAATGAAAACACTACCAATCATTAGAAATTAGGAAAATAATGTTTAAATAAAAAAATGAAAGTTGTCAGTACCTTCAACATTGCATCTGTTAGCAAAGCAATCTTAGGATTATATGATTTTGATTTTTCAATAGCTTCAATGGAAGCTTTTCTTCATTTTCCTCAACAACTTAATAACATAACAATCTTTATTCTCAATAAGTTGTGATGCCTTTTCCATTTCGGCCCTCGAAAACAATATTAAAATGATAAAGTTACAAAATAAATCTAATAACATAAACTCTAATCCTGCAATCCAAAATCCTACAACCAACAGTAAGCACAATGAATATATTATGAAGAAAAATAAAGCCTTAACCACAAACAAAACATCAAATTTGGATAAATCGTAACAAAAAAGAACGCATAAGACAGACTCATACAAAAGATAATACCGGGGCCGATGACTATATCTTTCCTGTTGATTGTTCACTTTCGATCTTAGAGACCTTTGTCCATCAAGAAGGTGATTTAGTCAATGTGGTCTACGCATTCAAACATGTTAAACAAAGAAAAAATTTAAATATTCCAACTTTGCCATGCACAATATTAATCACATCAGTTTGGACATGTATTCGGCATGTATAAACCCGTGATTATTTCCATAATCAAACCAACCCGTATAAAAATAGCCTAAAGTATAGTTGAAATCATAATTAGCTTTCTAAATGGTAGTGACCTATTAACAAAAGACAGCTCATGTATTGGCATAGAACTTGAAATTCGCAATAGATATGATTAAAAAACATTTTTTTGTTAAAAGATGATTACAGACTCAAACACGAAATCATAAGAGGCTCAGATATGTTGTCATTAACAAACCAACATTGAATTTGTTGGACCATAACCAAACACCGGTTTATCCGAACCTGCTATGGCTGTAATCGCAGTTGTGATTCTCAAAATCTCCATCTGAATTGCGCAGCCAAGTTACAGATCAGGTCTTAAAAAACCTTTTTTGGTCAACAATCAGTTTGCCATCATCGCCTAGTTAGACTATCATCACAAGTTATATGTATTGAACATCAAAGTGTACATACCCAAATCATGTAGTATTGTTATTTATGTGTACAATTTGTTCACTGCAAATATTTACAAATTTTGACACTATACCATCCATTTGCCCTATGTTGTGACATATCAATCTATGTTAACATAGTTATAATCAATTAACACTCAATTAACTAAAATCCAGGTGCAAATGTAAATTGTTAAGCAAAATACCCAATTATATCAACAAAAAAATAAACTCTTTAAATTTATTTATTTATTTTTCATAAAACTAGATTTCTTGATCTACATATGATTACCTATGGTTTCCAATATATGACTCCATATCAAAGTTATCACATGCTTTCAATTTTATAGAATTTGGTTTTGATAAATAATAATTTAATAATCGTTCTACCTGCAAGAATCATAAACTCTAGCCCTTAGAATAAAGTGTTTAATGTAACATTCCGAAATTTCTAAAATAATATTAATTATGTTATTCAAATATTGGTGGGAAAGTTTACTCGGGTTAGTAGAGAAATAATAAAATAAAGTGGGAGTTATTATGAGTCGGGCTTGTGTTGGGTTAAGTAATACGGGTAATGGACTTGGGTTAGAAAGAAAGGAAGATGGACCATGGGCTCAAGCCCATGACCCACATATATAAACCTTAAATCACCCATATCCTTTCATTTACACATATTCCATACACCACCAAAACACACACTTAAGCTCTCTCTCTAGTTTCTTTCTCTCTCTAGCCGAAATAGCAAGAGGAAACCGAGCATCAACCTGAGGTAATGATAGTATGATATTGTAGAGATCCAAACCCGTTAGATTTAGTCACGAAATGACGAGCTGACACCTTTAAACTGTTAAAGTCACGAGATCCGGGTGGAATCGGGTATAAACCGAACCTAAGATGAGCCTAGAGGTCACCCTAGCTCAGATCTGGATCGAACGGGACGAAAAAACGGTGAAAACGGTGGTGAAATAAGCGAGATCTCGCTTTTCCGGCGAGATCCCGGTTTTCCGGCGAAGGCGGTGCCGGAAAGTGTGTATGAGGAAAGGGAATGTCAGAGAATGTCTCTGACATTCTCTGACCTAACCCTAATGCGTTAACGGGGAGTTAACGAATTAGAGGTAATTCGTTAACGGGGAGTTAACGAACTAGGGGGATTCGTCAAGAGATTCGTTAATGAAGCTTAACGAACTAGCTTTTGTTCGTGTCCAAGTTCATTATGGAAAGGATATCGAATTAACCCCGGTTCGCTATAAAGGTCCAATTCGTTAAGACGACCAATTCGTTATAATCGTTAACGAACCAGCCTAACGAATCAGTCTACGTTCAGATAACGAATTAGGATTAATTCGTTATAAGAAATGAGTTAGAGAATAAAACAATAATTTAAAATCATAATGGAAAATGTGATAAGACGGTTAAAATCCCTTTGGACCCTGCTAGGGGCTGCCGCCCCTAGAACCCCGCTGCAAGGGACGCTGCCCCCGGACCCCGTTCGTTGAGGGTTATAATTAAACTAGAAATACGATGAGTAGTGATAGTTAATCACTTAATTGATACATGTAATTATTATACAGTTAGCCGTGCACAGCTCAAGAAAGGGATAACCTTTAACAGTGAACGTAACCGAGTTCAGTTGAGTTTCTAGCTCCACTTCCTTGTTATGTTTTCGGGGCTGTGTGCATACTCAATGTGAAGTGTGAATACACTTACCTTAAATGGTAAGTGTATGCTATAATGTTTGATGTGATATATTTATATATGTTATGAATGTATGTCTGTTGGTGAGTGAACGATCTTCGGATATTGCACGTGTAGACAGGGAAGATAACGTTAGTCGGAGTGCGAACGATCTTTGGATATTGCGCGTACCGTCATTCGGGAATGATCCCCAAGTGGTTATTAGTGTGTGTAAATGTTGTGATGTAACTTGTTTTATGTAAATGATGTAATGATATAAAGTGTGTGGTAGACAAGTAGAGGTAGGGTGTGATAGAAGTAGCAAGGGTCTAGTAAGGGTGTTAGTGGCAAGACGATAGTACTTGGTTGAGTAAGCCTATACGTGCCTTCGTTATTAAGTGGCATAACGTGAGTGCGTGGTAGGGTAAGCCTATACGTGCCTTCGTTATTAAGTGGCATAACGTGAGCACGTGGAAGAGCATGTTTCTATGTGCTTCCGTAAATAAGTGGCTAAGTGGTAAGGGGCAGTTAAGTGGTTAAGCGGTAAAGTTAGCAATTTAAACTTTGGACCATGTGTCTTCGGATTCGTATATAATTCATGTAATGGTTGTATGGTAAGTTTCTTGATTAACTAGAACTCACTCAGCGTAGCTGACTTTTAGTATACACGCAGATTAGCAGATTAAAGAGCTAGCATGAGGTTGGCACATGGCATGGATTGAACGGTTGGCATCGGAAGATGAAAGAAATGATGTTTTAAATATAATGTTTTGTTTTATGGTATCAAAGAAAAGATTTAATGATTTGTAAAGAATGATTTAAGTTAACATTTCCGCGAAAGTTTTATTTAACTCTGATTTTTAGAACTACGTTTATGAGTAAATCCGACGCTAAAGTAGGGCTACCGGGTTCGGGGCCTTACATTTAAGGAACATTAAATCGATTAATAGTTGATATAAAAATCCTACCTTTCAACCCTATATAGATTAATGATCAACATGTTGGGGTTACGATTAACAGTTATTGTAGAAAATAATACCTTTAAACCCTCAATCAGTGCATGATTAACTTGTTAAGGTTTCAACCATAAATAAATTAACAGTTAAATAAATACCATTGTTGGATCCATATTTGGTGGTTTGTATTTAGTTGCATGTTTATTGGGCTGGGCTACGGGTTAGCTGTGTAAACCGAGAACTCTAAAGAGTTCTTTAGAGTTCTCGGTGGGCTTGTGATTAATATGGACCTATGTGTTTGGTTTCCCTATATATAGTTTACATAATATATAGGGTAGTGGCTGTTCACATTGAGAGAAGTTGCTAGTTCAGTTGTTGGTGAGTATAAACGAAAATCATAGCCACCATCTAGAGAGCATAAGATTCTGTGTGAATCGGCTTATGTATTAGACGATTTATTAATAATAGAATCGTATGCATTGAAACCATATTACATCGTGTTCATCATATTCATATTGTTCGTATTATTGTTCTTGAATCACCACGGTGTTAGGATTCCGCACTAATTTCGTGTTTGGTTGATATCATATTGTAGTGATCCAGATTCAGGACTTACAACTGGTATCAGAGCCTTAGACCTATTCAGAATCGATTTGATATCAACAGATTCAAGATATCGGTTTGTTTGGTGGTTGGGTGAGTTTTCCGGTGAGTGGTTCATCGGAGAAGAAGAGTAACTAATTTTGGTGAAAGATTTGTTGTTTGTTTGGAAACAAATCAAATCCCGCTAAACTCAGAAATTTGTTACTGCCAAAATTCAACTGATTGACCTGTGATTGACCTGTTTTCGGCCAATAAACTTAGTTCTCTGCCAAATATAAGAGTTTTCGGCCTAAATCAAGGGATCTCGGCCAACTTTTGGTCGTTCTCGGCCAAGTTTACTAGTTCTCGGCCAAGTCTTCCTGTTCTCGGTCAAATTTTTGTTGTTCTCGGTCAACACTCTCTGTTCTCGGTCATCTGAGTTTTCGGCCATATCTGTTCTCGGTCAAAGTCAAGCAAAGACAAGGGTTCTCGGTTAAATTTTTCTTGAACAAAATTTTTCCAGAATACTCCTTATAAGTAAAAACTCATTTTTGAAAATTTTGGCGAAAACAATTTTTTTCGGGTGATTTTCGGCAAAATTTTGGCGGGAAATTCGAAAAAATTTGTCTTGAACGAAATTTTTCCTAGACGCCTCTTTTGAGCGGGACATCTTTCTTTAGAATTTTGGCGATCATATTTTTTCGAGAAATTTTGGCGGGAAAATCAGTTTAATCTCTTTAATTACTCAACGGATTCTCCACAACTCATCTCAATGTTTGGAAGTACTCTTAATCAGTCTGCTCCCTCACAAGAAGTATATCAAAATTCATCTGAGATAAGTTTTAAACCATGTTCTTTAAATTGTGGTGAAAAAATAGAAATGTATAAGATTCATAACGACAGTCTAAGTAGAGATATGGAGAGAATAAAATCAAAAAATTTTAAACTTAAGAAGAATGAAAAGGGTTTTCTAGACAAAATAGAAGCTCAAAAGAAGGATATTAAAAAACTTAAGTCTGATCTTAGTATAAAAGGCTGTCATTATCTGGATGCCAAACAAGAAATTGCTGAGTTAACTGCTAAATTGGAAGTCTCCAAGTTAGAAATATTGAATCTAACTAGCAAGTTTGAAAAGGCTGAACTTGATTTTAAAAAATTCGATGGTTCCAGTAAAGTAGTTAACTCAATGATTGAAAACCAATTGTGGTGGAAGGAAAATGAAGGTGGGGGAATAGGATACAGTCAAGTTCCCCCACCTTACAACCACAATTATGTCCCTACCCCTGTCACCAAAGAACAGGAGGAAAAGATAAAGGACATGAAGTATGGTAAACAGGTTCAATCTGAAGCTGTTGGATCAGGATCCCTAGAGGAAATCAAGCCTGATTTTAAATGTGTGAACAATTTTGATTCTTCTACTTCATGTGCAGATATAGTAAATGATGTTGCTTCTGATAGTAAGGGGTTCAGACTAGTGAAAATGAATCTCATTCTAACGTGTCATCAAACTCAGATGACACCACAATTCAAAATTGTACTAATAATAATACACAGGGTTGTGGCAACAAAGGGACAACACATAAGAAATCAGCACAACAAGGACAATCTCGTCCTCATAGATCCTCTGGATGTCCATGTGTTGATAAATCATTGGGTGCTTTTTATATCAAGAGGAAAACATGTTACCACTGTGGCACGCCATGACATATAGCCAGAAATTGTGTTCATCGTCTATATGTTCCCTATTACAAGCAAAATCAGAAGGCTGTGCCAAGGGGCAAGAAGAATGGAAAATCTTTCCTAAGAAGGAATTCCAACATGAAGCAAGTGCTTCCGCTGACATTAGAAGAAGGATGAAGGCGTGTTTCATCTGCGGGAACGGCGGGCATTTGGCAACGGAGTGTCACTACCGTGCTGTTAATAGACAAGCTCCTCAGGTGAAATGTAACATGTTTCAACCGAATCCAGTGCAAAATGCTTATTTTACAAAACCACGTGTATCTGTACAACGGGGCACAGATACTCAAGGATTCAAAGTTAATATGACAAGTTTGCACTCAAATGATTCTGAAACTGTTAAAAGAAAAGTAAATTTTCAGAAGTCAAAGAGTGTTGAGAGTTCTAAGAATTCGAATTCGAATTGCTTCACTCCAAAGTCTGTTCCATCAAATTTCACTAAATCAAGACAGACTTGGAAACTTAAAACTCAGCAACCAGAATCTGTCATAACAAATGATTCTGTTAAATATGAGAATGATATGAGTTGGCAAGAGGTCACATATGTTGATGCTCAAGGAAACCCCAAGACATTTATGACTTGGGTTCCTATGTCCAACTAATCCCGATATGCGTGTAGGAACATCCACAAATTCAATGTTAATTAAATGGGTTGTTCCAGGCACATGACCGGGCAAATATCCAATGTTTTTAAATCTTTAAACCATGAAATGGATTATTTGTTTCCTGGATGGGATGATTTTATGGTTATTGAACGTTTTTAATCTGCTCTCTAAGTGTGTAGGAACAAATCAGGGAATACATTGCATATTAAAAGGTTTGTTCCAGACATTCAACTCGCAAGAATGCAGAATCTCAAAACAAGCTTATTCCTAGGGGAGATTCTAACAAATGGAAAGATGATTTCTTGAAGATAAAAGGTAACCGTATCACTTTGGTATGAAAGATTGATCAATCAAAAAGATTTTAAAATTTTATTTTTTAAAAAAAAAATTCAAATTATGTTCTCGTATAGTTTTTCAAGTATAGTTTTTTATTTTTTATTTATTTAAAATTGAGAAAATGACTTGAACGTACATGAGAAATGATAGTACATCAGTTGGCTGACTATCACACTTTTTCATAAAAGTTTTTATTAAATACTTCGTTTCGACGATTGAGACTTTTTGTACATAAAAGTTTAGGGTTTATTTGTACATAAAAGTTTTTGCACAAATTTAGGGGGGAGAAAATAAAATTCAAAAAGAGTGTGTGTGCGTTTATTAAAAAAAAATTTATCTATGTCTTTCAAACTTCACTCTCGCTTAAAATTATGTCGGCTGCTCAAGTTTGAAGAACATATACTTGTATATGTTTGGTCCGGTGATCTACTTGTAGATTCAAAGGATAGCCATTTATCTAAAGGCAGAAAGCATCTGGGGCGATTGTGATGTGTTTTCGTGTTTTGAATTCTTTCACTTAAAATTATGTCGGTAATCCCAAGTTGGAGGGACACGTATTCTCATATGTGTTTGGTTATGTTAACCACTAGTGGTCATACAGGATAGCCATTTACCTGAAAACTGAAGAGTGACCGGGGTGACTAAGTTCTTAACATGTGTGTCTTCTGTAATTTTATGGGAAGTGATATATTTATTCAGTTAACAGCTTTTCAGAAGCTTCAAAACATTTTCAAATGAAAATTGATCCAACCTTTAGAAAGTGATAGATAAATTGTTTCTGTGTGCCTAACGGGTGAAGCTATTAAGCTTAAAAGGCTCTAGAACAGTCATTGATTTGTGTGGTAGCTTTCCATGATGCGTAAAAGTTGAAGTGATATACACTAAATTTGCTAAACTTACTGTGGAGAGTCATTTTGAAGAAATGTGCATGTCTCCATATACATCTCTCCGAAGGATAGGCAGAAAAGCAATTACCCAGTCATACACGTGCCTGTTAGTGTCTTGATCACCAAAAATATTATGTTTCTAAGTTTTACTCAAGTTATAAAAAAAATATAGTATAAAAATAAAGAAAAATAAAAAATTATATTATTGTGAAGCAAAAATAAAAATTTTCATATTTCATAAGCTTAAAGGGTCAAACTAGAACTACAGAGATAGGGGCACAAAAGTAAGTCCTGTCATGTCTCGAATGAAAGGCATGTAAGTCCGGATGGCTTGTAAGTCCAACGTTCAACCTTAAAGCTTAAATTATTGTTTGTTTATTTATAAAAACTTCTGATCAAGCACTAGGGGGTTGGAGTCAAATTGGGGTGATCTGGGGAAAGCCAAATACGCTTTGAGAAGAGATAGGAGGCACCACAGGTCCATGAGTGATGTCCATCTAAGCTTTATGCCGAACTGAATCTTAAATCATATCACTAATGCAATGAAAATCATGCTAAGTTCGTTATACCTGCTATCAACCTGTTTCTTTATGTCATAATAATGCTGAACATGAATCCTTGTGATAGCACCTTAAACAATATGATTCCATGTTTGGATCTTTTCATAAAGGCGGCAGTTTTATCAAGAAAACTGAAATTTGATCCCAAATTTTTGCTAAATTACAAGAAGACCGGGTGATTAAATTTGTTTATTTGTTGTTTTTTGTTTTATTTTATATAATTTGTTTTATTTTTACTTCTTGATTACTCTTGTCGAAACAAATGTGTTAAGAAATCGTTTTAAAATTTGTCTTCTGCTAATGAAATATGATTTCGGTTGTTGTGTTATAGTTGGTTCAGCTGGTATGATCTCATTTCAAGTCTTTTCAAGAAATCATAAAAATTAGAAAAATTAAAAATTAAAAAAATATGTTTGTCTTATTTTGTTTTATTTAATTGTTTTCAAAAATATTTTGGTTGATCTTTCTGTCAAAGTTGATTGTTCTTTCAAGATTGATTTCTTGCAACGGAAGCATATGAATTATCTGAGACTTAAATTGGATGATGCTATCATGTTCAAGGGGAGATGGTAAAGTATTGGATGTAGATGCTGAAGTTGCTGATTATGTTCTAGTAAAGATTCTGAAGATCTTGAAAGCATCGGTCTAAGGGCAAGATTGTTGGGTAATAAATTGGTTAGACTGACGCATATCAAAAGGCCACGACATGATCAAGACTAAAGTGGTGTAAACGAAGACGAGTTGAAGAATTGCATTGGTGTAATAGTCTGAAGTGAAATAAACAAGAACGAAGCTACAAACCAAGGGGGAGATTGTTGGGTCCATATTTGGTGGTGTGTACTTAGTTACATATTTATTGGGCTGGGCTACGGGTTAGCTATGTCAACCGAGTTCTCGGTGGGCTTGTGATTAATATGGGCCTAGGTGTTTGGTTTCCCCATATATAGTTTACATAATATATATAGGGTAGTGGCTGTTCACATTGAGAGAAGTTGCTAGTTCAGTTGTTGGTGAGCATAAACGAAAATCATAGCCACCATCTAGAGAGCATAAGATTCTGTGTGAATCGGTTTATGTATTAGACGATTTATTAATAATAGAATCATATGCACTGAAACCATATTACATCGTGTTCATCATATTCATATTGTTCGTATTATTGTTCTTAAATCACCACGGTGTTAGGATTCTGCACTAATTTCGTGTTTGGTTGATATCATATTGTAGTGATCCAGATTCGGGACTCACATCCATACCGTTAAACAATCGATTATTGATTTGATGTTTGTTTGGCAGCGAGGTATCATGAATAGATGATGCCATAACCTTGAATCCGATTGACAGTTTGGAAGAGTGACTAGAGATTAGGGTTAGATGAATGAGACACAAGGGAATGAAGTTCTAGGTTTGTGAGGACGATAGATAATTGACTATTAGAGTCAAAACTTTAAAGAATTACTTCAAATTATGTGATATAACCCATTTTGAGAGACCCGGATTATTCATACACCCATGGATACCCATGAAATTTAAGGATTGAATGAGAGGCCTCCATTATGAAATCAAGCAATCTGGTAGTTCTAGAGAATGGGGGGGGGGGGAGCGACGTGAGAGCGACACATAGGATTTCATGGTAGGTAATTATATAAATAGTTATATATATATATATATATATATATATATATATATATATATATATATATATATATAGGGAGGGTTATCCTAGAAACATGTAGTTTCCTAGGAAGACTAGGAATAAATTATAGCCATTGGATCATGTTAATCAATGGTTGAGATTTAAAATTAATTAAAACCGTCATAGTTTCCTAAATTTACTCTTTTACCATTATAACCGACATAGTTTCCTAGATTTGTTCTTTCACCTTATGTTGCAATGCCACATGTCAAAAATCTATTGGTTCTTACCATTCCTAGAAACTCTTTCTTTTTATTGGAACCCTTTTGTATATATACATATATTACTATATATAATAGATATAAGTGAGAGAATGTTAGATTGTTGAAAATTAAGAGTTTACAATCAATCAAGCATAATGTACAAGTTTGTCATGCATAAATTTTTATTGGAACCCTTTTGTATATATACATATATTACTATATATAATAGATATAAGTGAGAGAATGTTAGATTGTTGAAAATTAAGAGTTTACAATCAATCAAGCATAATGTACAAGTTTGTCATGCATAAATTTCTAACCATCAAAATTTATTTTTCCCCGCTTCAAACACTGGCTTTTGAAACCCTAGCCATTTCAAAATTCAGATTCAGTAATCTTTTTCTCTTTCTCTCTCTCACAAATTTCACGCCACCGTTGCAAGTCGCTAGGCAGGCTCCTTCAAGAGCTGTTGATATCGAGGACTACTCGCGAATCAAAGATGAAAATCAGGTCACATATAACCCACAAATCAGAGTGATAAAGATGTACTCGATCTTACGACATCCTAACAAACTGGCAAACCCTAATATTTGATTTTCTGTATAGTGGAAATCACTAGGCAATGGTGTTCCTCTGGTTTAAAGAAATTCCAAGTTCCTTATATCTGAAAGAAGGTTTTAAATCATGGCCAGCCGTTCTAAGATTTTTTCCTTTCAACCATGGTATTTTATTTGAGTTAGGTTTCATTTTTTCTTAATTTCTTTTTTTTAGGTTTTTGTTTGTATATATACTTGGGTTTTTTTCCCTTATATTATCGTTTTAATGGTTTTATAATTTAAGGTTACATTTGAGAGGCATAAAGCTGCGTTTGCAATATTAATGGAGCTCATTCACATCTGTTGGCACTGCTTATAATGGTATGTTTAGCTTACCTGATGACTAAATTGGTCCCCTAAATATCATTAAGGAATACTTATTGTTTCTAATTTTAAAGACAATTACTTTTGAAATTTGATTACCAGATAACTTGTTGTGGAGTTTTAATTTCTTAGCATCTCGAATAGTTTGAATGGTAATTATGAAGTTCTTATTAATAGTTATTAAACAATGTGGTTTATTATTGCTTTTGACTTATTTTACTTATATTTATTGAGTAACAAGGGATGTGCCAATTTGTAGCAATAAGAGATTTTAGTAGCAACAAGGGATGTTAGTAGTTTGTACTCTTCACACGCTATGTATAAAGTAAGTTCTTATATATGTACTTTATCTTATGTGCATAATAATATGAATATGTTATAGTTTTGCTACATAATGCAATACATACTCATTGATGCGGGTTCAAGTTGACCACAATGGTTACATTACTCGCAGGTTCAACCGAAGGGTGGGGAATGTATGAGTAATGGTGACGCACACGCTGCAGGATTCAGGCATCGAGTAATTTACCTAATCTTTGTATAAACACATAAATCTATATAATTTGCTAAATATTCGAAGCGGACTAGAAACCAACATTCAAATCAAATTCTGACTTCGAATTCAGTTTTCAGTTGAATCGAGTTACTTGAGTCAACCCGAGTTCAGATCAACTTAAATTGGGTTAGGTTGATATAGATAATGTTTCGCTCAAAACAACTTCACTCGGGTAGAAAGGGTTGTTTCAAAAAAGTATCAATTTGGTTTAGGTAAAATCAAATTTTTAGCAAAAATGAGTTCGGATCAAAACAATTTTTTTTTTAAAGTATCAATTTGGTTCGAGCAAAATTGGGTTGTGAACAATATAAAAATGCATAAATTTACATTTAAAAAAAAATATATATATATCAACAAAAGCAACCCTATGAAAATGCGTATAAGCTTAAAAAAAGGTTTTTTAGATTTATTGTTGTTTTGTTAGATAATAACTTGGAGTCAAAGTCAATGTTGGAAAATCATACGTGTCAACACCATTTATTAACTAAAGAAAACTTGGTTCATGTCAATGGCTGCACATTTGCTATGCTTTCTTAGCAAAAAGTAAGTTCCTTTTGAACATTTTATATTCTTTTAAAATCCATGTCTTGCCGTTGTGAAGGCACATATGTTAATCCGTTTTTATGATTTAGGTAATGTATTCAGCTACCTGTTCTTTGTGAACCGTAAATGGTGCCACTTTTAAGAATCTCTACAGCCAAACCTTATGTAACCTGATACAAGAGCCAACACTAGATGAATGAAATGAAAATCTGAGCCAGCTCTTTGTCAGTCCTTGAAACAGAGGCAAGCGATGGATAAAACAAAAGGGCAGAACGCTGATCAAATACATACTATAAGATTCTCTTACAAATTCACGTAAGGTACAATTATACATAAATTGTATGTGTGTGTATTGATAACACCTTATACATAAATCATTTTTTTATTGAAAATGTTACTTGTTGATATGTTGTAATATTATAATTATAATTGCAGAATACCACCCATGGTAACTAGGAGGATCTCTGCCATCAAACCCAACGACAAGGCCGAGCCAATATACATCCGGGTTGACTTTCTGACTCTTGTTATCAATGTTGAATTCTGGTGGGTCTTGTAGTTGTTTCTACACCATTTTTATATTTAGAGCAAATTCTTTGAGTTTAATTGTGATAAATCTCATACTCAGTTTAATGAAGCCATTAAATTAATGGAAGTGTTTAAGAATTATTGGCTGATTGAGATATTATCTTTAATTCTTTTCATCTTTGATTTGTGTAACATCCTAATTTTGATAATAATAAGTAAAAGAAATTTCGTTTACTTTAGGTGTGTTATTATATAGTTAAATTAAATAAAATAGTGGAGTGTGGGCTTGGACAAAGAAAGATGGAAAAGGGATGGTGTTGGGCCTTAGGTCCATGAGCTTAAGGGTATATAAACCCCTAAAACCCTCATTTCCTATCTTCTAGCCTCCCTACACACTCAAAACACACACATAAACACCTATATCCTTACGGCTCATATTTTTATCCAAACCAAGAAGAGTTTGTGCTGGATCTTCATCATACAAAAAAGTAAAACGTCCATAATCGCACGTTGAAGCTAACCCGTAGCCAAAATACGCCAAAAAGGTACGTTTTATATATAAAGGTTTAGTTTTTGAAGACAGTTTTCCGTAAGATTCGATACAAAGGAAAATCAGACCTTATTAAGTAGGAAAGTTATGAACTTGGATGTAAACGAGGTGTTTTGGAATGAAACGGGACAAACGGATGACGTTTGGACCGTGTTAATGCAAGGAAACGATGTCGTTATAGACCAAGGATCGTTCCTTATGCACAACGGACAAAACGAGTCGAAAGGAAAGACTGGAAAGTGATGAAAATGCAACCCATATTTTAATCGGGTCCTTAAGAAACCTGATTCAAAGAAAATGTAATCGAACCGAATGGCCAGAAAAAGTAATCGAATCGAATGGCCAAAAAAAGTAATCGAATCACATGTGAAATGTAATCGAATCGAATGGCCAGAAAAAGTAATCCAATCACAAGATAAATGTAATCGAATCGAATGGCCAAGAAAAGTAATCGAATTGAATGGGTGATTCGATTCAATTAGAATTTCCATTCAATTAGAATTTCCATTCGATTAGAATTGAGAATTCGATTAGATTAGTTCGGACTTATGTAATTTGATTAAATTTTAGTAAAGGAATGTTATTGGAAAAAAAACTTTTCCAAGCTGACTTGGCAGCTCGACCCCAGCTAGGAGATCGGCCCCTGCAAGGGGCTGCTGCCCCTAGACCCCGCTGCCAGGGGCACTTCCTTCGGACCCCCGTTCGTTGAGGGTTTTATTAATCTAGAAGTATGATACGGATATAGCTAGTTAATTGATACTTGTAACTGATGTGTTGTAAAACACACTTACTTTCCTTATCATTTTATCTTGTTTTACACACTTTATTAGTATAATTATTAAGATTTATGGTTTGATTATGCTTGATTTTACAAAGTTGAATGTTTACTTGTAGGTTTTGAAAGTTGATGGAAAAAGAGTGAAATTTGAAGAGTTTAGGGGCTTAATTGGTCAACTTTTAATACTACAACTCAAGGCCCGACCCAAGCCCACAAATTAGAAGCCTATCTTGCATATTATATTGATTTATAAAAAAAAAGAAAAAAAACCCTAACCTGGCCACAACTTGCGATCGGCAGCAGCAAAGGGAGAAAGAAAAAAGGCTTGTGGCGGCTGTGAGGGCTGCTTGGCGGGTGGAAAAGGAAGAAGAACACCAAGGAGGTTTGTACACAGCTGCTAGGCATCATAAACACTCATAATCTCAGCTCATAAACCCTAAGTAATCATTCATAAACTTTGTTCTTTTGTTCAAGAACCCTAACTAGTTAAACTTGATCTTTTTGTTGGATTGTTTTGCAAGTAACTTAGAGATTGACTTGTGTTTGATTGTTCTTGATCATTGAATGAGTTTTATTATGTTTATGTTGAGTTATATGATGTTTAATTTGATATATTGCTGCTGTCCAAAATCAATGAGTGGCTAAAGTAGTTAGTTCTACCTAGGTTAGATGATTATTGTTAGGTTTTAGTAAGTAGTTTGGATTGTTGATGATCATGGATTAATTGTTAATGTAAAGTTTGGTTTAACATTGAATTAGGTTGTGTTTAGTGGCTGTGTTTTGATTAATAATACTCAATTACCTCTTGCTTTGATTGATTGAATCAGTTTTAGTTGATTTTAGCTTGTTTGAACTCTTTACTTTGTGTTTAGAGATTGTTTGCGGGGTGTACAACCGTAGGGTTAATTTGGGTATATTAATTAGTTAAAATCAGTGGGTAGACACCTTCCTTGAGACCGAGAGGTGATAGGAAGTAAACTTGTTTCATAGCTTTTACTTGTTAGGATCAGGATCGCGCGAGAGCGGGTTCGGTTCTTGTCGGGTTTGGGTTTGTGAGCGATTAGCTGACCTAGTTTAAGTTAAAATAAATTGTTCCTCTATCCTTGGTTGCGTAGTATTCGTCTCCATTAGGGTAGTGTGTCGGTGAGACCGAGAGAAGAGTCGGCATTAGAACACGTTAACAATTTGTCATCCGGTTTTGTTCTAAAAATCAATTAAGGATAGGTTAGAGTTTGTTAGTGAGACCGAGAGGTAATCTAGCTTCCTGAGTGAACCTTAGTTGTTTCATTAGATACCGGTGTCGTGAGATTCTACAATCCATTCCCTTATTTTACCTTCAATAGGATTCTTACCTAGGTAGACGTTTTTCCCATTGATAAAACTTATTTTCACAGTTTCGTCCAGTTTTCTTAAATTAAGTCTTTTAAGTTAATTAAATTAAGTTAGGTTAAATATTTGATAATATAAAAATCAATTTAAAATACATTTTTCTTAGGTGAGTCTTATTTAGGGTTAAGTATTAGATACGTTTTCACGTGTCCTTGTGTTCGACACTCGGACTTCCTTAGTGCTATACTAATAGTGATCGGTACACTTGCCGGTTTTGTGTGGCTCCTTTAGGAATTCCGTTTAATAAATTTAAAGCTTAGTTGTGAGAGCATCGTTATACATACATCAAGTTTTTGGCGTCGTTGCCGGGGACACGGTTAGAGGCGTATTAAGAACGACTCGAGTTAGGACTTGCCTTGTTTACTACTTGTTTTTCTTATTTGTTCTGTCTGATAGTTTAAAATAGTTTAGCTAATTTTAGTTTACTTTGTTTATTTTAATAGTTGTATGCGACGTACTCGATCTCTAGGACCACTAGACACCGAAGGATTTTCCGAACCAGAGAGAGAGCTTCGTGAGAGGCGTCGTACAAAACCGTCTTCGAGTTCATCTACGTCCATCGGTAATACATTCTCTTCTCCTACTTTTTCTGAATCCGTCATTAGGGATAGGATTATGGGCGACACGAATCCACCCCCGAGGAGGACAGTTGCAGACCGGGCCCGTCCGGTCGATGCTGGCGCAAGATCCAGCATTGCTCCACTAGTTATAGGAGTTCAAACGACTTGGCAGATTCCATCTAATGTTCTAAACACGATTGCTCATTCTGCTCAATTTCACGGGTTGCTCCATGAGAACCCACATGCTCATATCACACGCATTACACGAATTTGCGACATGTTTCATTTTGTCGGGGTATTCGAAGACGCCATCAAACTTCGAATCTTTCCGTTCTCACTCGTTGATCATGCGAGTCTGTGGCTTGAGTCCTACCCACATGGATCCATTGCTACTTGGGCTGCCATGCAGACCCAATTTCTCGAAAAATACGATCCTCCGGCTAAGGCCGCTCGTTTGCGCAACTAGATCCATTCTTTCCAGATGGAGGACACAGAGAGTTTCTACGAGGCGTGGGAGAGATTTAAAAATCTACTTGCTTTATGTCCGAACCACGGCCTACAAGACTGGGCGGTTGTTGAGAAGTTCTACAACGGAGTGACGTAGGCAACTAAGAGCATGCTCGACACAGCTGCGGGAGGTAACCTATTGACGAAGAAGGATACGGATGAGTGCATTGCCTTGTTTAACGGTTTAGCCATGAGTGGATACCAGCGACCACCATTTAAGAGTACCAAAACCGTCGATTCCCTATCACGCGGTATGCATTCGGTCGACACGAGCACCGGACTTGTAGCACAGGTTGAGGCGTTGGCAAAGATCATGAAAGACTTGCAGGTGAAAAGTAAGTTATGCGAGATCTGTAGAGGAGGGCATGATACCGTTCAGTGCCCCATAGGTTTCCAGGAGGAGGCAGTCGACTTCGTTAATAATCCAAACCGAAATCAAAACTTTTTCAATTCTTATAATTCGGGGTGGAGAGGTAACCAAAATTCCAACTGGAGGAACGGAAATCAGTCTGGCTTCCAGCAACATCAGAGCCTGTTCCAGGATTTCGGTGAAGGAATGAGTACTGGGGAGAAGAAGCCAACGTTAGAGGAGATGATGACACAACAGACACAGATGCTGTCGCAGCTTATGACTCGAGAGGACTCCCATCACAAAGAAACTCAAGAGAAATTTCGGGAGCACGAGTCATTCATGAGAAATCAAGGAGCGTCAATCTTGAGCGTCAGATGGGAGAGATAGCAAGTCGTCTAAATGAGAGGTTGCCAGGTACACTTCCAAGTAACACTAAACAAAATCCGAAGGCGTTCGCGAAGGCTGTGACGACGAGGAGCGGTGCAGGGGCATGTAGCGAGCCCGTGATTCAGGAAGCGACGAGAGGAGTCGTTAACGAGCCTGCGGTAGATGTAGAGGAGCAGGTAGACGAGGAGATTCAGTTGGAGTCTCCACCGGCCAAGGTGCATCAGAGGCACAGCCCCGGAAGTACAGCACAGGCCGAGAACCAGCCATTACCCAACACACCACCGAGAGTCTACAAACCTAGACTCCCATATCCCGGGAGAGTCCGTAGGGATAGAGACGAGGAGCAGAACTCCATATTTCTTGATCTTCTGAAGCAACTTCATCTTAATATTCCATTCCTTGAGGCACTTACGCAAATGCCGAAATATGCAAAGTTTCTTAAGGATATTCTCTCGAACAAAGAGAAGTTAGCCGAAGTCTCCTCCGCTACTCTGAGTGCTGGTTGCTCTGCAGTCTTGCAGAGAAAGTTACCAGAAAAGATGTCCGATCCTGGGAGTTTCATGATTCCCTGCATCTTGAGTGATAATACAGTTGTTCATGCATTGATAGATCTTGGTGCCAGTATTAATCTCATGCCGTATTCCGTGTATCGCAAGTTGGGTCTAGGCGAACCAAGGCCTACCCGTATGAGTATCCATCTTGCTAATCGTTCTTTGAAATACCCCTCGAGGGGTGGTCGAGAACATGCTTGTCCGTGTCGACAAGTTCATCTTCCCGGTGGACTTTGTCATCCTGGACATGAACGATGACGATAGTGTCCCACTTATCTTGGGCCGACCATTCCTTGCCACTGCACAGGCGTTGATCGACGTCTGCGAGGCTAAATTAATCTTAAGAGTTTGGGATGAGAACGTCACCTTTGACGTTCGACAGTCACTGAAACACCCCAGGTCTGCTGATGACTCCTTATACTTCATTGATACCATCATGGAGCATGTCGGGGAGTTTCTTAGCGAAATTTGTGGAGGATCTGCCTCCGACACCCAGATTCTCGATAGGGAGATTCCGGAGATTGAAATGGTTGCCGTAACCAATCAGTCCTTAGATGACGACAACGAGTCGCATACCCCTGAATCTGGCGTGTCTGTTGAGATCGTACGAGACGATCCAATGGACCGACCTTCGGTCGAGAGTCCTCCTTCTTCCTTAGAGCTTAAGGATTTACCTTCCCATATTGAGTATACGTTTCTAGATGAGGAAAGGAAGCTTCCGGTTATCATTGCATCTACTTGACGGAGGTCGAGAGGGAGAAGTTGTTGAGGGTGCTACGAGAGGACAAAGAGGCTATTGTATGGAAGATTATCGACATCAAGGGTATCAACCCTTCGTTTTGAACTCATAAAATCCTCATGGAGGAAAATTTCAAAACTGTCGTTCAGCCGCAACGGCGGCTTAATCCGAAAATGCAAGAGATCGTAAAGAAGGAGATCATTAAACTCCTTGATGCGGGGATCATTTTCCCCATTTCTGATAGTGCTTGGGTGAGTCCAGTCCAAGTGGTTCCTAAAAAGGGTGGCATGAGTGTCTTCACCAACGAGAGGAACGAACTTATTCCCACTAGGACTGTGACGGGATGGCGAGTCTGCATCGACTATCGCAGACTGAATGATGCCACAGGAAATACCACTTTCCTATACCCTTCATTGATAAGATGTTAGAGAGTTTAGCAGATCAGCAGTACTACTGCTTCCTAGATGGTTTCTCCGGGTACTTCCAGGTTCCGATAGCTCCCGACGACTAGGAGAAAACCACTTTCACCTGCCCTTACAGAACGTTTGCTTACAAACGTATGCCGTTCGGACTTTGTAACACTCCGGCCACATTCCAGAGGTTTATGGTGGCTATTTTCCATGATATGATCGAGGACTCCATGGAGGAGTTCATGGACGATTTTTCCGTATTTGGGAGTTCCTTCGATCACTGTTTGTCAAATCTTGAGAGGATGATGTCCCGCTGTGTCGACACCAACCTAGTCCTTAACTGGGAGAAGTGTCATTTCATGGTTCGCGAGGGCATTGTTCTGGGTCATCGGATCTCAAGTGCGGGGATAGAGGTTGACCGGGCAAAGGTCGAGACCATTTCTAATCGTCCCCCGCCTACTTCTGTGATATCCCTTCGTAGCTTTCTAGGTCATGCCGGGTTCTACCGCCAGTTCATCAAAGATTTTTCTAAGATTGCGAGACCCATGACCAAACTTTTGGAGAAGGATGCTCCATTTGTTTTTTCTGAGCAGTGTATCGAGACGTTTGATCTTCTAAAAGACAAACTCGTTAACGCCCCGATCATGGTTGCTCCCGACTGGTCGTTACCATTCGAGTTGATGTGTGACGCGAGCGACTTTGCAGTCGGAGCGTTTCTTGGACAACGGAAGGATAAACACTTCCATCCGATCTACTATGCGAGCCGGACCTTAAATGGCGCACAGGAAAGCTATACTACCACCGAAAAAGAGCGTTTAGCTGTGGTGTTCGCTTTCGATAAATTTAGGTCCTATCTGGTTCTGTCCAAGACGATTGATTATACGTATCATGCCGCTATTCGATATCTGTTCAACAAGCAGGATGCTAAGCCTCGTCTTATCCGATGGATCCTGTTGCTTCAAGAGTTTTATATAGAGATCCGTGATAAAAAGGGGCCGATCATCTTTCACGTCTAGAAGGAGTTGATTTAGGGAATCCGGGGATCAGGATCGACGATCGTTTTCCGACGGAGAGTCTGATGTTTGTTACGGCTCAAGAGGAAGGTTTTCCATGGTTTGTTGATTTCGCGAACTATCTCGCTGACGGGTCCCTTCCGAAGATGCCTTACCAGCAAAAGAAGAAATTCTTTGCTGACATCAAATTTTTCCTTTGGGACGACCCATATCTTTTCCGCATTGGTGCTGATCAGCTTATTAGACGGTGTGTAGATGTCAAGGAAGGATGGCAAATTTTGAGCCATTGTCATGTGGGACAGACAGGAGGTCACCACGGTGTGAGTTCTACGGCGAAGAAAGTTTTTGATTCAGGTTTTTACTGTCCGTCTATCTTTAAGGATGCTCATCTGTTCGTTAAGAGTTGTGATCATTGCCAGCGTGTCGGCAACATTTCTTCGCGAAACGAAATGCCCAGAATGCCATTCAAGTTTGTGAGGTTTTTGATATTTGGGGTATTGATTTCATGGGACCTTTTCCATCTTCGCGTGGAAACAAGTACATACTCGTGGCCGTCGATTACGTGTCAAAGTGGGTTGAGGCCAAAGCTCTACCCACCAATGATGCCCGAGTGGTAGTCCGTTTTCTAAAAAGTGTATTTGCTCGTTTTGGAGTCCCGAAAGCCTTGATCAGTGATCGAGGTACTCACTTTTGCAACTCGCAGATGGATAAGGCGTTGCGGCGTTATGGGGTCACCCATCGGCTTGCGACCGCCTACCACCCACAGACTAGTGGGCAAGTAGAAGTGAGTAATCGAGGAATCAAATGTATTCTCGTGAAAACGGTTGGTTCAAGTCGTCGGGATTGGTTCGACAAATTAGATGACGCTATGTGGGCCTTCCGTACAGCCTACAAGACTCCGACTGGTTCCATACCATTTCGAATGATTTATGGGAAGGCCTGTCATCTTCCTGTTGAATTGGTACACCGCGCTTCATGGGCCCTTCAAAGGGTTAATCTTGATTTATCCGCCGCAGAGGGTAATCGTTTCCATCAGTTACATGAGTTAGAGGAGCTCCGGGATCATGCATATGCACAATCATTTAAGTATAAGGAGCATACGAAGGAACTGCATGATAGAAAGTTGAAGGATAATAAGCAGTTCAAGTGTGGGGATATGGTCTTACTATATAATTCCCGGTTGAGGTTATTCCCGGTAAAGTTGAAATCCCGATGGTCGGGACCGTTCACGGTCACTAAGGTTTTCCCGTATGGCACGATTGAGATACAAGATTAAAGCGGGAAGTTTAAGGTGAACGGTCATAGATTGAAACACTACATAGGCGAGCCGATAACTGATCAGACAGTCGAGGTGATCTACCTTGACTCATTCACCGAGGAGTAGACGTGATGGATGCATCACTCGGGAGACAGCCCGAGTTGTAGAGTTTGTATTACGAATTTCTTTATTCTATGTTTTTATTTGTTTTTTTATTTATAAAAAAATTCCAAAATTCAAAAAATTTAAATATTTAATAAAAAAATCAAAAAAAAAAATTAAAAAAATTAAAAAAACATAAAAATATGTTTATTTCTTATGTTTTTGTTTTCTGTTTTGTGCGCCGCTACATGCGAGCGAGTTTGAGTTATTGCAGGTATTATTATGCGCATGGTAGCTCTGATGGAGTTTTGGAACTGGTTCCCCCGAGGTTGCGGCCGCGAATGAAACGCTATACGGTCGTTCGTTTAATTGATACACAGCTGATGAAGAATCTGCATCTAAACCAGGGGAGTAACCCGTTCTCTATTTTGCTTTTTGGCATTTTAAGTTTTAATTTAATTTTTCAGTTTTTATTTTCTTTTTATTTCTTTTCCTTGTTCTTATCGAGAACGATTTCGTTCTAAGTGTGGGGATGAGAATTTATTTTACTTAGTTGTAGAAAAAAAATTTAAAAAAATAAAAAAGTTTTCACTTATTTTTTGTTTTTGTTTGTTTTTTTTCGTTTTCGTACATTGTTTATATTGAAAAAAAATGTCCCTTGTTTTTAGTTTCTTTTGCGTTAAAGTGGGAGATGATGATATTTATCGAAAGTTGGTTTTTCAAACTACTAATAATATGAGATAAATAAAAGAAAACACACTTAACTTGGGATGTGTCGGTAGGCTCAGCCTTGAAAATGAAAGGGCAAATTTTATAAAATGGTTAAAACGGAAATCTTTTGTGGGTAAAGCGTTTTGTCCGTGGAAAATAAGCAATGAAAGGTCGGGCCATACCCAAGCCTCAAATTTTGGTATGAAAAAGTGGAAGTATCATGAGTTTTAAAAATTTGAATACGTTATCATATGATTCTTGGGTAGGTTTAACGTTAGAGTATGCCGTGTAGCCTGTGATATAAATCTTAAACTGCTAGTTTAGTGTTTTACACCTCATTGGCGTATGGTTTTATAACATTAAATCCTATATTGATAGGATGCTTCGGGTCCGGAGACCATGGGTCTGTATGCAATCTATTCATCTGGGTATTCACAATTCCTAAGGGGGTTGTGGATATTTAAAATAAAGCCAAAGAGCAAACCTTTATAAGTCTATAAACATGATCACAAAGTACAAAAGTACAAATACACTACAGACTTGATCATCCACGCTGTTAGCCATATGGGGTCCCCTTGCTCGCGTCTCATTACCATTAAGAAACAGACCACAATGGACACGCTACATGTAAGCCCTACAGATGGAATTTTGCATACTCACCTATGGTGATGGTTTCGGGGTATTGCTTGATAACGGGGGTATGTCATGTTGTGGGGAACACCAGCAATTAATTGAACCTTAATCGTATCTAATGGCTGTTTGGTAGACTTTGATGCTTAAGCTTAGGTGGATAAACAATACCCTTGATCGTCTTAACTATTCATAAAAAAATTAGAGCAACAAAAGTTTTAAATCTGCTAACTATGAGGTTTAAGTCAAGTTGGGGTTGTCTGGTCCGGTAACAGCTGAAAATAAGCGGGTCTTAATTGTGTAAACCACTGAGTAATATTATTGTCGGATCTTATTTGTCCCGGTAAAGATTAAGGCATGGGTTTAATTGGACAACAATATCGGTGATCGCGGTTTTTGCGTTCTTCTAAGCTTTAAAAAATTAACCTATATGTTTTTAAGACTGTATTTTCCGATTATGATCCAACTGCATTAGACTTTTTCAGGGACGAAAAAGACTTAAGTGGGGATGTTTGATGTGTTGTAAAACACACTTACTTTACTTATCATTTTATCATGTTTTACATACTTTATTAGTATAATTATTAAGATTTATGGTTTGATTATGCTTGATTTTACAAAGTTGAATATTTACTTGTAGGTTTTGAAAGTTGATGGAAAAAGAGTGAAATTTGAAGAGTTTAGGGGCTTAATTGGTCAACTTTTAACACTACAACTCAAGGCCCGACCCAAGCCCACAAATTAGAAGCCTATCTTGCATATTATATTAATTTAAAAAAAAAAGAAAAAAAACCCTAACCTGGCCACCACTTGCGATCGGCTGCAACAAAGGGAGAAAGAAAAAAGGCTTGTGGCGGCTGTGAGGGCTGCTTGGCGGGTGGAAAAGGAAGAAGAACACCAAGGAGGTTTGTACACAGCTGCTAGGTGTCATAAACACTCATATTCTCAGCTCATAAACCCTAAGTAATCATTCATAAACTTTGTTCTTTTGTTCAAGAACCTTAACTAGTTAAACTTGATCTTTTTGTTGGATTGTTTTGCAAGTAACTTAGAGATTGACTTGTGTTTGATTGTTCTTGATCATTTAATGAGTTTTATTATGTTTATGTTGAGTTATATGATGTTTAATTTGATATATTGCTGCTGTCCAAAATCAATTAGTGGCTAAAGTAGTTAGTTCTACCTAGGTTAGATGATTATTGTTAGGTTTTAGTAAGTAGTTTGGATTGTTGATGATCATGGCTTAAATTGTTAATGTAAAGTTTGGTTTAACATTGAATTAGGTTGTGTTTAGTGGCAGTGTTTTGATTAATAATACTCAATTACCTCTTGCTTTGATTGATTGAATCAGTTTTAGTTGATTTTAGCTTGTTTGAACTCTTTACTTTGTGTTTAGAGATTGTTTGCGGGGTGTACAACCGTAGGGTTAATTTGGGTATATTAGTTAGTTAAAATCAGCGGGTAGACACCTTCCTTGAGACCGAGAGGTGATAGGAAGTAAACTCGTCTCATAGCTTTTACTTGTTAGGATTAGGATCGCGCGAGAGCGGGTTCGGTTCTTGTCGGGTTTGGGTTTGTGAGCGATTAGCTAACCTATTTTAAGTTAAAATAAATTGTTCCTCTATACTTGGTTGCGTAGTATTCGTCTCCATTAGGGTAGTGTGTCGGTGAGACCGAGAGAAGAGTCGGCATTAGAACACGTTAACAATTTGTCATCCGGTTTTGTTCTAAAAATCAATTAAGGATAGGTTAGAGTTTGTTAGTGAGACCGAGAGGTAATCTAGCTTCCTGAGTGAACCTTAGTTGTGTAATCATTAGATACCGGTGTCGTGAGATTCTACAATCCATTCCCTTATTATACCTTCAATAGGATTCTTACCTAGGCAGATGTTTTTCCCATTGATATAACTTATTTTCACAGTTTCGTCCAGTTTTCTTAAATTAAGTCTTTTAAGTTAATTAAATTAAGTTAGGTTAAATATTTGATAATATAAAAATCAATTTAAAATACATTTTTCTTAGGTGAGTCTTATTTAGGGTTAAGTATTAGATACGTTTTCACGTGTCCTTGTGTTCGACACTCGGACTTCCTTAGTGCTATACTATTGGTGATCGGTACACTTGCCGGTTTTGTGTGGCTCCTTTAGGAATTCCGTTTAATAAATTTAAAGCTTAGTTGTGAGAGCATCGTTATACAAACATCAGTAACTATTATACAGTTAGCTGTGCGCAGCTAAAGAGGGGTATTACTATAAAGTCTAAAAGAAACAGGACCTATGTGAATTTCTAGCCCCATTTCCCTATTATGTTTTCAGCGTTGTGTGCATACTCGATGTGATTAGTTAATACACTTACCTTAAGTGGTAAGTGTATGATATGTGAATATGCTATACATGATGTTTGAATGATGTATGTATGTTATATGAGTGTTTAAGAATGATAGATGTATGAGTTTAAGAGTACGTATGAAAGTATGCAATGAATGTATATGTAAAGAAATGTATGTATGTATGTATGGTTGTATGTAGAGGGGACCAGACCTAATAGTATCCGAGACAGAAGGGACCATGCCTAATAATATCTGAGACAGAAGGGACCAGGCCCTAATAATATCTTAGATAGAAGAGACCAAACCATAATAATATCTGAGACAGAAGGGAGCAGACCCTAATAATATCTAAGATGGTAAAGATAGTTACGTGTGTGTATGAAAGTGTGAAAGAATGTATGTATATATGAAATAAAGGTAAACATGTAAGTATATAATATGTATCTTTAGATACATATATATAAGTAAGTGTATGAAATGTATGATTGTTTGATTAACTAGAACTCACTCAGCCTAGTTAACTTTTAGTATGAACGAAGGTGAATAGGCTAAGGCAGCCGTCTTGAATGAAGACACATGACATTGGACTGAAGATACTGACATCTTGAGAAGAATGTTATGATGTCATATTTGATTATGTTTCATTTTAAAAGACAAATTTGAATGATGTTAAGACAAGATTTAAATGTTATGTAATATATGATTGAATTCTTATATTCCGTGAAAAATTTTAATTAACTCTGATTTATAGAACTGTGTTTATGAGTAAATCTAACGTCCAAGTAGGGCACCGAGACCGAGGCCTTACAATTTACATTAGAGTAAAAGAATTTTTGTTGAGCCTCAAACAGTTGGTTATTGTCGTATGCACCAGCTATATTTGTCACTTGGAGTCTTAATAGTATTATCAATTTGGATTAGCCACATTAGATATTTTTAAATATTTATTTGTGTCCAAATGGATGCCTATTGTGAGAGTTCAACAGTACTTTGAGTAACTTTGACTTTTTTTTGGGTAAACTAACATCGGTATGGCTACTAGGTGTTTTTGACCCTCGGTTTTGATTCAAATATTTTAATCAAATTTAAAAAGTGAAATGTTTTCTGGAAGTTCAAAATTGAAACCAAAATTCTTTTTATTTATTTTCTAATTTTTAATGGATTGATTTTAGATTTCAAGATCTAGGTATTCTGGTAAATAAAACTTCACATACATGAGTAGCGAACTTGTTGTGAAACATGTGACTCACTCAAAGCTTCCGAAAAATATCTATATGGCATGAGGTTTATCTCACAGTAACGGAGGGATTGGGTATAAACGCCATACTTTGCATAAATTTGTTCTCATTATTACAAAAGTCCTTTTTACTTTTTCACTTTTTTGTTTATAGTAGATTTCTAGTTGGTTATTTGCAAATATTCTCTTGGATTTTCTTTTGGTTTTGTTATAAAAATAGTCTTTATTTGCTACAAAATTTTTGTTATTAGAGAATCTTATAATTAGTTGAGTATGCAATTGGTCAAGTAATTCCCCTCCCCACACTTGAATCTCACATTGTCCTCAATGTGAAAAGATTCATAAAAAGATTAATAATAAGATTCATATGAAGTACAGAGGGTAAAATGGAAACGAACTTCCATACGGGCCAACGAAATTTTGACAGAGTGTCCCCTGTTTTTCGTCCGTTTTTCTGTAGTGTACCTAAATCATAAAAAATGCACACAACCAACAAACATCCAAAGCATAATTATATTGAAAATCGGGTGTGATATCATACGTACCCCACCTAGAATTATCACCATTCTTAAGATTTATTTATTTATTTATTTATATATTTATTATATATATATATTTATTATTATTATTATTATTATTATTATTATTGTTATTATTATTATTATTAGTATTTTTAACATATATATAATGCCTAGTTTAATCAAGGTCTTGGCCAGACCCTACTTCCAACATGGTCATTGATCTGGGTGGAGGATTAGTACCTCCGAGACGGTCTCAAATGGTCCATCGAGGTATGGTTTCAATCGATGTCCATTAACTTTGAACTTTTGGCATTCAGAATTCGAGATCTCGATTGTCCCATAGTCAAAAACTGATTCAACTATGTGTGGACTTGTCCAATGAGATTTCAACTTTCATGGGAAAAGACGTAAATGTGTGTTATATAACAGTACACGATCGCCAACTTGAAAATTTTTGTTTCCTTTTAAATGGGCGTCGTGTAAACGTTTAGTCTTTTCTTTGTAAGACCAGGAATTTTCATATGCCAGTGCTCTTAGTTCTTCAAGCTCATGAATTTGATCTTCTCGGTTTTTATTGCCGGACATTAGATCAAATTTCACTGCTCTCAGAGCCCAATACGCTTTGTGTTTTAGTTCTACAGGTAGATGACATGCCTTCCCATAAACAAGTTTGATTGGTGTTTTAGTTCTACAGGTAGATGACATGCCTTCCCATAAACAAGTTTGGTATATTCATGCTGAGACTGAGTTTGACTCCTTCTACATCTTCCTTCGTGGGACCAGTTTCCGCAACCTAAGCATCGTTCGTATCTTTTTGCTCTTCTCTTCATTGCGTTTTTGGAAATTCCACAAAATGGTGGCCTTTGCACTTCTTGGCGCCACTTTTTCCTCACCTCATTGCTCAAGAGAAAACTTCTCTCCCTAAGTTCTGGAGGAAACCTAGGTTTGGTGAAATGTATGCAGCAAAGGAAATTGAAATCGAAAGAATGCTTTTCTATTTCTTTAAGGTATGCCGGTAAAAGACCAGAGTTGTATTTTACCGGTGAGATGGATAAAGTGGTAGGTTTTAAGTTATGGTTTTCGTGTTTTGTAATTTGGAGAATGGTTTGATGGGATTGTGATAATATTACATTCTTCTTTACACAATGCTTCGTGCGGTCTTGAATTGAATAATTGCGACAAGTTCTAAATCACATGAAACATGTGACTCACTCAAAGCTTCCGAAAAATATCTATATGGCATGAGGTTTATCTCACAGTATCGGATGGATTGGGTATAAACGCCATACTTTGCATAAATTTGTTCTCATTATTACAAAAGTTCTTTTTACTCTTCACTTTTTTGGTTATAGTAGATTTCTAGTTGGTTATTTGCAAATATTCTTTTGGATTTTCTTTTGGTTTTTTTATAAAAATAGTCTTTATTTGCTACAAAATTTTTGTTATTAGAGAATCTTATAATTAGTTGAGCAAGCAATTGGTCAAGTAATTCCCCTCCCCACACTTGAATCTCACATTGTCCTCAATGTGAAAAGATTCTTAAAAAGATTAATAATAAGATTCATATGAAGTACATGGAGGGTAAAATGGAAACGAACTTCCCTACGGCCAACAAAATTTTAACAGAGCGTCCCCTGTTTTTCATCCGTTTTCCTGTAGTGTACCTAAATCATAAAAAATGCATACAACCAACAAACATCCAAAGCATAATTATACTGAAAATTGAGTGTGATATCATACGTACCCCACCTAGAATTATCACCCTTCTTAAGATTTATTTATATATTTATAATATATATATATATATTATTATTATTATTATTATTATTATTATTATTAACATATATATAATGCCTAGTTTAATCAGGGTCTTGGCTAGACCCTACTTCCAACATGTTCATTGATCTGGGTGGAGGATTAGTACCTTCGAGACAGTCTCGAATGGTCCATCGATGTATGGTTTCAATAGATGTCCATTAAATTTGAACTTTTGGCCCTCAGAATTCGAGATCTCGGCTGTCCCATAGTCAAAAACTTGTGGACCTGTCCAACGAGATTTCAACTTTCCTGGTAAAAGAAGTAAACGTGTGTTATATAAAAGTACACGATCGCCAACTTGAAAATTTTTGTTTCCTTTTAAATGGGCGTCGTGTAAACGTTTAGTCGTGTCTTTGTAAGACCAGGAATTTTCATATGCCATTGCTCTTAGTTCTTCGACCTCATGAATTTGATCTTCTCGGTTTTTACTGGCGGACATTAGATCAAAATTCACTGCTCTCAGAGCCCAATACGCTTTGTGTTTTAGTTCTACAGGTAGATGACATACCTTCCCATAAACAAGTTTGAATGGCGTTTTTCCTATGGGGGGTTTTGTAAGCCGTCCTGAGGGCCCACAAAGCTCCATCTAACTTTTTTGCCCAATTTTTGCGATTCATTCCTATAGTTCTTTCTAGGATCCTTTTAATTTCCCGATTCGAGACTTCTACTTACCCACTGGTCTGAGGGTGATTTGGTGTTGCCAAACGGTGGTGAACTCCATATCGTGCTAAGACTTTTTCCATTAAGTTATTACAGAAGTGGGTACCTCTATCGCTGATTAGGGCTTTTGGAGTACCGAATTATGAAAATAACTTTTTCAGAAATCGTACAACTATTCGAGCATCGTTAGTGGGAAGAGCTTGTGCTTCTACCCATTTAGACACGTAGTCGACTGCTACAAGGATGTACTTATTTCCGAATGAGTTAGGATATGGGCCGATGAAATCTATTCCCCATACATCAAAGACCTCACAAAATTGAATGCCTTTTTGAGCCATATCATTTTTGGATGAGATGTTCCCGACTCTTTGACAAGCATCACATGCTTGGATCAAAGTGTGTGTATCTTTGTATATGGTAGGCCAGAAAAATCCTGCATCAAACACTTTCCTGACCGTGGTGTCCACCAGTAGGTCGTTCATGGCAGTGTTTGAGAATATCTAAGGCTTCCTTTCCTGCTACGCACCTACGAATAACTTGATCAGTGCCTATCCTAAACAAGTGTGGATCTTCCCAGAAGTAAAACTTAAGGTCGGAGAAGAATTTCTTCCGCTGTTGATGAGTAAGTCCTTTTCTTAGGATTCTACAAGCTAGGTATTTTGCGAAGTTGGCATACCAAGGAGTTTCGTCTTTTTCCCCCATGACAGATTGAATGCGCATGAGAATTTCATGTGGAAAATTATCGTTGATAATTTTCTTGTGAAGTTCTTCTGAAGCTGGGCATTCTAAACGTGAGAGGTGGTTTGCGGTGACATTCTCTGCTCCCCTTTTGTCTTTGACTTCTATGTCGATTTCTTGGAATAGTAGGATCCATCGGATAAGTCTGGGTTTGGCATCTTGTTTGTTGAAGAGGTAACGTGTTGTGGCATGGTCGGTGTAGACTATGGTTTTGGAAAGAACTCGGTAGGATCTAAACTTTCCAAAAGCCAAAGCTACTGCTAACAACTCTTTTTCTGTTGTGGTGTAATTTTTTTGTGCATTGTTAAGAGTTTACTAGCATAGTAGATTGGGTGAAAGTGTTTCTCTTTGCGTTTTCCGAGTACGGCTCCAACTGCAAAGTCACTTGCATCGCACATGATTTCGAATGGAAGGGTCCAATTGGGTGTAGTCATGATTGGTGCGTTGACAAGTTTGTCTTTTAATATGTTGAATGATTCAACACATTCTTTAGAGAAGACGAATGGTGCGTCTTTCTCCAGAAGTTTGGTCATAGGTCTAACAATTTTGGAGAAGTCTTTTATGAAGCGGCGGTAGAAGCCTGTGTGACCTAGAAAACTTCTTATGGCTTTGACTGAAGTTGGCGGTGGAAGTTCGGATATGGTGTCTATTTTGGCTCTGTCAACTTCTATTCCTTCTTGAGAAATCTTGTGACCAAGAACAATGCCTTCCTTTACCATAAAGTTGCATTTTTCCCTGTTGAGTACTAAATTCACTTCTTCACACCTAGTTAACATTTTGTCGAGGTTGTTTAAAAAATGATCAAGGGAATCTCCAAAGACTAAGAAGTCGTCCATGAAGACTTCCATATATTTTTCGAACATTTCATGAAAGATGGCCACCATACAACGTTGGAAGGTGGCTGGAGCGTTACATAATCCAAATGGCATTCTTCGATAAGTGAAGGTTCCATACGGACATGTAAATGTGGTTTTCTCCTGATCTTCAGGAGCAATAGGAATGTAGGTTCCCAGCCGGATCTACACGAGATATCTCGTTCTACGTAGGTGCGGAATCCCTACGTAAGACGTTACGAGCGTAGAAGACGATACGAGTTAACACAATCGAACACACGTTACAATAAAAAAATACTCGTTATATTGCAACCTTAAACACGTGATATCAATCACTGATTACAGGACTCTCTGACTCGTAAACTCGAATAATAAATCTCCTTTTGATTAAGCCGTAACCTAATCAATATATATCACGACAACTTCGCCTGGCATGTTCAGGCGAAGTTGTCCCTAACTTCGCTTGTCTAACAAGTTTGCCTATATCAGCGAACTTGTTAGCTAACTTCGCTTACATCAAATACAAAACATTACAAACTCGATTACAGACACTAGACACTGAACTACTGACATCATGCACCAACAGACTCCCCCTTGGCAGTAGCTTCATCTCTTTATCTTCAAGCACGTGTCTTGTAATCTTCAACAATCTTGAATCTTCATCTTTAAGTATTCACTCCTTCTCGTACACATACCGACACAACTCTTTGATATTTCCTCGCTTCGTCTTTCCAAGCAGGAATATAAAAGATTTTCTTCTCATTCAGCACCTGCAGATCAGCTCGAGACAGGTTCACTAGATGCATCGGATCATAGACTCTCAGCAGCTCTTGTTCATCTTCATCTTCCATCACTGCTTCAGCTGTCTCACAATCTACATACCACCACTTCAACTCTTTGAGCACATCCTTGGGAATTTGTTTCATCGGCACTTCTTTCAAACACCGGATCGGTATATACTTCATAATCATCCAAGGCTTGCCATCTGCTCTCAACCCTCTATCTTTATCTTTGATAAGTTTACCCTTCTGTGGTTTCAGCAGCTCGAACTTCTTTTCCTTTATACTCTCCTTCCATACTATCTTCCCGATGACTCTAGCCATATTATCATCACTTCGATTTATCAATCCCAATCTGGCTAAGTCTTTCACTTCACATTCTGGCAGTGTGTTCAACGATCTCAACATTCTTTTGAAGTACTGAATATCATCATATCTCTTAATCACGAAGAGCCTCAACTGCTCATCGTATATCCAGCAGATAATCCCTTTTCTTGCTTCAGCATAGCCTCTAATGTTGTAAGTCTTCTTAAACATAGTAGGGACCACTGGTTTATTCGTTTTGACGAACCACTGAGCATATCCTTCTTTCCATCTAGGCTGCTCTTCCCATTCAGTCTCATCATTTCCCATCTCTTTACTCATATCCGCGTTATCGACTTCTGGAATCTCATGCTCTACATTTTCTTCTACTATCTCTCCCTCTTCTATCTCATCATCAATCACAATCTGTTCACCAATCTTCTCTATCTCATCACTCGGTAATACATCATCATCACACATAAAATCATCATCCATCTCCTCAACCTCCACTACCACCACATCATCACCACCAGCTGCAGTTGTCGACTCCCCCTGAGTTGTGGAAGTCCCAAGAGCTTGTACAGTTCTTGGCAACTCACCACCTGCATCTTTCGATGCACTGGGATCATCGTCTCGATCATTTCTCCTCTTGGTCCTCAACTCATCGCCTTTACAGCTCGTCTCCCCTTGAGATGCCAAGAACTCCTTCAGAGCATCTATGATTTTTCCATGTTCTACCAGCAGGGACGACTGCATCTGATTCTCTGCAACTAGGCGTTGAATAGCCTGGGTCTAGATAAGATTAATCATTGACTGTTCTGCCACGACCCGTTCAAGTGCTGCTATTCGTTCTGAGTCTGATAAGGTTGCATCGAAATCAAACCTCAGATGTGATATATCTTGAGTGTACTGAGGAGGGATTTCCGATGTAACCGGGACCTCAGAAGTAGACGTAACCGCAGGTGGTATCGTCACCGATAACCCTGTAGTGGCCACAACCGTTGACTCAATAAAATGTGCCACGACCTCCGTTGGAGTAAGAGTTGGAGGTGGCAACGATACGATTTCCGGAGCCGAAAGTTGAAATGAAGTGAGTGGGAGGCCAAATGAGGATGAGGTAGCCACCACGGGAATGTCCGTGGCGCTTGGCCTTGTAACCTGTAATGATGAGGGAACCATCGTCTTACCGGACAGTGCGGGTGGGGTGAAACGTACCACCCTCGAGCTCTCACCGGCTCCTGATCCTGCACCTATCTGTTCCCTTCTTGATCTCCGGATCAACTGTTGAACTTCTTCTTCATAGTCTGACTCACTATCATCATCAGTTCTCTTCCTTTTCCCATGAGTCCGTTCATGTGTTACCAAAATTCGTCTTGCTTCGGTCAATTCATCATCAGAATCTGAGTCAACCACCGTTGTAGCTGCCCTAGTAACATTCACACCCGAAACATGTGCAACAGAGACTTGCACAATCTCCTCTGGATCAACCCTCTCCATGTCAAAAAATCCTTGACCGCCAAACTCTGCGTCAAGGTCAACGTTCTGCTCCGGTGACACAACAGGAGCAGCAGGTAAAGCTTGAGGTGCTCCTGCCTGTTGTGGTGCCGGGTCCCGAAACTCGTCCCCACGAGCAGGCACATACCCCGGGTTGATCAAGTACCCAAATAGTGGAGTATGTCGAGGACGGAGCTCAGGTTTGCTCCTCGCACTGGAGAATCTGCATTGGGCAAAGATCCTTTTGCTCACACATTCTACGTATCGGATTGGTCGGCGCTGAGGTAGCGTTGGAGCAACATGATTCAAGATCATTTGGAGAAATCTTGGATACATGATAAATCTCTCACGCGCCACCGCTCTTCTTTTTCGATCGATCTCGTAGAAGACCATCTGACTAAAGCTGTAACGCTTATTATAAGTCAGAGCAGTCATTGCCGACTGCATGGTCGCGCCCATGCCATCAGTGCCCGCCTTTCTCCCTGACATGCAAACAATCATGACATGCATGAGAAAGCGCCACTGGTCAAGTAAAAACCCCTTCCTTCTCTGCGTATCTCCCAAGGGACCTGAGTATCCCATCCTCAAAAACGCTCCATCACGGAAAGGAGCTACAAAGTCTGTCGAGTCATCCCTAGTCTCATCTCCAAAACGTAAAGCCGCCCGGATCTGTTCAGATGAGAACTGAACAATGTGATTGTTGACTGTTGCTCGCATCACCGGGGGCTCGACCCTACAATCATATTCCACGGTCTGCCAAAAATCCTCAATGTTGGGTAAGGATATCGGCAGAGTTGTCGTAATGGCGTGGAATATACGCGAGCGTAATAGGAACGTGATGATTTCACGAAAATCATCAACTCCGCTCACCTCCGGGTCTAATGTTATATACATGTTGTGACCCGGGAAGAACTGTCTCTGGTTATCACCACCGTCATCACCGCCTGCACCACCTATAGCAGCCATATCTGCACCAAACAAACTAAGTTAGATAAGCGACAAAGCAAATCACAAGTTCGCCTGTTACCATGAGCGAAGTTGTGATCTTTTCTGTATAGGCGAAGTTAAAGGTGGGGCGAAGTTGGGAAACAACTTCGCTTCAACTTTAACTTCGTCTGTTAACTGTTAAGTAAAAAAGTCCAGGCGAAGTTAATGGTAACTTCGCCTAACCACAACATCGCCTCATAAACTGTTTCAAAAATAATTATCAGGCGAAGTTAAACCTCAGGCGAAGTTACGGACAACTTCGCCTAAACTGTAACTTCGCCGAATATGAAACGGCATCAGTTAGGTTTATCGAACGACGTGATTTGGTCAATTTTGAGCTTGCGGATCTCGTAAAACTTGATTTAATGACGATTTAGACGATTAGATTGATTATGAACACGTAAAGATACGTTT
Source organism: Bidens hawaiensis (assembly GCF_021521415.1). NCBI lineage: Eukaryota > Viridiplantae > Streptophyta > Magnoliopsida > Asterales > Asteraceae > Bidens > Bidens hawaiensis. The sequence goes on along the minus strand of NW_027491152.1, from coordinate 1,928,608 downwards.
GAAAATCGGTTGTTAAGGATTCGAAAAACGAGAACGTGAATCGGGTCGAATCGACCGATGATTAACGTTACGGACAGCGAATAGGTGATACTATCAACACTACGCACCTATAACTCAGATTATAACTGGAAAAAGAACACAGATGAAGATCGATAAGTTCGCTGGGTTTTGAAAATAATGAACCAGTTTGGCCTTAAAACTTCTTTATATAGGGTCAGAATTTTACAGGCTAAGTTGTGGATAACTTCGCCTAATGCAGGCGAAGTTATGGACAACTTCGCCGGTATTAAAATTTTCAAAACAAACCCCTATAATTTGAACAATTTGCAATTAAGTTTTAAAAACAACCTTTAATGTGTTAACTGATACGATCAAGACCAAGTAACCAGATATAAAATCATACAACTACATAAGTAGAAAAATTTTAAAATTTAAAGTACACGGGATCAAATTTCAGTCTTGATAGGGACTACCATGTTTTAGAAAAGATCCGAACAGGAATCATACTAACTACGTGACTGTCACACAGATCCGTGTTCAGCTTTATTATGACATAAAGAGACAGGTTGTAAGCAGGTAATTAACTTAAAATGGTTTTCATCGTTTCTGTGATACGGGTTAGGTTCAATTAAGCTCAAAACTTAAGTGGGCAACAACTCAGAGATTATGATACCTCCTATCTATTCTCAAAGCGTATTTGGCTTTCCCCAAGTCACCCCGAGTTGACCTCAACCCGTAGTGTCTGATTAAATAGTAGGAACTCTTCGATCTTTGGACTCTTAATCCCGTTCTCTATCTTGCATCTTGATTGAGAAGTCTTATCATTATGAACTCTATAATGTCTCAATAACTAATTTTTTTTTTTTTTTTAGTATTTACACAAACTTCAGATAAACTACTGCAAGTCCCGAATCTGGATCACTGCAGTTTCTTGACACACTATCTTCACGGGAATCAGAACACTCACGGGCTCGTGTATAACTGGGTAATCGCTTTTCTGCCTATCATTCGGAAAGATATATATGGAGACATGCACAATTGTTAAGAAGTTTCCACGTAAAATCGAGTAGATTTAGTTAGTATCACTTCTACTTTTACGCACCATAAAAAGCTACCATGACATACAATGACTGTTCTAAAGTCTTTTAGGCCTAATAACTTCACTAGTTAAGCACACAGAATCAGTATATCTATCACTTTCCAAGGTTGGATCAATTTTCTGTTAAACATAGTAAAGGAACTTCTTACGAAGTAGTAGACTTGAAAAATAATTTCATCTCCCGGAAAAATTTTTAACTTCAATCGCCCCGATCAAATTGAAGTTTTCAGGTAAACGGCTATCCCGAAGATCCAATGGATCAGCTGGACCGACCACATACAAGTATGTGTCCTTCTAACTAAGTATGATTGACTAATTTTCAGCGAAAGAATAAAAACACATCATAAACCGCCCCGGTCACTTTCAGTCATCTGGTTAATGGCTATCTTTATATTCAACAAGTAGAAATGAGGACCAAACATATCCGAAGATATGTCCTTCAAACTGAGGCAACCGACATAATTCTAAACGATAGTGACGTTTTTTTTTCTTTCTTTTTTTTTTAAACAAAGACGAAAAACACGGTTACTCGGGATTGATCATCCCATTCAGCTCAACAAGGTTTTGAAAACGAGTTTTGTCAAACGCTTTAGTAAACAAGTCAGCGAAATTATCTAACGTATCAACCTTTTCGAGCACAATCAATTTCTTCTCAGCACAATCCCGTATAAAATGATGACGGATGTCAATGTGTTTAGTTTTGCAATGCTTTACGGGATTGTTAGTTACTGAGATAGCAGCAGTGTTATCTATGCAAATAGGAGTATGAGTGAAATTCAGACCATAATCGCGCAACTGTTGTTGAATCCAAAGAACCTGGGAGCAGCAGTTAGATGCTGCCATGTATTCTGCTTCACAGGTTGAAATCGCGACTGAGGTCTGCTTCTTGCATTGCCATGACACTAATCTGCCACCAAGAAACTGACAACCACCTGTAGTTGACTTCCGACTCTGATTGCACCCTCCATAATCAGAATCCGTGTAGGCGACCAACTCCAAGTCTCCTCCTCTCGTGTACCACAACCCCAGCTTAGGCTTGCCTTTGAGATACCGTAGAATCCTCTTCGCACCCTTCAAGTGAGATTCCTTTGGGTTTGCCTGAAAGCGAGCACAAAGACAAACAACAAACATTATATCAGGCCTAGAAGCAGTTAAGTACATTAAAGAACCTATTATTGCCCGATATTGAGTTGGGTCCACGTCTGCATCGTTGTCTGAATCAGCACCCAATTTGTGGTTGACGCAGACTGGAGTATCGTATGGAGTGCTGTCCTCCATCTTGAAGCGTTTGAGAACATCATGGACATACTTAGTCTGATGAATGAACATCCCATCTTTCTTCTGATCAACCTGCAGTCCTAAAAAGAATGTTAGTTCACCCATAGCACTCATTTCAAATCTCTACTTCATGACGGCCTCAAACTCCTGACACATGGCGACTTTTGATGCAGCAAAGATGATGTCGTCCACGTAGACTTGCACCAGTAGAAAGTCGCTCCCTTTTCTCTTAAAGAACAAAGTGCTATCAATCTTTCCCCGTTCAAAACCATTCTCAAGCAAGTAGTCGGATAACGTTTAGTACCAGGCACGAGGTGCCTGATGTAGTCCATACAGTGCTTTACTTAGCTTGTATACGTGATCGGGAAAGTCTGGGTCAGGAAAACCCGGAGGTTGCTCAACGTACACAACCTCATCGACTTTACCGTTAAGGAAAGCACTCTTCACATCCAACTGAAAAACCTTCATCTCCTTATGTGCAGCAAATGCCAAAAATAAACGAATGGCCTCCAATCTTGTCACAGGAGCAAACACCTCATTGTAATCAATCCCCTTTTGCTGATTAAAACCTTTTACAACCAGCCTCGCCTTATTCCTGATAATAATCCCTTTCTCATCTCTCTTGCATTTGAAGACCCATTTTGTGCCAATCGCATGCACATTCTTTGGTTTTGCAACCAAGTTCCATACCTCCATCTTTTTAAACTGGGCTAATTCTTCTTGCATGGCTTCGACCCACGAGTTGTCCTTGAGAGCCATTTGATAGTTCTTTGGTTCAATCTGGCTGATGAATCAGGTGTACAAGCATTCGTTGATTATGCCTGAATCTTTAATGCTTGTATAAACACATGTGTGCTCATTCAAGCTTTGTCTTGTTTGTACACCGTCGGACAGATCACCTATCACATTCTCCAATGGGTGATTTTTGTGAACTCTCCGCACTGACATCTAGATTGTCTTCCAGGTTCGAAGGTAGCTCATCAGTGGGTGATTGTTGTTGAGAGTGAAACTGATTGAAAAATTCTTCTTCAGTAGAGGCAGCAGGGGTATTGACAGCATTTGATGAGGAAGGCTGACATTCATCATACTTCGGTCTTTGCACATAATTGTCTTCCTCATCAAAAATCATCTTCGAAGCAATTCTTTCATCTACTTCTTCACAATCCAAATAACGTATATTAAAAGATTTGAAAAGTCTATCATAGTCGAAAACCCCAGCGGGTCCCGTGCTTGGTTTTGGTGATTTGTAACTTGTGATATCAGTGTTACAGACCACCTCAACCTTGCTGGTCGATGTATTAAAGACTCGTCTGTTGGGAGTCCCAATAACGTATCCGACTAAGATTCCTTCGTCGGCTACTTCACCAAATTTAGAATTTGTCTTTAATATCGAACACGGGGACCCGAATGGTTCAAGACCACTCAAGTTGGGCTTTCTCCCATGCATAAGTTCATAACATGTTTTATTTAATCTTTTAACAGTTAACACTCGATTAAGGATATAACAGGCTGTTGCAACAGCTTCAGCCCAGAACACCACAGGAAGTTTCGAATCAGCCAGTATGGTTCTGGCTCCTTCAATTAACGTTCTGTTCTTCCTCTCAGCCACTCCATTTTGTTGCGGAGTATACGGAGCACTGTACTGGTGTTTGATTCCTTTCTGTAAGCAGAAGAGCTCCATCTGATAGTTCTTGAACTCAGTCCCATTGTCACTCCTGATGAATTTAACTCTTTTTCCCATAATGTTCTCAACTTTGGTAATCAAATTTATTACCATCTGAACCGTTTCATCCTTTGACTTCAGGAAATATACCCAAGAGTATCGAGAGAAATCATCAGTGATCACCAAGCAATACGATGTTCCTCCTAGACTTTTTACATTCACGGGACCAAAAATATCCATGTGAAGTAGGTCTAGGGTACTGTCTATTGAGTTAACCTTCTTGGTGCGATGGGATTTCTTGTGTTGCTTTCCCTTTTTGCACGATAAGCATTGATCTTCAAAGTTGAAATTCTTCAAGGGAACACCCAGCACAAGCCCATTCTTGACAAGGTAGTTCATTTTTTGAAGATGAATATGCCCCATTCTCCTATGCCATAATTCGGACTCCGATTCAGTTGCTTTCGACAGAAGACACGATTCTTCTGTGGTCATCTCAGTCGACCTCATGTCCATTATATACGTATTCTTTTCTCTTGGAGCCTTCATAACAATCCAATCCTCTGGTATCTTAAAACCAGGATATAGCACGATCGCTTCATTCTTGGTGAAATGCACGGTGTAGTCTTTGTCACAAATCTGCGAAACACTCAGCAGATTGTGCTTCAGTTCTTCGACAAAATTTACTTTCTCTAACATCATCTTTCCGTTAGTCACCGACCCAATTCCTGTAATCCTACCACCGCTCTCTCCAGCGAAACTCACTCTTCCTCCCTGAACAGGTTTCCAATCGTGTAACAATTTCTTGTTACCCGTCATGTGCCGGGAACAGCCGCTATCCACAACCCATTGATTGTTTGCAGCCCTGTTCAACTGTTCCTGCACGATTAAAGCAGATGATTAAAATCTGGGAACCCAAGACCTATTGGTCTTGGGTCGATACATCCCGTACCTTGGCTGTCCAAAGTTAGTATCAGAATAGTTTCTGTAAGTCCTGAAAGGATACCTTATTGGAGATTGACTATGAGGCCATCCAAACCTTCTAGAATTAAGTGAATTATTACTTATGGTTTGGTTGTTAGCAGTGAAAAACTGAGATCTTTTTCTTTGAAAACCTGAATTAGTCCAATTTCTGAACTTTGATGAGTTTTCAGTTTTACCACTATTATAGTTACTGTTAGATCTGTTTTCAGTTTTTGAAGGCCTCACACCTCTGAATCTCTGCTTCAGAGGGCAATCAGCAATTAGGTGTCCTAATTGATTACATCTGAAATAACTCCTGTGTTCAACTTTCTTTTCAACAGTTGTTTTAGATGATGAGGCTACATTACTGCCCGTTGTCTCACATATGGTGGAACATACGGGTTTAGTGGAGATTTCTTTTCAGTTGTTTTATGTTTCTCTCCACTTTTTGGTAACACTGCCTTTTCTTTTGTCTCACACGACTCAGATGACTTGTCCGAGTTTGATGAGACAGGACTTGGAGCAGAAATCTTAACATTTGAAATAGGCTTACTTGTTTCGCCTTTACTAACTTCTGGTTCTTTACTAGTTACCTTAACCGGAACTGTCTGACTATAATTAACATCAACAGATTTCTGATTACTAGGATCATAAGTGTAATTATGATTGTACGGTGGCGGAACTTCATGATATCCAATTCCTCCCCTTTTAACTGGGGAACCTTGATCACTAACGAGGTGATCAAGTATAGCGGTGGAATTTCTAAATTTCTCAAGTTTCCTGTTAAGTTCCACCACTTTCACCTGGTGATCAGCTATCTGTTTATCCCTTTCAGCTATTAGTTTGGTTTTTTCTTCTAACACTTTATAGCTCAGATCAATTACTTTAATTTTTTCAGCTAGATTTGCTTTAAGACTTCTAATATCTTTTTCACTAGCTTTTATTTTTATTTATAACTATTTTCTCTAGCTTTAGTGAAATGATGTTCTTCTTTTAAGGTTTTAAATTGAGCATCCAAACTAACATACTGATCAGTTATAGTTGACAATTGTTCAGACAGATTTTCACACTTAGTGCAAGGGAGTTTAGTACTTACCTCGGTGAGCTGATCTTTCACATCTGCCATACAAGCTTCATTTTGAGCCTCTGCCATGTAAGCTTCACTTTCGCCAGTCACTTCCTCAGTATCTGCAGTTTCGATGTTCGCCATATTGGCCTGTTCGAACACTTCTTCAACATGCAGATTCCAGTTATATTCCCCATTCTGTCTGGAAATCATGGCCCTATTATCATTACCACCCCCATTCTGGTGTGTCGACCTGTTCTGACTACGTTCAACTCTCTCATTCGTGCACTCCTTCGCAAAGTGGCCATTCTGTTGACAGTTGTAACAGCACACCTTTGACTTGTCAAAACCCGGTCTCTCACCAACAAACTTCCTTCCTGTCTTCTTCATAAACCTCTTAACCCTTCTCACAATCATCGCCATCTGCCACTGCAGATCCATCTCTTCCAGATTATCAGCATCGATCTGATCATAGTCTTTTTCCAATATTGCTGGATCAACAATCTTACCCTGAATGTAATTTTCATACGAAGCAATAAAGGATGCATAGAGATCAAACTGCTGTTCAGCAGATTTAACACTCATGGGCATCCTTGAGTAGTTGTTGTTCGAAACACTTGGGGTAAAACTACTCTTGGTTGCTTGAGGGTTAGAAGCATTTGATCCTCCAGCTACAAAGCATACATCACCATTCATGTTGAGAGATACATGACCTTCAGGTGTTGAGTTAGCGCCCGACTCTCCCTTTTAGTAGTAAGCAGATGAATCAGACTTCGAACTTGAACTTGTATTAACCTTTGCACCATACATTCCTGGATCTTAAACCTGATCAGTAGGTGTCTCTTTTCGAACCATGTTTAGTTCAAAAGTTCGTAGCTTGTTAACTGCTGTTTCCAGGTCATAGTCAGCAAAGTCTTTGTCTTCTCTCATCAACACAGTGTACATCTCCCATTTCGGTGGGAGAGCATCAAGAAGCTTTTCAACAATTTCATCTTCTTTGTAAGCAATTGAATAATTGTTGAGTTCGGTCATCAGATGATAATATCTCGTGATGATATCATCAAGTGATTCATTCTTCAAGTACTTGAAGACCGAGAATTGGGTTTTAAGTAGTTTAATATTTGAAGCACGAATTCCCACATTACCCTCAAAACGGTTTTCAAGAGCTTCCCAAAGCTCTCTAGCAGTCTTATACTTTCTGAAGGTGTGTAGAATCTCTTGTGGAAGAGCCATAGTAATCGCAGCATGAGCTTTGCTTTCAGCCTCATACATTTTATTCTCTTCTTCTTCCATCTCTTTGTATTTCTTTATCTGATCACGACCCTCATACTCAGCAGTAGGTGGAATGAAACCATCTTGTATACATACCCACATCTTAGCATCTTGGTACTTGACATATTGTTCAAAACGATCTTTCCACGCTACATAATCGGTTTTCTTAAGCATCTTCGGTGCCTTTGTAGCCGAACCCGCTTCCACTTCCATCTTAACTAGTTCCGTAATGTTGATTGAAGACATCTTTCACGAAACACACAGAAACCCGAAAAATAACAATTTTATTTTTAATAGTACTGTAGGCGAAGTTGTTGATAACTTCGCTTAAGTCTGAACTTCGCTGATTCTGAACTTCGCTTTCTTTTTAAATTCGCCTGATTTGGCGAAGTTGTAGATAACTTCGCTTAAGGTAGGCGAACTTGTGAAGTAGGCGAAGTTGTGGGTAACTTCGCTGATACAGGCGAACTTGAGAAGGTAGGCGAAGTTGTGGATAACTTCGCTTAACCTTATATCTTCGCTGAAACCCTACGAACAGTGACGGCAACTTCGCCTGATGAAAACGATGAATATGCAGGTTAGATTTCTGGATTTTACGAGGTCTGTGAAGGTGTTATGGGTTGTTTATGATTGTAGGAGGTGAGTATAACACAAAAACTCAGAAAACTCGTCCCGCGAATAGTCGAACGGAACGGTTTCTACACCCGCGTGATAATACCGAACCACACAATCGAGCAAAAGCTATGATACCAATTGTAGGTTCCCAGCCGGATCTACACGAGATATCTCGTTCTACGTAGGTGCGGAATCTCTACGTAAGACGTTACGAGCGTAGAAGACGATACGAGTTAACACAATCGAACACACGTTACAATAAACAAATACTCGTTATATTGCAACCTTAAACATGTGATATCAATCACTGATTACAGGACTCTCTGACTCGTAAACTCGAATAATAAATCTCCTTTTGATTAAGCCGTAACCTAATTAATATATATCACGACAACTTCGCCTGGCATGTTCAGGCGAAGTTGTCCCTAACTTCGCTTGTCTAACAAGTTTGCCTATATCAGCGAACTTGTTAGCTAACTTCGCTTACATCAAATACAAAACATTGCAAACTCGATTACAGACACTAGACACTGAACTACTGACATCATGCACCAACAAGGAATTTGGAAATATCCGAAAAATCTGTCAAGAAAACAGTAGAACATTTTTCCAGATAATCGCTCAAGCATTTGATCGTTGAAAGGAAGTGGAAAATGATCTTTTCTTGTGGCGTCATTAAGCTTCCGGTAATCAATGCATACTCGCCAGCCTGTAATGGTCCTTATTGGTATTAGTTCGTCCTTCTCGTTCATTACAACTCTCATTCCTTCCTTCTTGGGTACTACTTGAACGGGACTAACCCAAGGTGAATCTTAGATTGGGTAGATTAATCCGGCATCAAGTAGTTTGATTACTTTCTTCTTCACCACATCTTGCATGTTGGGATTGAGACGTCTCTGATGTTGGACCACGGTTTTTTATTCTTCCTCCATGTGAATTTTGTGAGTACAAAAGAAAGGACTGATGCCCTTGATGTCCATAATCTTCCATACGATAGCCTTCTTATGGTTTTTGAGAACCTTAGGAAGTTCGTCTTTCTCTTCCTTAGAAAGGTGAGATGAAATAATTACTGGGAGTTGAGATCTTTTTCTAAAAAGGCGTATTCGAGATGGTTTGGTAGTTCTTTTAACTCTAAGGCTGGTGGTTATTCGATTGATGGTTTTGATTTTTCATTTCATTTAGTGATCTCATATATTACTTCTGATGCTTCCTGATAATCACCATTGATATTTTCGTTTTCTATTATGGGTATGCTGAGTGTTTTATTTAAGACTTGTGTTTCTAGCGGTTTATCGATGGTGGAATCTGGCATATAGCAACTCACGATGGAATCTAAGATGTCGACACAATGTAATGTGTCATCATGATGTTGCGAATATTGCATAGATTTTCCTATGTCAAAAGTGATTGCCTCGTCATTGACCCTGAGAGTGAGTTTACCGGTGCAAACATCAATAATAGCCTTTGCGGTGGCTAAAAAGGGTCTTCCTAAAATCAGAGGTACACTTTTGTCTTCCTCCATGTCTAAAATCACAAAATCAACTAGGAAAACAAATTTGTCAATCTTGACAAGCATGTTTTCAACAATGCCCCGAGGATATTTAACAGATCGGTCAGCTAATTGAATGCTCATGCGGGTGGGCTTTGGTTCTCCTATCCCTAGTTTTGCAAAAACCGCATAAGGCATTAAATTAATACTAGCTCCTAGGTCAGCCAGGGCATTGCTAACAGACAAATTTCTTATGAGACAAGGGATAGTAAAACTCCCTAGATTGGTCATTTTTGGTGGCAGCTTGCTTTGGAGGACAGCTGAACATTCTTTACTCAAGGTGACATGCGAGAGCTCCTCCAGCTTCCTTTTGTTGGTCAGCACTTCTTTGAGACACTTTGCATAGTTCGGCATTTGAGCAATGGCTTCGACGAAAGAGATGTTGATGTAGAGTTGTTTGAAGAGTTCTAAAAACTTCCGTACTGAGCTTCCAATCTCTCATGTTTCAGCCGTCCAGGGTATGGAATAGGTGGAACATAAGTTTGGACTGGTTCCTTAGGTTGTACGGTGCCTGTCGGGATCAGTCTTTCATGCGTTTTCTCAGGGGATTCCTTCTCCATAACTGGTTCTGAAGTTGGTAAGGCAATAGTGGTTGTGCCACTTCTTAGTGTAACCGCGTTGGCTACTGCATTTGGGTTTGTTATTGTGTTTCTTGGAAGAGCGCCAGGTGGTATTTCGGATAATTGTCGGGAAATTTGTTCGATTTGAGTTTTTAGATTATGTAGTGATGCTTGTTGATTTTTGAGAACGGCCTCATGTTTTAATAATACTCCGCTGATATCAACAGCTCTTGAGTCGGCCTTCTTCTCTGCTTCATTTTTTTCGTCATGAGTTGGATTAGCATTTCTTTGATTTTCGAGTAGCTTGGGTTTTGATGGCTACTAGAACTTTGATCTTGAAATTGGGGTTTAGGCTGGAAGGGTTGATTTATCGGTCTTTTTTCGAATCCTGGTAAGGTTTTAGTGTTACCTCCGTCTTTCTAGCTGAAATTCGGGTGGTTTCTCCATCCTAGATTGTAGTTGTTGCTGAAAGCGTTGTTCTGTCGAGCGATGAAATCGACTTGTTCCATGGCCATGATGACTTGTTTACAGTCACCCGTCTTATGATTTCCTCCACAAATGTCACAGATGAGTCTGGTTTTTGATAGTTCGGCTTGAAGTTGTTCTTTTTTATAAAGGGCTTCAAGCTGGGCTGTGACAAGAGTATTGGAATCGACGTGGTGTATTCCTTTATAGGTAGGTGTAGATCTTGGTGGGTTGTAAGCGAAACTCTTCTTTGTGGCTTCCTCCAGGACTTCAAATGCTTCGTTAGGTGATTTGGATCCCAGGTCTCCACCAGTGATTTGGTCGATGGCCTGTTTGTTTTGACTGGATTGTGCGTCAAAGAAAGTTTGTACTTGTAACCATACGGTCAGTCCATGGTGTGGGCATCTTCTGAGGAGACTTTTGTATCTTTCCCATGCTGCGTGTAGCGATTCATCATCATCGGTCCGGAATCCAGTAATGCTGGCTCGGTATTTGGCAGTTTATCAGGCGGAAAATATTTGAGGAGAAACTGTTAACCATTTGGTCCCAAGTGGTGATGGAACCAGAGGAAAGGGATTCTATCCATTCTAGGGCTTGACCCCTTAGAGAGAAAGGAAAGAGTTTAAGCTTGATTTGATAGTCTGAATAGTTTTGAATTTTAAAGGTTCCACATATTCGTAGGAATCGAGATGTGTGAGAAAGAGGGTCTTCGTCGAGTAGACCATGAAATTGAACTAAATTTTCCACCATATGAATGGTGCTTGATTTGATTTCGAAGTTTTCGGTGATTTCGGGTGGAGCCACTCCATTGCCATAGCCTTCGAGAGTTGGCTTGGCATACTGGCTCATGTTCAGCTCATTGTTCTGGGCCGCCATCATTCTTCGGTTTGATTTCTCCTGATGTGGTGGCGTCTACTGATTCGTCTTTGATTGCTTCGGCGGTTTCTGTAGTCCGTTTACGAGTTCGTCGACGAAAGAGTCGTTCCGGTTCAGAAATTGGAGAAACAAGCTCGGGCTCAGAAGTAGAGGACATACATGGGATTAAATCAAAATGAAAACTAAAGTAAAATTTTTTTAGCTAAAGTAAGTCTAAATTAAACTATGAGTTAGGCTAAGCTATTTTAAACTAAACCAAGGTCTAAATTAATTAAGCTAGAGTAAAGTAAGGTAAATAAATGTTAAAATTAGGCTAGCCGTAAAATTATATAGTTTAATTTTTAGTAAAAAAATAAGATAGAAGTTAAAAATTTGTACAATTATAGACAATGATTAAATTAAAACTTGTATCGTTCTTAGAAACGTACCGTGTCCCCGGCAACGGTGCCAAAAACTTGATGTGTGCTGTACGTTGCGGTTAATTATTAATAGATGGAATGATTTGGATATTTAGCTTTTTGCACAAGATCGTGTTTTAAATTTATAAAAGTGATTTCTACAAAGACTAAACACACACAAAATAGGCAAGTGTATCTATCGTATATGTAGAATAGTATTGGTAAGAACAAGTATCGATCCATGGACACAAATGTTTCTAATGATAAATCGTTGTTTTACTTATATCGGAGGTTTTAATTATTTTGGGGTTAATTTTTGAACTTTTTATAAAATATAAGTACTTATATATATAATATATAGGTGACCAAGACGAGAGATTCTGAACGAGTTGTTCAATTATGCGAAGGTTACCATCTAAGATCAAGAATCCACTCCATTTTAGCATTGATAATTAATATTCAAACATGTGGTAAACTTACCATAACAATATATGATAGATAGCTCCTTAAACCTTAAGTGAGCATCTTTGGCACTAAGGAGGTAACATGCGCATTTTAAAGTCCACGCTTTCCTAATGTCATGTCACCTCAATGATGTCAATTTAAGTTGGAAAGTAGTTTCGTAAAGTAGAAAGGTTAGGATTGAATTCGATTTCTCAAATACCAATTATAATAACTTCGGGTGGTTGTAGTTTAGTCACACAACCTCCACTTGGTTGATTTATGTTGGTTATAATTACACATTCCATTAACATATGATTTCTTTAACTAACATGATATCCTAAGCAAAGCCATTTTCGGGTTACCAAGACTTAGAGAAATACATCATAACTTATATCTAATCATTTCTACGTACAATATAAGGATCCTTGTTTCGATAATGTATCAAAGTATTTCTATCTTTCAAGAACCTGAATCGATCATGAACGATTGCCAATAGAATTGAAAACCACCACCTATGAATTAGTGATTTAAGATGGTGATACATTTCTCATCAAAAGATAATTGTAATATAACCATGTACTTTACTAGACTACACCAAATGTTTTGTATAATTATAAAGTAAAACAAAGCTTCTTCATAGATTTTAGATGGTAAAAGGAGTTTAGCTCATAATGAGCATGATGATAAACATTAAGATGAATGATGATAACAAATACATGATTAAACTTGGAACAATCTAGCCAAATGTAGATGAATCTTCCTTCTTAATGATGATGATGGTTGATGGTGATGACCTCCAAGCCTTCAAATTCTTCACTAAATCTTCTATGTGAGTGTGAGTGTGTGTTTTTATAAGAGAAAACCGGATAGAATTCTTTTCAAGGCACACTTCTCAAATGACACAAGAGCCTCTATTTATAGGCTGTCTAGAGCTAAAAGCACGGCCCCGTGCTTTATTAAGCACGGTCTCGTGTCTACGTGTCCCAGTTGTATGTTGTCAGATTGTACATGATGACTCACCAAGGCCCCGTGCTTCCTGAGGCACGGACCCGTGCATTTTTATGACATGTGCCAATTTCATTTTGTCTTTTCTGAAAGGTGACCATGACCCCGTGGTTGAGAGGCACGGTCCTGTGCTTTTGTTCCCAGTTTTTGTCTTTTCTTGTAGATTTTTGTCTTTTCTGGTGTTCAGAAGCATGGGGGCGTGTTTCTTTGTTTTTCTTGTGTTTTCTTATGTTTTTCTTCGTCTTTTCACTTGTTTCTTCGTTTGGGGCTTGGTTTCACCTGAAATTATATTTTATTAGGATAAGTAGCCTTTTATGCTATGTTATTTGATAGAAATTGCAGTTTTTAGAGATTATTTGATGCCGAAAAGATGTATAATTTTATGTACATCACTATGTCCAACAGAAGTTAGAGGGATTCGCCATCCTAACTTACTACGTCGGACGTAGAACTCACATACCATCCCTGTACATGCATACAGATACTTCACATATACAATAAATACATTACAGCATTAGAACACTCTAGGCGTTCTTTACATCATTCATTTAACAACCATAACCCTTGTCGATACGTGCAATATCCAAAGATCGCTCACGCCCTGACAAGTGTTTATTTGTAATGTTCATACATCATCCGTACGTTACATATAACATTCATATCTTTATCTCTAACCAGACAGTAAGCGCAATATCCGAAGATTGTTCGCGTACCGAAAAGCAATCATTCATGCCTGTCACATATATATCATATATGGCATACACTTACCACTTAAGGTAAGTTTATTAACTAATCACATCGAGTATGCACACAACCCCGAAAACATAACAAGGAAATGGGGCTACAAACTCACCTGAACTCAGTTAATATTTACTCCTTCTTTAGCTGTGCGCGACTAACTGTATAACAATTACACATATCAATTAAATACTACTATCCATATCGCGTATCTAGTCTATTTACAATCCTCAACGAACGGGGGTCCGGGGGCAGCGCCCCTGGCAGCGGGGTCTATGGGCTGCAGCCCCTAGCAGGGTCAAAGGGGCAGAGCCCCTGGCTGGGGTCGAGCTGACACATTTTCTATTATGAATCAAGCCTAATTTGTTATCAGATCACAGTCTAATTCGTTATCTAGCATATGATCTGATTCGTTATCCAGCTTCGTTGTCCTGATTCGTTATTCTAATTCGTCATCTTTCATAACGAATTGGACCTTTATAACGAACTGGTCTTTTAACGAACTGAACTCTTAACGAACTAAACCCTCAACAAACTGGGGTTCATTCGTCAGTTCTTCCTTAACGAACTACTTAACGAATTGGAGCTTCTTCGTTACTTATCCTTAACGAATGACTTAACGAACTGCTTCTAGTTTGTTACTTCCTCTTAACGAAATGGATTAACAAATTGACTTCTAGTTCGTTAAGTCACCGCTAACGAACTAGGGTTAGGAGAAAATGTCAGAGAACATTCTCTGACATCCATACCTCGTACAGCCAACTCCGGCGCCGCTTTTCCGGCCCCGCGTTTACCAGAAAACCGGGATCTCGCCAGAAAAGTGAGATCTCACTTGTTTCACCACCGTTTTCATCGTGTTTCATCCCGTTTGCTCCATATCTAAGTTAGGGTGATCCCTAAGCTCATCTTAGGTTCGGTTTATACCCGATTCCACCCGGATCTCGGGACTTCAACAGTTTAACGGTGTTGGCTCGTTGTTTCGTGACTAAATCTAACGAGTTTGAGCTCATACAACATAATACTATCATTACCTTAGCTCGGGATCAGTTTTCTATCTTGATTTCAGCTAGAGAAAGAAAGTAGGATGGGAGAGAGCTAAGTGTGTGTTTTGGTGGTGTATGGAATATGTGTGAAACGAATGAAAAATGGGAATTTAAGGTTTATATAATTATGGATCATGGGCTTAAGCTCATGGTCTCTTCATTCTTTCTCAGGTCCATAACCCATATCCATAACCCAACACTAGCCCGACCCATACTAACTCCTACTTTATTTATTATTTCTTCGCTAACCCGAGTAAACTTTCCCATCCATATTAACTAATATAGTTAATATCACTTTAGAAATTTCGGGATGTTACAAGTCTTCCCTCCTTAAAGAGGTTTCGTCCCCGAAACCTAGCTTATTCCTTGTAAAGGAACAATTCCTATATTCACGTATTCTATTGGATTGTATTTGCTTTCTGGGTTATCCTCCTTACTCCTGACTCGCAGTCATCGAGTTGTGTTCACGTGGTTTAGCTATTAAGGTAGCTTGTCCATGAGGCCCTCGATGTATCAAATCTTGTTTCGCCCTTCAAAGGGACCTTGTTTCATACTATTAAACACTATTGTCTATAACAACATTTTTTCACAGCATAAATAATCATTCATAACCAACTAAATATAATACACGTCATAGATAAGCATAAGTCTTTAAACATTAACACAAAACAAGTTCTTAGGCAATCATAATTAAAACCAAATAAAACTATTGCATAAACAATTATTCCTTCATCGAGTGTTCCTCCCTGCAGTTCTCCTAAGTCTTTACCCTTTCGCACCTCCTGCCCCTGTTTCCTTGCAATCCCTAGCCATGTGATCAGCTTTTCCGCATTTGAAGCACTTCGGACGATCAGGTCATTCTCGAGAGTAATGCCCACTCTTTTCACACCGATAGCACCTGTCTGTCCCAGTCTTGCATTCTCCCTAGTGCACTTGCCCACACGTCTTACATGCATCCTTGTTTCCAACCTTAGCCTTCCTCTCATCAGTTGTTTTCACCATATCGCCAGACCGCTTAGCAGAGGTAGCCCATTTCTTCTCCTTCTTTTCCTCCACCACAACATCATCCTCAGCCAGGTCAGCATAAACCACTTATGCCAGCCTGACAGCCGAATCAAAGGTAGCAGGTTTATTTGCCCTGACTAACATGCGGACTTTTTTTGGAAATCCCCTCACATAACACTTGATTCTTTTAGCCTCAGTGTCAACCATATCAGGTACCAACCTAGGCAGTCAGTTGAATTCAGTAGTATACTCGCGGTGTGTCATATTTCCCGCCTTCAGATTCAGAAACTTCATCTCGGTCCTCTCAACCTCGGCATCAGCACAGAACTTTTTCATCACTAACTCCTTTAGGTCATTCCATCTCATTGCCTTAATCTCTTCTCGAGTCTTCCTTTGTTCCACGGTTTCCCCCAGTACATAGCCTCATCTTCAAATGATTGAGTAGCATAACCCACTGCTTGGTCGGGACGACACTCGCTAATTCGGATAATCTTGTCATTTTGTGGTTATCCATTGGAGAGTAGCTATTGCATCTCCCAAACCAGTTAGCTTCGGCAGATCGCAACCTTTGAATGACTTGTAGTTTCACCCACCTCGGCCCCTCCTCCTATCATCAACCTTCACTGACCTTACCACACTCGAGGCCTCCCCTTCCCCTTCATCATCTTTCTTACCATTTCCTCCTGACCCATTAGCAGTTCTCCTATGACTTATAGCAGATCTTTCAGGATTCTGGTTCTTCATAGCAGCGGTTACAGCTTGAACAATGGCTTCTTGAACCGCAGGGTCAAGTTGAACCCCTTCGTTGTTGCTCGAGTTTCCTCCAGCTGCGCTTCCTTCGTCTCCGGCGTTGGAAGCTGCTTCTACGAGGGTTTTCGGACAAGACGAGGCCTGCCACGACGTCCAGTGCGACCTCAAGTTCCAAAAATTTCTCCAGCTCCTGCCATTCGTATTCTGGAAGAGGAAAACACAAACGTCATCACTCGAGGAATTATTTAGCTCATGGTTCGTAAGGTAAGTAGTTAGTGACACTGATCAGGTGTAATTAACTATTTGCATTACTCCTCAGGCTCAACATACTTCCCTTTGTGATTTCACTTATGCTAGTTTCTACTTTAAACAGTTAATCAACCAAACAATCAATTTATCTTATCCCTAGCCTGCATATATCCTTCCTTTAACAATTAAGCGAACATCTGTATACATTATTCAACATACCTTACCGTTATTGAGCTTGCTTGAGTGACACATGGCTATCTTGAACTAGCATCTTCTTTCTTTTTTTACTTAAATCCCATTTTCTATTCGAGTCAAAGCATGTAGGATGCTTAAATCTCTCGAACTTTGCTCTGATACAAACTTGTAAGGCCCCGATCCCGGTAGCCCTACTTTGGCGTTGGATTTACTCATAAACCCAGTTCAACAAATCAGAGTTCATTAAAAAGTTTCGCGAAAACATTAACTTGAATCATTCGATACATAACATTAATATTTTCATTAAAATCATAACATAAAACGTTATATTTAAAACATCATTTCTTCCATCTTTAGATGACAGCCGTTCAATCCATGCCATGTGCCCTCCTCAAGCTAGCTCATTAAACATATTCACCAGCGTGCATACTAAAAGTCAGCTACGCTGAGTGAGTTCTAGTTAATCAGACGACATACAATACGTACACATATCATACCTACATTCATATCAAAGATACATATACACACTTAACCAGTTACCCTACTACCATACATACATACATACATACATACATACCTACATACATACATACATACATACATACATACATACATACATACAGTCACCAACCCCAGTCTACCGAGAGTACGTTCATAGTCCGCCGTCTATACCTGTACTCAAGGTCGTGAACACGTAAAAGGTCGCAGTCCTTACCTATGTTCACCAATTATGGTACGTGCAAGGTCCGCAGTCCTTCCCCATGCCATCCTACAATAAAAACACGTACAAGGTCCTCAGTCCTTCCCTATGTTGCAACCTAAACCATAGCACGTACGAAGTCCGCAGTCCTCCCCTATGCTACCACAACACAAATATAGCACGTATAAGGTCCGCAGTCCTTTCCTGTGCTGACGCCTATCTACATTACGTATAAGGTCCGCAGTCCTTATCTACGTTGGCGCCTATCTCCTATAACACGTATAAGGCCCACCATCCCTATCTACGTTTACATCTATCATCTACATCACGTATAAGGCCCGCAGTCCTTAACTACGCCATCACCTGCCAAGTCTATGTCCAACAGAAGTTAGAGGGATTCGCCATCCTAACTTACTATGTCGGACGTAGAACTCACATACCATCCCTGTACCTGCATACACATACTTCACATATACAATAATTACATTATAGCATAAGAACACTCTAGGCGTTCTTTACATTATTCATTTAACAACCATACACATTGTCGATACGTGCAATATCCAAAGATCGTTCACGCCCTGACAAGCGTTCATTTGTAATTTTCATACATCATCCATACGTTACATATAACATTCATATCTTTATCTCTAACCGAATAGTACGCGCAATATCCGAAGATCGTTCGCGTACCGACAAGCAATCATTCATGCCTATCACATATATATCATATATGGCATACACTTACCACTTAGGGTAAGTGTATTAACTAATCACATCGAGTATGCACACAACCCCGAAAACATAACAAGGAAATGGGGCTAGAAACTCACCTGAACTTGGTTAACAGTTACTCCTTCTTTAGCTGTGCGCGACTAACTGTTTAACAATTACACATATCAATTAACTATTACTATCCATATCGCGTTTCTAGCATATTTAAAATCTTCAAAGAACGGGGGTCCGGGGGCAGGGCCCCTGGCAGCGGGGTCTAGGGGCGGCAGCCCCTAGCAGGGTCCAAGGGGCAGAGCCTCTGGCAGGGGTCTAGCTGCCAGGTCATACATTTTCTAATTATTATCTAATTCGCTAACACATTTTCTATATTGAATCAAGCCTTATTCGTTATCAGATCACAATCTAATTCGTTATCTAGCATATGATCTGATTCGTTATCCAGCTTCGTTGTCCTGATTCGTTAGCTGATTCGTTATTCTAGTTCGTCATCTTTCATAACGAATTGGACCTTTATAACGAACTGGTCTTCTAACGAACTGAACCCTTAACGAACTGAACCCTCAACGAACTAGGGTTCATTCTTCAGGTCTTCCTTAACGAACTACTTAACGAATTGGAGCTTCTTCGTTACTTATCCTTAACGAACGACTTAACGAACTGCTTCTAGTTCGTTACTTCCTCTTAACGAAATGGATTAACGAATTGCCTTCTAGTTCGTTAAGTCACCGCTAACGAACTAGGGTTAGGTCAGAATGTCAGAGAACATTCTCTGACATCCTTACCTCGTACACCCAACTCTGGCGCCGCCTTTACCGAAAAATCGGGATCTCACCGGAAAGCGAGATCTCGCCCGTTTCACCACTGTTTTCACCGTTTTTTGTCCCGTTCGATCCAGATTTGAGTTAGGGTGATCCCTAAGCTCATCTTAGGTTTGGTTTATACCCGATTCCACCCGGATCTCGTGACTTCAACGGTTTAACGGTGTTGGCTCGTCGTTTCGTGACTAAATCTAACGGGTTTGAGCTCATACAACATAATACTATCATTACCTTAGCTCGGGATCAGTTTTCTATCTTGGTTTCAGCTATAGAGAGAAAGATAAGTGTGTGTTTTGGTGGTGTATGAAATATGTGTGAAATGAATGAAAAATGGGAATTTAAGGTTTATATAATTATGGATCACGGGCTTAAGCCCATGGTCTCTTCCTTCTTTCCCAAGTCATTAACCCATATCCATTACCCAATACTAGCCCGACCCATACTAACTCCTACTTTATTTTTTATATCTTCGCTAACCCGAGTAAACTTTCCCATCCATATTAACTAATACAATTAATATTACTTTAGAAATTTCGGGATGTTACATCTACATCTCTCCAACAGGATTAAAACCAAAGGTGTAGCATTTAGGTTATTAATAGGTTCAAATTGATGATACAAATTATGTGGTGAAAAATTGTTTTAGATTATTGTGTAGAGGGATAGAGTTTTTAATTTTGAAAAGTCATGGTGCAAGTTTGATTTACACCTTTAGTTGCATTTTGTTAAGGGCTGTTTAGTGCGTCAGATTAATTGTAAACAAGTTGGGTGAAAATGTTTGAAAGGTTGCAATGAGTAACTTTGTAATTTTATTTTGAAGACCAGACGTCAACAATGCAGAATGCTAAACAGTATCGAGACCCACCGCATCGCGCGGGTTTTCTACTAGTGTGTGTGTGTGTGTATAACCATCATTATCATTTATATAATACTACCTTTTATCCCCCGTATTACGGGGGTTTTACATTATTAGTTTATAATATTTTGATTTTAATTTTATTTATTGTACAAAAGTTAATAATATACTTAGTATTTGATGATGAAAGGGTTTCACAAATAAAGAGATGTTATAACCCATTTTAAAAGCTGGTTGGGTTTGATGAGATCTATGACTCGCTTATTTTTTTTAATATAAAATTGGTTTTTAATTATCAATAACATATATCTTTTTTTTAATAAAATCATATATTAATTTCTAGTATATCCTTATTTTATAGGATAATAATGTTCATATCAAATATCTAGTGAGATTAAATAATAATTTCATGAGATGTTATAATTCGTTTAACGAATATCAGGGTTTGATGAGACCCATACCAGTGAATTCGGGTCAAATGCACGAGAAGCCTGCATTTACAAATAATGCAATCTGGTGGCTTGAGAGAATATAATTTTAAATCTTTCGGGTTTATATATATTATAGATTAGATCAAAATATTAATTATACCTTATTATATATTAGTTTGGTAATTATTGATGGTGTTAGGCCGCGTACCCGGTAGCCCTACTTTAACGTCGGATTTACTCATAAACGCAGTTCTTACAATCTAAGTTAATTAAACTTTTGCGGAAACGTTATCTTAAAGCATTCTTTACAAAACATTAAATCTTTTATTTGATACCATAACACAAAACATTATATTTAAAACATCATTTCTTCCATCTTCAGATGCCAGCCGTTCAATCCATGCCATGTGCTAACCTCATGCTAAATCTTTGGTCCAATCACCTGCGTGTATACTAAAAGTCAGCTACGATGAGTGAGTTCTAGTTAATCAAGCAACTTATCATAAAACCACTACATGCATTTTATACGTATCCGAAGACACATAGCCCACTATTTGACCTGCTCACCTTACCACTTAACCTCTTATTTACCCCTACCGCTTAGCCACTTTAATAACGAATAACTTTATGCCACTTTAATAACGAATAACGTTATGCCACTTTGCCACTCTAACACTCTTACTAGACCCCTATCCACTTCTATCACACTCTACTTCTACTTGTCTACAACACACTTTATATTAGTTTAACATTTACATAATAACGAAGTTACATCACAACATTTACACACACTCATAACCACTTGGGGATCATACCCAAATGACGGTACGCGCAACATCCGAAGATCGTTCACACACCAACTAACGTTACCTTCCCTGTCTACACGTGCAATATCCGAAGATCGTTCACGCACCAACAGACATCCATTCATAACATATATAAATATATCACATCAAACATTATAGCATACACTTACCACTTAAGGTAAGTGTATTCACACTTCAAATCGAGTATGCACACAGCCCCGAAAACATAACAAGGAAGTGGGGCTAGAAACTCACCTGAACTCAGTTACGTTCACTGATTATGGCTATTCCTTTCTCGAGTTTTGCACGGCTAACTGTATAATAAGTACATGTATCAATTAACTATCACTACTCATCATATTTCCAGTTTAATTATAACCCTTAACGAACGGGGGTCCGGGGGTAGCGCCCCTGGCAGCGGGGTCTAGGGGCGGCAGCCCCTAGCCGGGTCCAAGGGGCAGAGCCCCTGGCTGGGGTCGAGCTGTCTTAAAAATTTTATTTCCATTAACTGTCTTAACACATTTTTCAGTACGATTTAAATTATCATCTAATTCATTATCACATTTTCTATAACAAATTAAGCCTAATTCGTTATCAGATCATAGTGTAATTCGTTATCTAGCACATGATCTAATTCGTTATCCAGCTTCGTTGTCCTGATTCGTTAGCTGATTCGTTATTCTAATTCGTCATCCTTCATAGCGAATTGGACCTTTATAACGAACCCGTCCTTTAACGAACTGAATCGTTAATGAACTGAACCCTTAACGAACTAGGGTTCATTCGTTAGTTCTTCCTTAATGAACTACTTAACGAATTGGAGCTTCTTCGTTACTTATCCTGAACGAACGACTTACCGAATTGCTTCTAGTTCGTTACTTCCTCTTAACGAAATGGATTAACGAATTGCCTTCTAGTTCGTTAAGTCACCGCTAACGAACAAGGGTTAGGTCAGAATGTCAGAGAACATTCTCTGACATTCTTACCTCGTACTCCCAACTTCGGCGCCGCCTTCGCCGAAAAAACGATATCTTAGCCGTTTCACCACTGTTTTCACCGTTTTTCGTCCCGTTCAATCCAGATCTGAGCTAGGGTGACCCCTAAGCTCATTTTAGGTTTGGTTTATACCTGATTCCACCCGGATCTCATAACTTTAGCGGTTTAAGGTGTCGGCTCATCTTTTCGTGACTATATCTAACCGGTTTGGATCTCTACAATATCATACTATCATTACCTTGGGTTGATGCTCGGTTTCTTCTTTCTATTTCGCCTACAGAGAGTAGGATGAGAGAGAGCTAAGTGTGTATTTTGGTGGTGTACGGAATATGTGTAAATGAATGATTTAGGCATAATGAAGGTATTTATATGATGGGTCATGGGTTTAAGCCCATGGTCTATCTTCCTTCCATTTTAACCCAAGTCCATTACCCATATTACTTAACCCAACACAAGCCCGATTCGCATTAACCCCTACTTTATTTTATTATTTTCCCACTAACCTGAGTAAACCTTCCCACCAATAATAAATAATAAAATTAATATTATTTTAGAAATTTTGGGATGTTACAGATGGGCCATATTACCTTTAAATAACTAATAAAGGTTTCCCCTTTTGTGTATATAAAGAGAGATAAATATTAACATTATAACCTAATCTCGCACGCATACAATTTTGTGTGCCTCCTCTCTCCTAAACCGTGTTCCTCTCAAGAACCCTAACATCATCCTTAACTATAAATCCTAAAGGGGAACTAGATCAGGTCGACAACTATGTCGTCTACATCTTTCTCCGATTCGGTTTCTACTCTCCATATAATAAACATGTACACATATAATTATAGGTTTATCATATTCTTCATGTTTTCCATTATCACCGTGAGGAATTTATCAACATGTGGTATCGAGAACAATGTTGTTTAATCGGTTCTTCATGGTTTTCCATTAAATCGGGATATAAACCGGAATACTAGAATCTAAAGTCTTGATAAACCCTAATTTTGATTTTAATTATGCTTGTACTTATTGAAATCGGTTTATATATAAACTGTTTAAAACTTTTAGAACCCGATTTCACATTAAAAACCTGTTAAAAATTTATGGTTTTTTGGGTGATGTTCTTCGTTTTCATCATGGGATTTTTTTGAAAATAATAAATATTTTGGTTAAAATTTGGATTATGATTGTGTTTTTCCTAAAATAATTGGATAAACAAATCTCCAAAGATTTTTATAAAATTTGAATAATTATTAAGAATATAAATTTAAAAATAAAACAAATCTTGGAGATAAAATTAATCCCTAACAATTTGAACCAAAATATTATTACCTTAAATAATTTTTGGATTTTAGTGCTTACCGAAATCTTGGTCAAACTGAGATTTCATCAAAACCAAAATCTCATTGAAACCGAGATCCCATTAAAAACTGAAAAATTATTAAAAAAACGAAAACAAAATAAAAACCGAGAACTCAAGTGCTGACCGAGAACTCATAAGTGTTGACCGAGAAGTCATAAGTGTTGACTAATAACTCATAACTTGACTGAAAACTCATTACTAGAATCGAGAACTCATTACAAAACCGAGAACCAAAACTTTTCTATATTAAACATGTTACGGTTAACTAATTAAATGTTTTGTAAACACTTAAAATTTAAAAACCTTTTACAAAACATAAAAGCTTTACTTGAATTAATTTTGATGTATCACTTCTGTCCAAAGGTGATGTGTTACATCTACCCCTCATTCAAGTCTAATTACAAAGTTTTGTTAAATGTCTCATTTCTATCCAAAGGTGACGTGTTACATTTATAACTAGCAAAGTTAACTCGTGCATAATTAAAATAATTGTCTCACTTCTACTCAAAGATGACGTGCTACGATTGTTTTGCACACATATACTTATTAAAATTTTAAGTATCTCCAAAAGTGATTTATTTTTTTGTTTAAGTAAAACTTATAATTATAGTCTATTAGTTTGATGTTAATAATAAACATATCACATATTTAGTAAAATATAATGATCCTCACATTAATGATCCTTCATCATTCTAATGATCATAAATTTTAATATATATTATTTTAATATCCCATAACATTACTCAATTTAATTTTCTTCTAGAAATTACTATCTCATTCAAGTCATCTACTCTAATCTCAAACCCAAATATGTTTTACTTCATAAAGTGTTTCATTAACTTTTAGTTCTTCTCGTTTTTTGATTATCATCAAGACATGACCATCTCGTTGCTCCTTCTAATAATATTAATAAAGAAGAAACCTAGAGCATGAAAAATGGGATGAGTCAAACATAATATCTCTTATGATAATCAATAAACTCATACTATCAACTTGAGTTATTCTGGATTTAGTTTTTCCTAAAACTAATCTAATTTCTATAAAATAATCAAAAAGACTCCTAAGATGCATGTGTTCATTGAAAATTCTAACTATAAGGTTAAATGACATTACTGAATACATCATAATGTACAATATCATGACCCATAAAATGTGGGCTTACACATGGAAATAAGTACAATTTTTTAGTAAATTATACACTAAAATTTTCAGTAGTACAATTTGGTGTCTTAAGAATAAACTATAACACTCAGAAGTACCAAAGGAAAATGAGTGTGTTGATCATCAACATATGTACAAGAAAAGAAATGTTTGGTACTGGAAAATAAGACGTTATTTAACTCATTACCACTAAAACCTAGAAGAGGATAATTATAAGGTTCATAGACAAAATACAAGAATTACTTCCATCTTTAAGTTCTCTAAGGAGAAGTATAATTACAAAAATATGCCAATATATTAGGCATAAGCAACAAGACTATCCATAATTAAAAAGAACAACCGGCTAAAACTGAAAGTTCTATAAAACTAATGATATTTAAGTATGTTAATCCTAATATTCCCATTAACACATGATTGGTTGAGTCTACTTCTATATGTTTACCCGAAATCAACAAATAACTAACATGAGTGTTAGTGACAAATTTAAATGTTAATGTTATTAGAACCATGAAAATTTGTCTTCTAATTACGCTTTATGATACCTTAAATAATCTGAAGATTAATAAGAATTTATTATCAATACTTAAGCTACATTATGACAGTTATGAGGTTTCTAAGCCAACATAAAGTTACCTTTACCTTAAACTCTCATGTCATTTGTTATTAATATATGGATTGAAACATTTATAAAATAGAACTAGATGATATTATATACTTTCACGACTTTTGTTATCTTGCAAATAAAAATTTAACAAAAGACAGATGAGACCTATAAAATTCGTCCATTAAAACCAAATTTCATGAGAAATCATGACATGGTTTATGAGGGTGATTTTTCATAATCTCATGCTAAGTGATTTTAAATCATATGTTAGATGCCCTAAACATTACTTGGCTTAAGAAATAAGTGTGGGTCCACCAGAAATTATATTTCACTTCCATTCATGGAACTTATTCAACGAAATATTCAGATATAATTCTTTATCATTTAATAGGCTATTTACTTGTATCTAATCTATCTTCTATGGTCCACGGTCTTAAAGGGATCCATTCATATATACTTAATATGATTTCTTCTAAATGTGTCCATAAGTTTATTATGACATCTAGACATTAATGAAATCAAATCAAGCCTGACATACATATGACAGGTTCCCACGTCACACACATCATTGAAACTTCTCTTGTATTTTTCCTAGAGATATTAAAAATCAGTGGGAGCCTTAAGTGTCTCAATCATAATTTACAAGATTTGCAAGAGGTGATATTATCTCAATTACATCTCTTTTTGTAAGGCCCCGTTACCGGTGCCTCACTTTTAACGTTGGATTTACTCATAAACATAGTTCTAAATATCAGAGTTAATTAAAACTTTACGCGGAATATAAATCTTTCATAAACATCACATATCAAATCATAAACATGTCTTAAAACATTCCTCTTGTCTTTCAAAATCAAAACATAACTTATAAAACATAACAGGTCTTCAGATGCTAGACTCATATTCTTCTGCCATGTGTCCCCGCTCAAGCCAGCTGTCTCATTCTACTCACCTGCGTGCATACTAAAAGTCAGCTACGCTGAGTGAGTTCTAGTTAATCATACATCGTACAATACATTCACTTACCTTCAATCATGCATCCGAAGATACATAATAATTACTTTACTAATTTACTTTTATTTCATACATACTTACATACTTTATTACTTTCATACTTTATATTTACTGTCCACTCTATCTCAGATATTATTAGGATCTGATCCCTTTCTTTTCTATCTCAGATATTATTAGGGTCTGATCCCTCTTTCCTTTGTCTATCTCAGATATTATTAGGGTCTGATCCCTTTCTTCTCTATATCAGATATAAGTTGGGTTCTAATCTCTTTATACTTCTCTATCTCAGATATTATTAGGGTCTGATCCCTTTCTTCTCTATCTTAGATATTATTAGGGTCTGATCCCTTACTTCTTCATCTTCGTACATTCTTTCTTTACATACCTGTAACATACATATTCTTTCGTCATTCATACATAATCATGTGTTGCACATATATATATCATACACATACCTCCCTTGTCAATACAATAATTTTCGAAGATCGTTCACGTACCGATAAGCTTTCATTCACATTCAAGATATACATAAATGACATATAAATCATACATGGCATACACTTACCATTTAAGGTAAGTGTATTAACTATCACATCGAGTATGCACACAGCCCCGAAAACATAACAAGGAAATGGGGCTAGAAACTCACCTGAATGCGGTTAAGTTCACCGATAATCATAATCCCTTTCTTGAGCTGTGCACGGCTAACTGTTTAATATTTACATGTATCAATTTACTATTACTACTCATATCGTATTTATATCTTTATATAACCCACAACGAACGGGGGTCCGGGGGCAGCGCCCCTGGCAGCGGGGTTCTAGGGGCGGCAGCCCCTAGCAGGGTCCAAGGGGCAGAGCCCCTAGCTGGGGTTAAATTATTATTTTCTTTAATTGTCTTAACGTATTTTTCATTAGGATTTTAAATTATTATTATAACTCTCATGTATTCGCAAGCGGTCACAATGTAAGCGAACATACGTGTAAGCGAATTTAACCAGTAGTGAACTTAACCAGCAGCGAACTTATCAGTGGCGAACTTATTTCAAGCGAACTTGGTCAGCTGGCGAACTTGTTGATAGGCGAACTTATCAACAAGCAAAGTTATAGCCAGCGAACTTAGTCAGTAGGCGAAGTTATACAGTAGCGGCTACGGGTTTGGTTTATATCAATCTTAACAAGCATTTTTGCGATTTTAATACCCTTGTTATGGTTTGACATCACCCACTAACGTTTCCTAACCGTTTTCGTTCATATATATCCCGTATATACTATAAAGCTTGGACCTTTAAGCTTAAAAACGTTCAATACAAGTCTCCGTACATAGCCATAGGTTCGTTAAGTTCGTTTCCAACGTTAAGTTTGCTACTTTACGTTTCGTTTAGACCCGATTTACTTTATGTTTAAGTTTCAAGGCTAACTGATCCTAAAAACATAAAATTTAAGGTATAAGACATACCTTTATGTGTTCAGTGTCGTCGCGGTTTTCTTGGTTATCTCGTATCTAGCTCGTATATTGAAGATCTAATAATGGTTGGCTTGATTTTGGAATCGAATCCCGTTTCTCTCTCGCGACCGTATGTAAGGTGGTGTGTGTGTATGTTTTTGAGTGTGTAGAGATTAAAATGGAAAGAAATGATGATTTAGGGTTTTAGGGTGGTTTAAGAGGATATTTATATCCCTTAAAGCCCATGGACCTAAGGCCCATTACCCTTTAATCCATCTTAATTAATCCAAGTCCATGATCTTTTCCTTATTAAACACTAGCTAATATTATTTAACGCTCGACAACTTAACACAATCTCCCTTTATTTAATATTATAATATTTAGGACGTTACACTTGTACAAGACACTACTTCATCACAAAACTATTCTATTAAAACTTATCTCTTTAGAATTACTACTACTGTTACAAAAGTTTCATTGTTATTTAAAAGTGGGCAAATTCAGATTTCTTACTAAACTAATCCTCACCTAGAGAAACTACAACAACTTATATTATTAGCTTGTTTCTCTGTTAGTATTGGTCTTTAAATATTGACCCTAAGCATGCTAATTTCCTAAAGGTTTCCAAGGTCAGTGGGAGCAGTTAAAGTCCTTATAATGACTTGATAAAAGTACAAGAGGAAGGGGGAAGAGAGTGATCAAATTTTACTTCAATATTAACTCCAATTACACATATTTTACACCATACCGCACCAACTCTTACACACTTAGAATCCTGAAAATGATAGCAACCTAACCAAGAGCTAATTCATAAAACGAAAACTTCCAATAAACCCAATAATCAACTTAGAAGGTCATCTGGGTTTTATAACCAACTAACTTTGATGATTATGTAACCTCCTTAACTAAGTTTAAATGGATGTTGGAAAGTTTACTGATCATACCTCTTCTAATTAAACCATTAATATCAATCAATCTTCTGAATGTAATTAAACTATTATTAGCAAAATTAACTCCATAAGTCATAATGACATTTGATATTTGGTTGAATCACCTAAGAGTGTTCATAACTAAACTAAATCCTAATAAAAAAAGTTAAGACACTAAGAAGCACTATTAAACCATTACTGTTCTAGTAGCTTATAATAGTTAATAGCTACATTAGATGAACATTAAAACAAACTTTCAACCAACTTACATATTTATATTTCATTAAAACAAACCTAAAAGTTATAAACTGAAGTTCAAAGAACATTTAGTTTGTAAGTCAATAAAATCCATATATTGGTTAATGCAAATATCAAAATGTGATGAAATCTTTATACAATTATTTTCATAAAGAACCAAGTGGATTAATGTACCTACCTCAATATGAGTGGGAGCAACTAAAAACAAATTTATCCTTGTATAAATGGCTTTCTTCTGACAAATATATGTTATATAAGTTAAAGCAATGTTTATACATACTTTGATATGATAGATCTCAGAGATATCCCTTATGTAATAGATATCATAACATTCTGAGATAGACCCAAAGGGATGTTAGTTTTGTTCTATAAGTTTTACCTTAAATGGGTCCTTACACATGTAACAAACAATATTTTTCTATTTAGAGGATAATAAGATCATTGAGATTATTACCTTATGCTTCATTAGGTAGAAGCCTTGTGTAGGTTCAAGTCTATACTCGTTCAGATATTACTCAAAATTGCAACACACTAGATATGTCTAGATTAATGTGAAACATCTAAAAGAGTATTAAAATGTCTTTAAAAGAAACGAAAGACTATAACATAAAAGAAGAAGCGAGAATTCATACTGGTAGATTACTCTAAACTTTGTCATATTCAAAGATAAGAAAATGTAATTTTCGGGATATATTCTTATTGCAGTTGATAAATCTGTCATACCCCAACAAAGGGCGGAAATGTAGGGGCTTGAGTTGATTGCTCACAGCTCTCAAGGTACTATCATGCAAAATTTAAATGATATATCTATTATTACAATTCAAATAATCCAACAAATTTCAAATAACCAAAGTACATAATTCCATAAATAAAACAAATAAAGACAAAATAAAAATTTAGGTTCTTGTATCTTCTTCTATAGCATGCAACCTTAAGTTTCTTCAAAAAAAAACTTGATAATCATATCATACGGTGACCTGCATATGCGTTAAAAAGAAAATAATTTGTCAACACTAGGTTGAGTAAGTAAAACACCAGACAAGTGAATATATAATAATAGTGCAAACTGTGTTAAGTGAGATAAACAATTTAACCAAATGAGCAAGTAAATTAGTTGTTGGTAAAAAATGCGTCGGACTTTGGCTACTACGACGGTCTTATGATCATACTATATGAGATTATGACGAACCTTTCCGAATGTGTATCAAATAGAGCATATAAACAAATAACACATTAGGCATAAATTGATAGACACACATGACTAAAAGTTGCAAGTTGAGTATTAAATAAAAATAAAACATTTAGAAACACATATGTCCCCAAAACAATAAAAATGAGTTAAAAGAGGGGAGTGTGAGACTCACCTTATCAGATGAGCAACATGATTAATAAGACAATAAGAATGAAGACGGCGATTCAAGCGTCGATGATATAGCCTAATAAAGATTAAATGTGGAAACAAACATAAGGAATTGACGGATAGAGTTTGAGAGTATGATGGTTAATTATAATTTTGTTAGATATATATTACTTAGTCTTATTATTTATTAGTTCTTTTAATTTATTCAATATTATATTTTATTATGTAATAATACTTGTTTAATATATATAAATATAAAATGGTTATAAAATACATCTTTATAATATAAAAAATTAATTAAAAATTTAATTAGTTAGTTAAATTATATATATATATAATGTATATTTGGGATAAAAAGATCAATTTAACCATTTGAATATACTCAATCAATTAAATCTTATGTAATTAAACAAGTTTTATTATATATATATATATATATACATGGATATAGTTCTTAATAAAGATGCAGGAAAAACACAACTAACATTGTCGGTTTTTATAAAAAAATAATTTAATTACTGATTTTTGTGACTAATATTGATTAAAATTGATTTATATATTTAAAATTGCCAAAAATAAAACAAAAGGGACGGCTGGGGCTCGAACCCGCGTCCATTCGGTCCACCAGACCTAATCAGGGGTGCACCAGCCAACTGGGCTGGTGGCTAACCTGGTTACATCTTATGTTTAATCAATTATAAACAAACAGTAGCAGAACCCAATTCATTTAGAACCCTAGAATCAACAATCGAGTAAACCAGTGATTGTTAGCCAAATTTTTGTTAGGGCTTTTGTTAATTAACCAGAGACGATTACAAATCATGATTCAATTACCTCTTAAAGTGTTATAAAATTGATTAATTGAGAAGAACAGGGCCGGCTATACTTGATGATGAACGAACTATCAAACAACGATGAAAATCAAATTAAGTTAAGGGTCAAGGAAGACTAAGGTTAGGAGATGATGAATGCAAGTTTAATTGAGTTATTATAAACGATAGCTTGTATAACACGTTGGTATTATTGTCGGCCGAGTTATATTGGTATAATGAATCAAATTGATCGAGTTAGCTTAATTAGGATGTTGTTTGGGAGATTTTGGAGTGCATAATACATACATTGATTCAATTTCTATAAAATCTATGAGAATTAAGGTCCTAGAATTTGTTTATTGTAATCGGGTTTGTAATACGGGTTTGGGTTTGGTTCGGATCCCGGGTTAAACGAGTTAGGGATGATAATAATATTAATATTTTCACTACAGTTTGAGGGTGGAAACATAATAAGGTAATAGTTTAACTTTGGGCTAAAATTGTCATATATTGAAAGTTATAATTATATAATATATAAATAATTAATAATAGAATTATAACAATCAATTAAACTCGATAAGTGCGGTATTTTATTGATAGGAGAACCCGAATATATAAGTGATTCGGGTAACAGTTACAAAAGAAATACGAAAAACCCGAATTGTTACAAAATCTATCTCACGGAGGAGTCATAATGAACTGATAACAACAAACTAAGTCATATAGATATAATATGTTGATTAATTACAACGCTATTGTCAATAAATGTTATTGAATATTTATTAGTGGACTCATAAGTTTTATTAAACTCCATATAAATTATATATTGAAGACTTATTGTGATAAAATCAGCTACCATGTTTTCTCAAACACTAATAATCTGAGAGGTGCTGCATTAAATTTTGATATGAAATTAATTATTTGTTTATGAACGAATTGAGGAACCTAAATTTTCATATTGAATACATTTATGATATGCTTAAGGATCCTATAACTAAATGTCTATTACCCATAAGTATTATGAAAGCGCTTATAATCACGAGGTGGTTATTGATGACCATGTACAATTGCATATCGTACTATGAATGATTAACTATCAATTTTCCTCCCCAGTTTTGATTTTGTATGTCTCTTAATATGTTCTACATGCATAATAACATATACACAAATTATTATACAAATCAAACGTTTGAAGGGCTTACTTTAATATTTTGATCATAACTACTTAGGTTTTAAATAAGGACTGCAGTATGATTAATGTGGATGTTGAGATAATTTTCAATTCAATGACTGTATTTCTCTTCTCTATTTTGAGTTTAAAGCTAAAATGTGTATTAACTTCTGATCAGACTAATCTAATACTCATAATTAATGATTATTCGACCAAGTGGGAGAATGTAAGAATATATATATATATATATATATATATATATATATATATATAGGGGTGGGTTAATGTACAATAATGGCTTATCATACATTACGTACGCGACCTTCCAGAGCGTTAGATTAAAAAACACGCGGTGGCAATTTCGTAAATAACCCAACAATAGTTCGCGATCAAAATTCGTCGATTACAAATCGACTCTGATCCAAATTCGGAACTCGTTGCTCAATCTAATCCAATTTATAATCTCTAATCACAGCTTAAAGTATGAAATCTCTAAAGTCAAAAACCAATTCAAAATTGAACGGCGTTGAACATCAAGAAATCTTTAAAATTGATAAACAAATGATGATTTAATCAATCAAATTGTTGTGTAGAAGTATTTAGATTCATCAATCGATTATGGAATTGCCGAAATAATGCACTCAGTCGAGCTCTGAATATGGTTCAAAATATTATGTTTAAACGTTCTGAAACAAAACTGAAGACCTTTAAACGTTCTGACCAAAAAATAACATCTTTAAACGTTCTATAACATTCAAAGAAGTTCTGGGTGTAAAAAAAATGAACATCTTTAAACGTTCTAATACGTTCGAAGAAGTTCAGGGTGTTTAAAAAAGTTTAGAAGTTCTGATAAAGTTTAGAAGTTCTGTGTGTTCAAAAGAGTTTAGAAGTTCTGATAAAGTTTAGAAGTTCTAAGAAGTTCTGGGTGTTCAAAAAGGTTTAGAAGTTCTGATAAAAGTTTAGAAGTTCTGATAAAGTTTAGAAGTTGAACTTCTAAAACTAACAAAAAAAAATTAAACACCTGTAACATAAAATTGAACACTGAAATCATTTCATATAATCTCGTAATCATCAAACAATCGTCAATAGACCATTAATTTGATCATCGATTCGATCACATGAACAAAATATGGAACGTCTGCAACTAGGTTTCTGCAAATGGCGTTTAAAAATTTAAACGTTCAGTTAAAACCCATCACTCAAAACTCAAAATTGATCAATTGAAACTTCAAATTGATGATTAATAGGACCAATTTCAAAGTTTAATTGATCAATTAGTTTAGCAATTTCAATTTCAATTGGTCAATTTTATCAACTGACATGTGATCAAGTCGTGATGGAAGAAGATGGTGTATGGTGGACAGAATCGTTGGATGGTGACGGATTGCTGAACGATCATGGTGAAGGTGGACGGAATCGATGGAAGCACAGAATCAGATTTGATGAAGATTACAGTATTGCCACCGCCTGTTATTTGTAATCGACGAGGATACGAGTCGCGTACTTATTGTACGATAAAGGATTTTCGTATTCTATCTTATATATATATATATATATATATATAGAGAGAGAGAGAGAGAGAGAGAGAGCAATGTTAAAATAAAAGGACAATCTTTCATAAAAAGTTTAGGAAACAATATTGACCATTGGATTAAATATGACAAATTGGGGTAAGATAGTCAAGATTGAAATTTTTTAATTTAGGAATTATAATCTTTCTTTATGGAAATTCCTATTTTTAGACAATTATTAAGCACAATTTAATTAAGAATTATAATTCTTTTTATATTTCGTAAATATTGATCTATCACAACAATTTGTTTTTCCACTTTTTCACCAACTCAGTTTTCTTCAAAATTCATCGATTTGATTGTCTTTAAAACAATATAATAAAACACAATCCACTGATTATTTACAACACATCGCAAGAAAATAACAATATCCATTTCTAGAGGTGATTGGATATAAGATTAAATGGAGAGTGTTTTTTGAAAAAAAATAGCTTTTAAATAGGAACTTGTTTTCATTGAAAATGTTTTTGGTAAAAAGAATGGAAAAAAGTCATCGTTTTTTCTTATTTTGAAAGTTGCTTGTTTTTATTTTTGAAACTGTAACATCTTTCTCATTGTTGTTTTTGTTTTTTTCCTTTTCTTGCGGGAGTGATTTTCATTCAGAGTTCTAACCCATCTTGATATATCATTATTGGTGTGCTTCTGTTATCATGTGTTTTTTCAGTGTGTTTTTGTTCATGAATATTGGTTACATGTAACTAGTTTGAATAAGAACATAGTGTTTTTATTTATTAATATGTTAGTTATGATGCTCAAGATAAAATGTTTACTTATGGTTTTTCTTGGTGATGTGTTTTTTATTTGGATTAAAATATGATAATTATAGCTTGATTAATGTTTCCATATATAATATAACACACTAGACGATTATGCCCTAGAGTGTTATAAAACAAGTGACAAAATAAAACACATATAAGATACCTTAATATATTATCAGCTTAACCCCAGCCTGGGGCTCTGCCCCTTGGACCCCGCTGCCGCCCCTAGCACCCGCTGCCAGGGGCGCTGCCTCCCGGACCCCCTTTCGTTGAGGGTTATAATTAGACTAGAAACGCGATATGGATAGTGATAGTTAATCTATACGTGTAATTGTTATACAATTAGTCGTGCACAGCTTAAGAAAGGAATAACCATAAATGGTGAACGTAATCGCGTTCAGGTGAGTTTCTAGCCCCATTCCTTGTTATGTTTTCGGGGCTGTGTGCATACTCGATGTGATAGTTAACACACTTATCTTAAGTGGTAAGTGTATGCCTTGTATGATTCATGTATGATGATTGCTTGACGGTGCATGAACGATCTTTGGATATTGCATGTACCGCCAGGTGGTAGTTTAAATATATGATTGCTATATGTGATGTATGAATGATGTATGTATGCTATATATGATATATGTGAAAGATATGAATGAATGCTTGTCAGTACGTCAATGATCTTCGGATATTGCACGTACTGTCAGGTCTTACATAAAAATATAAATGATATATGCAATGTACGGATGATGTATGCACGTTATGAACAAATACTTGACAGTGTATGAACGATCTTCAGATATTACACGCATCGTCAAGGAGTACGGTTGTTAGATGAATTATGTGAAAAACGCCTAGAGTGTTCGTATGCTACGATATAATTATTGTATATGTGAAGTATGTTTATACAGGAACATGTATGGTATGTGAGATCTGCGTCTGACATAATAAGTTAGGATGGCGAATCCCTCTGACTTTAGTTGGACATAGACCTGGCATGTGGTGGCGTAGTTAAGGACTGTGGGCCTTATACGTGTTATAATTGATAAATGAGAACGTAGTTAAGGATTGTGGGCCTTATATGTACTTCGGATAAGATCCAGCATAGGAAAGGACTGTGGACCTTAGACATGCTGTAATTGTTTGTAGTAGCATAGGGTAGGACTACGGACCTCGTACGTGTTATGAACTAGGTTGCAACATAGGTGTTAGGCCACGATTTTTATACTGAGGATCCTTTATCCTTGGCTGTCTTATGGAAAGTTTATCCTTGAAATGTATATCAGGATATAAAGGATCGACGATCCTCGGTATTGTTTGTTTACTAATGATTGCGTTTAGTATGGTGATGTGTTAGACAGGTATATCAACTGTAAGACGAACTTGCATCAATTATCCTCACAAGACAACTTTTATCTGGAGCATGGATTCAGGATCCTAATTCAACATAGCTTATTCTGGACGAACTCTCTAGAAGATTGCCGTTTAAATAATAACAACGGTATCTAGACCTGGTCTACCGCTTTGTTCACTAGTGGGTGACTATCAGCACGTGGTCAAAGATCACGTTGGTGAAGAATGGGAGACTAGCGGATTTATAGGGCAAAGTTGTTAAGTTTGTTAATTACCTTTTCCATATATATATTTGAGTACGATCGAGCTAGAGACACACATGTATCTACACACATTAGAGCAGAACTGAACACTCTCTCTATTCACTAGCTTTCATTGTAATCTCGATCATAATCTCCTCAAACACTTGTAATACCTTTTTTGTTAATCAATAAACACGACGGTGATAGTTTTCACCGTCCGGGGTTTTTTTGTGCCGAAGACCACGATAATCATATACTCACTGACCAAAGGTTACCTTGTTGATCATTGACTAAAGTAATCCGACCAAAGATTATCTTGTTAATCCTTGACCGGAATTATTTTACCAACGATTGCCTCGATAAGTTTTGACCGAAGTAAGACTATCGTGATTAAGGGCTTTTTCCCTCGTGATCAAATCATTGTGTTCACCAATATTACGATCATATACTTGCTTTTATCGAGTTACCACCTTACCTCACTCAACAGATTTAGATACGTGATCCTTGACAGATTTTTGTCCAAAACAATTTGGCGCCCACCGTGGGGAAATTGGTGCTATAATCCATATTATTATTATCATTCTCAACTTTTTCATACCCATATCACTATCAATGGCCTCTCAATCATCCTCTACTTCATCAACCATGCCGGCTACGGTCCCTCTCTCATCGAGGACTTTGCCACCGCTGCCTCCGCCAATCACGGGAGCACCAAGGGCTGCTATTGCTGGAAGCAAGACGCAACTACCAGTCTTCCAGAGCTCGAAAATTGCCGCTGCTGCCCCGGTGGTTAGTACTAACAGTGATATTTCATCTATGTTTTCGCAGGTTAAAGCATACATGGAGCAGCAAAACAAGACTAATCAGAAGATCCTACGTGAGCTAGAGGATCTCAAGAAGAACAAGAGGCCAGCAGAGGATCTCACCCCCTTGATACCCAGGATGTTGGATTTCAGCAGTCCAGAATCCATGGCACAGTTCTCGCAAGGATCATCCATCCTCCAACCAGGGTCCATGGGTCAACAGGCTCAGGGATCCTCAATGTTTCAGCCAGGATCCTCTATCCTTCAACAAGGGTTCATGGGTCGCCAGGCTCAAGGATCCTCACTCTTTCAGCCAAGATCCTCTACTCATCAACAGAGGCCCTGTGAGTCAACAAGCTCAAGGGTTCTCGTTAGATCAGCCAATGTCATCTAACTTCCATCAAGGATCCATGGGTCAGCAAAGCCAAGGATCCTCATATTATCGACAAGAGTCAACCTTCTTTCCGCCGGGATCTACTAGAACATATCCTCAGCAAGGATCCTTCTTTCAGAATCAAGGATCCTCAGGCGTCCAACATCAACGATTCTCCGAAGTCCATGAAGGAGATATAATCCGCATGCAGACCATAGCTTCTGGAGGACCTACTCCGATTGCTGACTCCTCTTAACCCAGATACTCGTCTGGAATACTAAACTCCACCCAGCAGAGAGGTAACTGGTACAATCCTATATCTTTAGATACTAACCATGTTCCCATGCAGGATTCAAGTATCAACCAGGCCATGGCCAAAGAATTACAGAAGCTAAAGGATATGGTATCCAGTGTCCCAGGAGTGACATTCAAGATGGGAATTCAAGATGGGATATCAACCAGGGATTTCGTTACGAGGTTCGGAAAGGAAGCTCTAGAAATCCCAAACCTTGATATGACTACTGTTGTTGAAGCATTCAAGATGGGAATTCAAAAGAGCTCCCCTTTTTATGATGATTTAGTGATGACTCCATGCAGGACATTAGATGAAGTCAGAAGCAAAGCATTGAGATACATCCGCTTAGAAGAAGATAAAAAGATCCAGGATCGTCTCGGTGGACAGACGAAACAAGAAACTTCTGAGAAGAATAAAGGATCCTGAAATAGGAACAACAATGCGAAGCCGTATGCCAAGTTCAACAATCATAACGTACGGGCAGTTGAAGAAGGAGAAGACATTGAAGACTATCCTTGCATCTCCGACTATTGTTTCTTTGTAGATACTCATGGCTTGATTTGTGCCATGAAGGATTTGGGAGAAAAAGCAAGGTGGCCCCAAAATAATGAAAAGGTTGTCGGCTTCAAGGACAAGTCTAAGTGGTGCGCTTTCCACGAAGATTTTGGCCACGCAACAGACGAGTGCATCGCCTTAAGGAAAGAAATTTGGTACCTTCTGAGCAAAGGTCACTTTAAAGAACTCTTGGGAAAAAGAAATCCAAGATCTAGGATCCTGAAGATCTTCCACAGAAAGCGACACCACCACCACCAGATGCTCATGTAATCAACTTCGTCTCCAGAGACTATGATCTATTTAAAGATTCGTGTACCATCAAAGAGAATTCCGTAGAGAAGTTCGAGTTGGATGATGAAAGAATACCGCTCATCCCCACTACTCGAGTGACTGACCAGAGAATCTTTTTCAAATCAAGGATCCAGGATCTTCAGCAGAACAAACTGGATACGCAAGCAGTCAGTTTCATCTCTGGAGGATCAGACATATGTGGAACTTCTTTCTCCGCAGCAAAAAGACTTGCCAAGGAGATCAAGATGGATAACGGGGATCATCCGATGGTGTCAACAACATTAACAACAGAAAAAAGAATCTTCTTCTATGAGGAAGATAAGCTGAACATCCAGGATCCTCATCACGACGGTTTGATTATTACTTTATTTATCTCTAACCATTATGTGCGCATGATCCTAGTGGACGGTGGCAGCTCGGTCAACATTATCCAACATGATGTCCTGAAGAAGATGAACATCCCGGATTCAGAAATCGTTCCTAGAACATCGGTGCTGGTCGACTTCAGTGGCGAAACTAAAAAGACATTGGGGGACATCAACTTGCCAATCTATATCGAAGGGTTAAATTCATATAAAAAATTTTTCGTTATAGATAACCTCTCCTGTTGCAATGTTATTTTAGGTAGGCCCTGGCTCCATGGAATGAAAGCAGTAGCCTCAACATATCACCAATGTATCAAGCTACCTACCCCTTGGGGACTCGTGAAGATAGTGGGTGATCAAGCAGAGGCCAGAGACTACTATTCTTCATCAATGAAGCAAACAGCTAATGTGGCTAGCTAATGTGGTCGTTGTTTCAAAAAAGAATGGAAAGTGGAGGGTGTGTGTCGATTTTACCGATTTAAACAAGGCATGCCCCAAAGATCCTTTCCCATTACCACATATAGATGTCATGGTGGATGCAACGGCTTGACATGAAATGCTTAACTTTATGGATGCTTCCTTTGGATTCCAACAAATTCAGATGGAACCATCTGATCAAGAAGATACAACATTCATGACTCCAACCGGCATATATTGTTATACTGCTATGCCATTTGGACTAAGAAATGTAGGGGCAACATACCAAAGATTAGTCAACATGATGTTCAAGGATCAGTTGGGTATGACTATGGAAGTTTACATAGATGACATGGTAGTGAAGTCAAAGAAAGCTGAGGATCATCTTAGAGACCTCGAGGAAGCATTCAATATCCTTGACCACTATAACATGAATCTAAATCCGTCCAAATGCCACTTCGGTGTTAAGTCTGGAAAGTTTCTGGGATATATGGTCACAAAGAGAGGAATTGAAGCAAGTCCGGAGCAAATCGAAGCCATTGTCAATCTTAAATCTCCTGCAAATGCCAAAGACGTCCAAAGACTCACCGGAAGAATAGCGGTCTTGAATAGATTCATCTCAAGATCCTCCGAGAAGTGCAAAGACTTCTATGATATTCTTAGAAAGAACAAGAAATTCGAGTGGACTGCAAAGCATGAAGCTGAACTTACAGCACTGAAGGATTACTTATCCTCAGCTCCAGCCTTAATGAAGCCTGTGGATGGAGAATCCTTGTATTTATATCTTGCAGTCTTAGGAAATGCAGTGAGTGCAGTCTTGGTAAAGGATCATGAAGGTGAACAACATCCTGTATACTATGTAAGTAAAAGTCTTCTAGATGCAGAGTCCAGGTATTCTCATTTATAAAAACTAATTCTTGCACTTATTATGGCTTCCACTAAATTAAGACATTATTTTGAAACTCATCCTATTATTTTGAGAACTAACTATCCTGTAAAGAATGTTCTTAGAAAACCAGAGTTGTCATGTAGAATGGCTAAGTGGGCTGTAAAATTGAGTGCATATGATATCCAATATGAGCCGAGAACAGCAATCAAGTCTCAAGCGCTAGCGGACTTTGTGGCTGATTTCACTAGTGATATACAAAAAGAGGCTGACTTGGAAGTCCAACAACTAGAAAAGACCAAGGATCCTTGGATACTCTTTACAGATGGAGCATCTAACGTAAGGGGAACAGGATTAGGGATCCTACTGAAATCGCCAGAAGGGAGACATATTACCCCAATCCATAGCTTGTGAGTTCCAGACAACAAACAATGAAGCAGAATACGAGGCTTTAATCGCAGGTTTGCAATTAGCCAAAAGCATAAGGATCAGGTATCTTCAAGTTTATGTTGATTCTTTATTGATAACTAACCACTTTAACGGCGTGTATGCTGTTAAAGGTGAAAAATTAATGAAATATTTAGATATTGTGAAGGAATTGTCAAAATCCTTCGAAATATTTAGTATAACACAGGTACCGAGGGAAGAAAACGCTGGGGCAGATGCCTTATCAAACTTAACCTCATCTCTGAAGATTCCTGAAGATTTGAAAATCCCAATAATCCACATTCTCTCGCCAGCAATAGAAGAATAGGAAGTGGGAGTGATAACAAATGATAAAGAAGTCGTACTCTGGGACCCTTTATCCTCAAAGAATAAAGGATCATGGATCCATCCAATCAAGAACTACATTCAGACTGGAGAAATTCCAGCCACAGAGAATCCCAAGTCCTTCAAACTCAAGATATCGCAATATATTTTGTTAAATGATATGGTATATAGAAAATCTCTTGCAGGTCCATATTTAAGATGCATCGAGGATCCTGAAATCCAATAAGTGCTCAAGGATTTCCATGAAGGAGATTGCGGCAATCACACAGGTGGGAGAGCACTATTTTCCAGAATACTTAGAACTGGATACTTCTGGCCAACAATGAAGAAGGATGCGGTGGAATATTCAAAGAAATGTGATGCTTGTCAAAGTCATGTGAATATCCTTCATCAACCAGCAGAACCTCTATATCCTATATCCTCCTCATGGCCTTTCATGAAATGGGGTACGGATATTGTAGGAAAACTGCCAATAGCACCAGGTGGAAAGGTCTTTATGCTTGCTATGACTGACTACTTCTCCAAATGGATTGAGGCAGAAGCGTTTGTACAAGTCCGAGAAAAGGAAGTAATATCTTTTATTAAACGAAATATTATAACTAGATTTGGTATTCCCGCTGAAATTATTTGTGACAATGGTTCCAAGTTTATTAGGAAGAGAACCACTAACTTTTGTGACAGTTGGGGCATCAAATTGATTACTTCCACTCCGGTTCATCCTCAAGCCAATGGCCAAGTAGAGTCTAGCAACAAGATCATCATCAACAATCTAAAGAAGAAACTAGGATCCAAAAAGGGAAAATGGGCTGAAGAACTTCCTTATGTTCTTTGGGCCGACAGAACTACGCCCAAAAATGCAACAAGGCCAAACACCTCTTTGGTGTTTGGATCAGAAGCATTGATTCTCACATAAATGGTGGTCCCTACTACAAGAACTAGCATCCGTGATCCTGAAGCCAACAAAGAAATCCTTCTTGAAGACTTGGATACTATAGAAGAACTCAGAGACCTAGCAAAGATTAGAATGGCAGCTTATCAACAAAGGGTAGCTGGGGCATACAACAAAAATATCAGAGTTAGAAGATTTCAAGAAGGAGATCTAGTATTGAGGAAAGCCTTCCAAAACACAACAAATCCGGCTGATGGGAAACTAGCGCCCAAATGGGAAGGACCTTATCAGATTGAGTCAGAAGCAGGAAAGGAGGCATATCATTTGCTCACAATGGAAGGCAATAGACTACCAAAAGCATGGAATGCTATCCACCTAAAGAAGTACCTTTTTTAATCAGGATCCAATGTCCTGAAAGGATATATTATCCTTAGAGGATCAAGGATCCTAAAATCGGTATTATCTATCTGATTACTTATCCATTTTATATTCTTGTAATTCCAAGGATAATAAATTCTTGACATTTATCTTTTCCAAGTTTTTAAGTAACATGCAGATTTCAGTGAAAGGTTCAATGTCTAAGAGGTTGGCCACCTCTCCTTTACATATAAGGTACTTTACTATTTTCCTTGGCTTTGCCCACGATTGGGTATAACCTCCGATGGTCATATCCCCTAAGGTTTAAAGGTTTTCACCTTTCTTATAAATAGAGTTTCTACACTCTCGCCTGGAGCGCACGTTATCCAACGTATGGTCCGGGGCAGTGGGACCAGTACACACTTAGTGGCTGACAATTTCGTTGCTTTCGGCTTTATGGAGGATCCTACGATATATGGTAGACGTACCATTTCCTAAGGTTTTAGGGGTTTTCACCTCTTCCCAAGGGCCTTGTCGCCAGTATTAATTCTAAGGTTTTAGAGGTTTTCACCTCTTCTCAAGGGCCATGTCGCTAGTTTGTCCCCAGATTATTATTGGGCTTGTCCCCAGATTATTTTTGGGCTTGTCCCCAGATTATTATTGGGCTTGTCCCCAGATTATTTTTGGGCTTGTCCCCAGATTATTATTTGGGCTTGTCCCAGTTTATTATTTGGGCTTGTCCCCAGATTATTATTTGGGCTTGTTCCCAGTTTATTATTTGGGCTTGTCCCCAGCTTAATGGGTTTGATCCCAGTTAACATTATGAAATATTTTCAACAGAATCACTAAGTTGTCTACGAAGATCAGACACATAAGTATCCTGGATCCTAAAACTATCCCTTC
Organism: Bidens hawaiensis; assembly: GCF_021521415.1. Lineage (NCBI taxonomy): Eukaryota > Viridiplantae > Streptophyta > Magnoliopsida > Asterales > Asteraceae > Bidens > Bidens hawaiensis. The sequence continues at coordinate 1,885,101 of NW_027491152.1, read as the reverse complement.
AAGGATCATTGAGAATTCAACATTTCTGGTGATTTAGGTCTATCTAGACCTTTTGGTATGATTTCTATTAATTAACCTTTGTGTTATATTTATTTCAATAATTTGAAACATATCATTTTATGAGGCTATTCCTTTAAAATTGTTTTATAATTGGTTAACCTGTTTTAAGGATACTTTATCCTAGAATTTACCCTTTGAAAGAATTCTCTTATGAAATTTTTATCAATTATTAAAGATATGATTTCCTACTATTTATTTTCTGAGGATATTTTATCCTAAAAGATTTCTTAAGGATCTTTTATCCTATACGTCTTTTACTTAAAATTATTTTCCAAATTATCAATAATGCTAAACTTATATTTAACAAGTGTTTGAAAGTAAATAAACAAATAGATAGTCAAAAGATTTATATATTAACTAGAGTAAGCCCCAAGGACTTATCCAAAATTACCTAACTCGGACTTCACCATACGAAAAGATGGACCATCCATCCGGGTTAAGTAAGAGTTACTAACAGTTCATAAAGTGCAGGAAATTAAAAAACAGGGGCAACAAAGGCCTCATCCCCACAAACAGATGATCCCTCCACCTTTGTCACCCCCGCCAATTGTCTTAAGGATCATAGATCCTTTATCCTAAATACTATTGTTCATTACAGTGCATAATACTTGTTCATAAAAACATCAACACCAAATAAAAAGTGGACTCGGGCATTGTCTTTAATATCCTTCATCGCCACTCAAGCTGCATCATCAACGGCAGCATCATCTCCTCCCTTGCTAGCTTCAACCGCCTCTTTAACGCCACTGGTCCCGGCCTCGGTGTTCTCAAGCATCTCCTCGTCATCCTCACCACCAAGGTCGTCAAGAGCAGCCTTCCATTTCTCAACGTCCCAAGACGACTTGTCGAATGCGGGATCACCGGCCTCCATCACCATCTTGATCCGCGCTTGGAAGATTGACCTAGCAGCCCACACTTTGGCTTCATTAGTTGCCTGCTCCATTGCCTCTTGACGTTGGGCTTCAGCTGAGGATATCTGATCCTCCAATTGTTTCTTGAGTTGGATCATAGCCTTATCCTTAGCAACCGCAGCCTTTCCTAACCCTGCCATCTTCTCACTCATCTGAAGGATAGTCTTCTCATAATAATCCCTCATAGCAACCACAACCTACCAATAAACTCCATGTCAAGATTGGAACAATACTGGATCCTAAATCACCAAAGCAGAAAATACGGTATAGTTACGGAACAGACAATGTCGCGGTGAGTCTCGGGATCAGAGGATCTCTTCCTCTTGGAAGCTACAGATTTGGCCTTGGTAGTGGCGGTCTTGGGCTCGGAGCTGGTGCCAGCCTTTGCAGCTTCCTTCTTGGCAGCAGGAGAAGTAACCATGCAGTCAATGTCGTCAAGAGAGAACTTGAGTGCAGACTTTCCAGATTTCTTGGTGCATGTGGAAGAAAAATTGACAGATAAGTATTCTATTTTATTCTAATTACTTTAAAATTATTAACTTACTTGACATGCTTGAACTTGAGGGGATGTCACAAAAGCCTTCAACAAAATGAGCTTGAAAGTTTCTAACTGCTGTATCCAGTTCCAGGATCCGCTTTGCTTTTTCTTCTGTTTCAGGTAATTTGCTCAGCGAAGCGAAGTTCTCAACTACAGAAAACAAAAACAATGTAAGGATAATGATTGAAGAATAAAGGATCCTGATACTCCTTAAGGATCTGGGATCCTACCCTTCGTGACCCACGTCGAAGGGAGATCAGTCCCCCCTGGTATCTAGTCGCGTTTAACAAATAAAAATTGATTCTTCCACACAGAATCATTAAACGTGGCTTTGGAGATCGGATAGGGCTGTCGGGGCTTGGATTTGAAAATAAAACGGGTAGAACCGAAGGTAGTGAGGGTATACAGATATGAGAACTCCGGAAGGCCAAAATCGATTTTTTCCTCCTCAACGATTCTTTTGATAGTGATAAGAACTCTCCAAATCATTGGCATAGCTTGTATGTAAGATATGCCGGTAGAATCAAAAAAGCTTTGGGTAAAAGGCGGAAAAGGGAATTTATAGCCAATAAGAAAGGGAGTTGCCGGAAAGCAGATCCAGACCTTGGAGTAAATATCGCATCTAATGCTGGATTCGTAGGGTCGGAACAGGGTTTCTGGAGGAAATAATTAATGGAAACTGTCAACTTCGGGATCCGTGAGCTTACAAATCTCAGAAGATGGGTTAGAAAGCAGACCTTGAGGTTCCATTTCGACTAGTTTGGAATCACCGGATGACTGTTCAGAAGGTTTAGAAGGGGCCAGAGAAGAAGAAGAAGCGATGGACATGATTAAAGAAAATAAGATGCAGAGGTTAGAAGAATACCTGATGCGTCGGACAATGGTGTATATAGTCTAAGGTATAGGGCGACATATATAGAAGGTTATAATTAACCTTGGGGGCTAAATGGTAAAATTTTCAGGCAAAACCGTCCCATCATTCAGTTTTCACGGGATTTCAAATTTCAAAATGACAGCTGTGCTCCACTGTCACCCGCCATTTTGGGGGCAATTGTTAGGCCACGATTTTTATACTGAGGATCTTTTATCCTTGACTGTCTTATGGATAGTTTATCCTTGAGATGTACATCAGGATATAAAGGATCGACGATCCTCGGCATTGATTGTTTACTAATGATTGTGTTTAGTATGGTGATGTGTTAGACAGGTATATCAACTATAAGACGAACTTGCATCAATTATCCTCAAAAGACAACTTTTAGCTGGAGCATGGATTCAGGATCCTAATTCAACATAGCTGATTCTGGACGAACTCTCTAGAAGATTGACGTTTAAATAATAACAACGGTATCTAGACCTGGTCTACCGCTTTGTTCGCTAGTGGGTGACTATCAGCACGTGGTCAAAGAGCACGTTGGTGAAGAATGGGAGACTAGCGGATTTATAGGGCAAAGTTCTTAAGTTTGTTAATTACCTTTTCCATATATATATTTGAGTATGATCGAGCTAGAGACACACATGTATCTACACACACACTAGAGCAGAACTGAACACTCTCTCTATTCACTAGCTTTCATTGTAATCTCGATCATAATCTCCTCAAACACTTGTAATACCTTTTTTGTTAATCAATAAACACGACGGTGATAGTTTTCACCGTCCGGGGGTTTTTTGTGCCGGAGACCACGATAATCATATACTCACCGACCAAAGGTTACCTTGTTGATCATTGACTAAAGTAATCTGACCAAAGATTATCTTGTTAATCCTTGACCGGAATTATTTTACCAACGATTGCCTCGATAAGTTTTGACCGAAGTAACACTATCGTGATTAAGGTATTTTTCCCTCGTGATCAAATCATTGTGTTCACCAATATTACGATCATATACTTGCTTTTATCGAGTTAGCACCTTACCACACTTAACAGATTTGGATACGTGATCCTTGACAGATTTTTATCCAAAACAATAGGGAAGGACTGCGGACCTTGTACGTGTTGTTGTTGTAGGATGGTACAGGGAAGGACTGCCTTGCATGTACCATAAATGGTGAACATAGGTAAGGACTGCGGACCTTTTACATGTTAAAGACCTTGAGTATAGGTATAGACGGTTGTTAGTGCACGAAAATTTGACACTGTGGATATGTTATCCTGGCATATAATATGGATCAATTATCCTCAGAATATGTCGCAGATCCTGTCAGGACCAATCAATGATTCTCAGTACTTATTATTTATTAACGATTTTCCTTTGTTATCTTGATATTTTTGGTAGGTACAACGGCTAATGACCAAGTCAAAGCTATAATCTCGCCATCAAATTAATAAAACGCGTGGATAATGAAGGAAAGAGTTATATTGAAGGCAATGGCGGATTTTTAGGGATTATTAGTTAATTATCTTTATTATTCATAACTCCATTGAGTTATTATCTTTTATGTATAAATAGAGACTATGATCAGCTAGGAAAACACACACACCCCACGGCGAATACAACAGCAATACACACACGCACTTAGAAATCATTGTATTACTAATCATAATCTCCACCATTGTAACCTGATTTTTGATTAGTAAAGTGGAGATAGACGATTTGTCATCACCCGGGGTTTTTGTGTCGGCGATCCGACTAAGATCAAGGGATTTTCCTCATAACAAATCCTTGTGTTCATCATTATTTCGCTTACATATTCATTATTATCAACATAGCACTATACCGCACTTACAGATTTGGATACTTGATCCTTAGCTTATTTTTATCCAAAACAATTTGGCGCCCACCGTGGGGTAATTGGTGCTATAATCCAGAAAATACCTTATCAATATTCAACCTTTCATACCCATATAACCATCAATGGCCTCTCAATCGACCTCTGGTTCATCAACGATGCCGTCTTCAGTTCCTCTCTCATCAAGAACTTTGCCGCTGATGCCTCCGCCAATCACGGGAGCACCAAAGGCTACTGCCGCTGGAAACAAGACGCATCTACCAATCTTCCAGAGCTCGAAAACCACTGCTGCCACATCGGTGGTAAACTCTAACAATGATGTTTCTGCTATGTTTTCACAGGTTAAGGCATACATGGAGCAGCATAACAAAACCAACCAGAAGATCCTAAGTGAAATTGAAGATCTCAAGAAGAATAAGAGGCCACTGGAGGATCAGACTCCTTTGATGCCAAGAATTCTGGATTTCACTACTCTAGGATCTGTGGCTCAACAGACTCAAGGATCCTCCATCTTCCAGCAAGGATCATCTATCCTTCAACATGGATCCATGGGTCAGCAAACTCAAGGATCCTTGTTCCTTCAACAAGGATCCTCTGGGATGTATCACCAAGGATCCTTCAGCTCCCAACCTCAAGGATCCTTATGGCAGAATCAAGGATCCTCAGGGGTGCAACATCAAAGATCCTCAGAGGTTCATGAAGGAGACATAATCCCCATGCAAAACATTGCCTATGGTGGACCAACTACCAAGGCATATTCTTCTTATCTTGGCTACACTTGTGGGATGCCAACATTCAATCAACCGAGAGGTAACATGTATAATCATATATCCTTAGACACTAACCTGGGCTCTATGCAGGATATATGTATCAACTAGGCTATGGCTAAGGAACTTCAGAAGCTTAAGGATATGATATCCAGCGTGCCAGGAGTGGTCCGTCCAATTCCTGAAATACCAGAAGGAAGCCACAAGTTGTCCAGATTTGCTCCACCTATTTATGATGCTGAAGTCCCAAAACGATTTCAGACCCCCAACATGAAGGTGTATGATGGGACCACTGATCCAGAAGAGCATGTGGCTCAGTATAGGGAAATGATCGAAATTAATCCAATTCCTGAAAGACTCAAGGAGGCTTGTCTATGAAAAGGCTTTGGATCCACTTTAACAGGATCCGCACTCAAATGGCTGCTAAGTCTTCCTCTTTATTCTGTTACTTTTTTTTCTCACTTAGTTAATTTGTTCAATAGCCAATTTTCTTGTAGTAGAAAATTTGAGAAATTAACTAGTGATTTATATAGAGTTATCCAACTTCGTGATGAATCCTTAAGGGATTTTGTTACAAAGTTTGGAAGGGAAGCCTTAGAAATCCCGAATCTTGACATGGCTACGGCTGTTGAAGCGTTCAATATGGGACTTCAAAGAGGCTCCCCATTTTATGACGACCTTGTGATGACTCCATGCAGGACTTTAGATGAAGTCAGAAACAGGCACTCAGACTTATAAGGCTAGAGGATGATAAGAAGATCCAAGAACGGTTAGGAGCTCCAACAAAACAAGAGTCATCTAACCAGAAACAAGGATCCTCATTTAGGAACAACGACTCAAACCCGTACTCTAAATTCAACAATCAAAATGTCCGGGCAGTTGAAGAAGGAGAAGATGATGAGGACTACCCAATTATTTCCGAGTATTGCTTCTCTGTTGATACTTATGGTTTAATTTGTGCCATGAAGGATCTTGGAGAGAAAGCAAGGTGGCCTCGAAAAAATGAGAAAACAACATCCTTCAAAGACAAGTCCAAGTGGTGTGCATTCCATGAAGACTTTGGCCATCAGACAACAGGTTGTATTGGTTTAAGGAGGGAAATTGGATACCTCCTGAGCAAGGGCCATTTCAAAGAGCTCTTGGGAAGAAAAAAGTCTAGGATCCAGGATCCTAAAGATGTACCACAGAAAGCAACTCCGCCCCCACCAGACGCACAAGTAATCAACTTCATCTCCGGTGGCTCATATATATGCGGTACTTCTTTCTCCTCGGAAAAAAGACACGCCAAAGAGACCAAGTTGGAGAACGGAGAACGACCAGTCATATCCACCACTTTGACGACTGACAAAAGAATCTTCTTTGATGAAGAAGATAAGACAAGCATCCAGGATCCTCACCATGACGGTTTGATTATAACTTTATTTATTGCTAACCATTATGTGCGCAGGATCCTAGTCGATGGTGGAAGCTCGGTCAACATCATCCAACATGACGTGCTGCAGAAAATGAACATCCCGGACTCAAAAATCATTCCGAGAACGTCGGTGCTAGTAGGTTTCAGTGGTGCAACCAAGAAAACATTGGGGGACATCAAACTCCAAATATACATCAAAGGGTTAAACTATTACCAAAATTTTTGTGTTATTGACAATCTTTCTTGTTGCAACGTTATTCTTGGCAGGCCTTGGATACATGGAATGAAGGCTGTAGCCTCTGCCTACCATCAGTGCATCAAATTACCAACTCCTTGGGGAGTAGTAAGGATAGATGGTGACCAAGTGGAAGCCAAGAATTATTATTCTTCATCCATGAAACCGACAGCTAAACAAACGATAGCATAGCAATTACAGCAACATCCTAGGGACGTGCTGGAAGCTCGGGAGAGAGACACAAAAGAAGTATCTTTAGATCCTGAAGATCCAGACATGAAGGTGTTCCTAGGATCCAGTATCCCTGACGAGATCGAGGAGGATATAATATCCTTCCTAAAGCGACGAAAATCCACATTTTCCTTCAGACATTCAGACATGACAGGTATTTCTAAAAAGGTAATTACTCATAAATTGGGCCTTGATTATTCTATTAAACCCGTCCATCAGAAACGAAGGAAATTCGCTCCTGAGAGGAACGCGATCATACAAGAAGAAGTTGAAAAACTTCTTAAGGCTGGTATGATCAGAGAGGTTAAGTATCCTCGATGGTTGGCTAATGTGGTTGTTGTTTCAAAAAAGAATGGAAAGTGGAGGGTGTGTGTCGATTTCACCGATTTAAACAAGGCATGCCCCAAGGATCCTTTCCCTTTTACCGCATATTGACTCCATGGTAAATGCAATGGCAGGACATGAGATGCTTACCTTTATGGATGCTTGCTCTGGATTTCAACAAATTCAGATGGAACCATCTGATCAAGAGGATACCGCATTCATGACTCCTATCGGCATATATTGTTATATTGCTATGCCATTTGGACTAAGAAATGCAGGGGCAACATATCAAAGGCTGGTCAACATGATGTTCAAGGATTGGTTAGGCAAAACCATGGAAGTCTATATAGATGACATGGTGGTGAAATCAAAGAAGACCGAGGATCACCTCAGGGATCTCGAAGAAGCTTTCAATATCCTTGACCAGTATAACATGAAACTGAATCCGTCAAAATGCCACTTTGGTGTTAAGGCTGGAAAGTTTCTGGGATATATGGTGACTAAAAGAGGAATGGAAGCAAGCCCAGAACAGATTGAAGCCATCATCAACCTAAAGTCGCCTGCAAATGCCAAAGATATCCAAAGACTGACGGGAAGAATAGATGCCCTCAACAGATTCATTTCCAGATCCTCGGAGAAGTGCAAAGACTTCTATGATATATTGAGGAAAAATAAAAAGTTTGAATGGAATCAAAGGCGTGAAGATGCACTAAAGGCTCTTAAGGATTATCTATCCTCAGCGCCTGCTTTGATGAAGCCAATAGATGGTGAGTCGTTGTCCCTATACTTAGCTTTGTCAGGAAATGCAATCAGTGCTGTTCTAGCGAAAGATCATGAAGGACAACAACACCCGGTATATTACGTAAGTAAAATTCTGTTAAATGCAGAGGTCAGGTATTCTCACATTGAAAAATTAATTCTTGCTTTGATTATGGCCTCAACCAAGTTGAGACACTATTTTGAAACACATACTATTATTTTAAGAACTACTTATCCTGTTAAGAATGTGCTTAGAAAACCAGAATTGTCAGGAAGGATGGCCAAATGGGCTGTGAAATTGAGTGCATATGATATTCAGTATGAGCCCAGAACAACCAATAAGTCACAAGCACTTGCAGACTTTGTGGCTGATTTTAGTAGTGACATGCAAGAGGAAGCTGATTTGGAGGTTCAGCAATTGGAAGAAACCAAGGATCCTTGGATCCTCTTTACTGATGGAGCATCCAACGTAAGAGGAACAGGATTGGGTATCCTACTGAAATCGCCATAGGGGGACATAATACCCCAGTCCATTGCGTGTGCATTCCAAGCCACCAATAATGAAGCAGAATACGAAGCTCTGATCGTAGGTTTGCCATTAGCTAAACATATGAGGATCAGGTATCTTCAAGTATATGTAGATTCATTATTGATGACTAACCACTTTAATGGCTCATATGCTGTTAAAGGTGAAAAACTAATCAAAAATCTAGATGTTGTGAAGGAACTATCAAAGTTCTTCGATTATTTTAGTATTATACAGGTGCCAAGAGAAGAGAATGCTGGGGCAGATGCCTTAGCAAATTTAGCTTCATCATTGAAGATTCCAGAAGATACGAAGATCCCAATCATCCATATACTCTCACCAGCAATAGGAGAACAAGAAGTTGGGGAGATAACAACTGACAAAGAGATTGTTCCTTGGGATCCATTATCCTCAAATAATCAAGGATCTTGGATTCTCCCGATCAAGAAGTTCATTCAAAATGAAGAGATTCTAGCCACAGAGAAATCTAAGTCTTTCAAACTTAATGTATCACAATACATTTTATTAAATAATATTCTGTATAGGAAATCTCTTGCAGGTCCATACTTGAGATGTATCGAAGATCCTGAAATTCAAGAGGTGCTCAAAGACTTTCACGAAGGAGATTGCGGTAATCATACTGGAGGTAGAGCCCTATTCTCTAGAATTCTAAGAACATGATACTACTGGCCAACTATGAAGAGAGATGCTATGGAGTATTCAAAGAAGTGTGACTCATGTCAAAGACACGGAAACATTCTACATCAGCCAGCAGAGCCTATGTATCCTATATCCTCATCATGGCCTTTCATGAAGTGGGGCATGGATATCGTGGGTAAGCTACCTAAAGCGCTAGGAGGAAAAGTATTCATGCTTGCAATGACTGATTACTTTTCAAAGTGGATAGAAGCAGAAGCATTTGTTCAAGTCCGCGAAAAAGAGGTGATATCCTTCATTAAAAGAAATATTATTACTAGATTTGGTATCCCTTCAGAAATTATTTGTGACAATGGTTCCCAGTTTATCGGGAAAAGAACCACTAACTTTTGTGACAGTTGGAGCATCAAGATGATTACTTCAACACCAATTCATCCTCAAGCTAATGGTCAAGCAGAATCAAGTAACAAGATTATCATCAACAACTTGAAGAAGAAACTAGGATCCAAGAAAGGCAAGTTGCTGAAGAGCTACCATATGTTCTTTGGGCTGACAGGACAACACCAAAGAATGCAACATGTCAAACACCTTTCTCATTGATGTTTGGCTCAGAAGCTGTAATCCCTACGGAGATGGTGGTTCCTACTGTCAGAACAAGCATCCGTGATCCTCAACCCAACAATGAAATCCTTCTCCAAGATCTAGATACTGTTGATGAGCTCAGAGACCTAGCTAAGATCAGAATGGCAGCATATCAGCAAAGGGTAGCTGGGGCATACAACAAGAATATCAGGATTCGAAGATTTCAAGAAGGAGATCTAGTTTTGAGGAAAGCCTTCCAAAACACAACCAATCCAACAGATGGAAAGCTAGCACCCAAGTGGCAAGGCCCCTACTTGATCGAGTCAGAAGCCGGAAAAAGGGCATATCACCTGCTGACTATGGAAGGCAACAGGTTACCAAGAGCATGGAATGCTATTCATCTCAAGAAATACTTTTTCTAATAAGAATCAAGTATCCTCAGAAGGATCAAGGATCCTGAAATTGGTAATATCTATCTGATCACTTATTCATTTCAGATTCTTATTAATTTTAGGATAATATATTTTTAATGTTTGTCTTTTTTCCAAGTTTTGAATAACAATGCAGATTTCAATAAGAGGTTCAATGTCTAAGAGGTTGGCCACCTCTTCTTCACGCTTGAGGTACATTACTGTTTCCCTTGGCCTAGCCCACGATTAAGGTATGACCCCCGATGGTCATATCTTCCAAGGTTTAAAGGTTTTCACCTTTCTTACGAATTAGAGTTTCTACACTCTCGCCTGTAGCGCACGCTATCCAACGTATAGTCCGGGGCAGCGGGACTAGTAAACGCTTAGTGGCTGACAATTTCGTTGTCTTCGGCAATATGGAGGATCCTACGATTTATGGTAGACGTATCATACCACCGGTTTATAACGTTTTCACGTTATCTCACGTTTGGGCTAAATCCTGGTTTGGGTGAGTCCCCAGTTAACATCTGTATCTTTGGGCTAGTCCCAGTTTGGGCTTGTCCCCAGTTGCACGGGCTTGTCCCCAGTTTATTTTACGGGCTTGTCCCCAGTTTATTTGTGCTTGTCCCCAGTTTGTTGGGTTTAATCCCAGTTAATATCGTAAGTTATTTGCATCAGGTATCCTAAGTTCAACTTCAAGGATCACAGAAGGATCGACACTTATGGTAACTTAATGGTGTTGGATATACAGCCGGAAGGGAAGTTCCCAAGGAAACTCCATTGATATATGACAATTATACCCAGCTTGTCAAATCTCATCTGTTTTGCAGGATGTTTGATTTCAAAGGCAAAATGACAGCAGTGATCTTATCACAACCGTCATTTTGGGGGCAATTGTTAGTGCACGAAAATTTGACACTGTGGATATGTTATCCTGGCATATAATATGGATCAATTATCCTCAGAATATTTCGCAGATCTTGTCAGGATCAATGATCCTCAGTAATTATTATTTATTAACGATTTTCCTTTGTTATCTTGATATTTTTGGTAGGTACAACGGCTAATGACCAAGTCAAAGCTATAATCTCGCCATCAAATTAATAAAACGCGTGGATAATGAAGGAAAGAGTTATATTGAAGGAAATGGCGGATTTTTAGGGATTATTAGTTAATTATCTTTATTATTCATAACTCCATTGAGTTATTATCTTTTATGTATAAATAGAGACTATGATCAGCTAGGAAAACACACACAACCCACTGCGAATACAACAACAATACACACACGCACTTAGAAATCATTGTATTACTGATCATAATCTCCACCATTGTAACCCGAGTTTTGATTAATAAAGTGGTGATAGACGATTTGTCATCACCCAGGGTTTTGGTGCCGGCGATCCGACCAAGATCAAGGGATTTTCCTCGTAACAAATCCTTGTGTTCATCATTATTTCACTTACATATTCATTATTATCAACATAGCACTATACCTCACTTTACAGATTTGGATACTTGATCCTTAGCTGATTTTTATCCAAAACAATGGTGGACTATGAACATACTCTCGGTAGGCTGTGGTAGGTAATAGTATGTATGCATGAATGTATGTTGGAAAGGTAACTGGTTAGGTATGGATATGTATCTTCATATATGTATGCATGTATGTTATGAGTATGTATTGTATGTCGCCTGATTAACTAGAACTCACTCAGCATAGCTGACTTTTAGTATGCACGCAGGTGAATACGTCTAATGAGCTAGCATGAGGAGGGAACATGGCATGGATTGAATGGTTTGCATCTGAATATGGAAGAAATTATGTTTTAAATATGATGTTTATGATTATGGTTTTAAAGAAAAGATTAATGTTTTGTATCGAATGACTAAAGTTAACATTTCCGCGAAAGTTTAAATTAACTCTATTTGAAAGAACTGTGTTTATGAGTAAATCCAACACTAAAGTAGGGCACCGGGATCGGGGCCTTACACTAAATTATGTAACAACTTATTAGATATAGTTTTACTTTTATAAATAATAACTTATTTATCTTACATAGAGTTTTGAGCAGCCACTGATGGTTTACCAGTTAACTAACCAAACCTACTTGGTATCTCTATTAGTTTTATGGAATAAAAATGTCATCATTATTTTATTAGTATTATGAAAAGTAATTGTGATCACTAAATGGTTTACGTGGAAGTCATAACTCAACAAAAATTATCCAATGAATTATATAAAATTTCCAACCCTAAAGCCTTGTCGTCGGAAGGTCAATAACTCAACGTGTCGCATAAGTTAGTTTAGTTTCATCAAAATTAATTGATCCATAAATAAACCATAGGTCCTGATAATTGTTGGAGACAAGCCAATTTATTTACTTTTGCTTAGAAACTAAGGTATGGATTCTGTTTTTCTTCACTCATAGTATTGGTTCTATTCCATTTTATATTCGATGTCCATCACATCGTAGTGCGGATTTTTGTTATCTTTCAGTTACAGATTGAGTTCACTATATTCATATGATATGTTTATATTAATTTTATAGCATGCAATAGGTTATATATTTTGTATTCATTGTTACATGCTCTAGTTTGAATATGTTTAGTTACATGACTTTAGCTTCAGTGCTATGTTACCCGAGCATTTCTGACTTGTCGTTGGGTCGTCAACGACATGGCCCTTATCGTGATAGTGCGTAATCAAAGTTCACGGTGACTCTAACCGTACTTATGAGGTACCTTGGCCACTTAGAGGCGTATAGATCGATCTTAGCTCTGACTCCTGACTTCTGTTTGAGATGGAACAATGTGTGCACGCCACCCACACCGTCTCCTTGGCGCATGGACTAGCTAGCTGTGTACCCCTTTGTTTAGACTCTGGGTGTTTCTGTATTACACGACCTATTTATTATAACATCACAGTCGTGTAGTTTAGAAATTATATTTGTTTCACTATAGTTCTGGTCTGTTTTGATATATGTATATGCATTTGGTTAAATTTGAGTATATTCAGAATATGTCCCGATCGTGCATCGGATTATGTTTCGCATCTAGGTATAGTTTGGTCTTAAGCGTGGGTTTATATCCGCAGTAGTTTTTTGTTTCAGTTTCAGTTCAGTATGTGTTTTGTTTTATGTATGTCAGCCTTTACCTGTACTATTGTTCTCTACATTACTGGGCAATTTTTGGTTCAACCGTATTTTCTTGTTTGTGTTTGTCTTATTTGTTAACAGGTAATTTGGCAAATCAGGGAAATCAGTGATGAGAGTAAAATGAAGCTCAAGAATAAGAACTTGATTTATTTTCTTTATTTCAGCATTTAATAAATTTGACTTAGGATTTTGTTTCGGTTTGTTTTTAACTCATTGGTTGCCATGGGATTCTCTTTATTTCTTTTAAATGAATTTTGTTTGGTTTATGATATATGTAAAATAGTGACACATTAGCCTGTTCTGGGTTGGGGTGTTACACTACTGGTGGCCGAGTATGAAGAACGATGTGGTAGATTATGTTAGTAAGTGCTTAACTTGCTTGCAAGTCAAAGCGGAACATCAGAAACCTTATGGGAAGATGCAGCTATTAGAGATACCATAATGAAAATAAGAACACATCACCATAGATTTCATAACTAAGCTACCCCGTACAACTAAACATCATGATACCATTTAGGTGATTGTAGACATTTTAAACGAAAAGTGCTCACTTTCTGCCTATGCGAGAGGCCATCTCGTCAGAAACGTTAGCAAATATGTTCATAAAGGAAGTTGTGCTAAACATGGAGTGTCGTTATCAATCGTGGTTGATAGAGATCCTCGCTTTACTTCGAGATTTTGAAAGAAGTTCCATGAAACTTGGGAACAAGACTGAACATCAGTATGACGTATCATCCTCAAACAGATGTGCAGTCTGAAAGGACTATCCAAACCCTTGAAGATATGCTACGTGCTTGTGTCTTAGATCTTGGAGAAAGTTGGGATGATCATTTGCACCGTGCAGAATTCTCTTATAACAACAGCTACCAGTAGAGTATTGGTATCCTGCCGTTTAAGATGTTGTATGGTAGACGTTGTAAAACTCCTGTATGTTGGGGAGAGATTGGTCAGAATGAGATTGGAAGTCTAGAAGTTGTGCATGAAACCTCTTCAAGGTTTGATCAGATCAATGCAAGAATGAAAGTTGCTCAAGACCATCAGAAGTCGTATGCTGATAAGCGGCGAGGACCAATCGAGCTTAACGTTGATGACAATGTAATACTCAAGGTCTCGCCTTTGAAGAGGATTATTTGTTTCAAAAAGAGAGGAAAGTTAAGTCCAAAGTACATTGGACCGTTTAAGATCGTCGATTGTGTGAGCGAAGTGTCTTACAAGCTGGATTTGCTTGAAGAGTTAGAAGGGATTCACTCTACTTCCATGTTTCTCACTTGAGAAAATGCTTAGCTGATGACACTTCTCACGTGCCATTAGTAGACATCAAGGTTGATGAACAACTAAACTATATTGAGCAGCCTGTTGGGATAATGACCGTAAGGAAAAGCAGCTTCGCCATAAAGTTATTCCTTTAGTGAAACTGATATGGAAGCATCGCAAAGGATCGGATGCCATTTGGGAAGTTGTAGAAGAGATGCACAAGTTTTACCCCGATTTGTTTAAATAGTAGTTAGGTTTCGGGGACGAAACCTCTTTTAAGGAGGGTGGACTTATAACATCCCGAAATTTCCATGAATAATATTAAAATTTTAATTACATCGGAAGAATTAATTTGAGTTAGTCGAAAATAATAATAAATAATAATAAAGATAAGGATGGTAGGCTAAGATGGATGGAATTAGATCATGGACTTAGAATGAAGATAGGCCTAAGGTCCATGGGCTTAGGGAGTATAAATACCCCTTAAACTCTAAATCCTTTCCATCTCCATCATACTCTCTACACTATTTTATTCAATGATCCAAGACCAACCGAAGGTAAGAAATCATTTATCTCAGCTGACCCAACAAATTAGAACCCAACACCGCAGCCCCGGTATGCCGAATGAGTTGTTTGAATCTAGATCTAGCTTTATTCGGGTGGTTAATCAACCAAAAATGAGCATAAGGGTCACCTTAGCTTGGATCTGGACAGCCCGAAGCTACATGGGTTATAAACAATAAAAATCCGGCCAACCATGGTGGTTAACGACGGCTGACGGCGCCAGAATCAAGGAAAAAACCTAAAAACGCGAAGAAGAAGAAGAAGAAGAAGGTATGCACTGAACATATGCGGAATATATGTTATACGAGCGCATATGTTTGGACGCATAAGTATGCACGTATAATTTATGCAGCGCATAACTTATACGAGCGTGTAACTTATACGCTGGATGATGATTAAGAGTGACATATACGGGTGCATAACTTATGCGCCGCATAAGTTACGCGCTGGGGGGACTTATACGCCCCCAAAACTTATACGGGCCTTGGTGATTTCCCAAATAAATGAAAGATATAGGGCGTATACGTATGTAAACGATAGATATGGAATTATATGATGGTTAAGATAAGAATAAGTAAATAATTGATAATAAAAGGTAACTTTTAAAATGAAGATTCGATTTGATTAAATAATTGAACTTCAGTTTTTCTGATGAGGTTTTTAGTAAAGCCTTATTTGGAAAAGACTTAACCCCAGCCAGGGGCTCTGCCCCTTGGACCATGTGATGGTCGAGTAAAAGTCATGTATATTATGATATTATTTGTTTATATTTAGTTTAAATATTATGTGAACTTTGGTACTTCAAGTGTTTTTAGGTGTTTCAGGATACTTGACGTTAAGTACGCTTAGCGGGAGGAATTACGGGCTTGGAACGAAGATGTAGAAGACTCATGATGATTGACACGCTTTCCTGTGCAAAATAAAAGAAGAAAATAAAGGAAATTGTATCAGACACCCTTAGCGCAGCGCTAAGGGGTCCTGAGGGTGATGTTAGAGATACTCTAAGATCACCAGACAAATGAGTCTTTAGCGCTGGGCTAAAGGCTCAACCCTGGATGTTAGCGCCGCGCTAACATCCCTCCTGATGGAAAAATTACCCTAACTTTGATATAATTAGTTTTGAGCCCCTATTTTGACCTAACCTTCATTCTAGCAACCAAGTACAAGCCCTAGAACGATTTTTCACCATCCCGAAGCCTCTGGTTTGTCCATTCATCGCATGCTTTTGTCCGCTCATCAGATAAGCGAATCCTTCGCGATGACGATTTCAGGCTAAACCATTGTATTCACTTTAGGCTAGGGTTTTGTGTAAACTAACTTTGATCAGATTCTATGTTTTGAATGATTATAAACTTGATTGAATGTCTTTAATCTTGTTTTACATTATGAATTGATTGTTTAAACAGTTTATGATTTTGATTATCAAATTTTGCATCACTTTTCTGGTTGTGTTCATCACATGTAGGGTTAGCTCTTATGTCAATAAACCAATAATCGTTAGTCATTGCTTATAACTTATTTTCATATTTTAAACTGGTAATTGGGTAAACCGGGGTTTAGTTGTGTCAACAATTCGGTTAGGGTATCATTTGTCATCACAACCCAACTGTTAGGTTTAGTAATTATTGCGCAATTAATCTTATGAATCTGTGATTAGTCGGTCATTACATTACCTAAACCTGAAGTGAATCCTTTTCTCATTATTGTTTACAGTTCGCTTAAAGTAATCATTTTTTATTAAATCATCTTTTATAAACCGCTCGACATCGTTTGTCCGCTTAATATAATAGTTAATAATTATGAACTTTACTTGCACTTTCCACTGATTCCCTGTGGAGACGACCTTACTTGCCTGTACTAGTTATAGGTATTTAAGTTTTATAAATACTTGTTTTTTTATTAGAGCATGCCATCTACATCACCCTGCTAGGGGATGCTGCCCATAGACCCCGCTGCTAGGGGCGCTGCCCCCGTGCTCCCATTTGAGAGCTATAATAAACTAGAAATATTATATGTAGTGATCATTATAGTTGATACGTGTAGCTGTTATACAGTCAGCCATGGTTAGTTAAGCCATGGTTAGTTAAGGGAAGGAGTTACCATTAACTCGGAAAGGAACCGATTTCAGATGAGTTTCAAGCCCCTTTTCCTTGTTATGTTTTCGGGGCTGTGTGCATACTCGATGTGATTAGTTAATACACTTACCTTAAGTGGTAAGTGTATGACATGTGATTATTTTATATATGATGTATGAATGATAAATGTATGTTATAGGAAAGATTTAGAGTATGTATGAAAGTTTATAAAGACAAATATAATGAAAGGTATGGTATAGTTGTACGGAAAGAAGGGAACCGGGCCCTATAAACACTCGAAGAAGAAGGGAACCGGACCCTAATAATATCCGAGGCATAAGGGAACCAGGCCCTAGTAATACTCGAGGTAGAAGGGAACCGGACCCTAATAATATCCGAGGTAGAAAGGGAACCAGAACTTAATAATATCCGAGGTAGAAAGGGAACCGAGCCCTAATAATACTCGAGGAAGCAGGGCGTAATGTTCTTTAAAACGTATAAGTATGCATTTAAAGTAAAATAAAATATGAAAGTATGAAAGTATGACAGTAAGAATGAAGTTATCTATTGTGTATGTACGAACGAAAGTAAAGAAGGCAAAGTATGTAGTATATGAACGTATTGTATGTTGCCTGATTAACTAGAACTTACACATCGTTGCTGACTTTTAGTATGCACGCAGGTGAATAGGATGAAGCAGATCGCTTGAGGAGCACACGAGGCATGGCAATAAAGAGATGGCATCTGAAGACCTAAACGATTGTTATATTTTGAGATGTTTGAACTTAAGACTTGTTTATAATTGGTTTTCTTTGTAATGCATGGTTTGATATTTATTTCCACGAAAAGTTTTAATTCACTCTGAAAATTAGAACTGTGTTTATGAGTAAATCCAACGCGAAAGTAGGGCAGCGGGACTAGTGCCTTATAATTGGCACATAAAATAAAAAGTAACAGGTCAAATGAATCAAAACAAACAAATGAAATTAAAATTTTCAGCCACGACAAAAAAACTAAACTTCTTCGTACGTTCAAAATACCTCCGTTGTCGACTATCGAAACATCCCTGTGCCCAATTCTCAATGATAAACCTCATTCCTGCAGTTACAGCGTAATTTTCTTGGTGCAGTTTCCGATGATAACCTCCAGATGTAATCAACTTCAACCATAAGCTTAGAAACATCACCATCCAAAAGAAAAGGAAACACAACATTAATCATAATGACATTATAGTTTTATATGGTTTAATATGAGAGATCAGTATTTGTAATTAGATGAGTAAAGTTTGCCTACCGAGCCTCCCATATACAAATTCTCAAATGTAGCATCTAAGTCAACAATTACATCATCACTTTTTGCAATTCGCTCATCTTCTTGTTAGTCAGCTCCACCACCAAAAGGCCTGCAAAATGCTAAGAATCTTTCATTAATTAGTTTGAGAGTTACTATTGGGCTAATATTAGTATGGTTTTTACTTAGTATTGGGCTTATATTGTAAACCGAGATCTATTGGATCTCGGTCGGCTTTTGGGTTGCGTCGGGCTTGGGTGTAGTGCCTATATAAACTATGTATCTAGGTTTATCATAGGTTGGCTGTTTATAACATAGTGAAAGATATATCGGTGTAACTATTGTGCTTAAGCACCAGACATAATATACGTGTGTTTTGAAGAAGTTTGTTTGGTGTTCTTCGTGTGTTTAATTGCATAACATTGAATCATTTCTTGCTAGTTTCCGCATAACAACGAAATCGTTTGATATCACATTAAAAGATCTATTTAAGAGGACTTACAATTGGTATCAGAGCCTATTGACCTATTATAGGCTCGGTTAATGTGATATCATTGATTCAGTAGGTAGTTTTTTGGTTCTTAAGTGTTTGAAGAATTCTGGAAATTGAAGAACAATTGTTCTGTGTGTTCTTCGGCGTTGTTGAGATAACTTGGAGAAGGATTTGATTTGATTTAGGATTTACATTCAAATCCCAGAATATTCAGGGTCTATTCTGTTACTAAAGATACCTCGTCAAAGCCTCCTTGGGATTCTTGGAAGTTCTCGGGAAGATTTCATCGTTTTCGGCCAAAATCTTGTTGTTTTCGGGGAAACTTGTGTGTTCTCGGCAAAATTCAGGGGTTCTCGGTGGCTTGGATAGTTTTTGGTGATTTTGGATAGTTCTCGGTCAAAGTTATTGTTCCCTGTTGACCTTTGCCTGTTCTTGGTCAACTAAATGAGTTTTTGGTTGACTTTCTTGGTTCTCGGCCAACGATAGTTTTCGGCTAGAGATAAATATGGGCCTAATCTTATTGGGCTTTAGGATATCTGATATATTATTTGGACTTGATTACTGGACCGGACTATTAATCACTTATTCAAAATGGACCAAATAACCAATAGCTCAACAAATGTTGCAATGCATCAAGAACTGGACTCCATAATGGGAACTGCTACTCGTGTACCTCGTCTATTGTCTCATGAGGGGTTTGCCAAGTGGAAGTTTAGGTTTGAAAAGTATGTGAAAATGAAAGATGCCAAGATTTGGAGAAGTATTGTAAGAGGCCCTCAAGCTATCACGTATCAACATGAAAACTCTGAAGAAGTTGTTGTGAAACCTGTTGAACTGTATGATGATGCAGAATTTGAAAAGGTTGAAGAGGACGACAAGGAGCTTGCTACATTAACCATGGCACTTTCACCCGAAATTGCCTTGGTATTTAGAGAATTACAGTCTGCCAAGGCATTGTGGGAATCCCTGATAGAAGTGTATGAGGTTAATGAGGACATGAGGAGAAGTCATCAACATCTCTTGTGACAGAAGTTCAATATGTTTAATCATGTTCTGGGAGAATCTTTGGAAACACAGCTGCAGAGATTCATATCCCTAGTGACTGAGATGAGATCTGCTAAAATTAATATGACCACTGCTGAAAAAAACAATAAACTGGTCAATTCCCTGCCTCAAAGCTGGGATATGAATGTTGCGATGATTAAGAAGACGTAGGATCTCAATAGTCTAACTCTGTCAGAAGTCATGGGAATCATCAAGGCTTGTGACATGGATGACAAGCAGCGTTCCATAAACCATGCAAACTCCTACAATGCAGTCGGCTATAGTGCTACTTTTAACAATGCACTCATCTCGCAAGACAACTTCTCAATATTTAAGTCTTCACAAGGGCAGTACACTCCGCAGTATCAACCTCAGAACAATTTATCCATGTTTAAGTCTGATCAGTGTCAATTCTCACATTCACCACCACAACCAACTCCTGTGTTCTTTCCTCAACCTACTCAACCATCTGCTTATGCTTTTAAGCCCCAGTCATCTGCTGCCTCTTCCAGTCAGTCGCCCAGTTAGATTCCCTCCATTTAAAAGGAGACTCAGGAAAACATCGCCTTCATGGCAGGGTTCATGAATTGCTAAAACGCCTTTCTTGCTGGAGATCTGGTTCAACCAGTTGTAGCTGCTGAGTTGGATCAAGTTCATGCTGATGATGTAAAGGAAATGGACATCTCATGGCAAATCGCCATGGCAGTGTTTCGCGCAAAGAAATTTACTAAGAGAACAGGCAAAAACAACTGGAATGTGCCGGTAAATCAGAAAGTGGGATTTAACAAAGATACTCTGAGTGCTACAACTATCACGAGCCGGGTCATTTTACTCGTGAATGCAGTCTTGCAACTAAGGAAGGAAACAGAGAAAGGGAAATAGTTCCACTAGGAAATGCAAGAGGAGAAATTGTTGCAGGTGAGGGTGAGAGGGGTTTAGTAACTCAACAATTCTCTTGGAATGATCAGATGGCAGCTCTCAGCATCAATATTCAGACTGCAAACTTTGCTCGAATTGAAGTCGCTGAAGAAGAGAATGTTGCTGAGGAACAAGTAAAGGATCTTCAATTTGCTTTCATGTCCTTCACTTCTTCCAGCTCATCCGAGGTAAGTTTCCAATTATGTTCTCAAGCTTGTATTAATAAAGTAGATTTATACAAATCCCATAATAGTAACTTGCTTAGAAAAATGGAAGAAATAAAATCTGAAAATTTGACTCTTAAGAAGAATGAGAAAGCTTTCAAAGATAAACTTAAGGCACAGAAAAAGGTTTTTTCTAAACTTCAATATGATTTTAGCATAAAATGGTGTCACCACCTTGATGCCAAACAGAAAATTGTTGAGTTAATTGCTGAACTGGAAGCCTCTAAGTTAGAGATTATCAATTTAATTAATAAATTTAAAAGGGCTGAACTAGACTTTAACACTGCATTCTTGAGTTTTCTATTTAAAGGATTGGAAAAGAAACGTTAAGAAATTTTTTCTTTTTCCATTCTTGAGTTTTTTATTAAAAGAAAAGAAAGAGAATGAAAAGAAAACTTGGGCCTTTTTTCCTTCAAAACTTTCCTACCAAATATGGCTTGATTGTGAAGGAAAGTTTATAGTCCATTACAATATTACTAATTTATCATATCTCAATTCTCTTTTCAATATTGCTATGAGGACATAATTGTAAATTTACAATTTTTTCCCTATCTTTTCCTTCCGATCTAACTCAAGAATGTAATTAACACTTTCTTTTCTTTTCTTTTATTTTAACTTGAGAATTCCTTTTAAGTATATAATTTCTTTTCTTTTCTTCCCATATCCAATCTTATCATTTCTTTTTCTTGTATTTTAAACTCGAGAATGTAGTGTAAGAAATTCGAAGGATCCAGTGTTGATGTTAACTCCATGATCGAAAACATATATATTGGAAAAAAAACGCTGGTGAGGGGATAGGGTACAGTGTTATACCCCCTCCATACGACAAAAATTACACTAGTCTTCCTATTACCAAAGAATAGGAAGAAAGGGTAGAAACTATGCAATATGGTAAAAAAAATGAAAATTCCAAAAATGCTCCTGGTTTAGTAAAAGCTACTGAATCAACCTTAGGGGTGAATGATACTAATATGTTTACTTCACGTGAAGATAAATTAATTGTCGAGGATTGGATTGATGAGGATGATGATTTGCTTGTTTTGAATAATAAAGACATTAATTCTCATATTTCTTTAAATTTACCTGTTTTGAATTCTATGACTTTAAATGTTTGTGTGGACCCTGTTTTTAAGAGTAAAGACAATTGTGTGGTTAATTCTTCTAAAACTTTGAAACCTTGTGGCGTGTCTTTGAATAAATTTGATAAAAATAAGAATCCTCATAAATATTCATCACCTAAGTTTGTTAAGGAAGGAAGTTCAAATGATCAAAACTGTGATAAACAAAGCAATAACTCAGGTGGTAAACGCCAAGTAAAGCAAACTAGCTCACACAACAGGTCCAGACAAGGAGTTAACCACAATGAATTCCACATAAAATGTCAAACATGTTTTAATTGTGGCACTCCTGGTCATATTGCTATAAATTGTTTACACCGTCCATATGTCCCATATTATGGATGTCATCATAGGTATATGCCTCGAAATACCCATCAAAGAGAATCAAGGTATTATAAGGCAAATCCCTATGACGGTGACTGGAAAAGAAAAAAAGTTGGTAGGTTTAGTCCTCATCAGACCAAGCCTAACACGTTTCGAAAAAGTGATAGAAACTATGCTTCAATCTCAAGAACCAACTCGGTTTCTGGACCGAAACAAGTTAGGAAGACAAAGTTATCTGTGTCTCCCACTCGCAAACCAGAGACTAAGACATCCTTTCATACAAACAACAGTAAATTTTCTAAAACCATATATGAAATTCTATATTAGATCATTGGGAAGACATTTCCTGGCAACCCATGACAAGTTTAGATAAATCAGGTTCACCCAGTGTTACTATGGACTAGGTACCAAAAACTAACTGATATCGCACATCGTGCAGGAAAAACTATGGAGGAATATCATCAGACCTTGGTATCTTGATAGTGGTTGTTCCAAGCACATGACAGAAGACATCTCCCAACTACATGACATTCAAATCTTTAATGGTGGGTATGTTTCCTTTGCGGCAGGAAAGAAAGGGAAGATTACGCAGAAGGGTACTATAAGTAATGGTGTTCTAAAGTTTGAAAATGTTAATTTTGTTCCTGAGTTGAAACACAATCTGCTGAGCATCTCGCAGATCTGTGATAAAGGTTTTTCAACCCATTTCACTAACAAAGAGTGTTTGATTTTAAAACCTGGTGTCATCATACCATAGGATTGGGTTCTTGTTCGGTCACATAGAAAAGATAATGCCTATGTGATCGATATGAACAAAAATGTTCCTGATGAAATCACCTGCTTGTTTTCAAAGTGCCAGAACATAATGCCATGCTTTAGCATCGTCGTCTAGGTCATGCAAACATTAAAAATCAAAACCATCTTGCTAAAAACGACTTGGTGCGGGGTTTACCTATCAAAGTTTTTGTTACTATTGAAAAACGTGTGGCCTGTGCCTTGGGTAAACACAATCGTAAATCTCACAACCCAAAACTTGTTAATACCATTTCATCAGCTTTTCAATTGCTGCATATGGATCTGTTCGATCCTGTTCATGTTTTGAGTCTTTATCGCAGCTCTTATTATCTTGTTATTACTGATGATTACTCATGTTTCACTTGGGTGTTTTTCTTGTCAAATAAGAGTGAAACTGCAGAATTGGTAAAATGCTTCGTGGTGCTTATGGAGAATCAGCTCAACTTGAAGCTGAAGGGTATTCGTTGTGACAACGGCACAAAATTCAAGAATTCAACACAAAATTATTTTTGTGCCGAAAAGGGGGTGTGTCGACAGTACAGTTCAGATCGGACACCGCAACAAAATGGTATGGCTGAAAGGAGAAACATAACTCTTATTGAGGCCGCAAGAACAATGTTGTGTGATTCAAAGCTGCCTTTGTTTTTTCTGGACTGAGGCTATTAACACAGCCTGCTATGTTCAAAATCGAGTGTTGATCAATAAGTCTCATATGAAGACTCCCTATGATATTGTTTATGGTCATAAACCCATAGTTTCACATTTTCGGGCCTTTTTGTGTCCATGTACTCTGCTGAATTTGGAAACGACTCCAAAGTTTGGAGCAAAAGCTGATGATTGTTATTCTGTTGGATATGTTGGGCGTACCGCCTACAGAGTTTACAAAAAGTCAAGAAAGCAGATAGTGGAACCTTATGACGTGCGCTGGTTAAAAGAAAATGAGACTGATGCTCGTGTCGGTCCTGACTGGCTATTTGATTGTACTGAACTTTTCAAGCCCTTTAATGTGTTTTCAATTGTCGATATAGAAATTTTAGGTTTCGGTGTTTCAAATTATGTTGATGAGGAAGAAGACTTACCTGCTGAATCTCACATGTCTCTAGTGCTGGGTGTTGATCCTTCAGAATCACTAGATACCACTCAGCCATTGTCAAACAATCAACAAGAAGACGTTACCGAAACCGTGTTTTCGCCAGCACCTACAGTCGATGCTTCATCAGTTGAGAGGGAGAGGGAGAGGGAGAGGGAGAGTCTGATTCGTCAAATCTTTGGAAGCACTCTATTCCCAGATGTCATACCTAATGAATACATTACCAGTACCTCGTACTCACACAGTACGTCGACATCTGGATGGAAGAACCCTCTAACTGAAATCCTTGAAGATCCATCAAACTTACCTTCTACCAATCTGTTACCGGGCATTCAATTCCGATAAGAATTCAACGAGATCATCCAATTGTAAATGTTATAGGACCTCTTGAAATAGGCGTGCCCACCAGAAGTCAGACTGGACACTTCAACAGCTGTTTGTTTTCCTGTTTCATCTCTCAGGTAGATCCTAAGTAAGTGGAAATGACACTACATGAACCAAGCTGGGTGGATGCCAGGCATGAGGAATTAAATCAGTTTGATAAACTCAAACTTTGGAGATTGGTCGAGCTGCTAGTTGGCAAGAAAGCGTTAGATACAAGATGGGTTATCCGCAACAAGAAAGATGATACAGGAGTTATCGTTCAAAAAAAAGAACGAAAGGTCGTTCGTGATTTTCTTCAGGTTGAAGGCTTAGACTACACTGAAGTGTATGTTCCCATGGCTTGACTTGAGGCCATTCGGATTTTTCTGGCATATGCTTCCTACATGGGATTCACAATTTATCAAATGGATGTCAAGACATCGTTTTTGGATGGAGAAGTTAAGGAGGAGATTTATGTGGATCAGCCTCTAGGGTTTGTTGACTCAAAGAATCCAACTCTTGTTTACAAGTTAAATAAAGCATTGTATAGTCTTCACCAAGCACCTCGGGCGTGGTATGAAACTCTCACAGCTCATCTTCTGGGACATGGTTACAAGGGAGGAACCATCGATCAGACTCTGTTCCTTAAAATTGTTGGGAAAGATTTTATCCTGGTTCAGATATACGTGGATGACATCATCTTCGGGTCTACCAGTACTGACTATGTTCTGATTTTGAAGATGTCATGAATAAGATATTTGAAATGAGTTCGTTGGGAGGAGATGACAACTTTTTTGGGATTACAGGTTCGTCATCGACAGGGAATTCTGCTGCATCAAGGAAAATATGTTGAATACATACTTGCAAAGTTCGAATTTCAAGATTCTAAGAGTGTAGCAACTCCTATGGCGGAAAGACCTCCTCTTTCTTCTGATCCTGAAAGGAACCCCGTAGATAAAATGTATGATCAGTCAATGAAGGACCCTGATGTATCTCACCGTCAGTCGCTTTAACATCATGTTTGTTGTCTGTCAATGCGCCCGTTTCCAGGCTAATCCTAAACTCTCTCATTTAATTTTTGTAAACGTATTTTTAAATATCTTAAAGGGCAGCCAAAGCTAGGTCTTTGGTATCCCAAAAACTCAGATTTTGACTTATATGCTTTTGCTTATAGCAATTACGGTGGAGATAATATTGCCAAGATATCTACATCGGCTGGATGCCAATTCTTGGGTGATCGACTCATTACATGGTAGTGCAAGAAACAACAAACGGTGTCCACATCCACTGCTATGGCTGAATTTGTTGCTGTGTCGGCATGTTGTTCACAGATTATCTGGATGCAACATCAATTGCTGGATTACGGTTTGGAATTTCTTGACACCCCAATCTTTTGTGATAATGATGCTGCTATTGCTATTGTTAAAAATCATGTTCAACATTCAAAAACCAAGCACATTGACATTAAAAATCATTTTATTCGTGATTGTTACGACCGTAAATTGATTCATCTTGAGCAAGTTCACACTGATAATAATGTGGCGGACTTATTTACAAAACCGGTCGGAGCAGCCAGATTTAATGTACTTGTGGGGTCTCTTAAAATGTTTCGTTTCGATGATTGAGTCTTTTTGAGGTTAAATTTGTGCATAATTATTTTCGTTTTCTTTAAAAATTTTTGTTGCACAAATTTATGGGGAGAAAATTCGAAATTCAAAAAGTTTGTGTTTTATTATAAAAAAATTATTTTTACACTCTCGCTTAAAATTATATCGGTTGCTTAAGTTTGAAGGACATATACTTGTATATGTTTGGTCCTGTCATCTACTTGTAGACATACAGGATAGCCATTCACCTTAAGATTGAAAGCAACTTGGGCGATTGTGGTGTGTTTTTATTTTAATTCTTTCGCTTAAAATTATGTCGGTTACTCAAAGTTTGAGGGGCATGTATTTCTATATATGTTTGGTCCTTTTATCTACTTGTAGTCATACGAGATAGCCATTTACCTTAAACTAAAAGTGACTAGGGCGACTGAGTTTTAAATTGTCTTATGTAATTCAATGGGGAGTGATATGATTATTCAGTTAAGAGCTTTTTAGAAGCTTTAATTTTTTTCAAATGAAAATCAATACAACCTTTGGAAAATGATAGTTAAATTGATTCAGTGTGCCTAACGTGTGAAGTTACTAGGCTTAAAAGACTTTAGAACAGTCATTGATTTGCATGGTAGCTTTCCATGATGCGTAAAAGTTGAAGTAATATAAACTAAATATGCTAAACATACTATGGAGAGTCATTTTGAAGAAATGTGTATGTCTCCAGTTATATCTCTCTGAATGATAGGCAGAAATATAATTACCCAGTCATACACGAGCCCGTTAGTGTCTTGATCTCCAAAATGTTACGCCTTTGCTCTATTTTAAAAAAATTAAAAAAAATAGATATATATAATATTGTGTTACTAAATTTCGTTTTTCAAAATCTTAAAGGGTAAAACTAGAACTAGGCATTCAAATAAGTCCTAAACACTCTGAGTGTAAGGCATGTAAGTTCGGATGGCTTGTAAGTCCAACGTTCAACCTTAAAGCTTAACATTTTTGGTTATATATAAAAATATTTGGATCAAGCACAAGGGGGTTGGACTCAAATTGGGGTGATCTGGGGAAAAACAAATACGCTTTGAGAAGAGATAGGAGGCATCACAGGTCCATGAATGATGTCCATCTAAGATTTATGCCAAATTGAACATAATTTGTATCACTGATGCAATGAAAATCATGCAAAGTTTATTATACCTACTATCAATCTGTCTCTTTATGTCATAAAAATGTGAAAATGAATCAATGTGAAAGCAACTTAATCAATATGATTCCATGTTCGGATCTTTTCTTAAGAGGTTGCGTGTTTATCAAAACTGAAATCTGATCCCAAAAATTTGTTAAATTACAAGAAGACCGAGTGATTAATTTTCCATGTATCATTATTTATTTTTATTTTACTTTTACCTCTTAATTACTCTTGTCGAAACAGATGCTATAAGGATCTGCATTAAAACCATGGATCAAGCCCATGTTGGGTATAGATGTTGTTTTCCGCCCATGTGGCCCATTAAAGGTTGATTGGATTTGATGAACTGGTCTTGGTTCATAAGATTGTTTTCGGTCCATCAGGTTTTTCGGCCCAAAATTTAAAGTTTTGAAATATAAAAGATTCTTATCTGCATTACTGGTCTTATTACTTTGAATCTCAAATCTGCAAACACTCTATAATCAGAAAACCCTTAAAATTCTGAGTCATCAAGTCTTTCATTCTTTCTTTCTTCAAGATTTTCGGTTCACTGTGGATGTTATCTGGATGGAACTAACAAATTATTGTTAATCATGTTATGAGTATTGTCTAGGATAGAGATGATAATGTTTGTGAATTGTATGCTTAACATATTATGAGTGATTAAAGTTGCAGGTTTCGATATCAATAGTGGTTGGTGTTTTGGAGAAGATGATTCATAATTCGAGAAGAAATCCAAGGGTTTTCCTGGCCGAGATCTCCATAGATCTAGGGATCCAGAGTTCTCGTGACGTTTGACCAAAAACATGTGGTCAAACAGAGAACTCTTGAGTCTATCTGAAATATCAAGGGTTCTCGGTTGACCAGTTGACCGAGAACCCACACTAAGTGACCGAGAACTCATGTTCTCGGTGAATTTGGATTTTGTTTGACAGAGAACTCAGCTCAATGACCGAAAACCAAGCCTTTTGACAGAAAACATAATTAATGGACCGAAAACATATTGTTTTTATATTAAAACTGACATTCATTTATATTTAATGACCAATATTATCTAAATTTGCATTCTTGATCCTTGTTCTTCAACCAAATTGTCATTTATCTTTATAATATTGAGTGACTATACAGTTAAGTGAATACAATGTTAACTTGATTCGTTTGTTGCAGTCATGGCCGATCAAGCACCATTGAAGTTTGCAGATACTCACAATATTGTCGGATGCCTATATGATCCACCTCTTGTACACAAAGAATTCAAGTCCATGATAGTGGGGCTCAACACGTGCAGGATTTCTCACGCTATACGAGAAACTCCTGTTATATTCAAAAAGATGGTGACGGAGTTCTGGAACAACGCCTCCATTAAACAAAGGGGTAATGGGGGAGTCGTAGCAATTGACTCAAAGATTCAAAAGAAGCATGTTGTCATTTCAGAGGCCATTATTCGTGAAGTTCTACTGTTCGGTGATCAACCAGACTATCCAACTGAATACCCGACTGATGTCATTGCTGAAGTCGCACTAAGAATAAGATATGAAGGATCTTACCCTCCAGCCATCATGAAACTTTTTCATTCTTACTGGAGGATCTTGCTTCACACGTTTTTCACGTGTGTCTCATGATGAAAATGGGGCTCAGATGAGATCAACCACAATCAAATGTCGGCTGAGGTTGCTCTGATCATGGACTGGAAGTATAATTACTCCAAGTTTGTGTTCGATGAGATAATGAGAAACTCAAAGGGAAGATGAAGGAGATATTAATGATGTACCCAAGGTTTCTGCAGATGATATTTGACTCACACTACCCTGACCTTGTCAGTATGTAGAAATGCTTGATTTGATAGCTATGGGCCCCAACACATTTGGGTTGATGAAGCAATCTCGAAAGGGGGCGAAAGTGGTATACAAAGGCCTTCACGAACTTGTCAAGTTTGGAAAGTTTGTTGAAACTGAGGCTACTCCGCTGGTGTCAGTGCCTTGATTGCTGATGAGCATGTGACACCTGCTCAGAGGTTCACTGCTTCATATGAGACTATTTTCGATGACGATTAGCCAGAAAGTTCTCAATTACAACACATGGAGATCGAGCACCAAGAACGAGAGACTGTACCTACTACTGATCAGCTGAAAGATTTTGAGATGTTTAAAGATCAGCTCCAGTCGACTGCATTGAAACCTCCTCAATCAGTCACTGCAATATCATTCCACGAAATTGAAGAAAGAATGATCTGAGACCGGGTGTGCTAGTACTAAAACTACACCAACAAGCCAACAACAGGAACATGAGTCTGAACGTACTGAGACTCAAGTTAATACAAGCCCATCTACTGCTGAACCTCAGACTCAAGACTAAATCTTTGATGATATTGTTCATGAGTTAGAGTTTGGGGCTAATATTCAATTTGTTGACGAGCCATCGGGATCGTATAACCCGATTTGTCAATCAAGTTCTAGCGCTGCTGATAAGATTGCTCACATTCTTGCCATGCAAGATAAATTTCTGCAAGATAAGGTCAAGGGGATCACCTTTGATGTTGAACTTGTCAATGTACAGACCTTACAACGACTTGTCTTTGAACTTGAACAAGACTCGGATGTAAAGGATATACGCATCCAAGAGCTTGAATCTAGCAACACTGATAAAGATTTAAAGATCATTGAACTTCAAGCTAACATCGGTGGTCTCACCGCTATGTACTTGGACCTCCAGCAAAAGCTTATTCAGAAGTTTGGAGATGAATTCAAAAGCGGTGAGGACGTTGTTGCAAAGACACCTGCTGATACTCAAGGTGGTAGTTCCAGTGCGCATCCTGCTTCAAACATTGACGCTTCTGAAGCACTGGAACAATACCTTATTGCCCCTACAAAGACATCCGAACAATCTGAAAGGCTTCAAAAGAAGATTTTCAACATGAAGAATTCAAATCAGAACGTGGAACCTTCCGGTCACCCAGATAAGTTTATTGTTGAATTCAATAAGGGCTTTTCAGACAAGTATGGTGATTGATCGGGTGTCTTGTCTTGGGGATTTGATGTTGATAAAGCCATGTGGTGGGTGAAAAGAAGGTCTGGGACTATCGAATATTACAGGAAAATGAAGGATTTTGGATCCTGGACGAGGGTAGATCTCAGTGACCTTATTAATGCTCCGTTTCATAACCCTAACAATGAAAAGAAGGCTATATACTTCTGGAATTTCTTGAGGAATCAAGTTGATCGAGGATTCCCGAAAATGACTACCGTTGAGTCATTTTTAAAGAAAGCAAAAGGGGTTCGAGAACCAAAGATGGGGAAGATGATGGTCAACGATATGTGGCCTTCAACTAAGAAGGTAACTCACATTCCTCTGTCTAATAGAATTCCATATGGGATGTTGAATTAGATGAAATTCTGGACGTATGAAACTGAGACGGCTACGGTCGTCATCCGTCTACGAAAAGGACAATTTCGAATTGTCAACCCTCGTGATCTGCTGAAGTTCGGTGAGAAAGACATTAAAACTCTTAGCAATTTTCAGATTATGGGTTAACCATTATTAGGGTATGTTCCCTACATTCACAGCTATTATTAGGGTATGCTCCCTACATTCGCAGATATTATTAGGGTCTGCTCCCTACATTCGCATATATTATTAGGGTCTGTTCCCTACATTCGTAGATATTATTAAGGTATGATCCCTACATACGTAGATATTATTAGGGTTTTTTCTCTTCTAAACCATACAACCATACATACTTTGTCATACAACCATACAACCATACATACTTATAATTATATACTTTCATATATACGTCTACGTACATACCCTTAACCCTATTATCACATTCAAATATCATTTTAAACATTCATATTGCATACACTTACCACTTAAGGTAAGTGTATTAACTAAAATCATAGGAGTATGCACACAGCCTCGAAAATCATAATAGAGAAAAAGGGGCTAGAAGCTCACCTAGGTCCTGATTCTTTCGGAATTGATGGTAACACTTCTCTTCAACTGAGCACGGCAAACTGTATAACAAATATAGGTGTTAATCAACTACTTTCTATCTAAGCCTTATTACTCAGGCCATCAAGCTACTCTATTGATGTACTAAAAGTAGTCAAATAATTATTAACTAAAAATAAGCTAATCTAGACACTAAGTAATAATTCAAGACTCTTAACTTAACTAAAACTACTAACCGACAAGTGAAACGGTCGACTCTAGTACAGCTAAGTAAGTCCGGATATCGAACCCACGAGACTCTTTTAATTACGTAAACTAGCTAAATTATACTCAACTAAATGACAAGACTATTTATTAATATTGTTTAAGGGGGGTTTTTAAACTAAATAATATTAAACTAAAAACTAAACCCTAATTGATTAAATAATAATAAAGTATAATGCTTACTTAAACCTAATTAATTATGATATTAATAAACTTAAACTCCAATTAATTAAAATATAATAAACTATTAAAATACTAAGATTAATTCAGATAATGAAAGCAACTACCTAGGCTAGAATCCCCTAAGTTATGCCTATCAATTAACTGGGAAACTTAAGTTACGGAATTGGGATCGTAAGATAAACCCTTGACAGAAAACCCGAACAGGACCCTTGACTTTCAAGAAAACACTTATGGATTTCTAACAAGTTTTAAGACTCACCAGTTTTATATATCAAACTTCCTTACGGTTATTTAATTATTTATGTCTAAGTATCTTTATGGTGAAATCCTACCTTACAGCGCGGAAATCAAAGATAGCTAAGCGGACCTAATTGACTTAATAGACTAAGCTGACAATCAAACCTAGACGGACTCCTTACAAAGAACTAAATCTAGCAATCCTGACCAACAAAGATCTATCAATAACCTATCACCGTACAGATTTCTAGGCTAGCAGCTCACTTTTATTTTTTAATTAGTTTTATTTTTTCTATGATCTTATTCGAATTCAATCACAAACTAGTCAAGAACACACAGTAAATGACCTACCAAAACCCTATCCTATGAAACAATCAATAAGGGCAATGTAAAACAATAAATCTATGTAAATAAAACCAAGTAATCATACGCATCAATTAAATCAAACTCAACACTTTACTTAAAACATAAAATCCATAACAAACGGAATCCCAATCAAAATTAAACCAATTAAAGGTTAATCACGACCTAGGTAGTTTATGAAGTTTAGCCTAGCATCGTTTATTCTAAATCAAACAAAGTAAATAAAACCGAAAACATGGTGAAAGTATGAGAAACAGAAAATCAAAGATGATAAAACCCGTAATCTTCAATCCCGAACGTATGTCTCTTCACTGGATTTTCTCGTGCCTTCAAAACCGCCAAGAAACTCGATAATAGCTCTCGTATACTCCAAATTCGTCTGGTGGCACCAGGGTATTTTTGAGGTTAAGGTTAAGGGTGTATTTACACTGAAACAGGGCCTAAAACCTAACAAAAACGTGAAAACTTTCTGGAAACTGATGGTTGCCGCCACCCGCGACCATGAATGCCCTCATGGCCGCACGGTGCGGTCTACAAAATTAGGGGGCCGGTCTGACCGGTTCTCCTTCCGGTTCATTTCCTGATGCGTTCTGGATCCTCGTTTTGACTCGTTTTTCGCCCTTTTCGATCAAGATCAACTTCCGGAACCTACAAAACATAATAATGTTAGTAGTATACAAATCTTGACTAAAAACTAATAAAAACTAATCAAATATTAAATAAAACCGGAAACATATATATTTAACATAATATCATTTGTCCTAAGGCCAAACAAATTGAATCGAATAGGCCAAACGAATCAAATTAATTGGCCAAACGAATTGAATCGAATAGCCAAGATTTGAATCGAATAGGCCAAACGGATTGAATCGAGTTTAGCAAATGAATCAAATCGAGTATTCAAACGAATCGAATCGGATCGAATCAGATATTTAAACTTATCGAATCAAATATTCAAACGAATCGAGTCGACTTTTAAACGAATCGAATCGACTTTTTTCCAAACAAATCGAATTCCAAGAATTCGATTCATAACTGGTTATTCATTCACATTTCACTTTAATCGTTTTCATTCATCCCCCCGCGACTCGTCTTACAAATATCATTAATGTTTATATTAACCGACTTCCTTTTCGGGCATGTTTTAACCTTCATATGGACATTTATAATACCATTATGTCTTTATCGTTCTAAAGGACTTTCCGTCAATGATAACATGATGATCTGTTACACACTAATCATTCATGTCAAGACTCAATTCAAGTAGGCATAAGTCTAAACCATCTCTACACCTTCCTTGCATGTCTTTCCAGCTTTTGTCATTGGTTTCTTGCATCCTCTAGCTGTGTTACTGTCAGTTTAACCTTCGTAACACTTGCGGTTGTTCTTGTCCGTGTAGGAAAAGTATCATGTCCTTCCACAGCTGTCACATATCATGGACTCATCTTCATTTGACTTCTACTTAACGGTTTCACTTTTATTAGTATTTATCTTCATTGTAACCGACATCTTTCCTTTCGAAGCCTTGATGTAAACTGAGTATCTAGACTTATGACCTTCATCTAGGATTTGGCCTCAAATATCCGCATGACGTGGAATCCTCAGGTGACGAAATCTTATTTTAACATCATAAGCATTATCTTCCAGATCTCGTTGTAACCCGAAAATTCATTCACTTTTTATCTTACTCTCATCCTTTATAACTTCTACCGCGCCTTGCGGATCTTGTGCATGAAATCCGAAGTGCTAACTACTTTATAAAATTTAATTGTCGCGGTAACCACTTCCCTTTTACGAATTAGTGTGTCAGCGACCAAATTTGTCTCACCAGGGTAATACTTGATTTTACAATCATAATCCTTTATCAATCTCATCCATTTCTCTGTCTCATATTTAGTCCTTTCTGCTAAGAGAAATACTTCAAGCTATTATGGTTTGTATATATGGTACACATGAAAACTTAACATATAGTTTCTCTTTCTTCAACGTTTCCAACAGTTCTCTCAAGTGTTCAGCGTGGTCGGACTTATCCCTTGAATAAATTAAAACTATCATCAATAAAGGCAATGACATAGTTATCCTAATATTGGACGACATACCCTATTCATCGTAACCATAAATGTTGCTTGAGCATTCATCAATCCAAACGATATCACGAGAAACTCTTAGTATTCATATCGCATCTGAAATGTTGTCTTAGGGATGTCTGCCTCTTTCACCTTCAATTGTTGATCACTAGATCCGAGATCTATTTGGGAGAACCAACTAGCACCTTTTAACTAATCAAATAGATCGTTAATTCGTAAACTTATCCAACTCATGGTAATCTATAAACATTCTCATACTTCCATCCATCTTTTTAACAAACAACACTGGTGCGCCCCATGGGGAAACACTAGGCCTTATAAAACACTTGTCAAGGATTTCTTGCAATTGAGACATAGGTTCTTTTGTAAGGCCCCGTTACCGGTGCCTCACATCTGACGTTGGATTTACTCATAAACACAGTTCTACAAATCAGAGTTAATTAAAACTTTCGCGGAAACATTAACTTCAATCATTCGTTACAAAACATTTAATCTTTTCCTTAAAACCATAACATAAATCATCATATTAAAACATCATTTCTTCCATCTTCAGATGCCAGCCGTTCATCCATGCCATGTGTCCTCCTCATGCTAGCTCGTTAAACATACTCACCTGCGTGCATACAAAAAGTCAGCTACGCTGAGTGAGTTCTAGTTAATCATACATCATACCATACGTACATTTATAATTATATACATACATATCCAAAGATACATATTAATATCTTAACCTTGTACAATTATCCATACGAGGAACGTCACATAACATATATTAAAAGAACTATTACTATTGCCCATGCTATACATTCTCCATAGAAGGACACTCTGTATATATTCTCCATAGAAGGAACATCCTATATATTTCCGTAGAAGGAACCCTGTGCTTTCCATTAAAGGAACACTATGCTTTCATTAAATGTACACTACGCTTTCCATTCAAGGAACACTATATAAATTATTCGTGGAGGGAACTCTATACATAATTTATTATTTAATATCCATATAAGGAGACAATCACTATTCTTGGCAATACATGCAATATCCCAAGATCGTTCATGTATCGACAAGCAATCATTCTTGTATTACTTTCAATATTCATATCTTTATTTATAACCTAACAGTACGTGTAATATCCGAAGATCGTTCACGTACTACCAACATAACATACATACATACATACATACATCATTCATACATCATATATATCAATCATATATTTAACTACCACCTAGCAGTACATGCAATATCCGAAGATCGCTCACGCACCGTCAAGCAACCATCATACATGAATTATACAAAGTATACAGTTACCACTTAAGGTAAGTGTATTAACTATCACATATATCATACATGGAATACATTTACAATTTAAGGTAAGTGTATTAACTAGCACATCGAGTATGCACACAGCCCAGAAAATATAACTAGGAAAGGGGCTAGAAACTCACCTGAACTCGGTTACTTCTTCCGTTAATGTTTACTCCTTTCTTTGGCTATGCACGGCTCACTGTATAACAATTATGTGTATTTATTACTATCAATTTCCATATCACGTTTCTAGTTTAATTATTACCCTCAACGAACGGGGGTCCGGGGGCAGCGCCCCTGGCAGCGAGGTTCTAGGGGCGGCAGCCCCTAGCAGGGTCCAAGGGGCAGAGCCCCTGGCTGGGGTCGAGCTGGTTCGTTAGCTGCTTCGTTGTCCAGCTTAATTCGTTATCTTAGTTCGTTAACCCATTTGCTATAACGAATTAAGTCTGATTCATCAACTGGTTCGTTAGCTGCTTCGTTACTCTGGTCCGTTAGCTAATTCGTTATTTGTTCTTCACCTGGTTCGTCATTCTGATTCGTTATCTCAGTTCATTAGCCTAATTCGTTATCTTAATGTAACGAATGGGTAGATATCGAATTAAAGGCTCATTCGTTATAAAGTCACACGAATGAGTCCCATTCGTTATGAACGCGTATCAAATTGACCAATTATAACAAATCATCCTTGTTCTTATCCAGACTTTGACTCAGAGGTCAAAGTCAAAATTGATAAGAACAAATAACAGTCAACAGGTATTAGATCTGCAATCCTCCATCGTTTCTTAACCAAATATGATGATTTAGGTATCATTGGAATCGTCTATGCAGCGCCTACAAACCCTAACCATTAAATCATTCAAAACATCGGGTTTACGTGGTGCGCTTTATGTATATATATTACGGGTCTTCATGCTAACAATTAGCCTATCAAACCGTAATCAATTTCAGTAAGTTTAGCTTTGATGGATTCGTTTTACCATACTAAAACAGATATATGATTTCTAGACTATATCCGAACTTAAACGAACAAGTTTTCAATATAAACGTACCTTAAACGAGTAGGTTTACGAACACGGTCTAGTATTGATGTTGTTTTGGTCCGTCACAACGACCTAGCACCAACGAACGGGTTTCCACCTTCGGATCTTGGCTCGGGATTTGTATGATGTTTGTGTGTGTTTATCAAGGTGTAAGCTATGGTGTAGAGATGGAAAAAAAATGGAAAGGATTAGGGTTTAAGGGGTATTTATACTCGCTTAAGCCCATGGACCTAAGGCCCATCTTTCCCTTTTGGTCCATAATTAATTCCATCTAAAAAGCCTACTCATCCTATCATATTTTATTATTATTAATAACCTAACGGAAAAATTGGGATGTTACATCTTTCATCTCGGACGACGCTCGGCGGTAAGGTGCTTTCGAGACGGGTTGTGCTCCTGATACTAATTCTATCTGGAATTCTACCTTTCGTTCCGGTGGTAACCCTGGATGGTCGTCTGAGAAAACTTCTGGATAGTCACACACTAAAGGAACATATTTCACTTCTTTCATCTTAGCCGTAGCTTTGACAACATACGCCAGGTAGGCACTCCACCCTCGCCTTAACAAACCTTCGACTTTTATCTTCAAAATGACGTTAAGCCTTGAACTTTACTTAACACCATAAACCATCATTGTACCGCCATCAAAAGACTTCAACCAACTTACTCTTACATACTATCTGAGCCTCGAACTCAGAGAGCCAATCTGTTCCCAAAACAACATAGAACCCTTCGATGGTCATAACATAAAGAGTAGCAGGGAACTCTCGTCCCTCTAGTTCTAGCTTGCAATTCTTAACCATTCTCATGATTTTAACTAAAGTATCGATAGTGGTCTCTTCCTTAAAAGTATCAAGTACACAACTATATTCATCCTAGAGTCCTCATTTCATATTCACTACACCATGTAGCCTCATCCTTTCATACCTTTTTAATTAGAATACCTTCATAGTCACCCGTTCTACTCGATCATCTCTACTTCCTCATCATTCTCTTCGTCACTCACAATCCCAACTAGCTATTACAAGCATACAACATGCTTTAAATCATGTCAGTTGGCTTATCTGTGTTTCCTTCATGTTGCATCCACTTGGACTCCCATCTTGGTCAGCCTTTAATTCTTCAACAAGCATTGTTGTAATTGAAGTGCGAAACAATTAAGTAACTCCCTTCGTATTTTTTTGACTACGAGCTAATAATGTGATCCTTATTCATTACTTTCTACAGTCGAAGTCCTACTACTTTTGTATATTGTTCTATCACACATTTCTTCAAAAGGGGTCTGGTTTAAACGTGTCTTACCACAACATCCAGTACGACATTTTCGTGCTCTCCCCTTTGTAGCAGTCATATATCTTATCTCTAAGGAAACACAAAAGTCATCACTGTATGAACTATTAAGTACAAGGATAGTAAGGCTAACAGGTAATAATAGTGGCCAGCTGTGATTAGTTGTTCACGTTACTTTCGGTGTCATATACACTTCCCTTTGTGAGTCCACGTGTGCTAGTTATACTTTTAAACGGTTAAACAATCAATTGGACATTTCATATAATCACATAGCATTATTTCTAGAACTTAAGCTAACTTTCCTATACATTCATACATTATACAAGAAATTAATCATGTACTTTACCTTACCAAGCTTGCTTGATTGACACATGGCTTTCTTAAGCTGGTATCTTCTTTCTTTTCTTAGTTAAGTCACATTCTCTGTTCGAGTCTAAGCATGTATGATGCTTATTTCTCTCAAACTTATGCTATGATACCAACTTGTAAGGCCATGGTCCCGATGCCCTACTTTAGCGTTGGATTTACTCATAAGCACAGTTCTAAATATCATAGTGAATTAAAACTG
This sequence comes from Bidens hawaiensis, assembly GCF_021521415.1. NCBI lineage: Eukaryota > Viridiplantae > Streptophyta > Magnoliopsida > Asterales > Asteraceae > Bidens > Bidens hawaiensis. The sequence continues at coordinate 1,846,163 of NW_027491152.1, read as the reverse complement.
CAGAATAATTAAGACATCAACCATTTAATACAAAATATTTAAATCCTATAACAAACATTGTAAGGCCCCGTTACCGGTGCCTCACTTTGAACGTTGGATTTAGTCTTAAACACAGTTCTAAATATCAGAGTTAATTAAAACTTTCGCGGAATAATAATAATAGTCAACCATTAATTACAAATATCCATAACTTGTCTTTTAAAAACATAACATAACATATAAAATCAAACATCATAACAGATCTTCATATGCCATTCTCTTCCAATCATGTCATGTGTCTCTGTCAAGCTAGTTGTCTTAGTCGATTAACCTACGTGCATACTAAAAGTCAGCTACGATGAGTGAGTTCTAGTTAATCAGGCAATATACAATACATACACAATCATACATACTTACATATTTGAAGATACATATCCATACTTAACCAATTACCTTTCTGTCATACATACATACATACATACATACTAATACTTACCTCAGTCCACCGAGAGTACGTTCATAGTCCGTCGTCTATACCTATACTCAAGGCCGTGAACACGAAAAAGGTTCGCAGTCCTTACCTATGTTCACCCTTTCATGGTACGTACAAGGTATGCAGTCCTTCCCTATACCATCCTACATTAACAACAAGTACAAGTTTCGCAGTCCTTCCCTATGTTGCAACCTATTTCATAGCACGTGCGAGATCCGTAGTCCTCCCTTATGCTACCACAATATCTATTACAACACGTATAAGGTCCGTAGTCCTTTCCTCTGCTGGCTCCTATCTGAAGTACGTATAAGGCCCACAGTCCTTAACTACGTTCTCATTTATCGTCTATAACTCGTATAAGGCCCATAGTCCTTAACTACGCCATCACATGCCAAGTCTATGTCCAACGGAATTTAGGGGGATTTTCCATCCTAACTTACTAAGTCAGACGTAGAACTCATATACCATTCCTGTACCTGCATACACTTACTTTGCATATACAATAATTATATCGTAGCATAAGAACACTCTTGGAGTTCTTCACATCATTCATTTAACAGTCATACTCCTTGTCGATACGTACAATATCCAAAGATCGTTCACGCCCCGACAAGCATTCATTCAAAACGTTCATACATCATCCATACATTACATATAACATTCATATCTTTATTTATAACCTGACGTTATACGCAATATCCGAAGATCGTTCACGTACCGACAAGCAATCATTCATATCTATCACATATATCGTATATAGCATACACTTACCACTTAAGGTAAGTGTATTAATTAATCACATCGTGTATGCACATAGCCCCGAAAACATAACAAGGAAATGGGGCTAGAAACTCACTTGGATCATGTTTCGCTCTCCGTTAATCGTTGTCCCTTTCTTTAATTGAGCTCTGCTGACTGTATAATAATTACACGTATCAATACTTGTCCTAATTATATTGTTCATTTCACACCCCAACCTACGGCAAAAAATTCCGGTGCGCGAACTGATTGTCACAACTCTCAAGGTTACTATCATGCATTATTTAAATGACAATATCTATTAATTAAATTAAGTTTTCAAATAAATCAAATACAAACAAAAACATAATCCATAATCATACAACAATACAACTAATATCACAAATGATCGTGATTAATTATTTTGTAACTTAAATTCTTCACTAAGTCCTCACCAACGTGCACTAAATTTCTACGATAACCTGCATATGCTTAAAAAATAGAATTTTGTCAACAACACATGTTGAGTGAGCAACACACCAGTTTAAATGTACATATAGTAAATATAAAAATAAGTAATTGCAACAAGTCATATGAGAATAACAAATTAACCAAATAAGCAAGTATAACTGAGATGTTGAGAAGCACAATGGCTAACGACTGGCGTCTGATCATACTAGACTGAGATTATGTTGGACCTCTCCGAATGCGGAAGCATATAAGCACATAAACAAGTAAGGTATAAGTTGTTAACACATAAAACAATAGTTGAAGTTTTGAGTATAAGTATATATAAGAAATATAATTTACACATATGTCCCCAAAACGTTGAAAACAAGTAAAATGGGGGAATGTGGTATTCATCTGATCAGATGAACGAAAAACAAGTGAGGATGATGAGAGCAAGGTAAACCCCTTAGGAATATACCGTCATGGATTCCTAGTTAAATAATATTAATATGAATTAATTAATAATGAGACAACACATATAATGAATTAAGATTTGATGTGAATTGAGTTATGTTTGGGATTAGAATGTTTATTAATTGACCGATGGGTTTCTTCAACAATTATTATTGTAAAGATTAATATTATTGTTTGTCATACATTTAAAAGATAATTAATTATTATCATTTATAAAATACTATTGATTATTCTTGATAAAATATAAAATCCATTTACTTAAATAACTTTAAAGAATTAAGATATACGATATGCTTACAATAATAATTAAATATACAAATTAATTAAAATAATTTGATAAATATAACTTGAAATATAATATGTATTAAGATCTAAAATAAATATTTTGTTTAAATCTTTTTACGAAAATCTATATAATACGTTTAGTATTTATATGATATATATTATAAATATAAGTTTATAAAAGACGTCCAACGACAAGAATCACCCAAGATGATGTCGGGTTTAAATAAGTTAAAGTTTACAATTAATATATATATTTACAATACTTACAACTATATAAATATATAGATACACATACATACATAGGGTGGGGTTAAAATAAAAAGTGGAGTGTGTCTAAGAAGTGTAAGAAGTAATCTGGTGCGTTAGATATGTTGATCTTATGGTGGATATGGAAAGTGTGTTTATTGTGAGGTGTGTTTTATTATATCTAACGGTGAAAACACACTTTTTACACTTCTTAGGAAAAATCTATTCTTATTATAACCTTACTCTGAATATATATATATATATATATATATATATATATATATATATATATATATATATATATATTCAAATACTTTGTACGAGATTGTTTGACAAGAAAACGCTAATCTGGAATGTCGGGTTATTAAAATAATGTTTATCTTATACTTAATATTAAATATGCTTATTTTATAAATCATTTAACAATTTAAAACAAATAAACAAAAATAACAAAAATAGAAATATAATGACCAAAACCGGCCACTGCCAGATTCGAACCCGGGCAGGTGGCCGGCATAGCCGCTCAACAAACAAACAATACCAACTGGTCTGAACCTTCTGATAGTCAGAATACGTAAACAAACTTTCAAATATAGCAGCCCGTTTAAACCCCAAATATTGATTAACCCAAGATATCATGATTGGTTAATCCGTAATGTGTTTTGATTAATGTTAGGGTTAACGTTACAGCGATAAAAATGAACATGCTGCTAGAATCAGTTACCTCATACGTTGTTGTATTGATGGTGAACGGCTAGAAGGGGTTGACGGAACTAAAGCGAACACGTGAGGATCGTAGAAAGCTGCATAACGTAATTCACCTTTAGGGCTATTGTTCGCGAGGTCTTGGGGAGGGTGTGGCAGATTTCGATTGCAATATTACCAGTTGATTTGGTATAATGATGATTATATCATAGACGGTTTAATACCTTACAAAATTTGTATCAATTTGATCTTCGTTTCCAAGTTAATGGTGTTGGTTGTGACGGTGAGTTCGTTTTTAGTATAAGAGTGATTTGCAATAATCAATTAGGAGTTTAATGCGAAGATTTAGGCTCAAGCAATTTAAACGGTTCACGAGTTTGTTATATGGGTCGGGTTTGGATACGGGTTAATGGGTTTGAAACATCACAACTTTTCTTCGAGATGCCAGTATCTTCGATTCCGTGCCATGTGTCTTCATTCACGCGAGCTGCCTCAACCTATTTGCCTGCGTGCATACTAAAAGTCAGCTACGCTGAATGAGTTCTAGTTAATCACATAACTTACTTTTCATACACATATACGTGCCCGAAGGTACACATTACATACATATCATGTTCAGCATTCGTCCATAAACATTCATATCTAACCATGCATTATAAAGGGTGTTTTCACCCTACTTACCTCGGATATTATTAGGGTCCGGTACCCTCCATCCTCGGATATTATTAGGGTCCGGTCACCCTTCATCATCGGATATTATTAGGGTCCGGTACCCTTCATCCTCGGATATTATTAGGGTCCGGTACCCTTCATCCTCGGATATTATTAGGGTCCGGTACCCTTTCTTCCATAGCTTCATACCATACATGTTCTTAAATATTGTTCCTGACAATACGTGCAATCTCCGAAGAGCGTTCACGTGCCATTAACATATCATACGTACATTATGCATATATCATATATATTCATACATGCATCTTATCTTACATCATACATGGAAATCACATCTTTAGCTACCACCTGACGGTACATGCAATATCCGAATATCGTTCACGCACCGTCAAACAATCATCATACATAAATCATACAAGGCATACACTTACCACTTAAGGTAAGTGTATTAACTATCACATCGAGTATGCACACAGCCCCGAAAACATAACAAGGAAGTGGGGCTAGAAACTCACCTCAATGCGGTTGCGTTCACCGTTTACGTTTATTCCCTTCTTGAGTTGTGCACGACTAACTGTATAATAATTACTCGTATCAATTATCTATTACTAGCCATATCACTAGCTTATTTGTAATTAATTCATTTTTTCTAAGTTCAGGGACCATTCTGTCCTTCTGTTAAACTTCTAATTCGTTACTTTGGTCTTAGCGAATTGGACTTTCTAATTCGTTATCTCTGTTAACGAATGGTCTTAACGAATCAAGGATAATTCGTTACCCTTTTCCCTTAACGAATCGGATAAAGAATCAAGCCTAGTTCGTTAGGCTTCCATATGCGAATCAGCTAAAGAATCACCCTAAGTTCCCCTAGCGAATCAGCTAAAGAATCACCCTCCGATTCGCTAAGTTCCCATAGCGAATCAGCTAAAGAATCACCCTCCGATTCGCTAAGTTCCCATAGCGAATCAGCTAAAGAATCACCCTCCGATTCGCTAAGTTCCCATAGGGAATCAGCTAAAGAATCACCCTCCGATTCGCTAAGTTCCCATAGCGAACTAGGGTTAGGTCAAGGAATGTCAGAACATTCCCTGACACCTCTATCCTCATATTAACTTTTCCGGTGCCGCCTTCCGGCGCCGTCATTGCCGGAAAGCCGCCAGAAATACGCAAACTCACCGGAAAAAACGAGTTTTAACTCGTTTTTTCACCGTTTTTTCGCCCCGTTCGATCCAGATCTGAGCTAGGGTGATCCCTAAGCTCATCATAGGTTCGTTTTATACCCGATTCCACCCGGATCTCATGATTTAAACGGTTTAACGGTGTCGGCTCGTCGTTTCGCAACTATACCTAATGGGTTAAGCTCATACAATATTAAACTATCGTTACCTCGGGTCGGTGCTCGGTTTCCTTCTTGATTTCGGCTAGAGATAAGGAAGAACTATTTATATTTAGGTATCATGGGCTCAAGCCCATGGACTCTCCTTCCTTCTTTCATAACCCAAGTCCATAACCCATACCCATTTACCCAACACTATCCCAACTCATAACAGCTCATTTTTCGTTTATTAACTGAAATCAGGAAACGGGATGTTACATGACGGCACTAAGGCGAACACGTGAGGATCGTAGGAAGCTGCATAACGTAATCCACCTTAGGGCTCTTGGTCGCGAGGTCTTGGGGAGGGTGCGGCAGAGTTTGATTGCGATATTACCAGTTGATTTGGTATAATAATGATTATATCATAGACGGTTTAATACCTTACAAAATTCGAATCAATTTGATCTTTGTTTCCAAATTAATTGTGTCGGTTGTGACGGTGAGTTCGTTTTTGTATAAGAGTGATTTGCAATAATCAATTACGAGTTTAATGCGAAGATTTAGGCTCAAGTAATTTAAACGGGTCACGAGTTTGTTATACGGGTCGGGTTTGGATACGGGTTAAAGGGTTTGGATATTATATTATACCAGCTTTGCAATTTAGCCCCTAAACTATGGAAGAGGATAAGAAATGAGGTTAAAGTTTAGTTAAAGGTGTAATTTGTATATAATTGATAGTTAATTTTGATAATTAAGTAATTATAATAAATAAATAATAATAAAAAAATAATTCTTTATATTGACTTAAATTTCTTGAAAACGAAAACGGGTCAGGTAATATTGTATTTATTTATTATAGAAAAATCCGAGTTGTTACAGTTCATATCTCAGCCAAAATGGCTAAGTCTGGTCTAATCTAACGGTCTTGTTTTAGATTACAATTTACTTAGAATATTTTACCTTAAACACCAATGCATTTGTATTCTAATGATCACATTGCAATCTAATGATCACGTTGTAAGCTAATGATCACGTTGTAAGCTAATGATCACATTGTAAGCTAATGACCACATTGTAAGCTCATGACCACATTGTAAGCTAATGATCACATTGTAAGCTAATGAACATTGTAAGCTAATGGACATTGTAAGCTAATGAACACTATAACCTAATGAACATTGTAAGCTACTGAACATTGTAAACTAATGGCCAATGTAAGCGAGTCTGGTCTTTGTAAGCGAGTTTATCAATTGTAAGCGAATGAGCTGAATACTTGGCCACTAGTTGGTCCTTTAATATCATTATTTTTACTCGTTTTTAATCCTAACACCTTACTATGGCTCGATATTGACCCGTAAAAATTTCCCTAACCGTTTTTGTCCAAAACTTAACCCGGGTGACCATAAAGTTTGAACCTTTAGGGCTAAAGATGTTCAAAATTAGATCTAGGGTTTCTTTACACGAGCCGTTCATAACCATAAGTTCGTTAAGTCTATTTTATTCATCAAGTTTGAAACTTTATGACTTGTCTAGACCCGATCTACTCTAGGGTTTAATTTCATGGCTAACCGTTCATAAAAACATAAACTTTAAAGATCAAGAACATACCTTTACTCGTTTTTAGGTTATGGTTTAGCTTGGTTATGAACTATAATCTTGTATCTTTCTTGTATATCAAAGATTTATCAAGATTTAGGCTAGGTTCGATCTTGGATCTTCTTCTTTCTCTCACGACCGTAATGAAGGTTTATGTGTGTGTGTTTTAAGTGTATAGAGATTCTTGAAAGATAAGATGGATGGAAATGGAGAGGATTAGGGTTTACGGGGGTATTTATACTTCCTTAATCCCATGGACCTAAGTCTCATCTTTCCTTTTTGGTCCATAACTCTTTCCATCTAAATAGCCTACTTACTCTTTCATATCCTATTATTATTATTATTATCGTTCCACTAACTCAATTATTTTACCCGACGCAAATAATATATTAAATATTATTTTAGAATTTCGAATTGTTACAAACATCATGACAACTCTTCTTCAAATGTCAGCCTCTTCAGCCCAATGTCATGTGTCTCTCTCAAGCTAGCTGCTTTAACCTATTTGACTGCGTGCATACTAAAAGTCAGCTACGTTGAATGAGTTCCAGTTAATCAGGAAACATGCATTACATTCACATACTTACATACATACGTATCTGAAGATATATATTACATGCTTAACCTATCGACCTTTCTTTCTTTCATACATACATACATACCTACATACATTCATACTTTTATGTTTTCATACTTTTATTCTTTCATACTTTTATTCTTTCATACCTTCATTATTTCATACTTTCATTCATTCATTCTCTTATACTTTCTTGTTTTAACTTACTTAATACATACATAACTAGCTCTTCGATTTGAAGAGCATTTTGCCCTATAACCTTCACAGATATTATTAGGGTTTGTTCTCTACATTCGCATATATTATTAGGGTATGTTCCCTACATTCGCAGATATTATTAGGGTCTGGTCCCTACATTCACAGATTTTATTATGGTCTGCTCCCTTCATTCGCATATATTTTTAGGGTTTGTTCCCTACATTCGTAGATATTATTAAGGTATGTTCCCTACATTCTTAGATATTATTAGGGTTTTTTTCTCTTCTTAACCATACAACCATACATACTTTGTCATACAAACATACATCCATACATACTTACAATTATATACTTTCATATATATGTCTACGTACATACTTTTAACCCTTTTATAACATTCAAATATCATTTATAAACATTCATATAGCATACACTTATCACTTAAGGTAAGTGTATTAACTAAAAACATAGGAGTATGCACACAACCCTGAAAAACATAATAGAGAAAAAGAGGCTAGAAACTCACCTGGGTCCTACTTCTTTCGGAATTGATGGTAACACTTCTCTTCAACTGAGCATGGCAAACTGTTTAACAGATATAAGTGTTAATCAACTGCTTTCTATCTAAGCCTTATTACTCAGTCCATCAAGCTACTCTGTCCTAGGGCCAGACAAATTGAATCGAATAGGCAAAACAAATTAAATCGAACTGGCCAAACGAATCGAATCGAATAGCTAAACGAATCAAATCGAATAGGCCAAACGGATCGAATCGAGTTTAGCAAACGAATCAAATCAAATATTCAAACGAATTGATTCGAGTATTCAAACGAATCGAATCGAATTGAATATTCAAATGGATCGAATCGAATATTCAAATGAATCAAATCGAATATTCAAACGGATCGAATGAAATATTCAAATGAATCGAATCGACTTTTAAACGAATCGAATCGACTATCTTCCAAATGAATCGAATTCCTGGAATTCAATTCAAAACTGGTTGTTCATGCACTTTCCGCTTTAATCGTTTTCATTCATTCATCCCTTTTACTCGTCTTACAAATATAACGAGTTATGGGTCCTAACAACTTCATTTTCTTGCTTTTATTCGGTCCGAACGTCACTCGTTCGTCCCGGTTCGCACCCACTAACTCTTTTACCATAATGTGCATGTTTTCCTTACATATCATGGTCCAATTTACTATCCAACATTTTATGGAAAACTAACCTCAAAACACTTAACTTTTTCATGAACCGAACATTACTCGTTTTACCCGAACTGAACCAACTAACCCATTTACTAACAAGTTCATTTTTTTATCAATCGTGACCCAATCTACTATCCTACCAAGTTTCATGCAATTTCGTACACGAAAAGTAAGCCTTCTTAATAAAAACGTACATTTGAGGTTTATGTTCGAAATCACTCGAATAGACCAAAACTGTCTCGCCACGATCTACAAACCCATCAGCTCGTCATCGTAAGAAACTGTTGCTACAATCGCCAGAAATCTTCCTTTATATGCTATGAACACTCTGTAAAAATTTGAGACCGATACGATGGTTAGATCTCCGGGTCTCGTCGGGTCTTTATGGGTTGCTCTCTTAAAAACAGGAATTTGGTAAAAGAAAATGAGTTTGGAGGCTAGGATGGTTATAAATGAGATGGTGGTTATATCTATAGGAAGAGTGTAGGGTTTCATGTTTAACTTTTCATCTAATGACACTTAACACCCTCATACTTTAGATAATTACATTTATCTTTTTTACTTCATTTAAATCCCGATTAATTTAAAATATCAAATGGAATTTGGGATGTTACAATATCCCAACAAAAATAATTAAATATATTATAAGCTAAACCCATTCCATGTGGTATCACGTCATCATCGGGGCGTTTTGACAAAAAGGGGTGTATCGGATGGAATCCTAACCAATCATTACCTTATTATTATTTTTTTATTATTAAGTATCAAGAAAAAAAAAATAAGTAAAAAACCACCAATCACATTGCCCCCTCTTCCCCCATCCGGCACTTCCCACATAGTGCGTATCATCAAACATCAACCCAAAGCGTACCCAAAGCGCCTCGGAGGCTTTAGGCCATTTTAGGTGCCCTCCCCCCCCCCCCCCCCCCCCCACTACACCTTGTCTTATTATGAGATAGAGTAACTTTATATTAATATTTATTTAGGGATCTTTTATTGGGCAAAAATTAACATGCAAAGGGAGACAAAAATGTGAAGTGTGAGAAGTATTTGTAGTCACACAAAATACCCTTAAAAAATTAAAAAAAATCATAACTCAAAATATAAATAAAAAACAAAAAATAAAATGTTTCCCCCGTCATTCCCGTTCAAGGAAAAAGCCGAAAAGACACAATGTCGAAAATGAACAAACAACAAAATGATAAATAGAAAAAAGACATAATATGTCACAAATTATAACACAATGCCGAACAAAATAGAGCACAATATTAAGAAAAAAAAGACACAATGTCGAGGTAAAAAGACACAATCGATGACGAAAATAAATAAAACACAATGATCTTTTTCCTCAACATTGTGTTTTTTTGAGTTATTTTTAATGAGGAAGACGTTAGAAACATTTTTGTGTTTTTACATTTTTTATTTTTTTATTAACTTTTGAGTTATGATTACTTTAAAAAAAATCAATATTTTTTGAGGGATTTTTTGTTGCTACAAATCCTTCTCATTATTCAAATTTTTTCCCTTTCGTAGACCTCTTTTAACGTTTAATCATGGATTCGTAGACTTTTTTTAACCATCACCGATATTTTATTACTTGATTCTATATTATTTGTTCTGTTTGAGGTCGTGTTGGGTAAAATTAGTTGATATATTGATTTCATTAAAATCAACATAACTCAAACTACCCATACATGGAGGTAAACTGGATGTAACTTTGTTAAAATAACTAGGATATAGTCCGTGTAATATACGAGTATTTAAAAAAATACAACAACAAAAATAAATTTAATAATATACATAATATCATACCTTATGGATTAATAAGATATAAATAATAAATAAAATTTTAAAATTCATAAATATCTTATAAACCCCATTTAATACAACATTTAAAGTTATATTTGTAACTTTGTTATTAATTCTATAAATGACAATAATATTAGTTGGCTACTCTAGTTAAATGACATGTCAAAGAATGGTTTTGTTTTAATAGTATACTAGGATAGTGCCCGAATTACACACGGGTGGAATATATTTAAAATGACATATATATAAATATATATATATATATATTATAAATTTAGTAATATGCAAATGTCATATTTATATAAAAATATACTTTTATATAAATTATGAGACATTAAATTGTTGTTTTAATCCAAATACAAAAACATACAAAGACTAACAAAGATAAATAAAGTTAAGGGATTACTCCATAGAATAGTAAACAACTTTGAAAGTTGTTCCAATCAGGTCACTGATAAAAACTTTTGTTCCAATCAGGTCATTGAACTTTCATTTTTGTTCCAATCCTAGATATTTTACATGGATAGCAGGTAAATGTTCCAAAAGATGCTCATACGCACCTTTGCTACTGGTTTTCAACTCTTTCATATGCATACGAACCGACTCGAAACCCGTTTTGACCTTTCCGACCTGGACCCATCCCGACCCGGACCCGTTCTGACCCGAATCGGCTGACCCCAACCCGTTCCGACCCGAACCAAAACAACTCATTTTGGTCAAAACGTGCTGAAACAGACAGTAAATGTGCTGAAACGAACTGAAAAATCGCTTAAACGAGCTGTTAGGTGCTGAAACAAACTGAAAAATCGCTTAAACGAGCTGTCACGTGCTGAAACAAACTAAAAAATCGCTTAAACAAGCTGTCACGTGCTAAAACGAACTAGAAAATCGCTTAAACGAGCTATTAGGTGCTGAAACGAACTGAAAAATCGCTTAAACGAGCTATTAGGTGCTGAAACGAACTGAAAAATCACTTAAACGAGTTGTTAGGTGCTGAAACGAACTGAAAAATCGCTTAAACGAGTTGTTAGGTGCTGAAACGAACTAAAAACTTGCTTAAACGAGCTGTTAAGTGCTGAAACGAACTAAAAAATGGCTTAAACGAGCTTTTATTGTTAAAACGAGCTGAAACGTGTTGAAAACGCGCTGATTCGTTGGTTAAAAAAAACTTATTCGAAACCCGTTTTGACCCATTCCGACCTTGACCCGTTCTAACCCGAACCTGCTGACCCTAACTCGTTCCGACCCGAACCAAAACAACCCTTTGAATGGATATTTGAACCCGAGTCTCCAGGAAAAAGCAGAATATTTGATGGAAGAACGGGGGATCCTTTTGAACAACCTGTTATAATAGGAAAGCCTTATATCTTGAAATTAATTCATCAAGTTGATGATAAAATCCATGGGCGTTCCAGTGGGTGTTATTCACGTCTTACACAACAACCCCTTAAAGGAAGGGCCAAGAAAGGGGGGCAACGAGTAGGAGAAATGGAGGTTTGGGCTTTAGAGGGGTTTGGCGTTGCTTATATTTTACAAGAGATGCTTACTTATAAATCTGATCATATTAGAGCTCGCCAAGAAGTACTTGGTACTATAATCTTTGGAGGAAGAATACCGACTCCTAAAGATGCTCCAGAATCTTTTCGGTTGTTCGTTCGAGAACTACGATCTTTAGCTCTGGAACTGAATCATTTTCTTGTATCTGAGAAGACTTTCCGGCTTAATAGGAAGGAAGCTTAATCGAAATGAAGCAGAAGTTTTCTTCTATGATCGATCGATATACACATCAACAACTCCGAATTGGATTAGTTTCTCCTCAACAAATAAGTGCTTGGTCCAAAAAAATCCTGCCTAATGGCGAGATTGTTGGAGAGGTGACAAAACCTTATACCTTTCATTACAAAACCCGTTTCGACCCATGACCCGTTTTGACCCAACCCATTAACAATATAACTTAAATCTCATTCTCTGTTCGAGTCTAAGCAGGTAGGATGCTTAATTCTCTCGAACTTATGCTCTGAAACCAACTTGTAAGGCCCCTTTACCGGTGCCCTACATCGGACGTTGGATTTACTCAAAACACTGTTCTAAATATCATAGTTACTTTAAACTTTCGCGGAATAATATAAAAGTCAACCCTTCATTACAAACATCCATAACTTTTCTTTTAAAAACATAACATAAAACATAGTATTTCAAACATCATGACAAATCTTCATATGCCAGCCTATTCGGATCCTGCGATGTGTCTCCATCAAGCCAGCTTTCTCCGTCGGTTAACCCGCGTGCATACTAAAAGTCAGGTACTGAGTGAGTTCTAGTTAATCAGACGACATACAATACATTCACATACTTACATATGCACCCGAAGGTACATACCTTCATATTTACTTACATACTTACATACATATTTTCATTCTGTAACACCCCGGCTAAAGCAGAATACGCCCGGGTGTGACGTACAGATTGCCCAAAACACATGTGACACTAATAAGTGACAATAATATCATTAATTCATTCAAATCCCAAGTACACAAGTTGTTCAACAAAACCGATACAAAGAAAAACAATAAAACACATGTCTTATTTATTTATTATTGAAATAACCTAACTTCTAGTGACTTCATCTGTTTCATCCTCTAATAAAGGTACCTGTAACATATATATAAAATAAAGTCAAATAACTTAATAGTTGGTGAGTTCACACAGTTTAAATAATATATAAAATCCATACAATTCCATGAAAACTTGTGAAATACACATAAAGGTTCTTTACACTAGAAACAATGGTCCATGAGTGTAAAGAATAAAAGATGGTCTTTTCCAGTTGGGATTGTGCACCAACGTACTCAGATCGGAGTCCCTTTTCCACCAGAAACAAATGGTCCATGGGTGCAAAGGGGAGCGTATGATCATACTTATCGAAGAAATCCATGCACGTAATAATTGAGAAAGTAACAAGTAAACACACAAGTCCAAGATGCGAATTGTAGTTTTGTAAATTATAAATAAATTGAATTGAATTTTGATAGGATATATATGCTACCCCCAAAAGTAATAAAAAGGTAAAAGGGGGTGTGAGAAACTCACCTTGAAGTTGAAGACAAACTTGAAATAAAACCAATAGTATGTAAATGAAATCAAAGCAATTGAACTTCACGAACTAGAATTGAATGTAAAAATATAAAATATTAACTAACCATTTATAAAAGTAAATAAATCGAGTTGTCGAGGATTAGAAGTGTTCAATGAATATTTTATTATAATATTTTAACGGATTATTAACAATTTATTAATATTTATTAGGAATTTATTATAGCTTTGAGAATTTTAACATCCAAGGATCATGACTTAATTCGGTCAAAGTTTAGTTTGAAAACAATTATTTTGATGTGTTATAAGGTTAATGAAAAGATACATTTATAATAATATAATATTAGTCGGGTTTCACGAAACTTTAATGAAAACAAAAGTTGGTTTTTAGGTGAAAAGTGGTGTATATAATTTATAACTTATTTAATTTAACCTAAAATGATATTATTTAATTTATAATGATTTTTAATATATTTATTTGATTTATAAGAAGATAAAATTATAAGAAAATAAAAGAAATGTTTATAAATAAAATACCAAAAAAATATGTTCTGACCCGGGTTCGAACCCGGGTCCTTCCGTCTATACTTATTTGTTTTAACCACTAGTCCAGATGGATATTTGATTAATAACTGAAAAAAAGTAAATTATATAGAATATGTTTAAAGTTCATCATCATCTCACAAACCCTAGAAATTCAAAACTGTTAATATGATTCTTGTTTGTTAAAATTGAGTTAGAGGTTTTGTTAGACGGCTCAAGGTGATTCAAATCCATATAAACATTACCTGGTATGGTGCCGGAAAGGGTATGAACGATGGTTGGCCGGAATCGTACTTTGATGAATAAGACGGGATCATGGAGAGTATATTAGTGTAGAGATGAAGGTGTGAGCGAGTTTAGATGAAGGTTTAGGTCCTATTTATACTAATAATTGGAGCGTTTAGGGATTAAATGCGTCGTTAATGGTGTTGACGAAAATCCGGCGGTTACCCTGTTTTTAATTCGCGAGTTAAGGTTGTTATAACACATTATTGAACCTGATTACGCGTCCTAATTACTGAAGAAACGTTTTAAACGAGATATATGGGTCAAAGAACGAGTTTTTATGGTGTTAAAAAGGTCGCCGGAATATTTTTTGGGTCGCCGGCGGCGAGCCTCGCCGGAATAACGTGGATACTGAGAAGGAGGGTTGAGGTTTATATTATAATAATATATATTAACTCAAATTTACACTATCAGCCCCTGAACTTTCAATATCTTCATAAATATTAATTAAACTATAATTACAATTTGAACCTTGAACTTTTGAATGTTATAAAAATAATATAAAGGTTTATAAACTTAGATATTTTTTTTGTATTATACCCGGATAGTATGTAACTCGATTAAATAAACACTTTAAAACTTGATGTCTCGTTTATAAATTACACGAATATGGAAATGAACGAGGAATGACTATAAAACTTCATAATTATTATTAAATCAATGAACTATTATTACGAATACATTGAAACTACGAAACGGGTCGGTTTAGCGAATATATTATAAAATACATAAGACGGAATTTGAAATATATATTTATAAAACTAAAAATTTAAAATGGATCGGGCTTTCGGGTTTGAAAAGTAACGAATGTTACAGGACTTACAACTTTTGAAAATTTTGTCCCGAAATTAAAATAAAAATAATATTTAAAAGAGAACAACTAATATACGGAGTTGTTAGAAGTTTTAACAGTTTTATAGATTAAAATAAAATAACGCCGATCTTTGAATGACACGAAAGAACGCCACAGATCGAAAATATGACAAGGACACTTATATATAGGATGTACCAGCGTGTAGGTTCCTGGACGGATCGTACACGGGATGTCGCTATCTGCGCAGGTGCGGAATCCCTGCGTAGGTAGATACGAGCGTAGAATACGTATAAAACAAACACACGAGCAATAACCGAAACACGTTATATTGATAACCCGAACACGTGACACGAGGTCACTATTACAGACTCTGACTTGTAAACACGTAACTCTCGAACTAATCAACTGAAACGAACCCTAACCAACCTCGCGAACACTATTCAACTGTTACGGTGAACAGTATATATAAACACGACAACTTCGCCTCAGGCGAAGTTGTCCATAACTTCGCTTGTTCAACAAGTTCGCCTGAGCGAACTTGTTAACAACTTCGCTTGTTCAACAAGTTCGCCTAAGCGAACTTGTTGACAACTTCGCTCGTTACATAAACATAAACATAATCAAAAACATAATTACATTACAGACTCGATTACAAACGTTAGACTATGAACTACTGACATACATGTACCAACAGACTCCCCCTTGGCAGTAGCTTCATATCTTGATCTTCAAAGCTTGAGTCTTGTAATCTTGTATCTTTACGCGTGCGCTCCTTCTCTAACACATACCGACACCACCCTTTGATATTTCCTTGCTTGATCCTTCCAAGCAGGAATGTAGAAGATCTTCTTTTCGTTGAGCATCTTCAGATCAGCTTGCGATAGATTAACAAGATGCATCGGGTCGTACACCCTCAGCACTTCTTGTTCATCTTCGTCTTCCATCACGGCTTCAGCAGTCTGGCAATCAACGTACCACCATTTTAGATTCTTCAACACATCTTGAGGCATGTTCTTCATTGGAACCTCCTTGATGCATCGGATCAGCTTGTACTTCATCACCATCCATGGCTTGCCATCTGCTCTCAATCCCCTCTCTGTATCCTCCCTGTATTCGGTAGACTCCCCCTCAGCTGTGGAAGCCCCAAGAGCTTGAGATGTTCTTGGCAGCTCACCACCTGCACCTTCCGGTGCATTGGGATTATCGTCTCGGTCTTCTCGACGCTTGGTCCTCAACTCATCTCCTCTACAGCTCATCTCCCCCTGAGATGCCAAGAACCTTTCAAGACATCTATAACTTTCCCTTTAAGAAATAAACGACATGATCAATTCTAAGTAACCAGTTAAAAAATCATAAAACTATCTAAGTAAAAAAAATTTAAAGTATAAGGAATCAAATTTCAGTCTCGGTAGGGACTGCTACGTTTTAGAAAAGATCCGAACAAGAATCATACTAACTACGTGACTGTTACATAGATCCGTGTTTAGCTGTATTATGACATATAGAGACAGGTTGTAAGCAGGTTTAACTTAAAGTGGTTTTCATCGTTTCTGTGATACGAGTTAGGTTCAATTAATCCTTAAAATTTAAGTGGGCAACAACTCAGAAATATTGATGCCTCCTATCTATCCTCAAAGCGTATTTGGCTTTCCCCAAGTCACCCCGAATTGACTTCGACCCATAGTGTCTGATTAACTTGTATGTATTCTTCTCCTGTTTCCCGTTCTTCTTCTTGCTCTAAGATAGCGAAGTCTTGAATTTATGATCACTAATATGTTACAATAACTTAAATTTTTTTTTTTTTTTTTTTTTTCAACATAGACTTCAAAGTAGAATTTTACTGCAAGTCCCGAATCTGGATCACTGCAGTGTCTTGAAACGCTTTCTTCACGGGAATCAGAACACACATGGGCTCGTGTATGACTGGGTAATCGCTTTTCTGCCTATCATTCGAAAAGATATATATGAAGACACGCAAAACTCTTAAGGAGTTTCCACGTAAAATCAAGTAAAATTAGTTTGTATCACATCTACTTTTACGCACCATAAAAAGTTACCATGACATACAATGATTGTCCTAAAGCCTTTTAAGCCTAATAACTTCACTAGTTAAGCACACACAATCAGTATATATATCATTTTCCAAGGTTAGATCAATTTTCCGTTTAACATAGCTAACGAACTTCTTACGAAGTAACAGACTTGAAAAGTAATTTCATTTCCCTCAAAAAAAATTTTGACTTCAATCGCCCCGATCACGTCAAAGTCTTCAGGTAAACGGAAATCCTGAAGATCCAATGGATCAACTGGACCGACCACATACAAGTATGTGTCCTTCTAACTAAGTATGACCGACTAATTTTCAGCGACAGAAAGAAAACACATCATAACCGCCCCGGTCACTTTCAGTCGTCTGGTTAATGGCGACCCTCGTTCTCTACAAGTAGAAACGAGGACCAAAACATATCCGAGAATATGTCCATCAAACTGAGGTAACCGACTAATTTTAAGCAATAGTGACGTTTTTTTTTTTTTTTTTTTTTTATCTCAACAACTTAATAAAAACATGGTTACTCGGGATTGATCATCCCGTTCAGCTCAATAAGGTTTATGATGATTCGCCTCATTCTTCGTGAAGTGAACAGTATACTCCTTATCACAAATCTGCGACACACTCAGCAGATTGTGCTTCAGCTCTTCCACAAAATTTACATTCTCAAGTGTCATCTTCCAATTGGACACCGTTCCTTTCCCAGTAATTCTTCCTCCACTTTCACCAGCAAAACTAACTCTGGCTCCCTGAACAGGTTTTAAGTCGTGCAACAAGTGTTTGTTGCCCGTCATGTGCCGGGAACAGCCGCTATCTACAATCCAAAGACTGTGGGCAACCCTGTTCAACTGTTCCTGCACAATAAAGCAAATGATTAGAATCTTGGGACCCAAGACCAATTGGTCTTGGATCGATACGTCCCGTACCCTGGCTTTCCAAAGTTAGCATCAGGATAATTCCTGTAAGTCCTGTTAGGAAATCCCCTTGAAGATTGAGTGTGATGCCTTCCAAACCTATGTGAATTGAAAGTGTTATATCTTGTGGTTTGGTTGAAAAACTGAGGTTTGTTTTTATGAAAACTTGAATTAGTTACATTTTGGCATTTTGAAAAGTTTTCATTTTTAGCAGTATCAAACTGATGCTTATTCTCAGTTTTATTTGGCCTCACACCTCTGTATCTCGGCGTCAGAGGGCAATCTGCAACAAGATATCCTAATTTATTACATCTAAAGCAACACCTACTCTCCATTTTCTTTTCAAATGTTGGTTTGGATGTAGAGGCAGTGTTACCAGCCGTTCGTCTCACATAAGGTGGGACATACGGGTTGAGTGGAGTACTCTTTTTAGAAGATTTATTTTTATCTCCACCAGTGGATAACACTACCTTCTCTTTCGTCTTACCTGATTCGGACAACTTATCCGAATCCGATGAGACTGGACTCGTAACAGAAATATTTGCACTAGAAACAGGCGAACTCGTTTCGCCATTACTAACAGTTGGTTCTTTACATGTAACCTTGATTGGAACTGTCTGAGGAGCTTCAAAATCCACAGATTTCTGAATACTAGGGTTGAAAGTGTAGTTGTGGTTATAAGGTGGTGGCACCTCGTGATAACCAATTCCTCCCCTCTTTGTAGAGGTACCTTGATCACTAACGAGGTGATCTAGAATAGCTGAGGAATTTCGGAACTGCTCGAGTTTTCGGTTCAGTTCCACCACTTTCACCTGGTGGTCAGCAATCTGCTTTTCTCGTTCAGCAATAAGTTTAGTCTTTTCTTCTAAAACCTCATAACTTAGGTCAATTACATCAATTTTTTCAGCAAGTTTAGTTTTTAAGCTTTTGACATCTTTTTCACATGCTTTTATTTTAACTTTGTAACTGTTTTCTCTTGCCTTAGTAAAATGATGATCTTCTTTAAGAGTTTTAAATTCAGCATCTAAACGAACATACTGATCAGTTATGGTAGCAAGTTGCTCAGACAAATTCTCACATTTTGTACAAACAGGTTTAGAACTTACCTCGGAGGGTTGACCATCGTTATCTGCCATGAAAGCTTTCTCCTTACCAGTAGCTTTCTCCTCTCCAGTCATCTTCTCACAATCTTCATTTTCTACCTTAGCCATATTCGCCTGCTCACCAGTTTCATTCGCATGCAGGTTCCAGTTGTATTCACCGGCTTCTCTAGACAACATGGCATTGACTTCTTTACTAATCCCAGTAGGCTGTGCAGACCGACCTTGACCCCGTTCAACTCTCTCGTTTCTGCATTCTTTAGCAAAGTGCCCATACTGTTGACAGTTATAGCACCTCACTTTAGACTTGTCGAATCCGGGCCTACCACCAACAAACTTTCTCCCCGTCTTATTCATGAAACGCTTGACTCGCCTCACTATCATGGCCATTTGCCATTGCAAATCCATCTCCTCCAGATCATCAGCATCGATCTGGTCATAATCCTCATCCAAAACAGCAGGGTCCACAATCTTCCCTTGTATGTAGTTCTCATATGAAGCAATAAAAGATGCATAGACTGCAAACTGCTCTTCAGCAGATTTGACACTCATTGGCATCTTGGAATAGTTATTGCTTGAGGCACTGGGAGAGAAACTACTGTTGGATGTTTGAGGTTTCGAAGCACTTGAACCTCCAGCAACAAAGCAAACATCACCGTTCATGTTTACTGAAACGTTTCCTTCATGAGAAGAGTTAGAACCTGACTCTCCTTTGGAGTAGTAAGCAGCAGATTCAGGCTTCGAACTTGAGCCTGAGTTAAGTTTGGCACCATACATACCAGGGTCTTGAATCTGATCTGTTGGTGTCTCTTTACGAACCATATTAAGCTCAAAGGTTCTGTGCTTGTTTACTGCTGTCTCCAAATCATAATTAGGAAAGTCTCTGTCTTCCCTCATCAGAACTGTGTACATTTCCCACTTCGGTGGGAGAGCATCGAGAAGCTTTTCAACTATCTCCTCTTCTCTGTAAGCAATCGAATAGTTGTTTAGCTCTGTCATTAGATGATAATATCGAGTGATAATATCATCCAGAGATTCTTTCTTCAAATATTTGAAGACAGAGAACTGAGTCTTCAACAGTTTAATCTTCGAGGCACGAATACCCACGTTCCCTTCGAATCTATTTTCAAGAGCATCCCAAAGCTCTCGAGCCGATGTATACTTTCTAAAAGTATGAAGGATCTCCTGTGGAAGAGCCATAGTGATAGCTGCGTGAGCCTTGCTTTCGGCTTCGTACATCTTCTTCTCCTCTTCCTCCATCTTGCTGTACTTCTTTATCGCATCCCGACCTTCGTATTCCATGGTCGGTGGAATATATCCATCCTGGATGCACACCCACATCTTTGCATCCTGGTATTTAATATACTGAATAAACCGATCCTTCCATGCAACAAAGTCGGTTCCTTTTAACAGCCTTGGGGCCTTAGTGGATGACCCCGCTTCGACTTCCATTTTCACCAATTCAGAGATGTTAATTTGCGACATCTTCTCAAAAACCCGAAAAATTCAAAAATTTGTCCAAACAGTACTAAAGGCGAAGTTAAGAATAACTTCGCTTAAGTGTTAACTTCGCTGGAAAAATTCTTAAATTCGTGTGACTCGGCGAAGTTGAGAATAACTTCGCTTATGGTAAGCGAACTTATCAGGTAAGCGAAGTTGAGGATAACTTCTCTTAGGTAACTTATGAGGCAGGCGAAGTTGTGAATAACTTCGCTTAACCTTATATCTTCGCCGAAACCCTACTTTCAGTGACGGCAACTTCGCCTGAAGAACAGTAACTTCGCCCGATGAACACTGAAAATATTCAGATCTGTTGTCGACGATTCTGCAGTTTCCGGTCGTTGTAAAGGCTTGAAAATGACTGTATATAGTGATTAGAACTCAGTACGAACAAAAACTCGTCCCGTGAATAGGTCAAACGAGACGTTTTCTACACCCGCGTGAAATCTCGAACCTCACAATCGAGCCGATGGCTCTGATACCAATTGTAGGTTCCTGGACGGATCGTACACGGGATGTCGCTATCTGCGCAGGTGCGGAATCCCTGCGTAGGTAGATACGAGCGTAGAATACGTATAAAACAAACACACGAGCAATAACCGAAACACGTTATATTGATAACCCGAACACGTGACACGAGGTCACTATTACAGACTCTGACTTGTAAACACGTAACTCTCGAACTAATCAACTGAAACGAACCCTAACCAACCTCGCGAACACTATTCAACTGTTACGGTGAACAGTATATATAAACACGACAACTTCGCCTCAGGCGAAGTTGTCCATAACTTCGCTTGTTCAACAAGTTCGCCTGAGCGAACTTGTTAACAACTTCGCTTGTTCAACAAGTTCGCCTAAGCGAACTTGTTGACAACTTCGCTCGTTACATAAACATAAACATAATCAAAAACATAATTACATTACAGACTCGATTACAAACGTTAGACTATGAACTACTGACATACATGTACCAACACAGCGGCTTATCCACCATGCCCTTATCATATTGTATTTGTCCCGTTCCCCAATATCATTCCAAGTTCCGAGTTATTTCACACAACCGGACTTATTATATTTTCCATGCGAGGACTTTGATAATTACGTGTCGACCCATAATTACCTCTATCGTCGGATGGTCCATATAACTTGCTCTATTGTGTGGTTTTAAGACATAGACCTTTTGATAAATAAATAAAATTATCACATAGGACATTGAAAATTAAAACAAATGAATTAAAAGGATAAAAACATTACAAAACACCTTGATAGACCATCCAGGCCAAGGACGAAGCGAAAACACTAACTTAAGTAAATAAATTCATCGTGTCTAAACCAAGTGAACGATGTTGAAAACGAAATAAACGAGGAAATGAAATTAAAAAAATAATGAAACATTTTAGAATTATAAACATCGTAACATGTAATTGAAATACTGGGGTCGAGAATAACGTGGTAGGTAAACATAGAATTTAATCAACGAAATATGAACATGTAACTTGATAACGCATTGGGTTCAAGAATAGTTTAGATAAACAAAACTTTTAAGAATCAATATATCATGATGTTTAACAAATGAAAATCTCCAATAAAACATTGATGTGACCAATGACAACGTTGAGATGAATAAACAATTATATCTTATAAACATGTAAATTGATAATAACTTGAAATGAAATGCATAAACGAAATTTTAATATTAAAATATTGAAATCGATTAAGTTTGTGAAAAGAAAATTTTCCAATAGTTACTTTGTGCTCATCAGGTATATAATTAGAATTTCGAAATCAAAATAAAGTATTTGCCTTAGATTGATGAAATCAAGAACAATAAAATGGTTCAAATAAAACATTGAGTGGAAGAGAAGTACATGAATAAACAAGGTAATTTGTGTAAAAACAACATAACAAAAACTTAGCATGTACATGGGTCACAGTCCCGGTTTTAAGTAAACGAATACGTTTGGAGAGAAATGGTCACCGATAGTCAAAGATAGAAATAAAATGAAAATATGGTTTCTATTACGTAATTGTGCACACATACATGTTCATAGTCCCAATTTCCACTTTACGTTGATGGGAAGTTTGGTCATAGATCACAAGTTTTGAAATAACAAATGTACACCAACTTAGCAAAGCGAATAAGTATGATGTATGAATTTACGTTTCATAAAATACAAACGAATATGGATCCAAGATCAATGGACAATCAAAAATAAACTACGTCAACAATATTCTAAAGAAGTGTATGTAAAAGTCACTTTGGGTAAGTTCGAAACAAACGTGAAGGAGAAATAAAGAAAAGTAAATGTAACTTGCGACGCTTGTCTTCTCGATTGTGGATTTGTTTGTGGCATGAAGGTTGACGTAAGAGATGGTGCCATGATTTCTTAGCTGAAACTCATTGGCGTTAACGAAGGGGAAAGAAGGGAAAGGATATAACATATATTTTAATTTTACAAAAAAAAAAAAAAAAGGTTGTAAATCGTGGTGTTTTTATATCTCATGGTGAAAGGAGATTATTCTGTTTTAGTTAGGCAAAACGTTTTTAACTAGCACTAAAACTTGAGAATTTTATGAAATCCTTAACGTAAAAATAAATGTTTTCTTTTGGCCAACGGCCTAGGAAAAAGATTGTTAGATAACTTGACTTGTTGAATGAAATATAGTCTCACAAGGGCTTAAGATTTGTTTGAAACAAAAAGTTTACTTTAAATACGGTTTGAAGTAATAATTACATTATTATTAGAGGTGACGATAATACTAGTAACAATAACATTACTAATCATAATAATAATAAAAATATTATCGAATGAAAAAAATAGTTTCAAAATGGCTCAAAACTTGTTTGAAGCAAATATTTTACTTTAGATATTATTATATAATAGTAGTGACGATGATACTAGTAATAATAATATTACTAATATCAATAATAAAAAATATATATTAACAATAATATTAATAACAATTCTAATAATAACCATATAGATAATAGCCGTAATAATAATAATGATGGTGACGGTGATGGTACTAATAACAATATTAGTAGTAATATTAATAATGATGGTAATATTAATAACTTTAATAATAATAATAATAATAATAATAATAATAATAAAAATAAAGATAATAAGTTCTTTTTAAAGAAAATCCATTTGACTGAAGGTTAAAATAACTAAGGATTTGGGATTAGGCACGAAGTGTTAGTAAAAGAAATAAAATGTAGAAAAGTATGCAAAAGAAAATATAAACGAGTTTGATGAGTTTTGTAAAAATCTAAGTATTGAAACCGAAAAATCGTATAAGGTCGACAAAGGATGCGGGGTTAGGATATTGCATGGCGGAAACAAGTTAGGCCTTCCAAGTTCCAAAGTATGGCGAGTGTGCTAAGGTCACCACAATGTTAGTAGGCTTGAAGTATGAGGTTAAACATGTGATTGAGACAAATGGTTAGGTACAGGTCTTGCAGATGGGGGCGTTGAGTTTGGGCATGTCTTAGCAATAAGTGGTAACTGAATCTACCATGGATTGAAGCATATCAACGTTTCGGGGTAGTAAAGTGGTGGAATTTACACATACTGTACAAAGGATGTGTTTCAGCGTGAGGCCTTTCGATTGGGTTTAGGTTGCGTTTCCAAGAATGGTGATGGATTTAAATTTGAATTAACTATAGCGATGAAGGTAAGTGCGGTCAAACATGGGGTGATCGGGATCGCGGAGGCCATTTACTTGATAACTTGGATTGTCATTTCGCCGGTTGAGTGCGACAACTAGGAAAACGAGAAGGCGTGACACAAAACATGAAGAATTTGCGTAACTTGGGACGTAAGTATGAAAACGACTAATGGATACATCAATGAAAACAAGTAAAGAAAAGAAATCTCATGAAACAAATTTGAAATCGAAATTGGAATTCCCATGAAACGTCTTGAGTTTTCACCTTTCAATAAACGAAAACCTCATAAATTATTGAATAATCATATGGAAAAAGTATTAAACTTAACAATAAATAGTGAAATCGAATTGAAAATCGAATGTTCATAAACCACCATGACTTTTTAAGTTTTCACTTCTAACACATAATAGTAAAATAACAAAGGAATCGTTTGAAATTCGGTTATTACTTTGCAAACTTTTAAAAGTTTAAGCCGTAAATGAGCGTATAAATAAAGTAAACGTGTCACAAAATTTTTTTTAAAACTTAACTATTCTCGTATAAAAATGTGTAATTAAATCGAACCGAAAGCTGGGTATTCATGTACGGACTTCCACTTAAAACACATTGTAAAACATAGGGGAGTGCAACCATATTCTTTTCACAAAGAGAACATGGTCGCGTTTGAAAACATAAAGTTGTGATTCATACGGCGTTGAAAGTGGTATGCTTTGACTTAATAGGATTCATGCTCTTTCTTAACTCTCCAGGTAAGCAACCGGGTCCCACGTCTGATTGGGATTTATATGCATTGCTTATCCTTAAGTTTCAATAACCTTGGTGTCAAGAGTTTCGGAAACAGGCACGTCCCCCTTACAGTTTACTACATACCCGCCATATAGAACCATCTTTAAGAAGAATAAATATCGGAACACCACAATAAAAAAATCAATCATTGAAAATGTTGGAAAAACACTTTGTTTTTAGGCATAAGCCTTGGACTTGTGTGTGCTTGTGTAATTGAAGTAATTGAATCATCAGTGTAATAGTAATTGAATCATCAATAATAACCAAATAATGTACATTGAACAATCAAATTAGGCTCACATAATTTCTAATCATGCAACCTAAACAATTAAGCAAATAAAATATAACCAACTAGAACACTACGTCTAATGTCCTATCTCATAGTCACGGCTCTGATACCAATCTGTAACACCCCGGATAAAGCGGAATACGCCAGGGTGTGATGTACAGATTGCCCAAAACACATGTGACACTATTAAGTGACAATAATATCATTAATTCATTCAAATCCCAAGTACACAAGTTGTTCAACAAAACCGATACAAAGAAAAACAATAAAACACATGTCTTATTTATTTATTATTGAAATAACCTAACTTCTAGTGACTTCATCTGTTTCATCCTCTAATAAAGGTACCTGTAACATATATATAAAATAAAGTCAAATAACTTAATAGTTGGTGAGTTCACACAGTTTAAATAATATATAAAATCCATACAATTCCATGAAAACTTGTGAAATACACATAAAGGTTCTTTACACTAGAAACAATGGTCCATGAGTGTAAAGAATAAAAGAAGGTTTTTTCCAGTTGGGATTGTGCACCAACGTACTCAGATCGGAGTCCCTTTTCCACCAGAAACAAATGGTCCATGGGTGCAAAGGGGGGCGTATGATCATACTTATCGAAGAAATCCATGCACGTAATAATTGAGCATGTAACAAGTAAACATACAAGTCCATGATGCGAATTGTAGTTTAGTAAATAATAAATAAACAGAATTGAATTTTGATAGGATATATATGCTACCCCCAAAAGTAATAAAAAGGTAAAAAGAGGGTGTGAGAAACTCACCTTGAAGTTGAAGACAAACTTGAAATAAAACCAATAGCGTGTAAATGAAACCAAAGCAATTGAACTTCACGAACTAGAATTGAATGTAAAAAAATAAAATATTAACTAACCATTTATAAAAGTAAATAAATCGAGTTGTCGAGGATTAGAAGTGTTCAATGAATATTTTATTATAATATTTTAACGGATTATTAACAATTTATTAATATTTATTAGGAATTTATTATAGTTTTGAGAATTTTAACATCCAAGGATCATGACTTAATTCGGTCAAAGTTTAGTTTGAAAACAATTATTTTGATGTGTTATAAGGTTAATGAAAAGATACTTTAATAATAGTATAATATTAGTCGGGTTTCACGAAACTTTAATGAAAACAAAAGTCGGTTTTTAGGTGAAAAGTGGTGTATATAATTTATCTTATTTAATTTAACATAAAATGATATTATTTAATTTATAATGATTTTTAATATATTTATTTGATTTATTAGAAGATAAAATTATAAGAAAATAAAAGAAATGTTTATAAATAAAATACCAAAAAAATATGTTCTGACCCGGGTTCGAACCCGGGTCCTTCCGTCTATACTTATTTGTTTTAACCACTAGGCCAGATGGATATTTGTATAATAACTGAAAAAAAGTTAATTATATAGAATATGTTTAAAGTTCATCATCATCTCACAAACCCTAGAAATTCAAAACTGTTAATATGATTCTTGTTTGTTAAAATTGAGTTAGAGGTTTTGTTAGACGACTCAAGGTGATTCAAATCCATATAAACATTACCTGGTATGGTGCCGGAAAGGGTATGAACGATGGTTGGCCGGAATCATACTTTGATGAATAAGACGGGATCATGGAGAGTATACTAGTGTAGAGATGAAGGTGTGAGCGAGTTTAGATGAAGGTTTAGGTCCTATTTATACTAATAATTGGAGCGTTTAGGGATTAAATGCGTCGTTAATGGTGTTGACGGAAATCCGGCGGTTACCCGGTTTTTAATTCGCGAGTTAAGGTTGTTATAACACATTATTGAACTTGATTACGCGTCCTAATTAGTGAAGAAACATTTTAAACGAGATATATTGGTCAAAGAACGAGTTTTTATGGTGTTAAAAAGGTCGCCGGAATATTTTTTGGGTCGCCGGCGGCGAGGCTTGCCGGAAAAACGTGGATACAGGGAAGGAGGGTTGAGGTTTATATTGTAATAATATATATTAACTCAAATTTACACTATCAGCCCCTGAACTTTCAATATCTTCATAAAGATTAATTAAACTATAATTACAATTTGAACCTTGAACTTTTGAATGTTATAAAAATGATATAAAGGTTTATAAACTTATTTTTTTGTATTATACCCGGATAGTATGTAACTCGACTAAATAAACACTTTAAAACTTGATGTCTCGTTTATAAATTACACGAATATGGAAATGAACGAGGAATGACTATAAAACTTCGTAATTATTATTAAATCAATGAACTATTATTACGAATACATTGAAACGACGAAACGGGTCGGTTTAGCGAATATATTATAAAATACATAAGACGGAATTTGAAATATATATTTATGTATATTTATATAACTAAAAATTCAAAATGGATCGGGCTTTCAGGTTTGATAAGTAACGAATGTTACACATTCATACACATACGTTTTAAAGAGAATTCCGCTCTGTAACCTTCGCCGATATTATTAGGGCCGGTCCCTACATTCGCCGATATTATTAGGGTCGGTTCCCTACATTCGCCGATATTATTATGGTCGGTTCCCTACATTCGCTGACATTATTAGGGTCGGTTCCTTACATTCGCCGATATTATTAGTGTAACACCCCGTAACCGCAGCGGAAACGTAAACGGGATGCAACAGACACCTCTGATATCAACCACATTGTTTATAAAGAAAACTGAATGCATTAATATACTTCAATTTACATTATCCTGTATTCCATTACCGTCTAGGTGATACACACATCATACAATACGATACATAATTCTATTTATTATAATGTATCCTAACATCCCGCACGCAAATCTTACACACATCAAGCACTTAGCACATAAGCAATCACTTCATCTTAGTTGTACCTGAAAAGCATGTGAGAAAACGGGTCAACTACGAATAGTTGGTGAGTTTCACAATTTGAGTAAACCATGATAAATCCATATCAAAATATAATATTATCTGGGGAAACTGTTAACCCAGTACTGTATCCATTCCGGGGGCAACGTTAACCCAGAAACACGATGTAATTATGCTGAGCCCACAAGCGAAACCTCTGTCTGGGGACACGGTTAACCCAGTACTGTACTCATTCCGGGGGCAAAGTTAACCCAGAAACACTGATAGGGACATCTGGGGCCACTGTTAACCCAGTACTGTACCCATTCCATACGATTCCCGTACAATCAAATATTTATAATTACACGCAAATCCATGCGTTCAGTATGTACTTAAACATTTCAATAGTAACATGTTTTCCGCCCCGGGAAAATATTTGAAAACAATTCAGAAAAAGGGGCTCGTGAAACTCACCTTAGCACATGCAAGCAGGTAACAACATTCATTATCAACTAACACGTCCAAATCTTGTAATATGATCCCTACGATCGTTACTATACACTCATTATTAATATAACTTTAACCAAGTTAACCGGTACATCTGGGGACACTGTTAACCCAGCACTGTACCCGTTCTGGGGGCAAGGTTAACCCAGAAACACTTCTCCGGACTCAGATTGTGATGTAGTTTAGAGTTCCATGGTCACAATTACTATTAGTCGTTTTTCTCGTTTTGCGTGTCGAGCACGGTTATCCGTTTTTACGTTTCAAAAATGAGTTTGGTCACACACGACCCGAAAGTAGTGGTTGACTGATAATTTAATTAAAGTTGTGAGATTTGAGCTCGGTTTAGACGCCCCGATTGGCCGCGGGTCCCGTTTCCGTCTTTGGCGTACCAGAAACTGTTAAATCGGTTAAAAATTACTCAAATCATCCGAATTATTTTCGGATGATTTATTTTTACTTGTTTAACTCATTTATATGAAAATAGTTCATTTTTAGGGTTTTTATACACCAGTCAGCTCCTTAAGCGAACTTCACCGGGTTACGCGTTTTAACTTTAAAAGTTTGATAATTAGCACAAATAATTATCCGTTTAATCTCGGATCTTAAATTTTGCACAAACCACTTTTTGAAAGTGGAAAATTTTATAAAAATATTTCCAGAATTAATTTTTATATTTAAAATTTATTTATCTATTTTTAAACACCATTTAAACACTAAATATGTCGTAAATACCCAAGGATCTTAGAAAAATCCCAAATTTCTCCTGGATGTCCCTTGCCATCCACATAGTCCCCTGTAATTTTTCCAGAACCAAAATCTTCTTTTACATGCCATTTTCACTAAAACCGAGCTAGAAAACACTAGAACTCGTTTAACCGAAAAGCCTACTTAGACTTCTCCAAATGACCTCCAATTTTGTGTGTGACTTATTCATGATATAAAAAGATTATCTGAAATTTTCCAGAATTTTTCAGGATATTTAACTATTTTTCACCATTTTTGGCCAAAACCGAGCATTAAATTCACCAAATATTCATCCTTTATCCAAAATTTACCAAAAATTCACAGAACTCATATTTTCATGTGTAGATCATCCCTGTGAAATTTCGTGACCTAACTCTAAACCATCAACAATCTGTCCAAATCTCCAAAACCGAACATAAACCGAATATACCTTTCGTTTTCCGCCACTACAAGCTACAAACTCGTCTTTCCGTCTTATCTACCACTAAACACAGAACCTACAACCAACATACCACAATACCAAGCAAGTTACACTCACGATCAAGCCATTTCTTTCATGGTTTCGATTATGATTCCAAAAACAAATATTTAACCGTAAAAATTCGTTTTTGATTCGTTTAACTCCTTTCTTGGACCAAGATCCCTTGTATAACCCGTATACATCACTTGATCATGCAAGAATCGGTTTTCATCATTGAAACCTCATTTTCTTGCAAACAAACTCAAGAAATGTAGATGGAAACGTAAATAACTCGACTTTTACCTCGGTTTTCTTGCTAAAATCTTGGGTTTTCAAGTGGAATTGTGGAGAGAAAGATGGATGATGTATTTGGTTGTTGTAAAAAAGAAACGAAATGAATGGGGTATTGCCCCTTTAGACCGATCGGAATTTGTGAGGGGGTGGGGTGGGACCCACCTCTTCATTTCTAGCCAATCATTTGGATTCTCGCAATCCGGATAATGTTATGGATAATCTGGTTCAGTTCGTTTTTCGGTTAAATGTTTAATTCGGCTTAGAACGAGGTTAAAACGGTCGTTTTTCGGCTTAAAAATGAAATTTATATAAAACCGATTTAAAAACTTTAAAAACTTAAACCATGACATTTATTAACTTAAAACATCATATTATTAATTATCGCGCATCTTTTTCGGCTTGATCGATCGTCTCTTGCTCGGTTTGGTATTAAAGGTTTCGTTTAATGTACCGACGTACCATTAAATCGAAATTCTTTTTCTGTGCTTTAATTCACTTATCCCGAAGCATTAATGCTTCGTAACATCACTAAATATCATATATTTCATCTATAATTGAACCCTCGATTCGTTCGGGTTTCAATAACTATCGATCGATTAATCGCATATTCAATGCGATGAATTATATATTCACGTACAATCAATACAGTGAACCATGTATTCTCGTATAATTACAATGGTAATTCAAGTACCCGACATTAAATATGACGTAACTATTGTCTACCGGTTAGGGTATACCGGGTTTCGTCGGAATCGTTACAATTAGGGTCGGTTCCCTTTTCTAACTATACCTCCCATACCTTCCTATACGTTCATAATTATAACCTCTATACGTTCATATATCATTTATACATCATATATATATATATCAATCATATCTTTAAACTATCCCTTGACGGTACATGCAGTATCTGAAGATTGTTCATGCATCGTCAAGCATTCATTCATACATAAATCATATAAGACATACACTTACCACTTAAGGTAAGTGTATTAACTAATCACATCGAGTATGCACATAGCCCCGAAAACATAACAAGGAATGGAGATAGAAACTCACCTGAATGCGGTTACGTTCACCGTTTATGGTTATTCCTTTCTTTAGTTGTGCGCGACTAACAGTATAACAATTACACGTATCAATTCTCTATCGCTACGCATATTGTGTTTCTAGTTTAATTATAACCCTCAACGAACGGGGGTCCGGGGGCAGCGCCCCTGGCAACGGGGTCTAGGGGCGACAACCCCTAGCAGGGTCCAAGGGGCAGAGCCCCTGGCTGGGGTCGAGGGCTTCTTTGCAAACTTAAACACATTTTTCATTAACTGTCTTAACACATTTTTCATTAGAATTCTAAATTATTATTTTATTTGCTAACTTAAAAGTTCGAGGGGTTCTTTGTAATTAATCCATTTAATTCTAAGTCTATGGACCTTTCTGTCATTCTTTCAAACTTCCAATTCGTCCCGGTCCCTTAACGAGTGGGGTTCATAACGAATGAACTCATTCGTTACTTCATAACGAATCTGCCTTCATGACAAATTTGCTATAATAACGAATTGGACCGTATAACGAACCAGTCCTCATAACGAATTGGACCTTATAACGAACCAGTCCTCATAACTAATTGGACCTTATAACAAACTTGTCATCATAACGAATTGGACCTTATAACGAACTGGTCATCATAACGAATTGGACCTTAACGAATGGGGCTAGTTCGTCATTCTTTCTTTAACGAATTACTCTTGAATTAAGGCTAGTTCGTTAGACTCCCGCTAACGAATTAAGATTCGTTCGTTAAGTTCCCGTTAACGAATTAGGTTTAGGTCATAGAATGTCAGGACATTCTCTGAGATTACCCTAACCTCGTACCCACTTTTCGGAACCGTCGTCGCCGGAAAACCGGGATCTCGCTGGAAAAGCGAGATCTTGCTTGTTTTCCACAGTTTTTCACCGTTTTCGTCCCGTTCGATCCAGATCTGAGCTAGGGTGACCCCTAGGATCATATTTTGATCGGTTCATACCCGATTCCACCCGGATCCCGTGACTTCAACGGTTTAAACGGTGTCGGCTCGTCGTTTCGCGACTAGATCTAGCGGGTTTTGTAAGGCCCCGTTACCGGTACCCTACTTTGGACGTTGGATTTACTCATAAACACAGTTTTAAATATCTGAGTTAATTAAAACTTTCACGGAATAGTATAAAAGTCAACCATTCATTACAAACGTCCATAACTTATCTTTTCAAAAACATAATATAAAACATAGTATTTCAAACATCACGACAAATCTTCAGTTGCCAACATCTTCAATCCTTCCATGTGTCCCACTCAAACCATCTGTCTCAATCTGTTAACCTGCGTGAATACTAAAAATCAGCTACGCTGAGTGAGTTCTAGTTAATCATACAACATACAATACATTCATAACTACGTACTACCGTACGTACTTCACACTTTCATAATTCGTTCGTAATATACATATACTTACCTTCATACTTAATTCAAAAATCTACTTTACATTATTCTATTCTGCCTCGGATATTATTAGGGTCCGGTCCCTTTTCTGCCTTGAGTATTATTAGGGCTTAGTCGCTTTCTGCCTCAAGATTTATAAAGGGCTCGGTCCCTTTTCTTCCTCGGATATTATTAGGGTCCGGTCCCTTTCTACCTTGAGTATTATTAGGGCTCAGTCCCTTTCTTCTGTACCTGGCTATCTCTTACATTCATTCATAACATAAGTACACACCATTCGCACATTATACATAACATTATAACCTGACAGTACGTGCAATATCCGAAGATCGTTCATGTACCGACAAGATAATCATTCATACTTTATATACATATCGTTCATATCTTCAAACTATCACCCGACGGCACATGCAATATCCGAATATCGTTCACGCATCGTCAAGCATTCATTCATACATATTAAGATAAGGCATACACTTACCACTTAAGGTAAGTGTATTACCTAATCACATTGAGTATGCACACAGCCCCGATGTAAGGCCCCGTTACCGATGCCTCACTTTAACGTTGGATTTACTCATAAACGCGGTTCTATATATCAGAGTTACTAAAAACTTTCGCGGAATGATATAAAAGTCAACAATTCATTACAACATCCATAACGTGTCTTTCAGAAACATAACATAGAACATAGCATTTCAAACATCACGACAATCTCCAGATGTCAGTCTCTTCGGATCCTGCCATGTGTCTTCCTCAAGCCAATTGCCTCAGTCGATTAGCCTGCGTGCATACTAAAAGTCAGCTACGCTGAGTGAGTTCTAGTTAATCATACAACATATAATACATTCACACACTAGCATATGCACTTGGAGGTACATACCTTCATATCTTCTTACACACTTACTTACATACGTACTTTCATTCTTTCTTTCGTACTTACATACTTTCATTCATACATATACGTTTTAAAGAGTATTCCGCCTATAACCTTCGCCAATATTATTAGGGTCGGTTCCCTACGTTCGCCGATATTATTAGGGTCGGTTATCTACATTCGCCGATACTATTAGGGTCGGTTCCCTTCATTCGCCAACATTATTAGGGTCGGTTCCCTACATTCGTGCTACTATAACATACCTGTCATTTACATACTTTCCTTGACAATATGTGCAATCTCCGAAGAGCGTTCACGTACCATCAACATTTCATACATGCATTGTTCATACATCATACATATTCATACATACATCATTCATACATCATACATATCAATCATACCTTTAACTAACACTTGACGGCACATGCAATATCCGAAGATCGTTCACGCACCGTTAAGCAATCATCATACATAAATCATACAAGGCATACACTTACCACCTAAGGTAAGTGTATTGACTATCACATCGAGTATGCACACAGCCCCGAAAACATAACAAGGAAGTGGGGCTAGAAACTCACCTCAATGCGGTTGCGTTCACCGTTTATGTTTATTCCCTTCTTAAGCTGTGCACGACTAACTGTATAATAATTATACGTATCAATAAACTATCACTACACATATTGTCTTTCTAGTTTAATTATTACCCTCAACGAACGAAGGTCCGGGGGCAGCGCCCCTGGCAGCGGGGTTCTAGGGGCGGCAGCCCCTAGCGGGGTCCAAGGGGCAGAGCCCCTGGCTACTTAAATAATTTGCTACTTAATGTCCAAGGGCTTCTTAAAGTCCAAGGGCTTCTTTGTAATTAAATCATTCTTTTCTAAGTCCATGGACGGTTATTGTCATTCAGTTAAACTTCTAATTCGTTACTGGTTCATAGCGAATTGGATTATCCTAGCGAACTGGTTCTTATAACGAATTGAACCCTTAACGAACTGGACTCCTTAACGAATCAGTCCATATAGCGAACCAGTCCAAGTAGCGAATTGGACCTTCTAATTCGTTATTTCTTTTAACAAACTAATCATAACGAATCAAGGGTAATTCGTTACCCTTTTCCCTTAATGAATCATAGACGAATCATAGACGAACTAGAGCTAGTTCGTTGTGCTCCCTTAAGCGAATCAACTAACGAATCACCTTCAATTCGTTAAGTCCCCATAGAGAACTAGGGTTAGGTCAGGGAATGTCAGAACATTCCCTGACAATGGTTAATGGTTAATCCTGTTGCGTTCACCGTTAATGGTTAATCCTCTCTTTAGCTGGGCACGGCTAACTGTATAACGATTATGCGTATCAAACAACTATCATTTTTTCATATCGTATCTTAGTCTAATTATTATCCTCCACGAACGGGGGTCCAGGGGCAGCGCCCCTGGCAGCGGGGTTCTAGGAGCGGCAGGCCCTAGCGGGGTCCAAGGGGCAGAGCCCCTGGCTAGGGTTAAGTTATTATTTAATTTGCATACATAAAAGTTCAGGGGCTTCTTTGTAATTAAATCATTATTTTCTAAGTCCAGGGACTGTTTTGTCATTTTGTTAAACTTCTAGTTCGTTACTCAGTTGTTTGACGAACTGGTCCTTGTAACGAATTGGACCCTCTAACGAACTGGTCCTTATAACGAATTGGACCTTATAACGAACTGGTCCTTTGAAGAATCAATCCATATAACAAACCAGTCCATGTAACGAATTGGACATTCTAATTCGTTATCTCTTTTAACGAAGGGTCATAGCGAACTAGAGTTAGTTCGTTATCTTTTCCTTAACGAACTTGGACACGAACTAAGGCTAGTTCATTAAGCTTCCCTTAACGAATCACTTGACGAATCACCCCTAGTTCGTTAACTCCCCGTTAACGAATTAGGGTTAGGTCAGAGAATGTCAGAAACATTCTCTGACATAACCTTCCTCGTACCCGCCGCCGCCTTTCCGGCGCCGTCGCCGGAAAACCACGGCTTCACCGGAAAAACGAGACCTGACTCGTTTTCCATCGTTTTTCACCGTTTTTCGTCCCGTTTGATCCAGATCTGAGCTAGGGCGACCCCTAAACTCATCTTAGGTTCGGTTTATACCCGATTCCACCCGGATCTCGTGACTTTAATGGTTTAACGATTTCGGCTCGTCATTTTGTGACTAAATCTAACGGGGTTGAGTTCATACAACATCATACTATCATTACCTTGGATCGGGATCGCTTTTCTATCTTGGTTCGGCTAGAGAAAGGAGAGAAATTAGAGAGAGCTTAAGTGTGTGTTTTGGTGGTGTATGGAATATGTGTAAATGAATGATAAATGGGTAATTAAGGTTTGTATAATAATGGATCATGGGCTTAAGCCCATGGTCTTTTCCTCTTTCCTTCCTAAACCAAGTTCATAACCCATATCCATTTAACCCAACACTAGCCCGACTCATAATAACTCGTATTTTCATTTTATTAACCGAACTAGAAAATCGGGATGTTACAAGTTTGGATCTATACAATATCATACAATCATTACCTC
Source organism: Bidens hawaiensis (assembly GCF_021521415.1). Lineage (NCBI taxonomy): Eukaryota > Viridiplantae > Streptophyta > Magnoliopsida > Asterales > Asteraceae > Bidens > Bidens hawaiensis. Next base: position 1,809,585 of record NW_027491152.1, on the reverse strand, counting down.
GGGTTGATGCTCGGTTTTCTTGGTGATTTCGGTTAGAGAGAGAAAGTAGGATGAGAGAGAGTTAAGTGTGTGTTTTTTATGGTGTAAGCAATGAGTGAAATGGATGGATTAATGTATAATTATTGTTTATATATTATGGGTCATGGGCTTAAGCTCATGGTCTTTATTTCTTTCCTTTTTAACCCAAGTCCATAATTCATATTTATTTAACCCAACACAAGCCTGACTCATGATAGCTCATAATTTATTTTGTTAACCGAAACGAGAAAATGGGATGTTACAATCCAGGTAAAATATCTAGGATTAGAACAAAAATGAAAGTTCAATGACCTGATTGGAACAAAATTTTTTATCAGTGACCTGATTGGAACAACTTTCAAAGTTGGTTACTATTCTATGGAGTTATCCCAAAAGTTAAAACATCTTTTATAACTTATAGCATGAGGAAAAAAACATATATTAATTAAAACTTAATAATCGAATTAAATCAACATCCAAAATGTCATGTCTCATACACAATAACTAAAAAATACAATAAAAATAAACATTATGTAAATTAACACAGATACATTAGAAAAAAATAAACAACTAGTGATAAGGAAACTAATTAATAAAAAAGAAAAACTCTATATAAACATAATTGAAGAAAGCATACACTGATGATGTTTGCATTATCCAAAGCAATTTGGAACCAGTAAAATGCCCAAACATATGAATACAACACCTCAAATTAGTTACAAAATCAAACAATACCACAAGTTATATCCTAAATTACTGCAAAATTTATGATAATGAAACATGTATTTGAATTAGTTACAAATTAAATATTTATTTAATAAGATTGCATATAGAAGTTGTTTTAAAATATTTTGATTTTAATAATTTTTATAAATAATTTTAAATGAATAGTAATGAAAGTTTCCATTCTATTTTAATAAAATATTTATTATATGGTGAAACCGTTTAAAACTTAATGAATTAGTCAAACCTATTAAATAGACATTTATTTCAAAAATTTATGGATTTTAAAAGAGAATTTAAATAATTTATAAGATATAAACATTTTTTCCAAATTTACAAAGTTAATTGATTAGGTGTTTAAACTTTTAAACTTAACATATTTAGACAAAGCCAGCTATTATAAAATTAAAGATTTTAAAATTTTAAAATAAATTGTATATTTTTTTTGTGTACTGATTAATAGCCGTAAATGTTGTTTTAATCAATTTATTATTGTTTGACTAATATTGTACCAAATTTGGGAAATTGGGAAATCAATTTATGATTTTCAATAATTCAAAATTTTCAAATTTTTAACTACAAGTTAACATAATAAATTGTGATTGAGGAAAATAAGGAAACCCAATTAAAATTATGAATCAGTTAATGAAATTAATTAAGATTTAAATACTAAATAAAGGAATGTGTTAAATATAAGTAAACTAATATTTTTAATAATTATAATCAGTTAGGTTCCTCCTATCTGTATATAATAAGATTTTCAAATTTGAAATTAATAGGTCAACAAAATAAATTGTGTTTGAAAGAAATAAAAAAAAACTAAATTCAAAATTTGATAGAATAACATATAAGTATATAAAAATCCTAATACAAAATGTATAATTTATTATAAAAGAATTTTTATTATAAATTTTGTTTTAGAGACATTCAATGAATTTATAATTAGATATATCAAGATCAAATTGGTTAGTTAGTCAACTTCCAAAAATTATGAAAAGATTTTTTATTTTTGAAATATTAAAATGGCGGTTTATTTTAGACAATAGTTTTTGACATTTAAACACGTTTAAAAAATAGGTAATGGTCAAATATAAGACTATGGAAAGCTTTAAATTTTCTTGCTAATTTGTCAAATTTCGTATTTAACCGGGTTTAAATATGTTATCAATATTAATCGTATTATATTTTCAGTAACATTAAAATTAAATGAATTATAATAAGAATGATAATTTGAATTTCGAATACAGGAATGAAATTGATAATCGATATTCTTAACCAGTAATCTATGGTTGTTTATATTATACCAAAAATTCACAAACAATTGTTATAAATTTTTTCAATAACATTGACAAATGTTAATGGTCAAAATAAAGTTTGTTGATAAATGGTCAAATTACATTTTTAATCGTGTTTAAATATGTTATTAATATTATACATAAATTAAGCGACAAACCATTATAAATTAAGTAACACTTTAAATAAAATTATGATGACTATCTTAATTTGAAATTTAAATAAAAATTTCAAATCATTAATTTGTAACTTAAAAGTGAATTCTATAATAAACCTGGAAACTAAATTATGTAAAAAGAAAATTAAAAAGAAACATTCAGACACATGTTAACAATTGATAGAAATTTTCTATAAAATTCAAACATGTTGACAGTCAAAACAAAGTTTTAACATATAAAAAAGCATTAATTTACATCAATTGTGTAAGTTACAAAAATAAATTAATAATCGTAAGTTAATAACTAAGACACATTTGTCATGATCAAAACAAACTCATTCATATAACAAAGCCATTTTCCATCAAATACCCCTTCTAGGCAATTAGCTAATCTACCAAGTTGGAACGCCAGAAGCTTAAATGAATAAAATTCAACCAATGTTATATAATATTTTTTTTATAATATATGTGCTAAATTATAAAAGAAAACGCATATTTTGGTTTAGTAAGAATTATCAATTGGTATAACTGGAATACTGAAAAACAATTCCGATAACCACCTACATCAACCATATTTAAGAGGATAATTGTAATCACCACCTAAATTAACAATTCATGTTGGGAAGACGGAGCAGTTACAAAAACTTCAACATGTCCATTTGACATTGGATTTTGATGTAGAACCTAAATAGATTATACGAACATAAAATTAAGTAATGGTGTAAAAAAAATTATTAAAAACTCAAACAAAAGGAATAGATATAATACTTTAACCCTTGATCGAACATTGAACAATTGGACAATAATCAATAATATATGAGAATCGAACATTAACGTAGAAGAAATATTATACCGGCAATAGAGAGAGGGGGGGAAATAAAAATGTATATTAGGTTTTATAATGTTAAGGTTTAAATATTTATTGGTTTATTAAAATTAAAATCGGTTACCAAAACTTGTGAAAGGAAATTTGTTACGGTCAATTATTATATTAAAATTAAATTGTTAACATGTGGAAATTAGATACATGAAAGGATGGGTATCGGCGTATTATGTATAGTTTTAGGGTTATTATTTATGAGAAGTCTGATGTTAGATTGCGACCCAACTTCAATAATCAATTGTCTTTACTAAGAAAGAAAAAAAAAATTATGTTTAAAAAATCCTGCTTTACTAAAAAATATGTTTTATTCGTTCTTGTATTGTTTTGGATTAAGCAATAGTGGTTTGTAATTGATAAGATAAGATTCAATGTTTGTGACAGTTATGATTGACATCAAGTCATTAAAAAAATAGATTAAGTGTTTAACACACACTACTTGTAACATTCGTTACTATTCAAACCCGAAAATCGGACCCGTTTTAAATTTTCGGTTTTTATTTATAAATATATGTATAAAAACATATTATAATATCCAACTCCATAATAAAATATACATTCAACATTTCTAATCCCCAATGTGACACCCGGCATTTTCTGCTAAACCCAGTTAAATCATGTTGATTGTGTCAGTAAACCCAGTTAGTTCTGTTAACTACATTAATGAACTCTCATGCATGTAGTGTCATGTATGCATGCATGCATTTGAGTTAGTCGTGTCGTTGGTGACCTAAACAAAAGTAACTTGTTACACATGTTATAAGAAATATGTTTGTAACATCCTAAAATTTTAATGATGAATAAAGGAAGTTATGTTTAGTGATTTCGCGTAATTAATTAATATCGGGTAAGGAGCGGGTCTTGGGCTTGGATTAATTGAGAGGGGTTAAATGAGAATGGGATTTCAGGGATATAAATACCCCCAAAATCCTAAAATATCTTCATTTTTCACCAAACTCCCTAACACTCCAAAAACACACACATACCACACTAACTTCGCCGCCGGACCGAAGGCAGATCCGGCAGACCCGAGTGAGAGAGAGAGCGATTAGTGGTGATAAGCAAGTAAACGAGATCCAAACAAGCCCAAAAAGGTATGATTCTTGATCTTTGAAGTTTAAAGATCCAAGCTTTTTAGTGTATAAACGACCAAAAATGGTCGGGTAGCGTAGTGGGTGATATTGAACCATAGCAAGGGTGTTAAAATCGCTTGAAATGCCGATCAGAAACTAAAACAGCGGCTGTCTGGGCAACTTCGCCTTCATCTGGGCAACTTCGCCTTCAAAGCGACGAACTTCGCCTGCAAGCTAAGTTCGCCTGATGAACTTCGCCTGCAAGCTAAGTTCGCCTGATGGCAACTTCGCTGTAAAGTTAAGTTCGCCTAACTGGTAACTTCGCCTGAGGCCAAGTTCGCCTGATGACAACTTCGCCTGAAGCCAAGTTCGCCTGATGGCAACTTCGCTGTAAAGCTAAGTTCGCCTAGCTGGTAACTTCGCCTAAAGCTAAGTTCGCCTAAGGTTAACTTCGCCTAAAGTCAAGTTCGATTAGAAAATAAATTAAAAATCTAATGAAAAATGTGTTAAGACAGTTAATGGAAATAAAATTTTTCCAAGCTGACCTGGCAGCTCGACCCCAGCCAGGGGCTCTGCCCCTTGGACCCTGCTAGGGGCTGCCGCCCCTAGACCCCGCTGCCAGGGGTGCTGCCCCCGGACCCCCGTTCGTTGTGGGTAGTAATTAAGACTAGAATGATGTTATAAGTAGTGATAGTTAAATTGATATGTATACTTGTTATGCAGTCAGCCGTGCACAACTGAAGAAAGGGATTACGATCAACGGAGAACGTAACCGTGTTCAGGTGAGTTTCTAGCCCCATTTATGTGTTACGTGTTCGGGGCTGTGTGCATACTCAATATGTTTGTTAATACACTTATCCTAAGAGATAAGTGTATGCCTTATGTGGATAATGTGAAATGTATGAATGATTGCTTGATAGTATGTGAACGATCTTCGGATATTGCACGTACTGTCAGGTTGTAACGCTATGTATAAGGTAAGTATGTTATGTATGTTTATGTGTATGAACATGATAGAGATAATAGAAGAAAGAAATGATAATGTATGGTTACGAAAAGGGTACCGAGCCCTAATAATACTCGAGGTATGATGTATGGTTGTATGGTTACGAAAAGGGTACCGAGCCCTACTAATACTTGAGGTATGATGTATGGTTGTATGGTAACGAAGAGGGAATCGAACCCTTCTAATATTCGAAAACTAGTGACCAGACCCTTATAATATCTGTGATGATAGGGACCAGACCCTTATAATATCTGTGATGTTAGGGAATCGAACCCTTCTAATATTCGAAAACTAGGGACCAGACCCTTATAATATCTGTGATGATATGGACCAGACCCTTATAATATCTGTGATGTTAGGGAATCGAACCCTTCTAATATTCGAAAACTAGGGACCAGACCCTTATAATATCTGTGATGATAGGGACCAGACCCTTATAATATCTGTGATGTTAGGGAATCGAACCTTTCTAATATTCGAAAACTAGGGACCAGACCCTTATAATATCTGTGAGGTTATAGGGCGAAAGGCTCTTTAAAAAGTATGATTTTGTATGTAAGGAAAGCATGAAGGTAAAAATGAACGTATGATTATGAATGTAAAGAAAGTATGAAAGTAAAAAATGAAAGTAAAAGCACTTAGGTGTATATGAAAGAAAGTTAAGAGATTAAGTATGAAGCGTAAGAATATATTGTATGATTATGTGATTAACTAGAACTCACTCAGCGTAGCTGACTTTTATTATGCACGCAGGTGAGTAGGATGAGGCAGCTCGCTTGAGGAGACACATGGCAGTGAACAAGAATCTGGCATCTGAAGACTTATGATGTTTTAATTTTAATGCTTTAATGTTGAAAGAAAAAGGATGTTTTGAGACAAGTTATGAATTATGTAAAGTTTTATGAAAGTTTTATATTCCGCGTAAATGTTTTAATTAACTCTGATATTTAGAACTGTGTTTATGAGTAAATCCAACACGAAAGTAGGGCTACCGGTAACGGGGCCTTACAATGTTACATGTACTTTATACGATAGGTATAATGTGCTATATGATCAATATGTTACATGACTAGTTGTTATATACTTATGTGATTTATAAGAAAGTTAAATGATTAAACTTGTTACATTATATGATATGTTACATGTTATGTTCCCTAGCAAGACCAATAAACCTTAGACAATATAATACATAGAAATGGTTTAAAAAGTTGTATCATGACACCTATGTTAATATAAAAGTTACCTAAGGTTAAATTTTATAAAAGTGCGATTAAATGTTTGTTATTAATTCAACAAGGAGTTAAAAACTCTTGGTAATCAAACTTTTCCTTTTCCTTTTTGTCCCACTTGGCCGAAATCTATCACTCACACATACACAAAACACTTTTGCAAAACCTCTCTCAAATTATCCTCATGCACAAGTATTGTTTTGGTGATTTTTGGAAGCAAGAGGATTAAATCTTTGGATTAAGCAACTAGGTAATCATATTTAACATATATTTGCTTTATGTTTTTATCTTAGAAACATGATATTTGTATACTAATGATTTGGATTATAGAGATAAATAAAGAATGATCAAAGTTTGATTTGGTTAAAAGTGTTTGTTGTGTCTTGGTATAAAAGTTTGAATCTTTTATGTATATATAAATATTTATATATATATATATATATATATATATATATATATATATATATATATATATTTATGTTCTTTATGGATTTAGATTAGTAATGGAAAAACATGAGTATTGATTTTATAAAATGATTTATTGGTGATTTAGGATCATATAGATATGAAAATCATGATTGTTGTGCACATAGGTTTAGATCTGCTTGCTGACAGATTCTGTAACCTAGGTTGTTAATTGTATAACTTGTTGATATGTTAGTGTTTTGTAACATCCAGTTTTTTCATTTCGGTTAATAAAATAGATTACGAGTTATTACGAGTCGGGACTGTTTTGGGTTAAATAAATATGAGTTAGGACTTGGGTTAAAAAGAAAAGGAGAAAAGACCATGGGCTTAAGCCCATGATCCATAATATATAAACCATAATTTCCCATTAATTCATTCATTTCACATATTCCATACACCACCCAAAACACACACTTAGCTCTCTCTCATCCTACTTTCTCTCTCTAAACCGAAACCGAGAGGAAAACCGAGCATCAACCCGAGGTAATGATAGTATGATATTGTATAGATCCAAACCCGCTAGATCTAGTCGCGAAACGACGAACCGGCACCGTAAACCGTTAAAATCACGAGATCCGGATTGAATCGGGTATAAACCGGTCAAAATATGAGTTTAAGGGTCACCTTAGCTTAGATCTGGATCAAACGGGATGAAAAACGGTGAAAACGGTGCGAAAATGCGTTTTTCCAGCCACCGCCCGTTTTTTCGGCAATGACGGCGCCGGAGAATGTGTGTACGAGGTAAGGTAATGTCAGAGAATGTTTCTGACATTCTGTGACCTAACCCTAATTCGTTACGGGAACCTAACGAACTAACCCCAGTTCGTTATACCAATTCGCTAGGAAAAGATGACGAATTAACCCCAATTCGTTATGACCATTCATTAAAAGGAGATAACGAGGTTCAATTCGTTACAGAGGGGTCATTCGTTATGCTGACCAGTTCGTTATAAGGGTTCAATTCGCTATGAAGTTCAATTCGTTATCCAGACCAAACGAATGAGGTCCAATTCGTTATAAGGACCAGTTCGTTATAAATTCCAATTCATTATAAGGACCAGTTCGCTTTAATAGTCAACTCGTTATAAAGTTACGAATGGGTTCATTCGTTATGAACCCCATTCGTAAAGGGACTGGGACAAATTAGAGTTTGAAAGAATGACCGAAAGGTCCCTGAACTTAGAATTAAATGGATTAATTACAAAGAAACCCTCGAACTTTTGAGTAGCAAATAAAATAATAAATTAGAATTCTAATGCAAAATGTGATGGAAATAAAATTTTTCCAAGCTGACCTTGCAGCTCGACCCCAGCAGGGGCTCTGCCCCTTGGACCCCGCTAGGGGCTGCCGCCCCTAGAACCCCGCTTCGTTGAGGGTTATAATTAAACTAGAAATACGATATGGATAGTGATAGTAATTAATACGCGTAATTGTTATATAGTTAGCCGTGCACAACTAAAGAAAGGAATAACCATAAATGGTTAACGTAAACGCGTTCAAGTGAGTTTTTAGCCCCATTCCTTGTTATGTTCTCGAGGCTGTGTGCATACTCAATGTGATTAGTTAATACACTTACCTTAGGTGGTAAGTGGATGCCTTATATGATTATGTATGAATGAATGTTTGACGGTGCGTGAACGATCTTCAGATAATGCATGTACCGTCGGTTGATAGTTCGAAGATATGAACGATATGTATATAAAGTATGAATGATTTCTTGTCGGTACGTGAACGATCTTCGGATATTGCACGTACTGTCAAGTTATAATGTTATGTATAATGCACGAGTTAATGTAAGAGACAGTCAGGTGCAGAAGAAAGGGACTGAGCCCTAATAATACTCAAGGTAGAAAGGGACCGGACCCTAATAATATCCGAGGCAGAAAAGGGACCGAGCCCTTTATAAATCTCGAGGCAGAAAGGGACTGAGCCCTAATAATACTCAAGGCAGAAAAGGGACCGGACACTAATAATATCCGAGGCAGAAAAAGGGACCGAACCCTAATAATTTCTGAGGCAGAATAGAATAATGTAAAGTAGAGTTTAGAATAAAGTATGAGGGTAAGTATGTATATTATGAACGAATTATGAAAGTATGAAGTACGTATGGAAGTACGTAGTTATGATAGTAATGTATGTTGTATGATTAACTAGAACTCACTCAGCGTAGCTGACTTTTAGTATGCAACCAGGTTAATCGACTAAGACAGCTGGTTTGAGGAAGACACATGGCAGGATCCGAAGAGGTTGGCATCTGAAGATTTGTTATGATGTTTGAAATACTATGTTTTATGTTAAGTTTTTAAAAGACAAGTTGGGTATTTGTAATGAATGGTTGACTTTTATATTATTCCGCGAAAGTTTTAATTAACTCTTATATTTAAAATTGTGTTTATGAGTAAATCCAACGTCAAAAGTGAGGCACCGGTAACTGGGCCTTACATGTTTTTGGTTGATTCTTGATGCTACGGTCAATTACTTTGGGTCTATTTTTCAAAAGGTCAAAAATCATATTTTTTGGACTCTGTTTGATTAGTATTTATGAATCTACAATATCGGGTTGCAATTTTGATTGAAAAAGTAATTTTCGGATTCGTTTTGTAAATTGTGTAACTTGTAATTGAAAATGGATAATTGTGTGATTCCACTTTTGAATGTAATAAATTGAATTAGGAATTCAATCCAATTGGTCTTGAATCAATTGGCCATATATGGAAAGTTTAGCACATATTTACATTCTGTTGTGACGATAAGGTAGCTGAAAATAGGTTGCTGTACTGTATGAATTTTCATGAAGTTTGTGAGTGTTGGAAAATTACAAGAAAAATTTTATGGTGTACCTATTACTTGGTAAATTATTTGGTAAATTATTTGCATGTTTTGGCTGGTTAGAAAAATAGGTTTTGGTGACTTAAAATATGTCCAAATTTGTCCAGCATGATGTTTGGTAAAAATAATTGTAGTTTGTACAAAGATTGTTGTGTTATTTTGAAATTTGACTTTATTGGTCAACTTGAAATTATTTGACTAAATGTTTGGTCTTACTTATGAGAAATGAAACTGGTAAAAGTGTGACTTAGTCATAGGTTTGCATGAATAATGATTAAGTGCAAATTACATGATCGATTGTTAGCTTGTGACTATGATATCTTATGACTATTTTAAGTCTAGATAATTGGTCAAAAGTCACCAACAGGTCGTCGGTCAACATTTAGGGTCAATGGTCAATATTTTTAGTCAACAACTTGGACCTTTTGGTCAAAAGTCAACGGAAAGTCAAACTTTGGTCAAACTTTTAATAATCCATGAGGTTGTTTGGATACTAAGGATTCTATGAATCGCTTAGCAAATACTTATAGTGCTTGTATGATTTAGGCACTAGAATATTTTGTGACGTAAAGCAGTGACTTCTATTTTAAACCGCATTCGAGGTGAGTTTCTCACACCCCCTTTTTAACTATTATGGGGGTAGCATATATATCCGATCAACAATTCAATTTATTTTATCTATTATTTACAAACTATAATTCGTTACATGGACTTGTGTGTTTACTTGTTACTGCTCAAATACTACGTGCATGAATTTCTTCGATAAGTATGATCATACGCCCCCCTTTGCACTCAAGACCATTTGTTTCTAGTAGAAAAGGGACTCCGATCTGAATACGTTGGTGCACAATCCCAACTAGAAAAGACCTTCATTTATTCTTTACACTCATGGACCATTGATTCTAGTGTAAAAAACCCTTATGTGTTTTCACAAGTTTTCATGGAATTATATGGTTTTTTTATATTATTTTAAACTATGTGAACTCACCAACTATTCATTAAGTTGACTTTATTTTATATATATGCTACAGGTACTTTCATTCAGTGGTGGATCTAGACTCGAAACCGAGCCGGAGCGCTCAAAATTTTTTTTCCCCATATTTAATACAATTTTAACGAAACAAATATAAAGAACACGACAACAAATAAATTTAAACTAACTTGGTTAACGAACCAACAGTGGCGGATCTAGGTTGGGCTGTAAATATCTCCTCTTCGGTTTTGGATAGCTTGAAACTGACCCATTACATCTTCTTCATTTACTTTATCAAACGTTTCTCTTTCGACCGCACAAACTAAAGCATTGTTCAAATACTCATTACCCATTCGATTGCGCAAATTCGTCTTGATAAGTTTCATTTTAGATAAACATCTTTCAACGGTTGCAGTTGCAACCGGTAATACCAATGCTAGCTTCAATATCTGATAAACCAAATGAAAAGTTGTGTGTTTTCCGGTTTCCACCATTACACTATCTTAGATATGTCAAACTTGGAAAACGAATCACAAGGATTTAAACCCGACATATTTTCAAACAAAGTAGTTGAGACCTCACTAAATCTATTTCCAAGTTCTTGAATTTGCATATCCAAGACCGTATTGAAAACTTCAACTTCAAAATGATGTCGATTAGTAATGACATATTTCCGGTTTCTTTGATTACCATAACTTTCCTCCATATCTAACATCTTAATCTTGTTTTTTTCACAAAAAGATGTAACTTTTGCCAGCATCTTGTCAAATCCGTTTTGTCGTAGATTATTCAATGCTCGATTTGTCCCGCTTATCAACTTAGACGCTTCCAATAAATCTTGACTCTTTTTTTGAAGATGTTTTGATAAAACATTTGTGAGGCCTAAAATATTCGTCCAACAAGTGTATATAAAACACAAATTCAAGAGTCTTAAAATATGATAAAATACCTTTCGCATTTTATCTTTGTTGCACACTATCTCCATCTAATTTAATAAATTGAAGCACGTCAACAACTTCCGGGAATAATTTTAACAAACTTGTGATTGTTCTATGATGAGAACCCCACCGCGTGTCTCCGGCTCATGCAAGGAAAACTTCTTGATTTAATCCTTTTCCTGTTTTTTATTGTTGTGAAAGGTGGGTTAATGGGTTGGTTGGGTTGGGTTAATGGGTTTTTTTGTTTGGGCTTTATCTTTTGATTGGGTTAAAATCTTAGCCGGATCATTATTTTTTTCTAGCCGTAACAAAACACAAAAATCGACCAAATTATTTTTTTTTACACTACCCGTAAAAATTTGAGCCGTAGCATAAGGTATGTCCGCCACTGCTTTCATTAGAGGATGAAATGACGAAGATACAAGAAGTTAGGTTATTTAAATAATAAACAAGAAGACATTTGTTTTGTTCCTTCTTCTTTGTGTTTGTTCATTTGATAAACTTGTGTACTTGATGCTTTTGAATGAATTAATGATAATATTGTCACTTAATAGTGTCACATGTGTTTTAAGTAATTTGTACGTCACACCCGGGCGTATTCCGCTGTAGCCGGGGTGTTACAGATTGGTATCAGAGCCGTGACTATAAGATAAGACATTAGACGTAGTTGGTTATAGTTTATTTGCTTAATTGTTTAGGTTGCATGATTAGAAATTATGTGAGCCTTATGTGATTGTTCGAAGCATTTACTTGATACTATTATACTGATGATTCAATTACTTCAATTACACAAGCACACACAAGTCCAAGGCTTAAGCCTAACGTAAAGATTCTTAAGGATTTTCAATAATCAGATTTTCGATTTTCAGTTTTCGATGGTTTATGCGACGTTTGACGTCCGACTCTCTATGTTTTACAATGTGTTAACATATATCATCAATGCATCGACCTTCCTTTTCCCAAATCCCAATTGAACGCTCACAGTCCATCGGCTAGGGTTTACAGACCATGAACGTCATCAGTCTATCGGCTAGGGTTTACACCATGACGCCATAACCACCACGACACTACACCAACACTGCAGTACACCACCACGACAGTTAGTTTTCAGTTTGCTAGGGTTCAATCCTAGGGTTTACTTATTTGAAGTTAATTGAAGGTTTTTTTTAGAAGGATTTCATCTTCTTTGAGGTATATGCCTTCAATTTTACCTCGTTCTACTGTTAATTAGCTAGGGTTTAATGGATTCTTAATATAATGCTTGCAAATTAAAACAATTCAGGTTGAAATTGAACGATTTATGTTATAAATCATCTTAATCTATGTTTGCATGAGGATATAAATCATCTTTTTATTTGTTGGGATTGATTTTTGGGTAAAGTAAGAAATTCCGGGCTCTTGATTCAGTTTGGGGCTTTTGGAACTCTAATAGCTTTGGGTTCGATTGCTTGTAATTTGGAAGTGTGTTATAATACATTAGTATGTAATTAGTGTATTAGATGTTTCAAACCCTTGCTGAGATTTTATTATGAGTTTTAACCACGTAAGGGGGCTGCAATTGAGGGTATGGCCTATGGGTCGAAATGGAAGAACTATAAACATTACTTTCGCAGCTTTTTATCCAGTTTTGGGCAGTGTTTGAAAAACCGTATAAAATCAACCGTTGACTCGATTAAGGTGATTCTTTTTGTGTTGGAAACTTTATTGAGTCTAGTTTCTCAAGAATTTCAAAATAAAGAATTACAAGGTCATTTAATGGGTCAAATCAATCGGTAAGCACAGTTGCGCAGGTTATAGCTGCACAAAAATAAAGTTTTATAAAATAATTATTTATTTATGTCACATGTTTTCGTTATCTTTTCTTGAAAATCAAGGTATACATACGGTATAGCTGTAGATAGAGACTTATGGTGTTGAAGTGCGTGTGGTGATAAGTTTAAGCATATTTTTAAATGACCCAATTTGTAGTGGAAATTAAAGTAATTTTTTATGTTTATAATATAATGAAATACGACTAACGAGAGACTATCATAAACCTAAATATTGAGATGTTCATCATCAGATTACTATGAGATTATCATAAGCCAAAATTATGATTAGATATTAATATGATTCCGTTTGTGTGGCTTTTAGGCAGCGACTGTTGGTTGTGTCGGTGGTCCCGTGGACTCTTTCCGCCTCTCTCTATCTAGCCTAAGATGGTGAGCTGCCCTTTTTCTGTTGCTCTATTATGACACTTGCAAATTCATCTTAAGTTTCTCCTGCTATATTGTGACTTTGAATGTATCTCATTATCGTTCAACTAAAACTTCTTGAATAATTTGAACGAGTTGAATTTCACCCAACAATGACGTTTATCTTAACCTGTGTTGTCTTGGATTGACAACTGAGATGTCTAGGTTGTCGATAGAAAGGAAGACCGCCTCATTACAAATATAATGGCGTTCATTTATAGTTGTGATGATATTTCGATCATAGGCATGGCAGCTTATGTTGCAGCCATGGTGCAGAGCTGCACCTATTGCTATTCCACCTCTTAGATCGGTTTATAGCTATGATGATGTCCGGTTTTTAGCGTATCAATCTTTGTTGTAGCCAAGATACCGACCAGAGCCTCAAGTTTACTTTACTTTTTAATTGGGTCATCATATTTGTTTATGGTTGTCACTTGAATTATTAGAAGGGATTAACTTTGACTTTGATTGGGCTATAAGAAGTATAATGGCAATGTATGTGATTTTGTCTCATTAGATTGATCTATGGCAATGATGATGTTCAGTTTTTGGTGTAACAGTATATGGTGCAGCCGGTGATACCAACCTGAGCCTGATCCAAGATTCTTTTACTTAAGTCACATTTTTTTTTACATTCTAAACTTTTAGTGTTTATTGTAACATTCGTTATTTTTCAAACTTGAAATTAGACCCGTATGACTTTTTTTATCATTAACCGGGCGTTTGTTATTTATTATAACCAACAATTTATTATCTTGGTTGGTCATTGACCATTTATTTAATTACACCACTCATATTTGATTCGTTTATTTAATTTAATATTAGAACTATCTAACTTGTGTATTTTAACCCCCCATAGTTTAAAATGTCTAATTTTTAAAAAATAGCCATAAGTCAGGGACCAGTTATGCCAACTTACCAAACCCTCTTTCTTCTTCCTTGCTACTCATCATCAGCCCCCCCCCCCCCCTTTCGCAATTTTCTCCAATATGTCCGTGTAATCCGGGATTTTGTTAGTTTAATCGATTCTTAACCTCCACACTAACAATCTATATGGAACCTTCGGCAAATTGACAGTGATCACAATCCAATCGAATCAATTTTTGTAACTATTGACGCAGACCTAATCAAGACACGGTTACTCTATAAATACGTGTTCATAATACAATTACTTGGTCCTACACCATCCTCATACCATTCCGAACTAATCCCACTTTTCAATTATAACCCAGAAGTTTAAGATTAAGTTCTAGTTCATATTCAAACCGAAACCCAATCTCGCCGATCTCCTTCAATTCGCACTCGTATCGGGTAATTGATATATAGGTTATAATCGTTTTTGATTGAGTGCTAAAACCCCTCTGTCAATTCGAATCAACAGAGGGTGTATAATCATCAATTTTGGGTTTCTTCGAATTAGGGTTCTTAAGGGTTGGGAACCAATAGAGAAATCTGGTTAAATATTTTTGGTTTCATTCTTCAAACAGGTTGAAGCATCCGCCCAGTTGGCTGGTGCGTAGTATGATAAATCTTGGAAACCGGCCAGGGCGCGAGTTCGATCCCCCCTGACCCGGTTTTTGTTTATTTTTTTATTTATTTTGCTTAACTAATCTATTTTAATTTTATGTTATTAAATAATAATTTTTAAAACTAATATATTTTTTCTGTTCACTCATTTAAAGAACCGAACCCGTCAAACTTCCCAAAAAAATTTTCGATTTAACATATCCGTGTGTATGTATATATATATATATATATATATACAACTTTACATATAGTTATAGATTTATATTTTCTCGATTTAAAAACCTAATATAATTTTAAAAGGTGACTATATTAAAAATAATTTTTACCCGATTAACAAAACGTTCACCACTAATCTTTCATAACAATGGTTCGTTTATTATAAATGACTAAATATGATTTATACATAGTATATTGGCTTTAAAAAAACTTGTAAAGAGACAAAAAATGATTAAGTTTTCCAATTCAACTTTATAAGTTAATATAAAATTTATTTAACACTTTATCGATCCAAATCCTTTCTAAACCCATTCTATTGTGCCTAGTTTGTTTAATTTCGATTAGATATTTATTTCATTTATAATTTTAACTTAGGATAACCTGTGGAATTCACCGAGTGACCGATCAACTCGCTTAATCCAACAACTTGTTAACAACACCAATATATATTTCATGTGAGTTTACATATCCCCTTTTCATCTTTTAAATTTTCAGGGTGGCATGTATACCCTATTTAAATTACTCATTTTTATTTATTTATCTATTCATAACACAATTCAATATATGTTTATGTGTGATTATTGCATGCTCTATGATAATGCTCTATGTGCTTAATTGTTTATTTTATGTTTGGTGGTTGGTATCTCATCATCATCTATCCTCATCTAGTATGATTGAGATTTATGTGTGATTATTGCATGCTCTATGATAATGCTCTATGTGCTTAATTGTTTATTTTATTGCATACATTTACCCAAGTACTTTGAATTCGTATCAATAAGAACGGGTCCACATCTATTTAGTTTTTTACATTTCCATAAGAAATGTAATACTCATCATTTACATATGAATTGTGATTTATCAATATATATATATATATATATATATATATATATATATATATATAACTTATGTATTCTCACCAACATTCGTGTTGACAAACTCTATTTTCATACATGTTACGGGTACAAGTAGTTAATATTATTCAAGATTGAATACAATAGTTTGACCTTAGGATATCTATTCTTATTACACAAAGGAACGATTTATTTGATTTAATTATTGTAATTTGTGTACTTGATTTATTGTTATTGAAATTAAATAATAATTGCCACATTAATTAGTGTCTTTTGAACTACTATCCAATCAATACGTTACGCCCCAGCATATTCCGCCGCCTTTGGTCGGGGTGTGACAGATTGGTATCAGTGCCGAAGGTTATAAGATAGGTGGTTAGATATAACGGCCTAGTAGCATGCTTAGGGTCCCTATACGTGATATACCTTTACGTGTTTGCACCCTGAATTAAAATATTGATTGCAGTAGCTTAAATACTATTTAATGATTTATTATTATTCTTGTACACAAAAGCACACACTTAATCGAGGCTATGCCTCACTCTCAAAATTGTTTCAAAACTTCAGGACGATTTAAAAAAAATGGGACATTCCTTAAGAAATCTCGCCTTTTTCACTCCCCCCTCCTTGAGGATGATTCGTGAGACGGATATGTGGTAACTGTAAGAGGGACGCACTTATTTACCGAACCCTTGACACCAAGGCTTGCGAGCCTAAGGAAGTGCAATGCGCATAAATCTCAATCAACCGCGAGACCTAGTTGCCTTCCTGGAGTGTTCCGTAAGGGTGTGGAACTTATTAGGTCAAATCATATCACTCCAAACGTACCCGAATCCGCTACCCTCATTGTATCAAATGTGGTCATGTGACGATCACACTCTTAAATCAACGATGAGACTTTGTTTAAAAAAAATTTTTATTTTTTAAGAATGAATATTTTCTCAAATTATCAATCTCATCAATACTTTAAGTTAAGGTTATTAAAATTTTATTTTGTATTCTCATGAATTTTCAGGAAACTCGAAATTTCACATAGTTATACAAATCTTTTTTCCAAAACATAATAAATTTTTCACGTGTCGTCATTGTAGCATGTCTTCTTCCCGCCTTATCAACCGTAACTGTCGCACCGGCAACTCGGACCGTGGCATTTCATCCCGCATCGCTAAGGGAATCGTGGAAGCTCTCCCAACAATTATCTCTCAACTCCAAACTATAAATGCTCCTACATCATCCACAACTCCGAACCCAATTGCTTGCTCCATCAAACAATTCAAGAGTGCCAACCCGCTCGAATACTTCGGTATCGACGTTGCTACTATTCTCCTCCAATGGTTTGAAGAAATGGAGAGCGTGTTTCTCCACTGTGAATGTCCCGAGGACAAGAAAACAACTTTCGCCTCTAGCGTACTCAAGAAGAATGCCCTCAATTGGTGGAACAGTGAGAAGCGCATGCTTGGCACTGAGGTTGCCATGGCCTTGCCATGGGATGAGCTCAAGAAACTCATGCTCAAGAAGTTTTGCCCGAAACATGAGTTTCGGAAGTTTGAAGAGGAGTTTTGGAATTTAAAACAAGAAAGTGGTAATGACACCATCTACAACGATCGTTTCCATGAACTGAGCCTTCTCATCCCCCACATGGTCACTCCCCTTGAACGTTCATAAGTCGTGACCCTCAAACCTGATATGGGCTAAATTATATATATATATTATATCCATTCCCTATTCTTTTGAGTAGCTTTTTGGTTGATTTTATAAAATAATTTGCCTAATTGGTTCATAATTAAATTTTATTTGTTTCAAGATGTAACAAGCTAAAACGAGTATAACAATTCTCATAATAAATATAATTTGTCGATACAAATAAATGGTGATAATTAAAAAGGAGTTTAATATTATGTAAACAATATTGTAATACATGTTCATAAACTTTGTCTCATAATTGGCCGTTTATCACATTTTAATATTTCGGAAATCATAAATGAGAATTAAAACTCATAATGCATCTTGAAACATGAATTGATTTAATTAAGTCGCATTAAACTGATAGCAAGCTATAAATAATAATTATAAGAGCTCAATATATATAAATTGTTACTTATGACACTTTTATGATTATTTGTTCATGGTGCCAGGAATAAGAATGGGAAAATTAGCGGAAGTATATTGGGCTGAACAAAAAGGTTTAGTGGGTCGTCACTAAATAAACGATTGTACTTGGTTTTACAATATAATAACCCAAATCCAATTAAGAGGGGGCATGAAACTTGGAGGAAAAGCAACGAGGCTTAATTTGGAATACTACTTACCGTTATATAAAGAAAGTAGGTCACGAAGTTAAAGAGAGGGGGGCCACCCCTATTGTGGAGGCCGTTGCATTACGAACAAAAGTTAAAAAGAACTAGAGAAAGTTAAAGAATGAAGCAGGCAGGGAGGTCAACAAATTGCTCACGACCATATCTTCAAAAACTAATTAAAAAGCAAGCAGGCAGGCAGGAGAATTAATTTAAGCTACCAGGCAGCTCAATTAATTAAGCAGGCTAGTAGCTCAACTATATTTATTTATTTTTACGATGAACTGCAATATATATTTTATCTTTGGTTCATTCGTAATTATGATTGGCTAAACTTTTATACTGCCTGGGTTTGGATGAACACTTTTTAGACTCGTTTTACTTTTGGTTTTGGATTATTTATTGATTGATTCATGTTTTGGTAAAGTTTTTATTTTATTTGGTTATGATGCTTATGCGTATTTGGTATTAATTTATTATCAGTTTTTGTTCCATATGCATCTTTGTGAATGTCTTTCATGTATGGATGCGTATTAGGTTGTTTACTGTGTGTTTACAACTAGTTTATGGTTTATAGTTAACGTATTCCATAGGAACAGTAATTGAGAGTTTAGAGATACCTTTTATTCTGCCACTTGAGAGACCGGGAGATAATTAAGTGTCGCATGTTTTGGTCTTTTGCGAGTTTGGGTAGTGATTGCACGGGAGTGAGTTACCCTAGATTCCTTTAGATTCTTACATATTCGAATTATGACCGAATTAAATAAGAATACCCTTTTACACCTTAGGGTGTTTTGTGATTAGAGAGACTGGGAGGTAATTTAGTCTTTGGGTACCTTAGCGTAGTTAGGTAAGGTGAGACCGGGAGGTGATCCGAACCATTTAACTGTTGAGCTTTACATGATTTTTAGGGTTCTTAGGTATTGTTGGTGAGACCGGGAGGTGATCTAGCATACTTTAGTTATTCCTTAAATTTTATATTTTTAGAACCCGGTTACCGATCATAAATTCAAATCCGAGAGTTTACGAGTTTACTAGTAGGATTCCTTACCTAGGTAGTTGTGTCCCCTATTTGAGTTCTAGTTCTATTTGTCCGTGTCTAGTTTAGAGTAAGTATTATTTTTTTATATTATTTAATATTTAATAATAAAAAAGACAAAAATCAATTTATTTAAGTTATTAGTCAGAGTCTAGTTTAAGTGTCGCTAGTGTCTCGTGGGTTCGATATCCGGACTTCGTTAGGCTTTACTACAGTCGATATGTACACTTGCATGTCTAGTGGTCTAGCATTAGAAGAGTCTAGATTTATAAATTTAAAACTATAGTGTCTAAGTTAGGTTAGGTTTTAATAGACCGTTTCGCACATCAAAACCCTCCATGATGCCATCGCCTTAGCCGGTACCCTCACGGAAAACCACGTTAAGGTCGGGACCTTGACGCGGAAAAACTCCAAGAAGCCCAATGATAAGCCTGCATTTGAGCCCACCAAATAACCCAAGCCCGAATCTCCCAAACCCGAGTCTTCTATGCCCCAATCCTTAAAGCACAACAACTCTCCCCACTACCGCAACAATAAAAGAAAGTCTAATTCCCAAAACTGTGTCTTGGCCCAATTGCAAACCCAACCCACCAAGAAGCCCTACACAGGACCCCACCCATTATGTGATACGTGTAACTTTCACCATTCGCCTAACCTCAAGTGTCGACAACGCACCCATTGCAATCGATTTGGTCACCTCTTTACCACATGTCGTGAATGCAACCAACTCATGATGCAACCATTTACCTCACCTCTTACCCTACCCCAAACTTACCTTATGCTCAACCGTTTACTCAATCACCCTCAACTTTTAGAGCTAGTTACAATTATGGAGACCCTATCCATTATCGCAATGCATGCCCAAGACTCGCACACATGAACCAAATTCAATCCTACCCAACCCAAACCACTCAATATCAAGCATACCAAACCCAAGTAAAACAACTTCAACCAATCCGAGCTCAACCTATCCAAGCAATTCAAACCCAACCCATTCAACCAATTCAAGTCAACCAAATCCCAATCAACCAACCAACCACAAGTAACCAAGCTACTCAAGGACAAGTGTGTTACATCAACGGTTCCCAAGTTTAAGCCTAACCCTTTATGAAGACATGCTACGCAAAAGACGTATTTTATTTAGTTCTTTTCATTTAAATCAAATGTATAAACTTCATTAAATCTCCAGTTTTGTATAAATGAGAATTATGGTTATTTATAATGGTATTCAATCTTTCATTTTATTCCTACCTTGTCGTTTATTGCACTATTTATCGTTACACAATTTATTATCGTGATTTAAGTGGTCTATGACCGGTTATTTACCAGGACTATGTGCATGTTGATGTGCATAGTTATCTAATAGTACCGTATTTGTATCATAAACTACCTATGACCGATTTCCTACAAACGTTTTGGAAATTGGGACTATGAACATGTGTTGTACATAGTTATCTAATAGGGGTCACATGTATAAATTTTATTTCGATATTTTAATACATTGCTACCCAAACCCTCCAAACTCACCACATTCTCATGGTACTCTTACCTCATCTCATCAATTTTATAATCTTGGTTTCAACCCTCAACTATTATTATATTCATAAGTCATGTGATTCGTTTGTTGTGTGAACCTATTATTGCGTGAATATTGTCGTCGTCTCAAGTATTTTCTCTACATCGTATGTGTAAGTTACTTATATAATTTTCCTCTGTCTATTTATTTCATTTTGTTGTTATCACTTTCCATGGTTAACTTCAACAATTCCGTTATATTTTGCAAATTTGTTTACTAGTTATTTATGGTCATCAAAGTCCACTAAATTATTTTGTTTCATCACTCTTGACCAAGTAATTCCCTTTAATTATCAACCTAAAAAAACAAAACAAAAAAAAGGTTTTCTTTTACCTTGTTTTCGAACCCGCACAACGGGACAAACCATGTGCATCATGCGATTGTCTAAACAATTATGAGTGCACGCATATTTATCAAAATCCTCGCATGGAACTCATGGTGAATACGGTTGTGTGTCATAACTCGGAACCTAGGGTGATTTTGGGTAACTGTACAAATATAGATGTGATAAGGACATGCTGGATACGCCATTGGTACATCCTATGTATAAGTGTCCTTATCATATCTTCCATTTGTAGCGTTAAACGGGCCATTCGAAGTTTTGTGTTATTATTTATTTATATAAAAAAAATCTCTCTTGATTTTGTTTTCCTTCTTTTTATTATGTTTTTTTTTCCTTTTTCTTTTCTTTCTTTCTTTTTTAATTTCGGGACGAAATTTCAAAAAAGTTGTAAATACTGTAACATTCGTTATTTTTCAAAACTGAAATTTGACCCGTTTGAATTTTTTTATCATTAACCGGGCGTTTGTTATTTATTAAAACCAATAATTTATTATCTTGGTTGGTCATTGATCATTTATTTAATTACACCACTCGTAGTTGTTTCGTTTATTTAATTAAATATTAGAAATATCTAACTTGTGCATTTTAACCCCCATAGTTGTAAGGCCCCGTTATCGGTGTCTCACTTTTGATGTTGGATTTACTCATAAACGCGGTTCTAAATATCAGAGTTAATAAAAACTTTCGTGGAATAATATAAAAGTCAACCATTCATTACAAACATCCATAACTTTTCTTTCAAAAACATAACATAAAACATAGTATTTCAACATCACGACAAATATCCAGATACCAGCCTCTTCGGATCCTGCCATGTGTCTTCCTCAAGCCAACTGTCTCAGTCGATTAGCCTACGTGCATACTAAAAGTCAGCTACGCTGAGTGAGTCCTAGTTAATCATACAACATTCAATACATTCATAACTACGTACTTCATACTTTCATAATCTGTTCATAATATACATACTTACCTTCATACTTTATTCTAAATTCTACTTTACATTATTCTATTCTGCATCGGATATTATTAGGGTCCGGTCCCTTTTCTGCCTTGAGTATTATTAGGGCTCAATCCCTTTCTGCCTCGAGATTATAAAGGGCTCAGTCCCTTTTCTACCTTGAGTATTATTAGTGCTCAGTCCCTTTCTGCCTCGAGATTATAAAGGACTCGAACCCTTTTCTACCTTGAGTATTATTAGGGCTCAGTCCATTTTCTCTTTACCTAGCTATCTCTTACATTCCTTCATAACTTACATACGTGTCATTCGTACATTATACATAACATTATAACTTGACAGTACGTGCAATATCCGAAGATCGTTCACGTACCGATAAGAAATCATTAACTTTATATACGTATCGTTCATATCTTCAAACTATCACCCGACGGTACATGCAATATCCGAAGATCGTTCACGCACCGTCAAGCACTCATCCATACATAATCATATAAAGCATACACTTACCACTTAAGGTAAGTGTATTAACTAATCACATCGAGTATGCACACAGCCCCGAAAACATAATGTAAGGCCCCGTTCCCGGTAGCCCTACTTTAGCGTCGGATTTACTCATAAACACAGTTCTACAAATCAGAGTTTATTAAAACTTCACGGAATACAAAACATCAATCATTTGTTACAAAACATTAAATCTTTTCTTTGATACCATAACACAAAACTTTATATTTTAAACATCTTTTCTTCTTTCTTCGGATGCAAATCGTTCAATCCATGCCATGTGCCATCCTCATGCTAACTCTATAATCAGCTCACCTGCGTGCATACTAAAAGTCAGCTACGCTGAGTGAGTTCTAGTTAATCAGACGCCATACAATACATACACATATCATACTTTCATACATATCCGAAGATACATATCCATACTTAACCAATCACCCTACTACCATACATACATACATACATACAATCACTAATCCTAGTCTACCGAGAGTACGTTCATAGTCCGCCGTCTATACCTATACTCAAGGTTGTGAACACGTAAAAGGTCCGCAGTCCTTACCTATGCTCACCATTTATGGTACGTGCAAGGTCCGCAGTCCTTCCCTATACCAACCTACATTAACAACACGTACAAGGTCCTCAGTCCTTCCCTATGTTGCAACCTAAACCATAGCACGTACGAAGTCCGCAGTCCTCCCCTATGCTACCACAACACAAATATAGCACGTATAAGGTCCGCAGTCCTTTCCTGTGCTGACGCCTATCTACATTACGTATAAGGTCCGCAGTCCTTATCTACGTTGGCGTCTATCTCCTATAACACATATAAGGCCCACCGTCCCTATCTACGTTTACATCTATCATCTACATCACGTATAAGGCCCGCAGTCCTTAACTACGCCATCACCTGCCAAGTCACGTCCAACATAGGTTAGAGGGATTCACCATCCTAACTTACTATGTCGAACGTAGGAATAACATACCATTAGTGTACCTGTATACACATACTTCACATATACAATAATTACATTATAGCATAAGAACACTCTAGGCGTTCTTTACATCATTAATTTAACAACCATACCCCTTGTCGATACGTGCAATATCCGAAGATCGTTCACGCCCCGACAAGTGTTCATTTGTAATGTTCATACATCTTCCATATATAATATTCGTACCTTTATTTATAACCTGACAGTACGCGCAATATCCGAAGATCGTTCGTGTACCGACAAGCAATCATTCATATCTATCACATATATCACATATGGCATACACTTATCACTTAGGATAAATGTATTAACAACACATCGAGTATGCACACAGCCCCGAAAACATAACATGGAATGGGGCTAGAAACTCACCTGAACTCGGTTACTTCTTCCGCTAACGGTTACTCCTTCTCGAGCTGTGCGCGTCTAACTGTTTAATAATTACAGTATTAAGTACCGTTCTAGTCATCTCATTGCTACTTAATTAGTCTTACACGTCTAAGCTGTTTTACTTCATTAAATCATTACCTGGTTAGTTAATCGTTACTCATTAACCTTTAAAGGTATCTTTCATAAATTGCCAAACTCCAAGGGCTGTTATGTAATTATATAATTCTTTTCTAAGTCCAGGTACCATTCTGTCATTATATTAAACTCCTAGTTTGTTACTTTGCCCTTAACTAATTGGGTAAAGAATCATCCTCTGATTCTCTAAGCTCTCATAACGAACTAGCTAACGAATCACCCTCTGATTCGCTAAGCTCCCATAACGAACTAGCTAACGAATCACCCTCTGATTCGCTAAGCTCCCATAACGAACTAGCTAACGAATCACCCTCTGATTCGCTAAGCTCCCATAACGAACTAGCTAAAGAATCACCCTCTAGTTCTCTAAGCTTCCATAACGAACTAGCTAACGAATCACCCTCTGATTCGCTAAGCTCCCATAACGAACTAGCTAAAGAATCACCCTCTAGTTCTCTAAGTTTCCTTAGCGAACTAGCTAAAGAATCACCCTCTAGTTCTCTAAGTTTACTTAGCGAACTAGCTAAAGAATCACCCTCTAGTTCTCTAAGTTTCCTTAGCGAACTAGGGTTAGGTCAGGGAACATTCCCTGACACCTTTATCTTTTCCGGCGCCGCCTTTCCGGTATTAACTATTCTGGCGCCGCTGCCGGAGAGCCGCCGGAAAATCCGCGGATTCACTGGAAAAACGAGTTTTAACTTGTTTTTCACCGTTTTTCGTCCCGTTCGATCTAGATCTGAGCTAGGGTGACCCCTAATCTCATCATAGGTTTGGTTTATACCCGATTCCACCCGGATCTCGTGACTTAAACGGTTTAACGGTGTCGGCTCGTCGTTTCGTGATTATATCTAACGGATTTAAGCTCACACAATATCATACTATTATTACCTTGGATCGGGATCGGCTTCCCTTGGTGATTTCGGCTAGAGAGAGAGACTAGAGAGAGAGCTTAAGTGTGTGTTTTGAGGGTGTATGGAATATGTGTGAAATGAAATTAAATGGGTGATTAAAGGTTTATATATTTATGGATCATGGGCTTAAGCCCATGGTCTTTTTCCTTCTTTCATAACCCAAGTCCATAACCCATATCCATTTAACCCAACACTAGCCCGACTCATAATAACTCATGTTTCATTTGTTAACCGAAACTAGAAAACGGGATGTTACAATAGTTTAACATGTCTAATTTTTAAACAATAGCCATAAGTCAGGACCAGTTATGCCAACTTACCAAACCCTTGTTCTTCTTCCCTGCTACTCATCGTCAGCACCCCCCCCCCTTTCGCGATTTTCTCCAATATGGCCGTATAATCCGGGATTATGTTAGTTTAATTGATTCTTAACCTCCACGCTAACAATCTATATGGAAACTTCGGCAAATTGACAGCGATCACAATCCAATCGAATCAATTTTTGTAACTATTTACGCGGACCTAATCAAGACACGGTTACTCTATAAATACGTGTTCATAATACAATTACTTGGTCCTGCACCATCCTCATACCATTCCGAACTAATCCCACTTATCAACTATAACCCAGAAGCTGTTTAAGATTAAGTTCTAGTTCATATTCAAACCGAAACCCAATCTCGCCGATCTCCTTCAATTTGCACTCGTATCAGGTAATTGATATATAGGTTATAATCGGTTTTGATTGAGTGTTAAAACCTATCTGTCAATTTGAATCATGTAAGGCCCCGTTACCGGTGCCCTACACTGGACGTTGGATTTACTTATAAACGCAGTTCTAAATATCATAGTTAATTGAAACTTTACGCGGGATATAAAAACTTCAAACCAATATATTACATAACCAACAAATCTTGTCTCAATGAGCATTCAAATCATTTAATCATAAAACATTATCTTTTAAATAACATAAAATTTTCTTGAGATGCCAGTGTCTTCAGTTCAATGCCATGTGTTTTCCCTTCAAGCGAGCTGCCTCATTCTACTCACATGTGTGCATACTAAAAGTCAGCTACGCTGACTGAGTTCTAGTTAATCATACAACATACAATCAGTTCACATACTTGCACACATGCCCGAAGGTGTGTACATTATTCATACTTTATTTTACATACATAACTATCCATACTACGTAAAAACCCTTCCGCCCTATTACCTCACAAATATTATAAGGGTCTGGTCCCCAACATCACATATATTATTAGGGTCTGGTCCCTATCCTCACAGATATTGTTAGGGTCTGGTCCCTATCCTCACAGATATTATTAGGGTGTGGTCCCTATCCTCACAGATATTATTAGGGTCTGGTCCCTATCCTCACAAATATTATTAGGGTCTGGTCCCTTTGTTCCGTGCAACAATACCATACCTTTCTTTACAAACCTTCCTTAATAATACGTGCAATATTCGAAGATCGTTCACGTGATATCAACATAGCATACATAACATAGCATACATAACATACATACATCATTCATACATCATATATACATCAATCATATCTTTAACTACCACCTGACGGTACATGCAATATTCGAAGATCATTCACGCACCATCAAGAAATCATCATACATAAACCATATCAAGCATACACTTACCACTTAAGGTAAGTGTATTAACTATCACATCGAGTATGCACACAGCCCCGAAAACATAACAAGAGAGTGGGGCTAGAAACTCACCCGAACTCTGTTAAGTTCACCGTTAATGGTTATCCATTTCTTTAATTGTGCACGGCTAACTGTATAAAAATTACGCGTATTAATTTCTATCACTATCCATATCACATTCTAGTTCAATTATAGCCCTCAACGAACGGGGGTCCAGGGCAGCGCCCCTGACAGCGGGGTTCTAGGGGCGGCAACCCCTAGCGGGGTCCAAGGGGCAAAGCTGGTCCTTTAAACGAATTTGACCTTATAACAAATTGAACCCTCTAACGAACTGGTCCTTTAAACGAATTGGACCTTATAACGAACTGGTCCTTTGACGAATCAATCCATGTAACGAATTAGACCTTCTAATTCGTTATCTCTGTTAACGAATGGTCATAGTGAATCGGGGGTAATTCGTTATCTTTTCCATAGCGAACTAGGACACGAACTAAGGCTAGTTCGTTAAGCTTCCATTAACGAATCGCTTGACGAATCACCCCTTGTTCGTTAACTCCCCGTTAACGAATTAGGGTTAGGTCAAAGAATGTCAGACATTCTCTAACATATCATTAACCTCGTACGCCGTTTTCTGGCGTCGCCATCGCCGGAAAACCGCGACTTCACCATAAAAACGAGATCTCGCTCGTTTTCCACCGTTTATCGTCCCGTTCAATCCAGATCTGAGCTAGGGTGGCCCCTAAGCTCATCTTAGGTTCGGTTTATACCCGATTCCACCCGGATCCCGTGACTTTAACGGTTTAACGGTGTCGGCTCGTCGTTTCGTGACTAAATCTAACGAGTTTGAGTTCATACATCATACTATCATTACCTTGGATCGGGATCGGTTTTCTATCTTGGTTCGGCTAGAGAAAGGAGAGCAATAAGAGAGAGAGCTTAAGTGTGTGTTTTGGTGGTGTATGGAATATGTGTGAAATGATTAATTAAATGGGTAATTAAGGCATATATAATTATGAGTCATGGGCTTAAGCCCATGGTCTTTCCCTCTTTCCTTCATAACCCAAGTCATAACCCATATCCATTTAACCCAACACTATCCCGACTCTTAATAACTCATATTTTTCATTTTAACAACTGTAACACCCCGGCTAAAGCGGAAACGCCTAAGTGTGACGTACATATTGCCCAAAACACATGTGACACTATTAAGTGACAATATTATCATTAATTCATTCCAAAGCATCAAGTACACAAGTTATTTCAAATGAACAAACACAAGGGAAAGGGAACAAAACAAACATCTTCTTGTTTATTATCTAGATAACCTAACTTCTACTATCCTCTTCATTTCATCCTCTAATGAAAGTACCTGTAGCATATATATATATATATATATATATATATATATATATATATATATATATATATATATATAAAATAAAGTCAACTAATTGAATAGTTGGTGAGTTCACACAGTTTAAATACTACATAAAAACCATACAATTCCATGAAAACTTGTGAAAAACACATAAGGGTTCTTTACACTAGAAACAATGGTCCATGAGTGCAAAGAATAAATGAAGGTATTTTCCAGTTGGGATTGTGCACCAACGTACTCAGATCGGAGTCCATTTTCCACTAGAAACAATGGTCCTGAGTGCAAAGGGGGGCGTATAATCATACTTATCGAAGAAATCCATGCACGTAATATTTGAGCAAGTAACAAGTAAACACACAAGTCCATGATGCGAATTGTAGTTTGTAAATAATAAATAAACGAAATTGAATTTTGATAGGATATATATGCTACCCCCAAAATAGTAAAAAGGTAAAAAGGGGGTGTGAGAAACTCACCTTTGATATTGGAGACAACTTGATATAATAACCGAAAGCGAGTTAACAAACGAAGCAATTGAATCTCACGAAAATATAAATAATAACGAAGATACAAAAATCAAGGACTAGCTACCGGAATTATAAAGTTAATTAACTTATGGTAAATGGGGACTTAGGGATTTTTAATGAGTTTAACAAAAATGTATAAAGTTTATATAAATCATTTGATGTTTATTAGTTGAAGAATGATTTGTAGACAAATAATTATAACTTATTAAGATAAGATTAAATAATAATATTAATAACAATTTATGATTAAACATTTGTTTCCAAGTAACATAATTAAT
The DNA here is from genome assembly GCF_021521415.1 of Bidens hawaiensis. NCBI lineage: Eukaryota > Viridiplantae > Streptophyta > Magnoliopsida > Asterales > Asteraceae > Bidens > Bidens hawaiensis. Next base: position 1,780,169 of record NW_027491152.1, on the reverse strand, counting down.
TAATTAACTTAAATGTTTTGCATGAATTCTCTTAAAGAAAATTATAAATAGTAGTTATGTTGAAATAAAATAAACAATAATTAATTTACTCAATTATTAATTCAAATATATAAAGTATGTTATATCTATTGTAAAATATTTTAAATAAAAGAAATTTTTATAAATAATATTATTTAAAAGAAAGTTTATAAGTTATGATGATCAACGAATCATAAGATTTAGATATATATATATATTCATGTGTGTTCTTGCAAAATAACTAGGCTTGATCCAAGATTTAGAAAAATCAAAGTGTTCATCTTGGATATCCATGATCATAATGATGTTTAAAACCAAGATATAATATTTTTATGATAAAAGTAAGATGATCATGAAGAACAACTTATGAACAAGTATGAACATTTAAGATAAAATCAAAACGAAAGCTATAAAATGCTTGAAATGGTAACAACTTACTTGTTAGTGCTCTTAAACTTAATAAAAGAATGGATTGAGGTGTGAAAATAACGGAGGATTTGTCCTCCTTTTATATTGAAAATATAGAGTTGTTATGTCTTAAGGAAGTTATGAAAATTAATCATATTTAATATAATTAAAACACAAATTAAAAATTGTTTAATAGGGTATTCAAAAGGTCTAATTATTTTAATAAATTTTATTGAATTAAAACATTCATTAGTTTTTATTAGTTAAGTAACATATGAAAATATGATGATAATAATAAAATTAATGATAATAATTATAAATAATAAAAGTAGTAGTCGTAGTTAAATAATAATTCTAGTAAATTGCATGGGACATGTACATAAATATTTGATCTTGATTATGAATGTTTTAAATGAGAATGTAATACTACAAGGGTGTATGTATAATTGCATAGAAATAATGACATAAAATGCATTAACGAAAATTGAGATTAATTAATAATATTATAAAAATATATAAATTTAAATAGAAACAAAACTGAAAATTTAGAATGGGTCAGGTTTTCGGGTTTGAAAAGTAACGAATGTTACAATAACTCATTCTTCGAAATAGGGTTCTTAAGGGTTGGGAACCAATTGAGAAATCTGGTTAAATATTTTTTTTGTTCCATTCTTCAAACAGGTTGAAGCACCAGCCCAGTTGGCTCGTGCGTAGTATGTTAAATCTTGGAAACCGGCCAGGGCGCGGGTTCAATCCCTCCTGACCTGGTTTTTGTTTATTTTTTTTATTTGTTTTGCTTAACTAATCTATTTTATTTTATGTTATTAAATAATTATTTTTAAAACTAACATATTTTTTCTGTTCACTCATTTAAAGAACCGAACCCGTCAAACTTCCCAAAAAAATTTCGATTTAACATATCCGTGTATATATATGTATATATATATACAACTTTTCATATAGTTATAAATTTTTATTTTCTCGATTTAAAAACCTAATATAATTTTAAAAGGTGACTATATTAAAAATAATTTTTACCCGATTAACAATACGTTTACCACTAATCTTTCATAACAATGGTTCGTTTATTATAAATGACTAAATATAATATATGCATATTATATTGGCTTTAAAAAAACTTGTAAAGAGACAAAAAATTGATTAAGTTTTCCAATTCAACTTTATAAGTTAATATAAAATATATTTAACACTTTATCGATCCAAATCCTTTATAAACTCATTCTGTTGTGCCTATTTTGTTTATTTTCGATTAGATATTTATTTCATTTATACTTTTAACTTAGGATAACCTGTGGAATTCACCGCGTGACCGATCAACTCGCTTAATCCGACAACTTTTTAACAACACCTATATATTTCATGTGAGTTTACATATCCCCTTTTTCATCTTTAAATTTTTGGGGCTGGCATGTATACCCTACTTAAATTACTTATTTTTATTTATTTATCTATTCATAACACAATTCAATATATGTTTATGTGTGATTATTGCATGCTCTATGATAATGCTCTATGTGCTTAATTGTTTATTTTATGTTTGGTGGTTGGTATCTCATCCTCATCTATCCTCATCTAGTATGATCATACATTTACCCAAGTACTTTGATTTCGTATCAATAAGAACGGGTCCACATCTATTTAGTTGTTTACATTTTCATAAGAATTGTAATACTCATCATTTACATATGAATTGTGATTTATCTATATATATATATATATATATATATATATATAAAACTAAAACTTATGTATTCTCACCAACATTCGTGTTGACAAATCCTATTTTCATACATGTTACAGGTACAAGTAGTTGATATTATTCAAGATTGAAGACAATAGTTTAACCTTATGATATCTATTCATATTACACAAAGGAACGATTTATTTGTTTTAATTATTGTAATTTGTGTACTTGATTTATTGTTAATGAAATTAAATAATAATTGCCACATTAATTAGTACTTTTTGAGTTACTGTCCAATCAATACGTTACGCCCCGGAATGTTCCGCCGCTTTTGATCGGGGTGTGACATTTAGTTGGGTCATCAAATTAATTCGTTTATGGTTGTGATGATAATTCACACTTTTTCATGGCAACTTATGTTGCAGCTGGTGTGAACCTGAGCCTATTGTGATTACGCCTTTTGAGATTTATTTTGTGGCTATGATGATACTTCGGCTTTTGGCGTGGCAACGTACATTGTAGCCATGATACCGTCTTGAGCCTTGGGTTGGCATTTTTATTTTAAGATTATTAAAGCCATGCCGCAACGTGTGGCAGTTCGAATAGCCTCAACATTGGATATCATTTCAATGTTCGCATGATATTCACTTACAATATATGTTATTTTGAGGTTATTATCATTTTTTAAGTTCCAAAAATGCATTTATAGTTGTTATTTGACTCGCAGAAAGACACTACTGTGATCGAATGCGGAAAAATGTTGTAACGAGACGATAAGTCGTAATAAGCAAGTATTTCTATGATTCTTTTTTGCTTCAATTATAAATATTTTTGCTTAGTTTGATTGATGTTTGTCATGATGGGTTTTATATGCAGATGGAACAATGTGGAGAACCATTTTGGAAACCCAAGGCTGATGACTGTTTCCGGGTTTTTTTGGAACCCTTGGGGCAGTGATGGTGGAGACCGATGGCTGTCGACCACCATGAGTTTTTGTGATGTTTGTAATTGAGTGTATCGTGCATTCTTTTAGGTAATAAACTACTCCATGTTCGTTAGATATTTTCTAAGTGTTTTGACTGAGCTTTTATATACGTATCACGTCTTTGACAACGTGCGCAAGCCATATTCGTGTATGTATTATATATACATATACATTTAAACATATGTGTATGTACATATGATATGCATACGTGTAAGTTTTGTCCATAGATAATAATATTGCTTTTAATCTTAATTAAAATATTACTTGAGTATAATTGCAGATGAAAGTAATAAAAATTGCATTATTTATGGATATGGATGAAAATTAACCGAGACAATAGGTCTTATTAAATTGTCTTTTCAAGTGCAACCCATAAGCTAGATGATGGTTATTGTACCTCAGTCCAATTTTTTTATGGGCTGCACGCTGCTGTTATAGTTTGGGTTAGTAAAGATGAAGAAGCTGAAACAATTTTTTTTTTATACTTATGTTCAAGTTTTCTTAAATCCGCGTTCGTTTAGTTGTTCGTCTTCGATTGCTTATTCAGTTATAGTTAAATGAAAATATAAAGCATATAAAGCAATTATATTTTAGTTATAAAAGTTTATGTCAAATCTGTTTTTATTTTTTAACTTAGTATAAAATATGCAAACGGTTTTATTCATGACATCATCTTTGAGTCTAAAACCTGTAACGTTGGCTCATGGTTTTACCTAATGTTTTTTTTTGTTTAATTTTCAACTTAGGTTGGGGGAGGCAAACACGAATATACGGAGGCGGATTTCGATGCGGTTTGGGAAGATTGGTAGGAGTATACGACACAATTTATTTTTCGTTAGTGATATGTATTATATTAAATATTAACCGATTTGTTAACTTGGGGATTATATGTAATATTTTGATTCAAGATGTTTAATTAGAAATGGAATGTATATTTTTGCTGCTATATTTTGAGTCATTAATTTAAATATTTTTTATTATGCAAAACAAAAATAAATAAATAATACAAATACAAGTTATTCTTACTCGTATAATATATGTATTTTAGGAAATATGCATTACTTATTCTTAATATTCATTATGTAATAATTTATAAAATTAAAATGTTTATTAGGTAATTCATAGGGTAAAGTTAAAATACAAAGGACAATAAAAATAAGAAGAGTGAGAAGAAATCTAGTCCATTGATTTTAGATTTGAATGGCTGAGATTAATTTAATAAATAAAAGTTGATGAAAATGGCATGAAGGTAATAACCCATCTTTGTTGACTTTCTCTCTCCACATGCAAGGCACATGTCAATTCCCCCATCATTTTAAAATGTCCATAACTTTTTCATACGACATTATTTTTAAAAAAAAAAATTCACCATAATAATAAGCGTTTTTTTATCTTTAATATGAGTATCATATTGTTATATAAAAATAAAAAAAATAATGGGTTTTTTTAATTGTGTTTTTTTGTTGTTTATTGTGTCATTGTGTAATATGTTGTTTCCATTGTGTTTTACGTTTCAAGTAATTGTGTTATACGTATTCACCATTGTGTCTTACGTTTTAGGTCATTGTGTTATACGTATTCACCATTGTGTCTTACGTTTTAGGTCATTTGTGTTATACGTATTCACCATTGTGTTTTACGTTTTAAGTTATTGTGTAACATGTATTAAGCATTGTGTTTTATGTATTAGATAAAAAGACACAATGACGAAAAAAGACACAATGATAAGCGAAAATACACAATGGTGTGCGAAAAGACACAATGACGAAAAAAAGATACAATGACGAAAAAAGACACAATGATAAGCAAAAAGACACAATGGTGTGCGAAAAGACACAATGGTATGCGAAAAAAGACACAGTGACGAAAAAAGACACAATGATTAGCGAAAAGACACAATGACGAAAAAAGACACAATGGTGTGCGAAAATACACAATGACGAAAAAAAACACAATGAGAAGCGAAAAGACACAATGGTGTGCGAAAAGACACAATGACGAAAAAAGACACAATGATAAGCGAAAAGACACAATGGTGTGCGAAAAGACACAATGACGAAAAAAGACACAATGATAAGCGAAAATACACAATAGTGTGCGAAAAGACACAATGACGAAAAAAGACACAATGATAAGCGAAAAAAGACACAATGACGAAAAAAGACACAATGATAAGCGAAAAGACACAATGATAAGCAAAAAGACACAATGGTGTGCGAAAAGACACAATGACGTGATTTTTGTTTTAAATTTTATATAACAAAAATCATACTCATATTAAAGATAAAAAAACGTTTGTTATTATGATGATATTTTTTTAAAAAAAAATATCATACGAAAAAGTTATAAACGTTCTAAAATGTTTGGGGTATTAATATGTGTCTTGCATGTGGAAAGAGAAAATGTGTACAATTACCCATATACCCTTTTTCTTTTGGCCCCACTTGACACAAGTTAATTATTTATGGTTTCTCACACTTCTCATTTTTGTCATCCTTTGTAAAATAACTTGACCCGTAATCCATATATGTATATTTGACGTTTACTATATTTTTTACATGTATGTTGCACGGAACACTAACCTAGTATTTCATTAAAAAAAATCAAGATGTAGATTAATTTAAAGTAAACTAATGTTAACCTTAATTGCAATTAAATACGCCATGAGAACACAAAAACACAAAATAAAAGAAAACAATCATGATCATTTACTAGATCATGAACACAATAGTCTAAAGTTTAAACAAACAATAGGATCAAGACTTTCAAACTTATAACAAAAGCCCTAACGTGGTTGTGATTACACACGATAAATTAACCAATTATAAAAGTACAAGTAGTAAGAATCTCCGTTTACAATAGATTTAACTTCATCTCTTTTGAGCCAATTTGACTTCGTCTAAAAGGGGGGTCTTGGGTAGCCCACCAATTTTGTTTGTGGCCCAACAACTTTAATCACATGTCTAATTAAGTTCTTGATTTAATGAAGCCTAACTAGATTTCATTTTTCATTTCCATTTTTTTTTCGTGGGCCTTGAGATAATTTCGAATGTGGAGTATGGATTGTCAAACTGTCAAGGATTAAAATAAATCAAGCTCAACGATCATAATCCATTAAGTGACTAATGATTATAATCTAAATAAGTTATTTAATTTAGCCATTTTTAAAAATTTTAAGTAGTTTGATATTTTGTCTACTTTCCACAATTGAGCCAGTTCAGTTTAATTTCACATTATGCCCTAAAGAACTTAAAAAACGCATAAAAGTATTATAATATGAATTAGTAATGGCGTAATATTAGGCTTAAATGGCGAAATAACGCATGCAAACACGATGATTAGCGGGAGAAAGTAGGAGAACAAAGCTAGTCGGAAGAAGGCATTGTTAGGACTAAGGAGGAACCGTTTTTGTACTAGAACTTGGAAAGTTGAAAATTTCAATACAGGAAATCATAACTTGCTAAACTATTGTTTTACATTACATGAATGAAAGACTTGTTTTATAACAAGCCTACTGGCAAGAAAATGAGAAGAGAATTAGGGAGAGAATAAGAGCTTATATTATTAATTGGTGTCATACAATGAAATACCAATAGGTATTTATAAGGGGAGGAAAACTTAAGGAACAAGCTAATTTATATTTAGTAGATAATAATAATAATAATAATAATAATAATAATAATAATAATAATAATAATAAACACAATAATATCTATATTCATAACACTCCTCCTTGATTATCAACTTCATACGCTTTATGTTGCCTCGTTAAAAACCTTGTCAGGAAAGCCCAGTGGGACAAAACATTCGCTAAGGGAAAAAGAGTGCAACGTGTATTTTCTCCCCTGATGAGAATCAGTTAAGCTCCTTGAGTCGACGCATCCCGATCCCATGAACCAGTTTCTTAAATGTTGAGGTCGTAAGTGATTTGGTAAACAAATCTACTAAGTTGTCACTAGAACGAACTTGTTGGACGATAACATCTCCACTCTTTTGCAAATCATGTGTGAAAAAGAACTTTGGAGAAATATGCTTAGTTATATCACCTTTGATATAGCCCTCCTTAAGTTGAGCAACACATGTCGCGTTATCTTCGTGTAAAACCGTCTGCCCTTCGTCTTCGAAAGAAATACTACAAGATCCACAAATATATTGTATTACCTTCCTTAACCAAAAACATTCTCAACTAGCTTCGTATATTGCTATTACTTCTGCGTGATTAGATGAAGTAGCTGTGATTGTCTACTTTACTGAACGCCATGAAATTGCAGTACCTCCATATGTGAACAAATATCCAGTTTGAGATCGACCTATATAAGGATCAGAAAAATAACTTGCATCTGCAAAACAAACCAAACTTGTTTTTGATTGGTTAGTGAAATACAAACCCATATCTTTAGAACCTTGGAGATATCGAAATATTTGTTTAACCCCATTCCTATGTCTCCTGGCCGGGCATGAACTATATCTTGCCAATAAGTTTAAAGAAAATGATATATCTGGTCGTGTACGGCTAGCAAGAAACATTAGTGCACAAATTGAACTTAGATATGGTATATCAGGACCAAGAATTTCTTCTCCATCTCCCGGAGGTCGGAATGGGTCTTTCTCAACATCCAGTGCCCTTACAACCATCGGAGTACTTAATGGATCTGATTTCTCCATATAAAATCTTTTGAGTAATTTTTCCGTGTAATCTTTTTGGTGCACAAGGATCCCATATTTAAGATGTTCACTTTGTAACCCATGACAAAAATTTGTCTTTCCAAGATCATTCATTTCAAATTCTTGTTTCAAATATTCAATCGCCTTTTGGAGCTCCCCCGGAGTTCCAATTATATTTAAGTCATCGACATATACAGCAATTATGACATATTCAAATTCTGACCTCTTTATAAAAATACTTGGACATACATAATCATTTTTATAACCTTCTTTCAAAAAATATTCACTAAGGCGATTATACCACATACGTCCAGATTGTTTTAGCGCATATAAAGATCTGTTTAACTTAACTGATAGATGTTCTCGTGAACTAGATTTACATGATGTTGGCAGTTTGAATCCTTCTGGAAGTTTCATGTAAATATCAGTATCAAGTGAGCCATAAAGGTAGGTTTTCACAACATCAATTAGACGCACATCAATCCCTTCTTGTATTACCATACTAATAAGATAAGGAAACGCCGTCGCATCCATCACTGGAGAATATGTCTCCCCATAATCAATTCCAGGTCTTTGAGAAAATCCTTGTGCTACCAATCGTTCCTTATATCGTGTAATCTCACTTTCTCATTACGGTTTCTTACAAAGGCCCATTTATATCCAACGGGCTTTACACCTTCAGGTGTATGGACTACATGTCCAAAAACTTCTTGTTTCGCAAGGGAATTTAATCCTGTCTCAATTGCGTCTTTCCATTTTGGCAAATCATTTCTATTTTTACATTCATTGATAGATTTTGGTTCTGGATCCTTATTTTTTTCCATTACTTCTAGCGCTACATTGTATGAAAAATTGTCATCGACGTCGACTATATTTCGGTTCCATGCCTTTCCAGACATAATATAATTTATTGAAATCTCTTCGTTTTTAGGCACCTGAGGTTCTTCTGGAACCATTATGTCTAATGTCTCTTCAATAGACTCCTTTTCAGGCATTGTAGTTACCTCGACAAGACCATCTACGTTACTTGCTCCCTTTTTCTTTCGAGGATTTTTATCTTTAGAACGATTGGTCTACCACGCTTTAGGCGTGCATTAGACTCATTACCAATACGTTTTTGTCCATCAGGGACACCAATTTTTATTGGAGCATTAACAGCTGGTATATGTGACCTAGTCACTCTCTTCGGGTCTATAAATGCGTCTTGTAATTGATTTGTTAATTCTTGTAAACGAATTATCCTTTGAACTTCTGTTTCACATTGTTTAGTTCGAGGATAAAGATGAGATAATGATAATTCATTCCAAATTATATTATTTTCCAGCTGGTTTTCATATCCCCCTAATGTTGGAAAGGTTGTTTCATCAAAATGACAATCACCAAATCAAGCCGTAAATAAATCTCCCGTTGATGGCTCTAAATACTTAATGATAGATGGTGATTCATACCCAACATGTATTCCTAAACTCCTTTGAGGTCCCATCTTTATGCGTTGTGGTGGAGCGATTGGAACATATACGGCACAATCAAAAATTCTTAGATGAGAAATATTTGGTTCATGACCAAAAACCAATTTTACTGGGGATGAAGTATGATAACTCGTTGGTCTGATGCGTAGTGTTGCTGCATGTGTCACACCCCGACCAAAGGCGGCGGAACATGCCGGGGTGCAACGATTGCTCATAAGCGCATGACACTATTTAAAGCGACAATATTTAACAAATTCATTTCATTTCACAACATCGAAAATGTCACATAACCAAATATTCATAACTCAAATACAACAAAATATAACAAAATATAGCAAATCAAATATTGTTCATTTTTGCTAATATCCTAACGGTATTTGTGATGTTTTCTTCACCGAACTCCATAATCAACCTAGATGCAAACCTGTAACATTTCATAAAATAAAGTTTATCAACATAAAGGTTGGTGAGCAATTCATAAGTTTGAACAATAGATATATAGTATGAAAAGCCACAAAACTAGTATACAAAACCATAAATAATAGCTATAAACTTGGATAAATAGTTATCGCTAACAAGTTAGCGACACCCAACTATAAGGGGTTGCCAAATAGTTTAGGATTTTATAGTTATCGTTAATTGCATTACGTTAACGACACCTTGCCATGAGGGGTTGCCAAATGGTCTAGGATTTATAGTTCCACCATCCAAAAGCGATAAACACATAGTCAAATAAGCATAGAACACCAAATCGAGCAATTATTCAAGTAAGGTATACAACAACGTTTGTGGTTTAAGACCCAAGTATAAAACATTTAGTTTAGATAAGTTGAAATGTCACCCTCAAAATAAAAGATAGAAAACAGGGTATGAAGTTACTCACGTTCAAGTAATAAACTTGAAAGATTGATTATTTGGAGATTTGCCGGAACGACGAGTTTAACGTATGAAGCCTAAATAAAAGAAGGTCTTGGATTTAGAAAGGTTGTCTTGAAGATCTTTAAATAAAATAATTGTTGCAAAAACTAATCAATTAAAGTTCAAGGTTTAAAATGTAACTATTTAAGAATTTATAATAATAACCCTTTTAAAAAATGTAAGTTTGCTCAAAACCGGGTTAAAGTATCTAACCTTAATATTTACTTAACCAATGTTAAGTAATAAGGTGGGGAAAATGCTAAAATGCAAGTTCCATTAGGCTAAAGATACTAAAACGGGTTTTTAACGAGTGTTCGGGTTGTCGGTTCGGGTCTTGACAAATGGTCGAACCCAAAGTCAACTTTCCAAAATATTAATTGTTATGAGATAACTCATTAAAACATACTAACACTTAACCAAGTACGTAGATCTATTGTTTAGAACTAACAACGCAAGTTAAGCGAGTGTTCGGTTTTGTCGGTCCAAACTATGTTATGAGATCAAGTTGGATCCAACTATTCCAAGTACTTAAGAAAAATAATTAAAATCAGTTTGTAAACTATTTTTTAAAGAAATATACAAGTCTTGATAACTAAAAACACACTTGTGTGTCTTAAGCGAGTAAAAGTCGGTATAGTTCGGTCTCCATCTCACAAATAGTTCATAGATGGTTTCTACATGCCTAAATATCATAGAACTTGTATATTGGTTTATAAATGAAGAAACTTAAATTTTACAACAAAAAAAGTTAACTACAAGTCTTTTAAGCAAAAGTTTCGGTTTAGTTCGGTTTCCATCTCCCAACGAGTTCATAGATGGATTCCATATGCTTAATATCAAAGAACTTGTAAAAATGATTTTTGAAACTCAAATCTAGCAATAAACATGTTTAAACAACTATTTTAACAAAACTAGTAAACAAAAGTTCGGTTTCCGGTTTGGACTAGTTTCGGTTAAACCGAGGTTAGTCTTATACAAACCCACACCATGGAACTTGTAAATAAGATGAACAAACTAAAGGGTTAGAAGTTAGTCATAAGTGATATGTATAATAAGTTATGTGTGTGTAAATATATATCAAGAACACGAAGTCCTCCATGAAGCCTTGCCTTATGACATTCGAAACTTAACCAACCAAAGTCGGTGAAGTAACAAATAAAGGAAACAAGGGGTGTGTATTATATATATGTTGTACCACCATATTCAAGAGTTAGAATGTTAGATGAACAAGTTAGAATGAAAGACTATAGTTAGTTTGACTTGAGAAGTCAAAACTTCAAAAATACATAAGAAATAACAACCTTGAATCTATGGAGTTTGAGAGAGTTTTTTGGAGATGTAGCAAGACTAAAATGAAGAAGATGGGTGTGTATATATAGGGAAGGAGTGAAGGGTTGGGTATAAAGATTCTTTTATGGTTTGCATAAAAATGGGTATGTTTAAATGGTCAAACAATGCATAATATAAAAAAAACAATATTTTATATATTTTAAATGACAATATCCAATATTTTATATATTTGAAATGTTCGGGTTACAAACGGGTCGGGTTTACATAACAAAAGTGACCCGAAATTGACGAATGTCACAGCATGAAAAACCGCATGCCCTCAAGAAGTAACTGGTAGTTTTGATTTCATAATCATCGATCTTGCAACCATTTGAAGTCGCTTGATAAGCGATTCGGCAAGCCTATTTTGTGTATGTAAATGAGGTACAGGGTGCTCTACACTTATCCTAATAGACATGCAATAATTATTAAATGACTGAGATGTAAATTCACCTGCATTATCCAATCGAATTTTCTTAATGGGGCAATCTGGAAAATGTGCTCTTAGCCTTATGAATTGAGCAAGTAGCCGTGCAAATGCCATATTACGACTTGATAGTAAGCACACATGTGACCATCTAGTTGATGCATCAATTCGCACCATAAAATATCTAAATGGTACACTATGAGGGTGTATGGGCCCACGTATATCCCCACCTTAATTGGTGATGGACGAGTATTCAGTTTCCCTTTTGAGCATGCAACACATGTAATGTCCTTAGTCTGAAGAACCCTTTGGTTCTTTAAAGAGTGCCAATATGAATCTTCTATAATTTTTCGCATCATTATTGAACCGGGATGGCCAAACCGGTCATGCCAAACCATAAAGTTTTTTTAGTCCATAAACTTATGTTTATGATCATATTAGATTCAATTGCAATAATTTTAGCGCAATACAAACCGGAGGCAAGCGCATGTAGCTTTTCTAATACATGTTTTTTACCCGATTTCATACTTGTGATTTGAAGGTACTCATTATGCCCCTCACTTATTGTCTCAAAATGATATCCATTTAGACGAATATCTTTAAATCTTATTAGATTTCTTTGAGACAATGTGGAAAATAAAGCATTGTTAAATTTAAATTGTGTTCCACCAGGTAGCACATTACAAGCTTCTCCAAAACCTTCAATTATTTTGTACTACCATATATAGTACTAAGGCTTGCCTCTTTTATAACTAAATTAGAAAAATAGTTCATTTTCTTGATAATTGTATGTGTAGTTGCACTGTCTATTAAACATATATCTTCGCCATTAATAGGGTGTTTAGTTAACCACCCCATATGCTTCAAATAAAATAAAATAAAGTTGCATAAATAAAACATTTAAGTTACTTCAAGCATAAAAAAATCCCAAAACATAATGTCTAGTAAACATAATCTCAAACATAAAGTCTAAAAGAAATATCAAGCAATAACATAACTTAAATCAAATCATTCATATGTAAGGAAAATTGCAAGCATCCTGACCTCGGTTTACACTTCACACAGAGTAATTGTTAGCCGCTAAATACGCAAGTTTGAGAATCGTATGTTATTTTTCACGCAATATAGATGCATTATAACAACCATTCTAATTTATATCTTTTAGTTATCAAAATACTTGCACTCATATATTTGTATTAATCATGAAATGTATATTTTTTGTGCACAGAGTACAAGTAGATGCTGCTAGGGATGAGTGTTTTCGGTACCGATACCAGTACCGATTTGGTACCGCCAGTACTGAATCGGTACCCAGTTTTTAGTTTTTGATATCGGTACGGCACAAGTATTTCTCGAATTTTGCACGAAATACCGGTTCCAAACCGATACAGGTCCCGAACTGAACATTTCGTAACGGTACCATCTCGAGCTCATCCCTAGATGATGCATCTATTTGTTGCCATGTTTAGTGAGATATGTGCACATTTTTATCAGTTTAATGCATATGCAGATTTGGTCTATGTTTTGCCTTAAACATGTCAAATGGATAAAATGTTAATGAGGGTTGAATCGGTCTCGGCCTCATTAACCCTTTTTTTAACTACAAATTTCCATTAAACAAACTAAAGGCTCATCTTACCAAGAGGATAGCATGGGCGGGTAGAAAACAAACATAGAAACATTACATAATCAACATCTTTTGGGTACTCTGATCTAATTTAAAGCTATTGGCCCATAAAAACATAGAAGTTTTATATCACCCAAAATGTTTTCGATCTTCAATGGCTTATTTTTGAAGAACATTATTTTTAGTACTCCATATACACCAAGTACCCACCATAATCACAGATTGAACCATTTTCCTTTTGTGCTTAGTATCCGAAACCTGTTTAACATCATAAAAATGTCATTTACTTTGACATTTGTCAATTTAGGGTCTCGATTTGTATCGTTTTATCATGTAAACTGACCCGTTTTGTAAACCGAAACCTTGGATATAATCAAAATGATGGATTTTATGTTAAAATATTGTTTTACACTTGTTGGGTCTTGAAAACATCCTTTTCAGTCTTTAAAAAGCGTAAAAATCACTTAAAACGAACTTCGGGTTCCATTTCTGCCATTTTTAAAAGTTGGAAAAGTCTGATCATCACTGTAACGATTCCGGCAGAATCAGGTATACCCTAACCGGTATATACTATTTATGTGTTATTTAATAATGAATATATGAATTATAATGTGTTTATACGAGTATGTATGATTCACAGTACGGATTATACTCGATTATACAGTTAATCGTATTGGAAATACGATTAACCGATTAACGGTTATTGAAGCCCGAACGAATCGAGGATTACATTATAGACGAGATATATGATATTTAGTGATGTTTACGAAGTATTAAAGCTTCGGGATAAGTGAGTTAAAGCACAGAAAAGAATTTTCGATTTAATGGTACGTCGGTACGTTAAACGAAACCTTTAATACCAAACCGAGCAAGAGACGATCGATCAAGCCGAAAAAGATGCGCAATTATTAATAATATGATGTTTTAAGTTAATGAAAGTCATGATTTAAGTTTTTGAAGTTTTTAAATCGGTTTTATATAAATTTCATTTTTAAGCCGAAAAACGACCGTTTTAGCCTCGTTTTAAGCCGAATTAAACATTTAACCGAAAAACGAACTGAACCAGATTATCCAAAACATTATCCAGATCTCCGATATCCGAATGTGTGGCTAGAAATGGAGAGGTGGGTCCCACCCCACCTCCCTCTCACTTCCGGTCGCAAAAAGAAAGGGGTGTAACCCCCTTTGTTTTATTATTTTGTAAACCATATCCAACATTCATCCAATTCTCTCAAGATCATGAACTAAAAACCGAGATTTTTAGCAAGAAAACCAAGGTAATGATCGGGTTATATACGTTTCCATCTTCGTTTCTTGAGTTTGTTTGCAAGAAAATGAGGTTTCAAAGATGAAAACCGATTCTTGCATGATCAAGTGATGTATACGGGTTATACAAGGGATCTTGGTCCAAGAAAGGAGTTAAACGAACCAAAAACGAATTTTTACGGTTTAAATCTTTGTTTTTATATCATAACCGAAACCATGAAAGAAATGGCTTGATTGTGGGTGTAACTTGCTTGGTGTGGTGTTATTGTGCTTTTAGGTGTTGTATCTAGTTGTTAGCAAAGGCTAGAAAGCGAGATCCTTGCGATTTGAAGCTAGGAACACAAGGTAGTTCGGTTTTTGTGTGATGTTTGTGTTTTGGACAGATTGTGACACGTTTAGAGTTAGGTCACGAAATTTCACAGAGATGATCTACACATGAAAATATGAGATCTGTGAAATTTTGGTAATTTTTGGACAAAGGATGAATATTTGGTGAATTTAATGCTCGGTTTTGGCCAAAAATGGTGAAAAATAGTTAAATATCATGAAAAATTCTAGAAAATTCCAGATAATCTTTTTATAACATGTAAAAGTCACACACAAAATTTTAGGTCAGTTGGAGAAGTCTAAGTAGGCTTTTCGGTTAAACGAGTTCTAGAGTTTTCTAGCTCGGTTTTAGTGAAAATGGCATATAAAAAGGGATTTTGGTTCTGGAAAAATTACAGGGGATTATGTGGATGGCAGGGGTCATCCAGGAAAAATTTGGGATTTTTCTAAGATCGTTTGGTATTTACGACATATTTAGTGTTTAAATGGTGTTTAAAAATAGATAAATAAATTTTAAATATAAAAATTAATTCTGGAAATATTTTTATAAAATTCCTCACTGTCAAAAAGTGATTTGTGCAAAATTTCAAGATCCGAGACTAAACGAATAATTATTTGTGCTAAAAAAAGAAAATAAAAACAAACTTTTAAAGCTTAAAACGCGTAAACCGGTAAAGTTCGCCTAAGCGAGCTGACTGGTGTATAAAAACCCTAAAAATGAACTATTTTCATATAGTTGGATTAAACAAGTAAAAATAAATCATCCGAAAATAATTCGGATGATTTGGGTATTTTTATCCGATTTAACAGTTTCCGGTGCACTAAAGACGGAAACGGGTCCCGCGGCCTATCGGGGCGACTAAACCGAGCTCTAATTTCACATCTTTAATTAAATTATCAGTCAACCACTATTTTCGGGTCGTGTGTGACCAAACTCATTTTTGAAACGTAAAAACGGATAACCGTGCTAGGCACGCAAAACGGGGAAAACAACTATTAGTAATTTTGACTGTTGAACTCTAAACGATATCACAATCTGAGTCCGGAGAAGTGTTTCTGGGTTAACATTGCCCCCGGAACGGTTACAGTACTGGGTTAACAGTGTCCCCAGATGTACCGGTTAACACGGTTAAAGTTATATTAATAATGATTGTATAGTAACGAACTTAGGGATCGTATTACAGATTCGGATTAATAGCTGTGTTCGGTGTACCTACTTGTTTACGATAAGGTGAGTTTCACGAGCCCCTTTTCTGAATTGTTTTTAAATATTTTCCCGGGGCGGAAAGCATGTTACTATTGAAATGTTTAAGTACATACTGAACGCATGGATTGGCGTGTATTTATAAATATTTGATTGTACGGGAATCGTACGGAATGGGTACAGTACTGGGTTAACAGTGTCCCCAGATGTCCCTAGAAGTGTTTCTAGGTTAACATTGCCCCCGGAACGGGTACAGTACTGGGTTAACAGTGTCCCCAGATGTCCCTAGAAGTGTTTCTGGGTTAACATTGCCCCCGAAACGGGTACAGTACTGGGTTAACAAAGGTTTCACTTTTGGGCTCAGCATAATTACATCGCTAATATATGATTATTATAATGATTTGTCACAGTTGTTTAAATTAGTGAAACTCACCAACTATTCGTAGTTGACCCGTTTCTTTACATGCTTTCTAGGTACTCCCAAACTGGAATAAGTGCTACATGCTTGACGATGCGTGCTTTTGTGGAAGCTTATGATCTTTTTGTATTAAATATGTTAATGTATTGTTGGTAAAACTTATGTGTTAACGCCTAGATGGTAACTGAACTCGGAACAATGTAATATGATGTAGATTAATGTAGTGGTGTTTTCTTTATAAGATATGCTGTTGATATCAGACGTGTCTGTTGCATCCCGTTTACGTTTCCGCTGCGGTTACGGGGTGTTACAATCACCCCATCGCGTATCGCGATGGGGGATACCTTCCTCATCGTGTGGTGTGACCCCCTGCAGACCAGCTAAGGGTGAGCAATTTACCGTTATAACCGTTAAACCGAACCATAATCGGCATAACCGAACCGAATTTAACCGATAACCGACATAACCGGTGGGTCGGTTTAATGAATTTTTAAAAACTGCCAAACCCGGGTCGGTTTTGGTTAAAGATAAATCCAAAACCGCTATAACCGAATCGACCCATTTATTTAACCAACAATATGTTTAATATGTTTGGGATTAACTTCCACCAAACATTTCAATGTTGGATTATATAATGTCATTCTTTTTTGAATATTTGGTATAAATATTAGGAATTATATAATTTACTAGATTATGTCATGACATTTTTGCAATAATCGGTACCAAACTTTTGGGCCCAATTACATTGTTTTGGTTACAGTTAACCGACCCATAACCGACTCACTATAACCTACAAAAGATTAACCAAAGCCGCCATAATGGTTCGGTTATGGTTATGGTTATCCATTAACCACCATATCGGTTATGGTTATGGGTTTGACTCAAAACCGACCCATGCACACCTCTAAGACCAGCAGCTCGTTTATGTTTGTTTATGTCTTGTTTTGATCCATTTTGCATGAAAACTCTAGATAATTACACCCATATTTGACCACCAACATTACTCTATATATACACCACCATTTCCCTTTATTTTCCCCTGCTACAACTCCAAATTCTCTCTCAAACTTCATTGATTCAAGATTGTTTATTTATGTGTTCTTGAAGGTTTGACTTCCAAAAGTCAAACTGAGTTTAATCTTTCATTCTAATTAGCTTATATAGTCTAATAATACTTGAATATGGAGTACAACATATATATAATATACACCCATTATTACTTTTGGTAGTTGCTTCTCCGATTCTAGTCGGTGAGGTTGACCTTGTAAGGCAAGGCTTCATGAAGGACTTCGTGTTCTTGATATATATATATATATATATATATATATATATAATATAACTTGTTTATACATACTAATCATGCTTAACTTCTGCTTATTTTAGTTTATTTACAAGTTCCATGGTTATGGGTTTGAAGAGTCTAAACACGGTTTAACCATAACTAGCTCCAAAACCGTAAACCGAACTTTGTTTACTTGTTTTTGTTAAATAATTGTTTAAACATGTTTAATGTTAAATCTAAGTTTCTAATATCATTTTTATGAGTTCTATGGTTATGGGTTTGTAGATTCTAACCTCGGTCTTAACCCGAAACTAGATCCGAACCGAAAACCGAACTTTTGTTTAAAGACTTTATTGTTAACTTTTTGGTTGTAAAACTTAAGTATTTTTCATTTGTACATTATTATACAAGTTCTTTGATATTTGGGCATGTGGAAACCATCTATGAACTTATTGTGAGATGGAAACCGAACCAAACCGAATTAAACCGATTTTTACTCGCTTAAGACACACAAGTGTGTTTTTAGCTATCAAGACTTGTATATTTCTTTAAAAATAGTTTACAAACTGGTT
Organism: Bidens hawaiensis; assembly: GCF_021521415.1. Classification (NCBI taxonomy): domain Eukaryota; kingdom Viridiplantae; phylum Streptophyta; class Magnoliopsida; order Asterales; family Asteraceae; genus Bidens; species Bidens hawaiensis. Next base: position 1,761,549 of record NW_027491152.1, on the reverse strand, counting down.
TTAATTATTTTCTTAAGTACTTGGAAATGTTGGATCCAACTTGATCTCATAACAAAGTTTGGACCGACAAAACCGAACACTCGCTTAACGTACATTGTTAGTTCTAAAACAACATATCTACATACCTGGTTAAGTATTATTGGATTTTATGAGTTATCTCATAACATTTAATATTTTGAAAAGTTGACTTTGGGTTTGACCAATTGTCAAGACCCGAACCAACAACCCGAACACTCGTTAAAACCCGTTTTTAGTATCTTTATTCCAAAGGGACTTGCATTCTTGCATTTTACCCACCTTATTACTTAACATAGGTTGAGTAAATATTAAAGTTAGATACTTTAACCTGGTTTCGAGTAAACTTACATTTTTAAAGGGTTATTATTATAAGTTCTTAAATTCGAGTGGATGAATATTTTTGGTAAAGCATCTTGAATCCACTAGAATAGTAAGTCTTAAATTTTAATATAGGAATTGTTCAAGCAAATAAAAAAAATAAATAAATAAATAAAATCAAGGATAGAAAATGAATATTGATAAATAGTCAAGGGACCATCTTTGTGATTCACTAAAACCTTATACTTGAACTCGCCTTTGCTTTCAAACAACCCCACCAATCTTCCCGACAAAACTCCTTTGAAACACAAAACGAGAGTAATACAAAACCAGTTGTCAATATTGAATCAAAAAGTCAAAGACCAGAAACATGTACGATGGTGGGTATTATGGGAATGAACCGTACGTTAATCGAAACAGATGCGATGAATCAGGTAATAATATTAATCTTATGGATGAAGATGATGAATCCCAGGAGATTGCTCAGGATGATGCATGGGCAGTGATCAGTGCTTATTTTGAAGATAAAGGGTTGGTGAGACAACAATTAGATTCATTTGATGAGTTCATACAAAACACCATGCAAGAGATTGTTGATGAGACTGGTGATATCGAGATCCGTCCTGAATCACAACACAATCCGGGACGACATTCAGATTTCGTTGAGGTTAATTATGCGGATTTGATCGTTTAAAATTAACATTTGTAATGTTATTAATATGCATGGTGTTTTTTTTTGTTGTTGAAAGAGACATTATATATTTATTATGCAGACCATTTATAGAATCAGATTTGGTCAGATATACCTGAGTAATCCCATGATGACAGAATCAGATGGAGAAACTGCTTCTTTGTATCCCAAAGTGGCTAAGTTAAGAAATGTGACATATTCTTCGCCATTATACGTTGATGTTACGAAAAGAGTCATTAAAAAAGGTCATGACTACGAGGAAGTCGCTGAAACGCAAGAATTTCCTAAAGTTTTCATAGGCAAGGTATGAGATTATAATCTGTATAAACTTTTTACTTCAATAATGACGTAGAGCGGAAGCACAAAAGATAACATATTGATCCTTAAAGAAAGTAGTGTACTGCTAAATGAATAAACCTTACAAGTTACATCATGTCCCTTTTATAGGTAGGAAATTTGTCAAATCTCAAATGACGATATTGAGGTTAAAAGACACAAATAAACGTGCAAAAATATACGCAATATCAATGATTTACACATTTTACACTCGAAAAGGGATTATTGAAAATTGCAAAATTTGAGGAAATCTTCAAATTACGTAATCGTAGCTCCAAATGATGAAATTCGGGTCCAGTAGTTGGACCAAACTTTGTATAGCATTTGCCATATGATCCGCCTCGTTAAGCTATTTTTTTCCACAGCCTGTAACTCCACCGATAGCCCAAATTCTACCTTGTGTTTCCCACTCTAGTTGGATTTCTTGAATATTACATGCATGCAGGTGCCAATAATGCTCCGTTCAAGCTACTGTAGTTTGTATCAGACATCTGAGAAGGACTTGACAGAGCTTGGAGAGTGTCCCTTTGATCAAGGAGGATATTTCATTATTAATGCAAGTGAAAAAGTTTTAATAGATCAAGAAAAGATGAGCACAAACCATGTGTATGTGTTCAAGAAAAGGCAACCTAATAAATACTCATACGCGGCTGAAGTCCGATCAGTTTCTCAATCACAAAACAAAACCCCAAGCGGGATGTTTGTCTGTATGCTTTCCCGTTCTGGTAGCAAAGAGGTAAATACAGTAAATAGTGATAGTTATAATGATAATTGATTACCCTTTATTGGTTTAAATGCAGGATCTTCAGGGCAATATATCTGGGCTACTTTACCTTACATTCGTACTGAAATCCTGATAATTATTGTGTTTCGGGCATTGGGTTTTGTTGCAGATAAAGATATACTGGAACATATCTGTTATGATTTTTTTGATACTCAAATGATGGAGCTACTTAGATCATCTTTAGAAGAGGCATTTGTTATTCAAAACCAACAGGTGGCTCTTGATTATATTGGAAAGAGGGGATCTACAACTGGTACCCCAAAAGAGAAAAGAATCAAGTATGCAATTTTTAACTATCTTTATTAAGATATAGTTTTTTTATTAATATACTTTTAGGTACGCGAAAGAGATCCTTCAAAGGGAGATGCTGCCACATGTTGGCGTAGGCGAGTATTGTGAGACCAAGAAAGCTTACTATTTTGGGTATTAAAATATTCATAACATGTGCTTATGTTGTAAATTAGATAGTGACAAGATTAACGATGTTTTCTTCAACAGTTACATTATCCATAGACTTTTGTTATGTGCACTTGGAAGAAGGCAACAAGATAATAGAGATCATTATAGAAACAAAAGGCTGGACCTCGCGGGTCCTTTAGTTGGAAGCTTGTTTCGTATGGTCCGTTTTTTTCATAAAACTTTTTTGAGTTGATTGTTTTTAACTTTTTAACTTTCTATTCTTATTAGAACTTGGTTTTGATAACCGATTCAGTTATTCAGGAAGCTCACACGCGATGTGCGATCATATGTCCAGAAGGTTCATTATTTTCCTTGCTTAATCAGCTTTTCTATCGAAAAAGTATTATTTTTAATGCCTAATGATGAATGAAGTTACGTGGATGAGGTAGAGTGTTGATACTGGGAAAGATGTTAACTTACAATTTGCAATTAAAGCGAAAACGATTACTAGCGGTCTTAAGTACTCTCTTGCCACGGGGAACTGGGGGCAAGTTAACTCAGCAGGGTCAAGAGCTGGAGTTTCACAGGTCATTTTATATTTCTTTTTGGATAATATTTTTTTTATAACCTTTCACTTTTATAATGTTTGCATTCAGGTGTTGAATCGATTAACGTATGCATCGACACTGTCCCATTTGCGTAGATTAAACTCACCAATTGGACGACAAGGTAAACTGGCAAAGCCGCGTCAGCTGCATAACTCACATTGGGGCATGATGTGTCCTACAGAAACACCTGAAGGACAAGTAATACTCATTTCATTCCATATTTATAAGCATTCATCGGTTTATTTTTTTACATTTTATTAACATATTAATATTAATATGAGAAATCTGCAATTTGTCTCCCTGGTTTATATCGACGGAAGACGGAATAGCCCCTGAAAACTAATTTGCGCATTTTGCGCACCTGTGTTTACTGGGCGGGTTTTTTGGATCCCTGCAGTGTTTATTATGAACAGATGACTCCCTGCAGTGTTAAATAATTTGTTAAATGACCATTATACCCTTCATCTTCATCATTAACATTCAAACACATTAAGAACATCAACACATAAACCCAGAAAATCAAAACACATAAACCCAGAAAATCAACAACATCAAGAACCCTAACACAAACACAAACCCAAAAAATCAAGAACACCATCTCCTTCTAAGAACCCTAACCCATAAATCTTATACAAATACATAAATTAACATCATCATTCAAACACAAACTCATATCTTCATCTTCATCTTCTTCACCCGCAACCCATCACCGCCGCCGTCACCACCATTCCTTCGCCACACCACCACCACCGTAGCCGGAAAATCACGAACATGTTGCCGGAAATCAACATACCCACTACTCATATCTTTATCTTCATCACCACCACCCATCTTCTTCACTCGTCACCGTACCTCTTTGCCGGAAAATCGGATTTCGCCCCTTTTCACATCTTCAACATCCATCATCACATCACTACTCACCAAACACCATGCGCTACCATTATTGCTCACCAAAGTGGCATCACCATATTTCTTTTCAAATCTCATCCACACCTTAGATCTAGATCTATGCTCTTTTTGTAAAATTATTGTATAAAACTTATGGGTTTGGTGGTGGGAAGTTTCCGGTGGACGACGACAGCGACGGTGGCGACGGGGAAGGGATGAGAGAGTTGAGAAGATGATGATAATGGTTGAGATGATGATAATGATGATGATGATGATGAACTGCTAGTATTATTATTACTATTATTGTTATTATTATTAGATTATTATTATTAGATATTATTATTATTTGTCTAATTACTAAAATACCCTCAACCAGGGGCTCAATACACTCAACTAGGGGCTTATATTACAATTATAAAAAACATGAAGGTAGAAACTTCGCAAATAAGTTTTCAGGGGTTAACCCATCGCACGACTATATAAACCAGGGAGACAAAATGCAGATTTCTCGATAATATTTTGTGCTTCAAAATATAAAGGCATGTGGACTGGTAAAGAATCTGGCATTAATGGTGTACATAACAGTTGGATCAGCAGCAAATCCCATCCTTGAGTTTTTGGATGAATGGAGCATGGAAGGTTTTGAGGTCATTTTCTCTTTTTGATTTTCTTCTTTTAAATAAAAATATATATATATATTATAATAATCTTATTGCAAATGACCTGCTTCTTTTATAGGAAATACCACCTGCAGTTATACCTCAATCTACAAAAATCTTTGTTAATGGTAGTTGGGTAGGGATCCACCGCAACCCCGAGCTCCTTGTGAGGACCCTGAGACAGCTAAGGCGACAGGTGCAAGTTTCTTATTGCTTATTATCTTTACAGAATCGTGAAAACCTGGCTGTGGTTATTATAATTTCTAACTGTGGTTATTATATAACAATAAACTGTAGCTTATATATTCTCTTTAATAACTTAACACGGCTATTAAGGTGGTGTTAAAATAATAGAAATGTTTACTGAATTTTTGATATTTTAGGTTGATGTAAACACTGAAGTTGGAGTGATACGAGACATTCGATTAAAAGAACTGAGGCTTTATACAGACTACGGGCGCTGCAGTCGGCCATTGTTTATTGTGGAGAAACAAAAACTGCTCATAAAGAAAAGAGATATAACAGCTTTGCAGCAAAGGGTGTTTACTTCCTGATTTCATACTCTTGATAAATCTTTTAGTTATATTATGTACAATTTAACATCGTCTTGTTATATTATTTAAGGAATCTGTCGAGGAATGCGGGTGGCATGATCTTGTGGCAAAAGGTTTTATCGAGTATGTTGATACTGAGGAAGAGGAGACTACTATGATCTCTATGACCATAAATGTATTAGTTAACAAAAGTACAAAACTCGTATTTTTGTTAGCTGCGTGTAACTAATTTTATAACTGAAGTAACTGAATTTATGCTTTCTTTTATTCTGTTTAGGATCTTATACAATCAAGAACAAACCCGGATGATGCTTATTCTGAAACATACACCCACTGTGAGATACATCCATCATTAATATTGGGTGTTTGTGCTTCTATCATTCCATTTCCTGACCACAATCAGGTAATTCATTTTGTTTTATTTCTTTGGTGTCTGTGTATATTTAAAATATTTTAATGACGCAGTCGCCTCGTAACACATATCAATCAGCAATGGGAAAGCAGGCGATGGGTATGTACGTCACTACTTACCAGACCAGGATGGTAAGATGTTTATCAGTATGCAAGATAAGTCGACTTTTGTTATTCATTGTGAAAATATGTTTGATTTCTTTTCTTGTGATTGTCAGGACACATCAGCCTATGTTCTATATTATCCTCAGAAGCCTTTAGTGACCACTAGAGCTATGGAGCATTTGCATTTCAGGCAGCTTCCAGCAGGCATTGTAATTACCGACTGCTAAATTCAATTTTTTTTATCTTCAACTTGTAAATACATCTGAATTTGACCATCAACAGAATGCTATTGTTGCAATTGCTTGTTACTCCGGATATAACCAAGAAGATTCTGTTATCATGAATCAATCTTCCATAGACCGGGGATTCTTTCGTTCACTGTTCTTCCGTTCATATAGGTAATGTTTATACAACCAAATAAAATTATATATCTGCACCTTGTGTTGAACTTTGTATAATAATAATAATAATAATAATAGGGATGAAAAAAAGATGGGAACTTTGGTCAAAGAGGATTTTTGTTGTCCTAATCGGGACACCACAACGGTTAGCATATATACTTATCATTTCATTTTATAACAAAACCGAGAGATTATGTCACGCTTATTTACACTGCAGGGAATGAGACATGGATGTTATGACAAGCTGGATGATGATGGTTTTGCACCTCCTGTGAGTTATATATTACGTAATTATTATGTCAACTATAGCTAATCTTAAATCGATTTCCTGCTGTCAGGGCACGCGAGTCTCTGGTGATGATGTCATCATTGGAAAAACGAGTCCAGTCCCGCAAGATGACGGGCCAGGTCAAGCTTCAAGGTATAAACAAACTGATCATAGCACAAGTTTGAGACACAGTGAGAGTGGAGTTGTAGATCAGGTTCATTTCATGCCCCAAACGACTCGTTTAAATGATTATTCATTCTGAGTTTGTGAAGCATGAAAATTTTGAATTTGGTAGGTTTGCTTGACAACAAATGCAGATGGATTACGGTTTGTTAAAATCCGAATGAGGTCGGTTAGGATCCCTCAAATAGGAGATAAATTTAGCAGTAGGCATGGACAGAAAGGGACGGTTGGGATGACTTACACACAAGAAGACATGCCATGGACCATTGAAGGCATCGCTCCCGGCATCATTGTGAACCCGCATGCTATCCCTTCTCGTATGACCATCGGTCAACTCATCGAGTGCATCATGGGCAAAGTTGCTGCTCACATGGGAAAAGAAGGAGACGCCACTCCATTCACTGATGTCACTGTAAGCATATGATACTATTAAAAGTTTGCATAAAAGTCAACCAAGTTATAACAAAGAGAAGTAATAATAAGGGTGATGTTAAAGAGAGGCACTGTCCCAAATATGTACATCAGCATACCTGTCATAGTGTCATGTCATACAGACTGTATGATATGGCGAAAACAGTCATACATGTTGTATGACTTTGTTAATGGTAACATCAATCATTTATGTCACTCAAATACATCATACGGGCTGTATGATATGGCGAGCACCATCTCATATGGCACCTCATACAGTCATACAAGCCATATGACAATTTTTTTATCTGTCATATATACAACCCGTATGACCATTTTTGGAAGCAATACGGCCCATTTGAAACGTCACTGGTATGTGCATACTATAGCGTGTCAGTGGTGTTTCTTTAGTCAGGGCCTATAATAATTGTGCATATTTTAGGTGGATAGTATTAGCAAAGCACTACACAAATGCGGTTATCAAATGCGTGGTTTCGAGACCATGTACAACAGGCACACAGGTCGTAGAATGACAAACATGATATTCTTTGGTCCGACATACTACCAAAGGTTGAAACACATGGTGGATGACAAGATCCATTCACGAGGGCGAGGCCCGGTTCAGATCCTGACAAGGCAGCCAGCCGAGGGCCGGTCTCGTTATGGTGGCCTAAGGTTTGGTGAAATGGAGCGTGATTGCATGATCGCTCATGGAGCGGCCCATTTCTTGAAAGAGCGATTATTTGACCAAAGCGACGCTTACAGGATTCATGTTTGCGAGTGTTGTGGCCTGATCGCGCTCACCAATTTAAAGAAAGTTACGTTTGAGTGTAAAAGTTGCAAGAATAAAACTGAGATTGTTCAGATACATTTGCCATATGCTTGCAAGCTTCTTATTCAAGAATTAATGTCAATGGGCATAGCTCCAAGGTTGTTGACTAAAGTTAAGTCAACCAAGGATCAGAAGATCCGATCATAACATTTTTTAGGCCTGTAAATGAACCGAATATTAATTTAACAGTTGGTAAACTGTTGAGGTGGAGGTTCGTTTATATTCGTTTATTTAATAAACAAACGAATATGAACAAAAAGTTTTGTTCATTTAATTATAGAAGAACCATGAACACATGTTTCTTCATTTATGTTTGTTAATGTTCGTTTATGCTTGTTTGTTTAAGTCCGTGTGTTTATGTTCGTTTAGTCCATTAAACTATGTAATTTTATTATTTTTAAAAGGAGCAGTCAGTGAACATGAATGAACAAATATAAATGAACGTAAAGGAAGATAAATAAGTTTTTCTAACGAACATCACCAAATCACCAGTTGAACTCTAATACACGTTTAATATTATGAACGAACATGAACAAGAAATCGGTCTGTTTAATTGTTTGTGTTCGGTTAAGTTAAATGAACGGACATGAACATGCGAGCATGTCCCCGTTTGTTTTCGTTCGGTTTGTTCACAATTTTTAACCATTTGATTTCACTTTAATATTATTATATTCAGCATTTTAATCAGTTAGGTTTGTACCGGTATTGATATTAAACCCAAAACACAAATGAGTAAACTCCTAGAATAATAGTGACACTTGTATAACATATGATACAAAAAAGCTAACATACTTAAAACAATGTTTATTCGGTTGGAAAAACACTGTCGATGTTGCGACGAGTCAACACGAATTTAATCAGTACCAGTTATGTTTATAATGGTTAGGACAAAACAAAAAAAATAGTTTTGTCAAGTTACATATTTAAAACAAAAAAGACGGGCGTTACGGTGGTGATTTGACATGAATTTGGTCGATATCAAAGACGGGCGTCACGGTGGTGATTCGACAAAAAGGTGAATTTCATCATAATATCATATTCAGAAGAAAAAAAACAAATAAATAAAACGTACTTGAAAAAGGAAAGGTAATTATAAAGTTGAAAAATATAATTTTATCACTTGTTTCAATCACTCACTGCACCAGCACCAATGGCGATGTATTCATCATCCATGGCTGCTGCCTCAATCTCCAAAACCCTAACCAAAACAACATCAAGACTACCGATTCACAAAGCCCACCCGTTTACCTCATCCAGTCTCAAGCCCAAACCAAATCTCACTCACAGATTCAGATCCAAATCACTAAACCCTAATCCTAACCCCTACAAAAATACCCAAATCAAATCACTCTTCACCGGAATCGTCGAAGAAATGGGTCAAGTCAAGCAATTGGGTTTCGACGACTCCGGTCAATCATTCGACATGCTAATCCACGCACCAACCATCCTGGAAGACGTTAATCTTGGCGACAGCATTGCCGTGAACGGCACCTGTTTAACCGTAACCGAATTCGACTCCCAACGCTCCGAGTTCAAAGTCGGGTTGGCGCCCGAGACGTTGCGAAAGACGTCGCTGATTGAGCTGGAGAGGGGGATGGTTGTGAATTTGGAGCGGGCGGTGAAACCGTCCACTCGGATGGGCGGGCATTTTGTGCAGGGGCATGTGGATGGGACGGGGGAGATTGTGTCGATGGAACCCGAGGGGGATTCACTGTGGGTTAAGGTGAAGACCTCGTGGGAGATTTTGAAGTTTATTGTGCCGAAAGGGTTTATTGCGGTGGATGGGACGAGTCTGACGGTGGTGAAGGTGTTCGACGATGAGGCGTGTTTTAACTTCGTGTTGGTCGAGTATACGCAACAGAAGGTTGTTATACCGTTGAAGAAAGTTGGGCAGAAGGTGAATTTGGAGGTGGATATATTGGGGAAGTATGTCGAGAGGCTGCTTAGCAGCGGGTTTGTAGAAAGTATTAAATCAAGATGATGATGATTGATCACATTGGAGGTACTTTGTTTTCAGTTTTTAGTTTGAATTTGAGCTAAAAAGTTGCGGGTATCGTGTGTTATGTAATTCAAGTTTTTACAATTATAAGTTTTGAATAATGGTTCTGTAATCTTGTGTTGGTTTGTACTATCAAAATGAGAACATGCTCCACTATTAATTCTTACTCTGGAAGTTGGAATTTGACACATGCTTTGATAACAAAACAAGTACATATGTCAAAATGGCAGATTGTAGTTACATGTATTGATTCTGATATTGCCTGTGAATAGGCGGCATTAAGTTAAATTATGTATGGGTTTAAGTTTAGACGCAGATAAAATAATTTATACATATCGCATTGGTTTTAAAAGGTGTGCCTGAGGTGTTTTAGTGTGACGCGAAGTGATCTCATAAAGCAGACCAGCTCCATGCAGATTGAAGTGAGCACTGTTGTATGTGTCGTTGAAGCGAATATTCTGTCCATGATCTTCGTTGGTAGGGGTGAGCATCTCACAGGTCGTACCCGCCAAACCCGTGTACCCGACCTGCCAAACATACCCGGATTAAAAACCGTGTCTGGGTTCCGGTTTCGCAAATCATAGCAAAATGGGTCACGGTCCGGGTCTGTTCTATATCTGCCAGAAATGTCAAAACCCGTTAAACCTGTGAAGTTTAAAAGGCAACAAGATTTTTGAAAAGTCACGTACCTGATTGATTATAGCAAGTTACTTGCTATTAGTTTTTGTTGATTTTGTTCTACAAATCCTATTTGAAACCTGTTTTTGTTTTGTTTCAACCTCAATCATTGTTTGTAGACAGTATTAAAAAATTTGTTCTTTTGTACCAAATTTCACTCATGGTTCTTTATCTTTAAAATTGATATGCTTTATCCTTTACGTTTATAAATCTTGCAGCGTTTGTCCATTAGCGTTTGTCTTGCAGCGTTTGACTAATGAGTCATTTACCTATTTATTAAAAATATAATAACAATAAAAATCAATATATATCTTTCTCTCCCTCTCTCTCTCTCTCTATATATATAATATATATAAACAAAAATATAAAAATCTTATGCGTCGCGATGTGATCGCTCCTATATATATATATATATAGAGTTGGGTCATAATGAAAACATGGTTGAGTTGTGAAAACCATGTAAACTCTACCTAGACCACATATTCAAATAATTCTATTGATTTGTGTGGTCCATATTAAAAGTGAATAAAAAACTAAAATCAATTTCAATAAACATTTAAAATAATACAAAAAGGGTAGTAAATTCACTATAACCACTTTTTACTTTTTACTTTTCTCTTTCCTCTATCAAATCAATATTATCTTTCCTATTTTTTCTCTTTTATACTCTTCTTTTCTCTTTCTCCTCTCTCTCTATCTCTCTCTTTTTATAAGATCCTGTCAGGTTTTAAACGAATTTGCGTTTTTTCGGCACTCTTTGAAAATCCGTCACAGCACAAACTGATCTCTTATCGGGTTTCCGTCTGAAAGTAATATAAAATATATGTTAATTGTATAAATAAAAAAATGTTACTTGTTTAAAAACATATGTTATTTATTGTAAAAAACATATGTTCAAAGAAAAACATATGTTAATTATGTAAAAAACATATGTTACTTGTAACAACATTAAGTCAAGGGAATAAGAAAAATGTATAAAAAAACATATGTTAATTGTATAAAGAAAACATATGTTATTTTTTTAAAAACATATGTTAATAATATAAAGAAAACATATGTTATTTTTTAAAAAACATACGTTAATAAGAAAACATATGTTAATTAACTAAAGAAAACATATGTTATTTTTTAAACATCGTATTTCACTTGCATATGAGATCTTGTTCATCGTATATCAACAAAAAAACTTGCATATGAGATATTGTTCAACATATATCAATTCACATCATTACACGTATATAAATTTGTGTCAATAATAAACGATCCGTTCATGATATCTTAGATCTCATTTAAATCCCAAGACTCACAACACAACAAACTCATACTTTATCATTAAAATAAAGCATCAAATACGCCATAATCAGTAAACAACATATTGAAAAAAATCCATATACCAAGAATATTATGACAAAAAAACAAACTCCTCTTAGGAATGACTATCATTTGGATCTTAGATCTCATTTAAACCCGACAAAAAACAAACTCATCTTAGGAGAGAGAGGCGAGTTATGGGTTGTTCAGATCTGTGGTAGAGTACAAACTCACCGGAGACAGATCCGTCAAGCGGTGGTGTGCGGCCGCGGTGAATGGTATTGGAGAGGGGCCAGATCTTGATCTTGGTAAAGAGAAATTGCAGATCCGGTGGTGTGGCAGCCGCAAGCGGTGGTAGTCCTGAGGTGGTGTGTGGCGGCGGTGGAGGTGTTGTAGAGAGGCCGATCTTAATCTTGGTAGAGAGAAATTGCAGATTTGATAGTGTGGCGATCGCAAGCGGTGGTGGTGCTAAGGTGGTGTGCGGCGGTGGTGGATGGTGTCGTAGAGGGGCCGGAACTTGATCTTGGTGGAGAGATGTTAAGATTTGTTGTTGGAGGTTTTAAGTTTTGAAGAAAGAGAAACAAATAATCTGGTGGTGGTGGTGCTGAATGTACGTATCTATGGGATAGAAGAGAGATAAAGAAAAAATGTTAAATTACCATACTAACCTTCTTCAATATAATAATTTAAATAATACACATGCCTATGTGGATGCATTTTAAACCACATAAATTGAGTTTCCAGGGTTTTCTCAACTGGAGTGGGTTTTTATTCTAGACTTTCCTAAAATAAATGAAAACATGCTCTGACACGTGTCACGTGTCACAACCATAATTCATTTACTATCGTGTTCGCTAATGAAGATGTGCACGCCTCATTTTTTTACAAAGCTTCCTCTGGAAGAAATTCTTTAAACCTTGTTGAGATTTTCAAGAATTCAAATTTTGAAAGAAATACAGATCAGTACTCTCTCTCTTAACCCTAGATCTATTTCCTCTTTTCTTTCTATGGATATTTTCTTTGTTTCTTTGTCACCGGTTCCTTAAAAAGGCGGTGAATCCGGTAGAGAGTTGATCTGATTATATTCTCCTGAAATCATCGGATATCACCGGCAAAGAAATGTCGAAATCGAGGGTCGACTATCTGGTTTATCTGGTAAATATCGAACACAATTGATATTGGTAAATATCGCATCCTCCTCTCTCCTTCTCTTCTCAGATCTGGAACCCTATTTTCCATAATATGCTCAAACACAGTAATCGTTTCATCATTAACCTTTTTTGATAGCGACAGTTACGGTCCGGCCGTGAAATCGACTTTCCGGCGACCAAGATCCGACACAAATCAAGTCTATTTTCATTATATCTTTATGTTGTACACATATCACTTTCATTTAATTATTGGTTTCAAAATCTCTCCATTAATTGTTAGGTGAAAAGGGTAGAAAAATAGTAGAAAATGCAAGCTACACTTTCACGAAGTTCATTCTCAAAAATGGTGGACCAGGTTTTATAATGGCAAAGACAACAATAGGTATGTTCTTACTTGCAATTTTATGCATTTATGTTAAATTTTGTTTACATGCTTTTTTATTTAAGATTACATTGATGTATGGCTTTTTTATACTTGCAATTATATATGAACGAGAATATTGTTTTGTTTTCCTGTTTGAAATTTGTTTTGTAAGGTTTTTGATCATAATTTGGAGCTGATTAATAGTTTATATAATTCGTGTGTTATGTTATACTTAGATGTATTGTGAATGTTTGATAGGGTTTATAATGCTATTCTACAAATAAAATAATATGTAAATTTAAATAAATGTTTGGACAGTTCATATTTTGATAATTGGCTTTGATGATGTAATTTCATTTTGAATAAACTTTACATGTATGATTACTATTTCTTCATGGAATTGAGAAAAACGATTCACCCTGCAAATATTTTTTAGGTTCATCTGTATTTGCAAAATAGCTTAGTGTAATTAACAAGATGTTCAAGTTAGTAATGGTTTTTGGTTTTTCAAACCAAAACCAAACCGTAAAATTCTTAAACCGCACCAAACGTCCAAACCAAACCGTTATTAACACTTTGGATCCAGTTTGGTTTCACGGTTTGGCTCATTGGGCTTATATGCAAGATGTCCAAAAAAAAGATGTATGATTTATATAGGTAAAGTTGTAAAAAAAAATTGCAGAATTCAACAAGTTATCAAGCACAACTCGTACAAACAAGGTATTATAAAAAGTAATAATGTTGTGCAGAAATAATTGAAATGCAAGTTGCCCAAATTTGTATAAAGTCAAACTGGAATGCTTGGATAGAAATGTTGTTGTATGCTATACATGGAATAAATCTTTAATAACCTTAACAAAAAAATTGTGGTAACTATACATGGAATGAATTTTTAATAACATAGAAATGCCGATATACGAGAAAGATAGAGATACAAAGAGAATAAAATGTATATATCATAGGTTTATCAGTACATGTCCTTTTATATCATGATTTTAAGAATTAAAAAATATATCTAATGATTTTTAATTTGGTATCTTGTGAATCTTTACTTATAAGCCTTTTTATTAATTTAATACAGTTATAGATCTTGTGTTATGTTTTTAGGATTGGTTGTATATTGATCTTTAAAGTGTAGAGGTCTTATTAAAATAAATTTTAAAAGACAAGACATTTAGGAGTTAGGATTCTTTGGTTTGTAAAAATTTGTAAGTTAACTGATTGAATCAAGTTATGGAGTTCTTACATTTCTCATCATATGCATTTTCATTTCTCATATAATATATTTAAAATCTTAGGAGTTGCTACTGAATGTGATTTTGGTCACAAGGTTATGTTTCTTATGATTGTGTTTTTATTTGTGATTATTGTTTTATAATTCAACATGTGTATGTGTTTCTTCTTTCTTCTTTTCTTTTTATTAGTTGTCCTCCCAGAGATAAAGAGATATGGAGTTTCATTCGTCTTATTTCTCATGCTTATTTGTGAAATTTTTCAGAATCCTGATATCAAAGATATGGAGTTTCATTCGCCTTATTTCTCATGCTTATTTGTGAAATTTTTCCGAATCCTGAGATCAAAAACATATGCAAGCTGATGTTTGATATCACCAAAAACGGCTATAGATGCGGATTATGCTGTGATTTTGGCTGTAACTGACCCCAAGGTATCTATCTAACTATTTTCTTATTTGATTTTATATTTTTGTTTTAAGTTTTAATTACATTTATCTCTTTTGTTTTCTATGTTGCAGTACATGGATTGACTAGAGGTTGGTTTGTGTCCATTTGTGACATGTCGGGACTGGGTCCAGTTGAGTTTGAAAGAAGGTCTTTACGTTTTCCATTATCAAGTTTTGGTTCAACGAATCGGGTAAAATCACTATCGTGTAAACATTAAGGGTTTGAAACATTATGTGAAATCGTTATCGTTCATTTTGTTTTTATTGTATTTGAATTTAATGTTTTCTATTGCGTCTCACCCGAATTTGGATGATGCTTTTCTATTTAGCGTTAACCTCACGCATATTTCTATTTGGAACACGCCCAGTTGGAAGTTGGAAAAAATTCTTTTGTCTGCACATGTGTGCTACACAAACAAAGAGACATGCAAGTCTTCAGATTTAGATAAGAGAGGGATAGCGTTCGCCGACGACCATTGGAGGCTGATCTCATCTTCATCGTCGTCAACTTCGCTTTCGATATTTAGTCTCTCAATGCAATCAATCAGGTACGATATTCTATCCTTTCTACCCTTATTTCATAAACAAATCTAAGTATTTAATATTTAATAGTATTATGGTATAATTAATAATAAGGATTTAGTTTTTAAGCTACTGTAAAGTATTTCTTAATAAATTACTTATTTAGGTTTAATCATTATTTTGAGAAATAGTTCAGATGATTACATTCTACTACTGTGTAACCATATTCATGTGATTTTCAAAAGAGATCTACACAATGTTTCATATGTAGAAAAAGTTTCCATACACGTACCTGTTTGCAGAAACTGAATCATGTTAATTTTGAACACCCAAACCCTTTAATTATCACACACCACTTGTCATTTGCTTACTTGACTTTGTTTAATTTACCTATTTAAGCTTGATCTTCTGGCATGTAAATGAACTGAACGAACATGAAAAGGAGCATCTTCGTGTACATTTAATTGAACACAAGTTTTTGTTCAAGTTCGTTTATTAAGAAAATGGACATGTACTATCTAACTTTCTTATCTAAGCATAATCGTTGCAAATTTAGGTTTAGGTTTATTTAACTTATTTATGCTTAATCATTTGTATATTTATTCAATAGTTAATAATATTATGATATATATCTAATATTATATTTTTTGAAGCACTATAATATATTTCTCAATATGTTTTAACCATTGTTAGGTATATGCTCATTTAATATTATAAGTTTGTGTTTTGACAGCTTCACCCGGATCAAGAACCCCATGATTCGAGGTAAAACAAAAGTTTATATATTTATTAATCTTTTATGCCTTTAAGTTATTTGATTACATGTGAATTCAATTAGATAATTTTTATAGGTTATGTATATTAATTTGTTTTAAAAACTATTTTTTCAACTTGAGTGTCACACTGGCAAATTATTGATCCAAGTTTCATTAGCATTTCCTAATATGCTTGATTTCATAGGGTTATGATGTCCACAAAGATTCAATTGAGAAGAACATATTGAATGTTGTTTAAGGTGAAGATGTTCACTTGGAAGCTAAGAAAAAGCATTATCCATTCATCCACATATAATCAAGGATGAAGATGAATTTAAATCGAAGGCTACAAGAGCTCTATAATTTTGTATTTTGTTTTTAGCTTTTTCTTTTTTTGAAGTAGAGAAGGACTTGACTTTTAATTTTTGATAAGAAAAGAGTGATAGTGTCACAATTCACAAATACAAAGGAAAGGATGTGTTTAAGGAGTTGTTTTGATAATTGTGAGTTGTATATTTGTGTTTATTTAACATGTATTTTGAAATTGTCTTTTGTTCACGTTTATTTAACATTTTTTTTACTATTTTTGTTTAATTATCATGAAATGTGGTACACATGCTTACAAATTCAATGTTTGTTAACTTATAGTGATGCTTATTATTGCTTCAAGCCTTCAATATATAGTTTTGAATTAATGTGTTGTTTTTTCTATAATTTTATTAATTAATTTTCATTTTGTTGATTATATTTCAGTTTCTTATTAAATCACAAAACCCACTAGATGTATTTTTGTATGTTGGTTACACAATCTTTAAAAAAAAGTTTAAATCTTTATGTTGGTTACACAGTCCTTAAAAGAAAGTTTAAATATGTTTTTTAGATACTGTAATCAAATACGTTATTAAACTTTATATTTATATGTTAACTCTTATGGAAAGTTTTATTTTCTTACTTTAAACTTAACTGACCTATTCTTCGGTCAAGTTTTATAAAATCGTGTGTACTTGATATCAATTTTGATGAGAAATCAATACTTTTTTATTTTCAAAAAGGTTATGAAACCAAAATACATATGAAGTTATTTTTACATTATGGGTTAATCTTTGAAACTTTTTTGTCATCCGATTCAAAGCTCAAAATAGATTATTCGATGCGACAAATCTTTAAATACAAACATCATACCCTCTATAACAATGCGTTTAGAAATTAGTAAATGGAAACTAGAACCTATATCTCTTAACACAATATATTTTTAATTGAATTTTATGGTTACATGTGAAATTGATTTTTATAAATTTTACATATTTTATTATATATTGTTATTAATATGTTTAAAAAAGTTTAAAAAGAGACATTTTATCAACACGTGTAGCACACGGGCATATAAGCTAGTATATATATATATATATATATATATATATATATATATATATATATATAAACACAACCTGTCACCACCACCATCAATTTTTTAATTCCGCCAATTACTTGTCATATCTTAGTTTCAAATCAAATAAGGCAACGCCACCACTACCTTGAACTAGGGCTATCCAAAATGATCGCTGCTCGTTCGTCATTCGCTCGAAAATTGCTCAAAAAATGCTCGTTCGATTTCTGCTCGGTTTGGAAGTGAGTCGTTCGGCTCGGTTCGGTTTAAAAACAATCCAAGCACGAGCAAAGCCTCGCTCTGTTTGGTTCGGTTCGATTTGCTCGAATTATTTTTTTATTTATTAGTTTTATATATAAACTTTATGAATATATATATATATATATAAATATACTATTTTTTAAATTTCAATCTTTTGTGTTGAATTCAAAGTTCAAATTTAAACCATAGCCGCTCGTTTATATATGTTTTGTTGTTAACTTTGAGTTTTATGCATTTTAAATGTGGAACTTTAGACAATCTAGAGTTGAAAGTCTTGAATTAATGATATTTTGAAGTTTTAAAAATTTAAAATTGGAAACTTTGTACGAAATCAAGCCGAACCAAGCCGCTCGGTTTCAAACCGAACCAAGTTCGAGCCTAAAGATATCGCTCATTTCTTTAAATTCAATCCGCTCGGTTCGGCTCGCTTTCAAACCAAACCAAGTATGAGCATGTCCGCGTTCGGTTTGGTTCGTGAACAGCCCTACCTTGAACCACTCCAGCGTCACCGGAGACGTTGAGTTCCGGTGCTTTGCCAAAGTTTTCTTAAGAACTCGAAAAATGTGTCTGAAAAGCGGCGCTCGTACCTGCAACTTCAGACGAAATCCGTTGAGCATTATAAACCTCATCCCCTAATCTTCCTTCAGCACCACCGTTCCAAACCTCATCGACCCCATTCCTCAAATTCGCTCTGCAAACCCTATAATAAACCATTGGATTCCATCACTTCAACGATCCAGCCAAAATCCCTCTACAATTTTGAAAGATTTACCAAAAATCATCAATGGAAACTAATTTGACCTGTTTTTTTAGGGTTTAGGTGTATTTAGAGAGGGACAGAGAGCTTCAAAAGAGAGAGAGGATTTGCAGGGGGTGGAGACGCTGTGTTTTTGAAAAAAAGAGGTGTTGTCGTTGGTTGTGGTACTTGCGATGGTGGTGGTCTGGTCATGTGGTTCTTGTATTTCTCCGGTGGTACTGTGGCGCCGTGGCGGTGGTTTTCCGGTGTAGAGAAAGAAAAATAGAGAGAGTGTATGTGGTTGTCGTTTTGGTTCTGGTTCAATGGTGAGAGTGTATGTGGTTGTGGTTATCGTTTTGGTTTTGGTTCAATGGTGGTAGTGATACAGAGTGATGGTGAAGGTGAAGGGTGGTTGGTTGGGATGAAATGCAGAAGATAAAGATGAGAGAATATGTGTGTGTGTGTTAGAGAGTGTGTTTGTTTTAAATTAATTATACATATATTAGTTTTAGTTATTGAAAATGTTGTTTTAAAATAACAAGGTGAAATGACCAATTTACCCTTATGTGTAAGGTAGATTACCTGATTTAATGAGAAAAACTAATTGGGTTAGGGCCAAAGGACAAACGTTGCAGGATTTATAAACGTAAAGGATAAAACATATCAATTTTAAAGATAAAAGACAATTAGTGAAATTTGGTCCAAACATAAAGGACAATTTCTGTAATTCTGTCTTGTTTGTAAGCACATCATGTAACCTGTGCTTTCCCCGAAACCGAGGTTTAGGCTGTTAATTCAATGATCTGGTTCTGCTTCTTCACTCGAATACAAGATCAATATTTTAAATGAAAAGTCAATGTACGGTGTGTAATCGGTCAAAAAGCTATAGCAACTGTTTTTGTAGGTTTATAACAAACTCGTGAAAACCACCAACCCGTCCCGTAGAACCCGTCTCAAAACCTGGACCGACCCATTTCTATACGGCCCGGTTTCGGGTTTAAGAATTCAATGTAAACGGTTCTGGGTTTGACCCGTTGCACACCTCTATTTGTTGGTGGGTGATTTCCGCTCAAAGAGTGTAAAAACTCTTGGTTGAAATTGAAGGGTGAAAGTTGGAGCATGCTGTAAAATGACAAATGTGTAGAATTTTTCTTTGTCGGTCACCTTTCAGCGTGAGGTTAAACTCGTGCAAGAAATTATCAACGGAAGTGAGTATGGTGAGAAAGTAGATGATTTGAAATCCTTATCGTCCTCTAGCATTCATACTAGATATTACCTTTTGTTATCATGTAAAGGTGGCCCCAGAGTGGCCCATGATAAATGAATAATTTGTCGCCATGATAGCGATAATCGGAATGATAATTAGTGTTTCTTTATTATAATAAGCCCGACACAATTTCTCGCCACACAGACAAAATATTGTCGGTGAACCCACCATAATCATGTGCCATATGAATAAGATACCCCGAGTTAAACCAACCATGGTACTAGAGGTGTACAAATCGTGTTTTTCTAATACCCGGTTTCGGGTATAGAACCGGGATTGAGTATGATCGAGTATTGGAAAATCAGGTATTGGTCATACTTGGGTCGGGTTCGGGTCCGGGTATTGTCTCAAAAATCATATTCTGTGCACCGGGTTCAGGTCAGGTATAGAACCGAGTATTCTAAAATTATATATTCTAATACCCTATTCCGGGTATTGAAAAAAACCATATATTTGCGCCGTGGGCTAAGCCCGTGCGGTGGATGAGCCGTGCGGGCCGCCTTGAAGTACAATTCTCATCAAGCGACGGGTAGAATCCTTTGCGGACGACTTAAATACATGACGGGGTATTATAAGTGGCAGAGTGGCCTTGCTGCCACGATCCACTGAGATTCAGCCCAGCGTCGCTCAGATTCGTCCCCCCCCCCCCCCAAAGTATCCCACCCAAGTACTTGTCCCACCCACAACTCCAACCCACTGAGGCATTACTCTAACCCATGTAAGAGTCCAACCCAATTCAAGCAACTCCAACCCATGTTACTCCAACCCCTAGGTACTAGTCCAACCCAAACAACTCCAACCTAAGCTTGGACTTGTACTAGTCCATCCCAACTCAAGCAACTCCAACCCAAACTTGGACTGGTACTTGCCCACCCCAACCCAAGCAACTCCAACCCAAACTTGGACTGGTACTTGCCCACCCCAACCTAAGCAACTCCAACCCATACCAGGACCGGCGCTTGCCCACCCCAAGTCAAGCAACTTCATCCCTTACTTGGACGGGTATTTGTTTAGTATTTTTCGTGTTTAGATTGAGAGTTTTTAAAGGACTGCACTTTTTGGGGTTATTTTTCATGTATTTAATCAAGTAATTTCGGTTATAGATCGAATACTTGAAAAACCCAGTTTCGGGTATTAAAAAAGATAGGTTCCGGATATGGAACTTGTTCCGGTTTTCAGGTTTTAGTGGGTACAAACTGGGTACGGGTTTTGATACTGAAATGCATACTCTATCCGTACCATACAGGTAGGGTCGGATACGAGTTCGGATAGTAAAAAACCCAGGTATAATAAAACCTAGATGCAGTTTGGGTTTTTTTGCATCTCTCCATGGTAGAGGTGCACAAAAAACCCGATCCCGAAACCGGACCCGAAAAAAACCCGGAACCGGTTATTTTAATACCCGACCCGTACCCGACCCTACCCGTAGGGTACGGATAGAGTATGCATTTTGGCACTAAAACCCGAACCAGAACTAGACCCGATTTGTACCCGGTAATACCCGAAAACCTGAACCGGTTCATACCCGGAACCAGGTTTTTCCAATACCCGAAACCGGGTATTTCAAATACCCGATGTATACCCGAAAAATACCTTAAAAATACACGAATAATACCCTAAAAAGTGCAAACATTTGAAAAAAAATCCAATATATACATGAAAAATGCCCGGAAAACCCGTAAATAGGGTATTCAATACCCGATAATAGATATTCAAATACCCGGTTCTATACCCGACCCGAACCCGATACATAGGGTATGGTTTTTAGAAACAATACCCGACCCGAACCTGACCTGGGTATTACCAATACCCAATCATACCCGAACCTAGTTCCATACCCGAACCCGGGTATTTAAAAAACCCGATTTGTGCACCTCTACTCCATGGTATCGTATCATCGGGTTAAAAAGCCGGTGTCTTTAATAGCACCCAGCCAGGCTTCACTTGAGGCCCAACTTAAAAAGTCTTTCGGCCCTTTACTGGCCTGCATCGTATATATATATTAAAAAGAAAAAAAGAAAAACCAGTAAGGTTGGTTGGAGAGAAAGAGAATAATATAAGAAAGAAACAAAATAATACCCCCCATTCATTCCGATCAGCTTTCAGTAGACGATGGATCCAGAATCAAGAAACAACAACAACACAGCTACTAAGGACGAGTCGAATTTGAAGCCTCCGTCTAAAGATCCGAAGAAGAAAGACGAAGATCTCGTAACTAATTAATTGTTTTGTTTTCGTATTTAGGTTTAACCATTATTATTAATAATTGATTATGTGATTCTTTTAGTCGGAAGAGGATTTGGCGTTGAAGCAGCAGTTGGAGCTGTATGTTGAAAGAGCTCAGGATGCTAACCCAGCCTTACAAAAGAATGCTCTTGAGAGCATGAGGTACTACTTTTTTTTGTAATCTTATTATTATTTGTCATATTATTATTTCATTTAGATTTGTTACTTATGGTTAGGGCTTTAGATTGCTTTATCTTATACAGTCAGAAACATGTTATTGCATCATATAATTTAGCACTAATAATTCAGTATGCTATTCTACCATTAACGATTTAACCTTTTGAAACTTTCAAAACACTAACAACCGTAGCAAGTTGGAACTGATTAAGACTTAAAACACTAACACTGAACATTAAAAGTTGATAATTAAGACTTAAAACTGGAATACGGGAATATTAGTAATATATCAGTCAACTATCGCTGATATATTATCGGTACCGATATTCTGACCGATATTTTTCCAAGAGACCGATAACCAATGTATCACCGATAGGTTTGGTTCACTTAAAAGGTTGCCATATACAGATTCACATTCTTATTTGAAACTTTTACGATATTACCATATACATGTGAAAATGATTGAAGTTGTTATGCTTAAATTTTTATTCTTGGCTTGTAGGCAAGAAATCAGGATGTCTACAAGTTCCATGACTTCGGTTCCAAAGCCACTGAAGTTTTTACGGCCACATTATGGAACTTTGAAATCATTTTACGAGACAATGCCAGATTCTGATGTAAAGGTATCTCTTTTACTTTGTCAATATAAGTTATTATTATTTTTATTGTTTGATGTTTCTGATCAGCTTTATTTTTTATGCAGAAATTGCTTGCAGATATACTATCAGTTTTGGCTTTGACAATGTCTGCAGAGGGTGATCGGGTAAGGGAGCCATCTACATATATTAATTTACTTTTTATTTATTGTATTTTAGTTCTCGTTTGATTATTATGTTTTTGCTAATGTTGTTTTCTGCATTTTTCTATCAGGAGAGTTTGAAGTATCGATTGCTGGGTTCTGAAGGTGATATTGGTTCCTGGGGTCATGAGTATGTTAGGTAATTAATTCTTTTTGTAAATTGTAATTATTATATTATATACAATATATGTGTTTATGGGCTTTAAGGGGATAGATCGCTAAACTTTGTGTTATTTGTTGAAGGCTATGTATCATCATGTTATATGTGAAATGTTACAATGTGACGATGCTTTCATCTTCCATATCTTCTGCGTTTTTTTGTATTGATCTATTGTCTTGCTACAGAAATATTTGTATCTAAGAATCAACTATACAAATCATATATTTTTTAGATGACTTTTACTTGATTAGTTAGTGTGAATGTCTGGTCACTGATTATGTCATCTCTGTAGGAATTTGGCTGGTGAAATTGCACAAGAGTATTCAAAAAGAGTGGTACTGTTTCTACTTAAAAACAACTTCATCTCTTTATTATTGTCTTCGTGTGTAGTTATTTGTTTCTTGATTTGTGCCAATTTAGAATGAGGAAGCAAACGTGGATGATCTAATAGAGCTTGTAGAACAAATTGTTGCCTTTCACATGAAGGTATGCCTTATATATTTTGCTTGTCTATTTGAGTTGTAGTTTACTGTGTCGTTTTGTTGATTATTTGTTTTTTATCCTTTTGTCTTATCAAAACATTTATTTGTTTCTATAACTTTTTTCACATTGCAGCATAATGCTGAACCCGAGGCTGTCGATCTTTTGATGGAGGTATTTTGTTTTATAATTTTTGACATATATGATCTACTGGTTATAAAGATCAATATGATACTTACCTTTGAATAAATTCAGGTTGAATTTCTTGATCTACTAGTGAAGCATGTCGACAAGACAAATTACAAAAGAACTTGTTTGTACCTGACAAGTTCAGCCAGGTAAGCTACAGAGTTTAGATTGATTGTATAGTTCATGTTGCTTAGAGTCTTAGACCTTTGATTTGTATATTTTTGTCTAGTCTTTTGATTTCATTATTTCTGCGTTCTTATATGATGTATGTGCGCTAATGAACTTTGTATGATTTTTTTTTTCAAAATTTTTAGATACCTTCCTGGACCGGATGACGTGTCAGTTTTGGAAATTGCATACACAATATACAAACAATTTGAAGAATTTCCAAGTGCACTTCAGATTGCACTCTATCTTGACAACATGCAGGTTTGCATTTCATTATTATTTTGATGTATTTTTATAATTTGATATATTATGAATAAGTGAGCTTTTCTTCTATTCAAGTTGTGTTCTGATACTTGATTGGATGTTTCTTTGACAGCATGTGAAGCAGGTTTTTACTTCTTGTCCTGATCTCTTGCGCAAGAAGCAGTTCTGTTACATTCTCGCTCGACAAGTAAGCATGAATTTTATATCCCCTTGAACTTATTTTACTTCAGTTAAGTAGTATTTTTATTTTGCAATGTAATGATTGTGTGATCATACTGTGCAGGGAATAAGTTTTGAGCTTGATGAGGAGATGTGTGCTGATGATGAAGAGAGGGAGGCCTTGCAAGAAATTGTCAACAACACTAAATTAAGTGAAGGTTATCTTACCCTTGCTCGAGATATTGAGGTTATGGAGCCCAAATCTCCTGAAGATATTTATAAGGTTTAAATTTTTGATCGTGATATCTATTAAGTTGTAATAATATAGAACTAAATTTCAATCATGATCAATCATAAGTTAAATAATGTTTGTTTCTTTTATCAGGCACATTTACTTGATGGTCGCGCTAGTGCTGGTGCTAGTGTTGATTCAGCCAGACAAAATCTGGCAGCAACTTTTGTAAATGCGTTCGTGAATGCTGGTTTTGGTCAGGTGGATTATTTATCTATATACATATTATTTTTTATCGTTGCATATTTTATAATAATTTGTGCTTTTTTCCATCCTGTTTATAGGATAAATTGATGACGGTAGCTTCAGAGACGTCAACTGGAGGTTCTTCTAACTGGCTTTTTAAGAACAAAGATCACGGGAAAGCAAGTGCTGCTGCAAGTTTGGTACGTAAAAACTGTCAAATTTCTCCTCTTAATTGCATAATTACATGATATGAACTGTAATTCTTGTTTGTACTGTTATAGGGAATGATTGATCTTTGGGATGTTGACACTGGTCTTGCCCAACTTGACAAGTACTTTCACAGCAATGATAATCATGTCATAGCTGGTGCGTTATTAGGTGTTGGGATTGTCAACTGTGGCATCAAGAATGACTGTGATCCCGTGAGTATTCTTTAGATTTACTTTCTAAAGCATTGTTTTCGTGACATTATTTTTTATGTCAATTTTTTGGTTCTTTTCAGGCCTTGGCACTTCTTGCTGATTATCTGGATAAAGAAGATGCTTCTATTAGAATTGGTGCAATAACTGGTCTTGGTTTTGCATATGCTGGCACTCAAAATGAACAGGTTTTTTATAAAACACTTAATTTTTCCATAAAATTTGTTCTCTTTGGATTCGTATATAATTAGATTTAATAACTTTTTAGATCCGTGACAAGTTGACTCCAATTCTTGGAGACCCGAAAGCACCACTAGATGTTATTGCTTTCACTGCAATTGCTTTAGGTTTGGTGTATGTTGGTTCTTGTAATGAAGAGGTGGCTCAGGCAATAATCTTTGCGCTTATGGACCGAAGCGAGTCAGATTTGGGAGAGCCACTCACCAGACTGTTACCTCTTGGGTTAGGTCTTCTTTACCTTGGGAAACAGGTAAGAAGATATGCAGTTGATAGAAGTCTATGAATTCGAGTTTGTGTTGCAAAATTCAATTTCTAACAAGCAGTAAATTTGAAATTTGTTTGTATATTACAGGATAGTGTGGAGGCTACTGCTGAGGTGTCGAAGACATTTAATGAAAAGATCAGAAAGTATTGTGATATGACTCTGTTGTCTTGCGCCTATGCTGGGACAGGAAACGTTTTGAAGGTAATCTACTGTTCTTAAAGATTTTTCTGCATAACCTATGCATTGAAATTGTAATTGAAATTGGTAATATGCTTCTTTTTTTGTTTTCATAGGTTCAACACTTTCTTGGTCAATGCGCACAACACTTTGAGAAGGGTGAAACTTTTCAAGGTCCGGCTGTACTAGGTATTGCCATGGTAGCAATGGCTGAGGAACTAGGGCTCGATATGGCAATTCGTTCATTAGAGCATCTGTTACAGTACGGGGAACAAAATATCAGAAAGGCTGTTCCATTGGCTCTTGGTCTTCTCTGCATATCAAATCCAAAGGTATGACCAAATCTGCTTGTTAATAATAGTAGTAACAAGAATAATTATAAGAAAGCATACTCATTTGGTTTTGATTGATTAGGTCCATGTTATGGATACACTGAGTCGACTCAGTCACGATGCTGATTCAGAAGTTGCTATGGCAGCAGTTATCTCTTTGGGATTGATAGGTGCCGGAACCAATAACGCTAGAATAGCTGGCATGCTTCGAAATCTTTCAAGTTATTATTACAAAGAAGCCAATCTTCTCTTCTGTGTAATCGACAAATGCTCTTCCACTGTTGTAGTTGCATATTTATAGATACATATTTTAATATTTTACTTTGTTTTTTGTTGCAGGTGCGAATTGCTCAAGGTTTTGTACACATGGGGAAGGGTTTGTTGACCCTTGCTCCTTATCACTCGGAGCGATTTTTATTATCCCCGTAAGTAGAGTTTACTTGTAACATAATTTTCTACTTTTTAATTATTATGATGAAGCATTTTTATACATGTTTTTCTTGGCAGTACGGCTCTGGCTGGACTTGTGGTACTACTTCACGCGTCACTTGATATGAAAGCAATCATTTTGGGAAAATATCATTATGTTCTCTACTTTGTAGTTTTGGCTATGCAGGTTTGTGTCATTGTTTTGTTCTCGTTTTTTTGTTATCACAAGATGGTAATTAACTAATTATGTTTGTGATTGTTTGTTCAACAGCCTAGAATGTTGCTGACTGTTGATGAAAATTTGAAACCTCTCTCGGTACCGGTTCGGGTGGGTCAGGCTGTGGATGTTGTGGGCCAGGCAGGTCGGCCCAAGACAATTACTGGGTTCCAGACCCATTCCACCCCTGTTCTCTTGGCTGCTGGGGATAGGGCTGAACTTGCAACAGAGAAGTACTATTACTTCTACAGCTTTATTGACTCTTATAGTGGATTGTAAAAGCATATGTTCTAATATTCTAATATGCAGGTATCTTCCTCTCTCCCCTATTTTAGAAGGATTTGTTATACTGAAAGAGAACCCAGATTACAGAGAAGAAGCCTAGATACAGATTATTCAGGGTTAACAAGACAGGATTTACTGGAAGTCTCAGGTAACGGGCTGCCATGTGCCCGATTATGATGGTAATGAAGTTGTATCTTGTTTTGTGACTCGAGCTTAGGTTTTGAGGCAATTTCCGACATGTTGGACGATGGTTTGAATATGTTTTAAGTTGTGTTTAATGTTGATGTTAAATTAGATATACGTTTTGCTTATGAACTAGCTATTATGAAGTTGTATGCCCATTTTTCTTAAACGAAGCAGATGACCTCTATTGCCAGTTGTGATGTCTGTTATATCCGTTAACAAAGCCTGGACATGCTTAGCAGATACAAAGGGTTTATGTTGTGTCATGCTCTGATATTAATGCATATTATTTATAGCACCCGATAACTATACACAAACCACTACTGGTTAGTAGCAGCTGGCCCATCTAGAAACCTTCTGGCTTTATCATCAATCACAACGAAGCCTGCTTAGTTTCATGCACTACTATGTTTTGTTGTGTTATTTACAATGAATTTAACAATGGTGTTCAAATTTCCACCTGATGCTTAACTAGTGATCAGGTTTATATGATGAACATTAACTTGCATGGTTGGGACAGAAAGTAGTTTTATGTCAACATTGAGAACAAAATGGAACTTGTTTTTGTGTAGTAGCTAAATGACAATAGAGATTGGCTGCAAGTAAATAAACTTTTGAGGGCATAGTGTTTTAAGGGGCCTGTACTGCGAAGACAGAAAATTAAGACTTGAGACAGGACCATGTTTTGTGCAGTTCAGCCGGTTGTTTTAAATAGTGGTGTGACTGTGGGGAAGGTTAGACGTGCACAAAAAAACCGGTTCCGGAACCTAACTGGTGGAACCGAACCGGAACCGGTTCCAGTTCCAACCCGGTTGGAACAATACCCGGTTTGGGTATTTTTGTACCCGAAAATCGTACCCGGTTCTCCTATTTGTATGTCAGTACCAGTTCCAACCCGGTTCTTAATTGGAACCGGTTCGGTTCGTACCCGGAAAAACCGGTTCCGACGGGTTTTTTTTGAAGAGTCAAACAAAAGTCAAACTAGCCGTTGGAACCGGTTTTTTAGACACCAATTAGCCGTTGGAACCGGTTCCAACGGTAATATAGCCGTTGGAACCGGTTTTTGAGACAATAGATCCGTTGGAACCGGTTCCAACGGTAATATAGCCGTTGGAACCGGTTTTTGATGCCCAAACCTATATATAACTTGTTTCCATTACTTGTTTCACCACCAAACTCAAAAACAAACTAAAATACTACTCCTTTAGCAAACCCGTTCCTTTACCCGACCATCCAACTAAATATTATTATGGCACCCATCAAAAAAACTAACAACAAGGCTAAGAAGAGTGTTTTTGTTGCCCCCGTTCCTGTTATGGAGGACCCAAGGGTTGTTACGGTAGTCAACCATAACCGCAACCAAGACATATGGAAGAATTGGGATTTGATTGTGGATGACGAAGGTTATCAAAAGGCTCGTTGCAAACTATGTGGTTCAATATTAAAGCACGATTCCAACTTTACTTTGAGAAAGCACATAGAGAAGCCATATTGCAAGGCGTTGAAAGGGATTGGCGCGACCGATCAAATTGACTTGGGTAAAGATGGTACACTATTTCGTTACAACACGACTCAAGTTCAAGATAGAATGGCAAAGTTCGTTATTCAACGAGGTTTGCCGTTTAACCACTTTGGTGACCCAGAGTTGACGTCGTTGATTCGCGAAACTCTACAACCGAGATACACACATGTAAGTCGTACTACCTTAAGACGTCATTGTATCAGGTTGTGGGAGTGTGCTAAAAAAGAGTTAATCGAGTCTTTTCATTCTTTAGAAGCCATGGTTAGTTTAACTACCGATGTTTGGTCGGCACCACACGGGTTGCCCGAATCATACATATGTGTCACCGCTCATTGGGTTGATCCGGTGACATGGCAATTGATGAAACGCACCATCGCTTTTGAAAACTTCCCGTTCCCACATACCGCCGAAAAATTGTTTGAATTACTTGATGAAGTTATAACGACTTACAACTTGAGAAATAAAATATTTTCGATTTCGTTTGACAACGCTTCAAACAATACTAAGGCGGCTGAAAAATTTATCATTAAATATTCACCACCTTGTTTCGGGGATTTTTTTCATGTCCGATGTGTTGCACATATCATCAACTTGGTTGTTCAAATAGGTATTGACAATGAACACATTTGTGATGATTTAAAATACTTTAGACTTATGTTACAAGATGTCTTCAAAAGTGGTAAAAGAAGACATCTTGAATATAAGAACTATTGCAAGTCGGTTGAAAGAAAGTATTTGGGGCCGAATTGGGACGTTCCAACCCGTTGGAACTCAACTTGTCATATGTTAAAGTGTGCTTTTGCCCAACGCCAAACTTTACAAGCTTTTCATAACAATCTTGTTGAAGAACGCGAGGCCGATATGTTTCCGGAAAGTGTTTGGGTCCAAGTCGGTTATTTGTTGGAGTATCTTGATGTGTTCAAAAAGTCAACAACAAAATTATCGGGAGTCTATTACCCTACTAGTTGTTGGGTTTTGCAAGAATTGTACTATATGTCTTGTGTTTTTAAAAGCTTTGCGGAGAAGAACAAACTCTTCGAAAATATTGTTGCGGTGATGAAAGAAAAGTTCATAAAATATTTTGAAATCATACCGCCGGTCTTTACTTGTGCCGCCGCATTAAACCCCTATTGGAATGTTAATGGGGTTGAAACAACGATTGAGGAAATATTCGACAACTTAGGTATGCACGAGATTGACCCGAAGTTGTCGATGGAAGCGAAGGACAAGTTCAACAAAAACCTTCAAGACCTTTATGACCATTATTTTCAAATGTATGGTCCAAGCACGAGATCGTCTTTTGTGAAAAAAACAACAACTGGTAGGCCGTGCAATGACCCACTTATAAACTTGATGAATGGGATTCATGAATCGGCATCTAAGAGGCAAAGAGGAAACACACCAAGTAGCGAACTTGGTCGATATAGTGGAGCAAACTATGTTGAGGGCGCAACGGTCGACGAAATTCGCAATATTGATTTGTTGGCTTGGTGGAAAGGTAAACAAAACGAATTTCCCATTCTATCCGCCATGGCTCGTGATTTGCTTGCCGTACAAGCCTCAACGGTTGCTTTGAAGACGAAATACCAATAGAGCGTCATATTCATGATGAGGAGGCGGAGGACGGGGTTTCTTCTGATAACGAAGACGAGGGTGAAGACGAGAATGAAGACGAAGAAGAGTTGTAATTATTTGTTTTGGTAAAATTATTTGTAACTTGTTCAACTAATATTTAGTTTTGATTTGTTTTATTATAATTACTTTTGTTACTCATGATTAATTTTTGTTACTTTTTTAATAACGACGAACATTTTATTTATTTAAAAACTAACTATTACAAACATTATTAAAACATAAACGATACTAAACATAACAACTAAACATAAAAAACAAAGTCCGTCGTTTTAATCCGGGAATACTTATTTTTGGGTTGTAGAGCCGGACGACTCTCCCACTTCCGTTTTTTTAGCTTCCAATCTTCTTTTCTCTCGACAATACTTATTCGTATGTTTTCGTAATGTCGAGTTGGACCCTGCTTTAAGAAACTTCGAGCAATATTTGCAACGTGCCAACTCATGTGAGTCGGTCATGAGATACAAATCGTAATGAACCCAAATATCGGGGCATCTTGTTGTTTCGATCACCATAACAACGTCATCATTGGTTGCCATTTGTTGTTGGTTTAAGGTTAATTGTGGTTTGGAGTGTGTTTTATAGTTTTGGAAGTGGTTTAACAAGTAAACAAACAAACCTTGCTATTCATAGTAAGAAAATAACCTATTTATAGTTAAAAAACCGGTTTCAACGGTCAAAAACGGCTATATAGCCGTTGGAACCGGTTCCTAACGGCTCTAATTTTTAAATTTCAAAAAAAACCGGTGGAACCGGTTTTTACGTAAAAACCGGTTCCGGTTCATACCCTACCCGGTTCTTAAAAGTTCGCATATCTGGGCATCGGTTCGGGTCGGGAACCGAACCGGTTCTTGATTGGAACCGGTGCCATTTTACAACCCGGTGTAAAAAAACCGGTTTGGAACCGGTTCGGGTTTTCCATTTGAACCCGATTTGTGCACCTCTAGGGAAGGTGTTGGGTCCCATGAATGAAGTATTTTAATTTCTTGTTACCTGTATATATCAAGTGGTTTCTTAACAAAAAAGCTAAGCTAAATTACATGCATGTTAGCCATAGTCATCTATGCTTAATTTAATAATTAAAAAATAAAGAAAGTGATGACTTTGTGATATTATCTGAATTTATTTATTGACAAGTGTTAACAAAAGATTATTTAATTTGGAGAAAGATACATATACATAACTATTAAAGACATTGACCTTGATCATGTCATGTATGACCATGATTTACTAGGTATAAAATTCAATTAGCACCCATTGAACTCGTTTCGATATGACATACAAGTTCTTTCTAAGTTTGACCAGTATTACAATACATCCACAACCCTAGAAATATGTGTATTTTTTTCAATATTTAGAGGTAACTTGTATGTATTTTTTTAATTTCTAAAATTTTATGATCACATTACATTTGGTTTTGTCTTTATATGATTAGTTGTCATCAACATGATATGTGTAAGAGTTTACGGATAATGCTACTTAAGTTTATTAATTAAACCCCTTTATCCTTTATTATAATCTAGTTAAGAATTTTGAGTGGATAACCAGATACAAAATGAAGTTTTTAAGGATAAATTGAGATAATACACATTTTAAAAATAATTTGATCTTGTGTCTTAGCTTGTCTTTTTCATTTGTCTTTCTTTCTAGATATGGCGCTGGTTACTTTCTAAGTGCTCAAATTTTTTTTTCTATCATTCTTATTTTAATTTATCTTATGCTACTAGTAAATACTCAATGTCGTAAAAATATATCTCATTTAAGAACAATCTGTCCATTTTCTAACAAAGTTGTAAGATTTCTCTAATCAACCTTGTGATAACAAATAGCGAGTGTCATATCACCATTTTTAATATTTAGTTTATATGAATGTTGGTTACCTACTTTTCAATTTTTATAGAGGTAGGATACCAAAAAGACCCAAATACCTTTAAGGAATACCCGCGGGTCAATCAGAAGTCCCTCATAAGGCACCCGCGGGACATACGAATCATCCGCATAAATCATCTGAGGAAGAAACACCCCCATAGCACATGCGGAAGCATCCTGGCAACCTCAAAAGTCGTCCGCAAGAAGGAATACCCTTCCGCATAAATGACCACGATGTAATGCCCCGGGACAGCTGTTATAAACTAATTACCTTCTAGAAGATCTTTCAAAGATGCTTTCTTGAGCAATACGTGATCACTCAGCCAATTAGCTAGTGACACGTGACAAGGCCGTTATAACCGTGCACATGGCCAATATTACCCCATTAACCAATAATAGGGCGACACGTGTCCAGGTTGTTATATATGCACATGCAACGTATAAGTTTAACTATCATATAAGGACACGCGTCCAGACGGTTATGAGACATCTTCTAAAAAGGGACAGCTGGCCCAATCACTTCCCTACACCCTTCGGATATAAATACCCTATCAATCATCATGAGGTATTCATTCACTCCCACTGCACTTTCTCAATTTACTTAAGTACTTTATTCTCGTCAGAGCTGTACTTATTCTCACGCCGGAGGGTGGTTACGGGAAGACCCCCGCTCTTGTCCTTCCCGTAATGAGCTCACGGTGTTCTGTTTTGCAGGGTTCACGTCATTGGACTTTGGGAATTGTATTCATATCGTATTGGCAGTTAACCGTATCCTACCTTGTGGATCCATTGGATCTAGGACCCATTAATTGGGAGTAGATCCGTGTTTCTTCAATTTTATTATGTGTAATGTAAAGATGATTAGTATGAGTATACTTGAATATCTAATCTAATTATACTATTAAAGCAATATGCTTTATGTCAAAATCTCCTCTTTCTATTGGTTGATGACTATACTTACCATGTATATCAATGGCTTCTCTATTTTTCATCTTAATAAAATAAATCAAAAATATATTTACATAAGATTCATCAATGCTATTAAAGTATTTTCTTTCATTTTCATTAAATGTTTAATTTTGAATTTTGAATATTTTATAATTATGTTTGAACTTAATAATTCTCCATATAATTATGTTTTATAACTAATTTAATTTTATTATTTTTGGTTTATTTCATTCACAACCTTTTTTTCTTTACATCAAGCTTAATTTTTTTTATATAATAGATATAGATAATATATAATATATGGATTTAATATATAAGAGATTACGGATTTAATATAGAGATTTGTGATTTTAAATATTCTAATTGATTATATTGGATTTAAATCAAATAATATACAATAATTGATTTTAGTGAATATAGTAAAACTTAATGATGGTTAATCATAACAAATATACGTAACAAATAATCAAATCAAATGATATACAGATTGGTGATTTGACCTATTGACTGATTTAAATAATTGGTGATTTATAATAACAAAATTGATTATATTGGATAAATTAAAACACTAGACATCATAGTATCCGGCGCACGTTAATAAATAGATACAAAATTAGTAACTTTTATTTTCACACCTTATATGAATTACATTACAATTGATGTTTAAATGTTTAAATATAGTCAACTTTTTGATTAAATAACATTACATGTATACTAATCTAATTTTGTAACATTGCATTTTAGTAAATTCAAAATTTGAAAATCCATTAATTACGATTTCCATTCTATTCGTTCTTATTATAAGTTTTTTGAAAATTTATGAAATTTCCTACATTTTTATTTCTAATTAATTACCTGTATACCTTCCTAGATTAAACGATTTCCATTCTATTCGTTCTTACTATAAGTTTTTTGAAAATTTTTGAAATTTCCTACATTTTTGTTTCTAATCAATTACATGTATACCTTCCTAGATTAAAAAGTCTCCCATAATTCGTCCCAATTAATTAAATATTTTATTAACCATCCTTAAGATTTACTATAAATACAAATGCTGATCTATTGACTGATTTAAATAATTATTGATTTTAAATATTCTAATTGATTATATTGGATTTGATAATTAGTGTTCAATTGTATTCAAATTCTGTTAATGTTAATACATAAAAACAATATTAGTAACTTTTATTTTCACACCTTATATAAATTACATTACATAATATATGGTGTTATAATTGATGTTTAAATGTTTACATATAGTCAACATTTAGATTTATATTACGGATTTAAATTCAAATTTTGAAAATTCCATTAATTATGATTTCCCTTTTATTCGTTCTTACTAAAAGTTATTTGAAAATTTTTGAAATTTCTTAAATTTTTGTTTCTAATCAATTAACTATATACCTTCCTTCTATGAATGAGTCTCCCATAATTCATTTCGTATAAATACGTAACTTTGATAGGGTAATTTTACACCATCAAACCCTATTTAGCAAAAACGATTAGCCTTGTGCCAAAGGTTTTTATTTTGTGTTGTTTTTATTATATCGTCCATTTTTGTATTCATATTTCCGGTAATGTTTTATATTTATTTTAATTGCCATATAATTTTTTTATAATCTTTTTAGGTTGTAAATCAAAATTCAAGATTGAATTAATATGTTGAAGTTATTACAGTTTTCCGGTAAGGTTTTATATTTATTTTAATTTTTATATTACTTTGTTATAATAACTTTAGATTCTATATCAAAATTCAAGATTAAACTGATAATTTTCCATTTTTGTTTGTATTTATATTAATATTTATATGATTTTTTCTTATAATCTTTTTAGGTTATATATCAAAATCGAAGATTCAAATGAGATTTTCACTATTTCCTTTTTCCGGTAACACGATTCAAATTTCCGGCTTTAAGTTATAACATCAATTTTACATTTTATCACATGATTCAAATCTTCCATAATTTGTAATATATTTATTATATGATATTAATATTAGTATTTAATTTTATCATTTCAGGTTATTGTCCCCAACTTGGTATAGCTAATTTCATGGATTGAGAATTGTTTGATAAGATGTCTTTTATTTTTACTTAATATTGATTTATATTTATGTTAGTATTCATGTATTTATTTATTTTTCACAATTTATGTAATTTAATTGATTATTATATAATCCCGAAATGAAATTTAGTTTATTATTCTATAACACATTAAATTATCTATAGTAAGATAATCAATCTTATATTGTTATTGGTCAAAGTCCAATTATATTGAATATGTTTAAATAACATTTACATATTTGATTATATTGAATAGGTTTAAATAACAACAATTTGAATAAATTAACGATTTGACTCAATTTGACCAAATATTGAATAGGTTTAAATAAAATTTACATATATAAACATAATTCTCATTTCTAATTTGACTAATTTTTTTCAACCCTTTTTATTTTTTTGAATACCATTCATAAATATAAACTCATTTCATAATTATTCAATATTCATGCATTAAATAAAAAAAATATTAGTTTCTTCTAAATATTTAAAGTTATTGTGAATTTAATGTCAATTTTAACTAAATTCCTTAAGTGAATAATAAAAATTATTTATTTGAACCATTTTGAAATTTGAATTCTTGACCACTTACAAAAATAGGTTATATAGTTAATAATCCGGTGCTCACGTACATTATGGAATCTTTAATACATTTGACCAATTTAATATGTCTACATTATAATTTTTTAATTACTGTGTTTTAATTAAGGTAACCAATAAATTATTATTGTTAATTAATTAATGTATTTACGTTTTTATAAAGATTGTTATAATACGTGTTTTAGTTAGGTTAGGTGATATAATGTTTTAAACACGATTAACTACAATATATTTTAACTATCAAAAAAACACGAGGCTCACAGTTAGATGTCAATCTTTACATGTTGAAGAGATAAAATAATTTGCGAATTGACTATTGGATATAGGTGAAGGGAATTTGGGGGGGGGGGGGGGGGTTAATTGACGACAGATGAATGTACAATATCCGATGATCTTCTAATTAACAATTCATTATATCCAATATCTGATTTAACAGACTTTGTCTATCCTTCGAATTTAGACAAGTTCTATTAACTTACTTTCGAGGACGGGAAATATTGTCGTTTGAAATTATATGTGTTTATTAGGCGATTTCATATATTTCCACCCGTGACGCCCACGGGACAATAACCTAGTTAGTCAACATAATATTAATAATAACACGTAATTTGGCATAAAATTCAAAGAAAGCCCATCTAACGCGTGTCAATAAGATCCAAAGACACAAATTCAGCCATAATATCCGCAAACCAAAACTAGAAAAATCACAATCAAAACCCTTTGTATAGTTTCCTTAAAAACATAAACCCTTTTTCAGAATAGGAAATTTAAAAATAAAATGTAACATGACAATCTGGAACAAAGGCAAATTCAAACCGCCGAATTAATAATAAAAGTCGACTCACTCCCTCACGCGAATCCCCGGTCCCACCTCTATCTTTTTCACTCCAAATCCAACATCCAACCCGCATATCAATAGACAATAATATATTATATTATATTATTCCTATTGTATCAATTCAATTCAATTCAAAATCAAACCCATTCAACCCTACACCCAGATCCACATGACTCACCGGCACCGTCCTCCGCCGTCAGACCACCAACCCACCTACAACATCATCCCTATCCACAACCTACTCGCCGACCACCCTTCCCTCCGCTTCCCCGAGGTACGCGCCGCCACCTCCGCCCTACGCGCAGTCGGCGACCTCCGAAGGCCACCCTTCGTCCCATGGCAGCCACACTACGACCTCCTGGACTGGCTCGGAGCCTTCTTCGGCTTCCAGTCTCACAACGTCTCCAACCAGCGCGAGCACATCGTCCTCCACCTCTCCAACGCCCAGATGCGACTCCAGCCGCCGCCGGACAACATCGACACCCTCGACCCCACCGTCCTACGCAAGTTCCGCCGGAAGCTGCTTAACAACTACACCCACTGGTGCTCTTTCCTCGGCGCCAAATCCAACATCTGGATCTCCGACTCCCGCCGGCAGTACTCTGACTCCGACCACCGTCGTGAGCTTCTGTATGTCTCCTTGTATCTGCTAATATGGGGCGAGTCGGCCAATTTGAGGTTTATGCCAGAATGCATCTGTTATATCTTCCATCATATGGCCATGGAGTTAAACAGAATACTAGAAGATTATATTGACGAGAATACCGGGAGGCCGGTTTTACCCTCCATTTCCGGCGAAAACGCCTTTCTGGACCGTGTCGTCAAGCCCATTTACGACACCGTTAGAACCGAGGTCGAGTTTAGTAGGAACGGGACCGCGCCGCATTCCAACTGGCGGAACTACGATGATATAAACGAGTATTTTTGGAGCAGGAGGTGTTTTGATAAACTCAAGTGGCCGATTGATATCGGGAGTAACTTTTTCGCGACAACGAGCCGTGGGAAGCGGGTCGGGAAGACGGGGTTCGTGGAGCAGAGGTCGTTTTTGAATTTGTTCAGGAGCTTT
Organism: Bidens hawaiensis; assembly: GCF_021521415.1. Lineage (NCBI taxonomy): Eukaryota > Viridiplantae > Streptophyta > Magnoliopsida > Asterales > Asteraceae > Bidens > Bidens hawaiensis. Next base: position 1,723,386 of record NW_027491152.1, on the reverse strand, counting down.
GACAAGCTGTGGATTATGTTGTTTATGTTCTTACAGGCTGCGATTATTGTGGCGTGGAGGGATGAGAAGACGTATCCGTGGGAGTCGTTGGAGGATAGAAGTGTTCAAGCCAAGGTTTTGAGTGTGTTTATTACGTGGAGCGCGCTGAGGCTTTTACAAGCGGTTCTTGATGTCGTGATGCAGTATAAGCTTGTGTCGAGAGAGACGATGTGGCTTGGTGTTAGAATGGTGTTGAAGATTATTACTTCGGTTGTTTGGATTATTGTGTTCCTGGTTTTGTACACCAGGATTTGGAATCAAAGGAATGATGACGGACGTTGGACAGGTGCGGCTAATAAACGAGTGGTGGATTTTCTTGAAGCTGCATTCGTGTTCATCCTCCCGGAGATTTTAGCACTTGCTTTGTTTATTATCCCGTGGGTTCGTAACTTTCTTGAAAACACAAACTGGAGAGGCTTTTACTTGATAACTTGGTGGTTTCAAAGTAAAACGTTTGTGGGTCGTGGGCTTAGAGAAGGTCTGGTGGATAACATAAAGTATACGTTGTTTTGGATCGTGGTTCTCGCTACCAAGTTTATATTCAGTTATTTTCTTCAGATAAAACCTATGATTCAGCCCACGAAAGCCATTTTAGACCTTGATGATGTAAGATATGAATGGCATGAGTTCTTTGGTAATAGCAACCGGTTTGCTGTAGGGCTGTTATGGCTACCGGTTGTGTTGATCTACTTAATGGATTTACAAATCTGGTATTCGATTTACTCTTCGTTTGTGGGTGCGGGAGTTGGGTTGTTGAGCCATTTGGGTGAGATTAGAAATGTGCAACAGTTGAAGTTACGGTTTCAGTTTTTTGCTAGCGCGATGCAGTTTAATCTGATGCCTGAAGAACAGTTGTTGAATACAAGAGGGACGTTAAGGAGTAAGTTTAAAGATACCCTTCATAGATTGAAGCTACGATATGGTCTCGGAAGACCGTTCAAGAAACTTGACTCGAATCAAATTGAGGCCCATAAGTTTGCTTTGATCTGGAATGAAATAATCTTGACGTTTAGAGAAGAAGATATTATTAGTGACCGTGAAGTCGAGCTTCTTGAATTGCCTCAAAATACATGGAATGTTAGTGTTGTAAGATGGCCATGTTTCTTATTATCTAATGAGTTAATTCTTGCTTTAAGTCAAGCGAAGGAATTGGTTGATGCTCCTGACAAGTGGTTATGGTCCAAGATCAAGAAACACGAGTACCGGCGTTGTTCTGTCATCGAAACTTACGATAGCGTCCGCCACTTGCTGCTCACAATCGTACAGTACAACACGCAAGAGCACTCGATTATCACCACAATCTTTCAAGAAATTGATAACTCAATCGATATTGGAAAGTTCACCAAGACGTTTAACATGTATTCTCTTCCAAAGATTCACACCCATCTGATCACACTCGTGGGTTTGCTAATAAAGACCAATCAAGATGTCAACAAAGTGGTCAACATACTACAAGCACTGTACGAGGTTGTTATTCGTGACTTCTTTAGAGAAAAACGAACCATGAATGAGCTGAAAGAAGACGGGCTGGCCCCACACAGACCGCTTTCGGGAGCGGGTTTGCTTTTCGAGAACGCGGTTGAGTTACCCGGCTCAGAAAATGTGAGTTTTTACAGACAGACTCGAAGACTTCACACGATTCTTACCTCACATGACTCCATGAATAATATTCCCGTGAATTTAGAAGCAAGACGACGAATTGCATTCTTTAGCAACTCGTTGTTTATGAACATTCCTCACGCGCCTCAAGTTGAAAAGATGATGGCTTTTAGTGTTTTGACACCGTATTACAATGAAGAAGTGGTTTACAATAGAGAACAGTTAAAAACCGAGAATGAAGATGGGATCTCGACTCTTTATTATTTGCAAACTATATATGCTGATGAATGGGTCAACTTTTTGCAACGGATGAAACGTGAAGGAATGGTGTCGGAAAAGGAGTTGTGGACCACCAAGCTGAGAGACCTTCGGCTTTGGGCTTCGTACAGGGGGCAAACACTGGCCCGTACAGTTCGCGGGATGATGTACTATTACCGAGCTCTTAAAATGCTTGCCTTTCTTGATTCGGCTTCTGAAATGGACATTCGTGAAGGTGCACGGGAGCTCGTCCCGTTAGGCATTGGGGATGATTCTAGTCGCTCTGGCCAGAGTTTAAGAAGAGCCGATAGTACTATGAGTACTATGTTTAAGGGGCATGAGTATGGAACCGCATTGATGAAGTACACTTATGTTGTTGCGTGTCAGATATACGGGACCCAAAAGGCGAAAAAAGATCCCCATGCTGAAGAGATTCTGTACCTGATGAAAAACAGTGAAGCTCTCCGGGTTGCCTATGTTGATGAGGTGCCGAGAAAAGATGGGACACGGGATGTTACAGATTATTATTCTGTTCTTGTGAAGTATGATCAGGAACTGGAAAAAGAGGTTGAAATTTATCGGGTGAAGTTACCGGGCCCGTTAAAGCTTGGAGAAGGCAAACCTGAGAACCAAAATCATGCTCTTATTTTCACTCGTGGTGATGCGGTTCAAACTATTGACATGAATCAAGATAATTACTTTGAAGAAGCTCTTAAAATGAGGAATTTACTTCAAGAATACAAAAGTAAATACGGTATTCGCAAGCCAAACATTTTGGGTGTACGAGAAAACATCTTTACGGGTTCTGTTTCGTCGCTTGCGTGGTTCATGTCAGCTCAAGAAACGAGTTTTGTCACATTGGGTCAACGGGTCTTAGCCAACCCGTTGAAAATCCGGTTGCATTATGGCCATCCCGACGTGTTCGATCGGTTTTGGTTCTTAACACGTGGTGGAATCAGTAAAGCTTCAAGACTGATCAACTTAAGTGAAGACATTTTTGCAGGATTTAACTGCACGTTAAGAGGCGGAAATGTGACCCACCACGAGTATATTCAAGTCGGTAAAGGAAGAGATGTCGGGCTAAATCAAGTATCCATGTTTGAAGCTAAAGTTGCAAGCGGTAACGGTGAGCAAGTTCTTAGTCGAGACGTGTATAGATTGGGTCACCGACTCGACTTTTTCAGAATGCTTTCGTTTTTTTACACGACCGTTGGTTTCTTTTTTAACACGATGATGATTTCATTAACGGTTTACGCTTTCTTGTGGGGCCGTTTATATCTTGCACTTAGTGGTGTTGAGAACTCGGTTGCAGGCGATACCCAAACAAATCGAGCGTTAGGGACAATCTTAAACCAGCAGTTTATTGTCCAGCTCGGTCTTTTCACCGCGTTACCGATGATTGTCGAAAATACCCTCGAGTTAGGGTTTCTTGCAGCCATATGGGACTTCATAACAATGCAGCTTCAACTATCTTCTGTATTCTACACGTTCTCCTTAGGAACCCGTTCTCACTATTTCGGTCGAACGATTCTTCACGGTGGTGCAAAGTACCGTGCAACTGGTCGTGGGTTTGTGGTGGAACATAAGAAATTTGCTGAAAATTACCGACTTTATGCTCGAAGCCATTTCATAAAAGCAATCGAGCTCGGTTTGATCTTAACTGTTTACGCGGGATACAGTCCTGTTGCGAAAGGAACGTTTACGTATATCGCGTTAACGATTTCAAGTTGGTTTCTTGTGGTTTCGTGGATTATGGCTCCGTTTGTGTTCAATCCTTCGGGGTTCGATTGGCTAAAAACAGTTTATGATTACGATGATTTCATGAACTGGATCGGTTTTCGTGGGGGCGTGTTTGCAAAACCCGAGGAGAGTTGGGAAAGATGGTGGTATGAAGAGCAAGATCATTTGAGGAATACCGGTTTATTTGGGAAAATATTGGAAGTTATTTTAGATTTGCGGTTTTTCTTCTTTCAATATGGAATCGTTTACCAGCTTGGTATTGCTGCGGGTAGTAAAAGCGTTGCGGTCTACATACTTTCTTGGATTTATGTGGTGGTGGCCCTTGGGTTGTACTCGGTTATAGTGTACGCGCGTGATAAGTATTCTGCACGAGAACATATATATTACCGGTTGGTTCAGTTTCTGGTGATTGCTCTCGGGATCCTGATAGTAATCGCTTTGTTGGAGTTTACAGAGTTTAAGTTTCTTGATATGTTCACGAGCTTGCTGGCGTTTATTCCGACTGGTTGGGGGTTTCTTTTGATTGCACAAGTGTTCCGGCCCATTTTGGAGAAAACTATAATCTGGGATACTGTTGTGTCTGTAGCGCGCACGTATGATACTATGTTTGGTGTGATTGTGTTGACTCCAGTGGCGGTTTTGTCATGGATGCCGGGCTTCCAGTCGATGCAAACGAGGATCTTGTTTAATGATGCGTTTAGTAGGGGCCTGCGTATTATCCAGATTTTAGTTGGAAAGAAGTCAAAGAGTTGAATTTTGATTAGAGGTAATTAATATATCATATCTTAATCTTGATTGATCTGATGATTTTCAGTTTGAATTATTGCATTTGTGCTGAATTTGATTGCAAAATTTGCAGGTTTGATGTTATTAAGATGAAGGGAGTATAGAAGTGGATATGCAGTGAAGGTTTGATTCTTTTGGTTAGTCTGTGACACATGTACTTATTATGTATGTGAAATGAGAGGACATATAACCGTTTTTTTGAACCATTTTATTGGGTATTTTACTCGGCTTATTATAGTATATGTTCAGTAGCATGATATAGGGTTGGTTCTCTTTGAAATTATTGTAACTGAATTACTTGTTTTGTGCATAGCATACATAGCTTCATTATTGGTTGTTATTTACCTCCAAATTGTGTTTTCTTTATCATCTTGATTATCGCATAAGCTCCAGCTTGGCTCGTTTATCATAACTTTACATTTTATAGTTATTAGATAAATATATGATAATACATTAACAATTATATAAATAATAAATAGTATTGTTTATGGTCCGATTGCGTGCATTTATGAGCTCAATAAGTGAAGCTTAAGCTCGGGCTCGGGCTCGGTAACTAAACAAGTTTATTATCGGGCTATACTCTTGAGCTTATTCAGTTGTTTGAGCTAAAGCTCAATTTAAGTTTATTTACGAGTCAATCTCGAGTAGTTAATTAGCGGCTTGGCTCATTTACACCTCCACCTGATCTTAACAGTATTAGATAGTTTACCTTTTCGTGTTTTACATTTGTCTTGTTTATTAATTTTATATTCTGTTTCTTATACAAGGATTTTTTCTATCATAAAGTTTTTGTAATTACTTATATAATTTGTTTTGTTTTCTACTCAATTACATATATAACCTTCTTGATTATAACTGTTTGGTTTGTGTTGGGGCTCCCATCACGAGTGATGGCAAATGGAACACCGCCGCCACCCCTTTCATCACGAGTGATGGATGGGTTAGCATGAAGGTGATCACGTGTTCAATTCTTTCACTCTCTCTCTCTCTCTATATATATATATATATACACACCTCTAAATACACACCTTTCACTAACATGAAAACCTATATATGTTTGTATGTATACCAAAACTCATCACACTTGACACTACCACCACCCTCACTAAATTCCATCACTAGTGGTGGGATGAGATGGCACAACCAATGGGTGTTTCAAGTGATGGAAAAACAACCACTCCCACCCCCTTAAAAACATATATTTTATAACAAATACTTTTAGTAGTAACATATGTTCTTAATTATCAACTTTTAAAATTAAGTATGTAAAAATTGTAAAAATAAAAGTTTTAACGATGAATAATCATCAGTTCGGTTTCCCCTCTTTAAGTTTTAAGGTTTTATTATCTTGTTCGTTATATGTTTTAGAACGGTCAAAATCATATAACTTAATTAACTATGTTTATTTTGGGTCAAATAAAAAGCTATTATAAATATTTTCAAAACACAGTTTAATTAAAAAAACATCTAAAATCTTTGAAATTTTTTACCAAAATGGGGTGGGTGGAAAATTTATTTACAAAAATAGGTGATTTCAAAAGTATTTACCAAATTAGGTGATTCTTGAAACCTCATTTTCTCATTCCTAACCTCACTGGGCATAAAAACTTTCTATAATTTTATTTTTATCTAAATTAAATAGGCCACAATATTAAATTGAAAAATAAATTTTACATGTTTATTTCTCATCTCGTTTTTATTCAAAGTTTTTAGACTAAGATTTATTATTAGCTCATTCGTTTTATGTTTGTTATGGTAACACTATTATTTATATATGTTTCAAAAACTTTTTGAAAACAATCAAGATAGTTCGAATAAACGTCTTTATAACTTAATGAAGAGAAAAGACTTAGCTCGAAAAAATTATAGGGTTGTTTTAAATGTCCGTGGCTAGCAGCTTGTTTAAAGTTCACTTGATTAAAGTCGATTTGAAAAAAGCTCGATCATACATATGTAAATGAGCCTCACAAAGCCGGCGCAGTTTTGAACCATGTAGTTGTTTTAGTTGAGCTTTTCTATTCCTTAATTTTTAATTTAAAAATGTGTTTTGTATAATTTTTTTTTCTAATACACGTTTCGCATAGTTAAAAACAACATAAGATTTTTTTTATTTAAAAAAAATCATGTATACGTTACTAGTTTTGCACCACCTAGTAAGGAAGCCGTTTACAATAACTCAACTTTTCAAAACAGTTTTTTTTAATATTTAATAATTTGAAGAAAACAAGATGAAATAAAAAAATATTTTTTTATTTTTCAATTCAATAATTTTTTATACTTCTATCTTATTTTAGATAAAAATTTTGTATAGAAAATACTTTTATCCAATAAAAGTAGGAGTGAAAAATAGGGTTTTCAAAAATCACCTAATTTGGTAAATGCTTTTAAAATCACCCATTTTAATAAGTAAATTTTCCACCCACCCTGTTTTAGTAAAAAAACTCTAAAATCTTGTTGAAGCCGAATAATTTGAAGTGTTTGTGTAATATTTATCTATGTGTAACAATTTTAGATAAAAATAAAAAAAGTAACAAATTAGATAGTAAATACATAAAAATGAATGTAAATATACATCAATTAATAATTAGATTCATTTCTCTATTTTTCCGCTTGCAGTTGGGATCTCTTCATAGCAAACATGAAATCATATTGGTTGATTTACAAGCGTGAAAAGTTTGAGCCAATAGGAAAGTATGCAACTGGGATTGGTGCACCTTTTCTTGCCTTGCCCTTTGTTTCGTGATTGCTATCACTGTTTTGAACTTTGCTCGACGCGTCGGTTTTTTCATTTCCATCGTCTACTACTTTGTTTGAACCCAAGAAGCAGCTAAAGAAGCCTGATACAATAGCCATTTTTTTTTCTTGTAGAAACTCGATATACAAAGAAACTGCAATTTGTTGTGAATAATTCTGGAATGTGTTGTTGTGAATGAAACCATGGCCAGTATTCACATATTTATAAGTGAGCATTCGTACAGCTTCTAAGGTGTTTCCAAATGGGACCGATCAAAGAACCTTAAAAAAGGTGTTATTATTGGAAATATTAGTGGTGACTAGCGAGTCACAATATCGAAAAGTTTCTTAAGAAAAAGTCCAATGATCTAACCTTGGCCGCCAAGTAATTGTCTTTATTGAATAAATGGATAAATTACGTGTTGTAGCTAACAAATGAAATCATAGAAAACAATTAAGATCTCGAGTACTATTAGTTCTATGTTATATACTTGGTAATAATTGGTATTGATTAGGTTAATGATGGCTTGCTGCTATATTATTTTAAATTGATTAAGTATCTTACTATCTTATATAGGTTTGTTCTTAGTAATCTATATCTCAAATAGAAATCATGAAGTATAAATCAAACTTATAACCTCGAAGTTTAAAAGAAAAGTTTCGGGTTTTTACTTAGTTTTAGGCATTCAAAATAATTGAACACTTGAACCTGTCACTTATCATAAATACATCGGTTCATACTTCATAGTAAGTTTATTGACTTTCATTTTTTTTTTGAAATGGCAAGCTCTTTATAATTTAATGATTACTTAAAAGAAAACTTGAGTTTAAATATGCTTCCCCAATACCATTGGCGTGAATTCTTTTTGCAAACGAAAAGTAGTACGATTTCACGAGATATACATTTTAAATAATTTCATGAAATTAATATATCAAAATTAGATTAATAAAACTTTTTCACGTAAAATAAAAAAACTATTTAAGTTTTAATAGTATTTAAAAAAAAGAAAGAATTACAGTTCATTTATTATCTACAATATTAATTAAATATAAATAAATTCACAAATTAAATACAATATATATATATATATATATATATATATCTAACTATCTATATAATTGCCTACCATAAAATCCTATGTGTCGCTCTCATGTCGCTCCCCACCCTCTCTAAAGCCACCAAATTACTTGATTTTTGAATGAAGCTCTGTCATTGATTTAGCCCGGTTTTGACCCGTGATACTATTAAACGGGTCATATCACCTCCCTCCATTTATCACGTCGTTCCACGTTAACACATTCCATCCTTTTTTCTTATTCAACCTCATAAAGCCTAATCCATAGCCACCGTCATCTCTTCTCACCATAAGCCTTTAAATCACCCCCCGTTCAACCCAGACGATATCCTCTGCTATCATCGCATCAAGAAACCGTAGGTGGCACTCCATCTTCATCTTCCCTCTGGACCATATCCCAAACTATCGTTGAACACCTCAAAACCCTAAACTAATTCTTGACTGATTCCTCTTCCATCCATACCTTTGAGGTTGGCTTTTGAAGATCGTATTACAGGTAATAATGGTTTATCAATAGTATTTATTCATTTTGTAAGCCTGTTATAATTACATGATTTAATAACTTGAATTTGGAGAAACAAAAACTTTTTGCAGAAAGGTTTGTTAGTTTTGACCTTGCTTGGTGACCGGTCATAGGGTTCACACTCTAAGGGTAGTTAGTATGAAAGTAGGATTATCCGGTTGTGGTATATAGCTATCCATTATTTAGACATTGTACTTTTTTTTTTTTGATAATTTGTATGATTTTGTGATTATTGATGGTTATATTTATACAAATTCAATAGTTTGAAGATCAAAATAGAAGAAATTAACTAAATAGAAGACAGACATCATAAAAAGATTGGCCATGATGATTCATGGCGATTCACCGGCAGATTTGGGGGAATCAGGTATGTGCCTTCAGTTGTGTAACTTTTATTCCGTTTTAAGTTAATATAATTTTCTGGGCTTGTGACTTGATGGTTGTTCTGGGCTCATACTGAATTTCATATGCACTCAGCTTCAGAGCCCACTTGGCCATACTTCCTGACAACTCTGGCTTTCTAAGGACATTCTTAACAGGATAATTAGTTCTTAAAATAATAGTATGAGTCTCAAAGTAATGTCTTAATTTAGTAGAAACCATAATAAGTGCAAGAATTAATTTTTCTAAATGAGAATATTTGGTTTCAGCATCTAGAAGACTTTTACTTACATAATAAACGGGATGTTGTTCACCTTCATGATCCTTCACAAGGACAGCACTTACTGCATTTCCCGAGACAACTAGGTACGAGTATAAGGATTCTTCATCCACCGGCTTCATTAATGCCGGTTTCGAGGATAAGTAATCCTTTAAGGCTTTGAGCGCAACCTCATGCCTCTCCGTCCACTCAAACTTTCTATTCTTCCTAAGGATATCATAATACTTGGGTAGTTATTTGGTTGTTGAACTTGGAGTATGGCTTTGAGTTGTTATCTCTGAATGAGGATCCTTGTTTCTAGTTAGGTGACTCTTATTTTGTTGGGGCTCCTAGTCGTTCTTGGATTTTCTTGTCATCCTCTAGCCTTATAAATCTGAGTACCCTGTTTCTCACTTCATCTAACGTCCTGTATGGAGTCATCACAAGATCGTCATAAAATGGGGAGCCCCTTTGAAGTCCCATCTCGAGTGCTTCAACAGCCGTAGCCATATCAAGATTAGGGATCTCTAGGGCTTCCCTACCAAACCTTGTAACAAAATCCCTTAGGGATTCATCGTAAGGTTGGACAACTCTATACAAATCACTAGTTAACTTTTCAAATTTCCTACTACAAGAAAATTGGCTGTTGAACAAGTTAACTAAACGCGAAAAAGAATTAACAGAATAGGGAGGAAGACTTAGCAGCCATTTAAGTGCATATTCTGTTAGTGTGGATCCGAAACCCTTGCATAGACAAGCTTCCTTGAGCCTTTCAGGAATTGGATTGATCTCCATCCTTTCCCTATACTGAGCCACATGCTCTTCCGGATCAGTGGTCCCATCATACAGCTTCATGTTGGGGATTTGAAAGCGTTTTGGAATCTCCGCATCACAGATTGGTGGAGCAAACCTCGATAGCTTATGGCTCCCTTCTGGTATTTCAGGAATTGGTCAGACCACTCCCGGTACTTAGGATATCATATCCTTCAATTTCTGAAGCTACTTAGCCATGGCCTGGTTGATACCTGTATCCTGCATAGAGCCAAGGTTAGTGTCTAAGGATATGTGATTATATGTGTTACCTCTCGGTTGACTGAGTATTGGCATCCCAGAAGTGTAGCCAAGACAAGAAGCATCTGCTATGGTAGTTGGTCCACCAGAGGCAATGGTCTGCATGGGGATTATATCTCCTTCATGGACCTCCGAAGACCTTTGATGCTGAAGTCTTGAGGATCCTTGATTTCGCAAGAAGGATCCTTGAGGTTGGGAGTTGAAGGATCCTTGGTTATATATCCCAGAGGATCCTGGTTGAAGGATGGATGATCCTTGTTGTAGGAAAGAGGATTATTGAGGTTGTTGACCTATGGATCCCTGTTGAAGGATAGATGATCCTGGCTGAATGAACAAGGATCCTTGAGTTTGCTGGCCCATGGATCCCTGTTGAAGGATAGACGATCCTTGAGCGAGTTGAGCCAATGATCCTGGAGTGGTGAAATCCAGCATCCTAGGCACCAAAGGAGTCTGATCCTCCAGTGACCTCTTGCTATTCTTGAGATCTTCTATCTCACGAAGGATCTTCTGGTTCGTCCTGCTTTGCTGCTCCATATATGCTTTTGCCTGTGAAAACAAAGCAGAAACATCATTGTTAGAGTTAACCACCGAAGTGGCAGCAGTGGTTTTTGAGCTCTGGAACACTGGAATTTGTGTCTTGTTTCCAGCTGCGGTGGTCCTTGGAGCTGCTGCTAGCGGAGGAGGCATCGGTGGTAAAGTTCTTGGTGGGTGAGAAACGGATGAGGGCATGGTGGATGAAGCATAATATTGTTGAGATACCATTGATAACAGTATAGGTAATAAGGTTGAAAATTGATAGGAAATAATATGGATTATAGCACCAATTGCCCACGGTGGGCGCCAAATTGTTTTGGTCAAAAATCGTTAGGATCAAGTAACCAAATTTGTAAGGTGAGGTCTAGTGCTATGATGATAATAACGATTAGGTAATGATTGTAAACACAAACACAAGGATTTGTTACGAGGAAAAGCCCTTGATCTTGTTCGAATCGCTGGCACAAAAACCCCAGGTGATGACAATTGTCTATCACCACTTTATTAATAAAAATCGGGTTACACATGGTGGAGATTATGATCAATGATTACAAATATGCTAAGTGTGTGTGAACTGCTAGAGAGAGTTCTGAGTAATGTTTATGAACGTGAAGTAACAAGTGTATAACCTAATTGATCATAATCTCAATAAATAATAAAGATATCTACAACTATATTCCCTATAAATCCGCCACTCTTCCACTAACTCCTTCAACACTTTTTGACCACGTGCTAGAAGTCTCCAGTAGCGAATAAATAGGTAGACCACGTCTTATAGCCGTTACACCTGCTAAATACAAGCCTACACATGAGAAACAATCGTTAGTAAATAATAAGTACTGAGGATCCTTGATTCTGACAGGATCTGACTAAGAATAACTGATCCAAGAACATATGCCAGGATAACGTATCCACGGTGTTAAATTTTTGTGCCCTAACAAAATGAATTATTGGAAATTGTAATTATTGTTGATGAACCAATGCCCATTTCTCATATTTATAATTGAGGACCTTGAGGTTGAGGCATCTTCCAAGGGATTTTCAAATATTTTCTTGGCACGGGACCGAACAAATAAGTTAATAAAACGTGTCCTTGGTTCAAATATTAGTTGTGTCAAAATTTTTAATAGTTTATTATGAAAAAAAATCCAACTATCTAAGTTGTGGTTGTCTTCCTTGAATAAATGGATAGCTAAGATAGTTATGTGCTCCTAGACGGATACGATTTGGCAAGGAATTGCTAGGTGGTGTGAACTCCCATCTTTTTACGCTTTCTCGATGTCCGACGTCATAAAGTATCAAAATCACTCTGTTCATAGTCCAACAAAAAAAAAAGTTAATTCAAGCTATCTTTCGGGTCACAATTTGAAGTATTTGGAAAACAAGAAATGACAATATCTTCATTGAAGTTAACACGAATGCATGCAAAGTAGTAGCGGAAGTCAAAGTCAACTTTCCTTTGGGCGGTGGCAAGGTAAAAATAAAATAAAATTTGGTGCTGTTTGGGAGAAATGATGCAATTTTGATGTACTAGAATCATAATTTGTTGTTTCATTGTCCCTAATATTTTTTTTTATTGTTGGTAACTATATTTTGTTGGTTCTTATTTGAATACATTATTGTCTTTGAAAAAAAACGATGGTTACATTATTATTATTATTATTATATTTAAAATTATAATATGTTGAGAATTATGATAATCGTTCTCTCTTACAAAATCATTTTTTTTTCTAGTAGGAATTCATTAAAATGCATGAGTATTTCAATATATTGATAGTTTTTTTAACCTTTGTCAAAATCGATAAATATTATTTTGTAGTGTTTTTCAAGGGATCGTTAAAAGAAGGTTACATCTATCGAGGAACCTAGAAGAGTTGTTTGGAGAATTTAAATAGTTTCCTTGTATTTTGTTATATATTTCGAATCCTTGTAAGCACTATAGAAAGTTATCAATAAAAATGTCTTGTTTTCACTGCTATGTTACCGTACTCTATAACATCATATTTTATTTTACAACTAGTGGATGACCCGCCGCGATGCGGCGGTGTGTGGCCTAAATATTTTGAGTATTAGTGGATGACGGCCTAAATATTTTGAGTATGAAGTTTAGCAACACTAAACGTCCTTTATGGTTACTTGTTTATGACCAAGTATTTCGTATTCATTAGATCTATGTGGTTTGTGGAATTGTGGGCTACATAAAAAGTGGTGGTTGATGGTGAGCAGCCTAAAAAATCTCACCAGGCCCGTAATGGCAATCAAAACCAATTCAAAACTCATCAATTAGTCAAATGATGAATATGACAAACTGTTTTGTATTCATTAGATCTATGTGGTTTGTGGGCTACATAAAAAGTGGTTGTTGATGCTGAGCAACCTAAAGCGTCCGGTAACCTATATCTAAGTGACAAATCTCGCCAGGCCCGTAATAGCAATCACGACCAATTCAAAACTTAAAAAGCACCAAGTCAATTAGTCAAATGATGAAATGAGATGAATTGCAGTATATATATAACAAATGTAGAACTGTAAAACACGATAGAAACATAGTTTTAAGATAGGCAACTCATTGGAATAATTTCACCGTCACACTTGAAGCAGAAGAAATTGAAATGCTTGAATTCATCCAAATCTTCAAGGAAGCACCAAAGTTGACAATAAAATACAGAAGGTGTCTTTTCTTCATAATCACTTTTAATTTCTTCAATCCATCCAAATTTTGCCTAAACTGAAAATTTGACTTTCTTTTGTACCAAACTGCAAACAAAATTGATAAAATTAATTACATAGTTATTATAATGTCAGTAATTACTTAAGCTAAATGAATGACTAATCTATTCGAAATGAGTTACCTAGAATTCATGGTTGGTGGCTAGGGCTCGAAATGCATCTGCGAGTTCGGAAAGAGGCCGCAAAACTGATTCCAAATCATTTGCAACAGAATATCCCTAATTGACAGATTACCTGATAGATAAAAAAAAAAGTCTTTGTTGGTTGACCTGTTAAAAGAAACCTCAAATGAATTGAGCAAAAGAGCCTTACCATTTCTTTAAACAACCTCAAATGTTAAATGAACTGTAGCCGAGCATTGTTGGTCCTGTTAAACAAAATGGAACATAAATGAGATGGTAAGTTAGGTAGACTTATTGAACGTATAATATCAAACACCACAAACACCTTCTAATACAACACCCTAATAATACATGCGAAGTTTAAAGGGTTGCATACCCTAATAATATATGCGAAGGTTAAAAGGGTTGCACACCCTAATAATATATACGAAGGTTAAAGGGTTGCACACCCTAATAATATATGCGAAGGCTATAGGGTGTAATGCTCTTTAAAACGTAAGGTATAGTTATGCAAGTATGAAAGTATGAAGTATGTACGAAAGTATGTAGTTATGAATATGTTTTATGTGGTATGATTAACAAGAACTCACTCAGCGTAGCTGACTTTTAGTATGCACACATGTGAGTAGAATGAGACAGCTAGCTTGAGCGGGGGCACATGGCAGAAGAATAAAGAGTCTGGCATCTGAAGACCTAAGACGTTTTTAATTAATGTTTTTGATTTGAAAGACAATATTTTCGTTAAATACAAAGTTATGGATGTGATTGTAATGTTTATGAAAGTTTTTAATATTTCGCGAAAGTATTAATTAACTCTGATATATATAGAACTGTGTTTATGAGTAAATCCAACGTTCAAAGTGAGGCACCGGTAACGGGGCCTTACACTCTGGGTCTTGGGTTGCGAACTTAGTGTATCTACATATTATGTAACATCAAAACAAGCATAAATCATCCATGGAACAACCTTGTTAATTAGGGTTTCGGTTTTGGTTTCAAACCGTAAAAACGTTGCATTCATATTCTAATCCGCGTTTTGACCAAAAATCTATATGATACTGCTTTGTAGACATGTTTAACATCAAAACATGATTTTACTTGATTTTTATGATTTTTGAATGGTTAAACATGCTTAAAACTAATCAAGAACTAATTTTTCATGTTTAAACCATGTAAATCAAGCATGGAATCAATGAAAATTAAAGTGTTTACCTCTAGGTTTTGGATGCTGGATGAAGAAAAACAGCAGTAGATTGATCCAGGTTGGTTTATGTGTGATTATATCTATGTATAATAACTTATACAAGAAGCTAGAAACAAAAGGGGGGTCCCACCCTTTTGCGGCCGGCCTATATATGGGGCCCATTGGGCCTCTTTTTGGCCCATTGGTTCCTCGGTTTTCGTTCCATGCGTAAATCTAGGTCCAAAATTTAATTCAGATTCGGTTTTTTGCACGAAAACTAGTTCGAGTGCGAAAAACAGCGCGAAAACGAGTGTTTTTCAGCCCATTTTTGTAAAATAAGAAAAATGTACTGACTTGCTGTAAAAATTCAAAATATTTTCACGGATTGCTTAGAACATGTCATATAAGTGTTTTATAAATCTTTTTCGGATTAACGGATGCTACAATGCTCGTTTTGATGTTAACGATTGCGTTTAAACTTATAGCGTATCGATAAATGAAACCTTTTTCTTTAGATGGTTTAAAACGTACTGGGGCCTAATATCAATATGTTAGCCACTATAATATATATATATATAACTCGTATATGACCCCTCAGTATATATACGGGTTATAATTAGTTTCGGTCAGTTACTCGTTTAAGCACTACGAATTAACCGATTTATCGTTTACTTGCTATGTTGTGAATAAGGTATACCTCGTTTTGTCACGAATGTCACATTCCCCCCCGTTAAGAAATTTCGTCCCTGAAATTTGATATGTCAACGGTTTTCTTTTTAGGGAACAAGTGTGGGTATTTCTTTCGGAATTCATCCTTTTGTTCGAACTTTTACCAATGGAATTTTATTATGTCGTAATTGTTTAGTTTTCCCATCCACAATTTCTACCGGTTCCTCTATGAATTTGATCTTTTCATTGATCTGAACATCTTCCAGTGGTACTATTGCCGTTTCATCAGTCAAACACTTCTTTAGATTCGATACGTGAAACACATCGTGAATGGTGCTTAATTCTAGGGGTAACTTCAATCGGTAGGCTACGGGACCATTTTTTGCAATAATTTCGAAAGGTCCAATGTATCTCGGGGCTAACTTACTGGTCTTTCCAAACCTTATGACACCTTTCCATGGCGATACTTTCAAGAACACCTTGTCGCCTACTTCAAAAGACAACGGTTTTCTGCGAATATCGGCATAACTCTTTTGTCGGTCACGGGCAGCTTTCATTTTTTGTTTAATCTTGTGGATCTTATCGATGGTTTCTTGAATTAAGTCGGATCTTGTAATTTGAGTATCACCCACTTATGTCCAACAAAGTGGCGATCTACATTTTCGCCCGTATAAGGCTTCCTAAGGTGCCACCTGTATGCTGCTGTGGTAACTGTTATTGTAAGAAAACTCAATAAGCAGGAGGTGTTGATCCCAGTTCCCTTTGAAATCCAGTACACAAGCACGAAATAATTCGAAGTGCTTTTCTTGCGTCTTCTTGATAAACCAGCGTTTATATAGAGATGTAGGAGGATTTTTTTGGGGAGTAAGAAGCCCCTTTGACATCGTAGGTCTTCTAAGGTTTGAAAAGTTCGCTCGGATTGGCCATCAGTTTGGGGATGGTAAGCGGTACTCAGATCTATTCGGGTTCCCAAACTTCTTGAAATGCTTGCCAGAAATGTGAAGTAAAATTACTGTCTCGATCTGAAATAATCGAAAGAGGTACTCCGTGTCGAGATATAATTTCATCAATGTAGATTTGGGCAAGCTTCTCGGTAGAGTAAGTGTTACAGATTGGAATAAAGTGTGCGGATTTGGTTAATCGATCTACAATTACCCAAATGGCATTGTGCCCTCGAGAGGTTTTGGGAAGGTGCATCACGAAGTCCATGGTAATTTGTTCCCATTTCCATTGGGGAATTTCGGGTTGTTGTATCATTCCCAAAGGTTTTTGGTATTCAGCCTTAACCCTTGCACACGTTGCACATTTACTTACATACACAGCTATATCTTTTTTCATGCCAGGACACTAGTAAAATTCCTTAACATCTTTATACATCTTATCAGTACCTGGATGAATAGAAATTTGGACTTGTGTGCTTCATCAAGAATCAATTCACGAAGTTTATGACGTGTTGGAATCCAGACCCGGTTTTTGTAATAGAATACTTCGTCAATTTTCTTCTCAAAATTCTTTTCATTCCCGTGTGGTTCTTCCTTTTCTAATTGATCTTCTTTTAAGGCTTCGTTTTGTGCAATACGTACTTGTTCGATGTGGCTACTCTGGACAATCATTCCGAGTGCTCGTACCCTCAACGGTTTAACTCTGTCCTTTCGGTTTAAAGCATTAGCTACTATATTGGCCTTACCCGGATGGTATTTAATCTCATAATCATAATCATTTAACAGTTCTACCCATTTTCTTTGCCTTATGTTCAGCTCCTTTTGATCAAATATGTGTTGTAGGCTTTTGTGATCAGTATAGATGGTACATTTGGTGCCGTACAAGTAATATCTCCAGATCTTCAATGCAAAAATAACTGCTCCCAATTCCAAGTCGCGGGTTGTATAATTCTTCTCATGTACTTTTAGTTGTCGGGAGGCATACGCTATTACTTTCTTCCGTTGCATCAGCACGCATCCTAAACCTTTACGAGATGCGTCACAATAGACTACCAAATCCTCAGTTCCATCTGGCAGGCTTAATATTGGAGCTTCACATAACTTCTGTTTTAACGTTTGGAAGACCATTTCTTGTTCTTCTCCCCAACCATACGTTCGATCTTTTTGAGTTAGGAGGGTTAAGGTTGGGCAATTCTTGAAAAGTTTTCAATAAATCGACGGTAATACCCAGCTAATCCCAAAAATTAACGAATTTCTTTCGGTGATTTAGGTACTTGCCAATTCTTAATGGCCTCGATTTTACTGGGATCTACTTGGATTCCTTGTTGGTTCACAATAAGTCCTAAGAATTGTACATCTTGCAACCAGAACTCACAATTGGACAGCTTCGCGTATAATTTTTCTTGCCTCAATAATTCCAAGATTACCCGCAAATGTTGTTCGTGTTCTTCTTTGCTTTTCGAATATATCAAAATGTCGTCGATAAACACTATCACGAATTTATCAAGGTAGGGTTTGCAAACTCGGTTCATGAGATCCATAAACACTGTAGGAGCATTGGTCAATCCAAACGGCATTACCAAAAATTCATAGCGACCATATCGAGTTCGGAAGGCTGTTTTTGGTTGTCAATTCTATTGGCAATCGTTCATGATCGATTCATGTTCTTGAAAGATAGAAATACTTTGATACATTATCGAAACACGGATCCTTATATTGTACTTAGAAATGATGAGATATAAGTTATGATGTATTTCTCTAAGTCTTGGTAATCCGAAAATGGCTTTGCTTAGGATATCATGCTAGTTTAAGAAATCATATGTTAATGGAATGTGTAATTATAACCTACATAAATCAACCAAGGGGAGGTTGTGTGACTAAACTACAACCACCCGAAGTTGTTAGAATTGGTATTTGAGAAATCATAGTCAATCCTAATCTTTCTATTTTACGAAACTACTTGCCAACTTAAATTGACATCATTGAGATGGCATGACATTAGGAAAGGGTGGATTTTAAAATGCGTATGTTATCTCCTTAGTGCCAAAGATGCTCACTTAAGGTTTAAGGAGCTATCTATCATATATTGCTATGGCAAGTTTATCACATGTTTGAATATTAATTATCAATGCTAAAATGGAGTGGATTCTTGATCTTAGATGGTAACCTTCACGTAATTGAACAACTCGTTTAGAATCTCTTGTCTTGGTCACCTATATATTATATATAAGTATTTATATTTTATAAAAAGTTCAAAAATTAACCCCAAAATGATTAAAACCTCCTATTAAAGTAAAAAAAACGATTTATCATTAGAAACATTTGTGTCCACGGATCGATACTTGGTTCTTACCAATACTATTCTACATATACGATAGGTACACTTGCTTATTTTGTGTGTGTTTAGTCTTTGTAGAAATCACTTTTATAAATTTAAAACACGATCTTGTACAAAAGCAAATCATTCCATCCGTTATAGTTTTATTACCACAGAACGCACGACATCAGATAGCCAGTCCATACCGACTATAACATCAAAACTTCCTAATTCCACTAGGAGTAAATCAATAAGAAATGGGTGGTCGTTTAGGGTAAAGGAACAGTTTCAGACTATTCGGTTAACAAGTATAGACTTACCGTTAGCGAGTTCTATAGTGCATGGTTTCGTTAGCTCACTAACCGGCATATTTTCTAAGGGTAAATAGTTAACAGATACGAAACTTCTATCGGCACCCGTATCAAACAAAACTGAAGCATACTGACCAGAAACTAAAAATGTACCTGTTACCACATTCGGATCATGACGCGCTTCACCCTATCCTATTATAAAAGCGCGTCCCCTAGTTGCGTTGGATGTTGATGCTTGTGCTTGGTTATGCCTTCTCACTGCACCCTGATTCAGCTTGGGGTAGTATCTTCGATAGTGTTCCGTACTACCACATTCATAGCAGGTACGGAGGTTCATGGTAGGTGGGGTTTGTTGATTGAGTTGTGGTCGGGTTGGTTGAGGTCGAGGTGGTTAGGTTGGTTGCTGTGGTCGGTTTACATTATTGGTGGGGGTTCTCCAATTGGGGGCATAATGCCCAGTTCTCCCATAACAAATTACCGGTTTACAATCACCCGCATGATGAAAATTACATTTCCTACACTTCGGTAGTGTCCCTTTATAAGCCTCTTGTTTCACATTCGAACTGGTCATGACATAATTTCGGGTATTCGGACGGGCTCGTTTATTTTTTGTGGGATCCCTTGCATCCTTGTTAGTGCACGGTTTTGCGTCTCGAGTATTTGTATCTGTCGTTAATGTATTTGTCGTTTTATTAATGTAATAAACATTTAAGTTATTAAGTTAGTTCGCTAAGGGAGTTGGCTAGTTCGCTAAGGATGTTTAGCGAACTAGCCCTTAATTTAAGATTACTCCTGATTCGTTAAGGATGTTTAACGAATCAGGGGGTGACTCGTTAATGCTTATTTCGTTATATGTAATGTAACGAAGGCGGTGTCTGATTCGTTATGGAATGTTAAGGAATCAGACTCGTCTTCTATATATAGTGGTGTTATTCCACTGTCTAATTTAAGTATTGAGTTAAAGTTATCGAACCTCTGTCCAATTCGTTCCTCTCAATCTTCATCTTAATATTATACATACACATATATACTATAAACACTAATATATATAACATTAACATATAAATCAATAGTATAATGAACTAGATCCGGTATTAGATTTATTATCTAATATATACATCAGATCTAGATCTTATGTTCAGACAAGTGGTATCAGAGATTTCGATTGCTCGATTGCTTTTGATTCATGTGGTTAATTGTTATTAGTAGATTGATAATTGGTATGTTGGTATAAGTTTGTTACGGTTTAAGTTTTGAATCGAATTGTGTGTAAGTTGGATTGAATATGGACTGATTGGACTGGATTTGTGATTTGTTAAGGTATTGGAAGGTTTTGTGAGTTGGTATTGGAAATTGAATTGGTTTTGGTATGATTTTGATTTGGATATGAACTTTTCCGAAACAGGGGATAGTTTTGGTTAAAATTGGTTTTGATTTAAGTTTTAATTGGTTACGAAATGATGCGATTTGAATTCGCCTTGTGTTTTTGAGTGTTTCGGTAGTTTACTTGAACGATTTGGTTGTGTATCGAGTGAGTATTACAAATTTGTTACTGGGTTGAATATTCATACGTTTTCCAGAAATCTGGAAAATAGGTGTTGAATATTTGAAGATTTGAAGATTCAAGCTAATTCGTTAAACTTTCAGCCTAATTTGTTAATATTTTAAGCTGATTCGTTATGGGTATTGGTTAATTCGTGAACCAACTCGTTGCATATTCTGATTCGTGTCAACCAATTTGTGTGACACGTGTCTCACCTCGTTAACTGTTTTTGTAACAACTTTTGCCACGTGGCAATTGTTATCAGGAGTTTGTTACAACCGTTGTAACAATCTTATTCGCTATAAGTTGATTCGTTATCAATTGTAGCTGATTCGTTAATTAATTCGCTAAGTTTATACTTAGTGATTCGTTAAAGATAATCACTTGATTCGTTGATCACTTGATTCATTACTTGACCCAATTCATGAACCAGTTCGTTATATATTGTTTCCAATTCGACAAAGTTACTGTTTCGAATTCGTCAAACATCAGTTCTAATTCGTTACCTGATCAATCTTAACTTCGTTAAGTTGTGATTCATTAACCACTGTTCACAGTTCGCTATCTCTACTGTTCACAGTTCGTTAGTCTAATTTTGAATTCTAACCCTTAGAGTTTGAGAAAATTATCATTTAACAAACATGGCTGGTATGTATGCACTACTTCACAGAATATGTTAATGCAACAAATGTTGCAAATTGATACCGAGATAGGTTCACATTCGAAATGTCCAAGGTTGATGAAATTTTGCGATTTTACTAAATGGGAACCCCGTTTTCGTTCTCATTTGGGTTCTGTTCACCCTGACTGTTCGTATTTCTTAGATGAGGTATATGTTGTTACAATGATTGTAGATGACACTATTGGTTACACTCCTAAATCTATTTCTCAATATTCACAAGAAGAGAAGAAAACGTTAGAGATTGATACAAAGGCTTATTCTACTCTTACTATGGCTTTACCCGAAATCATCTTTCACCAACTGGGTAGCATAAAGATCTATGCTTCCTTATTCCAACATATTCGTATGAGGAGTATGGGGAATACAACTGAGAGTAAGAAGGTAATGCTCAAGTTTCAATTTCGAAACTTTAACTTATTGAAGGGTTAAACAGTTGAGGAGATGACGACTAGGTTTAATCACTTGATTGCTGAGATGGATAAAATGAAATTGGAAACTTCTAAGGTTGATAAGATTGACACTATCAAGAGTGCACTACCGAGTTCTTATTCTACATTTCTAATGGCTCTAAAGGAGAACAATTACTTCAATAATGAAGACTTGACTGCATCTGAATTTATGCAAAAGATTGAAGCAAGAGAATACAATCTTAAATGTCAAAATTCTTCAAAAGATAGTCAAGATCCTACATTTTATGGTGGTAGCATGCCTCTAAGTTCAACGATTTCACCAATCACTGCATTTCTTATTCAAAACTCAAGTGAGAATGCAACAACCATCTATAATGATCCAAGAGCATGTTTTTACAATACTGGTAATTCTGGACCACCTGGTGTTTCTGTTGGGTCTGGAATTTCATCTGCTATAAATCAATTTGCTCCAACACCAAGTTTAAACATGAAGGAAGCTGAACAAAACTTTGCTTTTCTGACAGCCTTCATGTCTTCATATGAGAATTTGGTGAGTAGTAAGATAGCCACAAGTGATCTGACTGATGAAGATTATGATCAGATTGATCCGGATGAATTAAAGATCATGGACTTGATGTGGAACATGGCTATGATTATCCGTAAGGTTAAGAGATTCATGCAAAGGACTGGGAAAGATTTTCCTGCTTTGAACAAGAAATTAGGATTTGACAAGTTAAAGGTGAAATGCTACAATTGTCAAGAGTTCGGGCATTTTTCAAAAGAATGTGACAAGCCGAAAAAGGAGTATACTGGTCCTCGTGGTCAAAACCAAAATTCTTCTACACCACGCGGTAATGATGCTGAAAAGAAACCATCTATTTCTAGGTCTCAAGCATTGTTAGCTAATGGAACCGATTGGTCACAAAGATTGCTGTGTAACGACAATCAAGCAAATTTGGTAATGTTCAAGACTAATGATGTGTTCCAAGATGCAAGCGGAAGTGAGCTATCGTCTGATAATAACACTAAATCCGATTATGATGATTCATGTGTTAATGTTCCAACCACATTTGCTTGCATGGCTAAGATCATTGAGGTTAGTCATTTTATCTCTGCTACTTCATCTGTTAAACTAACTTGTGTTGAATGTGAAATTAACAAACCTAAGTTAGAGTCTTTAAAGAATCATAATGATAATTTGGTGAGAGAAATTGCTTCACTAAAGGATACTTATCGACAATCTCTTGAATCTCAAATGAGATCCCGAGAAAAAATTGAAGCATTGTCGAAAAGTAACCATGATTTCAAGGCTGAGTTATCTGTTAAAATGACAATTAATGATCAAAGTTTCAAGAAATCTTGAAACATCGTTCAAAGATAACCGAGCTTGAGAATGAGGTTCTTGAGTTGAAAAACAAGTTGGGAAAATTTCGAAACTCTTCCTTTTTGCTAAACGAAATAATCGAAGTATCTAGTAAGCAAAAAGATTCAAAGAAAGGTATATGTTTTGTTGAAATTCCACCACCTTTTCACAATGATTATAAAGTAAATCCTTTTGCTAAAAGAGAAGAAGATGTGATCGTGAAAGAACCTATGATTTCAGAAAATGCTAAATCGGTTAAAACTGAAACTATTAAAACCCAACTTGCACCTCAAAAACCTCATGTAGAAAGCAACAAAGTCTTTTTTGAAAATGTTGACAAAGTGATTATTGTGGATGTGTTTGAACCCGAGGTTATACACAAAAACAAGAACATTTCAAGTTCTAATCACATTCTTTGTGAACCTCATGAATTTGAGGAAGCTGTGTATGGTTCACACAAGCCTAATGTGAAAAAGGAAGAACATGTGAAAGTTAAACCTGTGAAGGCAATGATGTTAGAAAAACCAAAAATTTCTGATGAGGACTTGATGCATTTCATCAATCCACCTAGTTCTAAGCCATCATCTGCTTGGGTTTTTAAGTTAAAGGGAATGAATACTATGTTCACTGAAAAAGATATCCCGATTTGTATCATTAAACCGGAACTAATCGAGAGCGTCTTTTTGTTGGTGCATGTTTTGTAACAGATGATCTTTTGTGTTTGTTAGAATTGAGATCAACGGTCAAGGGGGAGTCTGTTGGTGCATTCTGTGACCGTTGCTATGCAATTCCGACTAGTTGGGTGAAGTTGTGGAGGGAGCCAACTTCATGTGTTGGTGAAGTTAGAACAACTTCACGTGTTGGTGAAGTTAGGACAACTTCACGTGTTGGTGAAGTTAGGAACAACTTCACCTATTGGTGAAGTTAGGACAACTTCACCATAGGCCCAAGCCCAAGCCCGCGAGTTTGTGTATCTATATATACGTGTGTCATGTTTAGGGTTTGGTATCCAGAAAAAGTTAGTAGTTCAATTATTCAATTGTTTAGTTTCATAGAGAGAAACAGAAAGAGAGAGTCGTGTGGGCAGACCCGAGGTAGAGCTCACCTCGGGTCGGCCGTGTTTTTTTTCTCGTTCGGTATGTAATGCGTTTTGAATATTATATAAAGGATCTGCAGATTCGTTTATTTCATTCGTGTGTATGTTTGTGTTTATTCGTGTTCTTCATCTCCAACACTATAAACGAATCTAGGATTCCGCACTCCTAGACATCGTGCGGATCTCGTATCGATCACCATCGCACCGGGGACTTACAAGGGCGAACTACACTAAGCAAAGTTGACTAGGGCGAATTTGTGTATCTGGCGAACTTAACAGAGGGGCGAAGTTAACTTAACTTCGCCTCTGGGTTTCTCAAAAACTATAAATGGTGAGCATATGGTCGAACTAGGTTAAACCTTTATTACTTAAACCCTCGGCGAACTTACCCGTTGATTCAAACCTCTTATTATCAACTTCTCGTCTGTTTTTTTAGGTTCGCCGGCCTTTGTTGTGTCATAATTTATATATTTTAGTTGGTAATACGTTCCACACTTTCTTGTTTTAATCGGTCTTATTATCAAAACCTATTAACACTTCTTTTGGTTGATTAACGATTATTTTGAGGATAACAGGTTGTTCAGAACCTAAATCGCATTATCCTTTAGAAGTGATCAATGCCTGATTGTCCATATTAACATCAAACAGAGTCTGGATTTAAATTGCTTTTGCGGCAAAGTTAAGTTTAGCGAAGTTAAGCCTAACTTCGCCTTTGAAATAACTTCGCTGCACTGTCACCTGTGATTTACTCTGTATTCGTTACTCTACTTATGAGTTGAGACCCTACTTCGTTTCCTGCCTATTATGTTGTGTTGCAGACGAGCAAAGATCTTTTCTCTGCAAAGATAACTAACTTCGCTTTACCTACAACTTCGCCAGTATCATAATCAGCGAAGTTGTAACCTGTTTCCATACTTGTCTGACTTAACTCGTTTGTTTTTGCAGATATGGCTGCTGTGGCTGGTGCTGGTGGTACGTGTGGTGATGAAGGCGGAGATGATAAGAGACAATTCTTTCCGGGTCACAACATGTATGTCACTTTGGATCTGGATGGTTGTGGAGCTGATGACTTTCGTGAGATCATCTCGTTTCTCATTCGCTCACGTATCTTTCATGCTATTACAACTACTCTATCGATATCTCTACCGAACATTGAAGATTTCTGGAGGACAGTCGAATATGACTGTCGGGTTGAACCTCTAGTGATGGGTGCTACTGTCAACAATCAAGTGGTACAGTTCTCGGCTAATCAGATCAGGGAAGCGTTATAGTTTGGGGTTGAGACGACTCAGGATCCTACTGAGTTTTCAGCTACCTTCAGAAATGGTGCGTTTCTTCGTATGGGGTATTTAGGTCCGTTGGATGATTCTCAAAGGAGAAAGGGCTTTCTATTGGACCAGTGGCGTTTCTTGATGCATGTCTGGTCGCAAGGCTGGTTCAGATGGTATGGGTGCGACAATGCAATCTGCAATGGCTGCACTGACTTACAACAAGCCTTATAGTTTCAGTCAGATGGTATTTTATGTGATCGATCGTCAGCGACGAGCATTGGCACGGGAACGGTTCTTGATGTACCCAAGATTCTTACAGATGATTCTCAATCATGTTGCTCCTAATCTGCCACAACGTCGTCCTATCTGCTACGTCGAAAGTATAAGCAAGAGGATTTTTGCACAATGTAGGTCATCCAGTGCGCGATGCAAGCCCGAACTTAGGCCAAGGCACACATCACTGTTTGGGTATTTAGTGAATCCTGCTTATGTTGCTCATCCAGAAGATGAATTTAATGATCCAGCACCGCAACAAGTTGATATTCCTCAACCACCTCCTGTGGTTCCACCACCACCGGTTATTCAAGAAATTCCTATTGTTGATCCTGTTGCAGCTCCAACAGAACAGGTTGATCTTGAGGTTGACTTTGGAGGGCAAGGTTTCTTTGATATAGATAGGGTTGATCCTGCTGAAATTCAAGCCTCAACAAGTGATGTTACTGCTATGCTTGCTACTACAGTTGGTCCATCGGTGGGTCCGTCTATTGCTTCCGTGGAGGATTCAGAGGAAACTTTATCTGATTCTTCCACCGATGACGCTGTGGAAGCACATCGTGTTCTTGTTGCCCAAGAAAGAATCCAAGGAAAACGAAAGAAGGATTCTGATGATAGTGAGTCAGATTTTGAGGATGAGATGTATCAACTTGTACGTAGATCAAAGAGGGCTAGAGCTGGAGAGAGTTCAAGGGTTGTCCATTTTTCCCCACCATCGTTATCGGGTATGTCTATGTTACCAACATCGTCGTCTGACCCTTTGCTAGTGTCTACACCATCTGGTATAGCTCCATCTATGTTCTAATTGTCAGCACCGGAGATTGTTTCTTTGCCACCCCCTACTATTACTCCATCAGAAGTGGTCGCTAGGTTTGTTGAGTCCACATTGGTAGCTACTGCCGGGTCGTCAGTTTCTATTTCACCCACAGCTACTGTACGGCCGACATCTGATATTCCTGTAAGCTTGGAAATTCCACCACCGTATGCTCAGGATACTTCTCACATTAACTTTGATTTTGATTCAAATTTGTCTGATTCTGAGAGGATTGCGGCTCTTGAAAGGGTGGTTGCGGAACAGTCGAGGGTAAATATTATTCAGACTCAGGCTATTAATCGTCTGGTGGCAGAGAATCAACTTCAAACTGCACTGCTTGTTGATCATGGTAAGTTGTTTGATCAGCTGAAGCAGTTCTTAGCATCTCAGGGGGAGTTGAGTTGCAAGGGTGATGAGTTAAGAACGAAGAAAAGACAGGACAAAGATGATGATCCCAATGCATCGAAAGATGCAGGTGGTGAGCTGCCAATAACTGAACAAACTTTTGGAGCCTCGACATCTCAGGGGGAGTCTGCTGGTCCATCGGGTAGTGCAGGTGATGAGACAGTGGTTGTTGATGATGAGGATGAGTTGGGTGATGATGTGCTGACTGTTAGTGAGATTGAGAAAATTGGAGAAGAGATAGAGATTGATAGTGGATTAGAGGAAGGAGAGATAGTTGATGATAGTGTTGAGCATGATATTCCAAGTGTTGATCAAGAAAATGTGGTTCAAGATGAAAATGTGTCAGGTGATTCTGAGTGGGAGGAGCAGCCTAGGTGGAAAGAAGGCTGTGCTCAGTGGTTTTTCAAAACTAAGAAGCCAGTGGTACCCGCAATGTTCAAGAAGAGTTATAATATCAAGGATTATGCTGAATCAAAGAAAGGTATTATTTGCTGGTTGTATGATCAGCAGTTAAAGTTGTTTGTGATAAAAAGATATGATGGGATTCAATATTTTGCTAAGGCATTGAGATCGCTTAACACTTTTCCTGAATGTGAAGTGAAATATTTGGCTCGGTTGAGATTGATAAATAGAAGTGATGATGATTTTGTGAGATGGGTTGGGAAGATCGTGTGGAAGGAGAATGTTAAGGAGAAAAAGTTTGAGCTTTTGAAGCCTCAGAAGGGAAAGTTGATTGAAGATAAGGAACGGGGAATGCGGGCTGATGGCAAGCCCTGGATGGTGATGAAGTACAAGCCGATTCGTTGTTTGAAAGAGGTTCCTATGAAGCTAAGGCCCCAGGATGTGTTGAAGGATCTCAAGTGGTGGTATGTTGATTGTCAAACTGCTGAAGCTGTGATGGAAGATGAAGACGAACAGGAGATCCTGAGTGTTTATGATCCAATGCACTTAGTTAATTTTTCTCAAGCTGATTTGCAGGTACACAATGATAAAAAGATTTTCTATATTCTTGCATGGAAAGACGAAGCAAAGAAGTACCAGAGGGTGGTCTCTGTCTGTGTGAGAGAGAGTTCATGCTTGAAGGCGGTGGGTACGTGATTTTTGGATTACAAGACACAGCGAATGTGTTAGAGATATGAAGCTACTGCCAAGGGGGAGTCTGTTGGTGCATGATCCCAGTAGTTCATTTATCTCGTGTTTATTTATGTCTGTAATCGTTACATTGTTCTTATTGTGTTGAACTTGTTTAGTTTGCCTTAGTATTTAGCGAACTTGGGGTAGCGAAGTTAGGACAACTTCGCCTAGCATGTTAGGCGAAGTTGTCGTGTTATATGTACCCTAACTTCGGCTCCTTTGGAAATAACTTTTGGACGACAATATTTGGTAACCTGGGTGTTACGTGTTTTGGTGTCTTTGGTTATTGTCTTTGAAATATAACAAGTATTCCTTTATATTCGTGTGTTTACGTGTGATTTACGTGTTCATCGTGTTAGAACTTGTATCGTATACGTAGGGGATTCCGCACCCTCGTGTTACAAAATACTCCTGTGTAGATCCGGCTAGGAACCTACACTTTTTCAATGAAACTGACAAGTTAAAAGATTTGGAACGTCAATATGTTTGTGCCAAAACATCAAACTCATCGGACCCGTTAATTAAAGCAAAACAATTGTTAAAACATGCTAAAAAGGTTCAGTTTGTGAAATCTACTGGAACAGATACATTGAAAAGTTTTTCCAATTGTTCTAACCTTGACTTTTATATGAAAAAGAAGTCTGTAACTTCTGATGATTTGGCCAAACGCTTAACTGAAAATGTAAGTTATCAACCTTCTGTTGCATATGTTTCTGCCAAACCTCAACATGGTCATGTTGACATGAGAAGTTGCTTTCTGTGTGGTCAACAGGGTCATGTGGTGAGAAACTGTAGTCACAGAAATCTCAAAATCTCCATCCTTTTGTCAAGGACCATTCGAAACAGGTTTCTGTGATAAAGGAGATTCTGAAACGACCTGTGTCCTGTGAGGATGATACGCACATTATGTTTTCAAACGTGAATCCACGTAAGGTGATTCATGTGAATGAAACACATGGTCAAGTGAAACCAAAATTTATTCCAACTGAGCCCATATGTAAGAACACAAATTCAAATCTCGTTCAAGCTGCTTATCTAAGACAAAAGTCTAAAAAGCCGGTAACTTATTCTCAAGTTGCTGAACAACAGTTGAAATCTGTTCAAGTATATGCTCCAAAAGAAACTCAAAAGGTGCCCAACACTAAGGCCTGGGCTGCCTTTTTGAACTAATCACTTTTACTTTGTGTGTAGGGTACATCCAAGACTGTGTCTGGTGAAAACTGGATAATGGATAGTGGATGTTCTCGTCATATCACTGGAAATCTCGACCTATTAACCAATGTGAGAAATATTCAAGGGGGTTATGTAGCATTTGCTGGGAATTCTGGGGGAATGATAACACAAGAGGGTGAAGTTTCAAATGGTCACATTACTTTTGAAAAGGTCAATTACTGTGACAAGGTGGACCATAATTTATTGAGTGTGTCGCAAATCTGCGATAAAAAGTACACCACGGTATTTACTGATAAAGAGTGTCTTATCTTGAAACCGGGATACGTGATTCCCGAGGACATAGTTTGTAACACCCCGGCTAAAGCGGAATACGCCCGGGTGCGACGTACAGATTGCCCAAAACACATGTGACACTATTAAGTGACAATATTATCATTAATTAATTCAAATATCAAGTACACAAGTTTGTAACAAGAAATACAAGGAAATACAAGAACAACTAACATCTTGACCATTTGTTAATATAACATAAGTACTAATGTCTTTGTGACGGCAACATCTTCTAAATAAGGTACCTGTAGCATATATATAAAATAAAGGTCAACTATATGAATAGTTGGTGAGTTCACACAAGTTTTGATATAAATACATAAAAATCTACAATTCCATGAACAAGTGTAAATGAGCAAGTAATGTCCTTTCCAACTGGGATTGTGCACCAGCGTACTCAGATAAGCGCAAGTAAGGTCCTTTCCAGTTGGGATTGTGCACCAACGTACTCGGATAATGAGGCCCTTTTCCACTCATAACAACAAATGTATTGAGCGCAAAGGGGGGCGTATGATCATACTATCTTGAAGTAATCCATTAGCAAGTAATTTGTAGCTAGTAACAAGTAAACACACAAGTCCATGATGCGAATTGTAGTTTGCAAATAATAAATAAACAAAATTGTAATTTGGATAGGATATATATGCTACCCCCAAAAGTAGTAAAAGAGTAAAAAGGGGGTGTGAGAAACTCACCTTGAAGTTGAAGACAAACTTGAAATAAAACCAAAAGCGTGTAAATGAAACCAAGCAATTGAACTTCACGAACTAGAATTGAATATACAAAATAAAATATTATTAACTAACAATAAAAGTAAATAAATCGGGTTGTCGGGAATTATAAGTGTTTAATGTATGTTTTATTATTTTATTAAGTTGATATTATAATATTATATTTTATTGGATTATTAACTATTTATTAATTTAATATTATTTAAATTACAAGATTTAATATTAAGTTTGAATATTATAAAGGTTACAGAAATTTTGATGTTAACGATATATTTTATTTTAAAAGTGTTAACGAATTATAGAATTTTAACGTACGAAACATAACATATAATTTAAACGAGTTTAAAACGAATTTTTCGAGTATGAAAGATTGGTTTTTATGTGACAAATCATAGATATGGTTTAAAAAAAACAAATGGTTTTTATTGATTTAATAAAGTTTTATAAATTTTAGTTTGGTTATTATCTAAAAGAAAAATGATTTCAAAAAAATAAAAAGAAAACGGGCAGACCCGGGTTCTAACCCGGGTCCTTCTGCCTACACTAATATGCTCTAACCACTGGACCAACTACTTTGTTTTGTTTTAATGTCAGAAAAGAATATACATATACTTTACTACAAGTTCATCTTTTTCATCATGAAACCCTAGATTTTAAATATGATATTCCGTTCCATGTTTGATCAATTAAGTTTAGGGGTTATTTTAGGCGGCCAAAAACTATGACAAAACATATACTAATTACCTCGTATGGTTTCGGATTGACGGAGAATGGAACCTCGCCGGAAAATGAACTTGAAAGATTGTTACGAGTTATAGAGAGTGTTTGAGGCTTAAAATTTTTTTGGTGCAAGTTTAGTTGATATTTGGCGTCCTATTTATACTAGTGATTGAAGACTTATCGTTTAAATTGGTCGTTATTGCGTTGTAATTACTTCCGGCGGGTTGAGGCGATTAAAGAGTTAATCTGGTTGTTAATGGTGCAATTAATCGAATAATAAAGTTTATCGATAATGGAGAAGTCGTTTGGTATTATTTAACGGATCGTTCGAATGTTAAAACGATTCTTGGGTTATCTTCGGCGCCGATTTCTGGCCGCCGGAGTTGCTCACCGGAAATACATGAGACAATGGGAGCTGCTACTGTTACTTTTCATTATTATTATTATTATTATTATTATTATTATTATTATTATTATATATTAATTTCATATTTTCACTTATAACCCTTTAACTTTCATTTTGTATTTAAAACATAATAAAACTATAATTACCATTTGAACCTTATACTTTTAAATATCATATAAATGAAATAAAATGTTATGGATTATTTTTATATTATACCGGGCTAGTTTGCGACTCATTTAAGTAACATGTTAAAACTTGAAATTTTGTTAATGAATTACACAAAATAGAACATGAGTTAATAATGACAATAAAACTTCATAATTATTATTAAATAAATAACGGAAATTATATATATAATAAACGAATGATACGAATACATCGGAACATCAAAAGGAATCGGTTGACGAACATATAAATACATACAATGAAACTTGAATTACATTTATATATATACATATATTCATAAACAAAACCGAAAATTTAAAATGGGTCGGGTTTTCGGGTTTGAAAATTAACGAATGTTACATGGTTGTCATGAGATCACCTCGATCAAATGATATTTATGTCTTAAATATGAGTTCTAAAGTATCAACGTCTATCGAAACATGTTATGTTTCAAAAGCAATCGAGAAGGACTCCATTCTATGGCATCGTAGAATGGGTCATATTCATGTTCTAAAGATGAACTATTTAATGGCAAATGACTTAGTTGAGGGTGTTTCGTTGAAGAACTTTAAGTTATCTGATCACTGCATTGCATGCAAGAAGGGTAAGCAAAAGAAAAAGTCTCACCCATCTATGTTATTGAATTCCATTGATACTCCTCTTGAATGACTTCATATGGATCTCTTTGGTCCTGTGAATCGTGCTAGTATCTCTGAAGACTGGTATTGTCTTGTTGTCACTGATGATTATTATAGATACTCATGAGTTTTATTTATGAGTTCAAAGGATCAAACACCTGTTTTGGTACAAAACCTTATTACCATGATCGAATCACTATACAAGCAAAAGGTGAGGAGAATTCGAAGTGATAATGGTACTGAATTCAAAAACACTGTATTAGATTTCTTTGCATTCAAAAAGGAACTAATCAAGAATATAGTGCACCCTATGTACCACAACAAAATGGTGTTGCTGAATGGAAGAATAGAACCTTGATTGAAGCAGCAAGAACTATGCTTGCTAATTCTAAGCTTCTCATCCAATTCTGTAATGAGGCGGTGAATACAGCTTGCTATACGCTTAATCGGATTTTAACTGTTAAACGGCTCAAGAAGAAAAGTTACGAACTTTTAAACAATCGAAAGCGTAACTTAAAGTATTTGTAACCTTTTGGGTGTCCTTGTACAATGCTGAAGAAGGATGCGAGTAAGTTTGAGAATCCCATGCTACGGATTCATAATTATCATCCACAAGAAAACATCATTGGAGAACTTGATGTGCGAGTACAAACATGTCATTAAGTCGCTTCGTCAAGTGAAAATAACGTAATGTGTGCTTATGTAGATTTACATTCCTCTGGAATTGTAAATGTTGCTAAATTCACTTGCTTTCTATCCCAAGTTGAGCTAACGACACCTCGTATGGCACTTCAAGATCCTTCTTGGGTAGAAGCCATGCAAGAATAATTATAGCAATTTGCACGTTTGGGTGTTTGGGATTTAATTGACAAACCTGCTAGAGTCAAGAAAGCTATTCCAACTAAGTGGGTATTTAAGTGTAAGAAAGACGATCGTGGGGTGATCGTAAGAAACAAGGCACGATTAGTGGTGCAAGGCTTTCATCAGCAAGAGGGTATTGATTATACTGAAGTATATGCTCCAACTGCAAGATTAGAGTCTACTCGAATCTTTCTGGCGTATGCTGCTTATAAGAATATCAAGGTCTATCAAATGGATGTTAAAAGTGCTTTTCTCAATGATGAATTACATGAGGAAGTTTTTGTCCTACAGCCCCCTAGTTTTGAAGATCCTGATTATCCAGACCGAGTTTACCGATTAAGCAAGGCCCTGTATGGTCTACATCAAGCCTCGAGAGCTTGGTATGGCACGCTTGGCCGACCATCTGACTGATAATGGCTTCAAGCGAGGGACTGTCGACTGCACTTTATTTCATAAGACTGTTGGTGATAATCTTCTCCTAGTTCAGATTTATGTTGACGACATTATCTTTGGGTCTACAAACGACACGTTGTGTAAGGAGTTCGAGAAGTCAGTGCAAACGAAGTTCGAGATGAGCTCGATGGGAGAGATAAATTTCTTCTTAGGGTTGCAAGTTCACCAGTCTGTGAAAGGAATCTTCATTCACCAGACCAAGTATGTGAACGATGTCTTGAGCCGATTCAAGATATCTGCCGGAAAAATCCCTTCAACTTCTCTCCCCATGGGTCACAATTTATCACTGGATGAATTGGAGGATACCGTTGATCCTACCCTCTATCGTGCAATGATCGGATCTTTAATGTATCTAACGGCTTCTCGCCCCGACATTATGTTTGCTGTTTGTCTTTGTGCTAGATTTCAAGCAAGTCCACGAGTGACTCACCTAGCTGTGGTTAAGCGAATTCTTCAGTATCTGAGGGGAAATCCAGACATCGGGTTATGGTACCCCAAGGACGATAACTTTGAGCTTACTGCCTTTTCAAACTTGGACTACGGAGGTTGTAAGATCAACTTCAAATCAACCACGGCATGGTGTCAATTTTTAGGAAACCGGCTTGTTTCCTGGCAGTGTAAGAAGCAGACAACGGTCTCCACTTCAACTGCTGAAGTTGAGTATGTTGCAGGCTCGAGTTGCTGTTCCCTGGTTTTGTGGATACAACAACATCTTCGCGACTACGGTTTGAAGTTTCTTACTACTCCTATTTTGATTGACAACTCTGCTGCCATATCTATCACAAAGAATCTCGTACAGCATTCTAAAACGAAACATATCGAAATTCGATATCATTTTATACGGGATTGCTTTAAGAAGAAATTAATCGACCTTGAGAAAGTACATACTGATTTTCAGAAAGCCGATCTATTTACCAAAGCCTTTGATAAAAATCGTTTTCAATTTTTGGTTGGTTTAAATGGATTGAAGACACTTGCTGATATCCTGAAACAAGGATGACTATCTTTTTTTACTGTTAATTTTTATTTTAAAATTTATTTTGGTTTTAGGTTTTAGGGGGTGAAAAATTAGAAAATACAAAAATATTGTGTTTTTCGTTTGTATAGATAAAACCCAAAAACATTAAAAATAAAAATTAGAAAATACAAAAATATTGTGTTTTTCGTTTGTATAGATAAAACCCATAAACATTAAAAATTTTAAAATCCAAAAACATTTGAAAATTTTTGAAAAATAAAAAATATTGTGATTTCTTTTCTTTACTGTTTTTCTTAAAATATTTTGAAAATCCAAAAACATTTTAAAAATTGAAAAGACAAAAAGATTGTGCTTTTTATGTTTGTACAGAAAAATCTGAATATCCAAAAAGATTGTGAAGTTTTTATGTTTATAACAAAATTGAAAAAGACAAAAAAAAATTGTGTTTTCAAGCATGTATAGAGAAAACCAAAAAGATTTTTGCATATGTTCGCTGAAAAGTATGTCAATTACCCAAATTTGAAGGACATATACTTGTATATGTTTGGTCCTGACATTTAATTGTAAATGATCGGGATAGCCATTCACCTGATAATGGAAAGTAGTTGGGGCGTTCATTATACGTTTTAGTTTATTTTCTCGCTGAAAATTATGTCGGTTATTTAAGTTTGTGAAGCATGCTTGCATGTCTTGGTCCTCTTATTTACTTGTGAATTGATAGGTTAGCCATTAATTTATAGACTTAATGTAACTGGGGAGATTAAATTTATTTTGTTTTATGCTTCTCAAAATTTTGAGTTTGAAGCAAAAAGGAAAAATGATAGTACATTGACTTTTTTGACCCCAAATCCAGCAAGAAATACGCTTAAAAGATTGTGTGCTTAATTGCATTGGTGCATTGGTAGGTCTTAAAACAAACAAGTAGAGTAAAGTATGTGATATAAACATAAAGAAACGCCAAATTGAAAGAGGTGTTAGTCTCTAGAAAAAGTCTTGGCGAGGATGGCAGAAATGTAATAACCTGTCATACTCAAGCCTTATATTTGTTTGATCACCCAAAAATAAAATAAAGCAAATAACAAGCTTTGAGGTTCTGGACACTGTGAGTCTTTATGCGGCTTAATCATCTGGGTATTCATATGCATGAATATTTCACTCGCTTTTAGAGCAAACCCAAAGTCATTAAACTTGATCACTGCTGTACTTCGTACAATCCAAATTACTGACTTGATCAAAATCCGTTGTTAGTCATAAATTGTTCCTCCCTTGCGCGTGTCTCAATACCATTAAGAAATGGACCCCAGGGGATACAGTGTATGTAAGCCGACAGATGGACTCGTGCATACTCACTCATAGTAAAGGAAACTCAATGCATGCTCATAAATTTCAATAAAATTCAAATTTTGATCAACAATAGAATGGTTTAAGTCAAGTTGGTGTGATATCGCAAAATCAAATTAACCTTGAACCGAGATTAGAGGCTGATAGGTTCTTATATTCTGTGCTTTAATTGAACCGTTAATCATATTACAAAAACGCTTGAAAGTTTGTTATTATATTTAAGTGGACAACAATACAAATGACCGACTTAACCCCAGTCACAATATCACTGAAATATAAAACTGTGATGGAAGGGCAATTTGGTTAATATGATTCTCTGCTCAAATTCGTCAAAAATCCAAAAATCTGTACTGTTTTTGAAAAATCATACAAAAACACAAAAATATTTTCTTGTTTTAATTTTCGGATAATTTTCTGGTAAATATTTCGTTTTTAACAAAAATTCAAAATTCCAAAAAGATTTTCGTTTTTATTTTTACATAATTTATTTTAATTAAAGTTAAGTGTTTTTTAACGGAAAAACACATTAAGATATTCGATTATCGAGATAAAGATCCTCGGTAATTCATTTTAAGTTAAATTTACAATTATTTAATTCTTTAATTTATTTGGTTATTTGATTCATTTATTTAATTAATTTATTTATTTAAAATTAAATAAATGGTATTTCGTTAATTATGAATAATGAATTAGGTCATTTTAACGAATTACGTTATAATTCGTTACCCTAATTCGCTTCCGCACTCTGTAACAAATGACTTTATATTCGTTATGCATATTTAACGAACTAGACACGACTTAAGGCTAATTCGTTAGTCTTATGTTTCAACATTAACGAATTAAGTCTATTTCGCTATGCCACGTGTTAAAATTAACTTAACGAGTCAGGTGATTCGTTAATTCAAATTTCAAACGAATCAGTTGATTCGTACATTGGGAATCGTGCAATGTCAGATATATAGGACGGCGTGCATACGAACCACCTTCCTATTCATCATCATCTTCTTCTTCTCTTGAGTACTGTTACTCTGCCAAAACTTTTACTAATTTATCAACCTTCGATTTTCTTTGTTTTGATTATATCTATGAGTTACTAAGGTATAGACGAGCATATCTTAGTGATTTTCGTCAAATTTCACATTGATTTGATAGGGTAATTATGCAAGTTTGTTACCGTGTTTTTGAGGTTTATATACACCTTAATCTGTGTGCTTTATACCATGTTAAGTACCATTATATTGATGTCATTGTACTCAGAATCTGTTTTCGAGATCCATAGTGGTCTTTGATCTTGTTTCAGGTTGATGATTAGGGTAGTATCAGATTTCCGTTTATTTATTTGACTTTTGAAGTTCTTGGTTAATTTTGAAATTGACTAACTGAGTCAAAAATTAAGCTTATTTTGGGCATTCTTTATACTTAACGAATTGGAACTAATTCGCGCCCAATTCGTTAAGTAATTTAATGAATTAGGACAACGAATCATAATTTATAATGAATTGGATTTAAATTCGTTATTAATAACGAACTAGACCTTAATTCGTTACCTTTTTCATAGTAATTCGTTAGTCCTCATTCGTTACTTATTTACTTGATAGCGAAACAAATAATTCGTTATAATAATGTAACGAATCAGTCTGTTTCTAACGAATGACATTTTATTTAAGTAATTTAATACTTTAAATTGATAATCTTCAAAAGTTTACAAAGTTATGTTTATATAATTTTTGAATATTACTGATTCTCGACATTATTTGTTTAAAATTATGGCTGATAATATGAAACAAGATCCCCCAGCTGCTGTTCAACAACAACAACAACAACAATAACAACAACAACAACATCAACAACAACTAGAGATGCCTGCACTGTCGTACGACAAAAGGAATAATGTTTGTGCCTTTGTCGGTACAAACTTTGCAGACGAAGCTTTATTTGGGACTTTACTAGCATTTCTGAGACGTTCGGTGATACATTTTGCTGTAACCGCAAGGCCTAAAGTCTATCTGAGTATAGTTAGACAATTTTTGAATACCGCTCAGTATGTTGAAGCCGACAACCACGTTACTGCTACAATCAGTGGAACAGATATCACTGTGGATACTGATGTGATTAGACGTGTTCTTCGTTTTGGGGACAACATTGACAATCCGTGTGAGTTTGACAAGGGATTGATCAAGGGTTTGTTTAGAAGGGTTTATTATGGAGGTAACATTGATGATTTGATGTACAACAAGAATGGATTATGCCCGACCTAAAAGTATCTCTTACATGTGTTGATCCACTGCTTGGGAGTTCGTAAGGGTGGTTTTGATGAATGCCGGATCATGTTACAGTCGGCATTTGTCGCATTGATTCTCAACAAACCGTTCAACTTTTCAGAGATGATTTTTTATCATCTTAAAGAACAATGTCTTCAAACGGTTCAATGAAAGAAGTTTTTAATGTATCCACGATTTCTCCAGTTAATTATTCAAGACTTGATTCCCAATTTGGTCATTGATCAAGCATCGGTGAATGATGTTCTACCACTAGATCATATGACGGCTGATACTGTACGATGTTTGAAGATTTACAGAAAGGATCCTCCTCCGACCAAACGTCTGATTGGTCATCTGGTTGATCCAGATTATGTATGTCCTGACAATGATCGCTGGATCCATGACGATTCGGATTCTGAGCATGAGGAGGGACCAGGTGGGAATGATGGAGGTGATGATGGTGATGAAGGTGGTAATGGTGGTAATGGTGGTGATGGAGATGCTGCTATCCTTGAACAACAAGCTGTGGTTGAAGCGGATTTAGCGGCTACAATTGCTGCTCAATGCAAGCGAAAAGGGAAAGAGTTAGCTTCTGAAGGCTCTTCTAAACGTCGAGTGTCGGCTGGGGCTGGCATCTCGTTTGGAGTTTAATCTCCAAGGTCGTCCACTCCTCAACGCCTGGCTGTGCCGCTTACTACTAGCACTCCGGAGCTTACTTTGACGACCACGCTTACCTCGGATCCTAGGATTGGTATGATTCCCCAATCGATCATATCCAATATACCAAGGCCTCCGACTGCTACATCGGTGGTTTCTCCAACGCCAATGATGATGCCTCCACCAGATATGTCATTTTTGAGGCTCAGTCGTCCTATGGGTCTAGTTCAGCCTGTTCCTCCTTCTTTTAACGCTTTGCCTCAAGATCAGCAGATGGGTATGGTGTTGAGTCTACTACATTTGTATGAAAATCAAATGTCTACTGATCGTATGACTCAAGAACGTATGATGGAAAACCAGAGGAAGCTGCTAAGTTATGTTTCTTTCTGTCAAAAGGGATTATTGAGTCTCAGGGGTGAAAATCAAAGAACATGAAGATCTTATCTTGCAGCTTACATGTAAAGATGATGAACTTAAGAAGCTCAAGAATGATGATGAAGATCCAAATGAGTCGGGTGCAGGGGGTAGTGAGCCACAACAAGCTCATGGCTCGTCCTCTGGTGCAGGTACAAGTGCTGCTGACGATTCAGGCAAGCAGATCATCACTTATCAAGATTTTACGGCTGCCAAACCGATTAAGATGATCGAGGCCAATACTGTTATTTTTATTGATGGTGAGGGGGTGATTAGAGGCATGGTTAATGCCGATGAGATTGTTGTGGGCAGTTTGTTGAGAAATCACTAACACGAGAGCAGATTGCTATCTTGCTTGGTCTGAATGATGAAGAATTAACCGTGTTGGAGGCTGAGGAGGACATTGAGGTAATGAATGATGTTGAGATCTTAAATAATCCGAATGTTGAAATGAGTACAGGTTTTATTTATGAGAATGAGGAGGCTGAGTTCGAGGATGTGACTGCTGAGGAATACCCTGATCTGTTTCAACATACCAATGTTGATCAGGGTGCTCCTATATTTAATGAAGAAACGGTCAAAGAAGCAGAAGATCATCTGGAAAAGACTTTCAAGGGAAAGGACGTTGTTGACACGAGATTTGACTCAAAGATCGATCCTTCTCTTGATGATATTCAAAGTTGGTTTGCTAGTCGAGACAAGAGGGCTCATAAGATTATTGAAGCACATTGGTACGTTAATCAAGAATTAAAGGTAGAAGCCATTGCACGCCAAAGCAAATCAGATGACATCTTTCAAGGCCGTGTCTAAAGTTCAAGGTGATATCATTTCTTGGCTCTTTGATTCTGATTTAAAAGTATGTATTGTTAAATGGGAGAAGGGCGTTCAGTATTATGAACGAATATCTCATCTTCTCTCATTACTGTGATGGGATGTACGCACTCTGGCGTATCATCCATTTATTAATCGTGGCGAGGACTATCATGCAAGTCGTTTTCACCAACACTTGCTGTTTGAGGTGAACAACGGTTTTAAGTATTTTAAACCACAAATTCCCATCCGCAAGCGTATCTATGAGATCGATCCGAAACAGGTTGGAGAAAGCTGGTTCTTAAAGTAAAGCCGCCGAAGACTATGTAGCGTGTGCCGGTGAAGACGATAAACCAACACATGTATTTATCCTTCGACCGCTGGTACTACGACAACAAAACTGGTGAGGGCTTCATCGTATTGGGTAAAGGTTTAAAGACTGAGCTGATAAAGATCATCGATCCGATGTGGCTTGTTAATTTAACTGAGACCGAAAATGACGTGCTATTTAAGAACAAGATTTTGATTGAGCATCGTGAAGACTATGATCTGGCAATGCAATTTCAACGCGTTGTTAGGGTGTGTCATGAACATGGGATTCATAGCTGCAGGGATTGGCAGACAAGAAGTTTCAAGTAACTTACAAAACAAAGAGCTCAAGACGAGGGGGTGTCTGTTAGTGCACGGTTTTGCGTCTCGAGTATTTGTATCTATCGTTAATGTATTTGTCGTTTTATTAATGTAATAAACATTTAAGTTATTAAGTTAGTTCGCTAAGGGAGTTGGCTAGTTCGCTAAGGATGTTTAGCGAACTAGCCCTTAATTTAAGATCACTCCTGATTCGTTAAGGATGTTTAACGAATCAGGGGGTGACTCGTTAATGCTTATTTCGTTATATGTAATGTAACGAAGGCGGTGTCTGATTCATTATGGAATGTTAAGGAATCAGACTCGTCTTCTATATATAGTGGTGTTATTCCACTGTCTAATTTAAGTATTGAGTTAAAGTTATCGAACCTCTGTCCAACTCGTTCCTCTCAATCTTCATCTTAATATTATACATACACATATATACTATAAATACTAATATATATAACATTAACATATAAATCAATAGTATAATGAAATAGATCCGGTATTAGAGTTATTGTCTAATATATACATCAGATCTGAGATCCGGTGTTCAAACAATCCTTGTTCCACAATCAGATCATTTTAAACTCGATGTTTCCCCCGGCATCCTTATCAAACCACTTCTCATAAGATCAAAAGTAACAACACCCGTTTGAGACACAACACTTTCCAATGTTGGGTGGGCTACTGAGTTAACTCTACTCCTCACAGCAGGGGTTAAGCCCCAAATATAGCGTTCAATACGTTTAGCTTCTAGAGAAACTAACCACAGTATTAAGTGAGACAGTTCGTTAAAATGATTTGTGTATCTCACATGGTCAGCACCCTTCATTTCCAAATTCCATAATTCATGTTCCAGCCTATGAATCTCACTTTTTGGGCAAAAATGCTCTAGCATAAGGGTTTTAAGTTCGGTTCATGACATACGGTTTATAGCATCTTGTCCCCTTATTTGAACCACTATGTTCCACCACATCAAAGCATGATCCAAAAATATACTAGTAGCGAATTTGACTATATGGTCTGGTGGACATTCACTAATATTAATTACGGACTCGGTCTTTTCAATAAATTTGACCAATCCGTTAGATCCCTCAATACCTTTGAATTCAGTCAGTTTACACAATGTGAACTGTTTATACGCATAATCCTGACGTGGGGGTTCTTGGTTATTACGATTGTTACCAGTATTAGGTCGAGTGTTATTATTAGTAGTTGTGTTGATAACTGGTACGGGGTTTGGATTCGTGACATTATTGGGGTTCAAAACGGTTTCAGGGTTCCCAACAACATTAACAGTCAGGCGAGTATTATTAGTGTTTATAACATTATGTTTGAACCCGTCTCGGATCTAGCCGCGTCGATACATCGATTAAACACATGAACAATTGATACTTTAAATAGATACTTTATTGATAATTTATGTGATGAACACATTAGTGTGAAGAAAACTTATGAGAGAATAATAATTTAGATCTAGATCTCTAAATATGTACAT
Organism: Bidens hawaiensis; assembly: GCF_021521415.1. NCBI lineage: Eukaryota > Viridiplantae > Streptophyta > Magnoliopsida > Asterales > Asteraceae > Bidens > Bidens hawaiensis. Next base: position 1,681,053 of record NW_027491152.1, on the reverse strand, counting down.
ACTAAATTATGAGCATGAGCGGCCTATATATAGGCCATATGCTCTAGTTCGTTAAGTTAAGTCTAGTTTGTTATACCTTCATAACGAATTAGACTCCATTCGTTATGCTTCCATAACGAATGGTAATACCTTAACGAACTAGCCCTCATTCGTTATGCTTCCATAACGAATGGGCTTATACCTTAACGAACTAGTCTAGTTAACTAACGAATGGGCCTCATTCACTATACAATCCATAGTGAATGGGTCATTTACATTAAATATACAACCTAGACTATCTATAACTTATTTGATCACTACGGACACCAAAACCGTGCACTAACACATTATCAGTAGTTAACGGGATAGTAACACCCGGGGCTACATTAGTATTTGGCGGGGGTATATTAGCAGTGGCCGTAGTGGTGCTCGTAGGTTCATTAGCAGTATTGTTGGCACGTATGCCTGCAGTGACTTGTGCTACAATTGTCGATATCACTGCTTGTAGTTGTCGAGCAATCATTGCGGCCACTTCCGCTTCAGATAAAGGATTAGCTTTCTTTGGGGTCATTCTATAAAATATTCAAATATATAATAATTAATATCTCTTCCACCATAATATGCACAATGTCACGATATTACAATTCACAAACACACAACTATGCCAGAAAACACGTTTTTATTAATCATAATCATTACTGTACATATGCATCCAAAATTAGCGCATAGGCTTAACCTGGTATAGGCCAGCGCTTGTATATGCGTATCAAAATTTGTCACTAAGTAACATATAGACTTAACCCGATAAGGGCTAGTGCTTGTAATAGTACTAAACTGTAACCAATTCCCAAGCCAGCTCAACATGCTACTACAAATGCTGCATGGGATATCAAAAGACTATGTACATGAAACTTTACTACTAGTGTTCTACTTATCCATACGTACAAGATAAACCAACCATACTACAACCGCTATTAATGCTACAATGATCGCCCTATCGATCCACAACTGAGATTTCATCTGATCCATACGCCATCGGTAGCCAGCGTTCAAACTTCTCACATCCCTCATATTCTGGTGAAGGTACCAAACATCTTCTTGGGTTTCCTGTCTGAATTGATTAAGATGGTTCATTGATATCGCTTTATCCAATACTTGGTCAGTTAACACCCTCAACCACTCGGGGTCCGGTAGGCACTAGTGGCTCCCTTTCCTATAGCATTATTAGGGGATTCCCTAGGCGGATAGGTGTCACAACGATAACCCGATAAGTCGGGTTGATCTGTGGGTACCTCGTGGGGGACCACCGCGTCTCCTAAACTCTCGCTCATATCCTCCTCTGGTTCCTCCTTGTCTTCAGGTAATGCTGGTACCGCAATAGATAACCGATCGGTAGACCTAGACATATTCCTGCACAATGGTTAGTAATAAGAATAATATCCTTGGATTATATTAATCATAATAAAATACATGCAGGTATTTATACACATAAGCATAGATACTCGTGTATATACATATATAATTATTTATTATTATATTTTATACACATATGTTGCTGTTTTTACCTATTGGATTGTTTAACATCTTTTTCTCAAATTCCCACGTACAAGCAAGTCCGTTATTACGTTCCGGACCTTAATAACCCACTTGCCCATTCGAGTTCATCATGAGAATCGTCAGTATATATTATTTAATATTATTTTATTCCCAGAGCTAATCGAGCCTACGGTTATATTAGGGTATCCCAGGGACATCCTAATTCTTTATAACCAATGGCTCTGATACCAACTTCTGTCACACCCCGACTAGGTAGTTGCGGAAGCGTAATACGGGGATGTAACAGATAATAATGGTATCAACCACATTGTCTATAAAGAAATTAAACAAACTAATTTACATCATATTACATTGGTAGGTACTAAGTTTACAAACTAGATGAAAATCACATAACCGGTTCACAGGCTTCTTATTCATTACTATGTATTTGCGTCTATTCACAGCTATTCAACTTTACTTCTATCACCAAGCATGTAAGCAACTCATTCCAACTTCGGTTTACCTGAAAAGCATGTTAAAAAGGGTCAAATATGTCTAGTTGGTGAGTTTCAAGTTTCACGAGTACGGACAAAAATCAGTATATGAGTTCATAAAATTCACAGCATGTATGTATGTATGTATGTATGTATGTATGTATGTATGTATGTGTTTGATGTTTTTACACTAAGCCACAAGTGAAACCGAAACGAGCTAAAACACATGGCCACCCCTGCCCATGCACTCCCGTTGGCATTTAACAACCACTTTGCCCCAAGTATTTACTATGTCTAACACCACATAGCAGTATGTAATAAATTTAATGACAATGTGCAACTGGGTTAACATGTTCCAGCATACCCCTCAGGCTCTGTCCTGTTGGGTTTGTCAAACCGATAGTACTATCCACACGTCACCGGCACGAAGTTAATCACTTGTGTTTGTGACAACTTTCAAGTGTTAGTACTTAGATAATTCACATCAACACACGTTTTCAAGTATATAGATATGTATATATAAACAAGCTTTCCACCGCAAAAGTTCGTAAAACAGTTTAGAAAGTGGGGTCGGGAAACTCACCTTAATGTTGTTTGAGCTGGTGGTACGTATCAGTAACTAGAATGTCTCAATTATAGCTTGAATCCTATAACCGGTATATACCCGTTAATACCAGTACAATGCTTCAACTAAATCGGGCTGCATAACTAGTCTGGGTATAGCTGTTAGGCCCAGAACATGACCATAGTCTTAGATTGTGACGTTGTACACTATGAAATGTTTAAAACCGGATTTGGCTCAGTTTCACCGTTTTCCAAGCCTAGCCAAGTTGACCGTTTATGCGTTTCGAGATTAGGTAAGATCACATAAACTTGAGTAAACATATCGATTGATAAAATGATTTGATTTATGAAAGAATTTTGAAGTTTCGGCATCTGGATTGATCGCATGTTTTGTTTCCGTTTTCACAAGGGTTTGATTATACAAAACGCGTACATTCCACCGAATTGTCCGGAATTCTCGTAGAAAGTTCGTTTTTTTAAAATTCATCAAAAAATACGATATTTTACCACTTTTGACATTTGACGTACCAGTCAGTCCATTAAACACAAAACTACCGGTTTCGTTAAAGCAATTATAGTTTAAATCTTTAATTAATCATAACTAATTATGTACTTATATATAAATTATGGAAATTTTAGTATAAATAAATTAAAATATAGAGAGTTTAATAAAATTATTTTCAGAAATTTTATGATTAATTATCTATTTATAAAAATTCATTTAATGTGTTATAATTAAGTAATAAATAGCCCGTTTATACCAAACGACATCCGAAAAATCCGATAATTTTTCCAATTGGTATAAATATCATCACATAGCCCCTGCCAAATCTTAAGAATCTAACTCTTTGGCCAAAATTCCTTTTTGCGCGTTTTTCGGCTGTTAAAACTTGATTAAAAGACAATTGCACAAAAATACATAGACATCTCCAAATGTTCTAAAATTTTACCAATGATATTAACATAACATTTCTAGGTTTCAAACCAATTTTCATAATTTTTGATGAAGTTTACCTATTTTTCCCGAATAAACGCCAATAAATGGTAATAAATTCGCTAAATATTCTCCATTTATCGAAAGATTACCAAATTTGAACAAAGACTGAATTATGTGATCCCTGATGTCCCTTAAAAGTTTCACAAGCTAACAACAAGCACGTAAAAACTTAATACTAAACAGCCCCTAAACGAGTAATACGGTATTACCTTGTCGGTTTTCGGCGATTTTCGATAGTTTAAACGACTATCCGGGTCTTGGGTTGCAAACTCAGTGTATCTACATATTATGTAACATCAAAACAAGCATAAATCATCCATGGAACAGCCTTGTTAATTAGGATTTCAGTTTTGGTTTCAAATCGAACTTTTAAACCGTAAAAACGTTGTATTCATGTTCTAATTAGCGTTTTTAACCAAAAATATATATGATACTACTTTGTAGACATGTTTAACATCAAATCATGATTTTACTTGATTTTTATGGTCTTTGAATGGTTAAACATGTTTAAAACTAATCAAGAACTAATTTTTCATGTTTAAACCATGTAAATCAAGTATGGAATCAATGACAACTAAAGTGTTTACCTCTAGGTTTTAGATGCTGGATGAAGAAGAACAGAAGTAGATTGATCCAGGTTGGTTTATGTGTGAAAATATCTAAGTATAATAACTTATACAAGAAGCTAGAAACAAAAGGGGGGTCCCACCCTTTTGCGGCCGGCCGATATATGGGGCCCATTGGGCCTCTTTTTAGCCCATTGGTGCCTCGGTTTTCGTGCCATGCGTAAATCTCGGTCCAAAATTTAATTAGGGTTTGGTTTTTTGCAAGAAAACTAGTTCGAGCATGAAAACGAGTGTTTTTCAGCCCATTTTTGTAAAATAAGAAAAACGTACTGAATCGCTGAATCCAAAATATTTTCACGGATTGCTTAGAACATGTCATATAAGTGTTTTATAAATCTTTTTCGGCTTAACGGATGATACAATGCTCGTTTTGATGTTAACGATTGCGTTTAAACTTATATTGTATCGATAAACGAAACCTTTTTCGTTTAGATGGTTTTAAACGTACTGGGGCCAAAATATCAATATTTTAGCCACTATAATATATATATATATATAACTCGTATAAGACCCCTCAGTATATATACGGGTTATAATTAGTTTCGGTCGGTTACTCGTTTAAGCACTACGAAGTAACCGATTTATCGTTTACTTGCTACGTAGTGAATAAGGTATACATCGTTTTGTCACGAATGTCACACACATATAATAATAAAACCCTAGATTTGCTTAACACATAACACATTAACCTTACAGAACTAACAAGCGCCTCTTTTGCCTTTATCTTCTTCATCCCTAGATCAGTAAATCAGACCTCCTCTCCACCACCTTCAGTCCGTCGATCACTTGTCTTCACCACAGTCAGACCTCCTCTCCACTAGTCCCTTCCACTCGCCTCCACTATCCAGTCTCCACCACCATCAGACTCAGCCGCCGTCCACTCGTCTCTAGTCTCCATCGCCGGCTATTCGGTTGTACGTTGTTGGAATTTTATACTTGAATTCTTAAGATGATGTATGGATTTTTATAATTAAACAGGTTTGTTTTTCTTTTTCGGATATCCGAAATTTGATTCGGATTTGGATAGTGATTTTCACTATCCGAAAGGTTCGGATATCCAAAGTTTGGATATCTGAAAGTTACGATATTCGATTTTGAACAACCCTAGCGAAGAGGCCAAAGACACCCAGCCGCGCAACGTGTCCAATTTATTGTCAGATAGGAAACACGCCGCTGCGCGTGGCTAGGGCATTACTCCTGGTCGCGCGACGCGGCCAACTTTCAGAGCCCAAATTTTTTTCTTGTGTTATCATTCATGTGTGATTTCTTTGAGTGAGCTAGAGAGACGACCCCCCCCAAGAATAGTTTAATGAAAAAGACAAGTGTGGGGATGGAGTAGCAGTGGAGCTGTATAATTTATATGTATTTTTTGCTGCTGATTGTTCATGTTTTGTTTTATATATTGGTTATGGTGGTGAAGTACTTTGAAGGCATAATATCTATCAACTTAATAAGATATATTATTAGATATGATTTGTTGAATTTGTTTTTTGTCGCTTATGTTCGTGTGTGAGAGAAGGAGGTACCTATTTGCTGAGCGCATTCGTAGTTGGAGGGCATTAATGGAAGAAGACTTTGGCATCATATTTCACGCATATTACCAGCTAAGTCTTTTACATTATTTAGCTTATTTACTTTTTGTTTTTAATTTTTAGGTTTTTAGTTTTTTGTAGTCTAGCTTTATTTTTATTTTAAGTCATCCTTATCCTTGCATTGAATACAATGCAAAACTTAAGCGTGGGAAAAGGATATTTGTGTCGTAGTTTAAATTCAACTTATATAATAATAATAATAATAATAATAATAATAATAATAATAATATATAAAATGAAAGGAAAAGTTTAAAATTTTTGAAAAATGTCACTTGAAAATAGAAATTTTTTGCATTAAAATGGAAGATGATGATAATTATCGGAAATTGGTTTTTCAAACTACTAATAATAACAGATAATATAAAATAAATCACACTTAACTTGGGATGTGTTGGTAGGCTTTGCCTTGAGAATGAAAGGACAATTTGATAAATAGGTAACGAAAGATATGATTTTTAGCGGGTGATGCGTTTGAAAAATAAGTAATGAAAGGTCGGGCCATACTTAAGCCACAATATTTGGTATGAATGTGAAAATATTTCATTGACGTATTGTTTTATAACCTTAAATATTGTATTGACGGGATGACTCGGGTCCGGAGACTATGGGTCAATATGCGGTTTATCATCTGGGTATTCACATTTCCAAAGTGGATTTGTGAATATTAAAAAGCTAAAAAGAGCAAACCTGTAGTATTCTGTCAGACATAAGTCATTAAACTTGATTAGCTTGTACTTAAAGTACAAATACACTACTGACTTGATCATTCACGTTGCTAGCCATGTGGGGTCTCATTGCTCGCATCTCATTACAATTAAAAAACATACCACTAGGGACACGCCACATGTAAACCCTATAGATGAATTAGTGCATACTCACCTATGGTGATGGGTTCGGGGTAGTTCTTGATAACGAGGGTATGCCATGATACGGGGAACACTTCTTAATTAATTAATTATACTTTAATCTTATCTATTGGCTGCTTGGGTAAACTTTGATGCTTAATTTAGGTGGATAAACAATATCCTTGATCAACTTAACTATTCATGCAAAAAAAAAAAAGAGCAACAAAATTTTAAATATGCTAATTTTGAGGTTTAAGTCAAGTTGGGGTGTTCTAGTCCGGCAAAAACTGAAAATAAACGGGTCTTAGCTGTGGAAGCCACTGAGTGATATAAATAAAGAAATTGTTGGATCTTACTTGTTCCGGTAAAGATCAAGGCATGGGTTTTAGTGGACAACAATATCGGTGATTGCGGTTTTTGCGTTATTCTGAAACTTTAAAATAATATATATATTTTTAAGACTATATTTTTCGATATTGATTCCACTGCATTAAACTTTTTCAGGGACGGAAAAAGAGTAAGTGTGGGGATATTTGACATACTAATATATATTTCCCTTGTATATTTTATATTATATTTTATTTGTTTTTAGTCCAGATTTGTATACTACTAATATATTTGTGTTTTGTAGGTTCCGGGAGTTTAACGTGGTTGAAAAGAGCAAAAAACGAGTTAAAATGAGCTAAAACGACGAACCATGACGAATTAGGATGAACTGGAAGAACCAGCTGGTCGGATCGACCCCTTTGGAGCAAGCCACGTTGCGCGGCCAGCTTTCCTTTACTTGGTCGTGCGGCGCGTAGAGCATCAAATTCTAGAAAGTTCCGTTTTTATCAGGTTTAAGGCCCAATTTCACTATATAAACACCCTTAACCTGAAAAATACCCCTATGAACCAGAGCCGAATTTGGAGTTTCTTGGAGCTTAGAATTGAGTTAATTGGAGGTTTTGAAGGCAATGAATGATCCAGTGAAGTGCTACTTGATCATGATCGAAGACTACGGGTTTTATCGCTTTTAATTTCGTTTTTATTATTTTTCACCATATTTTCCTTTATTATTATTTTGTTTGATTTTTCGATGCTAGGATAAACATTATAGACTGCTTAGGTTATTGATTTGCCATAAGATCATAGGAACAATATTATTAGTAAGACAAATAAAAATGTGATGCTCTAAAAAGCTGTAAGGTGATAGGTTAATTGTTAGATCTTTGTTGATTAATATTGTGAGATTTAGTTCTTCGTAAGGAGTCTATTTAGGTTTGACTGGTTTACACTGTCTATCGTGTCAATTGAGTTTATTAAACTACCTTTGATTTCCGCGCTCTAAGGTAGGATTTGATTATAAAGCTACTTGTTCATAATTAATTAAATAACCGTAAGGGAGTTTAATATATAAACTGGTGTGTCTTAAAACTTACTAGAAACCCATAGGTGTCTTATTGAGAAGGGTCAGGGGTCATGTTCGGGTTTTCTTTTAAGTGTCTATTTTATGATCCTAGTTTCATGACAAATATTTTCCAATTAACTGATAACTGCAACTTAGAGGATTCAAGCCTAGGTGGTTTTCTTTATCATCTGAATCATTCAAATAAATTGTCTTGTGTTTGTTTACTTGTCTTTTCTAAATTAGTTAATTTATTAGTTTAAATACTAGTAATTTAAAACCCCCTTAAACAATAATAATAAAATAAATAGTCATGTAAGTTTGTCGAGTCTAATTACTTAATTTACGTAATTTAAAGAGTCTCGTGGGTTCGATATCCGGACTCACTTAGCTTTACTAGAGTCGATTGGTTCACTTACCGGTCAGTGGTTTAGTTGAGTTTTAGAGTCTAGGGTATTTCTAGTGTCTAGATTAGTGTAATTTAATTAATAATTATTTGACTACTTTTAGCACATTATGGGTCATGGGTTTAACTGGTACGACCCAGTAGTTCTTACCCATATGAAAAAAACCGTATTTAATGTAATTTAAATCACTAACCAAGTTTGTAAAAATCGATATGCGGATCCTAGTCGGCTGACTGGGGAGTTGGGAGTACTCGGCCTTAGTCGGTGAGTACTCGGGGATGGCTCACCGAGAACTCGCCCTATGCGGGAATTACTTGTTGAGTACTTGACGCCTAGGCACAATTTTTACAACCATGACAAACTTTACCAACCTGTTAAATAAATTATTTACAAACCATTATCATCGTATAATAATTAGTGACCTATGTTTAATTAATTTAATTATTTGTGTACTTCAAATTTCGTTGAGTAAATGCAATATTATAATCTTACAGTTTCTAAAACACTATTTGTGAATAAACGATTATTCAGTTGTAAGAGAGAAAGCCCGCTTATAGTTTATATTTCATAGTTTGCAAACAACTATGTCAGGGGTTACAAGATTATTCATTAACCCAACAATTTTGTTACATGTATCAATCTTGTCAACGGATGAACCATAGACATACATTATCATATACTTATGACATTACTATCAAACCAATCTTGTTACACGTATTAAGTTTATTATGGTTGCCATTTGTCGATGATTGATTTGCGAATGTTGTTTTAAGCTTTTAAATACAACATGGAGATACTTATTGATTCATGTTTTGTGGGTTTGAATGTTTAATTTATAATCTATTTTGAAGGGATAATATGTGTTATGTTTGAATCAAATGTATTACTTTTTGTGTATAAACCATTAGAGATGGTTAGAGATGAGTTTGTTACCACAATACAATTATAGAGAATTATAGTATTGTTTTCTTAACATGTTACAATTGTGACTGTTCATCTTTAATCATGCTGTGACTTTATTTAGGATATTATGGCACAAGGCTTGCATATTATGTTATGAAAAGGATTTTGGATGTTCATAGAATAAAAGGAATGATCTTCCGGTGTATTTTCTACCGAATAAATCAGCATGACACGAATTGCAAAAGTTAAAACAAGTTCGAGTGAAAATGAGTTTAGGTCAAAACGGGCCAATTATATTGGTTTTTAATACTCTTAACTTTCACATGCTGGATGATAACACTCTCAACTTTCGATTTGTTATCCACCACTCCCGACTTTCAACCTATTTGTTTTTGGCACTCCCGAACATAACGAACTCTAACTCCGTTAGTTTTCATGATGTGGAATTTTTTATTTATAAAAAGTAGGTTGTGGGTCCCGCACTATTTTCTTTTCTCAACATAAAACCTTAACAACCTCCATTTTCGGTGACCTCGTTTTCGGCGAATTTGGTTTTACCGGTGACCTCGTTTTTCTGATAATGGAGATGGTGCAAATGTAGAAATATGATGGAGATAATGGGCATTGTGCACCGGTGGAGAGACGATGAAGATGGTGCTTTCCGAAAACCTGCAACTCGTTTATCCTGCGAGTAGACGATTCTGTAAGGTAGTTGGGTGCGACGTTGGTGGCGGGGGAGAGTTGAGGTTGTGGTTGTTGTGGCGGTGAGCGGTGAAATTATGGACATGGTGCTCGTCGAAAACCTGCAACTCGTTTTTTCTGGTGAGCAAAGAATTATGACGACACTGATGGTGGCGGTGGGTGGAGATTGTGGTCCCTTTGGGCTGTAGAATTGTGGCGATGAACAGTGGAATGGTGGAGGGTTTTTGAAATATAGGGTTTTGAATTTTTGAAGATGGGTGAGATGTAATATTTTGAAGAAAGAATATAGCGTGGGACCCACAACCTAATTTTTTATTTATAATGTCACCCCGACCAATGGCGGCGGAACATGCCGGGGTGCAACGGATTGCCCAAAACACAAGACACTATTAATGTGACAATATTTAATCAACTCATTTATATCACAAATCAATATACAACACATCTTGTTCATACAAAACAAATTGATTACAAGTAAACAAATATATATTGTTCGTTTTGCTAATATCCTAATAGTCTTGATAACGTTTTTCGTCAAGTCCCCGAGTCAACAAAAGTTAAACCTGTTACATTGCATAAAATATAATTTTGTCAACACAAAGGTCGGTGAGCAATTTTATAGTTTTGAACGAATATGTATATAGCAAGAAATTCCACAACTTGTATACGAGACAATAAATAATAGAAATAATTTGGATAATGAAATCGCTAAATAGCTCACATTAGCGACACCGTCTATAAGAGAATACCAAATAGATTCGGATTTCCATGAGATCGTTAATAAGAATACATTAACGACACCTTGCTATAAGGGGATGCCAAATAGTCAAGTTTTTTTTAGTTATCGTTAATAAGAATACATTAACGACACCTTGCTATAAGGGGATGCCAAATAGTCTAGGATTTATAGATCAACCAACCAAAAGCGGTAAACACATTAACAATTAGGCATGTAAGCATAGAACACCGAATCGAGCATTTATTTAACGTAAAGTATACAATAAAGTTTGTGGTTTACGACTCAAGTATAAAACATTTAGTTTGAATAATATGCAATATCACCCCCAAAACGAAAGATGAAAAACGGGGTATGAAAGTACTCACGTTCAAGTAACAAACTTGATTTGGTAAAAATGATGAGTAACTGGAAGGATGATGTTTAATGAGCAAGGTCTAGGTGGAAGGGAGGCTTGTATCAGAAAGGTTGCCTAGGAAGTCTTTAAATAAAATAAATGATAAGAAATGTAAATAATTTAAAGTTTAATGTTTAAAATGTAAATATTTAAGAAAACATAATAATAGTATTTTAAAACTATAAGTTTGCTCGAAACCGGGTTAAAGTATCTAGCCCTTAATATTTACTCAACCTATGCTAAGTAATAAGGTGGCTAGAAATGCAAGAATGAAAGTCCCTTTATAATATAGATACTAAAATGGGTTTTAACGAGTGTTTCGGGTTGTTGGTTCGGGTCTTGATAATTGGCCAAACCCAAAGTCAACTTTCCAAAATTATGAATGTCATGAGATAACTCAATAAAATTTAATAAGACTTAACCAAGTATGTAGTTCTATTGTTTTAGAACTAACAAAGTCCGTTAAGCGAGTGTTCGGTTTTGTCGGTCCAAACTTTGTTATAAGATCAAGTTGGATCCAACATTTCTGAGTACTTAAGAAAATAATTAAAATCAGTTTATAAACTATTTTTAAAGAAATATACAAGTCTTGATAGCTAAAAACACACTTGTGTGTCTTAAGCGAGTGAAAATCGGTTTATTTCGGTTTGGTTCGGTTTCCATCTCACATAAGTTCATAGATGGTTTCCACATGCCCAAATATCATAGAACTTGTATAATAATGATGAAACTTAAGTTTTATAACCAAAAAGTTAACAATAAAGTTTTTAAACGAAAGTTTGGTTTTCGGTTCGGATCTAGGTTCGGGTTAAGACCGAAGTTAGATTTTACAAACCCATATCCATAGAACTTATAAAAATGATTTTAGAAACTTAAATCTAACAATAAGCATGTTTAAACAATTATTTAACAAAAACTAGTAAACAAAGTTCGGTTTACGGTTTAGAGCTATTTACGGTAAACCGATGCTAGACTCTTCAAACCCATAACCATTGAACTTCATAAATATGATGAACAAACTAAAATAAGTAGAAGTTAGTCATGGTGGGTTGGTATCCTTGGAGAACTCGAATTTTATTTAGAACTCTAAGAACTATTTATAGCCCTTGATTTAGTTAATCAATGGTTGGAAACACATCATGGCATAATTGTAATTAATCCAAAAGTTAAAGGGTTAATTTTATCCTGTAAGGGTATTCTTGTAAAACCAACTAAATAGAAATTTTCAACCAACCCTAATTTTTCTCCATCTTTCTATATACACGATCTTTTATTCTTTTTTTGTTTATCAGCTTATGTGAATTTTTTTACCTTTTTTTTTTCTTTTACTCCCATTCACTTTTGCAACTAAAATGACGTAAATTTGCCAATTTGTTTGAAAAAGTTACCAAAAAATGGCATATATGTAATCAAAGAAATACGTACATGTAATCATATAATTACACATGCAAACGCTAAAGTTACATATATGCACTAATAGAGTTATGCATATGTAATCACTTATTAACGTATCTATTGATAAAATTTACATATACGTAATACTCGATACTCAAATCGAACAACCTTTTTGTTATCTATTTAATAGAAAAAGTATTTAACAACTTTCTTTATACAATAAAGAAATCAAAAAATTTCATAACTAAACGCTAAAATACATAAATTTGTTTGAAAAAGTTACCAAAAAAATTGGCATATTATATGTACTCAAGGAAATACATACCTGAAATCGAATAATTACACATATGTAAACCACATAATTACGCATATGTAATCAAATAATTACACACTAGGGTATAGACTCGCGTAACACGCGTGTGGAAATATATAAAACGTCATATATAAATGTATTTAAGGTAAAACAAGTTATGCATTACACAAAATGCAAAATAAGAATCACATGTTGAAGGTTTCGTAAATCTCTGATATTGTTTGTACTCTTAATAATGATGATACCGCTTAGGCAAAAATAAAATAAAATTTGTTGATCTCATGTCCCCTACTTTTGTGGTTTGTTTTTGAACGTCCATAACATGTTCCAAAACTGCAATGACAAATGCAAATGATATTAAATCTGTTAAATAAAAAGTGAGTCAACAATAATTGGTTTTAGTAATTGTTTCAATTCTCCATCTTAAACTGGGTTACTTTGTTTTGCTTAATACAAAGCCTACCATGATGTAAAATTGCTGCAACATGGCTAAATTTATACAAATAAAATGACTATTAATAAGCCTGTAAGTACTTTGTTAAAACCCATTCATACCGAAACCAAGATTGCCATTTTATAATAAGATATGTTATGTCAAGAGTGTAAACCACCTTTTCTAAGGACCCGTTGTGACCCGAACCCATTATGACCTGACCATTTTTAAATAGACCATTTTTGGTCCGAAACAAAATTACTATTTTAAAAAGTCCCGTTGCAACGAAACCCATGATGACTTTATTGGCTAAATCATTCGGGCCTATTACCTGCCTAGCCCGACTATTCTGACATCCATTATAGTACCATTGTCCATGAAAATATACAGCTTCTACAACTAACCTTATGCTTCAATTAGATCATCCCATGAAGCTGCCCCCATTTGGTTTTGTACGCTTTACAACAATTCAAGTGAGGTTTTGTACGCTTTACAACAATCCAAGTGAGGTTTCATACTCACAGACATAGTCTTAAGCTTCAGCAACATCCAAATATCTTCTTTGTGACATCTGCAAAAAAACAAAATGACATATTTGCTCATACAGTCACACTATTGTTATCCGGGAACAATAATCGTTTGGTAATTTGCTCAATACTGCACATACATGCGTATAAGAATCATAGATGAACATACAAAATATGTACTACTTATTAATAATAAAGAATGTTTGGTGCCCCTAGTCCAGAATTCAAACTATTATAACTCATTTTGACCTGAACCGAGTTCGAGCCAAACCGTTTTGGCCTCAACTTGATTGGTAAGATTGTGGACTCATTCAAAATATAAATAACTAGTACTTTGACCCCCGCGTTGCGGGGTGGGGGGTTGGGGTGGGGTTGAGGGTGGGTAAGATTATGAAAAAGACGCATGTATTAGCCGAGAAACGCATTCAGCAAACTGACTCACTTTAAACTGTGTATACCAGTAACAACGATGTCAACTGATTTGTAAACTTTGACCAAACTTACTCTAAATACAAATCTGAGGAGAGACAAACGATCAAAAACTTTCACTCATTAAGTGCAATACATGTTTATTTAACACTTTCACTTCTCCAAACATTTATTTAATATACAGAACACAATAAAAAAATTGTTTATTTAACAATTTCACCCATAAATCAACTTAACATAGAAAACATAATTTAGCCTCTGCAGCTTTATTCAAAAGTGTGTTTGTGATGTTGGTTCTAAGGGCTGCTAGTCCTTTTTTCTTGTTCGTCTTCTTGACCTTGCAGATGAAGAGAAAATCAATTAGGCTGGTTAGATGTGTAACTACATTTAAAATCATAGTAAGCATTATAATTGTTCTAAAGTAACACTTAAACGAACCGTAAATGCTCAGTTACCAAACCCGACTTCTTAACCAAGGCTTAGTCCACTCGGCCGCTGCAACAGAAAGGTCAAACGCATCAACCAACAATAAAATTGAATAGAACCAAATTGTAAATGTTCCTCAATTAACCCCCAACGACAACAATACATTACTTAGCCAATCGAGGCTCGGTTCATTCGACAGCTACGTAAGTTGCCACGCCAAAAATTAAAGTGTCATCAAAACCATAGACCATAGAGGACCATGCCATAGTCATTAACCAACAATTCAACCAAACCGAAACATCAGTGTTTCGTAATGAAACCCTACTTCTTAACCAAGGCTCAGCCCGCTCGACGGCCACAACGTAAGTTTCAATCCCAAATATCGAAGCCCATAGACCATAGAACAATGTCATATTCATCAGCCAACAATAGAATTGGACTTACACAACCCAATTCAACAATAATGACTAAACACGCGCGACACTGTTGCCACCATGTCACCAAACCGTAAATGTTCTTCAATCAAACCCACAATAGACTACTGCTACCACCAACACCATAGCAGTAACAAAAAAACCTAACTTAATAACTTGGGTGGATAATATTAAACATCCACAATAATGAGGCCTTTGTATTTATAAACTCCAAAGGGATCAAGCGAACACAAATATTATGAATTAGTTTGTTAGCAAGTCAAAAGTGATGAATGCACATGTATACCCAGACCTGATTTTGCCCAATTACAACCCTAAAGCATCCAGCCGTTTATAGATATAACGATATTCAAATAAAAATCAACGAACAAAGAAAGAAAGAAAGATTAATTTTTCAAATCAACATGGGGCTAGATGGATTAGGGTTTTCAACATTAGAAGCCAAGCCTTTGAACACCAGACCATGGCTACATAGGGTTCAGAAATTGAAGTAGAAACGATTTTGTATGTCAAGTGAGGTTGCAAGAAGCTGGTATGTGGAGGTGGATTTTGGATGCATATGAGGGAGGATAAGGTGATGACGGTCGTATGTGGGTGGATCTTGCGGTCCAGTAAAATCAAAGTACAGTACCTTATGCACAATGTATAGCCTACAATGCAGAAAACACTTTTGAAGCACATGTTACAACAACCCAAAGCATAAAGTCACTTGAAATTGTAAATATATAATAAATAACCTTGACTCCAGCACTAAGTTTTGACCACATTACTCCTATCAACCAATATAAATAATAATTCAAAAACAATAAGATAAGTCGATATGTAAAAATTTTTGTTGAATTAGTCCACAATCTTACCAAACAGATTAACTATAAATTTCAATATGCATTCGTGAAGTGACCTATATGAAATGCAGTTTTCTCATAGAAGAAAATATGCATTTCCAAATTAACTAAATAGACCTAAATTACGAGACATCAATCGCTAAAAAAGAAAGAAAAATAATGAAGACCTAACCCGTAGAAGAAAAGTAATTATTAGAGAACTTGGCAAAAAAAAAATGCCAACTGATGGATTAAAATAGCGTAAATCACCTGACAAAATTGAAAAATTTAAAATCAAATCAAGTATGATCCGTAGTGAGAATTAAATAGATAAAATTTAATACTTGAGAATTAAACATCCGCGGTGAGAATTAACAAAGTTACAGCTTGATATTAAGGAATAATCGGTCCATCTGATAGAATCTTTACAAGAATCGAGATTACCCAATTCTCACCCGCATAAAGCTGCAACTTTATATTAGAATTAACATAATCTGAATTGGCCCGTTTGAAGTAAAACATAATATGATTCGACCCGTTTGAGATAAAAAATAATCTGAACCCGCTTGAGATCAAACACAATTTTAATTGACACTTTTAGATAAAACACGATCCTTATTAACCCGTTTTAGATAAAACAAAAACTGAATGGACCCAATTGAGAGAAGAACGCAAGTTAATTGACTCGATAGAGTGAAGGTAATACAATCTAAAATATAAATCTATAATATCTTTAAGCAGCCATGAAGAAACACTAACCGGACCCCGAGCAGATTACGGGTAACCTGGGGGTTAGATAGATGTTTCCCACGAGGGGTTAGACCCGGAGAAGATGGTTCTTTTGATAACCTGCAAAACAGACACCGTGAGCTTGTCATTGAGAAGGGGGGGGGGGGGTTCCTCCTTGTGACCACCCTCCGGCGTGAGAATCAGACTAGATTGCTCTTTAAATATAAATGTATATTAAGAGATTGCTAGAGCAGATATCAGGTATAATATGATAAGATATGTTGAGATGAGATGATCATACCATTTGTGGTATTTATAGCCGAAGGTAGGTTTCCAAGGAGGTGTGGCCGGCTGCAACAGTGTTCCTGTTCCACCAACAGTGGCCTACGCACGTGCCCTGCTGGTAGTTGGTGGGTAGGCAGCGGCTGATAGTGACCAGGCCTGCTGTCTACTATTCCTTTTCCACCAACTGCCGGCTACGCACGTGGTATGGCAGTAGTTGGTGAGTAGGCAGCGGCTAATAGTGACACAGTACAGGAGCATGCTGCTCGCCATACTGTTGTCAATAAGCTGTCGTATCTTTAGTCAGATCTTTTTCCCATACCTCGTCAGGTACAGTAGAGAAAATCTTCCCGTATCGTACGGACTGGCTTATTTGGGCGGAAGTATTCCCCCTCCCGCCCTTGTGCGGGATTGTTCCCGGCTTTGCTCATTCCTTCAGGTGACACTGAGTGATTGAGAGCTAAGTGCCTTGTGCGTGTAGCCTTGCTGCGCGGGTGGCCTTCCCTGATGGCTTGTATCCGAGGCTGCAGGGACAGGCGGAGTCCTTCACCATTGGGAGGCATTTCCTGCGGGAACAGCTTGCGTACTGCGCGTAAGGACGTCACGTCTCTGAGCATGGTGGGTCCTGCGGATCCAGTTGGTTTCTGCGCAGACGTTCCTCTTCAAGGTGAGTCTTGCGGGTCCAACTGGGCTCTGCTGGGACCTACCTCTTCAAGTCCCCCCAGTCCAATGTTCTTCTCATGAGTGTTTAATAAAGTGAGGTGAACTTTTGGACTTTAAGCAAAGGGTTTTGAAAAGGGTTTTTTTCGGTTTTCCATGGGGATTTTTCCCGCGGAAGTCCTTGTCACTTGCAGAAATTCCCGAGTTTCCTGCTTGATCTTTGGGTATGATGCGGGTAGGCTGTTACCTCCTCGCAAATCAGGAGCGTTGAGTCCCACTTGTGTAGATTCTCCATGAGGTTTTGGTAGTTTTGAACATAGTGATCAATTATGTTAAAACCACCAATTCCATCCTGGAGCTTCAAACAACGTAGTTCTCGACGTTCCCGCTATGCGGGGATATTATTTCCGTTTCCGCAAGCATTGCCCAGAAGATCCTTCTTGGTTTCAATTCCCAGCGGAGCGCTAGGTATGTGAAGGGTTTTGCCTTAACACTGTACCCGCGCTCGTCTTATGGTTACTTTACTTCCAAGGTATTCCTGGCGTCAATTCCCTGCGGGTGCTAGGTATGTGAAGGGTTTTGCCTTTACACTGTACCCGCACCCGTCTTATAGTTACTTGGTTGCCAAGGTTTACTTGGCTTCAATTCCCTGCGGGTGCTAGGTATGTGAAGGGTTTTGCCTTAACACTGTACCCGCATCCGTCTTACGGTTACTTGTTTGCCAAGGTTTTCTTGGCTTCAATTCCCTGCGGGTGCTAGGTATGTGAAGGGTTTTGCCTTAACACTGTACCCGCATCCGTCTTACGGTTACTTGTTTGCCAAGGTTTTCTTGGCTTCAATTCCCTGCGGGTGCTAGGTATGTGAAGGGTTTTGCCTTAACACTGTACCCGCATCCGTCTTACGGTTACTTGTTTGCCAAGGTTTTCTTGGCTTCAATTCCCTGCGGGTGCTAGGTATGTGAATGGTTTTTCCTTAACACTGTACCCGCATCCGTCTTACGGTTACTTGGTTGCCAAGGTAAGGGGTATTTTCCCGCTTACTTTTTAATCTTTTTGAATTTTGAAATTCGAAGAGTTGGTGAAAGGATAAGAACAGTCCAAACCTCTGAAACGTCGTGCGACGGTTTCTTCTGACTGTGTCAGGACGTGCAGGAAGTTATGGTGACGTGACAGAACATGGTCATTCCAGACGCTTTTTCAGGCGCGTGGGCACGATTTTTCGGGCGCGTGGCCGCGAAATTAATGGTACGCGTCCTGTCAACAGCTGTTGCCAGCTTGCTTTTTGCCACGTGTCATAGTTTCATTGCACCTTTGATTTCTCTCTCTTCCGCATTAAATTCATCGCATTAATTGCGATTAGTATATAAAGGGGGAGAGGGTTCTTTGTAATTCAAACTTTCACTCTTCTCTTCATCTTCTAAACGATTTCCGGCGAATACTCACCTTTTCAGGCAAGCATTCTCTTGAAATCGTTTTCTTTCATCTTCAAGATGTCGTCTCGTGATTTCGAAGCTACAGCCGATGACAAGAGTACTGCTGGCGAGTGCCAGTGTGCTCTGCCTGGCGATCTGTATCGGTACGTCGTCAGGAAGTTCATGCTCGAGTCTCTCGAGCCTGAGTTTCCTGAACCCCATCAGACTGTGTACGACGCCCCCAGAGGCAAGATCGGGGTTTATGCTGCATTCTTTGTTTATGGGAATTTTAGGTTCCCATTGACAAAGTTTGTTTACCGTGTCCTTGAGAGGCACGGTGTTCATTTGACCGAGTTGCACCCCATGGCGATCGCCAAGATTCGCCACTTCGAGTGGGTGTGCCGGATTTTGGGCATTGAGCCCTATGTTGACCGCCTGATGACCTTCTACACTTGGAGGTGCATCCAGGGGTGGTACACGTTGATAACCCGAATCAAGGGTTTGAAGATTTGCGCAACCGAGCGCAGTCTTCGTTCGTGGAAGAGGGAGTTCTTCTACCTCTCCGCTCGCGCCATCCCCCTTGCCATGAAATTTAAGAACGGGCAAGTACTTCCCAGCCTTCACGCCTCCAACTACGAGGAGGCGGAATGGTTTTCGAAGATATCCCGAGTCCAATCTCCGGTTTACCGGTTTGCGGAGTCCGGGATGGTGATGCTGGGGATGAGCCGGGTGTGGAAGGCTGCGGATGCGCATAAGATCCCAATCGTCCTCGAATACGGTTCGAACTCTGTTCCTTACGGTATGCTTTGTTTCTTTTTGTTGATTTTGAATTTCTTCTAACATCTTTCCTGTTTATTTCAGAGGGGAACGACTTGCAGTCGCTCCTGAACCCGCGGGAGGCTGACGGTCCCGCTCGGATGGGTACTCGCGCTCTAGACGAGAACGAGTTGCCCATCCTAGAACAAACGGCGGATCGGTTCGTGGAGGTCTATCCGCTAGGCCATGAGATCCTTAGCGCCCGTCGGCCAGGTAAGGCGCTATTCGACCCTCGACCCCTCAATGTTGAAACCTCTGCTGGAATTCCTCTAATCGTATGTTCTGATGAGGAATCCGCAGATGGTCCTCCGTTGGTGCGGAAGAAGAAGGCTGCCGGCGGGAAGGGGAAGGAGAAGGTGGCCTCCACTGCCGATCCAGCGCCTCGGTCTGATTCGGAGACCGAGAGCGAAGAGGTGGCGGGGAATCCCGGTGGTGATAAGACCACCGCTCCGGAGGTTGCGACTGTCACCTCCGGAGAGCCCAAGAAGACGACGGTGAGCGGCGCAAAGAGGCCGGCTCCATCGGGTTCGTCCCCGCCTCTCCGTACCTTTAGGCTCAAGAAAACCCGTAAGTACAACTTCCTTTAGCTTTTATCTTCATAGCTTAATATCATTTAACACTTATCTTCTTTACGCAGGTGTGGATGTTAACGCATTCCAGGGTGGAGTGCAGAGTACCTCTCCGCCAATGACGGTAGGCTTGGTCAGCCTACCTGAGGCGTCGACCCAGGCGCCTGCGCCTGCTTCCGCTGGTTCAGTTGCTCACTCCTTTGAGCCGACTGTTCCAGCTGTGATGACTTCACCGCCGGCTGTGAGTGCTATTTTTACAGCATCCTTCACCGAGCCGGCGGTTACTATTGCTGCGGATTCCGCGGCGGCGACCGCGGCGGCTGCTACCATGCCCCCGTCATCGGCAACGACGGCCGATCCATCAGGTACGCATGGGGCTTCTCGCCAATCTCTGCCACCTTCCCATCTGCCTGACCTCTTGGATGGATTTCCCTTGGGTTCAGGTGATGGGTTCGGCGGCTATCGGCCTGTTATTGACCCTACAGGTGCGTAGGGTTCTTTTGGCCCTTTTCATATTTTTTCTTATCATTTTTTCCTAACTGCTTTATGTTTTTTGCAGTGTCGGATTCCAATGAAGTGTATGTTCCACGATGGAACATTCGTCGAGGAACAACCCTTCGCACCCGTGTGGAGTGCGTGGAGTGGGCTCGTTACGCTGCTCCTAGTGGTGCGTTGGGGGAAGCCATGGCTAGCTACCAGGAGGGTAGGCTAAGCAATGAGCTTCGGGTTCTCCTGGCTCGGATGCAGCCGCGCGTCGAGCTGCTTTGTCGTGAAAACGACAAGTTAAAAGCAGCTCGCCTTAAAGAAGTGGCTCAGGCGCGGGCTGTCCGGGAGGAGAACCAAAGGCTTTCCGCAGTTGCTGCGGAAAAGGAGAAGGCCTTCAAGGCCCTCGAGGTTGAAGTTCAGGCTCGACTCGAGGCCCGTTCCAAGGCTGCCCAAGCTGTTAATGAACAGCTTCGGCTGGCTAAGGAAACTGCAAGGAACGCAACCGAGAGGGCCACCAAGGCTGAAGCTGTTGCTGAGCCTCTACGCGTGGAGAATGAAGAGCTTAAAGCCAAATTAGAGGCTCTCCAGCAGGCTCATGATGCCTTGGCGATGGAAGACGCCAAAAAGCTCCAAGAAATCCTGGACCAGAGGGGGGTGCTTGACCATGCTGAGCGTAAGCTAAAGGGCGTCGAAGAGGCTGCGGCTAAAGAAGTGTTGCTTGCCAACCTCAACAAGAGTGAAGCCGAACGCGCCCGTAACGAAGCTCAAGCTGCCCTCCAAGAAGCTCTGGTTGCCAAGGAATGGCTTCTTCGAGAAGCGTTGTCTCAGGTAAGCTTTCCTTCATGTCTTCACGCTTTTCTTTGTAAATAGAAAAGGTTTTGACACTTGTATATTTTCTTTTGTAGGTTGTGCATCGAGTCTTTGCTGAGACGTCGTATGACGATGCTATGAGCGCAGCCCTCAACGCTTCTCACGAGGATGGGGAAAAGGCCGGCTTCCTGCTTGGTCTAGGGTTCGTTGAGAAAGGCATCCCACCTTCCAACTTCCCTTTGTACGATGTTGATACTGAAGCTGTTTACGACCAAGCAGTGAATCAGTACGCCGCCTTCCCGCATCCGGTGGTGGAGAAGGTGAATCAAGTTGCTGCTGCTGATGATGGGCTAGCTATCCTTAAAGCTTTCCTTGAACTGCCACGATCTACTGATGGTGCTGGTCCAAGTGGAAGTGGCCCTGAAGCCTGATCCTGAAGATCCCTTCCCACTGCTAGGATAGATTTAGCTTGTATAGATTTATTTTCTTGTAGGCGGGTAGTTACCCGGCCATTCTTGTAATGAATCATTGTGAAATATAAATCTTTGTGCGGGTAAGACCGCTACTTTCTCTGGATTCCTTGCTTTATAAACGTTATATGACTTGCATACTTTAGTTTAAATTAGCAATTTTCCAAGTGTTTTAGGATAAGTTAACCTTTGAACGTGGTAGATAATAGGTTGAAGTTTTGCTTCCCCTTTCGTGATTGTGCGGGTAGGACCGTCACTTGCACTTAGTAGGATGGCTAAACTTTACCTACATCTGACCTGCGTGTAGGTTTTCCTCATCTTTTCTGAGGATAAGTTAACCTTTGAACATGGTAGATAATAGGTGTGAAGTTTTGCTTCCTCTTTCGTGATTGGGCGGGTATGACCGTCACTTGCACTTAGTAGGATGGCTAAACTTTACCTATATCTGACCTGCGTGTAGGTTTTCCTCATCCTTTTGTTAGAAATTCTCTGTTTTGAATAATTTAACCGTTCGACGCGCGGTTGTCAATAGGTTAGTGTTCAGTTCCCTTTTTCATGATTCATGCGGATAGACCGGCACTTTCATTTAATGGGATAACTGAACTTTTCCCCTTCAACTGACCTGCGTGAAGGTTTGTCGTTTTTTGGGTTTATGCGGGTTTTGCCGCCTTCCCCACGCAACGACTTCATGTACTTATGCGGTGAAAACCGGCATATCCGTGTTGAATAAATTAACCGTTCGACGCGCGGTTGTTAATAGGTTAGTGTTCAGTTTCCTCTATCATGATTCATGCAGATAGACCGGCACTTTCATTTAGTAGGATGACTGAACTTTTCCCCTTCAACTGACCTGCGTGAAGGTTTGTCGTTTTTTGGGTTTATGCGGGTTTTGCTGCCTTCCCCACGCAACGACTTCACGTAATTATGCGGTGAAAACCGGCATATCCGTGTTGAATAAATTAACCGTTCGACGCGCGGTTGTTAATAGGTTAGTGTTCAGTTTCCTCTATCATGATTCATGCGGATAGACCGGCACTTTCATTTAGTAGGATGACTGAACTTTTCCCCTTCAACTGACCTGCGTGAAGGTTTGTCGTTTTTTGGGTTTATGCGGGTTTTGACGCCTTCCCCACGCAACGACTTTCACACTTATGTATGCGGTGAAAACCGGCATTAGTGTTGATAGTTCATAAAGTATAAATGTAAAATCATCAGCGTCGATGTTTTAAGGAGAATCATTTCCATTAGAAGTGGCTCTGGGCCTTTTCTTTACAAATTTGGAATTGATTTACATGCAAACTGTGTAATTGAGCTCCCTTCCATGTTGTTGGGATGGGAGTGCCATCGAGCCGATACGCACCTGGTTCGGGATCTCGTTCTTTACGCAGCATGTAGTCTCCACATTGAAGCTGGAATTTTTATTCGTGTTTTCCCCAGCTGGGGTTCTACACGCATCAGCCTGCTCAGCGTTCATTGCGCCACGAGGTGCGCGAGCGTCCCATCTCTGACGAATGCTTCGACCATGTCCTTTACGTCTATGCATTCTTCGGTGTTGTGGTCTTTTGTCCTGTGGAAGTCACAGTATTTACTCCGATCAGCATTGTGACGATGTCGGATTATTTGAGGCTTTGGCCATGGGAGCTCCTCAGTAGCGAATATCTCGGTGACGCTTTTGGTGAGCGGCGTCCATCTGGAGTTCTTGTTTGACTGTACGTTATCCCTTCCGCCTAACCGATGCTGCAAGCCGGATGAGGTGTCAAAGTTTACCCTTGACTGCCAAATGCCTAGCTTCCGCTTTTTGTTTAATCGGGCGGTAAGGACGTTGTCTTCCCTTGTTTTCTGGGTGTAGAGGTTTGTGCTCTGTGGGAGATCTCTACCCAGTTGCTTCTCCGTTTCCGCAAAGCGTTTAGCTGCTGTCATGATGGCATCCCATGTGGATGGCATGCCATCTTTACCCGTTAAGGTGCGGATGAGCTCTGGGTCGTTCGCGCCCTGAATAAAGGCAGCGCGAACAAGATCTTCGCTAATGTTACCCAGACTTAGCTTCTTCGAATTGAAGCGAGTGATGAAGTCTAGCAAAGATTCATCTTTTTCTCGAATGCACTTGAGGATTGTCCATCGCTCCTCGGTATACTTTCGTTGTTGGCTGAAGTGTTGGCTAAACTCTTGTTGGAAGTCAGCCCAGTCATAGATGTGGTTGACCGGTAGACGATCGAACCACGCTCTAGCAGCCCCGACAAGCGTCATTTGGAACATGTAACACCATGTGGGTTCCGTCCAACTACTGACGGTTGCCCCCGCTATGAATCTGTTCAAATGATCATCTGGGTCGGATATACCATCATATGTGCCTATGCTGGACATTTGTTTGGCACTTTTTGGGGCAATTGCTTCTGCAATGTCCCTTGCAAATTTGGACGTTCCTGCATTTGCAACATTTGGTCTGAATGTTTTGGAGAAGTCACGTGGACTTCCACCTGTGTTTTTTGGTTTGAAGGCTTCTCCAAAATGCCTTCTCGGTTGGGAGTCCGTTTCCTTACGCTTCCCTTTTGCCCTATGGCGAGGGTTCGCGTCGGAGTCGGACTCCTCCGAGTCATCGTCCCCGTATTCTTCGAATTCGTCAGCCTGTTGGACGGAACACAAGCGTTCGTCCAACTCAGTTTGGAATTCCTTTTGACGTGCCTCCGCCCAAGCCTTAACTTCATCGAGTGTTTGGCGGGGGAGTCTTGTTCGTTTCTCTAACTGGGTATCGGTGAATCCCAGTGAGCGATTATTTACTGCACTTGCCCCAGCTTGGGTAGCTGGGGTAGTGTTCGTAAGATTTACTTCACTTGCCCCGGCTTGGGTAACCGGGGTAGTGTTTGTAAAAACTGTGTAGCCGGTATTCCCCCCAGTAGCTGGGGTTGTGGTTACCGGAGTTTCTTTAACCATCTTTCTAGAAGTTTGAAAAAACTGGAGAAAAATGATGTTCTATCTTTCTTCACGGATGGCGCCAATGAAGAAACACTAACCGGACCCCGAGCAGATTACGGGTAACCTGGGGGTTAGATAGATGTTTCCCACGAGGGGTTAGACCCGGAGAAGATGGTTCTTCTGATAACCTGCAAAACAGACACCGTGAGCTTGTCACTGAGAAGGGGGGGGGGGGGTTCCTCCTTGTGACCACCCTCCGGCGTGAGAATCAGACTAGATTGCTCTTTAAATATAAATGTATATTAAGAGATTGCTAGAGCAGATATCAGGTATAATATGATAAGATATGTTGAGATGAGATGATCATACCATTTGTGGTATTTATAGCCGAAGGTAGGTTTCCAAGGAGGTGTGGCCGGCTGCAACAGTGTTCCTGTTCCACCAACAGTGGCCTACGCACGTGCCCTGCTGGTAGTTGGTGGGTAGGCAGCGGCTGATAGTGACCAGGCCTGCTGTGTACTATTCTTTTTCCACCAACTGCCGGCTACGCACGTGGTATGGCAGTAGTTGGTGAGTAGGCAGCGGCTAATAGTGACACAGTACAGGAGCATGCTGCTCGCCATACTGTTGTCAATAAGCTGTCGTATCTTTAGTCAGATCTTTTTCCCATACCTCGTCAGGTACAGTACAGAAGATCTTCCCGTATCGTACGGACTGGCTTATTTGGGCGGGAGTATTCCCCCTCCCGCCCTTGTGCGGGATTGTTCCCGGCTTTGCTCATTCCTTCAGGTGACACTGAGTGATTGAGAGCTAAGTGCCTTGTGCGTGTAGCCTTGCTGCGCGGGTGGCCTTCCCTGATGGCTTGTATCCGAGGCTGCGGGGACAGGCGGAGTCCTTCACCATTGGGAGGCATTTCCTGCGGGAACAGCTTGCGTACTGCGCGTAAGGACGTCACGTCTCTGAGCATGGTGGGTCCTGCGGATCCAGTTGGTTTCTGCGCAGACGTTCCTCTTCAAGGTGAGTCTTGCGGGTCCAACTGGGCTCTTCTGGGACCTACCTCTTCAAGCCACTATAAAACCATTTAAATTTGTGAATGTGCACTTGTATGTATCTTTAAACAGCTATTATTACACAAGATCTATATTTAAGGCAACCAAAAAAAGAATAGTACACCTTTTGCTATTTTTTTCTTATTGTTTTAACGTTTTAACCAACAACAAATATACTACAAAAAAAAAAAGAATTACATTAAAAATAAAAAAACTCATGAAAGTCATAGGCTTAGCTAAGATAATAAACACAATTTGTTTCCAAGTTTCCACTATTTAATTCTTCATATGGTGCATAGTAATATATGATTAAGCTTATAAACTACATTTTACAGCCAAACTAAACCGCAACTTGAAACAAAATTCAGCTTATTTAAATAACAAACTGGGTAGTAACTAAAGTAGTCAATCTTTTAAATAATTTATAAACAGTATACTACCTAATTTGCTCATAAAGCTATCCTGATGGTACATCATCGGTTTTTTCATTTAGATTCAGGCCCACAGCAGTTATATCGCTTATTATAAGGTATACAACCTGTTCTAAATCACCTTTGCAGGCACATTTCTGAATCAAAACACATATTTTTTTTTTCATTTCTTACACTGTAATCACATATAAAAATGCAGCTATTAGATTAATGTCTAAAGTTGTACATGAAGAGTTGAACTGTCCCATACAACATGAAAAAAAAAAAGATAAACTTACACAGTGTTACCAAACTTTTTGCCTACAAAATTGTAATTTATTATTTACTAAATTTTTATGATAAACACATTTGATTATATTTTTTGGGAAACTACAAAATCTTAATTTAAAAACATGTAAATGTTAAACTTAACTCAAGAATAGTGCAAAGGTCACCAATGGTGTATAGAAAGGAGTAGTTTTGATGAACTCATATTAAAATCTCACCAACATGGACACACCAATTGGTTTAGAAATTTCCACATTAACTTCAATTGCTTTTTCAATCAATGTGATATGAAACTATAAAAAATTGATTAGTACATTAACAAACAAATAAAGATACGAAGTTTTTGAAATAATGTAAATTAAATATTTACCAACTTTGACTTTTGCTATGATGAAGTCAAGATAGGCATATGCCATTGCATTTTCACTTTCTGTAATTGATTGAGCTTAGGGAAAAACAAACAGTCAATCTGAATTTGTTATAATATATAAACATAAACCTTTTGAGTTGCATCAATTAGGGTTGACAAATTCAATCTCTATAACCTGCAAAACGACCATCAATCTTAGCAATAGTAGCAAAAATAATTTAGAAGATAAAAAGGAAACAAATGAACATATCAAACTTAAAACTCAATCAAAGTGAAATGTACTTGGAAGTGTATTCAAAATGGGTCAACGAATTTGAATGTGCCAAATGGGTTAAATCACTTAAATGGGTCACGTGGACAACAAATGCTATTTCTAGACCACTGTCATTGTGGACTTACTAAATTAGTGTGATAGTTAGTATGCATAAGTGAGGCATCAGATAAGGGCGGGCAAGC
The DNA here is from genome assembly GCF_021521415.1 of Bidens hawaiensis. NCBI lineage: Eukaryota > Viridiplantae > Streptophyta > Magnoliopsida > Asterales > Asteraceae > Bidens > Bidens hawaiensis. The sequence goes on along the minus strand of NW_027491152.1, from coordinate 1,653,388 downwards.
AACTCACAATATTACAACCTAATTCAAAAAATGAGTTACTAAACTTCGCCTAAATCCACGTTATTTACAGCCGTTGTCAAAGTCTACTTCAAACATTGGTATTATATGGTTTAACAATTAATTTGGAAGTGCTATGAGAGAAACAATACCTTTGTGGAGTTTGCTAAAGCAAGTTCTTCAAAGTCAAGCCTTTTTTTTTCATATAACTGATAGTTGCACATTATGATGTGGAAATAAATTATAAGCATTTTCTCGAACAACTTATAAGCTCCCTTCAAAATAAACCGTAAAAGGGCATAGGAGCAAGATACCAAATGATGTCTCACCGGTGGGTTTTTTTTTTTTTTGCATTCTGAATGACCCCAGCATTTCCGCGGGAAATTGGGGGGGGGGGGGGGGTAAAACCATACTTTCATCAAAGAAAATCTTTCGAAGGCTCATAAACGATAGGTCAAAATGGCTGCAACTAAATTGCCATGCCAAAACAACAAACGTATCAGTTTTTTTATCATCATCGCCTCCAAAATAGGAACAATTTCCACGCCTCATGCGAGGTAAATATGTCATAGTTGCGTAATGCAACACATTAAACACCAATGTGATTCATAAATTCAACGATGTCTATGGTCTTTAAACAAAAGCAACAACAACTACGACTACAACTACAACAGATGAGTAAAAACTTATGGCTGCAATACCATAAGTCAATAATGATAGTTGCCCATATTTTTAACTCATGTATGACATAAACAACATGATAATCACATAGGCCACGAAAGCACAGACCACCAAATTGTATCGATGCAGCAAACAAAACTCTTAGGCTCAGATTCACATCATTGCCTCATAGATTCAAGTAACAAAGTTGTTAACAATGGAACCTCGGGTGACCATCATAGGCTCATAAGCTCAGCAATGGCTACATCTACCACATGTAAAACTCTTAATAGAAAATGTACATCATATAATGCAGGAAAAACAGCAATGTTGTTCGCCACCTCCGCCACTTAGAACAATCAAAATCTGAGACTGACAATCAAAATCAGGGCCATAAAGGTGGCACGTACAACATCACATTCTTACCTCGGCCACCGCCGCTGCCTAGGGTTCCAAAATGGAAGCCGGGATAAGTTAACCTTTGAACGTGGTAGATAGGTGTGAAGTTTTGCTTCCTCTTCCGTGATTGTGCGGGTGGGACCGTCACTTGCACGTAGTAGGATGGCTAAACTTTACCATCTGACCTGCGTGTAGGTTTTCCTCATCTTTTGAGGATAAGTTAACCTTTGAACGTGGTAGATAATAGGTGTGAAGTTTTGCTTCCTCTTTCGTGATTGTGCGGGTAGGACCGTCACTTGCACGTAGTAGGATGGCTAAACTTTACCCATATCTGACCTGCGTGTAGGTTTTCCTCATCCTTTTGTTAGAAATTCTGTTTTGAACCGTTCGACGCGCGGTTGTCAATAGGTTAGTGTTCAGTTTCTTCTATCATGATTCATGCGGATAGACCGGCACTTTCATTTAGTAGGATGACTGAACTTTTCCCCTTCAACTGACCTGCGTGAAGGTTTGCCGTTTTTTGGGTTTATGCGGGTTTTACCGCCTTCCCCATGCAACGACTTTTCTCGTAATTATGCGGTGAAAACCGGCATATCCGTGTTGATAGTTCATATATGTGTAAATGTAAATTCATCAGCGGCGATGTTTTAAGGAGAATCATTTCCATTAGAAGTGGCTCTTGGCCTTTTCTTTACAAATTTGGAATTGATTTACATGCAAACTGTGTAAATGAGCTCCCTTCCATGTTGTTGGGATGGGAGTGCCATCGAGCCGATACGCACCTGGTTCGGGATCTCGTTCTTTACGCAGCATGTAGTCTCCATATTGAAGCTGGAATTTTATTCGTGTTTCCCCAGCTGGGGTTCTACACCCATCAGCCTGCTCAGCGTTCATTGCGCCTCGAGGTGCGCGAGCGTCCCATCTCTGACGAATGCTCCGACCATCTCCTTAACGTCTATGCATTCTTCAGTGTTGTGGCCTTTTGTCCTGTGAAAGTCACAGTATTTGCTCCGATCAGCATTGTGATGATGTCGGATTATTTGAGGCTTTGGCCATGGGAGCTCCTCGGTGGCAAATATCTCGGTGACGCTTTTGGTGAGCGGCGTCCATCTGGAGTTATTGTTGGACTGTACATTATCTCTTCCGCCTAACCGATGCTGCAAGCCGGATGAGGTGTCAAAGTTAACCCTTGACTGCCAAATGCCTAGCTTCCGCTTTTTGTTTAATCGGGCAGTGAGAACGTTGTCTTCTCTTGTTTTCTGGGTGTAGAGGTTTGTGCTCTGTGGGAGATCTCTACCCAGTTGCTTCTCCGTTTCCGCGAAGCGTTTAGCTGCTGTCATGATGGCATCCCGTGTGGATTGCATGCCATCTTTACCTGTTAAGGTGCGGATGAGCTCTGGGTCGTTCGCGCCCTGAATAAAAGCAGCGCGAACAAGATCTTCGCTAATGTTACCCAGACTTAGCTTCTTCGAGTTGAAGCGAGTGATGAAGTCCAGCAAAGATTCATCTTTTTCTCGAATGCATTTGAGGATTGTCCATTGCTCCTCAGTATACTTTCTTTGCTGGCTGAAGTGTTGGCTAAACTTCTGTTGGAAGTCAGCCCAGTCGTAGATGTGGTTGACCGGTAGACGGTCGAACCACGCTCTAGCAGCCCCGACCAGTATCATTTGGAACATGTAACACCACGTAGGTTCCGTCCAACTACTGACGGTTGCCCCAGCTATGAACCTATTCAAATGATCGTCTGGATCAGATATACCATCATATGTGCCTATGCTGGACATTTGTTTGGCACTTTTTGGGGCGATTGCTTCCGCAATGTCCCTTGCAAATTTGGACGTTCCGGCATTTGCAACGTTTGGTCTGAATGTTTTGGAGAAGTCTCGTGGACTTCCACCTGTGCTTTTTGGTTTGAAGGCTTGTCCAAAATGCTTTCTCGGTTGGGAATCCGTTTCCTTGCGCTTCCCTTTTGCCCTATGGCGAGGGTTCGCGTCGGAGTCGGATTCCTCCGAGTCATCCAAGTAATCTTCGAATTCGTCAGCCTGTTGGACGGAACGCAAGCGTTCGTCCAACTCGGCTTGGAATTCCCTCTGACGTGCCTCCGCCCATGCCTTAACTTCATCGAGTGTTTGGCGGGGGAGTCTTGTTCGTTTCTCTAACTGGGTATCGGTGAATCCCAGTGAGCGATTATTTACTGCACTTGCCCCAGCTTGGGTAGCTGGGGTAGTGTTCGTAAAATTTACTTCACTTGCCCCGGCTTGGGTAGCCGGGGTAGTGTTTGTAAAAACTGTGTTGCCGGTATTCCCTCCAGTAGCTGGGGTTGTGGTTACCGGAATTTCTTTAACCATCTTAGAAGTTTGAAAAAACTGGAGAAAAATGTTCTAGCTTTATGCACGGATGGCGCCAAATTTAGAAACACTAACCTGACCCCGGGCAGATTACTGGTAACCTGGGGGTTGGATAGATGTTTCCCACGAGGGGTTAGACCCTGAGAAGATGGTTCTTCTGATAACCTGCAAAACAGACACCGTGAGCTTGTCACTGAGAAGGGGGGGGGGGTTCCTCCTTGTGACCACCCTCCGGCGTGAGAATCAGACTAGATTGCTCTTTAAATATAAATGTATATTAAGAGATTGCTAAAGCAGATATCAGGTATAATATGATGATAATATGTTGAGATAAGATGATCATACCATTCGTGGTATTTATAGCCGAAGGTAGGTTTCCAAGGAGGTGTGGCCGGCTGCAACAGTGTTCCTGTTCCACCAACAGTGGCCTACGCACGTGCCCTGCTGGTAGTTGGTGGGTAGGCAGCGGCTGATAGTGACCAGGCCTGCTGTGTACTATTCCTTTTCCACCAACTGCCGGCTACGCACGTGGTATGGCAGTAGTTGGTGAGTAGGCAGCGGCTAATAGTGACACAGTACAGGAGCATGCTGCTCGCCATACTGTTGTCAATAAGCTGTCGTATCTTTAGTCAGATCTTTTTCCCATACCTCGTCAGGTACAGTACAGAAGATCTTCCCGTATCGTACGGACTGGCTTATTTGGGCGGGAGTATTCCCCCTCCCGCCCTTGTGCGGGATAGTTCCTGGCTTCGCTCATTCCCTCAGGTGACACTGAGTGATTGAGAGCTAAGTGCCTTGTGCGTGTAGCCTTGCTGCGCGGGTGGCCTTCCCTGATGGCTTGTATCCGAGGCTGCGGGGACAGGCGGAGTCCTTCACCATTGGGAGGCATTTCCTGTGGGACCAGCTTGCGTACTGCGCGTAAGGACGACACGTCTCTGAGCATGGTTGGTCCTGCGGATCCAGTTGGTTTCTGCGCAGACGTTCCTCTTCAAGGTGAGTCTTGCGGATCCAACTGGGCTCTGCTGGGACCTACCTCTTCAGGCAACAGTCACGGCAATGCCGTCGCCTATGGTTTACAAAATGGAACCAGAAAAACATGCGAATCAGAGTTGTAAATGAAACCTGAAAACATGCAAGACAAAAACCCCAAATCAAAGCCTAATAAAAACAACAGATCGTAAGAAATAAATTAAACTAGAAGAAAAATTGACTAAAATCGAACATCACATATGAAGACAGAGAAGCGGAGATAGCTATGATATGAATAGAGAGAGAGAGAGAGAGAAGTCAATAACAGCAATATATGTCGGTCAAAGCTCAGGAGACCATCATTGCTTCAACAACGAAAAAACGGTGGCCATAATCGTCATCAAAAGACATCCATAACATGCATGTCTCAACTGCAGCCACACAAATGGCACAATCGCAACCAAAATCCTATAAATAACATAACATCACATAACGAACTTGTTACCTTGCATCGTCGGAACAAAGAAAATGCGGGAAACAACACCAATCAGCCATCGCCGCCGTGTAGGGTTTCATAATGGAAGCGACAACGACGAAAATCGTTACACCACGTAATCAGATACATACCTAGTTGATTGAAAAGTTGATCGATGATATTTGAATCGAAAGATATGCAGACATAAGGCGATGAATTTTCATATAATAGGCTTAGAGCGGCGATTTGGATTTCTGAACAGTGGCAGCCAACAACTTTCAACTAAAATAGAGTATTTGAATTTCCGGGTTAATGGGTTAAATTGATATCCAACACCCGCGAGAAAAGAAGCTTAAATGGGTAGGTTGGTATTTTACGCAATATTCTATGTGTCATCTAGGTGAAATCCTATGTGGACAGCCTAGTTGAGTGACATGTGGCAAATATGTATTGTTTTAATAGTATTTAAAGATACGCACTAACATAATTACGCATATGTAATCGTTGATTAACGTATCAATTGATTAAATTTACATATACGTAATACTCAATACTCAAATATTATATTATTTCAAAACATGTCATATTGTAATCTTACGTTTTATGAAAATATAATTACAATTTTTTTTCTTTATAGTACTAATGTTTGCATATATATTAAATCGAATCCTAAAAATAAAATTAGAACTGAAAGATATCTTTTTTTTAACACTTGAAAGAAAACTATAAATTATCTGCGAGTCCAAGATAAATAAAACAATGAAAAGAAAAGGAATTAAATAAACAATGAAAGTATTGTATCAGCAAAACAAAACATTGATTAAATGTGTCATTGAATTCGAAATCTGTAATGCAACATCTGAATCGAATAAAATCATAAAAATAGGAATTTTGTTTATTCAATAGGTACTTGACTAGACAAATATTTGAATATTGTTGTTCAAAAGACCATGCTACCCTTATTTAAAAAAATATGTAAAAAAAATTGATTGGTCAAGATGAGTTTTTAGAGTTTTTAAACAAATCATGAGTTCTTAATTGATTCTAACCATATATATATATATATATATCAAAAACACGAAGTCCTCCATGTAGCCTTGCCTTACAAGGCCTGAAACTTAACCAACTGGGGCCGGATAAGTAACTACCAAAGGTAACAAGGGGTGTATATTATGTATATGTTGTACAACCATATTCAAATATAAACAAGTTGATTAAAATGAAAGACTATGGTTAGTTTGACTTGGGAAGTCAAACTACCAAAAATATGAAGAACAACCTTTAAATCTTAAGAATTGAAAGAGAACTTGGAGTAAGAGCAAGTGTAAAATGAAGGAGATGGGTGTGTATATATAGGGTAAGGGTCAAATCTTATTTGCAAGGTTCTCTTTCATGTTTGCATGTAAATAGATTGGTTAAACAAACAAGCAAAGCACAAAACAACAAGAAAATCCGTAATATGCTGCAGGTGCCACTAGACGCCGCGCGACCTGACCCCCTGCCGTGGACGCACGGCTCGGCGTGTCTGGGTGGAGTGGGTTGGCCCAGCTCATCTTGTGTGGTTCGTTTCACGTCCTGGAAGTTCGTTTTTGATGTATTTTGGTCGTTTGAAAGGCGTTTTCGAATCCGTAAAAGGGGTTTTTCAAATTGAACAAGGAGGAATGCTTTAGTAGCATAAAATACAATATTTTATATATTTGAAATGTTCGGGATATAAATCGGGTCGATTTACATGATAAACGAATACACAAACGAATACAAATAGGACCCGAAATTGACGAATGTCACAGTATCCTCAACTTTTTGGAAATTTCGTCCCGAAATTAAAATAAAATTTAGAAAAAGAGGAAGTTACTATCGAATGTCGTTTTTAGTAAAGCAATTGTATGAAAATATTTTAAGTAAAAGAATAACGTCAAATCCTTGCATGACTCGAAAAACGTCACAAATGAGAAACATAATAAAGGCACTTATATATAGGATGTACCAGCGGCGTATCCACCATGCCCTTATCATAACTCGCATTTCTACTGTTTTCCTACTATCATTCTCGGGTCTGAGTTATCGCACACAAGCGTACTTACTATGGCTTCTATACGAGGATTTTGATAATTAAGTGTGCACCCATAATTATTTAGATCGTTGTATGGTCCACATGTTTTGTTCCATTTGTGGTTTAAGAGACATATTTATTTCGAAATCTTTAAATAATCGATACGTAAATAAAATCTGTTGAATTTTACGAATATTGGCAAACCAATACCAGCGGCTCAAAATTTTGGGATTGACTTTTAAATAAGAAAGAAAAATGGGATAAATAATCGAAACAAGAAAAATCCTATGATATAAATCAAGATGGAAATAACAATTCGGTTTAAATCGTTAACGATGATCAAATAAATTAACAGATAAATTTTAATGAAATAAGGTTTGAAGTCAAAAGTCAAAAGTCATCAAGTGTCAAAGTCTATAAATCGAGGTACTAAATAAAATTGATAAATGAAATCCGATAATGAGGACTCCTATAAGTGTAAATGAGAAAAATCCAAATAGTGAATACATGAGGTTGGGATAAACAACGATACCATTAACAATAACATCATACGATGAGTTTCATACGTGAACAAACTTGAGGTTATAAGTATTTGCGGATATGATTGCGTGAAATGTGTTAACATGAGAATTAGGTGAGTTTCTATGGGGTGATGTATACATGTATCAAACTAAAAATAAATAGAATTTTGATTAACAAACCAGCCGATGAAATGTGATAATATGTGAATACGGCTTCTATTGAAACCATTTACATAATCATGATTATAGTAACGGTTTCCAATAACGCCAAAACTTGTGGACAGCCACGCATAGGCCGTTGGTAAATTAAATAAAATGATATAGAATAATGCATAGAATCGTGTTTTACTTGACAAGCATAAATGTTCAAACATGAACAAAATAGTCATGAAAATATCGTTTAAAAAAAATAATAACGAGGTTTTTTAGCGAAAATAAGGTTTTGAAAGTAGTACACAAATCGTTATTAAATAACTCGAATTCGGTCATGAATAGTCAAAACACGAAATGAAATCTCATGTGCATAAAATTTCCATCGAAAAATCTCATCAAATGAAAAGAAAATAATAATAATAGTGAAACTCAAAAAATGACGAAATATGTAAATCGCGTATCATGTACTCTTTTAAAATCATAAAAGTAACATCGAAAATGAAGTCTCAAGTAAAGCCTTTATATCGTTTCCAAGAAAAATGTATATTATAACAAAACATCGCGGTAATGCGTAGCTAGAGAGACATTTAAATTGCTATCAAAAGAAAATCTTGTAAGTTAAATTGTTAAAGGAATTTGCATACGTAAAGCGGTCGCGATGATAATAAATCGTGAAAGAAGCGATGCTTGTAATAATGAGTAAAAATTTGCATAAACCGTTATCGAACAAAATTTATGTTACCATATTTAGTGTATGAAACATTTATGTATGTGTCCCCAAAAAGGATTTTGTAAAGCCATGATCATTGAGTTTATGCAAAATAATGAAAGTTGAAATTTGTTATTGAATAAATCTCGAATTCGACATTCAAAATGAAACCTCGTATTTATGGAGTCATTATGGGATTATCGACTTAGGTGACAATATTTATAATTCTTGAAATCACCCATGTAATCGTTTAATAATATTTGAAAGCAAATCTTCATAATCGAATTTTGTTGTCATGACAATATTATATTGTACAAAGATGGTTTATAAAGTATTGGCATAATACGTAAATAGTTATCCTTGAAAGAGTTTATAATTTAAAAGCGATTATTTGAACACATGAGGTCATTATAAATACGCTAGTTTTATAATATAATAAATAAAAACAATTTAGGGGAAAAATGAAGTTTGTGCGTGTACGGAGAGGTTTTAGGCTTCGAATGGTGAATGGTTTGAAAATTTGGTGAAGAGTGAGTGTGTTTCAGTTGGCTTGCGTAGTTGACTTTTCTTGAGTTGGATTGATGAAGTTTGTTGAGTTTAGGTTGTTTGAGTGGGTTAGGCTTAGATGACTTGTGTGAGTAGTGGTTGGGCTATTTGGATTGAGGTTTTGCTTATTTAAGTTCGGGTTAAGTTGATGGGTTGGATAAGTCAACCTTGACTAGTTTGGGTTGAGATTCGGTTTATACATGTATTTTGCAAGGAGTGTTTGGGACACTATTTTGATATCAAATCTATGGTTGGATGGAAATGTTGTGGTGACATGGTTGGTGATTTGACATAGCATGGGTTGAAGGATTGAGTCATAGTTGGGTAAACTTTGGTTTGTATATGTTCAAGGCATTTGTGGAGGTGTTTGTCGGAGTCTTCGAAGTATCAAGATAGTGAGTTATTGTTAGGTTTTCATGGCGTAAATGTGTCGGTATTTACGGCTTTTTGTTGGGTCGATTTTGTACATCTTGGATTTGTTTGGAGTTTGAGTTGGTGAGGGTATAACTTCGTATGTTAGGTTTCATTCATATTGGGGAAAGATTTGAGTGCGTGGGAAATTTTTGAAATGGAAGGATGGTTTGATTTAAGGTGGTAGCTCGAGGTGGAATACGAGTGTTTAGAAGCTTGGGGTTGCGTTTAGGGGAAATTTTGACTAATAATAGGTATTATATTGAAGATATCATAATTTATAAATAGTGATTTAAACATTCATGAAATTTTTGATAATTAAAATTAAAAGTTAATACATATATATATATATATATATATATATATATATATATATATATATATATATATATATATATATATATATTATAAATAGAATTTTGAGAACCAAGCTTTTGAATCACATAATTTTTTTGCTAAAAGCTTCCCACTAAAATGAGAGTTGTTACTATACGTCGGGCCGGCTTAGGTTGTAAAATAATTCACGAGAAAATTTTGAAATAAACCAACCCGCGTAACGTAAATCGTTCTTGAAATGCTTAAAATTAAGTAGTTGGAAATATCATGGGAAACTAGGATAATAAGGTTTGTATTTTGAAGTTTATTGCGAAAATAAAAGCCGATTGTCATGAGGAAGCAAAATAAATTTTTATAAAGATCAAAATAAAATTTTGCTTATGAGGAAATTAAAATAAGTGAATTGAATGTCGAAATTTGTTATGAGTTATCAACATGAATGATGAATGTCATTTTGGGAATACGAATCTGCGAAATGAAATTTTTTTTACCAAGTTCGTTATTTAATATCGTGTAACTAAAATACCATGGTTAATTAAAATGACCGACAATGTAAATCGAGAAATCGAAATAAACGACATCTTCTTTACAATTAGAATCTCTATGAAGTTTTGCATTAGAATTTTCAAGATAATTACAAGCTATGAGTTTGTGAATTTCTTGAAAAAATCAAAGCAAAACTATCTAATGAAATTTAAAACAAGTTGAATCGTATAATGCAAATTTTATTTGTGAAAAGTTATAATGAATCAAATATTTCATAATGAAAGTTGTTATGGAAATAAATTTGGGTAATGAAAATTTCTACTATGCGTATTATATAATATAATGTAATTAAAACGCCGTGAGAATTTAAATAATCAGATATTGTGAGATAATAGTTTCAAAATAAGCGGGATTGTTATAAAAATAGGACTTTTATGAAATCTTGTATGAAAACTTTAAACACAATTTAAAATCTATATAATGAGAATTTACTTGAAAATTCAAGGTAAATTTTATCTTAAAACCTTTTTAATATGATGAAATTTATGTGATAAGAATTTTGTTTATAAAAAGTCTAAATGAACAAATATGGCATATTGAAGATCAATAGGAGTAATTCGAAATATATTAACTTAAATTGAAGAAAATCACAATAATCGAAATCTTGTAATGAAAATAGTGGTGTGAAATCAAAATAAAATAACTTTACTAAGTGAATTCAAAACATATGAGAATCAATCATAACGGTCAAATAAAATTATATAAATGAGAAGTTTGTGATGAGAACTTATATGACAAAGTAAAAAGAAAAAATTGTTTAAATCATTGAAATTTGTAAATAATGTCTTAAGATTTAAAGGCAGAAAAACCGTGCATGAACCACCATGACTTGATATTCCGACACTAAAAAACCCTTTTTACAAAAATACCATGTTGGAGTCTAAACATGTGCACGTACCACCACGTCTTCTTCATGTTTTTGACTCAAATAACGATAATGAAAAAGTAATAAATCGAGATACAATGGGACGTCAAAACGCTAGTCCACGTACCACCGAGGCTTTTAAGTTTCAACACCAAAACTTGGATGGCGACCAGAACGCTCGCATTCGACAACTTAAAGTGGTCGTCTCATATGAGACAATCTTTAAGGAGATTTGAAACAACGGGATCCAAGTTAAGCTCGTGATCCATAAATGTAACATCCTACCTTTGGTTATAATAATAATATAAATTTCGTCTATTCTATAGTGGGTCGTTATCGGTTTAGATAACTAGAATATGAGTTGGGCTAGTGTTGGGGTAAAAGGATATGGGTTATGGATTTGGGTATGAAAGAAAGAAGGAAAGACCATGGGCTAAGCCCATGATCCATAAATATATAAACCTTTAATACCCAATTTTCATTCATTTACACATATTCCATACACCTCACAAACACACACTTAGGCTCTCTCTCTCTAGCCTCTCTCTAGCCAAAATATAGAAAAAGAAACCGATCCCGATCCAAGGTAATGATAGTATGATATTGTTTGAGCTTAAATCCGTAGGATATGGTCACGAAACGACGAGCCGACACCGTTAAGCCGTTTAAGTCACGAGATCCGGGTGGAATCGGGTATAAACCGAACCTATGATGAGCTTAGGGGGCACCCTAGCTCAGATCTGGATCGAACGGGACGAAAAACGGTGAAAAACGAGTTAAAACTCATTTTTCTGACGTGTTCGCGGTTTTCCGGCGGTGGCGCCGGAAAAGTTAATACGAGGATGTCAGGGACTGTTCTGACATTCCCTGACCTAACCCTAGTTCGCTATGGGAACTTAACGAATTGAAGGGTGATTCGTTAGTTAATTCGCATAAGGGAGCACGACGAACTAGCCTTAGTTCGTCTCTGATTCGTTAGGGGAAGGGGTAACGAATTACCTTTGATTCGCTATGACCAGTTCGTATAAGGATCAGTTCGTTAAGGTCCAATTCGCTATATGGACCAGTTCATGAATTCGTCATAAGGACCAGTTCGCTATAATGTTTGATTCGTTACAAGCCGGATTCGTTATAATAGTTAATTCGCTATAAACTCCCATTCGTTAAGGACTGAATAACGAATCAGAAGTTTAATAAATGACAGAACAGTCCCTGGACTTAGAAAAAGAATGATTTAATTACAAAGAAGCCCTTGAACATTTTAAGTTAGCAAATTTATAATGATTCAAAATCCTAATGGAAAATGTGTTAACCCCAGCCAAGGGCTCTGCCCCTTGGACCCCGCTAGGGGCTGCCGCCCCTAGAACCCCGCTATCAGGGCGCTGCCCCCGGACCCCCGTTCGTTGAGGGTAATAAGTAAACTAGAAAGGCGATATGTGTAGTGATAGTTTACTGAAACGTATAATTATTATATAGTTAGTCGTGCACAGCTCAAGAAGGGAATAACCGTAAACGGTGAACGCAACCGCATTGAGGTGAGTTTCTAGCCCCACTTCCTTGTTATGTTTTCGGGGCTGTGTGCATACTCGATGTGATAGTTAATACACTTACCTCAAGTGGTAAGTGTATGCCTTGTATAATTTATGTATGATGATTGCTTGACGGTGCGTGAACGATCTTCGGATATTGCATGTACCGTCAGGTGGTAGCTAAAGATGTGATTGCTATGTATGATGCAAGATAAGATGCATGTATGAATATATATATGATGTATGCATAATGTACGTATGATATGTTAATGGTACTTGAACGCTCTTCGGAGATTCCACGTATTGTCAGGAAAAATATTTAAGAACAGGTATAGTATGAAGCTATGGAAGAAAGGGTACCGGACCCTAATAATATCCGAGGATGAAGGGTACCGGACCCTAATAATATCCAAGGATGGAGGGTACCAGACCCTAATAATATCCAAGGTATGTAGGGTGAAACGCCCTTTATAACGTATGGTTAGATATTAATGTGTATGGACGAATGCTGAACATGATATGCATGTAATGCGTACCTTCGGGCACGTATATGTGTATGAAAAGTAAGTTATGTGATTAACTAGAACTCACTCAGCGTAGCTAACTTTTAGTATGCACGCAGGCAAATAGGTTGAGGCAGCTCGTGTGACTGAAGACACATGGCATGGAATCGAAGATACTGGCATCTCGGAGAAATGTTGTGATGTTTTAAAGACTATGTTTTGTTTTAATTGACTACGAATGTTTTATAAGACATGATTTGATGGTTATGTAAAATGTTATGGTTGAAGTTTTATTATTCCGCGAAAGTTTTTATTAACTCTGATATTTAGAACTGCGTTTATGAGTAAATCCAACGTATAAAGTAGGGCTACCGGTAACGGGGCCTTACAATAAAAGACAATAAAATCTAATGTTTTTTTTTGCGGTAAGGTAAGGATACCTTAGATTATTATGAGAATGTGTGTATGCGTATATATAAAATTAAACAAAAGTAAGGTAAGGATACCTCAGTATGTTTCGAGTGTTTTTGTATATTTACGATTTGATGAAATAAATAAGTATATAAATAAATATGTGTAATGAACAATCGAGTAGGGTAAGCACGTAAAGGCAACACGTATAAGGACCCTAAAGCAAACACTATACTAGGTCGTTACATCTAACCACCTATCCTATAGTCTTGTGGCTCTGATACCAATCTGTCACACCCCGACCAAAGGCGACAGAACATGCCGACGTGCAACGAATTGCCCAAAACACAGGACACAATTAACGTGACAATATTAAATCAACTCATTTATATCACAAATTAATATACAAAACATCTTGTTCATACAAAACAAATTGAATACAAGTAAACAAATATATATTGTTCATTTTGCTAATATCCTAATAGTCTTGATAACATTTTTCGTTAAGTCTTCGAGTCAACAAAAGTCAAACGTTTAACATTGCATAAAATAGAATTTTGTCAACACAAAGGTTGATGAGCAATTTCATAGTTTTGAACGAATATGTATAGAGTAAAAAATTCCACAACTTGTATACGAGACAATAAATAATAGCAATAATTTGGATAATGAAATCTCTAAATAGCACACATTAGTGACACCGTCTATAAGAGAATACCATATAGATTCGGATTTCCATGAGATCGTTAATAAGAATACATTAACGACACCTTGCTATAAGGGGATGCCAAATAGTCTAGGATTTTATAGTTATCGTTAATAAGAATACATTAACGACACCTTGCTATAAGAGGATGCCAAATAGTATAGGATTTTATAGTTATCATTAATAAGAATACATTAACGACACCTTGCTATAAGGGGATGCCAAATAGTCTAGGATTTATAGATCAACCAACCAAAAGCAGTAAACACATTAACAATTAGGCATGTAAGCATATAACACCAAATTGAGTATTTATTTAACGTAAAGTATACAATAAAGTTTGTGGTTTACGACTCAAGTATAAAGCATTTAGTTTGAATAAGATGCAATATCACCCCCAAAACGAAAGATGGAAAACGAGATATTTAAGTACTCACGTTCAAGTAACAAACTTGATTTGGCAAAAATGACGAGTAACCGGAAGGATGAGGTTTAACGAGCAAGGTCTAGGTGGAAGGGAGTCTTGTATTAGAAAGGTTTCCTAGGAAGTCTTTAAATAAAATAAATGATAGGAAATGTAAACATTATAAAGTTTAATGTTTAAAATGTAAATATTTAAGAAAACATAATAATAGTCTTTTAAAAATATAAGTTTGCTCGAAACCGGGGTAAAATATCTAGCCCTTAATATTTACTCAACATATGTTAAGTAATAAGGTGGGTAGAAATGCAAGAATGAATGTCCCTTTATAATATAGATACTAAAACGGGTTTTAACGAGTGTTTCAGGTTGTTGGTTCGGGTCTTGATAATTGGTCAAACCCAAAGTCAACTTTCTAAAATTATGAATGTCATGAGATAACTCAATAAAATTTAATAAGACTTAACCAAGTAAGTAGTTCTATTGTTTTTAGAACTAACAACGTCCGTTAAGCGAGTGTTCGGTTTTGTCGGTCCAAACTTTGTTATAGGATCAGGTTGGATCCAACATTTTCGATTACTTAAGAAAATAATTAAAATCAGTTTATAAACTATTTTTAAAGAAATATACAAGTCTTGATAGCTAAAAACACACTAGTGTGTCTTAAGCGAGTGAAAATCGGTTTAGTTCGGTTTGGTTCGATTTCCATCTCACAATAAGTTCTTAGATGGTTTCCACTTGCCCAAATACCAAAGAACTTGTATAATAATGATGAAACTTAAGTTTTATAACCAAAAAGTTAACAATAAAGTCTTTAAACGAAAGTTCGGTTTTCGGTTCGGATCAAGACCGAGGTTAGATTCTACAAACCCATAACCATAGAACTTATAAAAATGATTTTAGATACTTAAATCTAACAATAAGCATGTTTAAACAATTATTTAACAAAAACTAGTAAACAAAGTTCGTTTTACGGTTTAGAAGTATTTACGGTTAAACCGAGGCTAGACTCTTCAAACTCATAACCATGGAACTTCATAAATATGATGAACAAACTAAGATGAGCAGGCGTTTGTCATGGTTAGTTTGTATAAATAAGTTTTATATATATATATATATATATATATATATATATATATATATATATATATATATATATATATGGTTAGTATCACTTAAGAACTCTAAAAAAGTTAAGAACTCTTAGGAACTCTACACAACCAAATATTTTTTTAATTTTTTTATATATTAACATTATTTAAGAGTAGTTTTATCATATTTTATATAAAAATTGTTGATTACATATATAAATAACAAGTTTACATATGTGTAAAATTTATGTACTAACAAATTTACATAGGTGTAAAACAAAACATAGATATGTATAAAAACTAGTTTTTAAAATTGTAATCATAAATATAGATATACAAAATGATAAAAATACACTCAAATAACATTAACATACAAAAATTTTTATAAAAAACATTAGTATTCAAGGGTTCTTTCAAGTTCTTAAATAATTTAACATTTCTGTAATGATACTCATCCTATATATATATATATAAAGAACACGAAGTCCTCCATGTAGCCTTGCCTTACGAGGCCTGAAACTTAACCAACCGGGGCCGGATAAGTAGTACCAAAGGTAACAAGGGGTGTATATTATGTATATGTTGTACAACCATATTCAAGTATAAACAAGTTGATTAAAATGAAAGACTATGGTTACTTTGACTTGGGAAGTCAAACTACCAAGAATATGAAGAACAACCTTTAAATCTTAAGAATTGAAAGAGAATTTGGAGTAAGAGCAAGTGTAAAATGAAGGAGATGTGGTGTATATATAGGGTAAGGGTCAAAGCTTCTTTGCAAGGTTCTCTTTCATGTTTGCATGTAAATAGATTGGTTAAACAAACAAGCAAAACACAAAACACAAAACAACAAGAAAATCCGTAATATGCTGCAGGTGCCACTAGGCGCCGCGTGACCTGACCCCCTGACCTGGCCGCGCGGCGTGTCCAGGGTGGGGTGGGTTGGGCTAGCTCATCTTGTGTGGTTCGTTACGCGTCCTGGAAGTTCATTTTTTATGTATTTTGGTCGTTTTAAAGTCGTTTCGAATTCGTAAAAGGAGTTTTTCAAATTGAACAAGCGGGAACGATTTATAACATAAAATCCAATATTTTATATATTTGAAATGTTTGGTATATAAATCGGGTCGGTTTATATGATAAACGAATACAAATAGGACCCGAAATTGACGAATGTCACATAAAAATTCCACGTCATCAAGAAAACGGAGTTAGGGTTCATTAACTTCTGGAGTGCTAGAAACAAATATGGTGAAAACTGGGAGTGGTGGGTAACAAATCGAAAGTTGGGAGTATTAGCATCCAGCAAGTGAAAGTTATGAACCAATATCCTAATTAAAAAAACAATTTTGTCCGGTTAAAAACCAGTTCAACTTCATATTGGGTTTCTTCATAACGGATTTGTGTGAAAATGAGTTCGGTTATAACGGGCCGGCTGAATTTGTTTATGGTCAAAATGGGATCGAGTTGAAACACACCTGTGTAAGAAGCCATTTTAGTTCTGCTCAAAATGGTTTGATTTGAAATTTGTTTAGGTAGAGTTGTAAGCAGACTCTAATCAAAGTTATCAATACCCTGCCGAATGTTGTATACAAAGAATTATTTGTAACACATTAACATATTTATGTTCATAGGTTTACCTTTAAAATTTGTAAAGATTAGTTGTTCCAAATAATTCATTATTAGAAACTGGCGAATCCTGTGTAATACACGTGTTCAAAAGCTGGTATGTAATTTGCAAAGTATATGAACATATGAACAACGTACTATAGAGTGTATGCTTGTGAAGAAAAGAGAATGAAAGAACTAATTCCATTTAGACATTTCTAATATAAAATACAAGAGCCACCATAATAATATTGACAACCACATTATATTAATATTCATAAGACTCCCCATTGGTTATCAATTTAATGTGCATGGAGATGTTTCTACATTAAAAACCAGTGTTAGCAAAACTCATTGGGATAAAACCACATATAAGGAAAAAAGAGTGCAACATGAATTTTACTCTCCCTCATTTATACATTCTTTAAGTGTCATATTTCGATCTTCTTCCAAAGTTTCTCTAAAACTCTTGTAGTTAATGTAGGTCCATTGACCGGATCTAAAAACACTCTAAATATTACTAGTTATCTTGGATCAACCTCTACACTAGTTGGCGGAAACAACTAGTTAGGATCGAGATCTCGGATCTTGTTTGTTTGTTTATTACGGCCGATAACAAAGAAAGAAAGAGTGAGTTTGTAGTAGTAAGATGATGTATTTGCAAAAGGTTGTTTGTGTATAAGAGACTCATACTATTTATAGTATGAGTTCTCATGCACATAGATATATTATAAATCAGCCTAATGGGCTCTAAGTACAATGGCCTAAGGCCCAAACATACAAAGACAAGTGTTTAATAAACATACATAAACACAAACGAAACAAATGAAACAAATATGAAAGACTAATCACCAAAAAGGGCCTTACAATCTCCCTCTAGTCTTTGGTATTTGCTTTATTGACTTCCATCACAACTCGCACTCGGACTCGTACTTGAAGATATCGTCTGGCTCTTGAAACAGTTTCTTTTCAACAAGAAGTTTGACGAACTTGTTGAACTTTCCAACGACGGCGTCCGTGTTTTCACAGCAGACATCTTCTACAGTACACAAGGGCGATTCCACAAGCTTCTTGAGGTCGCTCAGTCCAAAGCCTGCGAGGTCGTGTTCATCAAAGAACCGCAGGTCATGAGTGCGCTTGAAGTGGATGATGACTTCACCATGCTTGTTGTCGAACTCCCACGCGATGAAGTCAAAGATAAAGTCGTATTCAAATAGCATGCCATGAAAGATTGGCTCACCGTGATCTTTCGGCATCTCGTATCTTCGAACTTTGGGCGGCTTGTTGGTGAAGGGATTCAACTCCTTTGACTTGTAGGACCTACCTGGATTGACGGTGAATTTTGGGTAGTCCTTCTTGCATTCGCGTCGCAGAAAGCCTTTGAACCATGAGTGTATCGATTCTTTGTCATTTTCTCGAGCTATGGTTTTTCTAAAGTAGTTCATATCGAGAACTGACAAAGTATGAAAATCCTTATATGTGAGATATGTCAGATCACCGTTTGTGCGACGAATGGCCCAGCTTTTGCTGCCTGGTTGCCATCTGGAAAATAGAATTGGATTTGAGTCATGGTATGGCTTCGATCTCCACCGCATTCTTGCCATCCTGGTCACACTTCAATATTTGATTCCTTTTCAAGACTTCCTTCGAGCAGGCTTTGTGGCGGGAGCAACAAATGGTTCTTCAACAGTAGCAGGTTCAACGTTTTCTCTAACCGGAGTGTTAGGGTAAGGAGAATAGTTGATGTCATCATCACTATCACTTTTATTCTCTTCCACGACTTTCACAACTTACGGATCAGTACCTGCAAAAGAATAAACATTAAATAACGAGGCTATTTCAGCCTCGACTACAACATCCTTCTCCCGTGTTTTCTCAGGCTCCTTCGGCGGTTCATCATCATCCGCCTTATCACCGGTAGCATCTCCACTACCATCACCATTTCCACCATGAGGCTCATCAAAACTATCATACTCATGGTCATAATCCTCGTCATCCTTCTTCTCAAAACCATCATTATCATCATCGTTACTATCATCGCCTTCACCATCAGACTCATCATTGTCACCATCATCACTATCATCTCCACCACCACCTTGTGCTACTTGTTGTGGATCAGCATTAAACAATCAAAGCAATGGTAAACACAGCACTAACGTGTGCACCAGTGATGGGTGCAACAATTGGTGCACTTGTAGAACTGACCTGCCTAGATGAAGTAGCAGTAGTCACTACAAGCTCAGTGCCCACAACGGTTCCAACGACAGTGGCGGGCTCATCATCGGTAGCCTTAGCACCAAATCCTCCTTCACGTTCATCCTTTCCAGGTTCTCTAGTGTAGAGGAAACCATGAATGTTTCCTAAATCTTTGAGCCTCTCGGAATCAGTGGCCAGATGAGCAAAAATAGTTTGTCGTTGGCAACTTTGCTTGGCCCTCGGCTCAGCTACATGAAGAAACCCCTTAAAGGTTTCCATGAGATGTACCCTCAAGTTCTCAACATCCTCATCTGTTAACCGCATAACCTACATAACGGAAAGGTACCGGTTGACCAACGACTCATTCACACGCCCTTGTTCGGCAAGTTGTTCCTCCAACTGTTCTTCAAGCTGCTCAATTAAATCACGCAGCCTTACACCCTCACCCATCAAACGATCTCATCTTGGTTCGTCCATCCTTCCAACCCACTGACTCTTGAGCCGAGTTGCTCAAATTCGATCCGCACTTTATCAAGAGTGGAATCAAGTTCCCTCCTGAACTCATTTGCAAATGTAGAAGAGGAAGGAAGATCTGTCTCCAGCTTTGTAACTCTAGACTCAAGCTTTTCTAACCCAACATGTTAATCAGCGTTTTGCAAAGAGTTTTTGTTGATTAACTCTTGTTGGTTGTTGATTCTTTGCTGCAACAAGTTGATCCAATCTTTCTGACTTGCAATTCTGGCTTGATCCATGTCATGTTGTTCTTGTAAAATTTTCAACTGGGCGGTCAGAGCGTCATGTTCTCGGGTGACTTCTTGATTTATAGCTTGTTGATCTTTGAGGAACTTGATCAACACAAGCTCACGCTTGGCCCTATTTTCATTGGCTTCCTCCAGTGCCTGAATCCTATCGAGGATAGGATCTCGGAAGACTAGTGACTTCTTTGAATTCCCACTTGAGTTGGGAGTGGCAACAATGACGGGGCTTCTAAGGGTTGAGGGAGGTGTGGTTGATATGGTTGAGTGTGGTGTGGTTGGTATGGGTAAGGTTAGGGTTAAGGTAGGGAATGATGTGGTTATGGTTAAGGGTTGGCTTGTTGGGGTGGTTGTGGTTAAGGGTAGGCTGATTGGTGTGGTTGTGGTTTCTATGGTGGATGTGGTGGTTTGGGTTGGATGGATGTGGTGAAGGTAGAGGACCAAAATGAAGTTCCTCTAATCGGTGAGGTGAATTGGTAGGTTGTGGAAGTGACATGTGCAGTGGTCCTAGGTAAGGTAAAGGTTTCGGTTTGGGTGATCATAGGTATGTCTTCAAACATTGAAGGAAATGGTTCATCTAAGCAGGCTGGTGAGGTTTCGGGAGATGTAACAGGTTCATCTACAAGTGATGCTTTCTTGGGTTTGGGTTTGGTCCTAAGGATAACCCTAGGTTTAGGTTTGGCTTGTGGTGTGGGTGGTGACTTGAGTGAGGTTTTGGACTTGGTTTTAGGTGGGATTGGGGTTTGGGTTTGGGTTTTGGTGATTCTTTGTGTGGGTCGGGAATAGTGGTGGTTTGTGGTGTGGTGGTTTGTGTGGCTTGGTCACTCATCATTTCAGAAATCGAAAGAAAAGGTACCCTAAGGTGAGGCACCTTTGAAGATGAGGACTTCTTGGAATCCACCGTCTTCTTCAACCGTTTGAGAGGACGCTCCGGCTCCTCTTCTTCCCCCTCTTCTTCTGCAGTTGCTCTTTTGGAGGATTCACCAGATTTCCCCTTTTTCTTATCATGATTTCCCTTGGTCGGTGTTCATCCTCCACATCAGTCTGTGGATCAGACTCTTGCTTAGGAGCCTCTGGTTCATCAACTGGCTCATCCTGCTCTTCCTCCTCATCATCACCTTCATCTTGGTTTTCATCATCATCAGGATCATCATCATCATCATCTCCTTCCTCTTCCTCAACCTCAGTTTCTTCACTTCACTCTCAGTCTCTTCAAACTGACCAAACTTCTCACCAGGTGTCACACCCTGACTTAGGCACTAGGCGTGTGACCAATAGTTGGTACCTGTTTTGTAAACATATCAGAGTTGCGGTTTGATTCAGCGGAAGTATTTTAATATAAAATATTCATTTATAAAATGTTGGATTAAAATATCGTTTTAATATTTACAAAGCATGTTTGAGAAAATAAGTTCTTTTCAGCGGAAGTCTTGAATAAAATATTATTATAATTGAAAACTCAGGTTTAAATACCCGTTTGATATTTCAAATACCTTTCTTTAGAAAAGATAATTCTTTACAATATTTTAATATAAAATATCTGAGCCATCAGATAGCATCTAATGACTAATTCTCCAATCTTCTATCCTGTCTTGCTTGTCTGTCCTAACCTTTCTGTTTTTCTGTAAAATGGTTAGAAAATACGCCAGCACACAGCTGGTGAATGACGCTGACTCTTTGTAAAAATCTTTTCAATACCTTTGTGAAACCAACAATAATACCTTTGTGACTACTCATTAGGCACTCAACTACACTGGGATCAAATTACCCTAAGTACTTTGTACAATTAATTATATACACAATATCATTTCTCTGAACAGTCCTGTAGACTTTCAGAGGCATGTTGATGATATGCATGGCCTCGGGGAACTCCGAGTCACCATGTATGAAAGGATCCAGACACATGTATACTCTTAATCAGAGTGTCCGTTTCTTATTATTGTAACACAAAGTTTTAAGGATTCGTAAATCCTATGTAAACATTCTGACTCTAAAAGAGTTTGTAAAGGTTTAGGGCGTATTCACCTTTTATATTTATAATCAGTTTCTGATACTGATTCCTGTTTTTCTGATTCTGCTTCTTGTTTTGTTACCTCGGACCTATAGTACGAGAATAACCTTTTGTATAAATAACTAGATCATTGATCTAGCATCAGACTTTTATTCCGTTTTGTATAGCTTTAACCTTGATAAAAACATTTGTTTGTATAAAACATTTGGATCTTTAGTCTTCTTGTTTATTTACCAATCATATACTATGTTTCTTCTTCAGGAAGAAACGTCTATACTGAGTTTCTTCTTCAAAAAGAAACATTAATTTAACTATATTCTTTGAATATATATTTCTTAATAATAAAGAAATACTATTTTAATTATACCCTTTGTATATAGTTGCTTACGTTTCATAATCAAGAAGAAACAATATTTTGACTATAACCTTTGCTTAAGAAAAGTTATATAATACTAAATTGTAATCAAGGTTCGGCTATATCTCCGACTATGGTCTAAGCCATTTATAATAATAAAATAATAACTTAGGCAGAACCCCTACCTCGCACTGGTATTTGGAGTTAAGATATTTCTAAGTTTATACGGGTAGCATTTCTACTCTATGTACGTTTATTGAGGCATTCTTGATCAACCTTCCATGGCACGCAAATCGAGGCGATGTTCAGGTGTTTCCGGGTCGTGAACGTACTTTGAGGCAGAATGTCGGGTTACTTTTGGGTGGCATGAACTTCGAGGAAACGTTGGGTATCGACACTGTTTACGAGGTGATATTTGTCGGGTCGGTGGCACACAAAAGTGTAATTCTAGAGAGAAAAAGTGTGAGGTGTGTGGGAGAAATGGCCATGGCCTCCCTTTTATAGCTGATTTCAGATCCCATCGCGATACGCGATGGGTCCCTTCTCATGGTCATCGCGTGTCACGATGACTCATGTTATTCTGGCGTTGCCATGTAGCTTGACACGTCTAACATGTGTTGCCACGTGGCCTGTCTGCCTTCCACGTGTCACCTGGATGTGACACGTGTGTGATGCGTCATCACGGCCCATCGCGTTACGCGATGGCCGTGTTCTTGGACTCATCGCGTATCGCAATGGGTCCCTGAATACCATTTTTTTAATTTTGGTCCCTTGTCTTTGATAGCTTGTCACGTTTATAAAGAACTTATAAAGAGTGTGGAAATTCTATCTCTTATAAAGAGCTTCCATTTCTTTACCACTTTCCATGTGGGATGGATTCCATTTCCTTATTTATACCCAAGTGGAATGCTTCCATTTTCTTACATCTTTCCATGTGGGATGGAGTTTCTTTTATTTTATGTCTTTCATGTGGGAAGACTTACCTTATATATTTATTTCTTTATTTTCTTATATTTCCTTATTTAAAATTTTCCAATTACTTGTCTTTGAAATTATTATTGATCCTTTAACTTTATTATTTTGTCAAATTTGGACCAAAATTTTTGGGATGTTACACCAGGCTGTTTACTCTTGTATTTGTAAGAACTCCTCCCAGAGGGTTTAAGTATAGCCTTCATAGTAGACTGTTTGATTACTTTCACGTGAAAAGGCTCAACATATTCAACTGCATTTCCCTCTTCATCAACTTCATCAGTACGTATTGGCTTGGGTGTGTCAGGAAGCAGATAATCCAATATCAACTAGATGAAATGAGGATACATCATCCTTCTATTCTTGGCAAGCACATTCATTTGAATGTACTTAAAGAACAGCTTTGCGTAGTTATATTTCCTCTTCCGAGTCAAACACAACATTACACTCACCCGATCAGCATTTAACTTATCAAACCCACCCTTCTGAGAAGATAGACAGTTAGCTACTATGTGAAACAGTAGCTTCCAATATACAGGTAGATACTTTTTCTCACAAGTTGACCACTTCACATCATATCCTATCTCTTCCAAGTAATCAGAAATATGTTCCTTAGTGAAGGTGGGAGATGGGTCAGTTACATTGTCTTTTATCTTCAAGGCTTGTCAGAAAGCTTCCTCATTCACAGTCACACTTAGTCCAACAATCTCTAATGTGATTCTAGAACTGCCTTTCTTTGACTTTCCTTTGCCCAGAACTGCTCTATCCAAGAATAATGAACCTCAGGATCAGCAGAGATTGCATAGGATAGTGGACACTCTTGTAATCCCTTTATCGTAGAAATTAACACCTTAAACTTCCTTTTTCTCGGGATTTACAAGGAACAAGAACTATTGTGACCCTATAAGACACAAAAGGAACATTAGTGTTGATAATTGAGTTAAAGATAACAATTATATACAAAGATTAATCTAAAAGAAAGATAAACTTAAAACAAGACTATACAAAGTTTATGTACAACATTTGAACTAAATAGAGAATTTGTCTAATTAAAAAGTATTCAAATGAGCTGTAAAGGTACAACCGAAAACACTAAGGTATGAACATTCGAATCGAATCAGGATATAGAAGCTCTTTTAAATGATTAAGAGTAATATAGTTTGAACATGTTTGAAAATTTCATAGTATAAATCATTCGAATTGAATGATCATTCTATTCGAATCAAATGAACATTCGATTCGAATACAATTACCATTTGATTCGAATAGGTTCTTCTTTAGATTCGAATAGGTTCTTCGAATACAATTAGCATCTGAGTCTTTATTCCACTAAGATTCGAAAGTTTATTACTTAGTATTTCTGGACATTGGTCTATTCGAATTAATGTTCATTCAAATATAAAGCACTTGGTCAAATCTCAGACATGAACATGTTTCAAGTTAAACATTGATTCGAATCGAATGGTCATTCGAATCGAATGACCTATTTGAATACAAAGTCCTGAGTCACATATTCAACAAATCCAATATCTCCATTCGAATCCAATTATCATTCAAATACATTGTACTTGGTCAAATTTCAAAACCTGATAACATTTGAAACGAATACAATTCGAATCAAATGCGCATTCGAATACCTTGACCTTAACACATTTTCACCATCAAATCTTAACCTGGTTTCCATATATACATCAGAGCATTCGAATGTGACTCAGTCCATTCGAACACACATACATTCGAACACAATCACCCAAACTGAAGAACATTATATTCTCAACCCTTATACACCTTTCTGGGTTCATATACATGTGATATGAAGATCTGGGTAACTTATACACACATTCAAACACATAAACTAGGTTTATTAACCCCAGTGACACCGAAAAACCCTAAAAATATAAAAATTATGCAAATAGTAATAAAAACTCAATTAAATCAACACGGTACCCCTAATGATATCGAAAATGATAATATATCATAAAACTAAACAAATATATCATTAAGATGACCAATCGGGCATGAACAGTCCAAAGAGAACTGTTCATAAGCCCATAAACACAAGAATCATGAATAAAAGGTAAAATTTTTACCACGGGGAACATATCCATGATTTATGACGATATTAATATGTTTAGTGAAGCAAATCAGTGTGTTTGATTGAAGACTTGTTACAGATCTGAAAAATATTAAGGCGGTGGTGGCCGTGGAGTTTTGAGAGAAAAGGCAGAGAGAGAAAGGTTTTGGATATGATTGAATAGATAAAAATGGAATATATTTTGAATTCCCCTATATATAGGGTCAGCCTATCTCGCGATAGGGTCAAAACATCTTGAGTTATAAACGATTTTACACTCTCAATCTCCGAACTCTGAAAATATTTACAAATTTAAACCCGCAAAACATTTACCCACCGAATCCAAACACTTTAAATACATACAAGATATATTTTCTTTGGGTCAATACTTAACAGAAGTTGCATAAAGGACCTTGTTGTAAAACATTAACCCATTTAGATAGACACAAAGTTAAAATAAAAATAAAAAAAATCCATTTAAAAGAAAATAAAATAAAAATAAAACTACAACAAAGATAAGATTTAAACATAAAATAAAATTAAAGGTAAAATAATGTTTAAACAAAAATAAATAAAAAATAAAAATAAAAATAAAAATAAAAATAAAAAAGAAAAACATAAAATTAAAAATAATTCAAGTTAAACTAGTTTTAATATGTAAACAAAAACAAAAGAAAACTTAAAAATTAAAATTTGAAGTAAAGATGAAATTAATATTATATTAATTATACTAATTAATTAATTTACACAACTTAAGTGATATATATTTTTGGTGAGAAAGATCTCGACATAGAATCACATTATTTGTAACGTCCTAGATCACATTTCTATTTGGATATTATTATGCCAAGAACCCAAAGTCGATTGAAGATATGTTGGTCCACTTTAAACTTAGCAAGTATTTTGATTTCACTATGATACGTTAATGTATGAATTAGGCACAATACTAATGTGGTCCCCTGTTAATCCGACATGTTACAAACTCCATCATACCTCAGACATAGTTTGTGTTCACCAGTATCACCCCGAATTGACTCCGACCCCTAATGATTGATCAAAATATTTTTGAGCTTTTATTAACTTTTTGCAAAATTTCTTTTCAAATAGTTTAAAGGTTGAACCATGGACTTACAAGCCTTCATATAAAGTGTGTAGGTCTTACTTATTTGCCCCACGTCACGTAGTTCTAATATACTCCTTTTTGTTTGATAATTATCAACATTTTTGTTGTTGATTTTTGAATACTTTTTGAGCATATTGCAATTTTTTAGCCTTTTCAATAATTTTTAATATTTTTCAATATTTGAATCTAAAGCAAGAATAATAATTTTTTATTATGACCAATCACTAACGGGCTCGTGTATGACTGACTATTAACATTTTTGCCTTCCTCGATATGACTTATTTTGAAGTTGGCAACCGCTTCATAAGAGTGTAACCACTAGCCTAGGCGAGTATTTAATGTTTATATCACTGTGATACTTATTCATTTGTCAAGCCTATCTACACATCAAGCAATGATCTTGTTGGATTTTGATCTACTCTTTTCGTGTGCTAGGATCACTAAGGACAATTTCTTATCATTTTCCAAATGTTGGATCAATTTCTCAAAATTTTATAATTTTTATATTATCTGACTCCCTCTAGACAGGAGCTCCCTCTAAACGAGAGAATATATTTTTGAATCTTTTTTTGATTTTCTTAATTAAATAGGATTTAATAATAAAATATAGAATATTTTTGGCAAGTCAAATGACTTAATTTGGCGAGTTAAAATTAACTCATTTTCTCCATTTAAAATTGTGACATATTTGAAAACTATTTACAATTTTCTACACAAAAAGATAAAAATAAAAATAGAATTAAAAGATAACAAGATAAACTAATTTAAAAATAAAAGAAAAGAGTTATGGTAGAAAACAAAATAAATAAAGAAAAAGAAAACTTAAAAAAAATTTAAAATTTAAAATTAAGAAAGATTAAAATAAATTGAATTAAAATACCCCAAGATAGAGGATAAAAGGAAGTAAAAGTAAAATTAAGATTAAAATAGAGAATTAAAAAAAACTTAATTTTGAATAAAAGAGATCATGCATAATGACTCAACTAGATACAAAAATCGGACACGATCAAAGTCTTTTGTAAACAGGTCCGCAATTTGTTATCAGAATTGACCCGTTCAATTGTGACATGTTTCCAGTTATAACAATCACGAATGAAATGCATTAGGATGTCAATGTGTTTTGCCTTAGAGCGCTAGACCGGGTTTATAACAATACACACCTGCTTCATTTTCACACTTAATGGGGGTGTTAAAGAAATTCAAACCGTAATCCAGCAGCTTATGCTGGATCACTTCTGAACAGCAAGCGGAGGCAACAGTGTATTCTGCTTCAGCAGTGGAGGTGGACATGGTGACTTGTTTCTTGCATTTCCAGGAGATCAACCTATCACCCAGGAACTTACATCCACCCGATGTTGATTTTCGATTAAGATTGCATCCCCCATAATCACTGTCGGTGTAAGCATGCAACACCATAGGGGAGTCTTTGGGATACCAAAGACCTAAGAAAGGCATTCATTTTAGGTACCGAAAGATGCGCTTTACAGCGGTCAAGTGGGATTCTTTTGGATTACACTGATATCTGGCACACTGAGAGACAAGGAAAATGATGTCCGGCCTGATGGCAGTGAGATACATCAGGTAACCGATCATGGATCTGTAAAGATGTTGATCAACTGGAGTCCCTGATGGATCTAGAGCAAGTACAGGTCTAGTAGCAATCGGAGTGAGAAAAGGAGAGGAGTCTTTGAACCCAAACTTTTGGACGATGTCTCGAACATATTTTTCTTGAAGAATCAAAATTTCGTCCTCCTTTTGTTCAACCTGAAGACCCAAGAAGAAGTTCATCTCTCCTAACGAGCTCATCTCACACCGGCTTCGCATGACCTCGACAAACTTTCTACACAGCTTATCAGATGTAGATCCAAAGATAATGTCATCAACATACACTTGGACCAAGATCTGATCGCCCTTTACCTTGTTGATAAATAACGTTTGATCGATAACTCCTCTTCTATAGCCGTTATTTAGCAAGTGTTCTGCTAGGGTAGCATACCATGCACAAGGTGCTTGGTGCAGGCCATAAAGAGCTTTATCAAGACGGTAAACATGGTTTGGACGATCAGGATCCTCAAAACCTGGTGATTTCTTCACGTAGATCTCTTCCATTACTTTTCCATACAAGAAGGCGGTCTTCACGTCCATTTGATACACTTTGAAATTCATGTACGAGGCATAGGCTAGAAAAAGACGAATTGCTTCAAGCCTAGACACCGGTGCATAAGTTTCATCATAACCAAGGCTTTCACGTTGAGAGAAACCTTGTACAACCAATCTTGCTTTGTTTCTTGTAATAACCCCTTATCATCTTTCTTGTTTATGAAAACCCATTTACTCCCAATAGGTTTCTTGTTTGGTGGCATCTTGACCAGTATCCAAACTTGAAGTTTCTTGAATTGTAACAACTCTTCTTGCATAGCTTCAACCCACGAGTTTTCTTTTAGGGCCATCTTGTAGTCCTTTGGCTCAACCTGTGAAATAAAACCAGCAAAAAGACATTTGTTAATGGTGCAAGATTTACTTCTTGTTTGGATGCCAACATATGGAGAACCGATGATGTTCTCTATGGGATGACGTCGGTGAATGGGCAACTGAGGAATGTCTTCGACAATGGTGACCGGCTCTACTTGAAGATTGACAGAGAAATTCTCAATGGGATGGAAGATGCGAGGAGCACCTTCAAGAACATCAAAAGTTGATAAAACAGAGTCAGGTTGATCAACTCTATTCTCTCGAGCAATTTGTTCTTCCTAGAGATCTTCACCATATGAAACAACAATGGTATTGATGGGAGTTGTTGCGATGTGTTTAGAATCACCATCAGCATGTTCTTTGACGGTAGCAACAATTTGAACAGTTTCATCTGTAGATAGAGGTGTGGCAACAGATTCTACCATGCTAGGAGCTACTTGAAGACCTACCACGGGTTCAGTCTGATGTTGTTTCACATTGTCGGTAGACTTAAAGGAATCATCTGAATCGGTATCAGATACATCTACAACTTCAACCAACTCAGTTGAATCGGCAGCTTGAGGAGCAACTTGATGAGTGGGATTGTTGACAGCTTGATTAATTTTATGAAGTGGAATTGCAGGTGGTGCAGGAAGTCCAACGGAGAGGTCCACTCAGACAGACTATTGATTAATGATTGAACCAACATAGGTTCTTGTGAAGAAGATGAAACTTGAGTACTTGTAAGTTGTGGAATAGACATGCTGTGAAACTGGTTGAACAGGTTGTCATAGTCAAACAACCAATCTGGTCCCGTGCGAGCGTCAGTAACATTCAGCTCTTGCTAGTTAACATTAAAGGATTCCAAAATCAGCTTGGTCTTCTTGTTGTAGACTCGATAAGCGGTTTTGTTAGAAGCGTACCCAACAAAATAACACTCATCAGCCTTTTCTGCAAATTTGGGATCATGTTGAGAACCAGTATGGAGTAAGGTGCAAGGACATCCAAAAGTCTTGAAGTAATTGACTTGCGGCTTCGTCTTGTAGTAGACTTCGTATGGAGTCTTCTTCAGACGCTTGTTAATGAGCACAAGTTTTGAATGAAACAAGCCTCGTTGATGGCTTCACCCCAAAAGAACAATGGAAGTTTGGATCTGATAACATTGTTCTTGCAGCTTCAATCTGTGTACGGTTTCGGCGTTCAGCAACTCAATTTTGTTGAAGAGTATATGGTGCACTAAAATGACGTTCTATTCCATTTGAACTGTAGAAGTCGTCTACTGTTCTGTTGCAAAATTCAGTTCCATTTTCGCTCCTTATACAGTTGACCTTCTTGTCTGTCTCTCCACTAAAGTAATGAACTTGATCAGAAATTGTGCGGTTTCATACTTGTGCCCTAAAAGGAATGCCCAGCTGAAACGGGAAAAGTCATCAGTAATCACAAGACAATGGGCTTTTCGGCCGATTTCCATAGGATGAATACGACCAAACAAATCCATATGTAACAGCTGAAGAATGGAATCTATGGAGTTGATCGTCTTGGGTTTGTGAGGGAGCTTGTGTTGCTTGCATTTAGAGCATGAAATACATTTTTCAATGAAAGAGAAAGATTTAACAGGCAATCCCCTCACATGTTACCCTTTAACCAACTTGTTTAGATTCTTAAAATTTACATGACCGAGACGTCTATGCCATAGAGATGAGTCGTTCTCCAAGGCCTTTGATAATAAACAGAAAGCGGTCTTACACGTATAAGACCTATTCATGTCTATTATATAAGCATCATTATGCCTCGGAGTACGCATCAATATATTCTTCTGGGACTTTGAAACCTGGTTTGAGAATCAAGCATTCATTCTCAGTGAATAATGTGGAGTACTGTCGTTCACAGATTTGTGAGACTCTAAGAAGGTTATGATTCAGCTGCTCCACTAGATTGACGTCGTCGAACGTCAGGATTCCATTTGACACTCTTCCTTGTTTTGTAATGTTCCCTCCCATATCTCCAGCAAAAGAAACGTATCCACCATCGAACGGTTTAATGTCAAACAGTAAGTATTTGTCTCCTGTCATGTGCCGGGTAGAGCCACTATCCAAGTACCAAATACTATTTACAGGCCGTCTTGGCTAACCCTACACACATTAACAGTTTAATTAGATATGAGTTCCCGAGACTTATTTGTCTCGGGAGGGTCAACCACAAGGTTGTCAAATTTCCTTTACACATCTTGATTTATGAAGTTTTGGGACGTGTCAGAATCAGAAGAACAGTCTCTATGAGTCCATGCACGTACAGGTTTCTTGTTTTTGGAAAATTTTCTAGACTGTCTTCTCCTTGGTTTTAAAATAAAATCCTAAGATTTCTAAATCTTTGGATTGCTTTTCTGGTTTCTTTTTGATGAATTCTTGGACTTTTCAGTCTTTGAATTCCTTTTTGCTCTCTCCTTTTTGGTTATCCAGAAAGGAGGTTTACTATTTTTCTTATTTTTGGATATCACATCCATTTCACTGGAAGAACTATCAGATCGATCATTTCTTGTTCTTGAGCTTGGTTTAGCTCCGGAATGGAATTGATTAAATTGAGTGTTCGTTTCCCTTTACATTTTATGTCAGTTCTTGCAATGTCTTGCAAGGTAAGACGGGTTACCACACACATAACAAAGTCTTTTCTTATCATCTCTATATAATGTGTCAGAATTATAATGTATGTTGTGGTGAATATGGTGATGCTTGGAACGGAACAAACAAGTTGTCATATCTATAACCTCGATCATCAAAAACATTTTAATAGAATGAGTTGACATAATCTTGTGGATAATAACCATAGTAGCTATTGTCAAATTGATTGTATAGTTGAGGTTGACAAGATTGATTAGCTGATTGATAAAAATTGTTTCTATGAGGTGGAACGTATTTACTTGATGTACTTGTCTTTTCATTTTCAAAACAATTCTTATATACTTTAATTTCTTCAACCTTACAATCACTTGACAAACAGCTAGGTATGTTTGTATTCACAAATACCTTTTCTTGCATATTTCTATTGTAAACAATCTCATCAAAAACAGTTTCACAATCACTATCAGAAATGGAAACATCATTTTCATTCTCAACATTAGGAGCACTGCCAACATGAACACTCTCACAAGTTACAAGATTGTTCAAAATGTTTTTGGAAGAATTATTATTATTGACCGGGTTAACAACAGATGTTTTTATGTTCACATGCGAATCAAAAAGTAAATGTCGTGCTTACTCCTGGAGGATGGACTTGCATTGGGAGCAGCAGTGTGAGATTGGCTTGTGAATGCCGTGCTTACTCCTGATCCAGTAGTCATACGGCCGGCTTTGGAGAGAGAACTAATGAGATTAACCATTCTTAGTTTTTCGTCCATTTCAAAAGACTTGATAATTGACGTCAGGTTAGTAAGACTGGTAATTTGAAGATTGGTAGTTCTCTTGATTATTATAACACTGTTGTTCCAGGAGTAAGGGAGAGAGTTGAGTAGCTTGTCATTGATCTCAATTTGATCATATTCAATGGCAACATTGTTGACTTTAGTGATCAAAGTTTCAAATCTTGAGATAAGACTAGCTATAGTTTCTCCTTGAACATAGTTAAACATGTTGAACTCTCCCTTCAACATCCCTTTCCTGATGTTTCTCATTTCCAAGTTACCTTCAAACTTGTTAACTAGGGCATCCCAAAGAGTCTTGGCTGTGGTGTAGTCCCTCAAAGTTAGTGCAATTTCACGCGAGAGACATACACTCAGGACACCAAAGGCTCCGTTTTCTTCATTAAGCAGCCTTCTGTCATTTTCATCATAATCAGTCACTTGTTTTGGAACATCACCATCAGGAGTTGGAGATGTGGGAATATGAGGACCTTGCTCGAAGGGTCTAATAAGATTGTAGTCAATGATTTTAAGGTAGTTTTTAAATTTCCTCTTGAACTCATCAAAGTCATTATCCCAATTCATTAGCTTTGGACACTTTGTCGTGGTTCCGGCCTCGTTTTCAAATATCACACAACTCCTTACAGCTTCGTTACTAAGTTCAGCACTTGGATTGGCCATTTCTCAACAACTTTAAGATCAAACACACTTACACAGATTCTGCTCAAATCACAAGTAAAGACTGATCGAATGGATATTCGAATGTGTATTCGAATGTATTGAACAAGTAGCTTCTGAAAATTGCTAAGTTAAAAGTATTCGAATGAAATTGTATTCGAATCAAAGATTTCAGCAAGATAAAATTGTATTTGAATGGATTGCTCGAATCGAATGGGTATTTGATTGGAATGAGATTTGATTTGAATATAATCTAGGCTTGATTGAATCATAACTAAATTTGAATTGAATGTAGATTCGATTCGAATGGACTTTGATTCGAATGGACCACTTGATTCACTTCGATGAACTTGAGCTCGATTAGATTACACTTTTGGATTCGAATGGACAGGAGATTCGAATGGAGTGGTGATTCGAATCAACACTCGATTCGAATTTTGGATTCGATTAGAATGAACTTGTATTTTTGGAAAGTTCAGAAGGAACTTTCCTGCCACCTTTTCAAGACAATCCTTTTCCGTGTTTGTCACTTCTTTTAAGTATACCTTTTGAAGATCAACACAAAACCCAACATAATCACCTTTTCAAACACCAAACCTTGAAGATTAAACACCACTTTATCTCATAATTCTTGCACTTCAAACACAAACTTTTGATGATTTTGAAGCTTTAAACACACTTTTCTTGAACTTTTGAAGACTTTTCTTGAACTTGGATGAACCCGAACCCACTAAAACTCTATAAAATCCGTCTTTCTAAACAAACAAGACCAAAATTAAAGGTTGTGACCCAAGATCTACAACTAGTAGAGCCCGAAAGCTCTGATACCAATTGTAGGTCCCTTGACCGGATCTAACAACACTCTTACTGTTACTAGTTATCTTGGATCAACCTCTACACTAGTTGGTGGAAACAACTAGTTAGGACCGAGATCTCGGATCTTGTTTGTTTGTTTATTATGGCCGAGAACAAAGAAAGAAAGAGAGAGTTTGTAGTAGTAAGATGATGTATTTGGAAAAGATTGTTTGTGTATGAGAGACTCATACTATTTATAGTATGAGTTCTTATGCACATAGATATATTATAAATCGGCCCAATGGACTCTAAGTACAATGGCCTAAGGCCCAAACATACAAAGACAAGTGTCTAATAAACATACATAAACACAAACAAAACACATGAAACAAATACGAAAGACTAGTCACCAAAAATTGCCTTACAGTTAACAATTTACTACTTGATCTTGTAATGTACAATTCCTTTTGTCAAATAATGATTTAATACCTTCATCTATGATTTGTAAAGCCTCGCCCTCTTAAGTTATTTTTCATAAAAAAGATCATGAATTTCTAAAATACACGTAATATAATTTATGAGATGATAATTTATGAGATGAAGTAAAACTTTTTATATTACAATATAATCATTTCATTAAACTATATGAGAAAAGAATAATTAAAAAAAATTGATAGGACGTAAATCTCTAACACAAACCAAAAGTGTATTCCTAATTATAAGATATTTTATATAAAATTGTATGAATTATCATATGGATTTTGTTAAGGTTTAAGACAAGACAATGAATATTAAATCTCAACCTCATTCAAGTGTGTATGAAATACAATATATATGGGCTTATGTTCAAGAAAATCAAGACAAAAACAATAAATATATAAGGCCTTGTTATCGGTGCCTTAATTTGGGCGTTGGATTTACTCATAAATACAGTTGATAATATCATAGTTAATAAAAACATTCGCGGGATGTTAAAACGTTCAAACCATTATATTACATAACCATCCATTCTTGTCTTAACAGCATTCAAAACATTTAAACATAAAATGTCGTCTTTAAAATAACATAACACTTCTTGAGATGCCAATTTCTTCAAGTTCATGCCATGTGCTTCCCCTTATGCAAGCTGCCTCAATCTACTCACCTGCGTGCATACTAAAAGTTAGCTACGCTGAGTGAGTTCTAGTTAATAATACGACATACAATCTGTTCACATACTTTCACACGTGCCTTAAGGTGTGTACATTATTCATACTTTATTTTACTTGCATAACTATCCATACTATATAAAGAGCCTTCCGCCCTTTAACCTCACAGATATTATAAGGGTCTGGTCCCCAGCATCACAGATATAATTAGGATCTGGTCCCTACCATCACAGATATTATAAGGGTCTGGTCCCTACCCTCACAGATATTAGTAGGGTCTGGACCCTATCATCGCAGATATTATAAAAGTCTGGTCCCTATCCTCACAGATATTATTGGGGTCTGGTCCCCATATTGTGCTACTGTAACATACATGTCCTTTACGTACTTGCCCTACTAACACATGCAATATCCGAAGATCGTTCACGTACTATTTACATACCATACATATATCATTCATACATCATACGTACTTCATACATACATCGTTCATACATTGTATATATCATTCATATCTTTAGCTACCACCTGACGGTCCATGCAATATCCGAAGATCGTTCATGCACCGTCAAACAATCATCATACATAATTCATATAAAGCATATACACTTACCACTTAAGGTATGTGTGTTAACTATCACAATCGAGTATGCACACAACCCCGAAAACATAACAAAGAAGTGGGGCTAGAAACTCACCTGAACGCGATTACGTTCACCGGTTATAGTTAATTCTTTCCTGAGCTGGGCACGACTAACTGTATAATCATATATATATTAAATACGGCTCTAGCTCCTCTTATCATCTACTTCATTAATCTCATGTATCTAAGTTGGTTTTACTTTATTGGATCATTACCGATTAGATAATCGTTACTCGTTATCCTTTAAAGGTATCTTTCATATATTATCAAGTCCACGGGTTTCTTTGTAATTAAACCATTCTTCTTTAAGTTAAAGGGTTGTTATGTCATTAAATCAAACTTCTAGTTCATTACTGGTTCCTAACGAATTGGCTTATCTTAGCGAACTGGTTTCTGTAACGAATTGAACCCTTTAACGAACTGGTTATCAAACTATTGGACCGCTTAACGAACTGATCCTTTTGACGAATCAGTTCATATAACTAATCAGTTGCCTAACGAATTGGTCCCTTTAATTTGTCATCTCCTTTAACAAATTGACTATCACGAATCAAGAGTGATTCGTTATCTTATCCCCTTAACGAATTGAACACTAACCGTAGCTATTTCGTTATGCTCCCTTAGACGAACCAGCTAGCGAATCTCCTTTAATTCGTTAAATTCTCATTAGCGAATTACCTCTAATTCGATAACTCCCCGTTAACGAATTAGGGTTAGGTCAGAGAATGTCAGAACATTCTCTGACATCCTTTAACCTCGTATTAAATTTTTCGGCGGCGTCGCCGGAAAAAACGCGGTTTTTCCGGAAAAACGAGTTTTGACTCGTTTTTCACCATTTTCGCCCCGTTCGATCCAACTCTGAGCTAGGGTGACCCTTAAGCTCATCTTAGGTTCGGCTTATACCCGATTCCACCCGAATCTCATGACTTAAACAGTTTAACGATGTCGGTTCGTCGTTTCGTGACCATATCTAACGGGTTTAAGCTCATACAACATAATACTATCATTACCTTGGATCGGGATCGGTTTTCCTTGGTGATTTTGGCTAGAGAGAGAGAGCAATATGAGAGAGAGCTAAGTGTGTGTTTTGGGAGGTGTATGGAATATGTGTGAATATGAATTAAATGGGTGATTTATGGTTTATATAATTATGAATCATGGGCTTAAGTCCATGGTCTTCTCCTTTTTCTTTCATAACCCAAGTCCATAACCCATATCCATTTAACCCAACACTAACCCAACTCATAATAACTCGTATTTCATTTATTAACTGAAACTCGAAAAACGGGATGTTACAAATATACCAAAATTTAATGAATAATATGGATGTTTTTTGTTTTTGAGAGATTAAGATAAGGGCGGATGGGGTGGAACGTGGTGGGAAACCATCACGCGTGATGGCATCACAAACACCGCCGCCGGTGCCCCCTTCACGTGTGATGGGGGATCCAGCGTGATATCCATCACGCTGTGGAGCCCGAGGACATGACAGTTGGGGGTGCAATTTCGGAAATCAAGGAATAGATGAACCTGAGATTTGTAATATATAGTTGAGACGTGTACGGAGGTGATTGACTTCTTTGTTGCCTGTTCTTGCTCTTGGCGGCCGTCACCGGAGTCTGACGCCATGGATACGGAAGCTTGTTGCTGGCGGCGAGAATGATATTTATTGGTTAACGAGAAGCAAACAGATGGACACTTTATGTATGAATATGAAGGGGGTATATATTATTATTATTATTATTATTATAGCTTATCTAAACAACATAAAATGTGAAGAGTCGGTTTCATTTAGCTTAAAAAGAAAGTTGAAGTTTAATGATCTAGTTGAAGTTGATTTTAATTTTTAAGTTGTAAAAAAAAATCAAAATACACCGCAACACCATCCCTACTAAATTTCGTCACATGTGGATTTGGAGTCGGTGACATGGCACATCACCATTTGATGTGGTGGGTGATGAGAGTGGAACCACCCCCTCCCCTAAGAACAATGAATACAAATTATGAAACAATAATAACAATTTAATGTTTTGATAACCACACTTGATAAAATTTATAACAAATTCCTATTTGTTATCATTTTGTTCACCATGAGAATACATAAAGAAATCTTTATCCCTAAATGAAGAGAGAGAAAGAAATTCATGCCGAATATTTAAAGAGAAAATATGCATACATAAATGTTAATGTGGTCATATCAGAAAACCCTAATATGGTATTCATTCGTAAAGAGCCCTAGTTTGATATTCATTCGTAAAAAGCAGATGTTTTTATAGAGTAGAAAAATGATTATGCTATAATAACAGCATCATTATTGTTTTTAATGGAATATTGTGTGAATATGACATTATTTAAATTTAAGAAAACATATCACTAGTCTCACACTTTCATTTTGTTATTATTATAATAATTATTATTATTTTGCCATATGATTGAATTGTCATAAAAACTGCAGGTTGCTAAATCTGATTTGAGAACTACATTAGTTAATTTGATAATTTATTTGGTTGAGGGAGTTAAAGATTCGACACATTATAATGTGCAAAATAACCTAGCAACATAAATCTAATCAAGTCTTTTTCAATGAAATCCAGATTAACTGTTGATGTAATCAACTTGGCTGTGTGACTAAATTATTTGAGGGCTTTACCTTGGCGTTTGTTATCAGAATACTCTCTCATAAAAAACATAATTATCTATTATTGTAATTCTTTCACAACAAAAACGTAGCTAATACTTTGGATGGTTTATAAACTGATCGGGTGCTATGTAAGTTTCCTTTTAATAATCTTAATGATAAAAATCGAAAATACAAGTCCTAAAAAAAAGTATGGAATCAGTGTTGTGCAATATCGTAACAAGGTATATATTATAGATTCAACTTTTTATTAAATCTGAAATAAATTTAAAGAAAGTAATAAATAATACGACAAATTAATATAAAAAATATAACATGATCTCGATCATATGTTCTTCTACACAGTTATATGTAGATGAATCCATTGATACCACAATTTTATTTCTCCGGACCATTAAATATAGTAACCATCATGCCTTGATATCATATTGTATAATAACTTAATTTATAAGCGTGAAAAGTTGGAACCGATTGAGAAGTAAGCAACCAGAATGGGTGCACCTTTTCTGCAATTCCCATTCGTTTCACGATCATCATCAACGTTACGTGTGTTTCTTGGCAACGTATTTTCTGCACTTTCATTGTCTACAACTTTGCTCGAACCAAAGAAACAACTAAAAACCCGATAAATCGTCATTTTTTAGCTAAGGAAAACAAAGGAAATGAGTATTTTATACTTTGAGCTAAAAGACTACGGAATTTGTGTTGTAGATGAAATGATATCAATTTGTTTTCATATTTATAAACACAAAATCAAGCAGCTTCTTGGAAGTTGCCAAATGTATTTTTTTTTATTTTTTGTTTTCTAGAACGACGACATTTTTTTTACGTGTTAGGCTATCAAACTTTTTTGCGTTTTATATTATTCGTTTTTAATATATATATATATATATATATATATTGGATTTTAATGTGATTTATTATAAGAAAGTTAATAATATATTTAGGATTTGATGATGTAAGTGTTTCAAAAATATATAAGATGTTAAAACCCGGTATAAAAGCTAAATAGATTTGGTGATCCATGACCAGTTTTTTTTTTTTTTTTTTTACTATAAAACTTTTTCTTATTATAAATAATTTTTTTAGAAAATCATATATTTAGTATATCCCTATTTTATAAAATTTTCATATAAAATATTTGGTGAGATTAATTTTTAATTTAATGAGATGTTATAACTCGTTTAAAAAGTATCTGGGTTTGGTGAGACCCATACCCGTCAATTCGGGTCAAATGCATGAGAAGCTTCAATTTACAAATAATACAATCTGGTGGCTTGAGAGAACGTATGAAACAACCAGAAAGCTTTTAAAGGTTTCGGTGATAAGGTGATAGAATTGATAGAGAAATTCATAGACCTATGTGGAATATGAGAATTGATAAGGGGAATAGTATGATGATAGAGATCACACTAAGAAAAAGAAGAATTTCCTACGACTACAACTTTCTTTTGAACGAAGTGAAAAATGCAATCTTTGTTGTCTAATAGAACAAAGATTAATACCTCAATTGAGCTGGTCATTATCAAATCTATTTATCAACGTGCTTCTCCAATTGCTCAAGATATCTCTTTACAAACAAGGAATGAAACAAGATCATTTTGGTCCATTTTAGAAAATAATGAAGGATATACGGAAAAAAAAGGGATGGAGGGGATCTGTATATGTTGTTTAGGTCGATTACAGAGGTTGTTTTATATTATTTGTTTCTAATATTTATATACTTTTTGAACTTTAATTTTATTTATTGTATGAAAGTTAATAATATATTTAGGATTTGATGATAAAAGATTTCACAAATAAATGAGATGTTATAACCCGATTTAAAAAAACTATCTGAGTTTGGTGAGACCCAAAAGCCGCTTATTTTTTTACAATAAAATTGTTTATTAATTATAAAAAAATTAAAAAAAAAACAGATATTAATTTTTTGTATATCCTTATTTTATAGGATTTTCACATCAAATATTTGATGAGATTAATTTTTAATTTAACGAGATGTTATAACCCGTTTAACAACTATCTGGGTTTGGCGATATCCATATATGTGAATTTGGGTTAAATGTATGAGAAGCTTTTATTTACAAATAATGTAATTTGATGGCTTAAGAGAATATAAAAAGTAACCAGAGAATTTTAAAGGTTTCGTTTATATGTATTATAGATATATTAAATAAGAATTATGTAAATAAACTAAGAAGGTTCTTTTTATAGTATTAACAAAAAAAAATTACACTTCGAAAACTTAGCATACAACTTTTCTTTCTTCAGAACTTCCAATACATCTCTCAGATGCTCAGCATGATCAGTCTCGCTCTTTGAATAAATCAATATATCATCAATGAAGACGATAACCGACTTATCCAACATCGGCCGACAAACCATATTCATCATGTCCATAAATGCTGCGGGAGCATTCGTTAGACCGAATGACATTACGAGGAACTCGTAGTGTCCATACGCGTTCGGAACGCTGTTTTAGGGATGTCTGCCTCTTTCACCTTAAGTTGATGATAGCCTGATCTGAGATCTATCCGTGAGAACCAACTTGAACCTTGCAGTTGGTCAAACAGATCATCAATCCTTGGCAAAGGATATCTATTCTTCACCGTAAGCTTATTCAACTCACGATAGTCTATGCACATTCTCATACTTCCATCCTTCTTTTTCA
The DNA here is from genome assembly GCF_021521415.1 of Bidens hawaiensis. Taxonomy (NCBI): domain Eukaryota; kingdom Viridiplantae; phylum Streptophyta; class Magnoliopsida; order Asterales; family Asteraceae; genus Bidens; species Bidens hawaiensis. The sequence goes on along the minus strand of NW_027491152.1, from coordinate 1,612,230 downwards.
CGAACAACACTGGTGCGCCCCACGGGGAAACACTTGGTCTTATGAAACCTTTGTCGAGGAGTTCTTGCAGTTGGGACATTAATTCTTTCATCTCGGACGGAGCTAGACGGTAAGGTGCTTTCGCGACGGGCTGGGCTCCTGGTATTAAATCTATTTGGAATTTTATCTCTCGCTCCGGTGGTAACCCCGGAAGATCCTCAGGGAATACTTCTGGGTAGTCGCACACAATGGGAACATCTTTCATTTCTTTCGTCTCGGCCGTAGCGTTGACAACATACGCCAGGTAGGCACCACAACCTCGTCGTAATAACCCTTCGGCTTTTATCATCGAAATGACGTTAAACCCTGAACTTTCTTTATCACCGTAAACCGTCACCGCACTACCATTTAAAGACCTTAGCTTTATCATTCTACTCTTACATACTATCTGAGCTTCAAACTCAGACAACCAATCCATTCCCAAGACTACATCGAACCCTCCTAAGGTCATAACATACAAGGTAACAGGGAACTCATGTCCCTCTAACTCTATCTTACAATCCTTAACCATTTTTATTATTTTAACCGAAGTGTCACTGGCGGTTTCTACTACAAAAGTTTCCGACACTCGGCAGCCTTTCATTTTAGCTAGTTTACTAAATGTCGTAGCTACAAAACTTCTATTCGCACCAGAATCAAATAATACGGAAGCAGAAATGCCGTTTACTAAGAACGTACCTGTCACAACATCAGGAATCTGTCTAGCTTGTTCCTGGGTCAGCATATAGGCTCTAGTCCTCGGCCTTTCTTGATCAGAATCTTTCTTCCCACTACCTCCAGCCTCACCTTCAGTGCACTCTCTTGCCATATGGCCTGTCTTGCTACATTTGTAACATGCTGGCTTCGCACCGCACTCATTAGCATAATGCCCTACCTTTCCGCACTTATAACAGGCATTCGACCCCATTCTGCATTCTCGACCATGAGCCTTTCCAACTTTGAGACAAACATTAGAACTTCTACCCCACTTGCACTCACCACCATGCATCTTTCCGCAGGTCTTACACGATCTCTTCTCCCACACTTTCTGCTTCTTATCTTTGGGGTTCCATAACTGAGTACCGGGTCGCTTAACAGGAGCAACCCACTTCCTATCTTTCTTTTCTTCTTCCACCACTGCGTCATCCGCAGCCAGGTCTGTATAAACCACCTCTGCGAGCTCGACAACAGAGTCAAAGGTAGCAGGTTTACTTAACCTGACTAGCACGCGGACTTTCTATGGCAATCCCCTCACATAACACTTGATTCTCTTGGCCTCAGTGTTAACCATATCGGGTACTAGCCTAGACATTCGATTGAGATCGGTGGTGTACTCACGATGTGTCATAGTCCCAGCTTTCAAGTTCAGGAACTTCATCTCCGCCCTCTCAACCTCGGCGTCAGCACAGAACTTCTTCATCACTAACTCCTTCAGATCCTCCCACTTCATCTCTTTGATCTCTTCACGGGTCTTCCTCTGCTCCACACTCTCCCACCAATACATAGCCTCATCCTCGAATGATTGAGTAGCATAACCTACCGCTTGGTCGGGACGGCACTCGCTAATGCGGATAACTTTATCCATGGCGGTTATCCATTTAAGAGTAGCGATTGCGTCTCCTAAACCAGTCAGCTTAGGCGGGTCACAACCTTTGAAGGACATATAGTTGCAACTGCCTCGGCCCCTCTTTCTATCATCAACTTTCACAGACCTTACCTCACTTGAATCACCCTTTTCCCTCTCATCATCCCTCCTACCACCACCACCTGCCCCTTCAGCAGTCCTTTCACGGCTTCCAGCAGACCCTCCAGGAGTTATATTCTTCACAGCTGTAGCTACGGCTTGAACAATAGCTGCTTGAATCACGGGATCCAGTTGGACTCCTTCGTTGTTCTCCGGGTTTCTTCCAGCTGCTCTTCCTTCAGCTTCGCTGTTGGAAGCTGTCTCAACCGAAGGTTGCTGGACACAACGAGGCCTGTCGCGTCGTCCAGTGCGACCTCTAACTCCAGCAATGTCTCCAGCTCCAACCATCGTATTCTAAAAGGGAAAACACAAACATCATCACTCAAGGAACTATTTAGTACAAGGATAGTAAGGTTAACAGGTAATAACAGTGGCCAGCTGTGATTAGCTGATCACGTTACTTTCCGTATCCTATACACTTCCCTTTATGAGTCTATTTGTGCTGGTTCTACTTAAGCAGTTAGTCAAATCAAACAATCAATTATTCCTATCCCTATCGTTCACATATCTTTTCTTTCTCATTAACATATATCATTTAATCATACACTTTACCTTTACTGATCTTGCTTGATCGACACATGGCATTCTTGAACTGGCATCTTCTTTCTTTTCTTACTTAAATCCCATTCTCTGTTCGAGTCTAAGCATGTAGGATGCTTAAATCTCTCGAACTTTGCTCTGATACCAACTTGTAAGGCCCCGTTACCAGTAGCCCTACTTTCGTGTTGGATAGTACTCATAAACGCAGTTCTAAATATCAGAGTTAATTAAAACATTCGCGGAACATTAAAAACATTCAAACCATTACATTTCATAACCATAATTCTTGTCTTATCGGGCATTCATAGTCATTTAAAAACAAAACATAGTCTTTTAAAATAAAACATCATAGCAGAATCTTCAGATGCCAGCTTCGTCCAACTCTACCATGTGTCCTCCTCAAGCTACCTGCCTCATTCTACTCACCTGCGTGCATACTAAAAGTCAGCTACGCATCACCCAGGGTGGTCGTTACGGACAGTAATGGCCCTATACCTACTGTAGAGACGAACCGTACTGAACCGATTCCTGCATCCAGGGGATGTTCGATCAAAGACTTTATGTTGTGCAAACCCCTAGAGTTTAGCGGGTCTGAATAACCAAATGGGTTGGTTAAGTGGATCGAGAAAATAGAATCAGTTGTGAACATCAGCAACTGCCCCGAGGATTGTGTTGTTAAGTACACCACCTGCACATTCACGGACCATGCCTTGACAGGGTGGAACACGATAGTGCAGACCCGGGGTCAGGCGGCGACAAACCGCATGACCTGGACAGAGCTCAAGGCTCTTGTACTGGAACATTTCTGCCCGAAAAACGAATTGCAGAAATTAGAAAATGAATTGTGGAACCTGGAGATGCAGGGGGCAGACCATTTGGGTTATACGAACCGGTTTAATGAGTTGTCGCGATTGGTACCATGGTTGGTCACCCCAAAGTCGAAGAGGGTTGAGCGTTATATTTTGAGGCTAACTCCAGTTGTAAGGAGTATAGTCAATTCTGGGGGACACCAGACGTATGAGGGTGCGGTGACGCAAGCTGGTATCGTCACGTATGATTTTGTAAGGAGCGGGTCACTGAAGGTGGCGGGAGAATCCGCTGGGGGAAAGCGGGGTACACATGACCATAGGATCCAGGAAAAGCAGCAAAATAAACGTGCTAGGCCCACTGCCCAGAACTACGCCATGACTAGTTCAGGCGGAAGGCAAGAACCGCAGAAGGGAACGTTTCCTAAGTGTGGGAAATGCGGTTACCACCATGGTGGCGTGTGCAAAGAGGTGGTGTGCCACCGGTGTGGCAGGATTGGGCACTACGCACCGAGTTGTAGGACAAACCTGAACAACCTGAACCGACAACCGCAACCTATCCGTGCGCAGCCATTTAAGACCCAACCAGCCCGACAGCAAAACCCGCAAGGAAACCAAATGGTGACCACCAGCCGTGCTTGCTATGAATGCGGCAGCACGGATCACTTCAAAAGACACTGTCCGAAACTGAACCAGGGAGGAAACGGGAGGCAAACCACGGGTCAGGCATCGTCGTCCAATCCGGCGAGAGGCCGAGCATTCGTGATGGGGACGAGCGAAGCACGCCAGGACCCCAGCGTAGTGACAGGTACATTCCTCGTCTCTGACCATTACGCTTCTGTATTATTTGTTACGGGTGCCGACAGAAGTTTTGTCTCCGTTAAATTCCTGTCGATAGCAAACCTTCCAATTGGTGAAACCATAGAACCTTATACCGTAGAAGTCGCTAACGGTAAAACCATGATAGTTAATCGAATAGTTCGAAACTGCCCTTTTATTCTGAACGATCAATCCCTTCCGATTGACTTGTTACCGGTAGAATTGGGTAGTTTTGACGTGATAGTGGGAATGGATTGGTTAGCACGTAACAAAGTCAAGATCCGGGTGTCGGATGACGAAGAGGTATTAGTGCAAGGAGAAAAGTCAGGCACCATGATACCATTTATATCCCACCTCAAGGTGTTAAAATATATACGCCAGGGATGCGTGGCGTATCTAGCGAGCTTGACGGCCACAGATTCTGAGGAGAAACGAGTGGATGATACTCCAGTGGTGCGCGAATTTCCACAAGTTTTCCCAGAAGAACTTCCTGGATTACCGCCAACCCGACAGGTCGAATTCAGAATCGGCTTACTACCTCAAGCTGGCCCTGTTGCTAAGGCGCCCTACCGACTTGCACCATCCGAGATGCAAGAATTATCCAACCTGTTGCAAGAATTGTTGGATAAAGGATTTATACGTCCCAGTTATTCCCCGCGGGGTGCACTTGTACTGTTCGTGAAAAAGAAGGACGGGAGCCTTAGAATGTGCATTGATTACAGGGAATTGAACAAGTTAACAATCAAAAATAGGTACCCTCTTCCCCGAATTGATAACCTGTTCGACCAACTACAAGGTGCGAGCTACTTCTCAAAAATAGATCTTAGATCGGGATACCATCAGGTTAGAATTCAGGAGGAGGATATCCCAAAAACCGCATTCCGGACTCGCTACGGCCATTACAAGTTCTTAGTTATGCCTTTTGGGCTAACAAATGCGCCAGCAGTATTCATGGATCTCATGAATCGAGTCTGTAAACCCTACCTCGACAAATTCGTTATCGTGTTTATTGACGATATTTTGATATACTCGAAGAGTAAAGAAGAGCACGAGCAACACTTAAGATTAATTTTAGAGCTTCTAAATCAGGAGAAGTTGTATGCAAAATTCTCCAAGTGTAACTTCTGGTTACAAGAAGTGCAATTCCTTGGTCACGTTATAAACCATCAAGGAATACACGTTGATCCAAGTAAGGTTGAAGCAGTTAAGAATTGGCAAGCGCCTAAATCGCCAAAGGAAATCCGCCAATTCTTAGGCTTAGCTGGATACTATCGTCGATTTATAGAGAACTTTTCCAGCATCGCCCAACCTTTTACCTTTCTGACTCAAAAGGATCGAAAGTATGAATGGGGAGAAGAGCAGGAAACGGCGTTTCAAACGCTAAAACAAAGATTGTGCCAAGCGCCGATCTTAAGTCTCCCCGACGGAGACGATGGTTTTGTCGTGCATTGTGACGCATCCCGTAGAGGGTTAGGATGCGTGTTGATGCAGAATAATAAGGTTATAGCCTATGCTTCTCGACAGTTAAAAGTACACGATAAAAATTACACTACTCATGACTTAGAATTGGGAGCGGTGATCTTCGCACTTAAAATCTGGAGACATTATCTCTACGGTACAAAGTGCACCATCTTCACCAATCATAAAAGTTTGCAACACATATTCGATCAGAAAGAACTGAATATGAGGCAACGAAGATGGGTCAAGTTGTTAAGCGATTATGACTGTGACATCCGTTATCACCCCGGCAAGGCTAACGTCGTAGCCGATGCCTTGAGTAGGAAATATCGAGTTAAACCATTGCGTGTGCGAGCGCTGGGGATGATAGTCCAGTCGAACCTTTCGGACCTGGTTCGAGTCGCTCAACGCGAGGCGTTGAAAGAGGAACAATTGGAAAAAGAAGGACTTTACGGTAACGAGAAGAATTTCGAACAGCGAGTGGACGAAATTCTCTATTTCAAAAATCGGATTTGGATCCCGACCCTCCATGACCTTCGTGAATTAATCATGGACGAAGCGCATAAATCGAAATATTCCATACATCCGGGATTGGATAAGATGTACAAGGATGTGAAGGAGTTCTACTGGTGGCCGGGTATGAAAAAGGATATAGCCACATACGTCGGCAAGTGTACGACGTGTGCGAGGGTTAAGGCGGAGCACCAGAAACCCTCGGGGATGTTACAACAACCGGAAATTCCCGAATGGAAATGGGAGCAAATCACGATGGATTTTGTGACACATCTCCCTAAGACGTCCCGTGGACACGATGCAATTTGGGTAATCGTGGATCGATTAACCAAGTCGGCACATTTTATTCCGATTAGAAATAATTATAACACCGAGTGACTTGCGCAGATTTATATAAATGAAATTGTGTCTCGTCATGGGATACCCATCTCAATCATCTCCGTTCGAGATAGCCATTTCACCTCCAATCTTTGGCAAGCTGTACAAGAAGCGCTGGGAACGCGTATTGATCTAAGCACAGCTTACCACCCTCAGACCGACGGTCAGTCTGAGAGGACCATCCAAACACTGGAGGATTTGCTTCGTGCATGCGTACTGGATTTTAAGGGAAATTGGGATCAACATCTCCCACTCGTTGAATTTTCCTATAATAACAGTTACCATAGCAGTATAAAGGCAGCACCTTAAGAAGCATTGTATGGACGGAAGTGCCGATCACCACTCTGCTGGACTGAAGTGGGCGACACACAGGTTATTAGATCAGATCTGGTCCAGGAAACGACCAGCAAAATCCTTGAAATTAAGAACAATCTGAAGGCCGCACGGGATCGGCAGAAGAGTTATGCCGATACCCGTAGAAAACCGTTATCATTTGAGAAAGGTGATAAAGTGTATTTGAAAGTATCACCTTGGAAAGGAGTAGTCAGATTTGGAAAGGCGGGGAAGTTAGCCCCTAGATACATTGGACCATTCGACATTACTGCAAAAATCGGTCCTGTAGCATAACGATTAGAACTGCCTGATGAACTGAGTGCAGTTCACAACGTGTTTCACGTATCGAATTTGAAAAGATGTCTGGCGGATGAGACATCGGTGTTACCTTTAGAGGGTGTCCAAATAAATGATAAGCTCAACATCGTAGAGGAGCCCCTAGAAATAGTAGACGGGAAAATCAAGCAACTTAGACACAATAAGATTTCGTTGGTCAAAGTTAGATGGAATTCGCAACGAGGCCCAGAATATACATGGGAACGAAAGGACGAATTTCGGAAGAAATACCCCCACCTATTTCCTCAAAAGGAAGTAGTTGACGCGTAAAATTTCGAGGACGAAATTTTTGTAACGGGGGGAGAAGGTAACAATTCCGGCAAATTAAGGTATAACCTAGCCGGTATATACTATTTACGTGTTATCTAATACTGAATATATGAATTATAATGTGTATATACGAGTATGTGTGATTCACGGTACGAATTATACTCGATTATACAATTAATCGTATTGAAAGGACGGTTAACCGATTGAGGGTTATTGAAACCCGAATGAATCGGAGATTACATTATAGACGAAATATATAATGTTTAGTGATGTTTACGAAGTATTAAAGGTTCGGGATAAGTGAATTAAAACACAGAAAAGAGTTTTCGATTTAATGGTACGTCGGTACGTTAAACGAAACCTTTAATACCAAACCAAGCAAGAGGTGATCGATCAAGCCGAAAAAGATGCACAATTACCGACAATATGATGTGTTAAGTCAATAAATGTCATGGTTTAAGTTTTTTAAAGTTTTTAAATCAGTTTTATATAAATTTCATTTTTAAGCCGAAAAACGACCGTTTTAGCCTCGTTTTAAGCCGAATTAAAAGTTTAACCGAAAAACGAACTGAACCAGATTATCCAAAACATTATCCAGATTGCGTAATCTGAATGTGTGGCTAGTATTGAAGGTGTGGGCCCCACCCCACACCCTTTAAGCAAGCCGATCGGACCAAGGGGATAACACCTTGGCCTTCATTTCTTTTTTTAAACATCCAAACACAAACTCCATCACTTTCTCTCAATTTCTCATCCAAAAACCCAAGTTTTTAAGCAAGAAAACGAGATAAAGATCGGATTATAGTCGTGTTCATCTTCTTTTCTCGAGTCATTTACAAGAAAATGAGGTTTCAAATGAAAAATGGGTGAAAATCCGAGATGAAACCGATGCTTGCATGATCAAGTGACGTATACAAGTTATACAAGGGATCTTGGTCCAAGAAAGGAGTTAAAAGAGTCAAAAACGAATTTTTACGGTTAAAATCTTTGTTTTGATGTCTTAACCGAAACCATGAAAGAAATGGCTTGATTGTGGGTGTAACTTGCTTGGTGTGGTGTTATTGTGCTTGTAGGTGTTATATCTAGTTGCTAGCAAAGGCTAGAAAGCAAGATCTTGGCGATCTAAAGCTAGAAACACAAGGTAGTTCGGTTTTTCGTATGATTTATATGATTTGGACATATTGTGATAGACTTAGAGTTGGCTCATAAAATTTCACAGAGATGATCTACACATGAAAATATGAGATCTGTGAAAATTTGGTAATTTTTGGATAAAGGATGAATATTTGGTGAATTTAATGCTCGGTTTTGGCTAAAAATGGTGAAAAATAGCTAAAAATCATGAAAAATTCTGGAAAATTCCAGATAAGCTTTTTATAACATATAAAAGTCACACACAAAATTTCAGATCCGTTGGAGAAGTCTAAGTAGACTTTTCGGTAAAACGAGTTCTAGGGTTTTCTAGCTCGGTTTTGGTGAAAATGGCATGAAAAATGAGATTTTGGTTCTGGAAAAATTACAGGGAACTATGTGGATGGCAGGGGTCATCCCAGAAAAATTTGGGATTTTTCTAAGGTCGTTTGTTATTTTCGACATATTTGGTGTTTAAATGACGTTTAAAAATATATAAATAAATGTTAAATATAAAATTAATTCTGGAAATATTTTTATAAAATTCCTTACTGTCAAAAAGTGATTTGTGCAAAATTTCAAGATCCGAGACTAAACGGATAATTATTTGTGCTAAAAAGAACATAAGAACAAACTTTTAAAGCTTAAAACGCGTAAACCAGCAAAGTTCGCCTAAGCGAGCTGACTGGTGTATAAAAACCCTAAAAATGGACTATTTTCATGAAACTAAGTTAATCAAGTAAAAATAAATCATCCGAAAATAATTCGGATGATTTGGGTAATTTTACCCGATTTAGCAGTTTCCGGTGTATTAACGACGGAAACGGGTCCCGCGGCCAAACGGGGCGTCTAAACCGAGCTCTAAATTCACGGCTTTAACTAAAATATCAGTCAAACACTATTTTCGGGTCGTGTGTGACCAAACTCATTTTTGAAACATAAAAACGGATAACCGTGCTAGGCACGCAAAACGGGGAACACATAATAATAATAATTTTGACGGATAAACTCTAAGAGATATCACAATCTGAGTCCTGAGAAGTGTCTCTGGGTTAACATTGTCCCCGGATCGAGTACAGTACTGGGTTAACAGTGTCCCCAGATGTACCGGTTGACACGGATTTAAGTTATGGAAATTGTATAGTAACGACTTAGGTATCATATTACAGATTCAGGCTCATAGCTGTACACTGTACTACATACTGACTCACGAGAAGGTGAGTTTCACGAGCCCCTTTTTACTAAACTGTTTTAAATATTTTCCCGGGGCGGAAAGCATGTTTCTATCAAAATGTTTAAGTACATGCTGATCGCATGGAAATGAATGTATTTATATAATGTTTATTGTACGGGAATCGTACGGTAATGTATTAAGATGGAAATTGTCTGAGTTGCTAACATTGTAAGGCCTGAAACAGTGTTCTGGGTTAACAGTGTCCCCAGAGGTTATTAAATGTATTTCTGGGTTAACAGTGTCCCCAGAGGTTATTAAATGGGTTTCTGGGTTAACAGTGTCCCCAGAGGTTATTAAATGTGTTTATGGGTTAACCGTGTCCCCAGAGGTTATTAGATATGTTTCTGGGTTAACAGTGTCCCCAGAGGTTATTAGATATGTTTGTGGGTTAACAGAGGTTTCATTTGTGGGCTCGGCATAATTTCAACGCTAATATATGATTATTATAATGAATTGTCATGGTTTATTTAAATTAGTGAAACTCACCAACTATTCGTAGTTGACCCGTTTTCCTTACATGCTTTCTAGGTACACCCAAATTGGAATGAGTGATACGTGCTTGATGATGTGTGCTATTTTGTGGAAGCTTAAGGATCTATATTTTGTATTAAATATGTTAATGTACTATCGGTAAAACTTATGCGATAACGCCTAGACGGTAACGAAACTCGGAACAACGTAATACGTTTAAATTAATGTAGTGGTGTTTTCTTTATAAGCAATGCTGTTGATATCAGACGTGTCTGTTGCATCCCGTTTACGTTTCCGCTGCGGTTACGGGGTGTTACAGAACTTGGTATCAGAGCCATTGGTTATAAAGAATTAGGATGTCTTTAAAAGATACCTAAAATATAACCAGTAGCTCAAGTGTTATAGGATCTGAATATCAACTAATAATTTATTGTGACGAGATCTGGATGAACTTGGATGGACAAGTGAGTTATTATGGTCCGGAACATAATGACAGACTTGTCTGCACGAGGGAATTCAGGGGAAGTCACGAGGGACTTTAATAGGTAAAATTGGCAACATATGTGCAAATATATGATAATATTGTTATGTGGTCAAGTTGTATAAGTAAGTGTATATTAATTTGATTATGGTTTACACTATGGAAAGAACTATATGTTTGATTAACTTGTGTGCAGGTAAGAATGTCGAGAACTCATAGTTTGTCGGTGGAGGAGGACCCGGAGGAAGTCAGCTCTGGGAACTCTGGTAGTCTACGCATATCATCCAGCTATGAGCCTAGCGAGGCTAGTCGTAGGAGCTCTAGCCAGTCCTCCCCAATCAGGATTGTCAGATCCCCCACCCCACCCGCACCACAGGCCACCCCTATCCCTCCCGGATTCGGACCCCGCCTCACGGCGCGGATCAGTGTCCCGCATGTCCCACCTACCTCTCCCCCACCCAGACCTGCTACCCGTCGGGGCGAGTCCTCCCGCTCCCAGCCTGAGCCTGTGACTCCACCTGTGTGGGGTCTCCCTAGGCAGGAAAGGGACGCGGCGGCATGGCTTCGAGTGCTCACCGAGCAGGTGAATGAGCACTCCGCCGCCTTGACAGTGGGAGTGCAGAGGCGGATGTATCTGGGGGACTGCATACTGGACCACCAGTATGCGATTGCGCAGTTGAAGAGGGAGTGTTCATACTCCCAGTGGATGATCGGCCGGATGGAGACGCGGATCCGGGGTATGTTGGCTGTGATGGTGGTGTTGGTGGCTGTGTTGGTGGGGTTGGTATACCACCGTGTTTAGTTGTGTTAGGATGGGAGTAGACAGGGACCGCTTTTTGATACTCTGTGTAAGCAGTTAGTGGTGATGCTAACATAGAGTGAATCTTGTGTAGTTATAATACAACCACTGGCCCTTAGGGGGTCTCTTTTGGGGTATATCATTATAGATACTTTTGGGTATCATTCAAGCACTGACCCATTGCGGGTTATGTCGAGATGATGCCGACATAGGCCCTATGTATGAAAACTTAACCTATGTAATGGTGACAGGGAAGTAATGTGAACGGATGTTTGTGTAATATGTACTAATGTTTATTAATGAATGGAATGTGTGTTGTGTTTTATGATTGGAATTTGTATTAATTACATGTATTTTTCTGAATGTTGTGTAGCATGGCACCAAAACGATCAGCTCAAATGTCGGAAGTGGATGTGAGCCATTTGATTGCTCAACAGTTGGAGGCGGCGATACCGGATATAGTATCGTGCATCGCCGCCAGTATTAACAATTCGACCAATCCAACCCCCCCGAGCAATCAAACGACCACCAATAATGACGGGGAACAAAATGCTAATCCTCCACAGAACGATAACACGATTCCGAGTAATGACGCACCGCCTAGGGTGGTCGTTACGGACAGTAATGGCCCTATACCTACTGTAGAGACGAACCGTACTGAACCGATTCCTGCATCCATGGGATGTTCGATCAAAGACTTTATGTTGTGCAAACCCCTAGAGTTTAGCGGGTCTGAAGGACCAAATGGGTTGGTTAAGTGGATCGAGAAAATAGAATCAGTTGTGAACATCAGCAACTGCCCCGAGGATTGTGTTGTTAAGTACACCACCTGCACATTCACGGACCATGCCTCGACATGGTGGAACACGATAGTGCAGACCCGGGGTCAGGCGGCGACAAACCGCATGACCTGGACAGAGCTCAAGGCTCTTGTACTGGAACATTTCTGCCAGAAAAACGAATTGCAGAAATTAGAAAATGAATTGTGGAACCTGGAGATGCAGGGGGCAGACCATTTGGGTTATACGAACCGGTTTAATGAGTTGTCGCGATTGGTACCATGGTTGGTCACCCCAGAGTCGAAGAGGGTTGAGCGTTATATTTGGGGGCTAACTCCAGTTGTAAGGAGTATAGTCAATTCTGGGGGACACCAGACGTATGAGGGTGCGGTGACGCAAGCTGGTATCGTCACGTATGAGTTCGTAAGGAGCGGGTCACTGAAGGTGGCGGGAGAATCCGTTGGGGGAAAGCGGGGTACACATGACCATAGGATCCAGGAAAAGCAGCAAAATAAACGTGCTAGGCCCACTGCCCAGAACTACGCCATGACTAGTTCAGGCGGAAGGCAAGAACCGCAGAAGGGAACGTTTCCTAAGTGTGGGAAATGCGGTTACCACCATGGTGGCGTGTGCAAAGAGGTGGTGTGCCACCGGTGTGGCAGGATTGGGCACTACGCACCGAGTTGTAGGACAAACCTGAACAACCTGAACCGACAACCGCAACCTATCCGTGCGCAGCCATTTAAGACCCAACCAGCCCGACAGCAAAACCCGCAAGGAAACCAAATGGTGACCACCAGCCGTGCTTGCTATGAATGCGGCAGCACGGATCACTTCAAAAGACACTGTCCGAAACTGAACCAGGGAGGAAACGGGAGGCAAACCACGGGTCAGGCATCGTCGTCCAATCCGGCGAGAGGCCGAGCATTCGTGATGGGGACGAGCGAAGCACGCCAGGACCCCAGCGTAGTGACAGGTACATTCCTCGTCTCTGACCATTACGCTTCTGTATTATTTGTTACGGGTGCCGACAGAAGTTTTGTCTCCGTTAAATTCCTGTCGATAGCAAACCTTCCAATTGGTGAAACCATAGAACCTTATACCGTAGAAGTCGCTAACGGTAAAACCATGATAGTTAATCGAATAGTTCGAAACTGCCCTTTTATTCTGAACGATCAATCCCTTCCGATTGACTTGTTACCGGTAGAATTGGGTAGTTTTGACGTGATAGTGGGAATGGATTGGTTAGCACGTAACAAAGTCAAGATCCGGGTGTCGGATGACGAAGAGGTATTAGTGCAAGGAGAAAAGTCAGGCACCATGATACCATTTATATCCCACCTCAAGGTGTTAAAATATATACGCCAGGGATGCGTGGCGTATCTAGCGAGCTTGACGGCCACAGATTCTGAGGAGAAACGAGTGGATGATACTCCAGTGGTGCGCGAATTTCCACAAGTTTTCCCAGAAGAACTTCCTGGATTACCGCCAACCCGACAGGTCGAATTCAGAATCGGCTTACTACCTCAAGCTGGCCCTGTTGCTAAGGCGCCCTACCGACTTGCACCATCCGAGATGCAAGAATTATCCAACCTGTTGCAAGAATTGTTGGATAAAGGATTTATACGTCCCAGTTATTCCCCGTGGGGTGCACTTGTACTGTTCGTGAAAAAGAAGGACGGGAGCCTTAGAATGTGCATTGATTACAGGGAATTGAACAAGTTAACAATCAAAAATAGGTACCCTCTTCCCCGAATTGATAACCTGTTCGACCAACTACAAGGTGCGAGCTACTTCTCAAAAATAGATCTTAGATCGGGATACCATCAGGTTAGAATTCAGGAGGAGGATATCCCAAAAACCGCATTCCGGACTCGCTACGGCCATTACAAGTTCTTAGTTATGCCTTTTGGGCTAACAAATGCGCCAGCAGTATTCATGGATCTCATGAATCGAGTCTGTAAACCCTACCTCGACAAATTCGTTATCGTGTTTATTGACGATATTTTGATATACTCGAAGAGTAAAGAAGAGCACGAGCAACACTTAAGATTAATTTTAGAGCTTCTAAATCAGGAGAAGTTGTATGCAAAATTCTCCAAGTGTAACTTCTGGTTACAAGAAGTGCAATTCCTTGGTCACGTTATAAACCATCAAGGAATACACGTTGATCCAAGTAAGGTTGAAGCAGTTAAGAATTGGCAAGCGCCTAAATCGCCAAAGGAAATCCGCCAATTCTTAGGCTTAGCTGGATACTATCGTCGATTTATAGAGAACTTTTCCAGCATCGCCCAACCTTTTACCTTTCTGACTCAAAAGGATCGAAAGTATGAATGGGGAGAAGAGCAGGAAACGGCGTTTCAAACGCTAAAACAAAGATTGTGCCAAGCGCCGATCTTAAGTCTCCCCGACGGAGACGATGGTTTTGTCGTGCATTGTGACGCATCCCGTAGAGGGTTAGGATGCGTGTTGATGCAGAATAATAAGGTTATAGCCTATGCTTCTCGACAGTTAAAAGTACACGATAAAAATTACACTACTCATGACTTAGAATTGGGAGCGGTGATCTTCGCACTTAAAATCTGGAGACATTATCTCTACGGTACAAAGTGCACCATCTTCACCAATCATAAAAGTTTGCAACACATATTCGATCAGAAAGATCTGAATATGAGGCAACGAAGATGGGTCGAGTTGTTAAGCGATTATGACTGTGACATCCGTTATCACCCCGGCAAGGCTAACGTCGTAGCCGATGCCTTGAGTAGGAAAGATCGAGTTAAACCATTGCGTGTGCGAGAGCTGGGGATGATAGTCCAGTCGAACCTTTCGGACCTGGTTCGAGTCGCTCAACGCGAGGCGTTGAAAGAGGAACAATTGGAAAAAGAAGGACTTTACGGTAACGAGAAGAATTTCGAACAGCGAGTGGACAAAATTCTCTATTTCAAAAATCGGATTTGGATCCCGACCCTCCATGACCTTCGTGAATTAATCATGGACGAAGCACATAAATCGAAATATTCCATACATCCGGGATCGGATAAGATGTACAAGGATGTGAAGGAGTTCTACTGGTGGCCGGGTATGAAAAAGGATATAGCCACATACGTCGGCAAGTGTACGACGTGTGCGAGGGTTAAGGCGGAGCACCAGAAACCCTCGGGGATGTTACAACAACCGGAAATTCCCGAATGGAAATGGGAGCAAATCACGATGGATTTTGTGACACATCTCCCTAAGACGTCCCGTGGACACGATGCAATTTGGGTAATCGTGGATCGATTAACCAAGTCGGCACATTTTATTCCGATTAGAAATAATTATAACACCGAGAGACTTGCGCAGATTTATATAAATGAAATTGTGTCTCGTCATGGGATACCCATCTCAATCATCTCCGATCGAGATAGCCATTTCACCTCCAATCTTTGGCAAGCTGTACAAGAAGCGCTGGGAACGCGTATTGATCTAAGCACAGCTTACCACCCTCAGACCGACGGTCAGTCTGAGAGGACCATCCAAACACTGGAGGATTTGCTTCGTGCATGCGTACTGGATTTTAAGGGAAATTGGGATCAACATCTCCCACTCGTTGAATTTTCCTATAATAACAGTTACCATAGCAGTATAAAGGCAGCACCTTAAGAAGTATTGTATGGACGGAAGTGCCGATCACCACTCTGCTGGACTGAAGTGGGCGACACACAGGTTATTAGATCAGATCTGGTCCAGGAAACGACCAGCAAAATCCTTGAAATTAAGAACAATCTGAAGGCCGCACGGGATCGGCAGAAGAGTTATGCCGATACCCGTAGAAAACCGTTATCATTTGAGAAAGGTGATAAAGTGTATTTGAAAGTATCACCTTGGAAAGGAGTAGTCAGATTTGGAAAGGCGGGGAAGTTAGCCCCTAGATACATTGGACCATTTGACATTACTGCAAAAATCGGTCCTGTAGCATAACGATTAGAACTGCCTGATGAACTGAGTGCAGTTCACAACGTGTTTCACGTATCGAATTTGAAAAGATGTCTGGCGGATGAGACATCGGTGTTACCTTTAGAGGGTGTCCAAATAAATGATAAGCTCAACATCGTAGAGGAGCCCCTAGAAATAGTAGACGGGAAAATCAAGCAACTTAGACACAATAAGATTTCGTTGGTCAAAGTTAGATGGAATTCGCAACGAGGCCCAGAATATACATGGGAACTAAAGGACGAATTTCGGAAGAAATACCCCCACCTATTTCCTCAAAAGGAAGTAGTTGACGCGTAAAATTTCGAGGACGAAATTTTTGTAACGGGGGGAGAATGTAACAATTCCGGCAAATTCAGGTATACCCTAGCCGGTATATACTATTTACGTGTTATCTAATACTGAATATATGAATTATAATGTGTATATACGAGTATGTGTGATTCACGGTACGAATTATACTCGATTATACAATTAATCGTATTGAAAGTACGGTTAACCGATTGAGGGTTATTGAAACCCGAATGAATCGGAGATTACATTATAGACGAAATATATAATGTTTAGTGATGTTTACGAAGTATTAAAGGTTCGGGATAAGTGAATTAAAGCACATAAAAGAGTTTTCGATTTAATGGTACGTCGGTACGTTAGACGAAACCTTTAATACCAAACCAAGCAAGAGGTGATCGATCAAGCCGAAAAAGATGCACAATTACCGACAATATGATGTGTTAAGTCAATAAATGTCATGGTTTAAGTTTTTTAAAGTTTTTAAATCGGTTTTATATAAATTTCATTTTTAAGCCGAAAAACGACCGTTTTAGCCTCGTTTTAAGCCGAATTAAAAGTTTAACCGAAAAACGAACTGAACCAGATTATCCAAAACATTATCCAGATTGCGTAATCTGAATGTGTGGCTAGTATTGAAGGTGTGGGCCCCACCCCACACCCTTTAAGCAAGCCGATCGGACCAAGGGGATAACACCTTGGCCTTCATTTCTTTTTTTAAACATCCAAACACAAACTCCATCACTTTCTCTCAATTTCTCATCCAAAAACCCAAGTTTTTAAGCAAGAAAACGAGATAAAGATCGGATTATAGTCGTGTTCATCTTCTTTTCTCGAGTCATTTACAAGAAAATGAGGTTTCAAATGAAAAATGGGTGAAAACCCGAGATGAAACCGATTCTTGCATGATCAAGTGATGTATACAAGTTATACAAGGGATCTTGGTCCAAGAAAGGAGTTAAAAGAGTCAAAAACGAATTTTTACGGTTAAAATCTTTGTTTTGATGTCTTAACCGAAACCATGAAAGAAATGGCTTGATTGTGGGTGTAACTTGCTTGGTGTGGTGTTATTGTGCTTGTAGGTGTTATATCTAGTTGCTAGTAAAGGCTAGAAAGCAAGATCTTGGCGATCTAAAGCTAGAAACACAAGGTAGTTAATTTTTTCGTATGATTTATATGATTTGGACAGATTATGATAGACTTAGAGTTGGGTCATGAAATTTCACAGATATGATCTACACATGAAAATTTGAGATCTGTGAAAATTTGGTAATTTTTGGATAAAGGATGAATATTTGGTGAATTTAATGCTCGGTTTTGGCTAAAAATGGTGAAAAATAGCTAAACATCATGAAAATTCTGGAAAATTCCAGATAAGCTTTTTATAACATATAAAAGTCACACACAAAATTTTAGATCCGTTGGAGAAGTCTAAGTAGACTTTTCGGTAAAACGAGTTCTAGGGTTTTCTAGCTCGATTTTGGTGAAAATGGCATGAAAAATGAGATTTTGGCTCTGGAAAAATTACAGGGAACTATGTGGATGGCAGGGGTCATCCCAGAAAAATTTGAGATTTTTCTAAGGTCGTTTGGTATTTTCGACATATTTGGTGTTTAAATGACGTTTAAAAATAGATAAATAAATGTTAAATATAAAATTAATTCTGGAAATATTTTTATAAAATTCCTTACTGTCAAAAAGTGATTTGTGCAAAATTTCAAGATCCGAGACTAAACGGATAATTATTTGTGATAAAAAGAACATAAGAACAAACTTTTAAAGCTTAAAACGCGTAAACCAGCAAAGTTCGCCTAAGCGAGCTGACTGGTGTATAAAAACCCTAAAAATGGACTATTTTCATGAAACTAAGTTAATCAAGTAAAAATAAATCATCCGAAAATAATTCGGATGATTTGGGTAATTTTACCCGATTTAGCAGTTTCCGGTGTATTAATGACGGAAACGGGTCCCGCGGCCAAACGGGGCGTCTAAACCGAGCTCTAAATTCACGGCTTTAACTAAAATATCAGTCAAACACTATTTTCGGGTCGTGTGTGACCAAACTCATTTTTGAAACATAAAAACGGATAACCGTGCTAGGCACGCAAAACGGGGAACACATAATAATAATAATTTTGACGGATAAACTCTAAGATATATCACAATCTGAGTCCTGAGAAGTGTCTCTGGGTTAACATTGTCCCCGGATCGAGTACAGTACTGGGTTAACAGTGTCCCCAGATGTACCGGTTGACACGGATTTAAGTTATGGAAATTGTATAGTAACGACTTAGGTATCATATTACAGATTCAGGCTCATAGCTGTACACTGTACTACATACTGACTCACGAGAAGGTGAGTTTCACGAGCCCCATTTTACTGAACTGTTTTAAATATATTCCCGGGGCGGAAAGCATGTTTCTATCAAAATGTTTAAGTACATGCTGATCGCATGGAAATGAATGTATTTATATAATGTTTATTGTACGGGAATCGTACGGTAATGTATTAAGATGGAAATTGTCTGAGTTGCTAACATTGTAAGGCCCGAAACAGTGTTCTGGGTTAACAGTATCCCCAGAGGTTATTAAATGTATTTCTGGGTTAACAGTGTCTCCAGAGGTTATTAAATGGGTTTCTGGGTTAACAGTGTCCCCAGAGGTTATTAAATGTGTTTCTGGGTTAACAGTGTCCCCAGAGGTTATTAGATATGTTTTTGGGTTAACAGTGTCCCCAGAGGTTATTAGATATGTTTCTGGGTTAACAGAGGTTTCACTTGTGGGCTCGGCATAATTTCATCGCTAATATATGATTATTATAATGAATTGTCATGGTTTATTTAAATTAGTGAAACTCACCAACTATTCGTAGTTGACCCGTTTTCCTTACATGCTTTCTAGGTACACCCAAATTGGAATGAGTGATACGTGCTTGATGATGTGTGCTATTTTGTGGAAGCTTAAGGATCTATATTTTGTATTAAATATGTTAATGTACTATCGGTAAAAATTATGTGATAACGCCTAGATGGTAACGAAACTCGGAACAACGTAATACGTTTAAATTAATGTAGTGGTGTTTTCTTTATAAGCAATGCTGTTGATATCAGACGTGTCTGTTGCATCCCGTTTACGTTTCCGCTGCGGTTACGGGGTGTTACAATTTCATACTTAACCTCTTAACTTTCTTTCACACACACATAAGTGCATATACTTTCATTCTTACCTTCATACTTTCTTTACATACATAATCATACGTTTTAAAGAGTCTTTCGCCCTATAACCTCACAGATATTATAAGGGTCTGGTCCCTGACATCACAGATACTATAAGGGTCTGGTCCCTAACATCACAGATATTATAAGGGTCTGGTCCCTAACATCACAGATATTATAAGGGTCTGGTCCCTAACATCACAGATATTATTAGGGTCTGGTCCCTTTGTTTCGTGTAACTGTACCATACCTGTTCATACATACTTTCCTTAACAATACGTGCAATCTCCGAAGAGCGTTCACGTACCATCATCATAACATACATACATTATGCATACATCATATATTCATACATACATCATATCTCTCATCATACTTATCAATCATATCTTAACTACCACCTGACGGTTCATGCAGTATCCGAAGATCGTTCACGCACCGTCAAGCAATCATCATACATAAATCTTACAAGGCATACACTTATCACTTAAGATAAGTGTATTAACTATCACATCGAGTATGCACGCAGCCCCGAAAACATAACAAGGAAGTGGGGCTAGAAACTCACCTGAATCCTGTTACGCTCTCCGTTAATCGTTATTCCCTTCTTGAGCTGTGCACGGCTAACTGTATAATGTTTACATGTATCAATTAACTACTACTACTCATGTTGTATTTCTATCTTTATATAACCCACAACGAACGGGGGTCCGGGGGCAGCGCCCCTGGCAGCGGGGTCTAGGGGCGGCAGCCCCTAGCAGGGTCCAAGGGGCAGAGCCCCTGGCTGGGGTCGAGCTGACAGGTCAGCTTGGAAAAATTTTATTTCCATTAACTGTCTTAACACATTTTTCATTAGGTTTTTAATTTATTTTCTCATTCGCTAACTCCAGCGAACTTATCATTAAGCGAACTTAACAATAAGCGAACTTAACATTAAGCGAACTTACTGTAAGCGAACTTAGTGTTAAGCGAACTTAACATTAGGCGAAGTTAAGCATTCAGCGAACTTAACATAAGGAGAAGTTAAGCATTCAGCGAACTTAACATCAGGCGAAGTTAAGCATTCAGCGAACTTAACATCAGGCGAAGTTATCAGTTAGGCGAACTTGCTTGCAAGCGAAGTTAAGCTTGCAGGCGAAGTTATGGCTGGGCGAACTTAGCTTGCAGGCGAAGTTAAGCTTGCAGGCAAAGTTGCCCAGCCGCGCCTCTGTTCAATCTTAATCCCCCAAAATCATCATCGTTTTACTGAGAAATCCATAGGTATGGTATTTGACTAACCCGCGATCATTCCTATGGTCGTTTTTGGATAAGATTTGACCCGAAAACACGTAAAGTTTGGACCTTTAATTTTATGAACGTTCAATACAAGATTTACGGTTTATCTTAAACGAACCGTACATGTTTATGGGTTTACTAGGTTCGTCCTAGAATCAAGTTCGCTACTTTACGTTTCGTTTAGACCCGATCGATCACCGTTTCAAGCTTCAAGGCTAAACGTTCAATAAAACATAAACTTTAAAGGTCAAGAACATACCTTTTGTGCTCGTTCGATCTTGGTTAGCTTGTTTAAGAACTCTAGATCTCGTATCTATCTTGAATCGCGTGCTTGCTCGGACCTCACCTCTCTTTCTCTCGGCCGAAATATGGTGGTGTGTGTTTTTGAGTGTGTAGAGATTTGGATGGATATAAATGAGGGTTTACGGTTTTAGGTTGGTTTAAGAGGGTATTTATACCCCTTGAAGCCCATGGACCTAAAGCCCATTACCACTTAGTCCACCTTAATTAATCTAAGTCCATGATCCGTTCTTAACTCAATATTAATTAATTAATAACGCGAAATCACTAAACGTAACTTTCTTTATTCAATATTATAAAATTTAGGATGTTACAAGAAAGTAATAAATTAAATACATGAAAATTAAAGTAAAAATACACCGATTAATAATTAGATTCTTGATGTATTTCTCTATCTCCGGCTCTATTCAACTATTAATATTTAATAATAGTCAATGACTTATAGTCGATGCACTTAAAGTAGCAAACATCATATCAAATTGGTTTATTACAAGCGTGAAAAGTTTGAGCCAATAGGAAAGTACGCAACCAGGATTGGTGCGCCTTTTCTTCCTTTGCCCTTTGTTTCGTGATTGCTATCACTGTGTCGAACTTTGCTCGATGCGCTAGTTTTTTCATTTCCATCGTCTACTACTTTGTTAGAACTCGAAAAGCATGTAAAGAAGCCTGGTAAAATAGCCATTTTTAATCTTGAAGAGACCTGAGATACAAAGCAACTGCAATTTATTGTAAATATATGGTGGTTAAAATTAATATTGGAAATTGGAATGTGTTGTGGGTGAAACCAGGCCCGGTATTCTCATATTTATAAGTGAGTATTCGTACAGCTTCCTTAGTACTTTCCAAATAAGACCAAATAAGTTTAAGAATACGTGTTCTTGTTTAAAATATTTGTGGTGACCGGTGAGTCAAAATATTGAAAACTTATTTAAGAAAAAGTCCAATGTTCTAACCTTGGCCGCCAAGTAATTGTCTTTAGTGAATAAATGGATAACATGTGTGAGGTAGTTAACAAATTCATTTAAAGAGCCTATTATGTTTAAAACTACAAATGTCACGTGTACTGTAAAGTCAAATACGCAAGAGAAAAAGATTTAATTTAAACGTAACTAAAACGCTACACGGTGCCCGCGTGATGTAGCTGGTAACACTAAATTCTAATAATCACGTAACAATTATAGATGTTCATGATTAGTTTGAAACCTTGAAACCGCTCAAATTATCAATCATCGGTTTGGTTTCATGGTTGATTTTTTCATTTAACTTTTGGTAATGGGGCTTCTGAATTTTTAAACCATAGCAAACAGTTAGTTTGCAGTTTATACCGAAAACCGACAATATAAAACCTGATCGGACGGTAAATTTATAATTAAAGCTCTATCTGTTAAACTAAACCGTTAGTAATGATTCAGATTAAATTTTCAACGGTGTGTTTCGGTCTTCAACGACAACAAAATGTTACTGGCGGTTTGGCTCACGGCTTAACTTAAAAATCATCAAAACCGAATTAAGAAAACACCTATAGGTTACATGTTAAAATTTTTAATTGAAAAACAATTATAACAATATCATACTCAAATAAAAGACAATCAAATGCTCATTATTATGGTGTAATTTTTTAAAAAAAATATGAACGTACGAAAAAGTAATACCCGTTTAAAAAATCGTTGATGGAAAGTTGGTTTAAAATTGAAATTAAAAGGAATATATGATTAAAGATGATGAACCAAAGTTAAAACTATTTTATAATTTTACAAAACTTGAGTTAAATAAAGGGGGAAATATAGTAATTATTTTGCATAGTTTTAAATAGACAAGTTTGCCATTCTCTTAGACTATCCTATATGGTGGGGGGCATCGAAGCCCCTCCCCACTGCCACGTCAGCACCACGTAAGCATCCGACGGCATCGAAACCCCAACCAATAATGCACTGCTATGATTTAATACCACAAGGGCGACCATTATACACACACACACACACATATGTATGTATGTGTGTGTGAGAGATGGAGAAAGAGAGGACCCCTTCCAAAATGCCCCCAATGGCGACGGCCGGTGGGACAACCCTTTGCTCCGCGCCCTATCACCAAGCGCGCCTCTTGGTGGTGTTCCGCACCCAAGGGCGCCCATCCTTTACCTCATTAGCGCCCCATAGCGAGGGGTCTTATATGTTTTATGGGATGTAGCATATGCATTACAAGCAGTGGCGGATCCATAAATTTTTTTCATAGGGGTCAGATGTTTTTAAGTGTTGATTGTCTATCGCTAAATATTACGGGTTTTTTTTCGGATTGGTTCAGGTCGATCAGATCAGGTTACAAATAAAATGTAAGTTAAACTGAATTGCATATGCATTATGTACAAGTTTTCTTTCTTTTTTATAAACCAGTGGCGAACATTGGATAAAAACACGGGCCATACTCAATATGTAAAAAATAAATTCATAAACGGAGGGGGGGGGGGCGACTCAAACTTTTGGACAAGACTGGATAAATTTAGACAAAGTATAAAATATTTCAGAAAAATAACTCATAAATTTACACTTCTGAGCAAAAATACATGGTGAGAGGGGGACACCCCTGGCCCTTAGTGTTATTCACCCATGTTTGAAACCGAGTTATTGTATAATCTGGATAACATATTTATAAACTCCTTTTCAATATAAGAATTACAATCATCCCTCCTATACTCGTTACTAATTTCTTTATAATTATATTCCCATTACCAATTTCTATACATAAATCAAACCATGCACACTTGTTTATCAAAAAAACCTTTTAAACACTTGTAGTTGTGACATGTAAAAGAAGAGCTTACTTATATTTATATAGATAGATAGAAAATATTTATATTTATGAAAGGATAAATAGAGAGAAAATATTTACGAAAGGATAAATAGATAGAAAATATTATGACCATATTTATTTAACTTAATAATATAAATCAAATAAGAGTGTAAATAAGTTGATCAAATAAAAGTGTAAATAACTTGATGTAATATATAATCAAATAATTCACCTATTTAGAGAAATAGAGAACACATAAAAGAAATAATAAAATAATAGTTTCTTAGTACTTTGAGTAAAACGAATAAAATACTCAACTTGTCTTTCTCCCTCTTCTCTCCATGTTCGACACACAAACTACAGTACCACTCGGCTATTACCGGACAGAAATGGCAGCACCACCGTCAACAACCGTACTCTTTTCTTGTGGTTTTCATGATGTGGTCAAGTCAAGTGCCATGATTTCACATGGGTCGGTGTCAAAATTTCACAGGGATCATTTTAGCACAAATATATAAGTAAAACGAAAAATTTCACAGGGGTCGGCCGACCCCCGTGTGGTGGCTGTAGCTCCGCCCCTGATTACAAGTTATAAATTAATTAAAAACTTAGTGTCTTAAATTGACCATGTCTCATGTATTATATATATATATTATAGATATAGATTACAGATTATAGATTATAGATGATGTTGTTGATGAGCTTTAGCTCAATTGTATTTGAAAGGAAGTAAAGATTTTGCTTGAGACAACAAGATCTCAAGTTCAAATACGATCTCAACTGGGTTTTATCGTATTGGGTCTTCGGACAACGTGTTTTCCCGGAACATGAGATGGTGAGCTTGTGCTGACCAGTGTTATCTTTGATCGAAGACATATAAGGTTACCTTTTGTCATTGATTACCCATGATAGCCGGGTTTATTTGTTGGTCACTAAAAAAGTAATTTAAATATCATTACAAATATATTCAGAGATCTTGACAAAAATAAAACGTTGTATTGTAATAATTAAAGAACTATGTCAAAACTCTAAGGGAAAATTTAAATACCATGAATATATTAAAACATTGCTTGAAAAATCACACAATTCAACACACTTTTTTCTTGAACGACAATTGTCGTGTGATGCAGCCCCGTCACACGGGGAAATCTCAACCAACTCCAGTCAATATATTATTTTAACCGAGTCAGTATGTTAAAATTGGTGAGAATCTAATGAAAAACCCCATAGAGAGTGGCCATTCCATTCTGCTAAGGGTAGGGCTGAGCACGGTTCAGTTTGGTTTTTAGGTGAACCGAAACCGAAAAGTTGGTTTTTTCAAATATACAAACCGTTCGGTTTCGGTTCGGTTATATTCGGTTTTGTGTGTGTGTGTAGACATTGCAAAAAAATTTCAAAATAATGAAAATGCATATTAGATTCAAAGCACAAAAATAGACATTTGTTACGTGGAACCAAATGAAGACAAACTTGAAAGACTACTAGAGTTTAAATTCAACAAAGTTTTTAATAAAAAAAACACTAAAAGTTTAGTTTCAATCTTCATTTTTCTTTATATGCTTCATCTTCAAAGTTACTCCAAATCCTCATCATCTTCATAATCTTCATCACCATCAACGGTAGATCCTTTTGGTGTTTTGTTTCCGGTCATAACATCTAAAAACAACACATATAATTGTATTAATATTTAAGTAAAAATTAAAATATCAAAACACATCATAAATAAACATTATTACCTATTTCTGTGTTCTCCAACTTTCAATCAAAGTTTCTAATTGTTGACCATGCACATTTAAATCGTGCAAATCCGTTGGTGAATATCGTAACTAATCTTGGGTACAAGTCAATGCCTCGGCGGTCTTAGGGGTAAGAGAGCTCCTATACTTGTCAATGACCCTACCACCGGTACTAAAAGCCGATTCCGATGCAACAGTTGACATTGGAATTCCTAAAACATGCTTAGCAATTTGAGATAGAACAGGGAATTTAACTGAATTTATCTTCCACCAACCTAAAAGATCAAATTCTTCCTCTCTTTTTTCGGTCCCATCACGCAAATATATTTCTACCTCATTATCGTCAACAACCCCTTGTTCCTTTAATACTTTAAATAAGCTCTTTCCAAATCATCATCATCATCGTCATCATCATCTTCATTATCATCGACCAAACTAGGTGTGGAAGATGATGTATTCTTTCGCTCATTTGTTTTCTCATTTTTTGACTTATAATGACGATACAACTCCATTAATGTTTCCTTCACTTTATCTTTGACTTCGTCAATTCTTAAAGAACCTTTACCATACATCAAACTTAAAGAAAAACCGAGATGTTTCATCTTATTTCGAGGATCTAAAACCGGTGCAACATATAACAAGACATTCATATTGTCCAAGTTATCCCAATACTTGTCAAATTTTGTTTTCATAGACAAACCCATTTCCCTCTCATTTTTTCGGCACGTAAAGACATTTTTGTTATACTTGAATGCATTTTGCAAATCTCAACAAATAAAAAATAATAGGTCACATACTTAGACCCCGAAATCTTCTTTGACACATTATAAAAAACCTTCAAAAACTCTATAAATAGCCTATTAAAACAAATCACTATTAAACTCAAAATATATAATAACATTATTAAAAAATAAAAACAAAGTAAAAAAGAATATTACCTCGCATTCTCCCAATCATTTTCATCAATTGCGCCAAAAACTTTATCACTTTTTTTTTCGTTTTGTTCAAGTCGTTTCTCCATCCGCAACTTCACTATCAAAATATAATCTATAATTGAAATCCACCTCTTCATGTCTATTAACAAAATAAGACATAACATATTAGTATTAAACAAACAATAATATATTATAATTATGAACTATAATAAGAAATAAGAAGTACCTATCAAACGCCCTTGAAAACTTGTGTTCCGTTTCCAACATTAAGAATGTTGAATTCCATCGAGTATCTACATCGAGACATGGATCCTTTTGCTATCAATCCTTTCTTTCTCAACACAATCTTTGAAGTTTAGAAAGCTAGATAGAGGTGATCTTATATATCTTACCGAATTTCGAATCCGGGCCATGGAAGCAACTTGTTCTTCTAAACCATCCTTTACTACAAGATTTATAATATGAGCTTTACATCTCATATGCAAATACTTGCAATCTAGCACCGAATGGGACCCTTAAGAATTTTTTTCTAATACCTAATTGCTCCATCATTTGAGGAAGCATTATCAACGGTCACCGTAAATATTCTATCTATCCCCCACTCATGTAAATAACGATAAACTAACTTTCCAATGGTCTCACCCTTGTGATTTGAAATTTGGCAAAAGTTGAGAATTCTATTCCTCAAAACCCAATTTTCATCTATCCAATAGTGCAGTAAGACACATATATAAAAATTTTGAACGGATGTCCATGTGCCGTTGGTAAGAGATACGGGTTGTTCTTTTAAAAGACATTTTAGCTTATTTTTTTCTTCTTCGTATGTTGTCAAACAATCCCTAGCAATCGTCCATCTAGAAGGAAACTTAAACATGGGATTCAACTCTCATAGAAATTCTCTAAGCCCTAGATTGTCAACCACACTAATGGAAGGTTATCTATTATGATCATCCGAACAAAACACTTTCTACATCGATCTTGATTAAAAGTGTGAGTAGTCAAACTACCCTTCTCTTCCCCCGAATTTTTAGGCTTAAAACGTAATGTAGATTGTTTTTTATCTACCTTTTTGTAAAGCGGAGAAGTCCGACAATGTAGCCTCAAATGATTCCACATACCACTCGTACCATTTAATTTTGAACTCAACTTAATAAACTTCTTACAATAATGACATTTGGAATAACTGGTTCCTTATTTTGTGTAAGTGTATCCGCACATACAACCTTTTATCATCACCCCTTCTTGCTCCACGGTTTGTTCACTATCAACTGGCTTGTTCAAGTTTTCTTCATCAACATTAATAACCGGTGCATCCTTTTTATTCATATCTGGAGTCTCACTACACGAAGTTTCCATTTATTTTTACACAAAATAAATACTAACAATTACTCACATATACAAATGAAAAGGAAACCTATATGACAGCCAGTAAAACTGAACAATAATTTTTCCTAAACCAAAAGCTAACAAATCTAGAAATTAACAATCAAAATAAAGCATACAAATATGGAAATTAGTGTAAACATACAAAACCATAACATATAATGGCCATTAACATCATCAATGAACCTCAACAGATTGACTAAACTTAATGAACACTACATGTTTGGCTAACATGGAACTGAAACTGACGGGAGGTGCGTGACGAAGGCGTGGTTGGTGGCGGTGGTTGAGTGGTTTGAGGTGTGTGGCTGGTAGTGGTGGCGTAGTGTGTGGCTGCTGGTGGTAGACTGGTGGCTGCTGACTGGTGGTGGTGGCTGGGAGGGTGAGGGTGACGGCTTTGTATATGATTATGTATATTGTAGGTTAAAAAATGTTAAGTCAAATATTATTATATGTTAAATGGGCCAAACTTGGTGTAACATCCCCAAAATTTTGGTCTAAATTTGACAACTTAGTAAAGTTGAAGGATCAAAATTATTCTCCAAAATAAGTAATGAGGAAATTTAAATAAGGAAATAAAATTATTGCATAAAGGAATAAAAATATTTCATAAATAAGTTCAATCCATGTTAAAGATATGTAAAAGGAAAATCCATCCCACATGGAAGGATGGAAGAGAGTGGATGCATTCCACATGGGTATAAATAAGGAAGATAGAATCCATCCCACATGGAAAGTGGTAAAGATTTGAAAGCTCTTTATAAAGAGATAAATTTCCATATTACTATTCTTTTATGCCAAGCATTCACCCAGTGGTCCTAGCGGAAGGGTGCGGAGCACCCGACGCGCACGCTCACGGGCTTGGGCGACGGCGAAGGGCGATGGGCGCAATGTGGCGCTTTAATTCATCCCCGTGAGCCGCTTGAGAGCCGCCTTATGTAACATCCCGAAATTTCAAAAATAATATTAATTATATTATTCAATATTGGTGGGAAAGTTTACTCGGGGTAATGGAGAAATAATAAAATAAAGTAGGAGTTATTATGAGTCGGGCTTGTGTTGGGTTAAGTAATATGGGTAATGGACTTGGATTTGAAAGGAAGGAGGATGGACCATGGGCTCAAGCCCATGATCCATAATATATAAACCTTAGTTACCAATTAATTCATTCATTTCCATTCCATTCCATACACCACCCAAAACACACACTTAGCTCTCTCTCATCCTACTTTCTCCCTCTAGCCGAAATCACCAAGAAGAGCCGATCCCGACTCGATGTAATGATAGTATGATATTGTAGTGATCAAAACTCGTTAGATCTAGTCGCGAAACGACGAGACGACACCTTAAACTGTTAAAGTTATGAGATCCAGATGGAATCGGGTATAAACCGATCGAAAGATGAGCTTAGGGATCACCCTAGCTCAAATATGGATCGAATGGGACGAAAAATGGTGAAAACGGTGGTGAAACAAGCGAGATCTCGCTTTTTCGGCGAGATCCCGATTTTCGGGCGATGACGGCGCCGGAGAATGTGGTATGCGGTTAAGGTCTTGTTAGGGAATGTTCTGACCTAACCCTAGTTCGTTAGCGGGAGCGTAACGAACTAACCATGATTCGTTAACGGAGACATAACGAATTAGCAAGTAATTTGTTATGCCTTTTCGTTAAGCCGAGATAGCGAATTTGAAACAGCTCGTTAACGAACTAGAACTTTGAAAAAATGACAGAAAAGTCCCTGGACTTATAATAAAACGGATTAATTACAAAGAAGCCCTCGAACTTTATGAGTTAACAAATAAAATAATAATTAATAATTCTAATGAAAAATATGTTAAGACAGTTAATGGAAATAAAATATTTGTAAGCTGACCTTGCAGCTCGACCCAGCCAGGGGCTCTGCCCCTTGGACCCTGCTAGGGGTTGCCACTCCTAGAACCCCACTGCTAGGGGCGCTGCCCCCAGACCCTTATTCGTTGAGGGTAATAATTAAACTAGAAACACGATATGGGTAGTGATAGTTATATTGATACGTGTAATTGTTATACAGTTAGTCGCGCACAGCTCAAGAAAGGGATAACCATTAACGGTGAACGTAACCGAGTTCAGGTGAGTTTCTAGCCGCACTTCCTTGTGTTTTCGGGGCTGTGGGCATACTCGATGTGAAGTGTGAATACACTTACCTTAAGTGTTAAGTGTATGATATAATGTTTGATATGATATATATATATAGAGAGAGATGTTATGAATGGATGTCTGTCGATGCGTGAACGATCTTCGGATATTGCACGTGTAGACAGGGAAGGTAACATTTGTCGGTGCGTGAATGATCTTTGGATATTGCGTTTACCGCCAACGGGAATGATCTCCAAGTGGTTATTAGTGTATGTAAATGTTATGATGTAACTTGGTTATTATGTAAATGATGTAATGATAGAAAGTGTGTTGTAGACAAGTAGAGGTAGAGTGTGATAGAAGTGGCAAGGGTCTAGTAAGGGTGTTAGTGGCATGACGATAGTACGTGGTAGGGTAAACCTATACGTGCCTTTGTTATTAAAGTGGAATAACGTGAGTGCGTGGTAGGGTAAGCCTATACGCGCCTTCGTTATTAAGTGGCATAACGTGAGTGCGTGGGAGGGCAATCCTCTATGTGCTTCCGCAAACAATTGGCTAAGACGTAAGGGGCAGTTAAGTGGTTAAGCGGTAAGGTGAACATGTTAGACAGAGGATTATGTGTCTTAGGATACGTATATAATGCATGTAATGGTTGTATGGTAAGTTGCTTGATTAACTAGAACTCACTCAGCGTAGCTGAATTTTAGTATGCACGCATGTGAGCAGATTAAAGAGCTAGCATGAGGATGACACATGGCATGGATTGAGCGGCTGGCATCTAAAGATGGAAGAAATGGTGTTTTAAATGTGATGTACTATGTTACGTTTTTTTAAAGACAAGTTGTATATTTTATAACAAATGATTGAAGTTAACGTTTCCACGAAAGGTTTTAAATAACTTTGATTTGTAGAACTGTTTTTATGAGTAAATCCGACGTTAAAGTAGGGCTTCCGGGTTCGGGGCCTTACACCTTAGTATTTTTGGAAAATGGTAGCAAAAACTAGACATGAAAAGTTACTAATGACGAGGGACAAATAGTGAAAATTGAATCTAGCATGCCATCGCGATATGCGATGAGCTCATAATGAAGGTCATCGCGATACGTGATGGACCTTGATGACTAAGCAAACCACGTGTCAGGACATGGCATGGCGGTGGACAGTATACGACGGCGATGAGCTCATAACGAAGGTCATCGCGATATGTGATGGACCTTGATGACTCAGCAAACCACGTGTCAGGACGTGGCATGGCGACAGACAATATACGGAGTCGCGATACACGGCGAGATAACCAAGTTAGTGGTATAGCCCAAACCTTGATCATATTTATGCTTACATAAGCTTTAAACATACAAAGGATTATATTAATGTTTCTTTACAATTAAGAAACACCAATTATACATTCATGAGGACATATAATTTCTTCATGATTAAGAAACCTAATTTTTGTATACAAGGAATATAGTTAAAACGTTGTTTCTTCATGATTAAGAAACATAAGATTTTAAATACAAAGATAGCAGTCAATGAACATTTCTTCTTGAAGAAGAAACAGATTATAGACGTTTCTTCATAAAAAAGAAACTCAACATATGATTTGTTAAATTAACAGAAAGACTACAGGTCTAAATACTTTTATTCAAACAAATGATCAATCAAGGTTCAAAGCTATCAAAACCAGAATAAAGGTCAGTAGCCAGATCAAGAGATGATCCAGATATTTATATAAACATATTTTATTATAGGTTTATCATCATTCATTCACAAAGGTTTTCAAACGAGTTCACCACATCATTCAGAACAGACAATCACATGTGAATACGTTAACCTTTACAAGCAGTCAAAACATATTTATACTCTATAAGATGAACGAGTTGTTTGTCTTAAAGAGTCAGTCAATGTTTACATGAGATTAGGTGATCTCTAAAACATTATAATACAAAATAGAAATTAAAACCTACTCAGGCCGATTACACATGTGTCTGGATCCAAACATAACTGTTCAGCCTAAACAGTCAAAGGCTACGTTTCCGCGGGCTAACAGTCATAACAAGTTCTCCATTAAGGCCTACGTGGTTCGGGGAACAATTTTGTGTGTGTAGGGAAGTGGTACAAATCCCAGGAATAAAATACTTTCTACTGAGCATGTACAATAAAACTATATTTGTATTGTAACTATAATTTGGATATTTTTAGAGTCAACGATTCACCAGCACATCGCTGATGTATTTTCCCCACATTTCAGGGAAACAAATTAGCACATGTAGCAATGAATTATAGTCATTCATGTAGATAGACGCTCGCAAGGTAGAGATGACTCAGTTTTAAATTATTAAAATATTGTAAACAAGATTTAAACATGATATATAAATCAAACACTCGGGTATTTATTATCCGAGAAGTTTTCAAATAAATTAATATTTTATTATAACCATAGTCTTCCACTAAAACGAACCTCAACTCTGATGTAATTTTAAAACAGGTACGAACTATTGGTCATACGCCTAGGCCCTAAGCCGGGGTGTGACAAGTTGGCATCAGAGTCATCAATCTTAGCGAATTAGGTATTTAATTATACCTAGGCTTTGATTAGAGATAGATATCAATCTTATAAATAGAGCCATCGGTTTCAACGAATTAGGTATTAATGTATTAGTAACTTAGCTTTAACTACTTGTTAAATAAGTAGGGATAAGAAAAGCTTAAAAGTTTAAATATCCCTAAACATAATTTGTACCAATGTCTTATACAAACTACATTAGGCATATACGCCAAGTAGCTAGACATTCAATCACTGCACTTGAATCTGAACCATCGGACATGGCGTAATAACAGTTATTATCCAAGCCTTTTCAGTCAAGGACAACCGATAGTTCTTAATTTGCCATATGGAAGTCAACTGACGTATCTTCCTGGCAATCTACAAATACCCATAGAAATATCAATCTTATTACATGACCACCAGTTACAACAAAATAGATACTTGACTGAAATATATCTAAATTTTAAATCACAAAATATTCAAATATTACGGATAAGGTAAACTGTATGGATAAGACAGGAACACATTCCTACTTTTAATCAGACCTCACACAGATGTCCGATCACCATAGTTATACTAGTCGACCTTGAACCGGTAAAGGAAAGGGATGTATTGGAACATCTCTACTCCTAATCCTGTGTCCAGTGATGAAGACTCATATCAAATGAAAATGGAAGAAAAATCAGATTCATTCGATACTAAGACTCCACCAGTTCTGATAAGTGCAAATCAGAATATGCAAGGAGCAGGATCAAGTAGATCAAAGAAACCAATGTTGTCAAAGGGAAAAGGAGTAACGACTAATTCTGAAGACATTTACCAGGAACAACAATATTTTAATTATCCAGCATTTCAAAATCCTTACTTTGCTCACACTCAAGGAGAACGCTTGAATAAGGATCAGGACTCCTTAGAAGGAATTTATGACATTGAAGATAATTTTATTCATTACGAAATCAATGTCACCAAATTAGCAGAAGCAATGCTTAAGAAAGAAATGGAAAACGAGAAAAGACATAAAGAAGAGGAGATAAGCAAAAACACCAAGAAGGAAAACAAGAATAAGAAATTGATCATTCGCTGGAAGAAGTAGACAATAAGATCTTAATAATTGTAATATGTATAGCAATAGTAGTTTTGTACATTCTTGCCATGTCAAGGAATAGAAAGCATAAACTTTTAGAGTAATTCTCCCAGCAAGTCTGGAAGAAAGAGGATACCAGCTTAAGGAAAAGTCCAGGTGGACAAACTCCAAAATATTAATAACTTCAAGTCAATATCAGAGAGATATTTAGCAAAAGAGACATAAATATACCTAGAAAGAGAATTAGAGAAATTCTCATGGATTGTATGTACACAAGGTATGTACCAGTCATTTCAGGAGCATACAATAAAGGGAAAAGTAGTTATATCTTTATAGAACCTTATCAAACATCATCAAGATATTCAGAAAATTCTATGATAATTATGGGATATATAGATATATCATCTTATACAATTTCTTTAATATCATTTCTGAGTCAAAAGGCAAAACATATGGATTGTTCCTAACACAAGATGAATAACCTCAAGAAAAAGTTACTCGAGGTCCGAGAAAAAGAAGAAGCAAAGTTAGAAAGAAATTCCTTTAAGAATACAACAAATTTTTTTAAACGTTTCATAATCAATAGATTTCTTGTATTTGTAGCGTAAGTTCACATATCACGCAGTATATCATCAGTATATAAGTTTCTTTCATACTGATGCAATTCCATTTACAGAATGACGAACCTAAACAGTCAAACAAATAATGATGAAGTTTCCAACCAAAGAAGCAACAAGAACATTGCAGAACCTGACCATGAGATTCATGAACAATATTTAGTCAAAATGCAAGAAATGATTCATGACGCAATGATCCCTTTTATCGATATAATGAAAGGAGAGATATACAAAATTGAACATTCAAATAAGATTGTTAGAACTCATCCATGTCGAAATCCTTCTCATCATAAGAAAAACCTTCATAGTTCAAAAATGGATAGCAAGAACTTAAAGAACCATTTAGTAACTCAAGGTTGTAGTTTTGAGAACTTCAAAACCTATGAACCAAAAGAATTTTATGGCAACCAAGGTGTTATACCAACTTTATGATGGCTTGAAGAGACCGAGTCCATCATCATCATTAGTCAGTGTACTGAGATTCAAAAGATTCGTTACGCATCTCTGAAATTCACTGTAGAATGGTGGAACACTCTAATCATGAGAAAGGGCAGAGAAACCTTGTATCAAATGAATTGGGAAGTATTTAAAGAACTTGTATTACAAAAAGTTTTGCCCCATGCATGAAGTCAATAATATTCAAACCAAGTTTTTAAACCACAAGATGGATGCCACAAATCATAGATTACAATACTAAGTTTATTGAATATTATCAATCAACTTAGAATACAACAAAGTTATTCAATACATATATGGGTTACCTAAAGAGATAGGAGATATAGTAAGAACCCATATGCCGCAAACTACCTCCTCGGCCGTGGAATTGGCAGATATTTGATCAACAATATGGTAAGTAATAAGGAGGTTAAAGAGAAAAATAATGCGAAAAAGAAAGAAAAGGCAACAATCAAACAAATAAAGAAGATCAACAAGGAGAAACCATTAAATTCAAATGACCAATATGTCAGAACCGTGGTAAACAAATTTATGGAAATGTCAAAAACAGAACAATAACAATCAGTCACATATACATTTTGTAACAAAACTGGTCATTCTGAAGAAGACTGTAGAAGGAAAGCAGTTGCATGCTTCAAATGTGGAGAAAAATGAAATTTTAAAAGTTAATGTTCAAAAAACACAATAAGCAATAAAAGGATCAGCAACAACAGGAAGGATGAAAAACAAAGGAGCATCTGGCAATCGAGAATAGAAACAAACAAGAGCATATATAAGAAATATCCAAACTCAAAGGCATAAGAAATAATTAGTTAACTCTTGTAAACTGCTTGTTAACTCGTGTTTAAACGAGAAGTTTTGTAATAGAAAAATGGTATTCAAATCCCTAACGTATATAAAAAAAAGATATTAGCATACATATACGGTATTTACACAAGAATGCTTATATGCAAAGAAAAAGAGATAGTTGAATTTCGAAAAGTTCTCGAAATACAAGAAACTATGTTATTTAATCATTATCTATTGAAAAGAGAATATCCGTAAGGTAGGGATTCTGCCTAAGTCATTATTTTATTATTATATTATATGGCTTAGACCATAGTCAGAGGTATAGCCCAAACCTTGATCGTATTTATGTTTACATAAGCTTTAAACATACAAATGATTATATTAATGATTTTTTACAATTACGAAACACCGATTTTACATTCATGAGGATATATAATTTCATCACGATTAAGAAAAGTAATTTTTATATACAAGGAATATAGTTAAAATGTTGTTTCTTCATAATTAAAAAACATAATATTTTA
Source organism: Bidens hawaiensis (assembly GCF_021521415.1). Taxonomy (NCBI): domain Eukaryota; kingdom Viridiplantae; phylum Streptophyta; class Magnoliopsida; order Asterales; family Asteraceae; genus Bidens; species Bidens hawaiensis. Next base: position 1,576,093 of record NW_027491152.1, on the reverse strand, counting down.
CATACAAAGGTAGCAGTCATTGAACGTATCTTCTTGAAGAAGACACAAATTATAGACCTTTCTTCATAAAGAAGAAACTCAGCATATGATTTGGTAAATAAACAGAAAGACTACAGGTTTAAATATTTTTATTCAAACAAATGATCCATTAAGGTTTAAAGCTGTCAAAACCAGACTAAAGATATGTAGCCGGATCAAGAGACGATCCAGATATTTATATAAACCTATTTAATTATAGGTTAATCATCATTCATTCACAAAGGTTCTCAAACGAGATCACCACATCATTCAGAACATACAATCACAGGTGAGTACATTAACCTTTACAAGCAGTTAAAACATATTTATACTCTATAAGATGAACAGGTTGTTTGTCTTAAAGAGTCAATCAACGTTTACATGAGATTGCGTGATCTCTAAAACGTTATAATACTAAATAGAAATTAAAACATATTCAGACTGATTACACATGTGTCTGGATCCAAACATAACTGTTCAGCCTAAATAGTCAAAGGCTACGTGGCCGCGGGCTAACAGTCATAACTAGTTCTCCATTAAGGCCTACGTGGCTCAGGAAACACTTTTGTGTGTGTAGGGAAGTGGTACAAATCCCAGGAATGAAATACTTTCTGCTGAGCATGTACAAGAAAACTATATTTGTATTGTAACTATAATTTGGATATTTTTAGAGTCAACGATTCACCAACACATCGCTGACGTATTTTCCCCACATTTTAAGGAAACAAATTAGCACACGTAGAAAGGAATTATAGTCATTCACGAAGATAGACACTCGCAAGTTAGAGATGACTCAGATTTAATTTATTAAAATATTATAAACATGATTTATAAATCAAACACTCGGGTATTTATTATCCGAGAAGTTTTCAAATAAATTAATATTTTATTATAACCAAAGTCTTCCGCTAAAATAAACCGCAACTCTAATGTAATTTTAAAACAACTACCAACTATTGGTCATTCGCATAGGCCTTAAGCCGGGGTGTGACACTTGTTATATGTTAAAAGATTTGTGGACTACAAAGTTGGGCTAAACAAATAAAATATTCTAGTGGGTCCTGAAGCAATACGGTTTGGTTCGGTCATACATCAGTTCGGTTCGGTTTTTTGGTTTGGTTTTTTTCGGCATTTTAGAAATGGGTAACCGAACCGAAACCGAAATTTCGGTGTTTCAAAAAAACAAAAAAAACCGTCGGTTAATGTTTCGGTTCCGTTTTTTCGGTTAATTCGGTTTCGATTCGGTTTTTCCGGTTTTCTGCTCGCCCCTACTTAAGAGAAAGCCCCCTTGGGGGCTGGGTCGGCTTTCAAGGAGGCATGATGGTCGACGTCCCCCGGGCCGACACTCCGCTAGCCTGATTTTTTTTAAAGATTTATATACTTTTTTAAAACAATATTTATTAAAAATGTTTGAGAGTCAATTACATAGCCACTAGCTTGGTCTAGTGATAGATGGGTATTACTCCAAACAAAAATGTTGTTGATTCTAGTCTCACTTGAGACATCTTTATGTTATTTTTATATAAAAAGATTTTTGTTTTTTTTCCACAATTCAAATTTAAACCAAATAAGCTCGCTTAAAAATTAGATTTTTTAAATTCAATAAAAAACATATTTTACTTAAGGCCAATATTTTTCAATTCTCAGAGCCGGCTCTACTTGTGGGGGGGGGGGGGATCTAATTATGTTCTCTCGTGGTTAAAATGTTTGATTTTATTGTATATTTTTTCCCCAGTAAAAGGATCTGATTAAACAAATATAAAAGATAAGCGGACAACAAGCTGTGTTGCGACCCCCCTTTTGAGTGATAGAACCGATCAGACAGAAAACAAAACTATCGTAATTCGATGTCGATGAGTTACTATGCACAACCCGTTAAACCCCCTTTCATAAACACATCAGCTTCTAGGTGAGGGTCCCAAATGTATATATATATATATATATATATATATATATATATATATATATATATATATATATAAAAGTTTGAAAAAACTATTAATGTTTATATATATATATATATATATATATATATATATAACGTTTTAAAGAAAAGTGGTAGCTTGATAAAATAAAAAAAGGTTCAAAATTTCAGTATAATAGTTTAATTGAATTACTTGTTTATGGGCATAACTTACATAGGGTTGAGTTATTCTCAAAGGATAACAAAATAATTAGAAGTGTGAGAAGACATAATTAATAGATATATGTCAAGTGTGGACCAAAGGAAATGGGGTATAAAACTAATAGTACACTTTTATCTCTCCACATTCAAGTCATATGTTAATTCTCATATCATTTTAAAACAACTTTTTCATATAATATTTAAAAAGTTCAGTAACAAACGTTTTTTATTTTTAATATGAGTATAATTTAAAAAAAACCGGACACTTGCCCAGTTTGTTACAAAAAGCATCTTCTAGAAAGTGACATATGTACCAATAATATTCCCTTATCCTTCGGCTATAAATACACTCTTCATCACCACAAGGTATTCATTCACACTTCATATATTACTTCAATTACCTAAAGTACTTTCTCTCTCTAGAACTATACTTATTCTCACGCCGGAGGTGGTTACGGGAAGACCCCCCTATTGTCCTTCCCGTAACGAGCTCACGGTGTTCTTTTTTGTAGGTTTCCATCACCGGACTTGTTGAGTTAAGCTTATACTATCGTGTTAGTAGTTATTTGATCAGTATCCTGTGGAACCATCGATCTAGCCTATCTAGGTTTTAGATTCGTGCTTCTTGATTGGTGCCATCCGTTAGAATTATAAGAGATTTTGTTTGTTTTAGGTAGTATGAGTCAATCTCTTCAAGGTACGATAGAAATTTCGACGATGATCATACGTTCTGCTGGAGGTACGAAACCTGTGGGTCCAGCTCCTGGCGATTTGGGAAATGTGACGGTGGAGACTCGTCAGGAGCCAGATCTGGAAAATAGATCTGGAAATTCTCCTCCAGTGAGATCTTAGCGTCAGAATGTCAAATCTGAGGGGATTCAGTCTCCCAAAAAATGGTTGCAACTGCAATAAGAGAATGTTATAGCTGAGTATGAACGCATGTTGCGTAAAGAAAGAATTCGTGCAAGGACTCTGGTTTATGACGATGTTCCGATAAGATCTCCATCCCATCCTTCAACAATCAGGCAGAGTCAAATGTGAGAGAGTGTCATAATCGAGGTTCTTTCTGAGGAAGAAATGGAGGAAAGAAGTCGTGACATAGATCGTACAATTATGAGGGGATTTTCCCACAGAACTGTGTATGATCAGAGTCATGCTTCTAGAAGCATAGACCCCACATATCGTCGTGACGAGGCTAGTTACTTTAGCAACAACAGTCAAGTTCATGGAAGGGAAGAAACCAGTCGCCCGCGTGCGATGGTTCGATATACTGAATACTGTAGCGATACGGAAGAACACTATACTAAGCCTTATCGTCTCGCAACGTTTGCTGAAAAATCAAAATTTATGTCAAGTATTGCTACAACTCCATTTCCGGTTAACGTGAAACTTCCTACCAACTTGGGAAAGTATAATGGAATGACATATCCGAGTGATTAATTGGTCAATTTTGTTGCGATAAAGGGAGTCAGCGGTTGGACTCTTCCATAATGTTGTCATATGTTTGCCTTAACATTGATGGGGGCGGCTCGTGAGTGGTTCGAGAAGTTACCGGATGGTCAGATAAAAAATTGGGATGATTTGGTAGCTAAGTTTTGACAACATTTCAGTCAACAAAAAAAGCACACGCGAGACCCGTATGAAATTTTGGATGTCATTAGACGAGACAATAAATCTATTGAAAATTTTATTACTCGATTTACTAGTGAAAGTTTAAACATTGGTGGTATTAGTGAAGACATGGTGCGTGGTCCTTTCCGCAAAAATGTGCGGAGTGGGGCCTTAATCAGATGCTTAACTAGGAAAGATGGTATGCCCAAAACTTGGGATGAAATCATGTATGCAGCAAAACGTTTTGCTAGAACAGAGACAACTTTGGGATCTGAAAGCCCTAAACATCAACAAAGGTGAAATTCAAGAATACGCGGGGTAAATAAACTAGCGCAGGGTTCAATCTGGTTTGGATTTTAACCATCCGCAGAAACTTCAAAAAAGCCAGATGCCAGAACTTTAATTGGTAACAAGAAAAAGGATCGTAATTTGGGGCAAGATAATAACAGGTGGACTCCGTCAACAAAAACTCCATCGGAGATTTTGGCAACGGAAAATGTGAATTTCAGAAAACCACATTCACTCATGAAGAGAACACATTTGAATCCTAATAAGCAGTGTATGTTACACAATGACATTAATCACACGGATGACTGTGTTAGCTTAAGGAATGAGATTGAAAATGCAATCAAGTCAGGGAAGTTGGAGCATTTGCTGAAAAATATGAGGCAAGTTGTAACAACTCAGGTTTTCTAACTTATACTTTTACCCGACTTGGGTTCAGTTTTCGGGTTATTTTTAAATATAATTGGCGTTTAACGAGCAAAAATTTATTATTTTTTTAATATATAATTATTTATAATTAAATCTTTAAAGTTTGTACACTTTTAGCCCAAAATATATATTATTACCTCATATATTTCCAACTCAAACTCCAAGGACCAGATTCTAACTTTATGATATAACCCATTTCCAAGATGGTTAACCGTTTACCCATATCCTTGTTTATGTGGGTTTTCTTGTACCCGAATTCAATTTACACTAACTTGGACCTCGATTCTCGCTTAATTGATGGATTTGATTTTTGGAAATCGTTTACATACATCAATCACGGCCTAAACCGACGTCTTATACAAGTAAATATATCAATCTTTGATCTGTTTTCCATTTTTATTAAACCGTTCGAAACCCTAATCTCGTTTTCTATATAAACGATCTCATAAACTCAATTAAATTCACACCAACCTTCCCTCAGCCGTCGCCAACAATAGCCCTATACTTAATTATATTAACTTTCACGTTTACTTGCTCGTTCGTAAGCTCTTTTGACCGGCTTCTGTTCTTCATTAATTAACCTATCACGATCGTTAAACGAGGTAATTGTTAATATCATTAGAATCGCGTTTGTGTGGGGATCAAAAGCCCTAAGTCTAATTTACTTTAATATCAACATATTTGGCTAATTGAATTCGCTAGGGTTCTTAAGCAAACCTGTTGGTGTTTGTGTCTGTTTATAAAATATCAAGTCTGGGTTATATTGCATGTAAAGGTTAAGCCCAGCTGGTTAGTTCAGATAACTTATGGGGGGCAGGTCGGGGTTCGAGACCCTGCCACCCCAATTTTTCAGTCTATTTTGTTATTTATTTTTTTTTAAAATCTCTATTAAGTATATAATTAATATTAATAATCAAAGAAAACTAGTTTATTGAAAACCGACAATATAACACTTGTTTTCTCGCGTTCATGTTCGAGTATATATGTATAAGTAAACATATATGGTTATATATATAATAATATAAAAACTAATATTTTGAATATATGTAACAAGTAAACTACATATATAAATATATTTATATAATTTAAATTGACAAACTATTAATATTTTTTTAGATGTATTTTACTTTTACATTTTATATACTTTATATATATCTATACTTTATAAAACTAACAATATCTTAAGATGTGTTTTACTATTATTTAAACAAACTAATGATTGTGTATATAATATGATTAAAAAGAATATATATCAACTTAAGTATCGATCTTTCATATTTGATCTAGTTCGTTAACTTAGCATATTCGTATTATATTTTTACTTTATAGGCTTTATCGTCAATGCGTGATTTTTCGCATTCTTATTATCTCAATCACCTTTGTTTATCTATCGAGGTGAGTATCACATTCCCCTATTTTACCGCTTTCAATGTTTTCAGGACATATGCGTAAATAATATTTCTTATACATACTTATACTCAAAACTGCAACTTTGTCTTATATGTTAACAACTTATACCTTACATGTTTATGTACTTATTTTCTTTGTATGCTTCCGCATTCGGAGAGGTCCAACCTAATCTCAGTCTAGTATGATCATACGCCAGTCTTGATAGCTTTGTGCTTCTCGACATCTCAGTTATACTTGCTCATTTGGTTAATTTGTTATACTCATATGACTTGTTGCAAATACTTATTTTCTATATGAACATTTAAACTGGTGTGTTGCTCACTCAACCTTGTGTTGACAAAATCATTCTATTTTCAACGCATATGCAGGTTATCGTTTGATATTCAAGCTGGTTTGGAAGAAAAACTTAGGATTGCACACTAGAGAGAATAAACAAGATTATAGACTTTGATATATTTGTATTGTCTTAGTTCTTTGAAATATGGAATTTGTATTTGATGTTTTTGATTATTTAATTAACTTAATAGATATTGTCACATTTATTATTTCATAATAGTAACCTTTGAAAAGCTGTGAGCGATCAGTTCGCCCGGGCATTTCCGCCGTAGGTTGGGGTGTAACAGATTGGTATCAAAGATGAATGTTTAAGATAGGTCGTTAGAAATTGCCTTAGACACAAGTTTAGGAGCCCTATACGTGGCTATCTGCTTACCTTTATGTGTTCAAATTAAATTGTTTATAGCTTTCTTAGATAATTATTATTAATTATCTATTGTATTGTTATGCACACGCACACACAAACTCCGATGCTATGCCTCAACATTCAAAGAAAACTTTTCAAAAGTTATATTGCTTTTATTTTCAGGAAATTCCTTAAGAATTCCCACCTGTTGTTTTCACTCGTTCACCTTAGGGCTAGGTTATGTGGCATGTCCCTACGATAAATGAAAATGGAAGAGAAACTGTGAGTTGGGCATTGGAAAAATGGTTCCAAGAACCAAAGGTAAGACGCTATTCCTTACCTGGGTGATAACTGACCACAATACTCAACCCCATGGCCCGAGCGAGACCCGAAAATTCCATATGACCGACACCCTAAGCTGTCAACCGCGACCACATTAGTGGTTGCACCCCTATAATATTTTTAAACTGAATTCACGGTTGTTCGTGGCTAAAATCGGTTTTCCCGATTATTGTGTTCCGTTTTTTAAATGGTTAGTTGGGTGAAAAATCCATGGAACCCATGGGCCCTCATACTATCCATTTCTTAACTTGTTTTCGTATTTTTGTTGGAGCAATCAAACGTGGTGGTTCACAAGATACTCTGACTACCCATATTTGTTTCGATAGTTCGTTATTTAGTTTGATCGGTTAAAACGCCGTGTAACGCTCATTGGTCCGACAAGCTTCATTGCATTGTTAATTCGTTAATTAGTTGGGACAAACAAATTGCCATGTAACACTCATGGGATGTCCAACTCAGTTTTTATTCGTTAATTCGTTGGGCATTCAAATTGCCATGGAAAGCTAATGGGAGGCCAACATCCACAATTTATATTTTGTTAGTTTATTGTAAACTTAATAATTTAAATTTTAAACTGACTTAACTCCTCATGTAGTCACCACACATTAAACTTATTGACTACATCATTTAACAACTATTTACGCAATGTACCCCCTCATCTTATAATCTTTTACATTTAATCTTTGTGGTGCAAATCCCCTTACTTCTTAAGACAACATTATCATTTCCACATAATTAAACATTTTACTATTCTTATGATTTCCTCAATTTACTCTTCATCTTACAAATCCTCATTTTGATCCCTCTAGTATGTCGTCTCTAAGAAAGCACCGTCGTCACCAACATTCATCCGGTTCACTCGATCGCCGATTGGCTGCTAGAATCACAAAGGAATTTGCTGCTGCAATGCCCACAATCATCACTCAAATCCAAAGCCTCAACTCCAATGGATCTGCTACTTCGGCCGCACCGAACAATTCCGATTTCCGCAACTTCCTGAGCACTAAACCCCATCCTTTCTTGGTGAGGAAAACGCCACCAAATTGTTGTAATGGTTTGAAGAGATGGAAAATATTTTCATCCACTGTGAATGTCCGGACGCCAAACGGACTAAGTTCGCTTCGAGCAAGTTCAAGGGCCGAGCTGTCATCTGGTGGAATGCCCTGAGGAATGACCAAGGGTCTGACTTGGTTGTATCCATGCCTTGGGAGGAACTTAAAGAAGCAATGAAGAATGAGTTTTGCCCGGAATATGAGTTGCAGAGACTCGAAGCCGAATTCTGGGAACTTAAGCAAATTGGTGGGGATAACTCCGCCTACTCGAACCGGTTCCGCGAGCTTAGCCGTGTTCCACATTTGGTAACCCCCGAGACTCGCGGTATTCAGAAGTACATTCGCCGTCTTCCGATCCTTTTCCGTGGTGCCATGATGAGTCGTGACCCGTTAACCATTGGTGAGGCGATGGACCTATCTCTCACCGATAGTCATGTTAGGGATGGAACCTTGTCTCACAAGGATTTCAAGCCTACTCCCGACAAGACTAAGACCGACTCCTCTTCTGATGCTGAAGCTGAGACTAAGCCTTCCTACAGCCACAACAAGCGTAAAGCCTATGCCGTTAACCAACCCAATAACCAACCCCCTCCTAACCAAAACCAACTGCCCCAAACAAGAAGACTTACCTTGGTCCTCATCCCCTATGTGCCAAGTGTAACTTTCATCACTCTTCCCAAACCCCATGCCGACTATGCACTCAATGCAACCTTTATGGCCACCTTGCTAACACTTGCCGTATCCCGCTTAATGCACAAGCCACATCACATACTCGACCTAGTACTCCCAATACCCGTGCTTGCTACATTGTGGAGAGCCAAACCACCTTCGTAATTTGTGCCATCAACTTATCCATTCCCATCAAGCCCAAACCATGACTACACCTTACTACTTGACCCATGCTCACCAAGTTCAAACTCAACCGCCTCATGTCCTGCAAGCCCCTTCCATCAATCCAAGTCAAGCTTGCCTAACCCAATACTATCAAGCTCCGCACCCCCAAGCTCAAGCGTACCAAGCCTACTTTGCTCAAGCCCCTACTATACAAGCTCAACCTATCCAAGATATTCCAAGCCAATCTACCTCAACTGCTCCTACTCCTGCAACTGTACATAGTGACTCGAGTCACGCCAATTAAGCTACCCAGTGACCATGAAGACTTTTGTCGTTCCCTTTATCCATCTTGATCATTTTGTCTTTTTCTTAACTATTCTAACGCCTCTTTATGGCCTTGGATTATTTCTCATTTGAACTATTTATCTTTTATAATCTATCTTATGAATAAAGTTCCTTTTGTTTAAATAGATTGTTTATTAATATTTACATTTATCTTATTTTACCTTCATAAGTGAGTTCGTCTTCAAATACTTATACTTTTGCAAATGTCTTAATAAAATTTCACTGCAACTTTTGGAATTATTTTATACATTGATGTCTTCTAATTTAAAACTCCTTAAAACTTTGTTCCCTCAAAAATCATGTTTTACTTGAACGTTTGGTAACCCACACAATGGGACGAGTTATGTGGACCATCCGACGATCTAAGTAATTATGGATGCATACATAATTACCAAAGTCCTCGCATGGAAATCATAATCCGAATAATTGTGTGTCATAACATAGAATCGTAAGTAGTTGAGATAATGGTACAAATGTAAAGATAATAAGTACATGGTGGATACACCGCTGGTACATCCTATATATAAGTTCCCTTATCGGATTTTCATTTGGAGCGTTACCTCAATTATCTAAAGTTCTGTATTATGTATTTTTTTATTCAACGCTATTGTGATAGTATTCTTTAATTTCCGGACGAAATTCCCTAAAGTAGGGGAGACTGTAACAACTCGGGTTTTCAAACTTACACTTTTACCCGAATCGGTTCAGTGTTCGGGTTATTTTTAAATATAATTAGCGTTTATCGAGCAAAAATTTTAATATATAATTATTTATAATAAAATCTTTAAAGTTTGTACACTTGTAGCCCAAAATATATATTATTACCTCATATATTTCCAACCTCAAACTCCAAGGACCAGATTGTAACTGTATGAAACCCATTTCCAAGATGGATTATCCATTTACCTATATCCTTGTTTATGTGGGTTTTCTTGTACCCAAATTCAATTTACACTAACTTGGACCTCAATTCTCGCTTAATTGATGGATTTGATTTTTGGAAATCGTTTACATACATCAATCTTGGCCTAAACCGACGTCCTATACAAGTAAATATATAAATCTTTGATCTGTCTTCCATTTTTATTAAACCGTTCGAAACCCTATTCTTGTTTTCTATATAAACGATCTCATAAACACAATTAAATTCACACCAACCTTCCCTCAGCCGTCGCCAACAATAGCCCTATACTTAATTATATTAACTTTCACATTTAATTGCTCGTTCTTAAGCTCTTTTGGCCGGCTCTGTTCTTCATTAATTAACCTATCATCGATCGTTAAACGAGGTAATTGTTTATATCATTAGAATCACGTTTGTGTGGGGATCAAAAACCCTAAGTCTAATTTACTTTAACATCAACAGATTTGGCTAATTGAATTCGCTAGGGTTCTTAATCAAGCCTGCTGGTGTTTCTGTCTGTTTATAAAATATCAGGTCTGGGTTATGATGCATGTACTGGTTAAGCCCATCTGGTTAGTTCATATAACTTATGGGGGGGGGGGGGGGGCAGGTCGCGGGATCGAGACCCTTCCACCCTAATTTTTTCAGTTTATTTTGTTATTTATTTTTTTTTAAATCTCTATTAAGTATATAATTAATATTAATAATCAAATAAAACTATATTATTGAAAACCAACAATATAACACTTGTTTTCTCGCGTTTACGTTCGAGTATATATGTATAAGTAAGCATATATGGTTATATATATATAATAAAATAAAAACTAATATTTTGAATATACGTAACAAGTAAACCACATATATAAATATATTTATATAATTTAAATTGACAAACTAATAGTATTTTTTTTAGATGTATTTTACTTTTACATTTTATATACTTTATATATATATTTATGCTTTATAAAACTAACAATATCTTAAGATGTGTTTTACTTTTATTTAAACAAACTAATGATTTTGTATATAATATGATTTAAAAGAATATATATTAACTTAAGTATCGATCTTCCATATTTGATCTAGTTCGTTAACTTAGCGTATTCGTATACTATTTTTACTTTGTAGGCTTTATCGTCAACGCATGATTTTCCGCATCCTTATTATCTCAATATCTTTGTTTATCTATCGAGGTGAGTATCACATTCCCCTATTTTACCGCTTTCAATGTTTTAGGGATATATGCGTAAATAATATTTCTTATACATACTTATACTCAAAACTATGTGTTAACAACTTATACCTTACTTGTTTATGTGCTTATTTGCTTTGTATGATTCCGAATTCAAAGAGGTCCAACATAATCTCAGTCTAGTATGATCATACGTCAGTCTTGATAGCTTTGTGCTTCTCGACATCTCAGTTATACTTGCTCATTTGGTTTATTTGTTATACTCATATGACTTGTTGTAAATACTTATTTTCTATATGAACATTTAAACTGGTGTGTTGCTCACTCAACCTTGTGTTGACAAAATCATTCTATTTTCAACGCATATGTAGGCTATCATTTGATATTCAAGCTGGTTTGGAAGAAAAACTTAGGATTGAACGCTAGAGAAAATAAACAAGATTATAGACTTTGATATATTTGCATTGTCTTAGTTACTTGAAATATGAATTTGTATTTGATGTTTTTGATTATTTAATTAACTTAATAGATATTGTCACATTTATTATTGCATAATAGTAACCTTTGAAAAGTTGTGAGCAATCAGTTCGCCCAGGCATTTCCACCGTAGGTTGGGGTGTGACACAAGAGACCCGTAAACCACCCGCACAAGACAATTTTGGCCCGCCTAAAATGAAGGTTAAGGATTTAAATGTCCATATGATCCAGGGGGAAAATCTATGGATACAAAAGACAAGAAGTTGATTATTAAGAGTGGAAGAGCGAGTCTGTTGTGTTTTAGCGGGTCAAAGGGCTTCCATGTATGAAGTACCCACTGATAATTACTGCCTTGATTGGATACTATAGATCTTAGTACGTTTACTTTGATACAGGAAATAAGTTTGATATTATGAATGAACAATGTTTTGAACAGTTGGATGAGGAAGACCAAGCGAGGTTGAAACCTATTCATGCGCCGGTGTCTAGATTTGGGTATGAAGTAATGAATCCACGAGGGGTAATTTCTTTCCTAGTTACTCTCAGTGATAGAATTCATTCACGGACTGAGGAGGTAGAATTTCTGGTTCTACCAGCCAAGTCGAAGCATGATATAATCTTAGGAAGAGAGGCAATTGGTGATTTCAATGCTAATCCATCTACAACTCATGGTGCGGTAGGAGTCCCAACACACACAGGCGTGGCAACCATCCGTGTTAACAAACATTGCTTCACAACAGAAAGTTCAAAACCAAGTAAGATTCCAAAAATGGTGAAAAGAACTGAGCTAGAGAAATGGGCGATGAATTCAAAGTTCCCGAAACAAACAATCACAATTGGTCCCACAATTTCTGAAATAATGAGGACATTTTTGAAACAGTTAGTGAAAACCTTGGATGTGTTCACCTGTTGGTACATGTGTGTCAGTAGTTCATAGTCTAGCATTTGTAATCGAGTCTGTAATGTAATTATGTTTTGTTTATGTTTGTTTTGTAATGCGCGAAGTTGTCAACAAGTTCGCTATGGCGAACTTGTTGAATCAGCGAAGTTATTGACAACTTCGCCTATGGCGAAGTTGTCGTGTATATAAACTGTTTCAGACGAAACAGTTTGGGTTGGTCGTTTTTAGGGTTTGTTTCAGTGTGTTTCGTATTGTTACGTGTCATCTTCTGTAATAGTGACCGTGAGTCACGTGTTCGGTTATTAATATAACGTGTTTGATTTATTGCTCGTGTGATTCTATCTCTACACTCGTAACTACCTGCGCAGGGATTCCGCACCTGCGTTGTTAGCGATATCCCGTGTACGATCCGTCCAGGAACCTACAATTGGTATCAGAGCGAATCGGCTCGATTGTGAGGTTCGGGATTTCACGCGGGTGTAGAAAACGTCTCGTTTGACCTATTCGCGGGACGTGTTTTTGTTGGGATTGAGTTTTGCTAGTGCTTGACAGTCATTTTCAAGCCTTTGCATTGATCGGGAGCTGCTGGATTGACGAAAACAGATCTGAACAAACTTCCCTGTTCATCGGGCGAAGTTACCGTTCATCGGGCGAAGTTACCATTCTTCAGGCGAAGTTGCCGTCGCTGGAATTAGGGTTTTTGGCGAAGATATAAGGATTAGCGAAGTTAACTACAACTTCGCTCACTTCATAAGTTCGCCTTAGCGAAGTTATCCGCAACTTCGCTTCAAACCTAAGTTCGCTCAACTCATAAGTTCGCCAGAGCTAAGCGAAGTTATTCTTAACTTCGCCCAAATCAAGCGAATTTAAGATCTCAGCGAAGTTCTCTTTCAGCGAAGTTAACCTTCAAGCGAAGTTATTCTTAACTTCGCCAACTGAGCTGTTTTAATATTTTTTTGTTTTTCCAGGTTTTTTAGGTTTTTGCAAGGATGTCGTCGATCAACATCTCCGATTTGGTCAAGATGGAAGTAGAAGCGGGGTCTGCCACTAAGGCCCCGAGGCTGATGAAAGGAACTGACTTCGTGGCATGGAAGGACAGATTCATCCAATACATCAAATACCAGGATGCCAAAATGTGGGTGTGCATCCAGGATGGATATATCCCTCCAACTGCGCAATACGAAGGTCGCGATGTGGTTAAGAAGTACAGCAAAATGGAGGACGAAGAAAAGAAAATGTATGAGGCCGAAAGCAAGGCCCATGCTGCGATAACAATGGCACTTCCTCAAGAGGTTCTCCATACGTTCCGAAAGTACACTTCTGCAAGAGAGCTTTGGGATGCTCTTGAAAATAGATTCGAGGGGAATGTGGGTATCCGTGCATCGAAGGTAAAACTTTTGAAGACCCAGTTCTCCGTCTTCAAATTTTTGAAGAACGAATCACTGGATGATATTATCACCAGATACTATCATCTAATGACAGAGCTCAGTAATTATTCAATTGCTTACCGAGAAGAAGAGATCGTTGAAAAGCTTCTCGATGCTCTCCCACCGAAGTGGGAAATGTACACCGTTCTTATGAGGGAAGACAGAGACTTTCCAAATTGTGATCTTGAAACGGCAGTAAACAAGCTCAGAACTTATGAGCTTAATATGGTTCGAAAAGAAACACCAACAGATCAGATACAAGACCCTGGTATGTATGGTGCAAAGGTTAACTCAGGCTCAAGTTCGAGGCCTGAATCTGCTGCTTATTACTCAAAAGGGGAGTCAGGTTCTGACTCTTCTCATGAAGGAAATGTTTCTGTAAACTCGAATGGTGATGTCTGTTTTGTTGCTGGAGGATCAAGTACTTCAAAGCCTCAAGCATCCTCAAGTGGTTTTTCTGCAAATGCCTCAAGCAATAATTATTCCAAGATGCCTATGAGTGTAAAATCTGCTGAAGAGCAGTTTGCAGTCTATGCATCATTTATTGCTTCCTATGAAAACTACATCCAGGGGAAGATTGTGGACCCTGCTGCTCTTGATGAGGATTACGACCAGATCGATGCTGATGATCTAGAGGAGATGGATTTGCAATGGCAAATGGCCATGATAGTGAGGCGAGTCAAGCGTTTCATGAATAAGACGGGGAGAAAGTTTGTTGGTGGTAGGCCCGGATTCGACAAGTCTAAAGTGAGGTGCTATAACTGTCAACAGTATGGGCACTTTGCTAAAGAATGCAGAAACGAGAGAGTTGAACGGGGTCAAGGCCGGTCTGCACAGCCTACTGGGATTAGTAGAGAAGTCAATGCTATGTTGTCTAGAGAAGCCGGTGAATACAACTGGAACCTGCATGCGAATGAAACTGGTGAGCAGGCGAATATGGCTAAGGTAGAAAATGAAGATTGTGAGAAGATGACTGCAAAGGAGAAAGCTACTGGTGAAGAGAAAGCTTTCATGGCAGATAACGATGGTCAACCCTCCGAGGTAAGTCCTAAACCTGTTTGTACAAAATGTGAGAATTTGTCTGAGCAACTTGCGACCATAACTGATCAGTATGTTCGTTTAGATGCTGAATTTAAAAATCTTAAAGAAGATCATCATTTTACTAAGGCAAGAGAAAACAGTTATAAAGTTAAAATAAAAGCATGTGAAAAAGATGTCAAAAGCTTAAAAACTAAACTTGCTGAAAAAATTGATGTAATTGACCTAAGTTATGAGGTTTTAGAAGAAAAGACTAAACTTATTGCTGAACGTGAAAAGCAGATTGCTGACCACCAGGTGAAAGTGGTGGAACTGAACCGAAAACTCGAGCAGTTCCGAAATTCCTCAGCTATTCTTGATCACCTTGTTAGTGATCAAGGTACCTCTCCAAAGAGAGGAGGAATTGGTTATCACGAGGTTCCACCACCGTATAACCATAATTACACTTTTAACCCTAGTGTACAGAAATCTGCTGAGTTTGAAGTTCCTCAGACAGTTCCCATCAAGGTTACATATAAAGAACCAACTGTTAGTAATGGCGAAACGAGTTCGCCTGTTTCTAGTGAAAATATTCCTGTTATGAGTCCAGTCTCATCGGATTCGGATAAGTTGTCCGAATCAGGTAAGACGAAAGAGAAGGTAGTGTTACCCACTGGTGGAGATAAAAATAAATCTTCTAAAAAGAGTACTCCACTCAACCCGTATGTCCCACCTTATGTGAGACGAACGGCTGGTAACACTGCCTCTACATCCAAACCAACATTTGAAAAGAAAATGGAGTATAGGTGTTGTTTTCGATGTAATCAGGTAGGGCATTTAGTTGCAGACTGCCCTCTGAAGCCTAGATTCAGAGGTGTGAGGCCAAACAAAACTGCGGATGAGCGTAATTTTGTTACTGCTAAAAATGGAAACTTTTCAAAGAACAAAAATGTAACTAATTCAAGTTTTCATAAATACAAACCTCATTTTTTCAACCAAACCACAAGATATAATACTTTCAACTCTCAAAGGTTTGGAAGACATTACGCCCAATCTGCAAGGAGATACCCTAACAGGGCTTACAGAACTTATCCTGATGCTAACTTGAGAAAGCCAGGGTACGGGACGTATCGATCCAAGACCAATTGGTCTTGGGTCCCAAGATTCTAACTCTTTGTTTTATTGTGCAGGAACAGTTGAACAGGGCTGCCCACAGTCTTTGGATTGTAGATAGCGGCTGTTCCCGGCACGTGACGGGCAACAAATACTTGTTGCACGACTTAAAACCTGTTCAGGGAGCCAGAGTTAGTTTTGCTGGTGAAAGTGGAGGAAGAATTACTGGGAAAGGAACGGTGTCCAATGGGAAGATGACACTTGAGAATGTAAATTTTGTGGAAGAGCTGAAGCACAATCTGCTGAGTGTGTCGCAGATTTGTGATAAGGAGTATACTGTTCACTTCACAAAGAATGAGGCGAATCATCATAAACCTAATTGAGCTGAACGGGATGATCAATCCCGAGTAACCATGTTTTTATTTGGATTAAAAAAAAAAACGTCACTATTGCTTAAAATTAGTCGGTTACCTCAGTTTGATGGACATATCCTCGGATATGTTTTGGTCCTCGTTTCTACTTGTAGAGAATGAGGATCGCCATTAACCAGACGACTGAAAGTGACCGGGGCAGTTATGATGTGTTTTCTTTCTGTCGCTGAAAATTAGTCGGTCATACTTAGCTAGAAGGACACATACTTGTATGTGGTCGGTCCAGTTGATCCATTGGATCTTCAGGATTGCCGTTTACCTGAAGACTTTGACATGATCGGGGTGACTGAAGTCAAAATTTTTTATGGGAAATGAAATTACTTTTCAAGTATGTTACTTCGTAAGAAGTTCGTTAGCTATGTTAAACGGAAAATTGATCTAACCTTGGAAAATGATATATATACTGATTGTGTGTGCTTAACTAGTGAAGTTATTAGGCTTAAAAGGCTTTAGGACAATCATTGTATGTCATGGTAACTTTTTATGGTGCGTAAAAGTAGATGTGATACAAACTAATTTTACTTGATTTTACGTGGAAACTCCTTAAGAGTTTTGCGTGTCTTCATATATATCTTTTCGAATGATAGGCAGAAAAGCGATTACCCAGTCATACACGAGCCCATGTGTGTTCTGATTCCCGTGAAGAAAGCGTTTCAAGACACTGCAGTGATCCAGATTCGGGACTTGCAGTAAAATTCTACTTTGAAGTCTATGTTAAAAAAAAAATAAATAAATAAAAAAAAAATAAAAAAATTTTGAGTTATTGTAACATATTAGTGATCATAAATTCAAGACTTCTCTATCTTAGAGCAAGATGAAGAACGGGAAACAGAAGAAGAATACATACAAGTTAATCAGACACTATGGGTCGAAGTCAATTCGGGGTGACTTGGGGAAAGCCAAATACGCTTTGAGGATAGATAGGAGGCATCAATATTTCTGAGTTGTTGCCCACTTAAATTTTAAGGATTAATTGAACCTAACTCGTATCACAGAAACGATGAAAACCATCTTAAGTATATTACCTGCTTACAACCTGTCTCTATATGTCATAATACAGCTAAACACGGATCTATGTGACAGTCACGTAGTTAGTATGATTCCTGTTTGGATCTTTTCTAAAACGTAGCAGTCCCTACCGAGACTGAAATTTGATCCCTTATACTTTAAATTTTTTAAGTTTTTGTACTTAGATAGTTTTATGATTTTTTAACTGGTTACTTAGAATTGATCATGTCGTTTATTTCTTAAAGGCAATGTATATAGATGTCTTGAAAGGTTCTTGGCATCTCAGGGGGAGATGAGCTGTAGAGGAGATGAGTTGAGGACCAAGCGTCGAGAAGACCGAGACGATGATCCCAATGCACCGGAAGGTGCAGGTGGTGAGCTGCCAAGAACATCTCAAGCTCTTGGAGCCTCCACAACTGAGGGGGAGTCTACCGAATACAGGGAGGATACAAGGATAGAGGTTTGAGAGCTGATGAAAAGCCTTGGATGGTTATGAAGTATAAACCGATCCGGTGCCTTAAAGAAGTACCGATGAAAGTTATGCCCAAGAACGTCCTAAAAGATTTAAAATGGTGGTACGTGGATTGTGAGACAGCTGAGGCGGTAATGGAAGATGAGGATGAACAAGAAGTACTTCGGGTGTACGACTCGATGCATCTTGTTAATCTATCGAAGGCTGATTTGAAAGTGCTCAACGAGAAGAAGATCTTCTACATTCCTGCTTGGAAGGATCAAGCTAGGAAATATCAAAGGGTAGTGTCGGTATGTGTGAGAGAAGGGGCGCACGCGTAGAGGTGAAGATTACAAGACTCAAGATTTAAAGATCAAGATATGAAGCTACTGCCAAGGGGGAGTCTGTTGGTACATGTGTGTCAGTAGTTCATAGTCTAGCATTTGTAATCGAGTCTGTAATGTAATTATGTTTTGTTTATGTTTGTTTTGTAATGCGCGAAGTTGTCAACAAGTTCGCTATGGCGAACTTGTTGAATCAGCGAAGTTATTGACAACTTCGCCTATGGCGAAGTTGTCGTGTATATAAACTGTTTCAGACGAAACAGTTTGGGTTGGTCGTTTTTAGGGTTTGTTTCAGTGTGTTTCGTATTGTTACGTGTCATCTTCTGTAATAGTGACCGTGAGTCACGTGTTCGGTTATTAATATAACGTGTTTGATTTATTGCTCGTGTGATTCTATCTCTACACTCGTAACTACCTGCGCAGGGATTCCGCACCTGCGTTGTTAGCGATATCCCGTGTACGATCCGTCCAGGAACCTACATCACCTGGCAACCTGCAGACATGACTGGTGTTCCAAGATAAATTGCAGAACACAAGTTGCGGGCCAATCTAGCGTTCACACCAATCATTCAAAAGAAGCGGAAGGTGGGTCTTGAACAAACAAAGGCAATGAATGAACAAGTTCAGGATTTATTGCTTGATGGGATCATTAGAGAAATACGTTACCAAACATGGGTTAACACTGCAGTGATTGTCCCTAAAAGCAATGGGACATGGACAATGTGTATTGCTTTTAAAGATTTGAACAAGGCGTGCCCAAAGGACCGTTTTCCTTTACCAGAAAATGACTTGAAAGTCGACGCAGTTGCACCATTTAGATTTAAATGTTTCCTCGATGCTTAGAGGGTTTATCATCAGATCCTCATGGCAGCTGGAGATGAGGATAAAACCACATTTCTCATAGACCAAGGCACATTTTGTTATAAAATGATACTCTTTGGACTGAAAAATGTGGGTGCAACATACCAGCGGCTGATGGATGAAGCCTTTAAAGAACAAATAGCGCACAACTTGGAGGTTTATATGGATTATTTGGCAATAAAAAGCGTGGAGGAAGATCAAATGTTAAGATATATGGAAGAAACATTCAACACCTTGAGAAATATCAACATGAAATTCAATCCAAGTAAATGTTCTTTTGGGATGGAAGAAGGAAAGTTTTTGGGGGTAATCATTATGAGTGAGGGTTTCAAGGCTAACCCGGATAAAGTCCAATCAATCGCCCGCATGCCTTCACCTTCTTCCTTCAAGGAAGTACAAACGTTGAATGGAAGACTGGTAGTCTTAAACGGATTATTAGCCAATCATGCAGCTCAGTCTTTTCCTTTTGGGTCGGCATTAAGAAACTGCGTAATGAAAGCACACTTTAAATGGACTGTAGAAGCTGAACAAGCGTTTATGAAGGTCAAAAAGTGTTTAATGGAGTTACCTACGTTGTCCGCGCTGCAAGCGGGAGAACCATTAACTCTGTATCTTTCAGCGTCAGATATAGCCATTGGAGTAGTACTGTTAACAGATAGGAAGACTGTCCAAACACCGATTTTTTATGTTAGAAGAACATTGATGGATGCTGAGATAAGATATTCAATGCTTGAAAAGTTGGTCTTGGCTTTGGTTATGCGGCCAGACGCCTTCGCAGATACTTTCAGGGACACCCAATCAATTTATTGACCGGCTATAAATTGAAAAGCCTGAGTTATCTGGAAGGTTAGCCAAATGGGCTATTGTGTTAGGCGAGCATACGATTGAGTACAAACCAAGACCTGCAATCAGGAACATGTGTTAGCATATTTTGTAACAGAGGTTCTGTAGAATAAGGAGGAAGAGTGTTTAATTGAGAAACAAACTCCTATACCACCGGAACATGACCAAGTGTGGTCATTGTTCACGGATGGTGCATCAAGTGGTGAAGGTTCTGGAGCGGGTCTTCTGTTGGTCAATCCAGAAGGTCACGAGTTTACCTATGCTATCAAGTTGGATTTCAAGAGTACTAATAACAAAGTAGAATATGAAGCCTTCCTGGCAAGATTGCGGATTTCAAAGAAACTTGGTGTTCAAAATTTGGAAGCACGGGTGGATTCAATGTTAATTCCGGGCCAGATTAACGGGTCGTATGAAGTTAAAAACTAAGTGATGGCATCTTACCTGTCTCAGGAAAAAGAACTCATACTTCAGTTTGGATCCTGTAAAGTCATTCACATTAAAAGAAATGAGAACAAATCTGTCGATGCTCTAAGCAATTGGCTTCCAGAAATTTCGAACACTTTGTCAAGGACATACGCATTGAAGTGTCAGATCGTCCTTTAGTCCCGCAGCACCAGGTGCTAGTTATACTTATGGGAGTCGAATATTGGTTGACTCCAATTGTTGCATATTTGTTATCCGGGATACTACCAGAAGGAAAGTTAGCAGCCCGAAAGATTCGACACAAAGCATTAAACTACTAACTGCAAGACGGGGTACTTTACCATAGATCATTTTTAGGCCCGCTCCTCAGATGTGTTGTTGCGGAAGATGCCAACTATCCGAAAGAGAAATTTATGAAGGAATATGTGGCTCACACGCGGCCCCGGAATGGTAGTGGCTAAATGGATGAATGTGGGATATTATTGGCCAGGGTTGCACGTTGACGCAGTGGCTGAGATTAGAAAATGTGATTCATGCTAGCGACATGCACCTTATACCTTGAGGCCAAAAAGTTAATTGATGCCAGTATCATCCGCATGGCCATTCCAGAAGTGCGTAAATGATATCATGGGACCATTCCCAGAAGCCCCGGGACGCTTCAAGTTTTTAATCATGGCAATCGATTATTTTACCAAGTGGGTTGAAGCTAAGCCAGTTGCTTCAATTCTTCAAGCATGAAAAGATTCTAATGGGAATTTATTATCTGCCTCTTTGGCCTTCCGCAAATGTTGGTTAGTGATAATGGGACTCAATTTGCGGATGGTGGGTTCAAGCATGGCTGAAAGAGTTGCAAATAAACCAGATAATCACATCAGTGGCTCACCCGCAGGCCAATGGCCATGTTGAAAGAGAAAACAAAAGCTTTAAAGACGAGAACAAGTCCAGACTTGGAACTATGCGAACCGGGTGGGTGGATGAATTACCTTATGTGCTTTGGGCCTTCCAAACCCAAAAGAAGGCAAGTGATGTGCGAAACGGTCTATTAAAAATATAACCTAGCCTAGACACTCTAGTTTTAAATTTATAAACCTAGACTCTCCTAATGCTAGACCACTAGACAGGCAAGTGTACCTATCGACTGTAGTAAAGCCTAATGAAGTCCGGATGTCGAACCCAAAGGACACTAGCGACACCTAAACTAGACTCTGACTAATAACTTAAATAAATAGAATTAATTGATTTTTGTGTTTTTTAATTTTTAAATAAAACTAAATAATACTTACTCTAAAACTGACACTAAAATTATAAGGGTGGAACTCAAATAGGGTGAAACAACTACCTAGGTAAGGAATCCTACTAGTAAACTCGTAAACTCTCGGAATCGGATTTATGATTTGTACCGTATTCTAAAAATATGAAATTAAGGAATAATTAAAGTATGCTAGATATCCTCCCGGTCTCACCAACAATACCTAAGAACCCTGAATATCATGTAAGCTCAACGGTTTAATGGTTCGGATCACCTCCCAGTCTCACCTTACCTAACTATGCTAAGGTACCCAAAGATTAAATCACCTCCCGGTCTCTCTAATCACAAAACTCCTTAAGGCGTAAAGGAATATTCTTATTAAATTCGGTTATAATTATGATCTTTAAGAATCTAAAGGAATCTAGGGTAACTCACTCCCGTGCAATCACTACCCAAACCCACAAAAGACCAAAACAAACGACACTTAATTACCTCCCGGTCTCTCAAGTGACAGAATATAAGGTATCTCTAAACTCTCAAATACCGTTCCTATGGCATAAGTCGACTATAAACCATAAACTAGTTACAAACACACAATAAGTAACCTAATATGCATCCATACATGAAAGACATTCACAAAGACGCATATGGAACAAAAACTGATAATAAATTAATACCAAATACGCATATGCATCACAACCAAATAAAATAAAAACTTTACCAAAACATGAACCAATCAATAAATAATCCAAGACCAAAAATAAAACTAGCCTAAAAAGTATTCATCCAAAACCCAGGCAGTATAAAAATTTTAGCCAACCATAAAAATATTCGACGGACAAAGATATAACAAATAATACGGTTCATCGTAAAAGAAATAAATATGTTTGAGCTACTAGCCTGTGAGCTTAAATTATTTAGCTGTGTGCCTGCCTGCTTAATTAATTCACCTGTCTGGTTACCTGCTTAATTAAATAATTCACTTTTGAAATTGGTCGTGAGACTATGTTGACGTGCCTACGTGTGTGCTTCTTTAATTCCCTTTTTTTTTTTGCCGTGACTTATTTGACTAGCGTGGGTGCTTGCTTCTTCTTGTTCTCTGTTCCTAGCTCACGGCCACAAAGGTTGGCCCCTCCTGGCTTCCTAGGTTCAACTTCTTTGCTCCAGGTATACATATATTTATATGTTTCTTGTGGCCTTTGTATTTCTTTTCATGGGCTCGTAAAGAACTCATATTTGAAGGCCTATTTTTTAGTTTGTTCCCTGCCAACACAATATAAAACACACACGTTTTATAAATATTAAACTCTAGATCAAATTATTATTATTATTATTTTATGTTAGTGATACATAAAAATTTGTTCAATTCCCTAGTGGTTGGTCTCAAGTTTAGTTAAAATACTTTATTTTGGTTCGTTGTCTCACGAGACTATTATAAATTCAATTTGAACCGACAAGGAGTAAAACTTACTAAAAACCAACCCAAAAGTGGCTCAAAGTGTAAGAAATACTTATAATATTTATAAATAATTTAGCTCATATCAGCAAGCAATTTAGAAACGCCGTTCAGCTTGACATACAGTACCGAGGCCATGATTCCAGGGCAGATCAGAATTCCATCCGCAAGAATGTTGTCTGTCATTAACAACGAAGAAGAACCGCGTCTGAATATAAATCTTCTTGAAGAACGACGTGAGTTAGTACTCATTCGAGAACATAACTACAAACATTAGCTTCAAAAGTATTCCGATTCAAGGGTTCAGATTTGCAAGTTCCATACGAGAGATTTTTTTTTCCGCAAAAATGAGGCGTCAGGACAAGAGCCTTTGGGCAAACTGGCCCCAACATGGGAAGAACCATACCGAATTAAAGAAGTTTTAAATAAGGGTGCTTACAAATTAGAGAAATTGGATGGAACTGAAATTCCAAGAACATAGAACATCGCCAATTAAAAAGATGCTACATGTGAATGGTTACACGTCATTTTAACAGATTAGCATTTTTATCTTTGTTTTTGGCATGCGTGCCATTAATAGTTAAAAGTGATGTGCGTATCACTTCATGTTAGATATTTTAGTGTAGATTGGCATGCGTGCTACTTCATTTAAGACATCGTTCACCCGCAAATGCTTTTGTACACAAACTACTGTTATACCTGGTCTGCGTGCCAGAAGTGACCCGCGTGTCATTACTTTTGTACGTGGCCTGAGTACCAGAAGTGACCCGTGTGTCATTAACTTTTATACCTGGCCTGAATGCTAGAAGTGACCCGCGTTTCATTAAACTTTTATAACTGGCCTGAGTGCCACAAGTGACCCGCTTGTCATTAAACTTTTATACATGGTCTGATTGTCAGAAGTGACCCGCGTGTCATTAAACTTTTATACCTCGCCTGAGTGTCAGAAGTGACCCGCGTGTCATTAAACTTTTATACCTGACCTTAGCACAAAAAATGACCCGCATGTCATAACACTGTTTAAGCAATCCTTTATTTGACATCTATAAAGATCCTAAATGACATTTATACTATTTACAAGCAATAAAACACTGTGATAGGAAAATACTACATATATAGTCAAAGGAGGATTACAAAATGTTTGATATAGCATAGCAATTCAGTACATAAACATAAAACAAAATCATGGGGAGGGAGGATCTTGTTCACTCTCATCCACGTTAGGATTGATCGGGTCTTCGGTTTCTTCTTCATCATGATAAATGTTAAAGTAAGCTTTAAGCTGTCAATTCCATCGTCTTGGGCAGCGAGCTCTTCAATAGCATCTTGAATAAGAAAGGATAAATTGTCAAAGGCCTTCATCTTAGTGGCGTATATCCCAACAGTATCTTGCCCATGCGATTCAAACTCCTTAACCGGACGCTTCTCCTCAGCAAAATTCAAGCCTTCTTAAAACCTGGTTTGGCGACCAGCCTGAGACGAAGCAACAAGTAACTCCACGACACAGTCTCCAAGCTTAGTACCATCTCGAACATGCTCAATAAACTTTAAAATAACGAAGTGAGAAGCCGTTTAACAAATGGCTTAGCAAGGGCAACTCCAAAAAGGAAAATTACCATAGGCAATCCTTCAGACATCAACCAGTTTTTGTCTGCCAGAGTTCGATCAGCATACAGTATTTGCTCCACACTAACCTCAGCTTGACGTTTATTTCTTCAGAAAGCTCAGTAATGCGTTGATCCTTTTGGGCAACCTCAGCTTTCAGAGATTTAATTTCTTCCTCATATGATGAGATGAGTTCATGTTAACCGTTCACTTGTTTCTCTAAAGCAACCTTGGCATCCTCAACTTGAGAAAGTTCATTTTCTTTTAACACAGGTTTGTTCTCGAGAAGCTTATTGAATAACATTTTGATGGTTACATGCTTCCTCCCAACCTTTAGCAGCGGCAACTTGTCTCGCTTTCTCTGCATCCAAAGCCTTTTCAACATCTTTAAGTTGCCATTTAGCAGTATTGGCGGCTATGCAATAGTTTTCGGCCTCTTTCTTGGCTATCTTAGCAACATTCTCCAGATCTTCCCATGCATCACTCATGGCTAACTAATCTCGATAAATTTCTTGACCAAGTAGATACCGCGTTAGCCATGTTGTATGAATAGTTGTTTTCCAGTTCATACTGGGGCGTCCACGCTTGTGTTGCCTTTCAGCAGGTGGGATCCCTTGCTGCAAAAATTCTTGACATACATCGTTATCCGTAAATAAAGATCCCTGACACAGAGACCAATAAGGATGATGAATCAAGGGGTCCTCATGAGGGTTCTATTGTTCATAATATCCTGTTGGTCCCATAACTTCTTGAAAATGGGAAGAAGATGCTTGTGGTCCAGTAGAAAGAATGTGTTGACCTTCAATGTCTTTGTGATGGTGAGGGGAACAAAGTGTAGAATTAATTTGCAAATTCTGGTAAGATTCTGAGGAATGGACTTGAGGATCGTCCTTCAAATTTCCATCTTCTGATGCAGTTATTTTTGCCGCATCTATGGATGGTGGAAATTTCAGTGGAGATTCAATGGAGATTTCAGTGGAGATCTCAATGGAGATATTAGTGGAGACTTGGGCGGAGATCTTGGTGGTGATTTTGGAGAAGATCTACGGACATAGTTAATGAGATCATGTTTATGGAAAACACGAAAAATCACTATGATAAAACACATTACCTTGTATGATTTGGGTGGAGGCAACACGAGTTATGCGGTCACTAAGACGTATTTTCTTGGATTTTTTGAAGCAGGAGGCTTCGATGCTCGGGTTTTACATTTCATAGTGGGGGTAGGAACATCGACATCAATAACATCTTGGTCGGTTACGGGTTGTTCTTTTTCACTTGTAGTGGCTTCAACAGTGTTTTTGGTGTCACATGCAGTCTTGCTCTATGAGGGATGATATTTTCTCTTTTGGCTTAAACCTATAACAGCACACATGATACTCTAAGCATAAGTAGTATCAACAGATGAATTCTTCCTCACAGGGTGATGATTCTTCGCTAGAAGTTAGAAGGATAATCACCCCGCTGGAAGTAAGAGCTGATAAAGGACGAGGATTTAAAACTTCCTCACCTTTAGCGAACATTGCCTCAGATACCACGGGTTCTGGGTGTAGAGTAGTGGAAAATAAAAAGTTGTCACGTGTATGTTCAAGAAACGATAAGGACTTGGGGTCACGAGGACATCGTGCAATCAATCCTGGAACACGGTCTATCAAAGAGCATAAAATTGATCCCTCACCTACATTAAGTAAACAAAATTTACCGTGATAAAGCAAAGAGATTTTAAGAAACGAGAAAATATATGTACTCTCATCAGGTTTTTGGTAGTATGGTTCCTCATCTGGAAACGACCATAGACAACTCATTCCCGCACGCACCAAGGCGCCCTCATTTATAGCTCGCATTGGGGTGGGCGTGCGGGTCATAGTAACTAACCATGGAAGATTGGCGTATGCCGCAAATTAAAGATCTGACAGCTTCTCATTGGGGGGGGAAGGGGCGGTAAACCATCTGGATGGGAACAACATCTCCCTGGATCCGAAAGAACTCTGTTCACCACTCATATGCTCTATGGGGTGGTTCTGTTCCGACAACCCCTTTTACGGTTGTTGAACAGTTAAACCAATCCCCAAGGCTCGACATTTTATAAAACACATCAAATTTGTCAACGGTAGGCACCAAGTTATTAGCACAACATCAGAACTCAAAATGTCGGATCCTCATCAACCCGAATGGATGCATTTGAGACAGATGGATACCGTGACCCATCAAATTGTTACCAAGGAACATCGTTCTTGGAAATCAAAGATTCCCAGTTATGAATTCCTCAGCGTACAGGGCCATCTTGCCCTTTGGTGGTCTGTTGGCAGTATATAATGGAGTAGGAAACTCTGGTTCCTACTCAGGAGCTAACCTATACACATTCATAATATACTGTAAATCTCTCTCTTTCCAGTTAACAACGATTTTATCAATTGATGGAGAAGTTTTCTTCTCTAGAGCCATTGGGTCAGATAAAAATGGAAAACAACGAGCAATGATGGAATAATAAGAAGAAAAGATGGTGATTCAGAGAAACTCGTTGGGGGATAAATGAAATGGAAAGATGAAAAATTAATTGAAATGGTGGAGTCCCCTATTATCGCTGTTAATGCGATGATATATGAAAGTGGAGGGAGAAAATAGCCAGCCTAACAATATGATGACACGTCACGCGAGAAAACCAAAAAGCGAAAAAGTTGGTACAGTGGGTACAGTATCAGCCGGCACAGACGTCACATCACCATGCAGCGTCTGCAGATGATGTGCTAAAAGTAGTCAAATAATTTATTAACTAAAATATGATAATCTAGACACTAAGTAATAATTCTAGACTCTTAAATTACTAACCGACAAATGAACCGGTCGACTCTAGTACATCTAAGTAAGTCCGGATATCAAACTCACGAAACTCTATAAATTACGAAACTAGCAAAAAAGACTCAACTAAAAGACACGACTACTTAATAATAATATTTTAGGGGGAATTATTAAACTAATTAATTAAAACTTACTAATGATTAACTAATATTTACTTAACTTAATTAATTAAACTAATAATAAAATAATAAACCCTAACCCTAATTACTAAAATAATAATAAAACATCATCATTACTCTTTAACTAATTAATTTAATATAAAACTTAAACCTAACTAATTTAACTAATAAAAAACTATGAAGAACACTTAGATTGATTCAGATGATAAAAGCAACTAACTAGGCTAGAATCTCCAAAGTTACGGTTATTAATTAAATGGAAAACTTAAGTTATGGAACTGGGATTATAAAATAGACTCTTGACAGAAAACCCGAACAGGACCCGTGAAATTCAAGAAGACGCCTATGGT
Source organism: Bidens hawaiensis (assembly GCF_021521415.1). Taxonomy (NCBI): domain Eukaryota; kingdom Viridiplantae; phylum Streptophyta; class Magnoliopsida; order Asterales; family Asteraceae; genus Bidens; species Bidens hawaiensis. Next base: position 1,547,930 of record NW_027491152.1, on the reverse strand, counting down.
TTTCTAACAAGTTTTAAGACTCGTTAATTTTATGAATTAAACTTCCTTACGGTTATTTAATAACTTATGTCTAAGTATCTTTATGACGAAATCCTACCTTACATCGCGGAAATCAAAGATAGCTAAGCAGACTCAATTAACTTAACAGAATAAGCTGACAATCAAACCTAGATGGACTCCTTACGAAGAACTAAATCCATGAATCATGACAAACAAAGATCTATCAATAGCCTATCACCTTACAACTTTCTAGACTAGTAGCTCACTTTTATCTGTTTAATTGATTTTATTGTTTCTATGATTTTAATCGATATCAATCACATACTAGTCAAGAACACACAGTAAATGACCTAACAAAACCCTATCCTATGAAACAATCAACAAGGGCAATGTGAAACAATAAAGCCAAAACCTAATAATCATACGCATCAATTAAATCAAACTCAACAATTTACTTCGAACATAAAATCCATAACGAACAAAATCCCAAATAAAATCAAACCGAACTAAGGTTCATCACGACCTAGGTAGTCTATGGAGTTTAGCCTAGCATCATAAAGTCTAAATCAAACAAAAAAAATAAAACTAAAAACATGGTGAAAATCTAATGAACGAAAGATTAAAGGCGATAAAACCCATAACCTCCAAACGTGAACGTGTAACTCTTCACCGGCTGCTCTCTTGCCTTCAAAATCACCACAAGACTCGAAAATATCCTCTCAAGAACTCCAAATTCGTCTGGTGGCTTTAGGGTATGTTCAGGTTTAAGTTAAAGATGTTTACATACCCAAAACAAGGCCCAACAGGTGATAAAAAGCGAAATAAAAATCATCCAGGCATCCCTAGGCACCGCGCGACCTGGATGTGGGTACTTGGCCGCGTGGTGCGGCGTGTCCCACCAAGGGGGCCGGTCAAACCGGTCTGGTCTGACCGGTTCTCTGTTCTGGTTCCTTCCTGATGCGTTCCGGATCTCCATTTTAGCTCTTTTTAGCTCGTTTTTCTCCCTTTTCAATCACGATCAACTTCCATTTCCTACAAAACATAAAAGTGTTAGTAGTATACAAATCTCGACTAAAAACGAACATAAAATATTTAAATATTAAATAAAATATACACGGGAAACATAAATATTTAGCATTATATCAAATATCCCACACTTATTCTTTTTTCATCCCTGAAAAAGTTTGATGTAGTTGGATCAGAATCGGAAAATTACAGTCTTACAAACATATAGGTTAATTTTTAAAGTATGAGAGGATATTCCTAGAAAACGACTCGACGACGCTACGAAACTACAAAAACTAATGTTAGCGACTCAAAGAAAATAAAATAAAATAAAGGAATTATACAAACTCTACACTTGAGTTTTCACTCAACAACCCCGTTGATGATTTAATTCGATGGATCGAGGGGAGTTTCCTCCACCTCGGTTAAATCCTCTGGCCCTCCAAGATAATGCTTTAAACGATGACCGTTCACTTTCCATGAAGTTCCGTTGTCCGGATTCTCTAACTCCATCGCTCCATACGGGAATACTTCCTTCACCAAATAAGGTCCCGTCCAGTTGGTTTTCAATTTATCTACAAACAACTTCAAACGAGAGTTAAATAGCAATACTTTATCATCTTTCTTGAAGTCTTTACCTCCCTTTAGACGTCGATCGTGCAACACTTTCATCTTTTCCTTGATATCCAACGATCGAGAATATGCCGCATCACGAAGTTCCTCTAACTCATGAATTTGAAAATACCCTCTTCCTAGCGGCCTCAGTAAGAGCAACATTAACCGTTTTCAAAGCCCAAAACGCCCGGTGCTCCAACTTCATGGGAAGATGACATGCTTTACCGTAAACTAACATAAATGGTGTAGTACCCAATGGTGTCTTGTACGTGGTTCTGAATGCCCATAGCGCGTCATCGAACTTATCTGACCAATCTTTCTGACTTATTCCCACCGTCTTCTCCAAAATTCTCTTCACACCTCTATTAGCATTCTCGACTTGACCATTCGTTTGAGGATGGTAAGCGGTAGAGGTGCGATGCGTAACTCCATAACGAGCTAATGCTTTCTCCATGACAGAATTACAAAAATGAGTACCTCGATCACTAATAATCGCCCGTGGAGTCCCGAACCGAGTGAACAGCTTCTTTAAAAACTTCACAACAACTCTAACATCATTCGTGGCCAATGCTTGGGCTTCAACCCACTTGGAAACATAATCTATTGCCACTAAAATATATTTGTGACCACCGGAAACAGGAAATGGTCCCATAAAGTCTATGCCCCGAACATCAAAAATTTCAAGAGTTTGTATGGGGTTTTGAGGCATCTCATTTTTCGATGATATATTTTCAGTGCGTTGACAAACATCACACGTCTTAACAAATTCCACCGCATATTTTACAACCGACGGCCAATAAAAACCACATTCAAATACCTTCTGAGCCGTGGCATGCGCACCATGATGACCTCCCGTTAAATCTTCATGAACATGCTTTAGAATATTTAACCCTTCTTCTTTCGACACACATCTTCTAAGAATTCGGTAACCACCAATCTTGAAAAGAAAAGGATCGTCCCAAACATACCGAGTAACATCCCGAAAAAACTTCTTCTTTTGTTGAGTAGTCATCCCTTTCAACACAAGGCCCGTAGATAAATAATTAGCAAAATCGGTGAACCATGGCAAACCTTGATTTTCGGCTGCAACAAAATCAATTGACTCATGCGGGAATCTATCACCAATCTATTCCTCACGAATCTCTTCTCTGTTCGGATCCTCTAAACGGGAAAGATGAACTGCCGCAACATTCTCCGCCCCCTATTTTCCTTTAATATCTATAGCAAACTCGGAAAGTAAAAGAATCCACCGTATGAGACGTGGCTTCGCGTCTTTCTTGTGAAAGAGAAAATGCAAAGCTGCATGATCGGTAAAAACGGTGGTCTTTGAAAGTGCAAGATAGGATCGAAACTTGTCAAATGCAAACACAACGGCTAAAACTTCCTTTTCGGTGGTGGTGTAGTTCTATTGGGCATCATTCAACGTCTTTCATGCATAACAAATAGGGTGAAAATGTTTCCCACGCCTTTTTCCCAAAACCACTCCAACCGCATAACACTACGTGAATATTGGCTTTTGGCCACACGCATGCTCTAGGCGGTTTGCCACACCTCGGTCTAAATGTGTGGCTAAAGGTCGCTTTCGCCACACATTTGTTATTCGTGTGACTAAAAACGCACCTGTTAGAACTAAAAACACACACGTTAGAACCTTTAGCCACATATATTAGATTCGTGTGACAAAAAACACACATGCTGGAACCTTTAGCCACTCTTATTCAATTTGTGTGACAAAAAACGCAGCTGTTAGCCACATTTTCACAAAAAATGTGATATTTATTAGCCACACTTAATAAACCGTGGCCAAATATTATTTATGCTTACAATAATTTGTTAATGATGTGGCTAAAGCTAATATATATGGCCACACTTACGGGTATATGTGACCATAGAGTATTGTTTGTTAGCCACTTATAAGTTTTATGTGTAGCTAAAAGTTAACGGTGACATTAAGACAAAGCGTGTGATTATTAGTAGTTAATGGTCACACTTTAATTGTTTCATATGTGTCTAAAAATTAATAAATATGGTCACACTTAAAGGTTTATGTGACCATATAACATTGTTTGTTAGCCACTTATAATATTTGATGTGTGGCTAAAAGCTAATAGTGACAACAAAACAACAAATGTGACTATTATTAGTTAATGGCCACACTTTATGCTTCATGTGGCCATCGAGCATCTTCACCTCCTCCCAATTACAAACCTAATTTATAAACATCGATTGAAGCTCAATACTCTTCTTTATCACGTTGCTTCTTTCTCCAAACTTCATCAACCATCATCCGATCAAATCTAACGGGGGTTTTAAACATGATTAATTAGAACCCCACAGATGTGATAAACATGTTAGGGTTTGAGTTTTGTTGAGAACAGTTGGCTAACAGATTCGTTCTCGTTTATTGATTGGTCTGTAACTCGATGTTAAAAAATTATTATTGATCGATTCTTGATTTTTGAATATAGTATTCTGAGTCTAGTTTACAGAAAGGTAAATTTTGTAATTTTTGGATGAGTGTTGAATACCTTTTATGATTTTACAAAAATATATGTCAAAGCTAATACGAGGAGTTATATTCTGGTCCATTTTTCGGACACCATAACTCCCGAATGATAAACCCAAACGGGTTGGTTCCACTTCTGGAACTTAGTATTATGAGTTTGAAAGATAACCCAATTGGTCTTACACAATTTGGTTTAATGAGTTGATAGAACCATTAAATTAGTTTTTGTTGCGCAATTTGCTGAATTGTTAATACCTATCTGTAATGGTTTGAATTATTTTGAGTTTTCTATGTTTGAGAAAAATATAATAAAATTTGTTTGAGAAACCTGATTCATATGTCTGTGGTAAATTTTGTAGAATTTATTCTTAATGTTTTCTTTGTGAAAAAAATCAGTTTGTACATGCCCGAATATGTCTCGTGAACTGAATGATCATAAGTTAAGTTGTATGATGAATATTTGGTTGCTTTGCCATGATATGATGTGTGGATACATGTTAGGACTTTCGATACTGTTGATATTACTTATTATCCCCAATGATTCGTTGGGTCAAGTTTGTGTGTGTGAGTTCATACGTGGGTCTTAGAGTCATGTGTTGTTGAACATACTCTCATAACTTAAAACACTTGTACTAGGTAACAGTTAGCGAGTCAAATGCATTCGTTTGGTTTTGAGAAAAATCTGTTACACGCGACACCAGGCTTTGGATTGAAAACACGGACATACTTGCATACTGGTTTTGAAAACACTAAACATTTGCCTATACTTGTTTTCTGGATTGAAAACACAAAACGTTTTGAAGAATTGGTTATGTAACCTGCTGAAACGGGAAAAACGAGCTGAGCTGCTGATTTTTTATTGCTGAATTGCTGCAAAACTGGTCAAAACGCGTTGAAACGATCTGTTAAGTGCTGAAACGAGCTGTTAAGTGATGAAACGAGCTGTTAAGTGCTGAAACGGACTGAAAAATCGCTGAAACGAGCTGTTTAACATGATGTTTGCTGTAAAAATGAGCTGCTACGTGCTGAAACGAACTGAAAACTTGCTGAAACGAGCTGTTTAACATGCTGTTTGATGTTAAAACGAGCTCTTAAGTGCTGAAACGGACTGAAAAATCGCTGAAATGAGCTGTTAAGTGCTGAAACGAGTTGTTAAGTGCTGAAACAGACTGAAAAATCGCTGAAACGAGTTGTTTAACATAATGTTTTCTGTAAAAACGAGTTGTTACGTGCTGAAACGAACTGAAAACTTGCTGAAACGAGCTGTTTAACAAGCTGTTTGCTGTTAAAACGAGTTGTTAAGTGCTGAAACGAATTGAAATATCGCTGAAACGAGCTATTTAACATGTTGTTTGCTGTAAAAATGAGCTGTTAAGTGGTGAAACGAACTGGACTGGAACATAACTTTAATGATAAAACTAAAACATTTCCTCCGTTGTCCTTGTTAAAAAAAAGACCCAAAACCCGTTTTGACCCGTTCCGACCTTGACCCATTTTGAACCGGACCCGTTATGACTCGAACCTTTTGACCCTGACCCGTTCCGACCCGAACCATAACAACCTTTTTTTAGTTGACCCGTTCCAACCCTGACACGTTTCGACCCTAACCCGTTCCGACCCATAACCCGTTTCGACCCAACCCAGCCCATTTGTCACCCCTATGTTTAATGTATATCGACGGGTTAGGCGAGTTGTACCTCTTAATACACAATTTAATATTATATGCATAATGGGCCATTAGATATTTCGAGGCCCAATATGACCCATTAGAACATGTATGACTTGTTTTTATCTATTATGGTCTAATATGACTCCCTATAACACGATATAACCCTTAAATATCTAATGTTACATATCACATGCCATAATAGGCCACTAAGAGATTTCAAGCCCTAATATGGCCCATTAGAGCGACTACAACATGAAAAAGGTTATAATGGGCCACTAACACCAACAAGGCCCAATAAGACCTATTGATGAAAGTATCATATGTTATGGGCCATTAACATCTAACTCTGACTAATGACATTCCTATACAACCTTCTTAGAGCAACTATGATGTGATAAAGGCTATAATGGGCCACAAACACCAGTTAAGGTCCAATAAGGCCCATTGATGAAAGTATGACATATTATTGGGCGTTAACCAAACTATGACTCGCTAAACTCATATTCAACCCTTTTAGAGCAACTATGATATGATAGAGACTACAATGGGTCACTAACAACAATCAAAGCCCAAGACGGCCCATTAATGCAAAGTATGACATGCTACTGACGTTAACACCAACTATGAGTCACTGCACTCATATACAACCTATTAAATTAACTATGACATGATATAGATATATTGGGCCATTAACAACAATCAAGTCCCAATATGTTCCATTAATAAAAGTATAACATGTTATAGGGCGTTGACACATGAATATGGCTTACTACACTCATATACAACCTCCTTGTAGCGACTATGACATGATAGGTGATATAATTGGCCACTAATACCAATCAACGCCATTTGATGAGACCAACTATGACTCACTACACTCCTATACAACCTGTTAACGTAACTATGACATGATAGAGACCATACTGGCCATTAACAACAATCAAGGTCCAATAAGGCCCATTGATGAAATTATGACATATTATTGGGCGTAACCAAACTATGACTCACTAAACTCATATTCAACCCTTTTAGTGCAACTACGATATGATAGAGACTACAATGGCTCACTAACAACAATCAAAGCCCAAGACGGCCCATTAATGCAAAGTATGACGGCCAACTATGACTCACTACACTCCTATACAACCTGTTAACGTAACTATGACATGAAAGAGACGATATTGGCCATTAACAACAATCAAGGCCCAATATGGCCCATTAATAAAAGTATGACATGTTATCGGGCGTTGACACATGCCTATGGCTCACTACACCCATATACAACCCTCTTGTAGCAACGGGGACATGATAGATGCTATAATGATCACTAATACCAATCAAGGCCCATTGATGAGTGTATAACATGTTGGGCCATTGACCTAAATAAAGGCCAAATAAGGCCTATTGACGAAAGTATGGTGTGTTTCAGGCGTTAACACCTAACCATGACTAATGCCACTCCTATACAACTCTTTTAGAGCAACTGTGACATGATAGATGCTATAATGGGACACTAATATCGATCAAGAACTAGTATGACCAAAGTATGGTTTATTGGGCGTTAACACTGATTACTACACTCTTATACAACTCTTTTAGAGAAACTGTAAATATCACTTGTATTTATTTTATATGTTTTTATATTTATTATACAATTTCTTATATTATTTAAGGTTTAATTAGTTGTTATATATATAATATATATATATATATATATATATATATACACTAACAACTCTTTATTTTAATTATTAAAAATAAATTAAATTCATATTTAGTTCATATTAATGTCACTTCCCTCAAAATTTCAAATTAAATTCAACCCCCTCTTTTCTTTAAAAAATTTTGAATTACCCTCCCATTCTTAAATTTAATTTGACCACATATTTAACCAACCTTTTTTTTCTTTCTCTTCATTCCTTCTTATTATACTTCTTCTTCATCTCTTTGCACCCACCATAATCCTCAATCATTAGTTCTCTAACTCACTCAATTCTTAACCAAATCCTTTGATTCCGGGCTCTAATCTAACTATTGTTGCGAGAGGAATTCACGTGTGGTGTCGGTTTCCATCAATTCTATCTCGATTTTTGCCAGATTCGTGTTGAGTGTGAAGAACCCTAAGAACCAAGTTTGGGGATTTTCAATTTTAAGGGTTATTTCTTGTAATTGAAGCTTAGTACATCTTCTTTCATCGCTAAAAAGGTATGTATTTCACTTGTTTGATGACAACAGTTTGCTGACAGATTCGTTTTCATTTATTTATTGGTATGTAACATGATGTTAAACGATGATTACTAAACGATTTTTGATTTTGGGATATAGCACTATGAGTCTAGTTTCTAGAAAGGTAAAGTTTATAATTTTTGGACACATTTTGAAAGTTTTTATGATTTTACAAAAACCCTGGTCAAAGCTGATTCAGGGAGTTATATTTTGGCCTGCCTTTCCGACACCATAACTCCCTAATGACAAAACCAAACGGGCTGTTTCCAGTTCTGAAAGTTAGTATTATGAGTTTTGAAGACAACCCAATTGGTCTTTCACAATTTAGATTAATGAGTTGATAGAATCATTAAACCAGTGTTTGTCGTGCAATCTGCTGAACTTTTGGTACATATCTGTAATGGTTGAATTATTGTGAGTTTTTTATGTATGAGAAAAATATAATAAAATTTTTATGAGAAACCTAATTCATATATTCAACTTTGGTAAATTTTGTAGAATTTATACTTAATCTTTTCTTAGTGAATAAAATCAGCTTGTACATGCTATAATCTGTCTCGTGAACTAAGTGATCATAAGTTAAGTTGTATGATGAATGTTTGGTTGATTTGCCATAATACGATGTGTGAATACATGTTAGGACTTTTTAGTACCGTTGACATTTATTATTATCACCAACGAGTCGTCGATTAAAAGTTTTGTTTGTGTATACATTATGTCTAATGTGACTGTGCGTGATAGTCGTCGTGCTTTGAGGTTTCGCCTCACATTAATCCTTTTCTAGTTATGATGCTAATATTTCAACAATTTTTGGTTCAAAAAGTTATAACCGAATTGGAAAAAGATGAAAGGAAGTCAAGAAACGAGTTGGAAGAACGCGTGAAACGAATGGAATAAATGGAAAAATAACTTAAGGAAAATGAAGAAAAGAGACAAAAACAATTTGATGAGTTTATGAGAAAGTTTGAGGTCGGTAGTAATTAGTATTAGTTCAAATATTTTGAATTCATAACTTATTAGTGAAGGTTTGTTAATGTAAACTTGTTTTGAATTTATGTTATTGGGTTTGTTAAACTTATGAAATAGCCACATTTATCTATGTGTGACCAAAAGTATGATAATAGCCACACTTTATATTACAAAAGCATTATGTGTGACAAACAGTAAGACAATGGCCACACCACAAACTACAAAAGAGTGTTTGAGTGGCAAGTTCACATTTTTAGCCACATTGACAATAACCTTCAGTGTCTATATGATATGATTGGCCACACAATACATCACTATATGTGACGAAAAGTTTGACAATAGCCACACTTTAAATTAGGAAAAACATTATGTGTGACAAAAGGTAAGACAATGGCCACACCACAAACTACAAAAGAGTGTTTGACAGGCAAGTTCACATTTTTAGCCACATTGAGAATAACCTCCGGTGTCTATATGGTATGATTAGTCACACAGTACCTCACTATGTGTGACGAAAAGTTTGACAATAGCCACACTTTAAATTATGAAAGAATTATGTGTGACAAACGGTAAGACAATATTCTACAAAGGAGTGTTTGAGTGGCAAGCAAACATATTAGCCACTTTTAATGTAATATCCAGTGTCTATATCATATAATTAGCCACTCTATTATTAAATTTAAGTGGCCATTTCTTTGCTATATCCACACGGTATAGGTCACAATGAAAGCTTAACACAACCCTATTGGCCAGATTATTGTAAAATTCATGTGGCTGAAATAATAATTCATGTGGCTATATACGAGAAATGGTCACTCATAGGAAATAGTCATGTGGCCATTTTCTACCGTTTAGCCACACTTATTGAAGATGCTTCTTAATGGCCAGCAATTAATGTCCGTACCCTTTAGCCACACTTATTACCACATAAGGCCACTAAAAACTATGTGTGACCATATCTTACTCACGGTGTCGCGAACTTTGGCCACATATGACCTGAACAAAATGTGTGTGGCTAAAGGCCTACGGCCACACTTTTTTCGTGTGGCCGAAGGTAAAATTTCACGTAGTGTAATCACTCGCATCACACATGAGCTCAAAGGTAAATTCCAATATGGTGACACGAGAATAGGAGCACTTACGAGTTGATCTTTCACAAATTTTAACGCCATCAAACACTCCTCATCGAACACAAAAGGGACATCTTTCTCTAAAAATCAGGTCATCGGGCGGGTAATTTTTGAAAAGTGTTTGATAAACCGCCGGTAGAAACTCGCATGACCGAGAAAACTTCTTATAGCTTTAACATTTGTCGGTGGAGAAAGCCTACTAGTCGTGTCAATCTTCGTCCGATCCACCTCTATACCATCTCTTGAAATTTTATGCCCCAACACTATCCCTTCCGTCACCATAAAATGACACTTTTCCCAATTCAACATCAACTTCGTCTTGATGCACCTCTTCGACATCCTCTCAAGATTATCCAAGCAATGATCGAAAGAATTACCGTACACCGAAAAATCATCCATAAAAACCTCCATGGACGTCTCTATCATATACTGAAAAATTGCCGCCATACAATGCTAAAAGGTAGCCGGAGCATTACACAACCCAAACGGCATGTGACGATACGCATATGTACTATACGGACACGTAAAAGTCGTCTTCTGTTGGTCTTCCGGTGAGATTGGGATCTGAAAATAACCTTAAAAACCATCAAGAAAACAATAAAATTGCTGACCTGCGAGACGCTCGAACATTTGATCAATAAATGGCAACGGGAAATGGTCTTTTCGAGTAGCATCATTCAACCTCCGGTAGTCAATACACACCCGTCAATAGGTAACCGTACGCGAAGGGATAAGTTCATTCTTTTCGTTCATGACAACCGTCACCCCATTTTCTTTGAAACAACTTGAGTCCGAATTACCCATGGAGAGTCCGAAATTGGATAAATCACTCCGGCATCCAATAACTTAAGCACCTTTTTCTTGACAACTTCTTGCATATTCGGATTTAGACGCCTTTGGGGTTGAACCACCGGTTTATACTCATCTTCCATTAAAATCCGGTGGAAAAGCGGGGCTAATACCTTGAATTAGGGCTGTTCAAAAAGCTCATGACTCGAAGCTCGCTCGAAACTCGCTCGAAAAAAGCTCGGAGAAAGCTCGCTCGAAATCGGCTCGATTGTAAACGAGCAGAGCCTGAGCTAGCCCCGGCTCGACTCGAGCTCGCTCGATAGGCTCGAACAATTTTATTTTAATTTATTATATATACATATATATATAATATATATATACACACACACACATACATGCATATAATTATCGAGCCCAATTATATTAACACAATCCAGCCCAATTTCCTTTCTCACTCCATAGTTCATATTCATAATTCCATATACTGAGTAACTGAGAGATGAGACTTCATAGTTCACACACTCAATAATCAGTATACGTTCCATTTTCCACCCTAACCCTAGCCGCTCATATTCACCTCCGCCGCCGGCCGCCGCTCATATTTTCCTCCGCCATCGGCCGTCGCTCATAGCTAATACTTCTATGCTTAATTTTGTATTTGGTTTGGTTTAGACTTGTTGAACATATTTTGTTTTCGATGGTGTTATTAGACGTATTTATTTAGTTAGTATTTAGTTGGTGTTGATCTTAACGTCATATTTTTGTAGTTTAGCTTGATGGTTGCATATAATTTTTATTACTACAGGTAAACTCGAGCCAAATCGAGCCAAGCTTGAGCTCAAATTTTTAGCTCTAAGAGCTCGGGCTCGGCTCGATTTAAAACCGAGCCGAGCTTGAGCTCAAATTTTTAGCTCGATTAAGAGATCGAGCTCGAGCCGAGCCAGCTCGATTGATTATCGAGCCGAGCTTGAGCTTGCCTTGGCTCGGGCTCGGCTCGGCTCGTGAACAGGCCTACCTTGAATATCCGAAAGTCTCCATGCAATCGCCCCTTTATTCATCTTCAACACCTCTATCAACTTTGACTTCTCTTCATCCGTCAACTTAGAAGAAACAATAACAGGCAAATTCGAGCCCTCTTCAAGATACGCATACTCTAAATGTGACGGAAGAACCTTTAATTCCAACGGAGCGGGCTTTTCCAACTCTTTTTCACATTTAACCTCACTAACCTCCATAATCTCCGCCAAACAAGAAACGTCATCTACCACTTCTTCCTCACTATCCTCCATAATTTCCGTCAACTCTTTTTCCTCATCCATCCCAACTAAATTGGCTCCACAAATATAATCAAGACATGTATCCAAACCCGAAACAAAAGAACTAAGAAAATACACCGAATGGCATGGACCACTGAAATCATCATTATCACCCGGGTGTTTCATCGACTTAGCAACATCATAAGTAACATTCTCATCACCAACCCGAAGTGTGATCCTCCCCTCATACACATCAATAAGAGCCTTAGCCGTTTTTAAAAACGGGCGACCAAGAATAATGGGAACCTTCTCGTCGGCCTCCATGTCAAGTACCACAAAATCAATCGGGAACACAAACTTGTTAACTTTCACTAGCAAATTCTCAATAATACATCGCGGATACTTAACCGAACGTTCCGCCAACGACAATGACATACGAGTCGGTGTAAGCTCACCCAACTCCAACTTCCCATACAACGAATATGGCATAAGATTAATACTCGCACCCAAATCCGCCAATGCTTAACTAATCATATCACTTCCGAACGTACACGGGATTGTAAACACACCCGGATCCGATAACTTTCTCGGGACCTGGTTCAACACTACTGCCGAACAATCCCCGCTAAGTGTAATAGATGAAACTTCTCCTAACCGATCTTTCCTCTTGAGTAAATCTTTCAAAAACTTCGCATACTTTGGCATGTGTTGGAGGGCTTCAACAAACGGAAGATTAATCTTTAACTGTGGGAACATATCAAAAATGCCTGTATTCCCTCGTGTACTTTTGATTCTTGAGACGAGTGGGCTAAGGAAAATGGGCAATATTAATATCGGGTGGTGGCCAAAATACAACCGACTTTTTCTCAACTTGTGGATCAATAATTTGTGTTTTAACTTGCGACTTACCCAAAGCCTCCATCTCAATCTCTTCATCTACCACTTCCTCTTCTTCAACTCCAACCCTTTCTTTAACAACCTCTGGACCCAAAACCCTTCCGCTACGAGTAGTAATTACTTTCAATTGAGCGGTCGGAATCGGCTGAGTTGAACCCGAAAACTGACCTTGAGGCCTTTCATCGAGACGACGAGCAATATCACCAACAGACCTTTGTAGTTCAAGCAAAGAAGATTGTTGATTCTTGAAGAAAAAATCGTGTTCGGCAAACTTTTTCTGTGTAACTTGATCCCTCTCCAAGATTTGCTTCATCATCTCCTCTAGACGTCCCATTCCTCCATTAGAATCCTACACATTATTTTGAACATTAGTACCATTGTTATTATTATTATTTGTACTGACCTTGTCCTTGATTATAAGAATTTTGGAAGCCGGATGGTGCGCCCGCGGGACGCCAGTTGGAGTTGTTTTGATTTGGGTTCTTATAGGTGTTCAAATTCTGATTGTTGTTGTTGTTGTTGTAATTGTTGGGAAACCTATTCTGACCACCAACAAAATCGACTTGTTGATTCATCACTGGTCACTCCAACGTACCATGTCCATCTATACAAAACTCACACTTGTCTACCTTTTTCTTAAGCTCCTTCACCTCTCTAGTTAATGATTCCAAAGCAGCAGCCACAAAAGTATCCAGATTAACCTGGTCTACACCTCGAGAAGATGAGGATGTACTACTAACGGAAGTGGAATTCCCACGACGTGGCGCTTTGGCAAAATCGGACTGAGCAAAGCTTTCAAACATCTCGTTGCATTCGGTGACATTCTTCCTTGCCATTAAATTTCCTCCCGCAGCCGAGTCGAAACGAACCTGGGTCTCGTAGTTCAGCCCATTGTAAAATTTCTCCACGAGAGCCCATGGTGTGTGACTATTCTGTGAGCAACGAGCTAGCATATTCTAGAAACGCTCCCAAGCATGACAATATTGCTCATCCGGCTCCATGTGAAACGAGTGAATCTGATCACGAAGAATAGCCGCTTTAGTAGGTGGGAAGTATCTTTTGATAAAAGCTGAGCGCAATGCTTCCCAAGTAGTGGATGTGCAAGGTGGGTGACTGTCAAGCCAAATAGCCGCTTTCCCTGCAAGTGAAAAAGCAAAAAAAGATGTAAGAAAATGGCATCGTCAGTTGCACCTTGTAAATTAAAAGTTTTCAAAACGCGGTAAAGCCGGTTAATGTGTGCCGGTGCATCCTCGTCATTATGCCCATGAAACTAATTAGTTTGAACGATATTGTTCATGACGTATGACGGAATCTGCCACGAGTTGGGATTGTCGATCTCGGGGGTAACGATGCATGATCGGTTTCCGGTTAAGCCATCGAAGGCTTGAGTAGCAACTGTTCTATCGTCGGCCATTTGGACATCTGGTTGACTTCTTGGACTTTCTGGTGGTGAACTGTGCGGTAACGATTTCAGTGTAGAAGTAGCTTCTGACGGTGGTTTCTCTGCTGATGAGCTAGCTTCGGTTTTGAACGGAGAAAAATCCAGATTATCCAGTGGTGGTCCTTCCGAACGAAGATGTGGCGTATACCTAAAAAATGCAACAAACCAAGTAAGAAGACTAAAAACTAAAAACTAGAACAAAAATAAACTAAAATTCTATTAGACTCCTACGTCTCAAACGAAAATAAAACAAATAGCACGTATGTAGCGAATAAGTCTAATTAAAGCAAATAACGCAATCACTAAGAGTCCCCGGCAACGACGCCAAATAACTTGATGTGCTAAAAGTAGTCAAATAATTTATTAACTAAAATATGCTAATCTATACACTAAGTAATAATTCTAAACTCTTAAACTTAACTTAAACTACTAACTGGCAAGTGAACCGGTCGACTCTAGTACAACTAAGTAAGCCCGGATATCAAACCCACGAGACCCTAAAAATTACGAAACTAGCAAACAAGACTCAACTACAAGACACGACTATTTAATAATAATATTTGAGGGGAAGTTTATTAAACTAATTAATTAAAACTTACTAATAATTACTTACTTACTTAATTAATTAATTACACTAATACTAAAATAATAAACCCTAACCCTAATTACTAAAATGATAATAAAACATCATCATTACTCTTTAACTAATTAATTTAATATAAAAATTAAACCTAATTAATTTAACAAATAAAAAACTACTAAGAACACTTAGATTGATTCAGATGATAAAAGAAACTACCTAGGCTAGAATCCTCAAAGTTACGGTTATTAATTAAATGGAAAACTCAAGTTATGGAACTGGGATCACCCTTGACAGAAAACCCGAACATGACCCTTGAACTTTAAGAAGGCGCCTATGGATTTCTAACAAGTTTGAAGACTCGCCAGTTTTATGAATTAAACTTCCTTACGGTTATTTAATAACTTATGTCTAAGTATCTTTATGTCGAAATCCTACCTTACAGCGCGGAAATCAAAGATAGCCAAGCAGACTCAATTAACTTAATAGACTAAGCTGACAATCAAACCTAGACGGACTCCTAACGAAGAACTAAATCTAGCAATCTTGACAAACAAAGATCTATCAATAGCCTATCACCTTGCAGCTTTCTAGGCTAGCAGCTCACTTTTATCTGTTTAATTGATTTTGTTGTTTCTATGATTTTTATCAATATCAATTACATACTAGTCAAGAACACACAGTAAATGACCTAAAAAAATCCTATCCTATGAAACAATCAACAAAGGCAATGTGAAACAATAAATCCAAATAAACAAAACCAAATAATCATACGCATCAATTAAATCAAACTCAACAATTTACTTAGAACATAAAATCCATAACGAACAAATCCCAAATAAAATCAAACCGAACTAAGGTTCATCACGACCTAGGTAGTCTATGGAGTTTAGCCTAGCATCATAAAGTCTAAATCAAACAAAACAAATAAAACTAAAAACATGGTGAAAAATCTAATGAACGAAAGATTAAAGGCGATAAAACTCGTAATCTCCAAACGTGAACGTGTAACTCTTCACCGGCTATTCTCTTGCCTACAAAATCACAACAAGACTCGAAAATATCCTCTCAAGAACTCCAAATTCGTCTGGTGGCTTCAAGGTATGTTCAGGTTTAAGTTAAAGATGTTTAAATACCCAAAACAAGGCCCAATAGGTGATAAAAAACGAAATAAAAATCCTCCAGGCGTCCCTAGGCGCCGCGCGACCAGTATGTGGGTACCTGGCCACACGGCGCGGCGTGTCCCACTAAGGGGTTAGTCAGACCGGCCCGATCTGTCCGGTTCTCTGTTCTGGTTCCTTCCTGATGCGTTCCGAATCTCCGTTTTGGCTCTTTTTAGCTCGTTTTTCGCCCTTTTTAATCACGATCAACTTTCATTTCTTACAAAACATAAAAGTGTGAGTAGTATACAAATATCAACTAAAAACGAACATAAAATATTAAAATATTAAATAAAATATACACGGGAAACATAAATATTTAGCATTATATCAGCAGACCTGTCACATCAAACCTTTTCATGCTTATTTTCAAAGGCAAAAATATATCCAAAAGCACACGCAGAATATTCAAAATCCCCATAAAAATATCTTAAGTCTAAAATTTCACCCGTGTAAAACTTCACGCGTAAGAAATAACGGACTAGGGGGACTTATAGAGGTAGGGCAGAGAAAAGACACAAATACCCATAACGGATCATCCGCGGATCATTCAGAACTTCCTCATAGGTTACTCGCGGAACTTTCCTATCACCCGCATAACTTATGTCAGTGGAAGATTAAGAATAAACTCCAGAGACTACCCGCGGGTTTTGTAGTACTCCCTCAGAAGTCGTCCACAAGACGTTACCCTCACGAGCGAGATGACAGAAGAGTGGTATCATCAAAATTAGTTGTAACTAACTCCCTTCTAGAAGATTTACGTGGTAATCTTTCCTTGGAAAGCACGTGATGTAACAACTAATTAGAGAAGGACAGCTGACAAGGTTGTTATAACCGTGCTCATGGCCAGTTATCTCGTCCTATCATATGCGGACACGTGTCCAGTTTGTTACAAAAAGCATCTTTTAGAAAAGGGATAACTGTATCAATAATATTCCCTTATCCTTCGGCTATAAATACCCTCTTCATCACCACAAGGTATTCATTCACACTTCACATATTACATCAATTACCTAAAGTACTTTCTCTCTCTAGACCTGTACTTATTCTCACACCGGAGGGTGGTTAAGGGAAGACCCCCCCTTGTCCTTCCCGTAACGAGCTCACGGTGTTCTGTTTTGCAGGTTTCCGTCACCGGACTTGTTGAGTTGAGCTTATACCGTAGTGTTAGTAGTTATTTGACTCGTATACTATGGAACCAACGGTCTAGCCTATCTAGGTTTAGATCCGTTGTTCTTAAAATATTAAAACAAGAATTACGTTATTGTGTCTTTTTGCTTACCATTGTGTCTTTTTTCATCATTGTGTCTTTCTGTTTGTCATTATGTGTTTTTCGTCATTGTGTCTTTGTAAAACCCCGATCTAGGTGCCCTACATGGACATTGGATTTACTCATAAACACAGTTCTAAATATTAGAGTTAATTAAACTTTTTGTGGAATAATAAACTTGAAACATATATTATAGAATCATTCAGATCCTTCCAAATTAAACTTCTTTTATCTTTCAAATCAAAACATAAATCATAATAACATCATAACATTTTCCTCAAGATTCCAGTGTCTTCAGTCCAATGCCATGTGTCCATATCAAGTGAGCTGCCTCACCTATTCACCTGCGTGCATACTAAAAGTCAGCTATGCCGAGTGAGTTCAAGTTAATACAGGTAACATACAAGGTATTCACATACTTACATAAATACGTATCCGAAGATACATATTTTCATCCTCTTATTCATTCTTACATACATACATACATACATACAAACATACATACATACATACATACATACATACATGCGTACGTACGTACATACATACATACATACATTCTTTCTTCACAGTTACATACTTTTATTCTTTCTTTCGTACTTACATACATACATACATACCTTCATTCATACATATACGTTTTATAGAGCATTTCGCCCTATAACCTTCGCAAATATTATTAGGGTATGTTCCATACATTCACAAATATTATTAGGGCCTGTTCCCTACATTCGCAAATATTATAAGGGTCTGTTCCTTTCGTTCGTAGATATTATTAGGGTTTGTTCCCTACATTCAAAGATATCATTAGGGTCTGTTCCTTTTTTTAACCGTGCATACCTTTCTTTAAATATATAAACATACTTTTATACATAATCATTTCATTACGTACTATCATACATACATATCTCGTACTAGGCATGCTACACATTACTTTCCCTGATGATACGTGAAATATTCGAAGATGGTTCACGCACCGACAAGCATTCTTTCAAAACATTCATACCATACTATCACATCAATCATCATAGCATACACTTACCCTTTAAGATAAGTGTACTAACATTCACATTGAGTATGCACACAGCCCCGAAAACAAACAATGATGTGGAGCTAGAAACTCACCTGAACTCGGCTCCTTTCAGAGTTAATGGTAACTCCTTTCTTTAACTATGCGCGCCTAAGTATATAACAATTACACGTATCAATTAACTATCACTACCCATATCGTATTTCTAATTTAATATATCACTCAAAAAACGGGGGTCCAGGGTAGCGCCCCTGGCCGCGGGGTCTAGGGGCGGCAGCCCATGTAGGGTCCAAGGGGCAAAGCCCCTGGCTGGGTCGAGCTGCCAGGTCAGCTTGGAAAATTTTTATTTTCATTAATAGTCCTTAACACAAATTTCATTAGAATTCTTAAATGATCGTTTTATTTGCTAACTCATTCGTTATGACGAATGGGTTCTGGTTAAGCATCATTCGTTATCTCATTCGTTTTAACGAATGATTCCATTCGTTATAACGAATAGCTTGATCTGAGTCTTATAGAGATGAATGAGAGAATAACGAATGAATGAAACCATTCATGACCTCAGGATACGAATGAGAGGTTCATTCGTTATAAAGGCATGCAAGTGTATCATATAGCGAGTTGTTTGATTCGTTGTCTTAACATGGCGAATGAACGAATGACGAATACCATTCGTGAATTTTGGAAGTCTAATGAGAGGTTCATTCATTACAAGACAAGAGAATGTGTCTTATTCGCTATGACTGCTTAACGAATGATCAGTCATTCGTTATTCATAATGAATGAATATCAGGGATTATCCATTTGTTGACTCGATAGTCAAAGTCAAAATCGTCAAGAACACCAAACAGTTAACAAATACCAGATCTGCAAAAAACCTTCAAATCCTGACGAAATAATTCAAATTTGGTATCGTTCTGCTTGTAATAACCTCGCCAACAAACCCCAATCATCCAAACATCGCGTTTAAATGGTGCGTTTTGTTGAATATATATACACGGTTAAACACTTGGTTAATTCACTGTAAGGCCCCGTTACCGGTGCCCTACTTTGGACGTTGGATTTACTCATAAACATAGTTCTACAAATCAGAGTTAATTAAAACTTTACGTGGAATATAAAACTTTCATTAACATTCTTACTGATTCATAACTTATCTAAATCAAACATCCTTGTCTTTCTATTATAAAACATTAATCATAAAAAATCTTGAGTCTTCAGATGCCAGCCTCTTATTCTTACGTCATGTGTCCCACTCAAGCTAGCTGTCTCATTCTACTCACCTGCGTGCATACTAAAAGTCAGCTACACTGAATGAGTTCTAGTTAATCATATAACATACAATACATCCATACACTTACTTATATACGCACCCGAAGGTACATATACATACATAGTTCTTTAACTTTATTCATGCATTCACACAATCATACTTTCATTCTTTCCTTTATACATACATATATACATATACCTCGTCCTATTACCTTCACGGATATTATTAGGGTCTGTTCCCAACATTCGCGGATATTATTAGGGTCCGTTCCCTACATTCGCGGATATTATTAGGGTCCCTTCCCTACATTCGTGGATATTATTAGGGTCTGTTCCCTACATTCTCGGATATTATTAGGGTCCGTTCCTACATTCGCAGATATTATTAAGGTCTGCTCCCTTTCTAACCATACCTTCCATACCTTTCTATACATTCATAATTATGACTTCCATACATTCGTACATCATTTATACATCGTATATATATCAATTGTATCTTTAAACTATCCCTTGACGGTACATGCAATATTCGAAGATCGTTCATACATCGTCAAACATTCATTCATACACAAATCATATAAGACATACACTTACCAATTAAGGTAAGTGTATTAACTAATCTCATCGAGTATGCACACAGCCCCGAAAACATAACAAGGAATGGGGCTAGAAAATCACCTGGATCCTATTTCGTTCTCCGTTAATCGTTAATCCTTTCCTTAACTGAGCTCTGCTAACTGTATATTAATTACACGTATCAATACTCGTCCTAATCACATTTTTCAAGTTTAGCCAAAATGGCTAAGTCTGGTCTATTCTAATGGTCTTGTTTTTAGATTACAATTTACTTAGAATTTTTATCCTTAACCCTAATGCATTTGAATACAAGGTATTCAATTATTTAAATATTTATTTCTTTTTTGTATTCAAGTCTTTCCATGTCTACTATCATGCATATAGTATTCGGGAACATGTACGTATTCCAATCGTCCATGCGTTCGGGTCCTCAAGTGTATTATATGTTGTATACATGCGGTATATACATGTATGCAAATCTTCATAATGTAATCGAGTAGGCCATATGCATTTGAATCTTGATGTGATCGATTAAGTATGGTGTATGCAAGCAATCCAAAGTAATCGATCACATGTATGTAATCGAGTCCATGTAATCGGTTATATGCATATGTGTTCGAGTTCAGGACGTAATCGGCTTTTTATATTGTATCGAGCCTCAATGTACGTGAACATGCCTGATGTATTCAAGTCTAGGTAATGTAATCGAGTATCATTGTAATCGGGTTCCATAATGTAATCGTTTGGCTCATTGTAATGTATTAAAGTTGGACCCGTGTAATCGAGTTTATCATTTGTAATCGAGTTCTTGGATGTAATCGATCGTAAGCATGTAATCAAATATAGTGCATTGTAATCGAATGTGGCCAAATTAGCTTATTGTATTCGAGTTATCCATGAGTATTCGAATGACCTGGGCTTGCAACGTAATTGTATTCGAATTCTTGGATTCTATTCGAACGTGATGTAACCACTTGGTCCGTTTATTACCATTATCACTACATTTCTTGACTTTAATACTTTATTAAGGTTTGGTATTAACCCATAAACGTTTCCTTAACCGTTTTCGGCCAAAACTTGGCTCGAGTGACCATAAAGCTTGGACCTTTATAGTCCAAAATGTTCAAGGCTAGATCTAGGGTTTCTTATGAGCCGTTCATATCCATGGGTTCGTTAAGTTCATTTAATCACCAAGTTTGCTACTTTATGATTTATCTAGATCCGATCTACTCTATGTTTAAGTTTCATGGAAAACCGTTCATAAAAACATAACCTTTAAAGATAAAGAACGTACTTTTACTCGTTTTTAGGTTACGGTTTAGCTTGGTTATGAACAATAGTCTTGTATCTTGCTTAAATATCCAAGATCTATCAATCTTTAACTTGGTTTTTTGGTCTTGGATCTCTTCCTTAGCTCACGGCCGTATGAGAGAGTTTATATATGTGTGTTTTGAGTGTGTAGAGAATAAGATGGAGGGAAATGAGGGTTTTAGGGGTTTAGGGAGGTTTAAGGGAGTATTTATACTCTCTTAAGCCCATGGACCTAAGGCCCATCCTATCCCTTATTCTATTTTTCCTCACCTAAGTCCATATTCCTTATTATATTTAATCTTAATTAAATATTAACACATGTTTCACAACATAAATTTCCTTTATTTATTATTATAAAATTTAGGATGTTACATTCACCCATTAAACGTTATCGAATTTCAAGGAGAATCATTGCGCTTAATTCGTTTTTACCATTTATGTATAGATCTAGTAATACTATATGAGCCGAACAAGTTTTCGTTATAAAGCGTACCTTAAACGAATCGGCTTCGCAAACACGATCTAATCTTGATGTGTGTCTAGCTCGTCACGACACTCTAACACTCACAAGATCGGGTCTTTTCCTCCGGATCTTGGTTCAACATAAAGGAGGGTGTTTGTGTGTGTTTTTGAGAGTGTATGGTGGCTAAGGGAATGAATGAGGGTTTTAGGGTTTAAGGAGGTTTAAGGGGTTATATACCCTGAAGCCCATGGACGTAAGACTCATCACCATCCATTATTCCATCTTTTAACGTCCAAGCCCACCCCTAATAGTTTATTTATCTAAACTGATAAACGACACATTATTGAATAAACGAAATTTCCTTATTATTATTATTATTATCGAAAGTAGGATGTTACAATCTTTCAACTTATCATTGTGTTTATTTAAGTACTAATAACACCATTGTGTAATTATAATATGTAAATATAATGAACATACCAACAATTATCTAATACATTAAACATAATGATGAATACATATTACACAATAACCTGAAACGTAAAACACAATGATGAATACATATATGTCAATGACCTGAAACGTAAGACACAACGATGAATACATATAACACAATGACCTGAAACGCAAAATACAATGGTAACTAAATGTTACACAATAACTTGAATATAATACACACTGAACATAATACTATTTTTCTCAAATTAAGTGATTGCCACATGTTAATTCCGAATAAAAGACAATGAGTGTATTACATAGTGACTAAAACGAAATAATAAGTAGAAAGACAAATGTTAAGCACAAAGACATAATGATGTAATCTTTGTTTTAATTTTTATCATTGATATG
Organism: Bidens hawaiensis; assembly: GCF_021521415.1. NCBI lineage: Eukaryota > Viridiplantae > Streptophyta > Magnoliopsida > Asterales > Asteraceae > Bidens > Bidens hawaiensis. The sequence goes on along the minus strand of NW_027491152.1, from coordinate 1,524,916 downwards.
AGTATCAATTGAAAAACGCAATCACAAAAATCTGTAACAAAATGTATAGAAAAACCCAATTTAAAAAAATGAACAACCAAATAACACAATATAAAAAAACTTACTATTTTTTAATTTTTATATAACAATTTGATATTCATATTAAAGAGAAAAAAAGTTTGTTATTATGGTGAATTTCTTTTTTTTTTTTATAAATATCGTATAAAAAAGTTATTGACGTTTTAAAATGATGAGGGAATTGACAAGTGCCTTGTATGTGGAGAGAGAAAGTCGTCATATGTGGGTTATTACCTTAATGTCATTCTTATCAATTTTTATTCTTAAATTAATCTCCATCATCCAAATATAAGATCAACGAATTAAATTCATTCTCACTCTTCTCATTTTTGTTGTACCTTGTATTTTAACCTTGCCCTACAGCTTGATTATTGGTTAGTAATTTGGTATTATTTATTTTAAAAATATGTTTTCCTGATCATCATCTATAGATCGATTATTTACCCTGAATTTTTGGGGTTGGGCATCAGTCAAACGGTGCACATCTATGGTTCGGTCAGTCCTTTGCGGATTGGGGCCTTGACCCGGGCTTAGGTGTGTCAACAAGTACGTCTTCTAGGATTTAAATACATCGACCGAGCCGGAAAAAAAGCCCATACACCTTAACGGATAACGAAATATATAAGCTAATTTTTTTAAACGGAGATTTAAGTTATAACAATAAATATAATAAAAATACAATACGAATGTAAAACCCAAATTTTCGAAACACTAAAATTTAATATTTATGCGAGTTGTTAATACAAAATTTATTAAAGTTAATATAGTTATTTTTAGTATAAACTCGATTTTTTTAAAAATTGTATGAAAAACTTTAAATGGTGTATTGAAATTACGAAGTATATTTAAAAGAAACTATGAAGGTTGAGTATGTAAATAATAGATATAACTATGAAATAAAGAACATGGGCTATTTTTGTCATTATTTGAAACTTGATTTTGTTGTCATCTTCTCCACCAAGACTTTCCGGCAAAGTTATCAGGTTAACCTATTTTTTCGATGACTTTTAAACACCAAAATTAACGACCGATTCAACCAATTGACGATGTCATTTGACTCAAGATCTTTTGTATATCAAGCATATATATGTATAAAAAATTTCGTGCCCCCAAAACTTATGAGCCTCAGCCGAGGGTGCGATTCGCAGAACTTTTGCGCCGTCCCTGTCAACAAGCCTCGAGCTCGGTTTATTTATCATAACTCACATATTATAGTATATAATATAAATTTCATATATTAAATAATAGTTATATAAATAATAGGTTGTTTATGATCGAGTTCATCTATTAAACATGTTTATTATTTGAAAGTTTTTAAATTCAGTATGCATATTATTTAAGGTTTAAATAAAGTTTGTTAATTGTTCTAAATTATAAATTTTTAAAATAATTATTAACAAATATATTAACAATTTCAAACTATTAATTTTAAAACATATACTTTATAACGAATATATTTACAGATTAACTAATTGTTCTAAATTATCAATTTTTAAAATAATGTATAAACGTTTAAACAATGAATAATCGATCATCTGTCTGTTTCTACTCTAATTTTCATGGTTTTAGAATGGTCAAAATCATATAACTAAATTAACTATATAGGTTTTATTTCGGGTCAAATAAAAAGCTATTATATTTATTTTAAAGACATATTTTTATAAGAAAAACATATATAATCTTGTTGAATCTTAACAATCATTAGAGTTTGTGTGTAATATTGAAAGGCTATAGTTTATGTATTGACTTTTCTAAGCTATTGACATGTATACGATGTAGACATAAAAATCTTCTAACAAATATATATAATTTTAATAGATAAGATAATTTATAGTATATTTTTGGGATGACAACATGATGTTTATTACGTATGTAACTTAAATACACAAATAAATATAATACAAAATCGTAGAAACATGAAAAGACCTATAAAACATATATATTGCACAATAAATGTCGTAAAAATTCTGCAAACACATAATATATAACTTAAAGGACTTAAAATAATAAATTATATTATCAAAAAGATAACTGGAACTTATCATGTCGGTCGTCCTCACGAAGCATCATGTTAAAAAATACGTACACGTTATATAAAAATTATAATGTAATTGGATTTAGGCGAATTGACTAAGTAACTAATGTTGTCGATTGTACAAAGGAAAGTAACTAATGTAGTGTTAATATCGGTATAAAATAATATACATATACAAATTCATAATTTCAATAGGAATATCTAAAAAATATACTTTAAAATTTTAATAATTAGTATTCATCACGTTCATGTAAAACTCCGGACCCGGGTGCCCTACTTTGATGTTGGATTTACTCATTAACACAGTTCTAGATATCAGACTGAATTAAACCTTGCACGGAATAATAAAACTGCAACCATTTGTTACAAATATCTAAAACTCTTTCAAATAACATTAACACTTATCTTTCAAGTTCCAACCATAAAAACATAACATGACTCTTTCTTCTTCCGATGTTAGTCCTTATTCTTCAATGCCATGTGTCCCACATCAAGCGAGCTGTTTCATTTTACTAACATGCGTACATACTAAAAGTCAACTACACTGAGTGAGTTTAAGCTTAACAAGTCACAGGTTAGTCTTACACATTTAACATACGTATTCGTATCCGAAGATACTTATTACCTTCAACACATACTTACTTTCTTACTTCTTACATACCTTTCATTACTCTTACATATATATATATTTACTCTTATACGTTCTTACATAATTATACACTTATTCTTACATTCTTACTTATATTATAAGGGTCTGCTGCCCTAAACTTTTCACTGATATCATAGAGTCAGTCACTCAACCAGTAAACAAATATTAAAAGGGTTTGCCGCCATAACTCTTGCACCGATATCATAGAGTCGGTCACTCTACTCTTGCACATATATTATAAGGTTTTCCGCCCTAACTCTTGCACTGATATCATAGAGTCAGCCACTCTACTCTTGCACACATATTATAAGGCCCTGCCGCCCTAACTCTTGCGCCGATATCATTGAGTCGACCACTCTACTCTTGCACGTATACTATAATGGTCTTCCGCCCTAACTCTTGGCCGTATATTAGAAAGGTCTGCCACCCTGACTCTGACATTCTACTCTTTACTTGACTCTTACAAACATATACTAGTAAGAATATTAAACACACATGACAAATTGTTAAGATCATTCTTTTATTCTTGCAATAGTGATTCACACACAACCTATATATGTATATATACTTCTACTCTTACAAGTATGCACACAACTCCGAAAATATTCAAAGAGAATGGGCTATAACTCACTAGGATCCTGCTTCTTTCGGAATTGATTGTAACACCTCTCTTCAGCTGGGTTCGGCTAAATGTTTAACAGATATATGTGTTAATTAACTACTTTATATTTAAGTTTTACTCCCTAGCCTAATAACTACTTTAATTTGGTTATTGGACTAATGTTATGAATCGAATAGAGTATTCTAACGAATCAAATCGAATATTACAAACGAATCGAAATGAGTTCTTATAAGAAAATCGAATCGAGTATTACAAACGAATCGAATCGAATTCTTACAAAAGAATCGCATAGATTATTCTAAAAAATCGAATCAAGTTCTTATAAATGCGATTCAAACCGGGTTTTCCTAGTCTTTATTTATAACGTTTTCTTTCAACCCCTTATGCCCGGATTTACCAATATAACGAGTTCTAGGTCTTAACAACCTTGCCCACTTATTGCATACATGGTCCGAACGCCACCTGTTCATCCCAAGCCATCCCAAACAACTCGTTTAACACCAAGTTTATGTCTTTTTCATACCCCATAGTCCGATTCATTTGCCCACCAAAGCGTTTGGCAAACCGTCAAGAAATACATAACCTTTAAACTAAAACTTACCTCTTCGGTTTGATTCTTGCTTCAGATCTGATTCAATACATGATTCTATATGTGTTTCTTGTTGCTCGATGACGTTGGAATCAATCTTGTCCTCTTAGCTCGGATTTGAATCGGGAAAGAAATGAGAGTGTTTGTGTGTGGAGGCAAGATGGAAATGAAGGTTTAAGGTTTTAGGGAGGGTTTATATAGTATAAGCCCACGGACCCTTAAAGGCCCATAGCCATTTCCTTAACCCATCTTTTATTTCCAAGCCCACAACTTAACTTATTATTATTTAACTTAACTAAATAATAACACGTCATTTAAATAATTAACATTCTTTTATTTACTATTTTAAAGGTAGAATGCTACAGTTCACTTAAAATCTACCTATATAATAAAAGAACGGGGTTTTTTTTAACAACTTCAACTTTTATATTTAACTAGGTGTCTTTAAAGTGCCGCATGACAATTCCTAATTATTTTTTTAAAATTTTTAATTCCAAATTAAATTTAGTAACGCGCTATCATGTTCAAAGCACCCAACTGATATCTTCTAACCCTAGCAATCATCTAAACAGGTAACTATCAAACGTTGTAATTCAATTCACATATTCAATCGTCTCATCTAAATAGATTCAATAAGATTTACAGTGTCAATCGATTCACCTTTACATCACAGTTTCAACCAGGTTCAATCGATCAATCTTTGTAATTCTATTCACATGTTCAATTGATCAAACTTGTAATTCTACAACGAGCGACGAAACGAGAGTTAGAACTCGGCAAAAAGCTTCTGGAGATGAAACGATTCATATCAGTTATGGGGATTTTGGAAGCGTACCAAAAGCAAAGGTTTTTGGATCAACAACAAGAACTTGCTCATCTAGTGGCTCAATCTCCGGTACCTTAATGATCCTTTGGTTTTATATGTTTTATATATGATAAAAAAGGTTATGGTTTATATTGTTTGGTTTGGATTTATGATTCATGATTTTATATTTTGTGTATAATAGTAATAATCATAATAATAATAATAATAATAGCTAAATTTGCAATCCTGTTTGGAGTTTTTGTTTAATCTAATTGAGTAATTTTGTGGTTAGATTGTGTAGGTTTTGGGGTATTATTCAAATGATGAAATTGGGGATATTGAGAATGCATTATTTTGTGCATATTTCACTCTCCTTGATCCACTCTCAATCAAAGATCCATGCATATTTCCAGCTGATCATTTTGATTCTCTTTTATTACTTTCCTTTTCCTATTGTGTGTTGCCTATTTAGGCTTATTTCTTGTAAACATGTATTGAGAATGATGAAAAGCTTTTAATCAAAATCCTTTAGGGGATGAAGGTATATGAGGTTATACTTGTGTAGCCCTGTAAACGAAGTGACAAACATGAACAATGGCATGTTCGAGTTTGATCATTCAACATTAAATGAACATGAAAGCTTATCAAACAAATATATTTGTTCTTATTCATTCGTTAAGTAAATGAACATGTTTGTGTTCATTTGTTTAAAATCAAAACAAACATAATTGAAAAAAAGATAAACAGACATAAATGATAGAATTCGTATACTACACATGCTGGTTCATAAAGTTGCTAAAAGTAAACGAAACATATATAACTGAAATAATATTTTTTGTATAAAAATGAAAAACTGTCAGAACCAAGTTGCTAAAAGTAAACGAAACATATATAACTGAAATAATATTTTTTGTATAACAATGAAAAACTGTCAGTTTGCATTTTATAACTAACAAATTTGACTCTAAACCAACCATAACCTATGAGACATCTAGCATTATTAAAGAAACTATCTATTACTTCTTTGAATATTTGATTTGGTTGCCACTACCATTCTAATTTCAGAATCTTCTTAACCAGCGATAGTTCTTTTTGTGTATATTTGGTCATGAAAATCTAATATAAGGTCAACATAATATTTTTGACTTTAGGGAATATGTGGAGAAAAATCTACTTAATGTCACTTTATTTATGTTTGTTTATTGAACCCTGATTCTTGGTGATTGATTCTTTTAGGGTTTTCATGGCCATACAAGTTGAAGATAAATCTTTAATCTTATTATAAACTTTATTTTTCTTTTATATTTTTTCTTATTCTGTGAACCCTAACTCTCTGCGTTTTGTTGCCAGCGGGAATGCCGTGTGGATTTTTCGAGCTCTTATTCAGAGAACCCTGATTATTTACTTCTATGTCGGTATTTCAAAGCAACTATCATTTGAAACATTGACGAAATGCTTGGTTTCTTCGGATTAGGTCATCGTTCAAGCTCAACTTAAGGTAATTTCATCAAGTCTTACCTTTTGTTCTGTCAAATTGTTTTTTACTTTCTGATTTGACTTTTTTCATGTAATTAGTTGGGATTGGATAGTGAGTTAATGATCATACCCGTTTAAATTGAGATGTGGCCAATTAAAATTCATTCTCGCAACTGAAATCACTTTAAAATTTATGCAAATCTGATACAAAAAACAACACAGTTAAGTACAACAATTTCTTCAAAACTGCATATCAAGTTAAGATTTTTAGGATTATACTATAAACTTTGAGTTTTGTTTACGGAATTGCACTTTATTAATGACAAACATTACAACAATCTATAGATAAAATAAAATTACTAAGATTTAATATACCACAATTATGATTTACGAGTTGCATACTCCAACAAAAGTGAGTATTTGAAAAAGTCAAATTGAAAATACTTTTTTCAAAGTCAACTTAAATGTAAATTCAAAGCTACATATGCTTTGATTTGATATGGATACAATTATATTTCCATTTCATTTTATGGATTCAAGTTAGAAAAGGAATTGACAGATTAATTTAAGGGAAGTTTGAGAATATTTAGATTTATACTGATACGAGTTAATTACAATGGTTGTGTAATTGTGTTTTTGTTTCTATACCTACATATATTAGAGAATGTAAGCATGAATTAAACTGATTAACTATATTCTGTGTTGAACATCTCTCTATATGTATTATGATGTGTAGTAATTAAATAAACATATCTCTCTACGTAGGTGTGAAATTGTAAAAGCGGAAATTAACAAATAAGTACGGTGGTCACGCTGAATCAGATGCATTGTTACTTGATACTACATTTTCTTGAGCTATACCTTTTAAGGCCTTTCATACACATGTACCAAAAGGTATTTTTCAAACTAATACTACTGTTTTTATTTATACCAACTTATGATCATTTTTATTAAGTAACCTTTTTGATTGTTATAGGGTAATAAAATGAGGGTTGGGATGCTTACAAAAATCTTCATGAAGTTCGGGACCAAAGTTAAACTTTACTCAACTTTATTGATTACAAATACATCCTTGCATACCTCAAGCCTCACCAACGGTTACTCGGCTCTCACATAAAATAAGTTTTAATTTATCTACCCAGATGGTTTCGATCGAAGATTTAATTTGAGAGCCGTTTACGTTCTCTTTTGAGAGCTTTGACGATATGAATGCAAACATTTTTCTAGAATATCATACAATAGGTTAGTAACTATTTTATATATTATAAACATTTATTAGCATACGAATCTACTTATTAACTTTTTTTTATTAAATAAATGCTATTGGTTGCATTACTAGCTGAAAACCCATTTCTTCTATTAAAAAAAAAGTCTGAATGATGTCAAAACGACTTTAATAGTTAAAGCCGAATAGTGACTGTCACACCCCAACCTATGGCGGAAATACCGGGGCGTAAACTGATTGCTCACAGCTCTCAAGGTACTATCATGCAATACTAATAATGATAATATCTATTAATCATATACAAATAATCCAACAATGTTCAAATAGATAAAGTACAAAATTTCCATAAATAAAACAATTAAAATAAAATCTAAATTTAAATCTTGTATCTTCTTTTCTAGAATGCAACCCTATGTTTTCTTCAAAACAAGCTTGAGAATCATATCACACATTACGTGCAGATGCGTTAAAAATACAAATAGGTTTTGTTAACACTATGTTGAGTGAGTAAAACACCATATTTTGTGAATATATAATAATAAATAAAAGAGCAAACTGTGTCAAGTGAGATAAGCAATTTAACCAAATGAGCAAGTAAATATGTTGTTGGTAAGCTCGATGCCAGATGAACTGGACGATGGGTAACACGACGTGCGTATGATCATGCTAGTCTGAGAATGTGTTCGACCTCTCTGCAATGTATTCAAGTAAATCATATAAGCATATAACACATTAGGCATAAATTGTTAAACACACATGACTAATAGTTGCAAGTTGAGTAATATATAATAATAAAATATCTACGAACGCATATGTCACCAAAATAGTTAAAAATAAGTTTAAAGAAGGAGAGTGAAATACTCACCTTAGTAAATAAACAAAGGCGAGAAAGAATACGACAAAAAGCGATAAATCACGCTCTTCGGGAATTACCGACAAGAATTCTAGTTACAATAATTGAGGAAATAAATATGGATTGTATAACAAAGCTAAAACTAGATATAGGTTCAGGATTTGATGATCGTGTGTTCTTACAAAAGTTTTATTACTTTAATTTATTATCAATTTCATTGTCACTTTATTTATCAAAGGTTTATAGAAAGTAGCACATTTTATTTATATAATATTATAATTATAAATGCAACATCTCGTATCCTGTTACGGTTAATAAAATAATAATATTAATTATTATGAGTTGGTCTTGTGTTGGGTTAAATAAATGTGGGTAATGGGCTTGGACTAGTAAGGAAGAAAGAAAGCCCATGGGCTTGAGCCCATGACCCATAATATATAAACTACAATTATTCGCTAATCCATTCATTCCACCCATTCTATACACCATCCAAAACACACACTTAAGCTCTCTCTCTTTTTCTCTCTTTCTCTAGCCAAAATAACAAGAAGAAACCGAGCATCGATCTGAGGTAATGATGTTATGATCCGAGGTATATGGATCCAAACCCGCTAGATCTAGTCACAAAACGATGAACCGACACCCTCAACCGTTAAAGTCACGAGATTTGGATGGTATCGGGTATGAACCGATCAAAAGACGAGCTTAGAGGTCACCCTAGCTCGGATCCGGATCAAACGGGACGAAAAACAGTGAAACGGTGGAAAAACGGGTGAGATCTCGCTTTTCCGTAGAGATCTCGGTTTTCTGGCGATGATAGCGCCGGAACAGTAGGGAGTGTCAGAGAATGTTCCCTGATATTCTGTACCCTAACCCTAGGCGCGTGTAATGAAAGGACTGTCATTCGTTAAAGAAGAATAACGAATGAACTGCCATTCGTTATGCCCATTCGTTAAGGAAGAATAACGAATGGACCGCCATTCGTTATGCCATTCGTTAACGAAGGACTAACGAATGAACTGCCATTCGCTATGACATTCGTTAACGGAGAACTAACGAATGAACCCTCATTCGTTATGAAATACCTGTTCGTTAAGAAGAATCCCCATTCGTTAAGGAACTGTATAACAAATTAGAGTTTGAAAGAATGACAGAAAGGTCCTTGGACTTAGAATAAAATGGTTTAATTACATAGAAGCCCTTGGACTTTATTAATTAATGAAAAATACCTTAAAGGATTGATGGGTTAGCAATAAAATATTATTAAAAAATTCTAATGGAAATTGTTTTAAAAACAATTAATGAAAATAAAATTTTTCCAAGGGGTTATGCCCCTTGGACCCTGCTAGGGGCTGCCGCCCCTAGAACCTCGCTGCCAGGGGCACTGCCCCCGGACCCCTGTTCGTTAAGGATTATAATTAAACTAGAAAATCGATATGGGTAGTGATATAACTTATACGTGTAATAGTTATAAAATTAGTCGTACACAGCTAAAGAAATGAATAACCATTAACGGTGAACGTAACAGGACACTTGTGAGTTTCTAGCCCCACTTCCTTGTATGTTTTCGGGGCTGTGTGCATACTCGATGTGAATAGTTAATACATTTATCCTAAGTGGTAAGTGTATGCCTTATATGATATATGTGATAATGATTGAAATTATTAATGAATGATTGTCGGTACGTGAACGATCTTTGAATATTGCACGTATCGCTAGGAAAGGCGAGTTTTACATGAGATGTATGAATGATATATGAATGATTAAGAATATGTATGAATGTATGTAATAGAATGTAAGTGTAAAGAAGCGTAAGTAAGGTTGTATGGAAAAAAAAAGGGACCAAACCCTAATAATATTTGAGATAGAAGGGACCAGACCCTAATAATATCTGAGATAGAGAAGAAATGGACCGAACCCTAACAATATCTGAGATAGAGAAGGAAGGGACCAGACCCTAATAATATCTGAGATAGAGAAGAAAAGGACTAGAACCTACAAATATCTGAGATGGTAAAGATAGTTATGTATGTATTATGAAAGTGTGAAAAAAAAGAAAGAAAGTATATATGTACGAATGAAAGAAAGGTAACATGCTAAGTATGTAATATGTATTTTTGAATACGTATATATGTAAGTATGTGAATGTATGTATGTTGCCTGATTAACTAGAACTCACTCAGCGTAGCTGATTTTAGTATGCACGCAGGTGAGTAGAATGAGGCAGCTAGCTTGAGGAGGGCACATGGCAGAAGAATAAGAAGTTGGCGTTCGAATAACTATGATATGTTCATGAATGATGTTTTAACATGAAAGACAAAGATGTTTGTTTAAGACAAGTTTTTGTAATGTTATGAAACGTTTATTGAAAGTTTTATTTTTCGCTAAAGTTTTAATTAACTCTGATATTTGGAACTGTGTTTATGAGTAAATCCAACGTCAAAGTATGGTATCAGGATCGGGGCCTTACAATAAGTAAAATACTTAAATAAATACGTTTAAACTTTGGAAACATTATATAAAGATATTTGCTTTAAATGAGTATTTTAAAATAAAAATGCATTTTATACATTTATATGCACTTTATTATTAATAAAGATTTCTTTTAAATGAATATCGTAAATAATAGATAATAAATAATAAATAGTAATATTTATATAAAATCTGATCTTTTATAAAAACTTAAACTATAATTTTAATACGTGAATTAATAAGTTTTAAGTATCTATATTAAATTAAATTTCTTTTTTTTTAAATACTAAAACCTTTGATAATCTATTACATATACATATACATATATATATATATATATATATATATAAATCTATACATATATATGTTGCGTTTAACCAAAGTTCAGAAAAATGATCGGTTTATATGTCGGTTTTAATAGCATAACGTTTATTTAATATCTAATATTAACTATATTAAATTAATAAAACCTTTTAGATCATAAAACAATAAAAACAAAAATAAAAAAAAAAACAATCTGCCATGGCCGGGACTCAAACTCGCGCCATTGGCCGCTGATATGTAACACACCCACACGCACCAGCCAACCGGGCTAGTCTGCCTGATGATTAAGATTCAGAAACAAACATTTAAATACAGCCAGACCCTTCAACCAAAACAACAACAAACCGTAGAAAACCTAATCTCTTAAACCATTATACGATTTATCAATTAAGGCTAGGTTTAATGATTAGAGACACTAGACGAACTTAATCATATAACTTGTTACCTGTAACGACGATAAATTGAGGGTTAATTAGATCGCTAATAAGCCGACGATGCTTTTATCAAGAACAGGTCCAAGAACGACATGAAAATCCAATTAACCTTAGGGGTATTAATGGCGTTGCTAAGAGGATTGTATATGTGTGATGAATTGAGTTAAGATGATCTTGATAACATATATTAAGAAACGGGTTTATGGATGGCTCGTTTATAAGAATAATACAGATATAAATTGATTTTGTTTTCTTAATTAAAAGTGTCGGCCAGAACGTATAAGACATGAGAATAAAAAATCACAAATTGATTCCTATAATAGAACGAGAATTGTGGTTCAAGAAACATAAACGGGTTTATAGGTTGCAAAATGGGTCGGCTAAATGGGTTAACTGAATATTTGAATTATAATATATTAATATATATAGTATTTGCACTTTAGTCCCTGAAGATTGGAGGTGGAAACATAATTGGGTAAAAGTTTGAGTTTGTGTTGAAATTGAATATCTTTCAAAGTTGTTTTTAATATAAATAAATAATTATAATACCAAATGTAAATAAAATAATATTAATTCGATAGATGCAATATTTTCTTGGTATAATTTCCCGACCATAAAAGCGGGTTGGGTTATGATTAATAAATGCTAATTTTTAAAATACGAGTTGTTACAGTGACTATTCGTATTACAACTTTATTTATTTTTCATTTTTTACCTTGAATAATATATATTCCTATATTAATGTATTTTATTCAAATCTTCTATGATAACCGGGAAACTAATAAGACTTTTTTTGGGTGATTATGCAAAACAAATGGACGCATATCACCAAATACCCCCTAATGCTCGTAACGTTGTTATCATATTGCAGTTCACCAAGTTTGCTTTTTATGGTCGTAAGTATCTTTATTATTAAATTATATACATAATTACAAATTTTGTCCTTTAAAAAAAGTCAAATTACGGTTCGTGTCCTTTTTTTAGTTTCTTTGCAGGCGGTGTACTTTAAACATTTTTTTCCTACACATTATATCCTTTACGCTAACTGGGTTAGAAAAACTCAGTTAAATACCGTCACGTGAGGCGCATGTGAGGGCATTTTTGTCTTTTCGTCTGTACCTGCAAAAAAACCCCTTGAAGTCAAACAAAACCCAACCCACCCCCATCTCCCCCTTCGTCCTTTCCTCCCTTGCCTGCCACTAGGTTCCCTCTCCAGCAAGCCACCGTCGCCGTCTTCTCCGACGACGAAAACCATCTCCACTCCCACCATAAACCACCACCAACAATACCTAATCGAAGATCAACTCTCACTCTCTCACTCTCTCTCTCATCTTTCTCTCTCTGAAGACAACCACAGTCCAGCCGCCGTCATCACCAGAACACCGCTACGCCTCCACCATCGTTCAATCGCCATCATCACTGTCCATCGGAACAATACTACGCCTCCACCATCGTAATCCTTGAAGATCTGAAATTCGAAATCGCAGATCGCATATATGAAAAATTGCAGATCTGAAAAATCGAAATCGCAGATCTGAACCCTACGATGGTAGTCACAGTCGCTGTCACAGACATAAAAATCACTCATGGCTATTGACTTCTACTTCCCTAGAATCACCATCGCCGTCACAGTCAGTTTTCCGGCCACCAGTACGGCAGCAGCTACGGCGGCTTCAGCGAGGCTGTGGGCGGTAAACTGGACGGGTGGAGTTGTAGATTTGTGCTTTGTTAGGATTTCCTCCGGCGGCGGTTGTTGTGATTCCGGTGGTGGTGGTGGTGAGTCCGACGGGGGTGTTTAGGGTGGATTTTCTTAGCCTGTGATGGAGAATTGGTTGGTGAGATTGATGATGGTGATTGAAGAAGGTGTGGTTATGTTATTACTGTTATTATTATTATTAATATGTGTATATGAATTTGTTTTGAAAAGACCAATATGCCCTCACATGCGTCTCACGTGAAGGTATTTAACTGAGTTTTTCTAATCCAGTTAGCGTAAAGGACATAACGTGTAGAAAAAAATGTTTTAAGTACACCGCCTGCAAAGAAACTGAAAAAAGGACACGAACCGTAATTTGGAATTTTTAAAGGAAAAAATATGTAATTCAATTTTATGACAATTTTATATCAATTTTAATTCAACATTTATATTGTGTTTTATTTAGGTGCAACATGGGTTTGCAACAACTATTATGTGTCTAAGCTGTTTATCGATGAAGTGTAAGGCCCCGTTACCGGTTCCTCACTTTAACGTTGGATTTACACATAAACACAGTTCTGAATATTAGAGTTAATTAAAAATTTCGCGGAATAATAATAATAGTCAACCATTCATTACAAATATTCATAACTTGTCTTTTTAAAACATAAATAAAACATAGTATCAAAACATCATGACAAATCTTCAGATGTCAGTCTCTTCCAATTCCTGCCATGTGTCATGCTCAAACCAGCTGTCTCAATCTGTTAACCTGCGTGCATACTAAAAGTCAGCTACGCTGAGTGAGTTCTAGTTAATCAGACGACATACAATACATCCACATACTTACATATGCACCCGAAGGTACATACCTTCATATTTACTTACATACTTACATACTTACATACATACGTACTTTCATTCTTTCTTTCATACTTACATACATACTTTCATTCATATACGTTTTAAGGAGCATTCCGCCCTATAACCTTCGCCGATATTATTAGGGTCGGTTCCCTACATTCACCGATATTATCAGGGTCGGTTCCCTATATTGGCCGATATTATTAGGGTCGGTTCCCTACATTCGCCGATATTATTAGGGTCGGTTCCCTACATTCGCTGATATTATTAGGGTCGTTTCCCTTTTCTAACTATGCCTTCCATACCTTTCTATACATTCCTAATTATAACTTTCGTACGTTCATACATCATATATATACATATATCAACCATATCTTTAAACCATCCCTTAACAGTACATATAATATCCGAAGATCGTTCACGTACTATCAATATAACATACATACATCATTCATACATCATATGTATCAATCATATTTTAACTACCACCTGGCAGTACATGCAATATCCGAAGATCGTTCACGCACCGTCAAGCATTAATCATACATGAATCATCCAAGGCATACACTTACCACTTAAGGTAAGTGTATTAACTATCACATCGAGTATGCACACAGCCCCGAAAACATAAAAAGGAAGTGGGGCTAGAAACTCACCTGAATTCGGTTACGCTCGCCGTTAATTGTTATTCCATTCCTTAACTGAGCATGACTAACTGTTTAATCATTACACATATTAAATACGGTTATAGATCTTCTTATCATTTACTCAATTAATACTAAGCGTCTAAGCCGGTTTTACTTCATTGAACCTTTACCGGTTAGTTAATCGTTACTCGTTAACCTTTAAAGGTATCTTTCATAAATTATCAAAGTCCAAGGATTATTATGCAATTATCTCATCTTTCTCTAAGTCCGGGGATTATTATGTCATTAATTCAAACTTCTAGTTCGTTACTTTGCTCTTAACGAATCAGGTTATCAAAACGAACTGGTCCTTTGACGAATCAGTTCATATAACGAATCAGTCCACGTAACGAATTGGACTCCATAACGAATTGGTCCTTCTAATTCGTGATCTCCTTTGCAATGAATTACTATAACGAATTGGGGTTAGTTCGTTGTCTTTCTCCTTAACGAATTGGATGCGAACTAAGGCTAGTTCGTTAGGCTTTCGTTAGCAAATCACCTGACGACTTGCTTCTAATTCGTTAACTCCCCGTTAACGAATTACCTCTAGTTTGTTAACTCTTCGTTAACAAATTAGGGTTAGGTCAGAGAATGTCAGAAACATTCTCTGAACCTCGTACCACTTTCCGGTGCCGCCTCTGCCGAAAAACCAGGATTTCGCTGGAAAAGCGAGATCTCGCTTATTTCACCACCGTTTTTACCGTTTTTCGTCCCGTTTGATCCTAATCTGAGCTAGGGTAACCCCTAAGCCCATCTTTGATTCGGTTTACACCCGATTTCACCCGGATCTCGTGACTTTAATGGTTTAACGGTTTCGGCTCTTCGTTTCGCGACTAAATCTAAAGGGTTTGAGCTTATACAATAACATACTACCATACCTCGGATCGGGATTGGTTTTCCTTGGTGATTTTGGCTAGAGAGATAAGAGAAACTAGAGAAAGCTTAAGTGTGTGTTTTGGTGGTGTATGGAATATGTGTGAAATGAATGATTAAATGGGCAATTAAGGTTTATATAATTATGCATCATGGGCTTAAGCCCATGATCTTTTCCTTCATGACCCAGACATATAACCCATAACCATTTTACCCAACACTAACCCGACTCATAATAACTCATATTCTCATTTTATTAACCGAAACTAGAAAACGGAATGTTACATGAAGACATTTATGCCATTAATGTTTTTAAATAAAAGTTTAAATTCATACACTTTTTTCTATATTGGTTGTTTGTCTTGCACTACTGTTTATTTGAACTTATTTCTATATTTTACATCATTATTTAAAATATGGATTAAAAAAGGAGGTGTGCTTACTGGTGGAGATTGTCAATCCGAAGACAATGTCAACAACAAGGTAAATATTTGAAACCTTTTAACACTATATTTAGTATCTATGGTATCCAACAATCATCACATCTTTATTATAACTTTTTTTTCAAGGAATTTGTATCATTCACCGGTGAGAATAACATAACTCTAATTTCAAATGAAGACACAAACCATCAAAGTTCTCCACCATCCAATTTAAAGAAGAAATTTGGAGATATCTATGACATTGATGATGATAAGTCTAATGAAAAACAGGTTTCGTGTGACGTTTGGAGATAACAATTTCTTAATTCCAAAAAAAGGAAAAATAGATGTGTTGTCATGACTTTAAAAACAATATTTGTGTTACTTTTATTTTGAGGTTTCTGGTCATGTTTTACTGGTAAATACATTTATATTTGTGTTTTTTTTTATGTTTCATGATTGGTTGTTTGGTTGGTTTGATATTAGAGTAGTTATTTTAGTTTATGAACAAAATTTGACTTTATTTTATTTTGTACGTGGTTTCCGACAACGTTTTACGGCTAAACATATTTACGTTCTTAGTTATTATTATTATCATTGTTATTATTATTATTATTATGTTTGATCAGTTGGTTTGACATTTCACAAGTTCTAATTATTGTTTATCAATTATGCTTTACGGTTTGAAATAATAAACTTTGTTAGTTTTCTTCTCAAATTATCAAAACATTTGTTTGTTTTATATTTATTTTCTTTTTTTTCTCTTTAACTCGCGTGTTACACGGTATCTAACCTAGTAAACATAATAATTTAATTATATTTAGGTTGATGACATATTACATTGTATGTTGCACTTTTATTTATTGTAAGCTAACAAAAACAACCAAAATTGAATTTTGGCACTAAGTGTTGAAATGTATTAAAAATATGTTGTCAATCAACGGTGAAAAGGATGGTTATAATGTATTCCATTATTTTATTTTACTTATTTTTGACTAATTGTGTATGTTGCATTTTGTATAACTGATAGTACATAAAAAATCAATTGTTATTTGACTATACATTATTTATATATATATTATAAACCATTATTTGCTACACTCACACATTAACTATTATAATCAATGTTCAAATCTTCCTATATAATGTACAACTAACCATTGCACGATTATTATATACGCATTTAAAACGTAAACACTAAAAATTCTTATAATTTTATCACAATAGTTTTAAATAATTACCTTTTTAGCCTCTCTAACTTTTATTATGAATTTGGTTTATTAAAATTTTCGCATAAAGGTTTTTAGACTTATATTTTTGTAACCCCTAAACTTTAGTTTCATATATTTAATTTTTGTCCAATCAACTTTGGTAGTGAAACTTTTGCCACAAAACTTTTGCTGTACCGAATCGAACTGATGTCAAAACTTTTGTTCACGTTTATAGTATATTGTATCCTTTGATGTAAGATTTTACTTGAAGCTAATAACATAACAAAATAAATTTAATTATACGTTGCTGTTTTAAAGCGTTATAAATAAATTGTTACCGTTCGAAATGTCATTCCGTGGTTCTCTAAGCGTTGACACTGCAATTTTAGAAAAAAAAACATTATTATACAGCATATGAATGGGTACATAAAGAATATTAAACTGACTAACTATTTGAATTACTCCTCTTGTTGGAAGAGGTTGATTGAACACAATTACGCTTTTTTGAATCTGAAGACATTTGTAATATAGTATAATAATATATCTTATGAAAATGAGGAACAACATAAATGTTGACAGAAAAAAATGTATATAACGTGTTGTCTAATATAGTTGATTTAACGAAATATTTTAATATACAGAGAGTATTAAGTTTAGTCACAATTGTGGTTTGTTTCTATTGGATGTTCATAATATAATTGTAAAAACATGAAAATTATAAACATTACCCGGAAACACATAATAACATACCTTAGTCTACTGGATACGAAGAATAACGGTTAACTTCAAATGACATAGAGGATTATAAAATTCTTATGTCTAACCCTCCAACATTGTGTGTTGAACATATATGAATTGAATGTATAGAGTTAAACAGAATTCAATTTCCCATAATTATAAGAGTTTATGTGTAGTCTTGAAAGACTTATAGTTTCTGTATTGACATTATAATTGTGAATAAGTGAAATGAAATGTCATAATTATTTAAAAACTAAAAACCCCTAATATGCCGAATAAAAACTTGATATATATAAATAAGAAAATGTCACGTAATAATAAATGAGTTTAAAATTTCAATTAGATTACTCATGTTTTTTCTACTAGATCATGTAAATAAATTTTCAGATTGAGCCTCATCAGATTTTTTGTGTGTCAAGAAACAATTAAAGAGAAGGCATGGAAGTCAGGATTTGCAGTATATGTAGTTATCTTTGAAAAATTAAAAAAGAACATTAATTATATTAAAAATTAAACAAAACAGGTTCTTATTTATAGTATTAACAAAAAGGTAAATTACATTTATCCATAAGCGACACTTTTAATGAAATGTAAAGAGAAAAGCAAATTAAATACATAAATATACAAATGTAAGAATACATCTCTATTTTCCCTTGCAGCTCTATTCAACTATTAATAATGGTCTTAGACTTATAGTTGATGCATTAAAAGTAGTAAAGAAAACGTAAACTGGTTTAACTATAAGCGTGAGAAGCTTTAACCAATAGGGAAGTATGCAACCGGGATTGGTGCACCTTTTCTTCCCTTGCTCTTTGTTTCATAATTGTTATCACTGTTTTGAACTTTGCTTATTGAGCCTATGTTTTCATTTCTATTATCTACTACTTTGTTTGAACTCGAGAAGCAACTAAAGAAGCCCGATACAATAGCCATTCTCTTTCTTGAGGAAACCTGAGATACAAAGTAACTGAAATTTGTTGTGAATATTTGGTGGTTAAATAAATATTGGAAACTGAATGTGTTGTGAATGAAACAATGGCCAGTATTCTCGTATTTATAAGTGAGCTTTCGTACAGCTTCCAAATGGGACCGATAAATAATTGGTGAGTCAAAGATATTGAATAGTTAATTAAGAGAAAGTCAAACCATCTAACCTTGGCCGCCAATTAATTGTCTTTATTAAATAAACGGATAACATGTGTGGTATTTAACTTTTTCTTAATTTGGTGTTAAGGCCCTTAGTATACCTTAATGTCTAGAATGTTAGAGATGATTTGACAAAGGTTAACGAGTTACGAGTGAGACATCATTTCCTTCATGTGTTAAGGAGTGTTAAAGGCAAGATGGTAATTTTAACGGGCTTTAAAATTATATACACTCACACACATTTCTTTAAGAATTATTATAAATTTATATTGAGAGGGTGTAAGGCCCCGAATCCGGTAGCCTTACTTTTGCGTCGGATTTACTCATAAACACAGTTCTTACAAATCAGAGTTCATTAAAACTTTCGCGGAATATAAAAACTTTCATAAAACATTTCGTAACAAATCACGCCTTGTCTTAAAACATCATTTTGTCTTTCAAAATTAATGAACATTAACTTAAACGTCTTGAGTCTTCCGATGCCAGCCTCTTATTCAGTGCCACGTGTCTCCTCAAGCGAGCTGCCTCATCCTACTCACATGCGTGCATACTAAAAGTCAGCTACACTGAGTGAGTTCTAGATAATCGGACGCCACACAATACATACACATACATACATATCCGAAGATACATATCCATACTTAACCAATTACCCTTCTGTTTTACATACATACTTACTACCATACATACATACATATCTACAATCACTAACCTCAGTCTACCGAGAGTACGTTCATAGTCCGCCGTCTATACCTGTACTCAAGGTCGTGAACACGAAAAAGGTCCGCAATCCTTACCTATGTTCACCATTCATGGTACGTGCAAGGTCCGCGGTCCTTCCCTATACCATCCCACTTCCACAACACGTACAAGGTCCACAGTCCTTCCCTATGTTGCAACCTAATTCATAGCACGTACGAGGTCCGCAGTCCTCCCCTATGCTACCACAGCACGTATAAGGTCCACAGTCCTTCCCTATGCTGATGCCTATCTATAATACGTATAAGGTCCGCAGTCCTTAATTACGTTGTCGTCTATTATCTGTAACACGTATAAGGCCCACCGTCCCTATCTACGTTTACATCTATCATCTACATTACGTATAAGGCCCGCAGTCCTTAACTACGCCATCACCAGCCGAGTCTATGTCCGACAGAAGCTAGAGGAATTTGCCATCCTAACTTACTATGTCGAACGTAGAACTCACATACCATTCGTGTACCTGTATACACATACTTCACATATACAATAATTACATTATAGCATAAGAACACTCTAGGCGTTCTTTACATCCTTCATTTAACAACCATACCCCTTGTCGTTACGTGCAATATCCGAAGGTCGTTCACGCCCCGACAAGTATTCATTTGTAATATTCATACATCTTCGATATATAATATTCGTACCTTTATTTTTAACCTGACAGTACGCGCAATATCCGAAGATCATTCGCGTACCGACAAGCAATCATTCATATCCATCACATATATCACATATGGCATACACTTATCACTTAGGATAAATGTATTAACAACACATCGAGTATGCACACAGCCCCGAAAACATAACAAGGAATGGGGCTAGAAACTCACCTGAACTCTGCTTCTTCCTCCGATAGTTGTAAATCCCTTCTTTAGCTGAGCACGGCTGACTGTATAAGTTACACGTATCAATACTCGCCTGATCTAATCTGGTGGCCTAGTATTAGCTTACTTTTACTTATCGTTTTAATCTATTCTCTAATCGAACTTGACTTTAGGCGAAGTTAAACTTTAGGCGAACTTAGCTTTAGGCGAAGTTAAACCTTAGGCGAACTTAGCTTTAGGCGAAGTTAAACCTTAGGCGAAATTAGCTTTAGGCGAAGTTGTCATCAGGCGAACTTGGCTTTAGGCGAAGTTGTCATCAGGCGAACTTGGCTTTAGGCGAAGTTGTCATCAGGCGAACTTGGCTTTAGGCGAAGTTGTCATCAGGCGAACTTGGCTTTAGGCGAAGTTGTCATCAGGCGAACTTGGCTTGCAGGCGAAGTTCATCAGGCGAACTTAGCTTGCAGGCGAAGTTGTCGTCTGCAGCTACTGTTCGTTCTTAAATCCCTCGTTTCTTAACCAAATAACTCGATTTAGGTATCCACGGAATCGTCTGACCAGCGCCTACAAACCCCAACCATCAAATCGACCTAACATCGATGTTTAAAGGGTGCGAATTAGGCATATAGGTTACGGGTTCTTTTTATAAATCGATTAACCCATCAAATCATAACCATTTTCAGTAAGATTAGCTTTGTTGGATTCGTTTTTACCATACAAACTCAGATCTATCATTTCTCAAATCAAACCGAACCTATACGAACGATTTCTAACTATAAACGTACCTTGAACGAGTCGAACTACGAACCCGGTTAAGCCTTGATGTTGTTTTGGTCCGTCACAACGTTCCAGCACCAACAAGCTCGGGTTTTCGCCTTCGGATCTTGGTTCGGGTCGTGTGTGTTTTGGTGGTGTATGGAATATGTGAGAATGAGGATTAAATGGTGGTTAATGGTATTTATATTTAGGGATCATGGGCTTAAGCCCATGGACTCTCCTTCCTTCTTTCATAACCCATATCCATTACCCAACACTAGCCCGACCCATACCAACTCCTACTCTATTTATTTATTTCCCGATAACCCGAGTAAACTTTCCCTCTATTATTAATTAATATAATTAATATCATTTTGGAAATTTCGGGATGTTACAAGTCTTCCCTCCTTAAAGAGGTTTCGTCCCCGAAACCTAACTTATTCCCTATAAAAGAAAAACTTCTTATATTTACACACTTTATTGAATCGTCTTTGCTTTCTGAGTTATCCTTCTTACTCCTGACTTGTAGTCATCGAATGGTGGTCATGTGTTTTAGCTATTTAAGTAGCTCGTCCATAAGACCCTCGATGTACCAAGACTCATCTCATCCTTCCAAGGCTTCGATTAGTACTTTTAACACTATTGTCTAAAACAACCTTTCATCATAGCATAATAATCATTCATAACCAACCTCAACATATTACACGTCACTGATAAACATAAGTTTTAAACCTTAATACAAAACAAGTCCTTAAGCAAAAGTAACTTAATAAAACCATTGCATGAGCAATTATTCCTTCATCAAGTGTTCATCTCTGCAGTTTCCCCAAGTCTTTACCCTTTCACACCTCCCGCCCCTGATTCCTTGCAATCCTTAGCCATGTGGTCAGCTTTTCCGCATTTGAAGCACTTTGGACGATCAGGGCATTCTCGAGAATAATGCACACTCTTTCCACACCGATAGCACCTGTCTGTCCCAGTCTTGCATTCTCCCCGGTGCACTCGCCCACACGTCTTACATGCATCCTTGTTCCCAACCTTGGCCTTCCTCTCATCAGTTGTTGTCACCATCTCGCCAGACCGCTTAGCAGAGGTAGCCCATTTCTTCTCCTTCTTTTCCTCCACCACCACATCGTCCTCAGCTAGGTCAGCGTAAACCACTTCTGCAAGTTCAACAGCAGAGTCAAAAGTAGCAGGTTTATTTGCCCTGACTAACATGCGGACTTTTTGTGGCAATCCCCTCACATAACATTTGATTCTCTGGACCTCAGTGTCAACCATATCAGGCACCAACCTAGATAGTCGGTTGAATTCAGTAGTATACTCACGATGCGTCATCGTACCGGCCTTTAAATTCAGGAACTTCATCTCCGTCCTTTCAACCTCGGCATCTGCACAAAAATTCTTCATCACCAACTCTTTCAGATCGTCCCATCTCAACGCCTTGATCTCATCCCTAGTCTTTCTCTGCTCCACACTTTCCCACCAATACATTGCTTCTTCCTCAAATGACTGAGTAGCATACCCCACAGCTTGGTCGGGACGGCATTCGCTAATGCGGATAATCTTGTCCATAGTGGTTATCAATTGGAAGTAGCGATTGCGTCTCCCAACCCAGTCAGCTTTGGCGGGTCGCATCCTTTGAAGGACTTATAGTTGCACCCATCTTGGCCTCTTTTCCTGTCATCGACCTTCACAGACTTATCCTCACTCGAGGCCTCTCTTTCTCCTTCCCCATCCTTCCTACCATCACCACCTGCCCCTTCAGCAGTTCGTTCATGGCTTCCAGCAGATCTTTCGGGATTCAGGTTCTTCACAGCAGCAACTACAGCTTGAACAATGGCTGCTTGAACTGCAGGGCTAAGTTGAACCTCTTCGTTGTTGTTCTGGTCTCCTCCATCTGCGCTTCTTTCATCTTCGGTGTTGGAAGCTTCTTCTACCGAGGGTTGCCGGACAAGACGAGGCCTGCCACGACGTCCAGTGCAACCCCCAGTTCCAACAATTTCTCCAGCTCCAGCCATTAGTATTCTAAAAGGGAAAACACAAACGTCATCACTCTAGGAGAGTTATTTAGTACAAGGATAGCAAGGCTAACAGGTAATAACAGTGGCCAGTTGTGATTAGCTGATCACGTTACTTTCCGTGTCCTATACACTTCCCTTTATGAGTCTATTTGTGCTGGTTCTACTTAAGCAGTTAGTCAAATAAAACAATCAATTATTCCTATCCCTGACGTTCACATATCTTTTCTTTCTCATTACATATATCATTTAATCATACACTTTACCTTTACTGATCTTGCTTGAGCGATACATGGCATTCTTGAACTGGCATCTTCTTTCTTTCTCATTTTAAATCTCATTCTCTGTTCGAGTCTAAGCATGTAGGATGCTTAAATCTCTCGAACTTATGCTCTGATACCAACTTGTAAGGCCCCGAACCCGGTAGCCTTACTTTAGCGTCGGATTTACTCATAAACACAGTTCTTACAAATCAGAGTTCATTAAAACTTTCGCGGAATATAAAAACTTTCATAAAACATTTCGTAACAAATCACGCCTTGTCTTAAAACATCATTTTGTCTTTCAAAATTAACGAACATTAACTTAAACGTCTTGAGTTCCGATGCCAGCCTCTTATTCAGTGCCACGTGTCTCCTCAAGCGAGCTGCCTCATCCTACTCACCTGCGTGCATACTAAAAGTCAGCTACGCTGAGTGAGTTCTAGATAATCGGACACCACACAATACATACACATACATACATATCCGAAGATACATATCCATACTTAACCAATTACCCTTCTGTTCTACATACATACTTACCACCATACATACATACATATCTACAATCACTAACCTCAGTCTACCGAGAGTACGTTCATAGTCCGCCGTCTATACCTGTACTCAAGGTCGTGAACACGAAAAAGGTCCGCAGTCCTTACCTATGTTCACCATTCATGGTACGTGCAAGGTCCGCGGTCCTTCCCTCTACCATCCCACTTCCACAACACGTACAAGGTCCACAGTCCTTCCTTATGTTGCAACCTAATTCATAGCACGTACGAGGTCCGCAGTCCTCCCCTATGCTACCACAGCACGTATAAGGTCCACAGTCCTTCCCTATGCTGATGCCTATCTATAATACGTATAAGGTCCACAGTCCTTAACTACGTTGTCGTCTATTATCTGTAACACGTATAAGGCCCATCGTCCCTATCTACGTTTACATCTATCATCTACATTATGTATAAGGCCCGCAGTCCTTAACTACGCCATCACCAGCCGAGTCTATGTCCGACAGAAGCTAGAGGAATTTGCCATCCTAACTTACTATGTCGAACGTAGAACTCACATACCATTCGTGTACCTGTATACACATACTTCACATATACAATAATTACATTATAGCATAAGAACACTCTAGGCGTTCTTTACATCCTTCATTTAACAACCATACCCCTTGTCGTTACGTGCAATATCCGAAGATCGTTCACGCCCCGACAAGTATTCATTTGTAATATTCATACATCTTAGATATATAATATTCGTACCTTTATTTTTAACCTGACAGTACGCGCAATATCCGAAGATTGTTCGCGTACCGACATGCAATCATTCATATCCATCACATATATCACATATGGCATACACTTATCACTTAGGATAAATGTATTAACAACACATCGAGTATGCACACAGCCCCGAAAACATAACAAGGAATGGGGCTAGAAACTCACCTGAACTCTGCTTCTTCCTCCGATAGTTGTAAATCCCTTCTTTAGCTGAGCTCGGCTGACTGTATAAGTTATACGTTTCAATACTCGCCTGATCTAATCTGGTGGCCTAGTATTAGCTTACTTTTACTTATCGTTTTAATTTATTCTCTAATCGAACTTGACTTTAGGCGAAGTTAAACCTTAGGCGAACTTAGCTTTAGGCGAAGTTAAACCTTAGGCGAACTTAGCTTTAGGCAAAGTTAAACCTTAGGCGAACTTAGCTTTAGGCGAAGTTGTCATCAGGCGAACTTGGCTTTAGGCGAAGTTGTCATCAGGCGAACTTGGCTTTAGGCGAAGTTGTCATCAGGCGAACTTGGCTTTAGGCGAAGTTGTCATCAGGCGAACTTGGCTTGCAGGCGAAGTTCATCAGGCGAACTTAGCTTGCAGGCGAAGTTCATCAGGCGAACTTAGCTTGCAGGCGAAGTTGTCGTCTGCAGCTACTGTTTGTTCTTAAATCCCTCGTTTCTTAACCAAATAACTCGATTTAGGTATCCACGGAATCGTCTGACCAGCGCCTACAAACCCCAACCATCAAATTGACCTAACATCGATGTTTAAAGGGTGCGATTTAGGCATATAGGTTACGGGTTCTTTTTATCAATCGATTAACCCATCAAATCATAACCATTTTCAGTAAGATTAGCTTTGTTGGATTCGTTTTTACCATACAAACTCAGATCTATCATTTCTCAAATCAAACCGAACCTATACGAACGATTTCTAACTATAAACGTACCTTGAACGAGTCGAACTACGAACCCGGTTAAGCCTTGATGTTGTTTTGGTCCGTCACAACGTTCCAGCACCAACAAGCTCGGGTTTTCGCCTTCGGATCTTGGTTCGGGTCGTGTGTGTTTTGGTGGTGTATGGAATATGTAAGAATGAGGATTAAATGGTGGTTAATGGTATTTATATTTAGGGATCATGGGCTTAAGCCCATGGACTCTCCTTCCTTCTTTCATAACCCATATCCATTACCCAACACTAGCCCGACCCATACCAACTCCTACTCTATTTATTTATTTCCCGATAACCCGAGTAAACTTTCCCTCTATTATTAAGTAATATAATTAATATCATTTTGGAAATTTCGGGATGTTACAGAGGGGTTAAAACCATTTCCTTAAAGATAAGATGGAGTCAAAAGTGTATATTAGGTTATATGATGCCTACATGAAATTAAAGGATGAAAATGTATACCCCATAACATAACAATTGTTGAGCCACCGTAATTATTATTATTACACTATATAGCATAATTATGCTATTTATGAACACATCATTACATTTGTTCCATTTTATTCGTATGCTTCACAAGTTAACATGATTTTAACATGTTTCAGACCATATATGTGTGTGCGTTTAGGCTAAAGAGCCAATTATTATGTTTTAGAAAGTATAGAAAACCATAATGAAATGTCATGTATTGTCTAGATTTTTATATGCATTTCTTCTTAGTAATTCATATTAGGTTAATGATTCAGTTATTACTCACCCTTAACTTATTAAATAAAAATCAAGATATACAAATCTGATTTGTAATTATGATTATTTGAAGAAAGGGCACTGGATTTTTATTTCCTTCTAGATATTTAAAATGGTTTGAGGCGCCACTTATAAGGCTATTATTTGTGGATGTCATTTTACTTTCCACTTTATAGTGTCATGTTATCGTCACATCATACCACACTTCACTTCAATATTTTTCACAATTCCATGGAAATGGACACCAATTTACCACTTTCTTACTTTTTAAATAAAATAATAATATGTATATTACAACAATTTAATATAACTAATATTAATTTAATATAACTAAATTAAAACATAACTAAAAATAAAGTTACATTCATTGATAAAATTAGCAAGAAGTAAAAATCACTTAATTTAAAACGTAAAATAAGAAAAAGGAAAAAAAATAACTAAACATATTTGTTGGCAATTTGAGCTTGAAACGCCTCCAATGCTCGTTTACGCTTCTCGTTCGTGTCGTCAATGTTAGTTTGGAGGATTTTAAAGTCCTCTCTTATTGCCGCCGCCTCGTCCAGCTTCCTCACCCCCTCCATCATTTTTTCTTTCATTTTGAGTTTTCGCTCCTCAAAATCCATATAGTTGGTGTTAAATGCATCTAACTTGTTTGACAATGATTCCAATCTATCCGTCGTAAAATTCGATGACGAGTTTCCGACCGCTCGTTTGTTTTTGTCTCGCCCGTGTAACATCCTACTTTTGATGATAATAAATAATAATAGATAAAAAGGACTGTGTTTATTTAAAGGTGTGTTAATATATAATTAAGTTAAATAACATAAAAGAGTGTGGACTTGGTTAATGAATGATGGAATGAGAGATGGTGATGGGTCTTAGGTCCATGGGCTTCAGAGAGTGTAAATACTCCTTAAAACTCCCTAAAACCCTAAAATCTCTCATTCTTATCCATAAGTTTCCTTACACACTCAAAACACACACAAACACTCCATAAACCCTACGGCTCATACCCGAACCCAATGAAGGAATATTTGTGTTAGATCTTTGTTTATACAAGAAAGAACAAGTCCATTGTGTGCGTTGAAGCTAAACCATAGCCTATAACACGTCAAAAGGTACATGCTTTACGTATAAAGGTTGTGTTTTTAAGAACAGTTTGCCCTAAGACTTAGTACTAAAGCAAATCGAGTATTTTCATACCATAAAAATGTAAAATTGATGTTAAAAATGGACTTAAAATAGTGAGTATGAATAAACCCTAGATCTAGCTTAAACGAGTTTGAAATCAATAAAGGTTTGAACTTTATTGCTAAGAAAGCTAGATCTTGGTCTAGGATGGAAAGGAAAACATTTAGGAGGCTATATAACACTAAAATATGAGAATAGATGTTATAATATGTAGTGAAAATGATAATAATGGTATTAATACCCTCTAGTAGGTATATTCGAATGGAAAAATGACATTCGAATGCAAGCATTCGAACGAATGGCATTCGAATGGAAATGAAAGAATGAGGAGAAAGAAAGGCAATAAAGAAGCAAAAAGGCTTCAGGACCATTGATGTGTTGTAAAACACACTTACTTTCCTTATCGTTTTATCATGATTTAAGTACTTTCTTAGTTTAATTACTAAGTTTTATGGCTTGTTTATGCTTAATTTTACAAAGTTGATTGTTTACTTGTAGATATGAGATTTGGTGGAAAAAAAGAGTAAAATTTGAAGACTTTAGGGGCTTATTTGGTCAAGTTTTAAATCTACAAGTCAAGGTCCGACCCAAGCCCACAAATCAGAAGCCTTTCTTGCTTATTATATTAATTAAAAAAAAAAACCCTAACCCCCAGCAGAATTTCCGATCAGACAGAAGCAAAAGGAAGAAAGAAAAAAAGTTTGGCGGCTGTTCTTGGTGGCTAGTGACGGCTGGAAGAGAAAGACAACACCAAGGAAAGTTGTGTGCAGCTGCTAGGCTTCTTATACACTCATAAACACAGCATATAACACTAAGTAATTCATTCATAAACTTTGTCTTTTGTTCAAGAACCCTAAGTTGTTAAGTTTAAGTTTTTTGTTGGATTGTTTTGTAAGTAATTTGAAGTTTGACTTGTGTTTGAATGTGTCACACCCTCAAAATCCACTAACGGAGTTTTACCGTCAGAGGGTGTGAACTAACAGGATCGAAATCATTAGTTATAATCAAACCATAAAAACATTAAGTGAAAATAAGTGCGGAAGCGTATAAACATAGACCAAGTGTTGCGCCACACAGGACGACTTAAAAACCCACATAGTAACAGTTTAAAACAAGTTTGTATAATCAATAGTGTTCAAAACAATGCATGCTCCTATACCGCGCGCCCGCCTCGGCTACCCGAGAATAACAAACTAAAAGTGTCAACACGAGGATGGTGAGTTCACAAGTTTATATAAAACAAAGCGTTTAGCGTTTTGCGCTCAGCGTTTTGTGTTTAGCGTTTTTCGTTTAGCGTTTTGCGTTTACCAGATAGTGTTAAATCAATTATATATCGATAGGTAGCTAGCCTATACAACAAGTATTACTAAGTGTTCGACACCGAAGCTGACTGTTTATCATGTGCCTTGCCACCAGGTCTATCCCGACCATGGTAATGTGTTAGCCAAAATTACACCCACTCGACCTCCAGTCGAGCTTAGCGTTGGGTGAGGTTTGTCAAACCCAGTAGTACTACTCAACAGTGACTCGCTATTTTCCAATACTAAACGGTTCGATGTGTAGGACTTCAATTGTTTCGTTTGCCACTTAGCCTTTACAAGTGATATATAATCTACTAACAAAATCTAAAAGCGTTTTCGGAGTATGTTATCTCCCCCAGGTGAAAAGCGTTTAAAGAGTTTAAAAGGGGAAAGTGAAACTCACTGTTTGCGAAGAATTCCCAAAAACAAGTCACCCAAGTGATGCGGTCGCAGAAAACTCTCACTAGCGTTCTATAACAACAAGGAGATTTTCTAAGAGTCGGAACTATTATCGAGTCTCTAGACTCGGCACATAATACCTATGCACAAAATACGTTTCGTGTTTCATTTGTGACTCGTGTGTGACTTAACAAGCACATTTGCGATACGTTACTGTCAAGTGTTAATGGTGTACATATTTAGCAAATATTCCCCGCAAGGGCAATTTGGTCAAAACATAACAATTATCTAGTAACAGCACGTTTCATGTATTTTCACAAAGTTCAGCAACTAGTTTCATCAAGACATAATTTTACTTGAAAGATTACTTTATTCAACAGATCATAGCATCTCAATTAATTCACCAAAAATCATCACAAAAGCATACATGAATTAGGTTTCCAGAACATATTTTATTGTATTTTTATTCTACATATATTTCTCTAAATGATCAAAACATTACAGCAAACTCACAGCAATCAAAATCATGCGCAACAGAATATTATTTGTTATTCCCGTCACATGAAAAATCCAATTAATGCAAGACCAATTGGGTTGGGTTCTTAACTCAACAAGTTAACTTCCAGAAGTGGAACCAACCCATTTGGTCTTGTAGTTCATGAGTTATGATATTTACAAAACAACCTAACAGCAGGTCTCACAATTCATATTTGCACTTCAGTTTTGTATAATCATAAAGATTAACTTTTACTCGTCCAAAAATTACAAAATTGAACTTTATAGAAACTAGACTCAACATAGCACCCTGTAGTGTTAACAACTTCAACCAATTTCTACATTAACAATTCGTTACAGTTGTCTAAACATAACTTACAATCTGTCCAGTACCAATTTTGACCTTTAATCACATTTAAATCGTTTGACCAACCAAAACACCTTCAAATTAGACATGGTTGGACTTTCTGAAAACTAGACTCAGATTAATACCTTGTAGACTCATAATTAGCTCAGTTTTCATTTATATTCAACAAGTTACACATCTTTCAAGTTTAACAATCACTGCTGTCAAAACTCAGCAAGCATAAACAATCATCTAACATGCATCCTTAGCATACGACATAACTCATAACATGCAATACACATAATAAATCATAGAAATCAGTAGTAACCCTCTAGGGTTTACAAACAATCAATAATTCAAAGATCTTTCACCGTTTAAAAGCACATATGATCGTCAATATCAATCACTAACACATAATCAATCATCCTCTAGCAATAATCAATCATAAAACACTTAATACATGATATTCAAAAGTTAGGGTTTCATAATTATACCTTAAAAACACAGAAATAACCAAGGGAAACGTGAGAGGTGCTTAGAAACGAGTGTAGGATGCTCCGATTATGAAGAAAGAGATCAAAACGGGTGTGATATGTGTGTGTGTGTGGCTGCCGATCGCAAAGAGAGGGGAGGGGGGGGGCTGGCCGTCGGGTAGAGAGAGAGAGAGAGGGAGTGTTAGGGTTTAGGTTAATATTATTATTTATAATAACATGTTACATCTAGGTCCCTCAACTTCTACTAATTACTTTTCTAGCTTAAATTGACTTGTTTGCATCTTGAGTTAACGTTTCATACAATGTTATCACATAACACATAAGTCTAACACATAATTATCACATAATTATTGTTTTGACGTTTTTCGTTTATTCACCAATTGTTTGCGTCAACTCGTTTGCGTTTCGGTGCAATCCCGAAAGACTACACATGTAGTAATTGTCAAGCGTCATTTAAAACCTTATTTTAAATGTAATGAGATGTCCGTTATAGATCCAGTGATCTTAAGTTTGAATTGACGGAGTTTGAGTTAACGGAGTTTACCTGAAATTGACGAGTGTCACAGATTGTTCTTGATCATTGGGTGGGGTTTGTCAAACCCAGTAGTACTACTCAACAGCGACTCGCTATTTTCCAATACTAAACGGTTCGATGAGTAGGACTTCAGTTGTTTCGTTTGCCACTTAGCCTTTACAAGTGATATATAATCTACTAAAAAAATCTAAAAGCGTTTTCGGAGTATGTTATCTCCCCCAAGTGAAAAGCGTTTAAAGAGTTTAAAAGGGGAAAGTGAAACTCACTGTTTGTGAAGAATTCCCAAAAACAAGTCACCCAAGTGATGCGCGTAGCAGAAAACTCTCACTAGCGTTCTATAACAAAAAGGAGATTTTCTAAGAGTCGGAACTATTATTGAGTCTCTAGACTAGGCACATAATACCTATGCACAAAATACGTTCCGTGTTTCGTTTGTGACTCGTGTGTGACTTAACAAGCACATTTGCGATACTTTACGTGTGTGAACAACTATTTACGTGTCAAGTGTTAATGGTGTACATATTTAGCAAATATTCCCCGCAAGGGCAATTTGGTCAAAACATAACAATTATCTAGTAACAGCACGTTTCATGTATTTTCACAAAGTTCAACAACTAGTTTCATCAAGACAGAATTTTACTTGAAAGATTACTCTATTCCACAGATCATAGCATCTCAATTAATTCACCAAAAATCATCACAAAAGCATACATGAATTAGGTTTCCAGAACATATTTTATTGTATTTTTATTCTACATATATTTTTCACAATGATCAAAACATTACAGCAAACTCACAGCAATCAAAATCATGCGCAACAGAATGTTATTTGTTATTCCCGTCACATGAAAAATCCAATTAATGCAAGACCAATTGGGTTGGGTTCTTAACGCAACAAGTTAACTTCCAGAAGTGGAACCAACCCATTTGGTCTTGTAGTTCATGAGTTATGATATTTACAAAACAACCTAACAGCAGGTCTCACAATTCATATTTGCACTTCAGTTTTGTATAATCATAAAGATTAACTTTTACTCGTCCAAAAATTACAAAATTGGACTTTATAGAAACTAGACTCAACATAGCACCCTGTAGTGTTAACAACTTCAACCAATTTCTACATTAACAATTCGTTACAGTTGTCTAAACATAAATTACAATCTGTCCAGTACCAATTTTGACCTTTAATCACATTTAAATCGTTTGACCAACCAAAACACCTTCAAATTAGACATGGTTGGACTTTCTGAAAACTAGACTCAGATTAATACCTTGTAGACTCATAATTAGCTCAGTTTTCATTTATATTCAACAAGTTACACATCTTTCAAGTTTAACAATCACTGCTGTCAAAACTCAGCAAGCATAAACAATCATCTAACATGCATCCTTAGCATACGACATAACTCATAACATGCAATACACATAATAAATCATAGAAATCAGTAGTAACCCTCTAGGGTTTACAAACAATCAATAATTCAAAGATCTTTCACCGTTTAAAAGCACATATGATCGTCAATATCAATCACTAACACATAATCAATCATCCTCTAGCAATAATCAATCATAAAACACTTAATACATGATATTCAAAAGTTAGGGTTTCATAATTATACCTTAAAAACGCAGAAATAACCAAGGGAAACGTGAGAGGTGCTTAGAAACGAGTGTAGGATGCTCCGATTATGAAGAAAGAGATCAAAACGGGTGTGATATGTGTGTGTGTGTGGCTGCCGATCGCAAAGAGAGGGGAGGGGGGGGGGGGGCTGGCCGTCGGGTAGAGAGAGAGAGAGGGAGTGTTAGGGTTTAGGTTAATATTATTATTTATAATAACATGTTACATCTAGGTCCCTCAACTTCTACTAATTACTTTTCTAGCTTAAATTGACTTGTTTGCATCTTGAGTTAACGTTTCATACAATGTTATCACATAACACATAAGTCTAACACATAATTATCACATAATTATTGTTTTGACGTTTTTCGTTTATTCACCAATTGTTTGTGTCAACTCGTTTGCGTTTCGGTGCCATCCCGAAAGACTACACATGTAGTAATTGTCAAGCGTCATTTAAAACCTTATTTTAAATGTAATGAGATGTGCGTTATAGATCCAGTGATCTTAAGTTTGAATTGACGGAGTTTGAGTTAACGGAGTTAACCTGAAATTGACGAGTGTCACATCATTCCCATGTTAAAGAATTTTCGTCCCGAAAATTTGAGTCAAGTCGTGATGAGTGTCTGAAAAAGTAAGAAAAATTTTCAGTTTGTCATATCATCCCCTAATAGAAAGAAATTTCGTCTCGAAATTTAATTCATACCTCCGGTGATTTCTGACGGTTTGTCGGGTTTCGCGATTTTCTGTGTTTGGTCAACCCTTCAAAAAGGTGACGATACTTTTTCATCATTTGATCCTCGCGTTCCCACGTGAACTCCGGTCCACGTCTCGAGTTCCAACGAACCTTAACGATTAGAATCTTGCTATGCTTGAGTGTTTTGGTTTCCCAATCCAAAACTTTGACTGGTTCTTCAATGAAGCGTAATTGTTCATCAACTTGCAATTCATCCAAAGGAACTGCTTGGGTTTCGTCGGAAAGACATTTCTTCAAGTTGGATATTTGGAATACATTGTGTACGCCATTGAGTTCTGTTGGCAAGTCCAGTCGATACGCCACCGGACCAATGCGCTCAGTAATTCGGTAAGGACCAACGTATCGTGGATTGAGTTTGTTTCGCTTCCCAAAGCGAACCACACCTTTCCAAGGTGAGACTTTGAGTAATACTTGGTCGTTCACTTGAAACTCGAGAGGCTTTCGGCGCTTGTCGAAGTAACTCTTTTGACGATCTCGTGCTGCTGCCATGCGGTTTCGGATTTGAACAATCTTTTCAGAGGTTTCGAGTACCAATTCTGGACCAGTGATTTGGCTGTCACCCACCACTGCCTAGCAGAGAGGTGATCGACACTTCCATCCATACAACGCTTCAAACGGCGCTGCTTTAATGCTTGTGTGGTAGCTGTTATTATACGAAAACTCTACCAAAGGTAAGTGAGGTTCCCAACTTTTTCCAAAATCCAACACACATGCACGCAGCATGTCCTCCAAGGTCTGAATAGTGCGCTCACTTTGCCCATCCATCTGAGGATGGTATGCTGTACTCATATCCAGGCGGGTACCTAGTGCGCTTTGTAGTGACTTCCAAAAGTGCGAAGTGAAACGAGAATCTCGATCAGAAATGATTGAGACAGGCACTCCGTGTCTAGACACCACTTCTTTCATGTAGACACAAGTCAGTCTTTCCATTTTGTCCGATTCCTTAATCGCTAAGAAGTGTGCAGACTTAGTCAATCGGTCAACGATCACCCAGATGGTATCGCATCCCGTCGGTGTTTTGGGTAATCCCGTGATAAAATCCATTGAAATGTGTTCCCATTTCCACCTTGGGAGTTCTGGTTGCTGTAGCAGGCCAGATGGTTTCTGATATTCTATTTTGACTCTTGCGCAAGTCAAGCATTTGCTCACGTAGGTGGCAATGTCGGCTTTCATGTTTGGCCACCAGTAAAGTGCCTTTAAGTCATGGTACAGTTTATCTGAGCCAGGGTGGATAGAATATCGGGACTTGTGAGCATCGTCCATCACTAGAGTTCTCAACTCTCTGTATCGTGGAACCCAAATCAGGTTCTCAAAATATCAGACCCCGTCCGATTTGGTTTCGAGTTGCATGTTCATGCCCCGCATGAGTTCTGATGGAAGATTATCATCTTTCAAAGCTTCGAGTTGCGCATCGCGAATCTGATCGGGTAAGTTGGCGTGAATCGTAAGTTGCAATGCTCGCACTCGCCTGGGTTTATCGTTTTCTTTTCTGCTGAGAGCGTCGGCCACTACATTGGCCTTTCCAAGGTGGTACTTGATGGCACAATCATAATCCTTAAGCAGCTCGACCCAACGACGCTCTCATTCTGATCGTAGATATGTTGGAGACTCTTGTGGTCGGTGTAAATGGTAAACTTGGTACCGTACAAGTAATGCCTCCATATCTTAAGAGCAAACACCACAGCTCCGAGTTCCAAGTCATGGGTCGTGTAGTTCTTATCGTGAATCCGTAGTTGTCGAGAGGCATAGGCTATAACCTTCTCGAGTTGCATCAACACGCAACCAAGGCCTTGTATCGATGCGTCACAATGCACCTCAAAATTTTCTGTTCCCTCGGAAAGGGCTAGAATAGGGGCGCTACAGAGTTTGGTTTTCAACAGTTGAAAAGCGGATTCTTGCGCGTCACCCCAATTGTACTTAGTTCCTTTGTGAGTCAAAGCGGTGAGGGGTTGAGCAATCTTTGAAAATCCCTCGATAAAACGCCGGTAGTAGCCAGCCAGTCCTAGGAATTGCCGCACCTCAGTCGGGGTCTTAGGTGCTTCCCAGTTTTTGATGGCCTCTACCTTACCGGGATCGACAGGGATACCATTCTCGTTGATTACATGTCCTAAAAAGTGAACCTCGCGAAGCCAAAATTCGCATTTCGAGAGTTTAGCGTATAGTTGTTCCTTCTTCAGCAATTCCAGAATTAACCTCAAGTGCTCTTTGTGGTCAGCCTCGTCCTTGGAGTAGACGAGAATATCATCAATAAAAACAATCACAAACTTGTCGAGGTACGCCTTGCATACTCGATTCATGAGATCCATAAATACGGCTGCTGCGTTGGTTAAGCCAAAAGGCATAACCGAAAACTCGTAGTGACCATACCGAGTTCTGAAAGCCGTCTTTGAAATATCTTATTCACGCACTCTTAACTGATGGTAACCAGACCGCAGATCGATCTTCGAGTAGTAACTCGATCCTTGAAGTTGGTCAAACAGATCGTCAATTCGGGGTAAGGGATAACGATTCTTAATCGTCACCTTGTTTAACACCCGGTAATCGATACACATGCGAAAAGTCCCGTCCTTC
Source organism: Bidens hawaiensis (assembly GCF_021521415.1). Classification (NCBI taxonomy): domain Eukaryota; kingdom Viridiplantae; phylum Streptophyta; class Magnoliopsida; order Asterales; family Asteraceae; genus Bidens; species Bidens hawaiensis. The sequence continues at coordinate 1,488,428 of NW_027491152.1, read as the reverse complement.
TTTCGAACAAATAAGACAGGGGCTCCCCATGGCGATGAGCTAGGTCGGATAAAACCTTTATCCAACAAATCTTGCAACTGAGTGGACAACTCCTGAAGCTCCGCCGGTGCGAGCCAATACAGGGCTCGTGCTATGGGCGCTGCACCGGGGGTCAATTCGATTTGGAATTCGACTTGTCGAATAGGAGGGAGTCCAGGCAAATCCTCCGGAAAAACTTTCGGAAAATCTCGCACAATCGGTATATCTTCGATTCGCTTCTCCTTCGTGGTTTTCTCGACAATATGCGCTAAAATTGCCGGATGACCCTTTCGTAGATACTTCTGCACCTTCATGAGGGTGATGACGCTGGTGGTCATGCCGCGCTTCTCGCCCTGAACCAAAATGTTCTCCCCGGAAGGGGTAGTGATGTGGATTATCTTGTCGTGACATATAATCTCCGCTCGGTTCTCAGATAACCAGTTCATGCCGACAACAACATCGAAACTACCAAGCGTAAAAGGTATAAGGTCGATATCAAAAATATGACCTGACAGTTTCAACTTACATCCCGCAAGTACATGAGTCGTTTCTATAGACTTACCGTCCGCTAATTCAACAGGAAACTTAGCATCTAACGGGGTTGGAATTAAGTCTAAGAGTTTACTAAAGGCTTTCGACACAAAACTCCTATCAGCTCCAGTGTCAAACAATACAGAAGCAAAACAGTTGTTCATAGGAAACTTACCAGTCACCACATACGGATCGCTGCGGGCTTGACCCGACCCAATGACGAAAGCTCTTCCTTTACCACTGCTTCCGCCACCGCTGCTACCTTCATTGTTCTCGTTCTGTTTTAGTTTGGGACAATCCTTCCTGAAATGACCCTCTTGACCGCACTCGAAACACCCTTTAGTCGTCATAGGTGGTTTAGGAGCACTCTTTGCCGCTAGGTCTCCCCTACATTCCTTGGCCTGATGACCCATTTTTCCGCATCTCAAACACTTGACACGGTCACACGGGCCAGCATGATGATAGTTGTACCTGTTGCATTTCGGGTGTTTCCCAGCATAGCCGCTCGAACCCTGCCCGCTACCGTTGTTGTTATTGCTGTGGCCCTGATTATTGAAGCTCCGAGTGAGTTCGGGCTTACGGTAGTGTTGTTGCTGTGGGGGGTTGGAGGATGAGTACCTGACGTTGTCGAACTTCCTCTTTCCATTACTCGGGTTGTTGTTGCTGTGGTCAGTGCTCGGGTTGTCACGGCCTTTAGCGGTCGAACCTCTAGGTGGTAACGCACCTTGGGTCACTGCTTGATCCGTCAGTTTGTGAGCTAACCGGATCGCTTGTTGAATCGTGGCTGGTCTGGAAGACGTCACCATGCCCTGAATTTGCGGTGCTAACCCATCAATATACATCTCAATCCTCTTACTCGGCGGGTCTACCATCCGTGGACACATCACAGCTAACTCGTGAGAACGAGTGGTGTAGGCTTCAATTTCGGAACCCACCATCTTCAACGACCAAAACTCGGATTCCAACTTTGCAATCTCCTCTCTAGGACAATACTCTTCCCGCATCATATTCTTGAACTCATCCCAGTTCATAGCGTTTGCCAATTCTAATCTCAGAATTTGCACATTTGAATTCCACCAAGTGCGAGCAGAATCTTCCAGTGTTCCAGCAACAAATTTGACCCTACTGGCAGGTGGACAGTTACACATCTCAAACGCTGATTCGGCCTTCTCAGCCCAACGCAGGAAGCCTATAGCTCCCTCAGTGCCCTTAAACAAAATGGGCATGCAATCCAGGTAGTTCTTGAAAGTACACGTTCGAGTCGGACCTCCAGCTTGATTCTGGACATGTGCGGCTAGAGCGGCCGCCGCGTGGTCTTTCAGCAGGGTTTGGAGTTCTGCTGCAGTCAAGATGATGTTACCGCGACCGTGTCCAGCGTTTCTTCCAGCCATCTCCTAGAATCATAGCATAAAATGTCAGACATGAATTTTCGGTTTCATATGCAACACACCATAAATGTAATAAAAATATAGGTAAGAAAGAAATAAAAGGAACAAACATCACATCTCAACCATATATTAATCCAAATAATAATTCATGATTAAAACCATTGTATTCGCTACAAAGTATTTAAAATCATAGAAAATAATAGTTTGGATGGAGACAACCCCTCCATTTAGGTGTTATCATCCTTAGATGTCATCGTCTGAGGACACCTCGGAGTGTGCCTCCTCCTCAGCCAGTTCTTCCTCCGTTTCCTCTTCGGGTTCCTCCTCGGGATCTTCCTCGGGATCCTCCTCAGGCTCCTCTTCGGGATCTTCTTCGGGTTCCTCTTCAGGCTCTGCCTCAGGTTCGGCTGCGTTCTGAGCAACTTGCATTTGTAAGACGTCGCAACGCTCTAAAACAATTTCGGTTCGGGTCCTTGCCTCTTGGAGTTGCTCTTGCAAGTCTATCATCTCGGCTTGCATTTTTCTCATAATCTTCATCTGTTGATCACTAGCCTCTTGCATTTTCTTCATCGCCGCTGTCAGGCGGGAAATTTCCTCTTTAGTTTCGGTTCCATCCTTTAACAGTCCGGAAACGTTCGCTCTCGTATAGCGCATATAACCAACATCACGCTCCAAACAAGAAACAACAGCTACGAGCACATGCTCTACAGGTTCGGTTATGGGTGGTAGGGTGTTGGGGTAAGCAGGACGACTCGGGTGAGGTAGTGGGGGAACTTGTTCGCGATAGACCATACGCCTGATCATATTCGGGTACCAATCCCAGCTAACTTCGCCTTCGTACATGCCTCCGGATAAGCGATACCTCTTCGGTGCAGGGGCTTCTAGTTCCGGGACTACTCGGGGTGGTGATGAGGTAGATAACTGAGGTTCCTTCCCATGAGCATGAGTCATCTGTTCGGATGTTGATGATGGTAGCGTCGACATCCCTACAGGTAAGTCGTGTTTGCGCGCGCATGAGTGAATAAGGTAAAGAGATAGAGATAACGAAAGACAACACAAACTATATATGCAGTGTGTATAATTATAACTAATGGGTCGTTGCGGTTATAGTCTAGTATGCATGCAATTTCTAGTTCGCTATAACCAATGGCTTTGATACCAATCTGTCACACCCTCAAAATCCACTAACGGAGTTTTACCGTCAGAGGGTGTGAACCAACAGGATCGGAATCATTAGTTATAATCAAACCATAAAAACATTAAGTGAAAATAAGTGCGGAAGCGTAAAAACATAAACCAAGTGTTGCGCCACACAGAACGACTTAAAAACCCACATAGTAACAGTTTAAAACAAGTTTGCATAATCAATAGTGTTCAAAACAATGCATGCTCCTATACCGCGCGCCCGCCTCGGCTACCTGAGAATAACATACTAAAAGTATCAACACGAGGTTGGTGAGTTCACAAGTTTATATAAAACAAAGCGTTTAGCGTTTTGCATTCAGCGTTTTGCGTTTAGCGTTTTGCGTTTACCAGATAGTGTTAAATCAATTATATATCGATAGGTAGCTAGCCTATACAACAAGTATTACTAAGTGTTCGACACCGAAGCTGACTGTTTATCATGTGCCTTGCCACCAGGTCTATCCCGACCATGGTAATGTGTTAGCCAAAATTACACCCACTCGACCTCCAGTCGAGCTTAGCGTTGGGTGGGGTTTGTCAAACCCAGTAGTACTACTCAACAGCGACTCGCTATTTTCCAATACTAAACGGTTCGATGAGTAGGACTTCAGTTGTTTCGTTTGCCACTTAGCCTTTACAAGTGATATATAATCTACTAAAAAAATCTAAAAGCGTTTTCGGAGTATGTTATCTCCCCCAAGTGAAAAGCGTTTAAAGAGTTTAAAAGGGGAAAGTGAAACTCACTGTTTGTGAAGAATTCCCAAAAACAAGTCACCCAAGTGATGCGCGTAGCAGAAAACTCTCACTAGCGTTCTATAACAACAAGGAGATTTTCTAAGAGTCGGAACTATTATTGAGTCTCTAGACTAGGCACATAATACCTATGCACAAAATACGTTCCGTGTTTCGTTTGTGACTCGTGTGTGACTTAACAAGCACATTTGCGATACTTTACGTGTGTGAACAACTATTTACGTGTCAAGTGTTAATGGTGTACATATTTAGCAAATATTCCCCGCAAGGGCAATTTGGTCAAAACATAACAATTATCTAGTAACAGCACGTTTCATGTATTTTCACAAAGTTCAACAACTAGTTTCATCAAGACAGAATTTTACTTGAAAGATTACTCTATTCCACAGATCATAGCATCTCAATTAATTCACCAAAAATCATCACAAAAGCATACATGAATTAGGTTTCCAGAACATATTTTATTGTATTTTTATTCTACATATATTTTTCACAATGATCAAAACATTACAGCAAACTCACAGCAATCAAAATCATGCGCAACAGAATGTTATTTGTTATTCCCGTCACATGAAAAATCCAATTAATGCAAGACCAATTGGGTTGGGTTCTTAACTCAACAAGTTAACTTCCAGAAGTGGAACCAACCCATTTGGTCTTGTAGTTCATGAGTTATGATATTTACAAAACAACCTAACAGCAGGTCTCACAATTCATATTTGCACTTCAGTTTTGTATAATCATAAAGATTAACTTTTACTCGTCCAAAAATTACAAAATTAGACTTTATAGAAACTAGACTCAACATAGCACCCTGTAGTGTTAACAACTTCAACCAATTTCTACATTAACAATTCGTTACAGTTGTCTAAACATAAATTACAATCTGTCCAGTACCAATTTTGACCTTTAATCACATTTAAATCGTTTGACCAACCAAAACACCTTCAAATTAGACATGGTTGGACTTTCTGAAAACTAGACTCAGATTAATACCTTGTAGACTCATAATTAGCTCAGTTTTCATTTATATTCAACAAGTTACACATCTTTCAAGTTTAACAATCACTGCTGTCAAAACTCAGCAAGCATAAACAATCATCTAACATGCATCCTTAGCATACGACATAACTCATAACATGCAATACACATAATAAATCATAGAAATCAGTAGTAACCCTCTAGGGTTTACAAACAATCAATAATTCAAAGATCTTTCACCGTTTAAAAGCACATATGATCGTCAATATCAATCACTAACACATAATCAATCATCCTCTAGCAATAATCAATCATAAAACACTTAATACATGATATTCAAAAGTTAGGGTTTCATAATTATACCTTAAAAACACAGAAATAACCAAGGGAAACGTGAGAGGTGCTTAGAAACGAGTGTAGGATGCTCCGATTATGAAGAAAGAGATCAAAACGGGTGTGATATGTGTGTGTGTGTGGCTGCCGATCGCAAAGAGAGGGGAGGGGGGGGGGGCTGGCCGTCGGGTAGAGAGAGAGAGAGGGAGTGTTAGGGTTTAGGTTAATATTATTATTTATAATAACATGTTACATCTAGGTCCCTCAACTTCTACTAATTACTTTTCTAGCTTAAATTGACTTGTTTGCATCTTGAGTTAACGTTTCATACAATGTTATCACATAACACATAAGTCTAACACATAATTATCACATAATTATTGTTTTGACGTTTTTCGTTTATTCACCAATTGTTTGCGTCAACTCGTTTGCGTTTCGGTGCAATCCCGAAAGACTACACATGTAGTAATTGTCAAGCGTCATTTAAAACCTTATTTTAAATGTAATGAGATGTCCGTTATAGATCCAGTGATCTTAAGTTTGAATTGACGGAGTTTGAGTTAACGGAGTTTACCTGAAATTGACGAGTGTCACAGATTGTTCTTGATCATTGAATGAGTTTTATTATGTTTATGTTTTTACCTGAAATTGACGAGTGTCGCAGATTGTTCCCTTATTATACCTTCAATAGGGTTCTTACCTAGTTAGAAGTTTTTACCAGTGATAAAACTTATTTTCACAGTTTCGTCTAGTTTTCTTAATTTAAGTCTTTTAAGTTAAAGTAAGTTAGGTTAAATAGTTAATAATATAAAAATCATTTTAAATAATATATTATTCTTAGGTGAGTCTTATGTAGGGTTAAGTATTAAATTCGTTTTCACGTGTCCTTGTGTTCGATACTCGGACTTCCTTAGTGCTATACTATTAGTGATCGGTACACTTGCCGGTTTTGTGTGGTTTCTTTAGGATTTTCGTATAATAAATTTAAGGCTTAGTTGTGAGAGCATCATTATACACGCATCAAGTTTTTGGCGCCGTTGTCGGGGACACGGTTAGAGGCGTATTAAGAACGACTCGAGTTAGGACTTACCTTGTTTACTACTTGTTTTTCTTATTTGTTTTGCATGTTAGTTTAAAATAGTTTAGCTAATTTAAGTTTACTTTGTTTATTTTAATTGATGTATGCGACGTACTCGATCTCTAGGACCACCAGAAACCGAAGGATTTTCCGAACCAGAGAGACAGATTCGTGAGAGACGTCGTACAAAACCGTCTTCCAGTTCATCTACGTCCGTCGGTGATACATTCTCTTCTCCTACTTTTTCTGAACCCGTCATTAGGGATAGGATTATGGGCGACGCGAATCCACCACCAAGGAGGACAGTTGCAGACCGGGCCCGTCCGGTCGACGCTGGCGCAAGATCCAGCATTGCTTCACTTGCCATCGGAGTTCTCACGACTTGGCAGATTCCATCTAATATTCTGAACACGATTGCTCATTCTGCTCAATTTTCTGGGTTGCTCCATGAGAACCCACATGCGCATCTCACTCGTATTACACGTATCTGCGACACTTTTCATCTTGCCGGCGTATCCGAAGACGCCATCAAACTCCGCATCTTTCCGTTCTCACTCGTTGATCATGCGAGTCTGTGGCTTGAGTCCCTCCCACAGGGATCCATTCCTACTTGGGCTGCCATGCAGACCCAATTTCTTGAAAAGTACGATCCTCTGGCTAAGGCCGCTCGTTTGCGTAACCAGGTCCATTCTTTTCAGATGGAGGACACCGAGAGCTTCTACGAGGCGTGGGAGAGATTCAAAAATCTACTTGCTTTATGTCCGAACCACGGCCTACAAGACTGGGCAGTTGTTGAGAAGTTCTATAACGGAGTGACATACGCGACTCAGAGTATGCTCGACACGGCTGCAGGAGGTAACTTATTGACGACGAAGGATACAGATGAGTGCATTGATCTGTTTAACGAGTTAACCATGAGTGGATACCAGCGACCACCAGCTAATAGTACCAAAATCATCGACTCCTTATCACGCGGCATGCATTCGGTCGACACGAGCACCGCACTTGCGGCACAGGTTGAGGCGTTGGCAAAGATCGTGAAGGACCTGCAGGTGAAAAGTAAGTTATGCAAGATCTGTAGATGGGGGCATGATACCATTCAGTGCCCCGTAGGTTTCCCGGAGGAAGCAGTCGACTTTGTTAATAATCCAAACCAAAATCAAAACTCTTTCAATTCTTCTAATTCGGGGTGGAGGGGTAACCAAAATTCCAACTGGAGGAACGGAAATCAGTCTGGCTTCCAGCAACGTCAGAGCCTATTCCAGGATTCCGGTGAGGGAACGTGTAGTGGGGAGAAGAAGCCCACGTTAGAGGAGATGATGGCATAGCAGACACAGATGTTGTCGCAGCTTATGACTCGAGAGGACTCCCGTCACAAAAAGACTCAAGAAAAATTTTGGGAGCACGAGTCATTCATGAGAAATCAAGGAGCATCAATTCAAAATCTTGAGTGTCAGATGGGAGAGATAGCAATTCGTTTGAATGAAAGGTCGCCCGGTACACTTCCAAGTAATACCGAACAAAATCCGAAGGCATTCGCGAAGGCTGTGATGACGAGAAGCGGTGCAGGGGCACGTAGCGAGCCCGTGATTCAGGAAGCAACGAGAGGAGTCGTTAACGAACCTGTGGTAGATGTAGAGGAGCAGGTAGACGAGGAAATTCAGTTGGAGTCTCCACCGGCCAAGGTGCATCAGACGCACAGCCCAGGAAGTACAACACAGGCCGAGAACCAGCCACTACCCAGCACACCACCGAGAGTCCACAAACCTAGACTCCCATATCCCGGGAGAGTCCGTAGGGATAGAGATGAGGAGCGGAACTCCAAATTTCTTGATCTTATGAAGCAACTTCATCTTAATATTCCATTCCTTGAGGCACTTACGCAAATGCCCAAATACGCAAAGTTCCTGAAGGATATTCTTTCGAACAAAGAGAAGTTAGCCGAAGTCTTTTTCATTCCTCTGAGTGCTGGTTGCTCTGCAGTCTTGCAAAGAAAGTTACCAGAAAAGATGTCTGATCCTGGGAGTTTCACGATTCCCTACATCTTGAGTGATAATACGGTTGTTCATGCGCTGGCAGATCTTGGTGCCAGTATTAATCTCATTCCGTATTCCGTGTATCGCAAGTTGGGTCTAGAAGAACCGAGGCCTACTCGTATGAGTATCCAGCTTGCTGATCGTTCTGTGAAATACCCCTGAGGGGTGGTCGAGAACATGCTTGTTCATGTCGACAAGTTCATCTTCCTGGTGGACTTTGTCATCCTGGATATGAACGATGACGATAGTGACCCACTTATCTTGGGCTAAACATTCCTTGCCACTGCACAGGCGTTGATAGATGTCTGCGAGAGTAAATTAATCTTAAGAGTTGGGGATGAGAACATCACCTTTAACGTTCGACAGTCACTGAAACACCCCAAGTCTATGATGACTCCTTATACTTCATTGATACCATCATGGAGCATGTCGTGGAGTTTCTCAGCGAAATCTGTGGAGGATCTGCCTCCGACACCCAGATTCTAGATAGGGAGATTCCGGAGATTGAAATGGTTGTCGTAACCAATCACCCCTTAGATGACGACACCGAGTCGCGTATCCCTGAATCTGGCGTGTCTGCTGAGATCGTACGAGACAATCCGATGGACCGACCTTCGGTCGAGAGTCCTCCTTCTTCATTAGAGCTTAAGGATTTGCCTTCCCACCTTGAGTATGCGTTTCTAGATGAGGAGAGGAAGCTGTCGGTTATCATTGCATCTGCTTTGATGAAGCTCGAGAAGGAGAAGTTGTTGAAGGTGCTATGAGAGCACAAGGAGGCTATTGCATGGAAGATTATCGACATCAAGGGTATCAACCCTTCGTTTTACACTCATAAAATCCTCATAGAGGAAAATTTCAAAACTGTCGTTCGGCCGCAGCGGCGGCTTAATCTGAAAATGCAAGAGGTTGTAAAGAAGTATATCATTAAACTCCTTGATGCGGGGATCATTTTCCCATTTCTGATAGTTCTTGGGTGAGTCCAGTCCAAGTGGCTCTAAAAAGGGTGGCATGACTGTCGTCACCAATGAGAGGAACGAGCTTATTCCTACCAGGACTGTGACGGGATGGCGAGTCTACATCGACTATCGCAGACTAAATGATGCCACCAGGAAAGACCACTTTCCTTTACCCTTCATTGATCAAATGTTGTATAGCAGGTCAGCAGTACTATTGCTTCTTAGATGGTTTCTTCGGGCAATTCCAGGTTCCTATAGCTCCCGACGACCAGGAGAAAACCACTTTCACTTGCCCTTATGAAACGTTTGCCTACAAACGTATGCCGTTCAGACTGTGTAACGCTCCGGCCACATTCCAAAGGTTTATGGTGACCATTGTCCATGATATGATTGAGGACTCCATGGAGGTGTTCATGGAAAATTTTTCCGTATTTTGGAGTTCCTTCGATCATTGTTTATCAAATATCGAGAGGATGATGTCCCGCTGCGTTTACACCAACCTAGTCCTTATCTGGGAGAAGTGTCATTTCATGGTTCGCGAGGGCATTGTTCTGGGTCATCGGATCTCAAGTGCGGGGATAGAGGTTGACCGCGCAAAGATCGAGACCATTTCTAATCTTCCCCCACCCACTTCTGTGAGATCCATTCTTAACTATCTAGGTCATGCCGGGTTCTACCGCCGGTTCATCAAAGATTTTTCTAAAATCGCGAGACCCATGACCAAACTTTTGGAGAAGGATGCTCCATTTGTTTTTTCTGAGCAGTGTATCGAGGCGTTTGATCTTCTAAAAGACAAACTCGTTAACGCCCCGATCATGGTTGCTCCCGACTGGTCGTTACCATTCGAGTTGATGTATGATGCGAGCGACTTCACAGTCGGAGCGGTTCTTGGACAATGGAAGGATAAACACTTCCATCCGATCTACTATGCTAGCCGGACCTTAAATGGCGCACAGGAAAGCTATACCACTACCGAAAAAGAGCTTTTAGCTGTGGTGTTCGCTTTCGACAAATTTAGGTCCTATCTGGTTCTGTCAAAGACGATTGTTTACACGGATCTTGCTGCTATTCGATATCTCTTCAGCAAGCAGGATGCTAAGCCTCGTCTTATCCGATGGATCCTGTTGCTTCAAGAATTTAATATAGAGATCCGTGAAAAAACGGGGGCCGAGAATGTGGCCGCCGATCATCTTTCACGTCTTGAGGGAGTTGATTTAGGAGATTCGGGGGTCAGGATCGACGATCGTTTTCCGACGGAGAGTCTGATGTTTGTTGCTGCACAAGAGGAAGGTTTTCCATGGTTTGGTGATTTTGCGAACTATCTTGCTTATGGATACCTCCCGAAGATGCCTTACCAGCAAAAGAAGAAATTCTTTGCTGACATCAAATTTTACCTTTGGGACGACCCATATCTTTTTCGCATTGGTGCTGATCAGCTTATTAGGAGGTGTGTAGATGTCAAGGAAGGATGGCAAATTCTGAGCCATTGTCATGTGGGACCGACAAGTGGTCACCACGGTGTAAGTTCTACGGCGAAGAAAGTCTTTGATTCTGGTTTTTACTGGTCGTCTATCTTTAAGGATGCTCACCTGTTCATTATGAGTTGTGATTGTTGCCAACGTGCCGGAAAAATTTCTTCGCTAAACGAAATGCCCCAGAATGCTATTCAAGTTTGTGAGGTTTTTGATATTTGGGGTATTGATTTCATGGGACCGTTTCCGTATTCGCGTGGAAACAAGTACATACACGTGGCCGTCGATTAAGTGTCAAAGTGGGTTGAGGCCAAAGCTCTACCCAAGAATGATGCCCGAGTAGTAGTTCGTTTTCTAAAAAGTCTATTTGCTCGTTTTGGAGTCCCGAAAGTCTTTATCAGTGATCGAGGTACTCATTTTTGCAACTCGCAGATGGATAAGGCGTTGCAGCGCTATGGGGTCACCCAACGGCTTACGACCGCCTACCACCCACAGACTAGTGGGCAAGTAGAAGTGAGTAATCGGGGAATCAAACGTATTCTCGAGAAAACGGTTGGTTCAAATCGTCGGGATTGGTCCGACAAATTAGATGACGCTCTGTGGGCATTCCGTATAGCCTACAAGACTCCGACTGGTTCAACACCATTTCGGATGATTTATGGGAAGGCCTGTCATCTTCCTGTTGAGTTGGAACACTGCGCTTCATGGGCCCTTCAAAGGGTTAATCTTGATTTATCCGCCGCAAAGGGTAATCGTTTCCATCATTTACACGAGTTAGAGGAGCTCCGGGATCATGCTTATGCACAATCATTTAGGTATAAGGAGCATACGAAGGAACTGCATGATAGAAAGTTGAAGGGTAAAAAGCAGTTCATGTGTGGGGATAAGGTCTTACTGTATAACTCCCGGTTGAGGTTATCCCGGGAAAGTTAAAATCCCGATGGTCGGGTCCGTTCACGGTCACTGAGGTATTCCCGTATGGCACCATTGAGATACAAGATCAAAACGGGAAGTTTAAGGTGAACGGCCATAGATTGAAGCACTACATAGGAGAGACGATAACTGATCAGACACTCGAGGTGTTCTACCTTGATTCACTCACCGAAGCGTAAACGTGATGGATGCACCATTCGGGAGACAACCCGAGTTGTGGAGTTTGTATTATGATTTTCTTTATTATCTATTTTTATTTGTCTTATTTTTGTTATTTATAAAAACATAAAAATAAAAAAAATATATTTAATAAAAATCAAAAAAATTAAAAAATCAAAAACACAAAAATATGTTTATTTCTTATATTTTTGTTTTCTGTTTTGTACGCCGCTACATGCGAGCGAGTTTGAGTTATTGCAGGTAATATTATGCGCCTGATAGCTCTAATGGCGTTTTGGAACTGGTTCACCCGAGGTTGCGGCCGCGAATGGAATGCTATACGGTCGTTTGATTGATACACACTGATGAAGAATCTGCATCTAAACCAGGGGAGTAACCCGTTCTCTATTTTACTTTTTGCTATTTTTTGTTTTAATTTTAGTATAAGTTTTATTTATATTTATTTTATTTCTTTTCCTTGTTCTCATCTAGGACGATTTCGTTCTAAGTGTGGGGATGAGAATTTATTTTACTTAGTTGTAGAAAAAAAATTATTATTAAAAAGGTTAGAAAAAAAGTTTGAAAAAAAAGTATTTAAAAAAAAATTGTCCCTTGAAAATTGTTTTTTGTTCTACGTTAAGCCGGAGATAATATTATTACCAATGTGCTAACGAACTCTCGGAAATTTTGAAATATATAATATAGTAATAAAAGGGATGGTTTGCATATCTGATTTGGGATGTGTCGGTAGGCCCAACTAGCTTTGATAGTCCTCTTTAGCATGTTTTTATATATATAATAATTTAAAAACGGTGAAACCGAATTTCGATGCTTAGGGAGGATTACCATAATCTGAAAACTTTGAGATGGTAAGAATTAAATGCACTCAAATCAGCACACACCACATGTCCATCTTTTACGAGCTTAGAAATAATTATATATTGTATTATCCAAAGTTGTTCAAGACAAACAAAATGCTTATGAAGAAAGTTATGTATTGTAAAATGCCAAATGAGCATTATTTAAAGTTAGAAAAAGAGGCCAATGATGCACATACTAGACGGGACTTAGAGTTTACGTGTTATCTTGGGGATGGTGACTCTAAGGATACACTATTGGGGCTCGAAGGTTCTTAGTCAATAAATAAAAATTAGGAATTTATAGGACAAAGTACAATAATATTTAGGAATAGCTCGTACGACCTCCACATGACCATTCATCCATCCAAATTTCACCGAGTGCATCTAATTAGTACCATCAACGAGTCCTTGACTTATGGTGATTTGTCGAACCAGTTTGCTTCGACTCTAGTTTCTTCTAGCTCTCTTTGTCTGAGATGGGGTAGGTGTAGCCTTAATTTTTGGACTAAAAATGTTTAATGCAAAAGGGGGGCTTGATTGGCTGGTGGCTGGGTTTAAGTGGACAACAATATTGGCAATCGCGGTCAATATGCCAGGCTGTTTCTTGTGCTTTGAAAATGATAATAATCTAAGAGTTTGTTGTTGTTTTTCAATTGGTTATGATCCTGTGTAGAATACTTTTTCAGGGACGAAAAAGACTTAAGTGTGATGTTTGATGTGTTGTAAAACACACTTACTTTACTTATCATTTTATCATGATTTAAGTACTTTCTTAGTTTAATTATTAAGTTTTATGGCTTATTTATGCTTAATTATACAAAGTTGATTGTTTACTTGTAGGTTATGAGATTTAGTGGAAAAAAGAGTAAAATTTGAAGACTTAAGGGGCTTATTTAGTTAAGTTTTAAATCTACAAGTCAAGGCCCAAACCAAGCCCACAAATTAGAAACCTTTCTTGCTTATTATATTAATTAAAAAAAACAAAACACTAACCCCCAGCAGAATTTCCGATCGGACAGAAGCAAAAGGAAGAAAGAAAAAAAGTTTGGCGGCTGTTCTTGGTGGCTAGTGACGGCTGGAAGAGAAGGACAACACCAAGGAGAGTTGTGTGCAGCTGCTAGGCTTCTTATACACTCATAAACTCAGCATATAACACTAAGTAATTCATTCATAAACTTTGTCTTTTGTTCAAGAACCCTAACTTGTTAAGTTTAAGTTTTTTGTTGGATTGTTTTGCAAGTAATTTGAAGTTTGACTTGTGTTTGATTTTTCTTGATCATTGAATGAGTTTTATTATGTTTATGTTGATGTTTATGATGTTTATCTTAACTATATGCTGCTGTCCAAACTTAATGTGTAGCTAACCATGTTAGTTCTACCTAGGTTAGATGATTGTTGTTAGGTTTTAGTAAGTAGTTTGGATTGTTGATGATCATGGCTTAAATTGTTAATGAAAAGTTTGGTTTAACATTGAATTAGGTTGTGTTTAGTGGCTGTGAATTTGTTAATTACACTTATAAACCTCTTGCTTTAATTAATTGAATGAGTTTTGATTGATTGTTGCTTGTTAGGACTCTTTACTTAGTGTTTAGGGTTTGTTTGTGGGTTGATCAACCGTAAGGTTTAAGTGAGTGTTTTAATTGAATATAATCAGCGGGTAGACATCTTCCTTGAGACCGAGAGGTGATAGGACGTAGGGTCGTCTCATAGCTTTTACTTATTAGGATTAGGATCGTGCTAGAGCGGGTTCGGTTCTTGTCGGGTTTGGGTTTGTGAGCGATTAGCTGACCTAGTTTAAGTTGAAATAAATTGTTCCACTATCCTTGGTTGCGTAGCATTCGTCTCCATTAGGGTAATGTGTTGGTGAGACCAAGAGGAGAGTCGGCATTAGAGCACTTTAACAATTCGTCACCCGGTTAGTTCTTAAAATCAACTAAGTGTAGGTTAGGGTTTGTTAGTGAGACCGAGAGGTAATCTAGCTTTCTGAGTGAACCTTAGTTGTGTCATCCTTAGGAACCGGTGTCGTGAGATTCTACAATCCATTCCCTTATTATACCTTCAATAGGATTCTTACCTAGGTTGTAAGGCCCCGTTACCGGTAGCCCTACTTTAACGTTGGATTTACTCATTAACGCAGCTCTAAATATCAGAGTTGACAAAAACTTTTGCGGAATAATAAAACTTCAACCATAACATTTTACATAACCCTCAAATCATGTCTTATAAAACATTCGTAGTCAATTAAAACAAAACATAGTCTTTAAAACATCACAACATTTCTTCGAGATGCCAGTATCTTCGATTTCCATGCCATATGTCTTCAGTCACGCGAGCTGCCTCAACCTATTTGCCTGCGTGCATACTAAAAGTCAGCAATGCTGAGTGAGTTCTAGTTAATCACATAACTTACTTTTCATACACATATACGTGCCCGAAGGTACGCATTACAACATATCAAGATCAGCATTCATCCATACACATTCATATCTAACCATACATTATAAAGGGCGTTTCACCCTACATACCTCGGATATTTTTAGGGTCCGGTACCCTCCATCCTCGGATATTATTATGGTCCGGTCACCCTTCATCCTCGGATATTATTAGGGTCCGGTCACCCTTCATCCTCGGATATTATTAGGGTCTGGTCACCCTTCATCCTCAGATATTATTAGGGTATGGTACCCTTTCTTCCATAGCTTCACACTATACCTGTCCTTAAATATTTTTCCTGACAATACGTGCAATACCCGAAGAGCGTTCACGTACCATTAACTTATCATACGTACATTATGCATACGTCATAAATATTCATACATGCATCTTATCTTACGTCATACATAGCAATCACGTCTTTAGCTACCACCTGACGGTACATGCAATATCCAAAGATCGTTCACGCACCGTCAAGAAATCATCATACATACATCATACAAGGCATACACTTACCACTTAAGGTAAGTGTATTAACTATCACATCGAGTATGCACACAGCCCCGAAAACATAACAAGAAAGTGGGGCTAGAAACTCACCTCAACGTGGTTGTGTTCACCGTTTACGGTTTTTCCCTTCTTGAGCTGTGCACGACTAACTGTATAATAAATATACGTTTCAGTAAACTATCACTACACATATCGCCTTTCTAGTTTAATTATTACCCTCAACGAACAGGGGTCCGGGGCCAGCGCCCCTGGCAGCGGGGTTCTAGGGGCGGCAGCCCCTAGCGGGGTCTAAGGGGCAGAGCCCTTGGCTGGGGTTAAGCTGTCTTAACACATTTTCCATTAGCATTTTGAATCATTGAATAATATGCTACTTAAAAGTTCAAGGGCTTATTTGTTATTAAATCATTCTTTTCTAAGTCCATGGACCATTCTGTCATTCTGTTAAACTTCTAATTCGTTACTTATCCTTAACGAACTGACTTGCCATGACGAACTGGTTCTTGTAACGAATTGAACCTTTAACGAACTGGTTACTTACACCAATTGGTCTTTTAACGAACTGGACTCTTAACGAATCAGTGCATGTAGCGAACCAGTCCAAGTAGCGAATTGGACCTTTTAATTCGTTATTTCCTTTAACGAACTGGTCATAACGAATCAAGGGTAATTCGTTACCCTTTTCCCTTAACGAATTGGATACGAACTACAGCTAGTTCGTTAATCTTTCCTTAGCGAATCAGCTGGCGAATTACCTCTAATTCGCTAGTTATTTCTTAGCGAACTAGGGTTAGGTCGGATTTGTCAGAACATTCCCTGACAACCTCGTACACGTTTTTCCGGCGCCGCCTTTCCGGCGCCGCCATTGCCGGAAAACTCACCGAAAAAACGTATCTTCACCGTTTTACACCGTTTTTCATCGTTTTTCGTCTCGTTCGATCCAGATCTGAGCTAGGGTGACCCCTAAGCTCATATTAGGTTCGGTTTATACCCGATTCTACCCGGATCTCATGACTTAAATGGTTTAACGGTGTCGGCTCGTCGTTTCATGATTATATCTAACGGATTTAAGCTCAAACAATAAAATACTATCATTACCTCGGGTCGGGTTCTCGGTTTCCTTCTTGATATCGGTTTAGAGAGAGAGAGAACTAGAGATAGAATCTTAAGTGTGTGTTTTGGATGGTGTAAGGGATGTGTGTAAATTAATTAAATGGAGGATTAAGGGTATATATATTTTTGATCATGGGCTTGAGCCCATGGTCTTTCCTTCATTCCTCCATAACCCAAGTCCATAACCATGTCTTATGTCAGAGTTAATTAAAACTTTCGCGGAATATAAACTTTCTCTAATCATTACATATTAATTCATAAACATGTCTTAAACAAATATCTTTGTCCTCAAAATTAAAACATCATTTCATAAAAACGTCTCGAGTCTTCCGATGTCAGCTTCTTATTCTTCTGCCATGTGCCCCTCTCAAGCTAGCTGCCTCATTCTGCTCAGTTGCGTGCATACTAAAAGTCAGCTACGCTAAGTGAGTTCTAGTTAATCAGACAACATACAATACATTCACTTACCTTCATATATGCATCCGAAGATACATATTAAATACTTTAATTATTACTTTTCTTTCACACATTCGTACATACATTCATACTTTATTACTTCTATACTATATACTTACTGTCCTTACCATCTTAGATATTATTAGGGTCTGGTCTCTTCCTTTTCTATATTAGACACTATTAGGGTCTGATCTCTCTTTCTTTGTATATCTCAGATATTATTAGGGTCTGATCCCTCTTCTTTTCTATCTCAGATATTATTAGGGTCTAATCCCTCTTTCCTTGTCTATATCAGATATTATTAGGGTCTGATACCTTACTTCTCTATCTCAGATACTATTAGGGTCTTATCCCTCTTTCCTTGTCTATCTTAGATATTGTTAGGGTCTGATCCCTTACTTCTCTATCTCAGATATTATTAGGGTTTGGCCCCTTCATTCTTCCACACTCGTGCATACTTTCTTCACATACCTGTATCATTTTATACTTCTATATATACTTCCCTTAACATTCTTACATACTCACATATCATACATATACCTTTCATACATAATCATATTTCATATACATTCGTACTTCATCCACATATTTTCCTTGGCAATACGTACAATATCCGAAGATCGTTCACGTACTAACAAACTTTCATTTACATTCATAACATAATATCTATCACGTAAATCATATATGGCATACACTTACGGCTTAGGGTAAGTGTATTGACTATCATATTGAGGATGTACACAGCCCCGAAAACATAACAAGGAAATGGGGCTAGAAACTCACCTGAATCCTGTTGCGTTCGCCGTTAACGGTTATTCCTTTCTTTAACAGAGCTCTGATAACTGTATATTAATTATGGATATCAATATTTGTCCTAATCACATTATTATATTTCAGCCTAAAAGGGCTAAGTATGGTCTATTCTAATGGCTCTACAAGGTATTGTATTCGTATGCATGGTCTTGTATTGGAATACAATTTACTTAGAATATAATTTTACCCTCAAACACTAATGTATTCAAATACCGTGTATTTGAATACAGTGTGTTCCTCTCTTTCTTTCCTTTCGTAATCGAATACTAAACACTCGCTTAACTTTCTCCTTCTCAGTATTTAAATGGAAGTTTAGAATATATCTTTGCACACCTTACAGGGTATTCGAATACATTATGTATTCTAATACATAATGAATTCGAATTTGTATGTATGTACGCGGTTCCTCCAATGTATTCGAGTGTACCCCTTGTATGCGAATCCTTCATTGTAAGCGAGTATATGTATTGTATTCGAGTCTTTTTATTGTAATCGAGTTAAATAAATGTAATCGAGTTTACACCTTGTATTCGAATCTATCTGTTGTATTCGAGTAGGCCATGTAATCTAACCATTAGTTGTATTCGAGTGTCCATTGTAATCGAGTCTGAGTATGTATTCGAATCTATGATGTATTCGAACACGCATAGGGTATTGAAATTTGATCAGTGTATTCGAACCAAACTTGTATACGAATATATAGAGTGTATTCGAATGACCTGCAGTTACTTGTTTCTTTTATCATCATTTCATTACGTGTTTTAACATTTATACCTCATTAAGGTTTGGTATCAACCCATAAACGTTCTCACATCTAGCCCGTTTACCCATAAAGTTTGAACCTTTACAAGTTAAAACGTTCAAAGGCTAGATCTAGAGTTTCTTTACGATCCGTATACATACATGAGTTCGTTAAGTCCATTATAAACATCAAGTTTACATTTTTATGGTATAACTATACCCGATTTACTATCTTACTAAGTTTCATGCAAAACCGACCTTGTTTACCTATCTTTTTCACAAACCGAACACTACTCGTTTTACCCGAAACAAACCAACTACCCGTTTACTATCAATTTCATTACTTTATCTGTCACACCTTCAAAATCCACAAACGGATTTTTACCGTCAAAGGGTGTGAACTAACAGGATCAGAATCATTAGTTATATCAAAGACCACAATTAAAGTTTTAAAAACAACCAAGACATCAAGTCTTAAGTATAAAGTGCGGAAGCGAAAATTGTAAAGCATAAAGTTGCGCCACACAGGACGACTTAAAAACACAGTTTTCATAATAAAACTCAAAAGAAGTTTAAAGCGTAATAGTTCAATGAATGCATGTCCTATACCGCTCGCCCACCTCGGCTACCTGAGATAAACATACTAAAAGTGTCAACACAGGGTTGGTGAGTTCACATGTTTATATAAATAAGGCGTTGCGTTTTAGCGTTACTAAATAGTGTTAAGTCAATTATATATCAACAGGTAGCTAACCTATAAAGCATGTATTACTAAGTGTTCGACATCGAAGCTGACTGTTTATACTATTGCCTTGCCACCAGGTCAACCACGACCATGGTAAATGTGTTAGCCAAAATTACACCCACTCGACCTACTGTCGAGTTTAGAGTTGGGTGGGGTTTGTCAAACCCAGTAGTACTACTCGAAGGTGACTCGCTATTATCCAAATATTAACCGGTTTGATGTTCAGAAGGACTTTAGTTGGTTTGTTTGCCACTTAGCCTTACAAGAGATATATAAAAGTAACAAAATCTACATCGTTGGAGTATGTTATCTCCCCTTAATAAAAGCGTTAAAAAGACTAAAAGGGGCCGTGAAACTCACTGGTTGCAAAGATAACAAAAGATCCGAGAAAAGTGTGCGTCACAGAAAATCCTCACTAGTGATCTAAAAACAAAACGAGATTTTCTAAGTATTTGAACTACGAGTGAGTCCCTAGACTCGACACATAAAACTTATGCATGAGATGTGTCCGTCTTACTTTGTGAAACAAGTGCGACTCGACAAACACATTAGTGATTTGTTACATGTGTGAACAAGTATTGTGTTAAGAGTTACTATTGTACATTACTAGTAAACTATCTCCCACAAGGGCAAATAAGTCAAACACATTGCAAACATCTATCAACAATTCACTTTTCATGTTAACTCAAATAATTCAGCAGCTAATTTACCGAGACAGATTTTAACCCGACAAGATTACTCTATTTAATAAATCATAACATGTAAATAAATTCACCAATAATCATCACCGAAGCACACGTGAGTTAGGTTTCTAAAAATATTTTTATCATACAGTAAACACATAGCAGTCATTATCATGCGCAACAGAACGTTATTTGTTATTCCCATTACATGGATAATCCAATTAATGCAAGGCCAAGTGGGTCAGATTCCTAACTCAAATTATTAACTTCCAGAAGTGGAACCAACCCATTTGGTCTTGTCGTTTATGATATATACTAATTACAAAACAGCCTACAAGTAGGCTTCCCGAATCAGACTTGCACAACAGATTTGTAAATTAACAAAAACTAACTTTCACAAGTCCAAAAATTACAAACTCAGACTCTTTAGAAACTAGACTCGACCTACCACATCATAGAGTCTATAATCAGTTACACAATATTAACATCGAGTTATAGTCATTTAAATACTAATTTAAGAATCTTTCCAGCATCAGTTTTCACCAAAATTCAACAAACTAATAACCTATGAGCTAGAAATCATGCATACAACCCTCTAGATACATAATCCACCAACCATGCATCTCAATTTCACTTTACATGCACATTTAGGGTTTTACTCTAAAATTCAATTTCAAGAAACATGTGATTAATAATCAATAACAATACAACTAGTTATCAATTCACTAGTATTAATCAACAAACATACAAATAAACCCTAACTCATCATCACTTTCAAGATATAGGGTTTTGATTAGCATGTTCAATAGCATAATTAAATCCATAGAATGACTAAAGAGGATGTTAATTACCTATTTAGCACCTTGAATCCGCCAACCAAACTTGAAAAACACTTTGTGAGTGTGTGTGTGTGGGTTTACGGTCGCCAAGAGGGAGAGAGAGAGAGAGAGAGAGAGAGAGGCCGATCGCAAGGAGGGGGGGATTAGGGTTGGGTAATAATTTGTTTATATAATTAATCATGTTACACTTAATCCCCTAATCTTCTAGTTAATCAATTTCTAGCACAAAATAGTTTATTTTCTTCATGAATTAACATTATGCATGTAAACACCAAGTAGCACATAAACGTAACACATAATTATCAAATACTTTATGATATTTATTGTCTATTCACCAACGTTTTGAGTCGACTCGTGTGTGTTTCGGTGAAATTCCGAAAGACTACTTGTGTAGTGATTTTCATGTGTCATGTAAACCCTAATTTAAATGTAATGAGATATGCGTTACAATTCGTGTGATCTTGGGTTTTGAATTAACAGAGTTCGGATTAACGGAGTTAACCTGAAATTGGCGAGTGTCACATTATCAATAATCATGACCCGATCTATCATCCTACCAATTTTCATGTAAATCCGTTCATGAAAAGTAAGCCTTTTTAACAAAAACGTACCTTTGCGGTTTTTGTCTGAAATCACTCGAGAAGCCCAAAACCATATCAGATGGACTCTGATTTGAGTGATTTAAATGTCCACGGAACCGTCTCGCCTCGATCTACAAACCATCAGCTTGCCTTCGCCGAAAACCGCCGTTACTGTCGCCGAAACAGCTGAACAGCTGCAGGAATCTTCACCTTTGAGCTGCAATGGTTTTGCTGATAAAAACTGGAGTTCCCGACCTCTGATCGAAGAACTAATAGGTGGAAATATTCATTTATATACCATGAACACTCTAGTTAAATTTAAGACCGATCCGACGGTTAGATCTCTTGGAATCTTTGTGTCTTCGTGGGTGGTTTTCTCAAAAAAAGGAAATTGGATAAGTGTGTGTTTTTGATGGTGTAGGCTATGGTGTAGAGATTTATGAAAATGGAAAGAATTAGGGTTTTAAGGGGTATTTATGCTCCCTTAAGCCCATGGACCTTAGGCCCATCTTTTAGTTTTGTTCCATAATTAATTACATCTAATTAGCCTACTTATCTTTCCATCTTTATTGTTTTATTATTCTCTACTAACTCAAGCAAACTTTTCCACCATAATTAAATAATATATTAAATATTATTCTTAGAAATTTCGGGATGTTACAAGAAGGATACATTCGAATCAAAGGAGTCCATTCAAATAAAAAGGGTCCAATCGAATTGAAGGCCTATTTGAATATATAAAACCTGTCATTCGAGTGGAAGGCCTATTCGAATAAGAACCTGCCATTCGAATGGAAGTCCCATTCGAATAAAACCTGTCGTTCAAATGGAAGGCCCATTTGAATAGAACCTGCCATTCAAATGGGAGGTCTATTCGAATGGAACTTGCCATTCGAATAGGTAAACCATTCGAATAGAATTTGACATTCGATTAATCCTGACTTAGAAATTTCTGGTGAATTTTTTAGTAAAGAACAGTTAATATAAATAAAATTTTTTCAAGCTGACCTGGCAGCTCTATCCCAGCCAGGGTCTATGCCCCTTTTGACCCTTCTAGGGGATGCCGCCTTAGACCCTTCTGCCAAGGGCGCTGCCCTCGAACCCTCGTAGCTAGGGGTTACAATAACTTAGAAGTATGATATAGTTAGAAATAATTAATTGATACTTGTAATTATTATACAGTTAGTTGTGCACAACTAAAGAGGGGTATTACTATAAACTCGGAAAGAAACAGGATCCATGTGAGTTTCTAGCCTCACTTCCTTGTTATGTTTTCAGGGCTGTGTGCATACTCGATGTGTTTAGTTAATACACTCACCTTAAGTGGTAAGTGTATGCTATGTGAATGTTTATAAATGATGTATGTTTGATATATGAATGTCTATGAATGATGTATGTATGATATATGAATGATGTATAATAGATTATATGTGTGTATGAAAGTATATAAATATAAAAGAAAAGGAAGAGGGTGGCAGACCCTAATAATATCTGTGAATGAGGGTGGCAGGCCCTAATAATACCTTAACGTCTAGGATGTTTTTGACAAAGGTTAACGAGTTACAAGTGAGACATCATTTCCTTCATGGGTTAAGGAGTGTTAAAAACAAGATGGTAATTTTAACGGGTTTTAAAATTATATACACTCACACACATTTATTTAAGAATTATTATAAAATTATATTGAGAGGGGTTAAACCATTTTCATAAGATAAGATGGAGTCAAAAGTGTATATTAGGTGATATGATGCCTACATGAAATTAAAGGACATGAATGTATACCCTATAACATAACAATTGTTGAGCCACCGTAATAATTATTATTACACTATATAGCATAATTATGCTATTTATGAACATGTCATTACATTTGTTCCATTTTATTCGTATGCTTCACAAGTTAACATGATTTTACATGTTTCAAAGCCTATATGTGTGTGCGTTTAGGCTAAAGAGCCAATTATTATGTTTTGAAAGGTATAGAAAACCATAATGAAATGTCATGTATTGACTAGATTCTTATATGCGTTTCTTTTTAATTCATGTTAGGTTAATGATTCAATTATTACCACCCCGAACTTGTTAAATAAAAATCAAGAAATATAAATCCGATTAGTAATTATGAATTTTTGAAGAAAGGGCTCTGGATTTTTATTTCCTTTTAGATATTCAAAATGGTTCGAGGTGCCACTTATAAGACTATTATGTGTGGATGTCATTTTACTTCCCAATTTATAGTGCCATGTGATCGCCACATCATACCACACTTCACTTCAATATTTTTCACAATTCCATTGAAATGGACACCAATTCACCATTATATTACAACAACTAGGGTATAGACCCGTGTTACACCGGGTGGAAAATCATGTCAAGAAACATAATAAGTTTAAACAACAAATTCAAGAACACAAAACTTCTTCAACTTTCGGATCAAAACGTTAACAATTTACAATGTTTAGATATTAAAAGTTTAAGGTTACAATAAGTTAGTGTACACCAAACCACAAAAAAACCTCAACAAAAGGCCTAAACATGTTCTTTCATATTAAACCACCATCAACTTCTTCAAATATTCTAACAAAAGAATCTCATTTTGCTTCACCACCTGAAATTTAAAAAAAACAATATTATCCAAATTAAATATACCATTAAAATAATAACTTGTTTAATAATGAAAGCCCGTGTTACACACAGATGAAAGTTATAATAAAAGTAAAAAAAATATAACATGTAACACGTAAATTGAGTTATATTATCTAATGATTTTTATTTATGACTTTTATAATAAGTTTTTGATGTATTTATACACTATTAATTATAAACTATAACTTGCAACCAAACCTTGGTGTTTAATTTATTTTAAAACAAAACATTCATACCGATATTATTATATATTTTATGTGTATAAAAATAATTTTTAGAACAAAATGTTGTCACGTACTAAAAAATGTATTTCTATAACGTTGGAAGAATTGGAGACGAATACTCTAACAATAATTAAAATTTCAATATCTTTCTATGGTTAGTAACCTGTGTATCATACGCGTGAACATTGTATATAAATATATATAGCGACAATGATAATAATAATAATAATAATATTAATAAAAATAAATTGATAGTGTAATATTTATAAGAACAAATAATTTTACATTCATTAGAAGGTATTACATTGTTGTTTTTATTAAAACAAAATAAGATACAACAACAAATAACGTAAAATGCCAACTTAAAACATCTTTCTAACTTAATCCATGAAGCCAAAAAGATATATCAATAAAAACTACAGCATGATATACGAAGTCATAAAGTCTTCTCTATTAAACATTCATCGAAATAGAAAGAAACGTGTTGTAATTTTTTATACTTACAAAGAAGAAAACTAAAATCACTACAAAATCAAATTCTATGTATTGTTAATAAGAGAAATAATGGTACAAATACAATTCACAAACTTATAAACAAATCATAAATCTCTATGTACATCCTTGGAGTGAAAGAATGAATAATAGAAGTTGTTTGAAAAAATTATTACACGGTTTTATTTATAGATGATTTAGATAAACATTGTAAGGATACGATCGAATTAATTATGATGTCAGTTTTTGTCTAAATTTGAATATTAAATTTGAATATTAAAGTGTGTAAGTTTTGGTTTAATTTTAATATTCATATTTTGTCAAATTTGGTTACAAAATAAATCTGAATATTAGATTTGAATATTAAAGTGTGTAAGTTCGGTATAATTTAAATATTCATATTTTATCAAATTTGGTCACGGAATGATTTATATATGAAAAATGAATATGTCTTTTTAGTTACAAAAATAGTATAACTTAAAAATAACTTGTGATGACACAAAGTCATACCAAACAAATTTGATACTCTTTAAATTAATACAACACATTTCAAAATAATTACAAAATATTTTTAAAAAATGGTTAATTAGTCAACTTCAAAAAATTATGGAAGGTTTTGATATTTGAAATATTATAATCCGGTGTTTATTTTAGACATTAATTTTGACATTTAGGCATAATAAAAATGGTCAAATATAAGAAAATGAAAAGTTTGTTGAGATTGAAGACTATGAAAAGCTTTAAAAGTTTGTGTTTAATTTGTAAAATTCCGTATTTAATCGGGTTTAATTATGTTATGACTATTAACCATAAATTAGGCACCTATAGTGACAATTTTAAATATAAATTCGAAATGATTTTTTTCAAATTCCGTATTTAAGCAAAACTTATTATATTTTCAGTAACATTAAAATTAAAAGTAAGTTATAATAATGATTCTAATTGGAATTTCGAATACAAAATTGAAATTATTAATTTGGGGGTTTATTTTTAGACATTAATTTTAACATTTGGACGTAATTAAAAATTGTCAAATATAAACAAACGAAAAGTTGGTTAACACTGAAAAATATGGAAAGTTTTAAAAGTTAGTTAGTAATTAGTCAAATTCCGTATTTAATGGGAAATAAATATGTTATGAATATTAATTATTTATTAATTAAGAATAAATTAAGCAACAAAGATAATACATATAGTTATAGAAGTTGTATATGATAATAATATGATTATAAAATAAGTTAACTCGACAAATGTAAACATTGTTGATTGTATTCCCGTTTGAATATAATAATAAAAATAGTTATAGAAATTATATATGATTACAATATGATTTAAATATAAGTTAACTTGACAAATGTAAATACTGTTAATTTTAATATGATTATATAATATATCTTTAATATCATTTGAAATGAATTTGCAACATACTTATGTGATTCGTATATGACTATCTAATTATATAACTACAAAAAAAGAAAGAAGTTATTATAAACCATAGATATGTTAAATATTATATATACAATTATGCATAAACTAAGGATCAGTTAAAAATATTTTTGTTTATTTTATACATTCGTTTTGACATAACTAAAAGGTTTTAATCTTCTTACCACTATTATATGCACAAATTAAGGACCTATGGTTTTTATTTAAAGCCATAATTAAAAGATTTTATTATAATATTGCAATTAAATTCTAACAATATTATGTAACGATTAATTGATATTTAAATAAAAAGATGGAAAGTATTTTGAGAATGAAAAAGTTTTAATACGAGTTTTATTTTAACAATTAACTTTGGCATAATTAAAATATTTAAATACGAGTTTCAATATTCCGCGAAAGTTTTTACTAACTCTGATGTATAGAACTGCGTTTATGAATAAATCCAACGTCCAGTGTAGGGCACCGGTGACGGGGCCTTACAAGTTGGTATCAGATCAAAGTTCGAGATTATTAAGCATACTTCATGCTTAGACTCGAACTGAGAATGGGATTAAATTAGAAAATATAGAAGATGCTAGTTCAAGATAGCCATGTGTCACTCAAGCAAGCTCAGTAAAGGTAATGTGTATGGTTAAATAATAATGTATATTGATGATAGCTTAATTTCTAAAGAAAGAGGAATGCCGTAAGAGGACTGCCGTAAAACGTATGCACGCTAGTCAAGGCAAATAAACCTGCTACGTTTGACTCAGCAGTGGAACTCTCTGAGATGGTTTATGATGACTTGGCTGTGGATGATGTTGTGGTGGAGGAAGAAAAAAAGGATACGAAGTGGGTCAATCATGTCAAACGACCCGGTACTCAGTTGTGACCCCTATAAACAAGCAGCCGAGAGTTTGGGAGAAGAGGTTGTGTAAGACCTGCAGAAAGATGCATTGTGAAGAGTGCAAGTGGAGTAAAGGATCTAATGTTTGTTATAAGTGTGGTAAGGCTCATGGTGGAGAATGCATGCTTCGATCGAATTCCTATTATAAGTGTGGAAAGGTGGGGCATTATGCTCCATATTGTACTACAAAGCCCGCATGCTACAAGTGTGGTAAGACGTGTCATTTTGCTAAGGAATGCACCGATGGTGGAAGGGGAGGGAGTGGAAAGAAGGATACTGATCAAGCTAGGCTAAAGACCATGGCCTACATGCTGACCCGGGAGCAAGCCAATCAAGTCCCAGATGTTGTGACAGGTACGTTTTTAGTAAACGGTATTTCTGCTTCAGTATTGTTTGATTCAGGTGCAAATAAAAGTTTCGTAGCTACACCATTTAGTAAATTAGCTAAAATGAAAAGTTTCCGAGTGCCTGAAACCATCATAGTAGAAACCGCTAGTGACACCTCGGTTAAAATAATGAAAATGGTTAAGGATTGTAAGATAGAGTTAGGGAGACGTCAGTTCCCTGTTACCTTGTATGTGATGACCTTAGGAGGTTTCGATGTAGTCTTGGGAATGGATTGGTTATATGAGTTTAAAGCTCAGATAGTGTGTAAGAGTAGGATAATAAGGTTAAAGTCCTTGGATGGTAGTACGGTGACGGTTTATGGTGATAAAGAGAGTTCAGGGCTTAATGTTATTTGGATGATAAAAGCCAAAGGTTTGTTACGACGAGGGTCCGGTGCCTACCTGGCGTATGTTGTCAACTCTACGACCGAGATGAAAGAAATGAAAGATTTTCCTATCGTGTGCGACTACCCAGAAGTATTCCTTGAGGATCTTCCGAGATTGCCATCGGAGCGTGAGATAGAATTCCAAATAGATTTAATACCAGGAGCCCAGCCCGTGGCGAAAGTACCTTACCGTCTAGCCGTCTGAGATGAAAGATTTTATGTCCCAACTACAAGAACTCCTCGACAAAGGTTTTATATGACCGAGTGTTTCCCCGTGGGGCGCACCAGTATTATTTTTTAAGAAGAAGTATGGAAATATGAGAATGTGCATAGATTATCGTGAGTTGAACAAGCTTACGGTGAAGACTAGATATCCGTTGCCGTGGATTGATGATTTGTTTGACCAACTGCAAGGTTCGAGTTGGTTCTCACGAATAGATCTCAGATCAGGCTATCATCAGTTGAAGGTGAAAGAAGCAGACATCCCTAAGACAACAATTCGAACGCCGTATGGACACTACGTGTTCCCCGTGATGTCATTCGGTCTAACAAATGCTCTTGCAGCATTTATGTATATGATGAATAGGGTGTGTCGGCCGATGTTGGATAAGTCAGTTATCGTTTTCATTGATGATATATTGATTTATTCTAAGAGCGAGTCTAATCATGCCGAGCATCTAAGGGAAGTATTGGAGGTTCTGAAAGAAGAAAAAATGTATTCTAAGTTTTTGAAGTACGCTTTCTGGTTGCGAGAAATGCAGTTTCTAGGTCACGTGATTAATCCCGAAGGGATTACCTTGGACCCAAATAAGATTGAAGCGATAACGAATTGGAAGACTCCGCAGAAACTGACCGATATACGAAGCTTTTTAGGGTTGGTTGGCTACTATAGGAGATTCATCAAAGGCTTCTCCAAGATAACCTCACCGTTGACCAGTATGACCCGAAAGTCAGTCGTATTTAGTTGGGGTAAGTTTCAAGAAGAAACTTTTGAGGAATTAAAGAAAAGACTCACTCAAGCTCCTATCCTTGCTTTACCCGATGGCAATGAGGATTTGGTTGTTTTTACTGATGCTTCGGATCGTGGGTTAGGTTGCGTGTTGATGCAACGAGGAAAGGTTATAGCTTACGCATCCAAATAGTTGAAGGTTCATGAAAGTACGTATCCGATGCATGATTTAGAGCTAGTAGAAGTAGTGCATGCTCTCAAGATATGGAGACATTACCTGTATGGTACTAAGTGTACTATTTACACAGATCATAAAAGTTTAAAGTACTTTTTCAAGCATAAAGAACTGAATATGAGGCAGAGGAGATGGCTAGAGTTGATAAAGGAGTATGACTGCGATATCAAGTATTATCCTGGAAAAGCTAATGTGGTCGCTGACGCGCTAAGTCGTAAGAATGAGGAAGTCATTGCGACAGTGAAGTCGTATAAGTTGATTGTTAGCTCGGATCGCTTTGAAGAAATCATCAAGGCACACTCTGAGGTGCTTGAAGATGATAAACTAATGAAGAAGGAAAGAATTGTTGGGCAACAAGACGAGCTAATGGAAAACGTTCATGGTGTTAAGATTAGGTTTGACCGTATGTGTATTCCACGCCATGGAAATCTTAGAGGTCGAATCTTAGATGAAGCTCACAAGTCGAGATACTCGATTCATCCAGGATCCATCAAGATGTATCAGGATTTGAAAAGAGACTACTGGTAGGGGATGAAGAATGATGTAGTAGATTATGTTAGTAAGTGCTTAACTTGTTTACAAGTCAAAACAGAGCATCAGAAGCCTTATGGGAAGATGCAGCCTCTGGAGATACCAGAATGGAAATGGGAACACATCACCATGGATTTCATAACTAAGCTACCTCGTACAGCTAAGCATCATGATACCATCTGGGTGATAGTGGACCGTTTGACCAAAATTGCTCACTTTCTGCCTATACGAGAGGCTATCTCGTCAGAAAGGTTAGCAAGTTTTTTTATCAAAGATGTTGTAACTAAACATGGAGTACCGTTATCGATCGTGTCCGATAGGGATACTTTTTTTACTTCGAGATTCTGGAAGAAGTTTCACGAAGCTATGGGAACGAGATTGAACATCAGTACGACGTATCATCCTCAAACAGATGGACAGTGTGAAGGGGAGATCCAAACCCTTGAGGATATGCTAAGTGCTTGTGTTTTAGACTTTAGAGGAAGTTGAGATGATCATCTACATATAGCAAAGTTCTCCTATAACAATAACTACCATTTAAGTATTGGTATGCCACCGTTCGAGATGTTGAATGGAAGGCGTTGTAGAACTCCTGTATGTTGGGGAGAGATTGGTCAGAAAGAACTCGGAAGTTTGGAGGTTGTGCAAGAAACCTCTTCAAAGTTTGATCAGATCAAAGCAAGGATGAAAGCTGCTCAAGACCGTCAGAAGTCGTATGCTGATAAGCGGCGAAGACCGATCTAGTTTAACGTTGGCGACAATGTGATGCTCAAGGTCTCGCCTTGGAAGGGAATTATTCTTTTTAGAAAGAGAGGAAAGCTAAGTCCAAGGTACATAGGGTTGTTCAAGATTGTCGAGCGTGTGGGTGAAGTGGCTTATAAGCTAGATTTACCTGAGGAGTTAGGAAGGAATTCATTCAAACTTCCATGTTTCTCATCTAAGGAAATGTCTAGCTGATGACATGTCTCACGTGCCCTTGGTAGATATTGAGGTTGATGAACGGTTGAACTACATTGAGTGAGGCACATGGCAGGTGAATAAGAGGCTGGCATCTGAAGACTCAAGATGTTTTATGTTTATTGAGTTTAATTTAAAAGACGAAATGTTTGTTTAATACAAGTTAAGAATTATTATATAATGTTTATTGAAAGTTTCAATATTCCGCGAAAGTTTTTATTAACTTTGATATATAGAACTGCGTTTATGAGTAAATCCAACGTCCAGTGTAGGGCACCGGTGATGGGGCCTTACAAGTTGGTATCAGAGCCAGGTTTCGATCCTGGGACTTGTTGTTATCAGACGCTACATGGCAAGTTGAAGAAGAGACGCACAAGTTTTACCCAGATCTGTTTTATAAATAGTTAGGTTTCGGGGACGAAACCTCTTTAAGGAGGGAAGACTTGTAACATCCTAAATTTTATAATAACAACTAAAAGGAAATGAGGTTCGTTTATTTAAATGTGTGTTAAATATTTTATTAAGATTAAGTATAATGAAAGAGTATGGACTTGGATTATTAAAAGATGAAATAAGGGATTAGATGGGCCTTAGGTATATGGGCTTAAGAGAGTATAAATACTTCCTTAAACCTCCCTAAAACCCTAAAACCCTCATTTCCTATCTTTCATAATTCTCTACACACTCTAAAACACACACATAACCTCGCATTCATAGCCGTGAGCTAAGGAAAGAAATCCAAGACCAAAACCAAGCCAAATATTAATAGATCTTGGATATTTATGCATGATACAAGCTAAATTTTAAAATCAAGCTAGACCGTAACCTAAAAACGAGTAAAGATACGTTCTTTATCTTTAAAGGTTATGATTTATGAATGGATCGCCTTGAAACTTACACCTAACGTAGTTCGGGTTTAGAGGTAGCATAAAGTTGCAAACTTGATAATTAAAATGGACTTAACGAACTCATGGTTATAAATGGCTTGTAAAAGAAACCCTAGATCTAGTTTTGAACATTTCTAGCCATAAAGGTCCAAGCTTTAGGGCCACATTTGGCTGAAAACGGTTAGGGAAACATTTATGGGATGATACCAAACCATAATAGGGTATTAAAGTCATGAAATGTAATTATAATGGTGATAAAATGGACCAACCTGTTCAGTCCGTTCAAATACATTGATGTATTCGATTACAATGTTAAGTTCGATTACAAAGGGGACTCTAATACATATAGTACATTCTCATACATAATATGGTTTGAATACATGTAACAAGTTCGCATACAGTGATTCTAGAACATGTATACTCGTTTACAATATGGACGATCGAATACATCTACAATTCGAATACAATAAACTACTTCGAATACATAGTAAAATTCTAATACATTGCATTTGTTCGAATACAAACATACACCCGAATACATATATGCAATTCGATTACTTATATAAGTTCGAATACAAAGAACAGACTCGAATACCTTGGTAGATTCGATTACAAGGTCATAGCCGCATACAATAGGGGATTCGATTACACTGACACACTCGCATAGACTGTGTAACTCGAATACCCTATAAACATTCGAATACATATAAACCTTCGAACACTTATGTGCACCCGCATACTTATGGTACGTTCGAATACAATGGCCATTCGCTTACAATGGTACGTTCTAATACATGCATACTTATATACATTAGAATACACATATATATATATATATATATATATCAACGATTGCATGGTCACTTGAACACACATCCATGATTGATTAAGGGGTGACCCGCAAGCAATATGTATAATTGAGGGCATATAGTACTTGAATACATGTTTGGGATCGATTACATGGTGTGCTTCGAATACACTACCATATGAATGTACATATGCATTCAAATACAGAAAGAATAAGTAAGTATGGGATATATGAACACAAAAGTAAAAAAAAAGAGAGAAATATTAAAGTATTTTGCAAACCCTATATTCGAATACATTAGAGTTGAGAGTAAAAGTATATTCTAAGTATATTGTATTCTAGAACAAGACCATTAGAATAGACCAGACTTAGCCATTTTGGCTGAACTTGAATAATGCGATTAGGACGAGTATTGATACGTGTGATTAATATACAGTTAGCAGATCTCGGTTAAATAAAGGAATAACCGTGAACGGAGAACGAAACAGGATCCAGGTGAGTTTCTAGCCCCACTTCCTTGTGGTGTTTTCGGGGTTGTTTGCATCTCGATGTGATAGTTAATAAACTTACCTTAAATGGTAAGTTTATGCCATGTATGATTTATGTGATAGATAATACATATACTGAATGTGAACGAAAGCTTGCGGTACGTGAACGATCTTCGGATATTGCACATGTTGACAAGGAAGGTATGTATATGAAGTATGAATGTGTATGAAAGGTATATGTATGACATGTGAGTATGTATGAATGTTAAAGGAAGTATTTATATATATGTAAAGGTATAATATGATATGGTATGTAAAGAAAGTGCACAAGTGTGGAAGATGTAAAGGGATCAGACCCTAATAATATATGAGATAGAGAAGTAGGGGATCAGACCCTAATAATATATGAGATAGACAAGGATTGAGGGATAAGACCCTAATAATATCTGAGATAGACAAGGAAAGAGGAATCAAACCCTAATAATATCTGAGATAGAAAAGGAGAGAGATCAGACCCTAATAATATCTGAGATAGTAAAGGAGAGGGATCAGACCCTAATAATATCTGAGATAGAAAAGGAGAGGGGTCAGACCCTAATAATATCTGAGATAGAAGGAATAGTAAGTATATAGAATAGAATTAATAAAGTATGAACGTATGTATGAATGTATGAAATGAAAGTAATAAGTAAATTACTTAAGGTGTATCTTCGGATGCATATATGAAGGTAAGTGTATGTATTGCATGTGGAATGATTAACTAGAACTCACTCAGCGTAGCTGACTTTTAGTATGCACACAGGTGAGTAGAATGAGGCAGCTGGCTTGAGCGAGGCACATGACAGGTGAATAAGAGGCTTGCATATGAAGAATCAAGATGTTTTATGTTTATTGATGTTTAATTTGAATGACGAAATGTTTGTTTAAGACAAGTTATGAATTAATATGTAATGTTTAATGAAAGTTTCAATATTCTGCTAAAGTTTTTATTAACTCTGATATATAAAACTACGTTTATGAGTAAATCCAACGTCCAGTGTAGGGCACCAGTGACGAAGTCTTACATAATAAGAAGAAGGTGAGTTGGCAATTGGTAAGACAGGAAAGTTGTGACATGACATCCATGTGGCATCTAGGTGGACACCCTAGTTGAATGACATGTGGATAATAGGTTTTGCTTTAATAGTATTGTTAGAGTTAATATAACTAAAATTAATTTAATATAACTAAATTAAAACATAAATAAAAATAAAGTTACATTCATTGATAAAATTAGAAAGAAGTAAAAATCAATTAATTTAAAACGTAAAATAAGAAAAAGAAAAAAAATAACTAAATATATTTGCTGGCAATTTGAGCTTGCAATGCCTCCAATGCTATTTACGATTTTCGTGCGTGACGTCAATGTTAGTTTGGAGAATTTTAAAGTCCTCTCTAATTGCCGCTGCCTCTTCCCGCTTCCTAACCTCCTCTATCATTTTTTTATTTCATTTTGAGTTTCCGCTCCTCAATTTCCGTATTGTTGGTGTTAAACACATCTAACTTGTTTGACAACGATTCCGATCTATCTACCATAAAATTCGATGACGAGCTTCCAGCCGCTCGTTTGCTTTTGTCTCGCCCGGGAGGGCAGATAGGCTCATTTATGTCTAGGATGTCATCAATATCATCCATGTTGAGATCTTGTTGACAACGAGCGTCGAAATATGTAAGGCCCCGTCACCAGTGCCCTACATTAGACGTTGGATTTACTCATAAACATAATTCTAAATATCAGAGTTAATAAAAACTTTACGCGGAATATAAAACTCTCATTAAACATTCATAACAATTCATAACTTGTATTAAACAAACATCTTGTCTTTCATTTTATAAAAAAAAAACATTAAACATAAAAACATCATGAGTCTTCGGATGCTAGCCTCTTATTCTTCTGCCATGTGCTCCACTCAAGCTAGCTGCCTCATTCTACTCACCTGCATGCATACTAAAAGTCAGCTACGCTGAGTGAGTTCTAGTTAATCATACAACTTACAACACATTCATAATTACATACATGCATAACTGAGGTTGCACATTACATACTTAACATGTTACCTTTCGTTCATTTGCACATACATATTTGTCCTTACGTTTTAAAGAGCATGTCGCCCTATAACCTTCGCATATATTATTAGGGTATGCAACACTATAACCTTCGCATATATTGTTAGGGTATGCAACCTTGTAACCTTCGCATATATTATTAGGGTATGCAACCCTGTAACCTTCGCATATATTATTAGGTATGCAATCATGTAACCTTCCACACATCCTATAACCATCCATAACTTTCTATACATACTTTCATTAACAATACGTGCAATAACCGAAGATCGTTCACGTACCATCAAGCATTCATTAATAATATAAACATAACTATCACATTCATCATTAAGACATACACTTACCAATAAAGATAAGTGTATTAACATTCACATTGAGTATGCACATAGCCCCGAAAACATAACAAGGAAATAGGGCTAGACACTCACCTGGATCCGGTTACGTTCTCCGTTAATTTTTATTCCATTCCTTAACTGAGCTCGACTAACTGTACATTAGTTACGTATATCAATACTTGCTCTAATCACATTATTCAGGTTTCACCATAAATGACTAAGTCCGGTCTACTCTAATGGCTTATTAAGGTAGTGTATTCATGTAACATCCCGTTTTTCTAGTTTTGGTTAATAAAATGAGAATATGGATCATTATGAGTCGGACTAGTGTTGGGTAAAATGGATATGGGTTATGGACTTGGGTCATGAAGGAAGGAGGAAAAGACCTTGGGCTTAAGCCCATGATCCATAATTATATAAGCATTAATTACCAAGTAATTCTCATTTACACACACTCCATACACCTCCCAAAACACACACTTAGCTCTCTCTCATCTTGCTCTCCCTCTCTAGCCGAAATCACCAAGGAAAACCGATCCCGATCCAAGGTAATGATAGTATGATATTGTATGAGCTCAAACCCGTTAGATCTAGCTGCGAAACGATGAGCCGACACCGTTAAACCGTTAAAGTCACGAGATCCGGGTGGAATCGACTATAAACCAAACCTAAGATGATCTTAGGGATCACCCTAGCTCAGATCTGGATCGAACGGGACGAAAGATGGTGAAAAATGAGTCAAAACCGCGTTTTTCCGGCGACGGCGCCGGAAAGTGGTACGAGGTTAAAATGGAATATCAGAGAATATTCTGACATTCTCTAACCTAACCCTAGTTCGTTAACGGGGAGTTAACGAACTAGAGGTGATTCGCTAAAGAAAGCATAACGAACTAGCTTCAGTTCGTGTTCAATTCGTTAAGGGAAAAGATAACGAAATACTCTTGATTCGTTATAGTCATTCGTTAAAGGAGATAACGAATTGAAATGTCCAATTCGTTACATGGAATGATTCGCTACATGAACTGATTCGTTACAAGGACCAGTTCGTTCAGTTCGTTATGATAACCCAATTCGTTAAGAACAATGTAACGAACTAGAAGTTTAACAAAATGACAG
This sequence comes from Bidens hawaiensis, assembly GCF_021521415.1. NCBI lineage: Eukaryota > Viridiplantae > Streptophyta > Magnoliopsida > Asterales > Asteraceae > Bidens > Bidens hawaiensis. The sequence goes on along the minus strand of NW_027491152.1, from coordinate 1,451,956 downwards.
AATGGTCCCTGGACTTAGAAAAAGAATGATTTAATTACAAAGAAACCCTTGAACTTTTAAGCACTCGCGACCCGCTTCACGGTCTCTATTAAAAGCAGCTCTTCTTGTTTTTGGTGTCAAATTTTCGCCCTCGCCGGTTACGGTAGCAGCTGCAGCAGACACGACTGTGTGGGTAAAAGGCGGAACGACCAAACTCGAGTTATAATCGGATGAAAAATCCATCTTAGTTGAGAGAAATTTTAAGTTTTTTATATGAAAAAGAGAGAAAGAAGGAGTTTATTTATATGGTTTGGTAAGTTTTGTAATTATAATTTATTAAAAAAATGGAAAACAAACTCACCGTTAAACAACGGATAAATTATAAAATAAATAAAAAACCTTTATTTTTTTGTCTTTTTTTGAAATGGTCAACAATGGTAGGTATGAATTTGAATAAATAATTAATATCTCATTTGTAACTTCTCAAATTGAGCGGCCGAAATTTTGGCATTTTCACCCCCTAAACTCCACCAATGGCGGTGCCAATTTGAGTGGGGTGGTGTTCACCGTCGGCACCATATGACACATCGGCATTTTCATAGGCATAATGGCATTCATACCTTACAGCCTAAGAATCATATTGGCTTATAAGAGCACTAGCTTTAGAGCCCATGTATCACACGAGATTCATTAAATTATAAAATTACAATTAAAAAAAATAATTACATAATGTATATGAAAAAATTGTATTACATTCATGTTTGTATCATTACTATGTGTACATAAATTGATTTAATTTATATCACAAAATGAATTTTTTTAAATGAACCTAATATAAAAATGCGCGTGCAAAACTTCTATTGAAACTTTCATTGTCAGTATCATATATGTATAATTGAAAGAATTCTGGAAGACGACTTCTCATACAATAGTAGTTCCGAAGGAGCGTTACCTTTATTGATATATTTATCAATTTACAACCCATATAAGGAAATGAGAACATTAAATTATAACGACGTATGTTCTTCAATAACTATGTTTTTCTAAGCTACACCATGAAAAAGATTTAGATAAGTTTCAGGGGCTTCTCGACTTTGCCATAATGACAACATAAAAATTGCATGTTAACCCATTCAATTTTATGAATATTTTTCTTCATTAGGGCATACTTTTGCATGACATGCTTCTCATACGACGTTCTGATCACTATTGAAAGAAAAGTTAATGTTGACACAACACTATATTTTCTTGAGTTGTAATTGTTGAGAGAAAATAGTCAATTTGTCAAATCTTGAACCTTTTGATTATTTCCAAAAATTTCCTTGAAAATAAATTTGAAACTCAAGTCATGTTTAAAGTTCTAACTTTCACCCATTAGACATTTTCAAGTCAATACTCAGATTTTCTATAAAACGTTCTGATCACCATTGAAAGAAAAGTTAACGTTGACAAAAGAATTCACTATATTTTCTCGAGTTGTAATAGTTGAGGGAAAATAGTAAATTTGTCAAATTCTGAACCTTTCTTATTTCCAAATATTTCCTTGAAAATAAATTTGAAACTCAAGTCATGTTTAAAGTTCTAACTTTCACCCATTTGACATTTTCAAGTCAATAATACTCAGACTTCCCATACAACGTTCTGATCACCATTGAAAGAAAAGTTAACGTTGACACAAGAATTCGCTATATTTTCTTGAGTTGTAATAGTTGAGAGAAAATAGTAAATTTGCCAAATCCTGAACCTTTTAATTATTTTCAAAAATTTTCTTGAAAATAAATTGAAACTCTTTGACATTTTCAAGTCAATAATACTTAGACTTCCCATATAACGTTCCGATCACCATTGAAAGAAAAGTTAACGTTGACACAATAATTCACTATATTTTCTTGAGTTGTAATAGTTGAGGGAAAATAGTAAATTTTTCAAATCCTGAACCTTTTGATTATTTTCAAAACTTTCCTTGAAAATAAATTTGAAACTCAAGTCATGTTTAAAGTTCTAACTTTCACCAATTTGACATTTTCAAGTCAATACTCAGATTTCCCATTTTTGACCCGTAACAAATTTTGACCCAAATGTAGTTTACTTGTACCAAACAATCTATTTACCAACTTTTGACTCTAAAAAACAAATTTCAGTTCCACAAAACCCGAAACAATCCTTGATAAAAAACAAAGAAATTAAATATGATAAAATTTGTTACTAAATTAACTGAAAAAATATATAGTTTACTGAATTAACCGAAAAAATAAATTTATAAATTTAAAGCATAAATTTATAATTTATAAATTTCTTTGACAATTTGCAATAATAATAATAATAATAATAATAAAAGATAAATGGATTAACTATAAAAATACGGGTAAAACTTTAAGCATAGATTTATAATTTAATGATTAAAAAATTGTTTTGTAAATTGAATGCATATTGAGTTTTGTATTTTTTTTATAATATTTAACAATATACATAGTACAATATGTTAATGATAACATTTGAAATTATATTCTTTTCAATAATTAACGTATATGGGTTGATTTTTGGATTTCACCAAGTATTTTGGAATATATAGTAAAATAATATGTTAATATTTATTTTATAAAAAATGTATTGATATATTATAAATAGAATGTAGAAGGAAAGGGAATATGACATATGTTACGGTCAATTAAAATCTTAATTTTGAAAAAAAAAATAGAGTTGTGAGGTTTAACCAGAAATTGACATGTCTCACAATTATTTTATTTTATTAAAATATGTAGATTATCATCCCTTCCCTATCTTCAAATCCAAAGTTACACTAAAACATATTACATTTTCTCTCTTATTCTTAAATAATAATATTTTTATACATTTATCATTACATTTTTCTTTCTCTTCGCTTACAACCACTTTCAAAATATATTAAAAAAAAGTTATAGGATGCTACAAAACTTTTCACAGAAAAATCACTATATTTTCGCTCTATTTCACTCACAACACTCTAAATTACTCCATATATTATAAAAACCTCACGCACTAAATTTGATAGGCGAATTGTGAATGCGATGCTTATTGACTTTTGTAAGTTAATAGTGGCAAGCTCTTAAAAGCTAAATGATTACTTAAAAAAAACTTGCTTTTCAAAAACATTACTATTTAGGGCCCGCGCTTTGCCGCGGGACCGTCGCACTACGGCATGTTACGTTTTGAAATGTTAACGTCATTTATATCGAAACTTTGATAAAAATAAAGATGTCGAAATGGAAAATCCAAATATTGTAAAACATTATATTCTTAATATTATAAGAGAAAAATAAATTTGTAAAAAAATTGAAACCTTGAAACAACTTTGAGTGGTTATATGTGCGCTTCGATGACTTGTATATTACGAAAACACATCTACGTTTGAGTGAAATTAACATCAAAACGTAGATATATAAACTTGTCGCAACAACATATTATGAATTTAATAAAACATCAAAATTTATAAAGTAGAGAAACAATAAAAGCCAAAGAAATGAGACTATGCCATAAATTAATGTATGTGAACTTGATGGACTGAAGTACAAAATTTGAGGTATAACCGGTTTTGTTGGTTACTTCTTTTTTTTTATTAGCGTTTGGATCCACCACCAATATTCAAGTGAGCCTTTCTGAGACGGGATGTCAACCGTCCATACTTATTTTGACGCTCCAGGTCTGACTCACCTAAGAACACCATCAAGGAGGAAACCCACAACTGTTGAAAAACTCTCTTGAGTCAGGTTTTAAACCTGAGACCTCAAGTATCCCAAGTCTTAACCATCACCCTCATACTATTAAACCAGAAATCCAATTGATGTTGGTTACTTCTATTAACCCATGTGTGTGCACAAAAGAACATGCATTATAATGTTGTATTAAATGCTTAAAACTTTGTAAAAAAGGAAAAATGAAATAGTAAAACATAGAAACTTAAAAATACACCTAACACAAATTGAAAAAAACATAATGAGTGAATATCATGCATCAAAAGCTTGTAACATGTGTAGTAAATATACCAACATAATTGAATGGTGATCTCTCCTCACAAATGAATTCTACCAATTAATATATATATATGTCTCTATATATATATATATATATATATATATATATATATATATATATATATATATATATATATATATATATATATCAGGATCATGAGAGAAGTTTTTTGAAATTGAGAACCATTTTGGACCACAAAAAACCCAAAAATAAAAAAAATCATAAAATAAAAAAAACACAAAAATGGAAAAAGTAAAAAAAACCAAAATTTTTATTTTAATATCCCGATTTCATAAAAAAATCATGGTTAAGCCAAATTATATACACATATGTATAATATATACATATATGTACATTTACATGATTTTTTTATATACATATGTATAATTTAAGATAAATGACACTTTACATATGTGTATATTACGTTACTAAAAATTAAATAAAATTATACATATGTGTATAATACGACGTTTTTTTTTGTTTTTTTTTATTTTTTTTAATGAAACTGGAGTGAAATATAAGAATTTTGGTTTTTTTTACTTTTTTAAAATATTTGTTATTTTTTGTTTTTTGATTTTTTTAAATATTTTTTTCAAATGTGTTTTTGTGGTTCAAAATAATTCTCAAAGTTCTCAATTTACAAAGGGTTCTCTTAAGATTCTTACCCTATATATATATATATATATATATATTTACTTCATAAAAGATTTTTTTTAAACGGCTAAACATTACGTTTTTAATGATTAAATCATTGACATTCTATTATGCATCATAAATTCATAATCATTTTACCACCCCTTACATATACTTAAATTCTTTCACTTTTTGGTTTATTATACTTATAATTTATATTAATATTAAAATTTTCATATGGTGAATAACTCTTGAATGGCTCTTTATAAACTTGATTTGTTTTTATTAAACTTTATGTCTCTAATTGAATTTCTAATCAAGAGATATTCTTCATTATTCATAACTCTTGTACATTGTAGGCTATGTGTCTCATTTAGAGGATGCTAGAGAAAATATATGCTTGAAAATACAAGAAAACTATATGCATACATGAAGAGTTCTTGGTGAAGAAGAAAGTCTTGAAAACCTATTTGTTGAAAATGTATAGAGATGAGTTTCTCTATTCGATTCCTCTACCTTTTCCAGGGGCGGCGTATAGGGCGGGCGAGCCGCCCCTTCAGCCGGGACCCTTTTTTTTCGGGGGCACAATTATATATATATATATATATATATATACCTATATATATATATATTAAAAAAAATTGTGTAATATAGATGATTTTGACCGTTTGAAATTTATCGGGCCCAAAAAACTTTTTGATTCATAATCCATTTAGTAAAATTTAGGTTATTGGGTCCAAACCACTAAACCAAAACTAATATGTAAAAAAAAAAAACCTTAGAAAAAAAGGCCGATCGGAATACAGAGGTAGGAGAAGGGACGCTTCATGACTCACTCAGTTTATACTCCCTATTCCCTAATCTCTGGCTTCTTGGTTGTTCTTCTGCTTGATTGCTTGACTGCTTCAATCTTCATCCACCGCTAACAGTAGTAGTCCAACACAGTTAAAGACTCAAAGGTATTGATGTAACTACTGAGTGATATTTAAATATTATATTTCCCAAGTGGCCAAGTGAAACCTATCTTGTAAGTTGTAATAGTCAATGTCTTATAAACTGATTGTCAATCCACCGCCACACATCATATCACTCAGTTTAATATCTTATAAGTAATATGTTATATGTAAGTGTAACTATTTATATATTGTATTTATATATTTATTTATTAGTTTATTAGTTAACTGAGGTAATACATAATAATTGTATATTAATATTAGTTGATTAGTATTTGATTTTAGTTTATTTTCTTGAGTGACATATTGACATATGTATTTGATTTTTACCTTTTTAGGCTTTTAGCAACCGATTAGTAAACGATGCCTCCTAAACAACTATCAGGTTCTTAAAAACGTAAAAAGAGAAAACGAGATGATGCAATGAAAAAGTCGCAAGTCGGTGCTATGCATAAGTTTATACATAAACCGCCTATTGAAGAGCCTATTGAAGATCTGTAACATCTCCAAAATTCTAGAATAATATTTAATAACTACCTGCGTCAGGTGAATTATTTGAGTTAGTGGGATAATATGATAATAAAGCTTAAAGGGTAGCGGGCTTAGTTAATAGAATTAAAGAAGGACCAAAAAGGAAAGATGGGCCTTAGGTCCACGGGCTTAAGGGAGTATAAATACCCCTTAAACCCTAATCCTTTCCATTTTTATCCAAATCCACACCATAGCCTACACCTTGATAAACACACACAAACGCCATCCTATAACCCGAGCCAAGATTCGAATGTGGAAACCCGAACCCGTTGGTGCTAGATCTTCGTGAAGAACCAAAACAACATCAAGGCTTAACCGTGTTCATAAACCGACTCATTTAAGGTACGTCTATATTTAGAAATCGTTCATATAGGTTCGGTTCGGTTTGGTTTGGGAAATCATATATCTGTTATAGTATGTTATAAACGAGTCCAAAGCAACAAATCTTATGGAAATCGGTTAACATTTGATGGGTTAATTGTTAGCCTAATAGAACCCGTATATATATATATGCCTAAATCGCACCCTATAAACACGACTATTTGAACGAGTGAATGGTTAGGGTTTGTAGGCGCTGGATAGACGATTCCAATGATACCTAAATCATGATGTTTCGTTAAGAAATGAACGTTTAATCGCATATCTGATATAGTTTGACTGTTCTTGTTCTTATCAGTTTTGACTTTGACCCTAGAGTCAAAGATCTGGATAAGAACTGTAGATAGTTCATTATGGTGGATCAATTCGTTACGCGTGCGTAACGAATGGGACTCATTCGTGTGAATTGATAACGAATCAGCCCTTAATTCGTTAATCACCCATTCGTTAAATAAGATAACGAATCTGGTGATTCGTTATAGACTCATTCGTTAAATAAGATAACGAATCTGGTGATTCGTTATAGGCTCATTCGCTATGCTGAGATAACGAATCAGATGGTAATAAGGGACGAATCTGGATAACGAACTAAGGAAGGTTATGTAACGAATTAGATAGCGAATTAGGCTTAATTCGATATAGCAAATGAGTTAGCGAATTGGATGATAATATTAAAATCCTAATGGAAAATGTGTTAAGAAGTGAAAATAAAATTTTTCCAAGCTGACCTGGCAGCTTAACCCCAGCCAGGGGCTCTGCCCCTTGTACCCCGCTAGGGGCTGCACCCCTAGAACCCCGCTGCCAGGGGCGCTGCCCCTGGACCCCCGTTCGTTGTGGGCTATTGTTATACTAGAAACGTGATATGTGTAGTGATAGTTAATCGTTATATGTAATTGTTATACAGTTAGCCGTACACACCTCTCGGAAGGAGTAACCATCAACAGTGAACGTAACCGAGTTCAGGTGAGTTTCTAGCCCCATTCCTGGTTATGTTTTCAGGGCTGTGTGCATACTCGATGTGATAGTTAATACACTTACCCTAAATTGGTAAGTGTATGCCATATATGATTTATATGTTATCTATATATGTCTTGAATGAGAATGAAAACTTGTCAGTACGTGAACGATCTTCGGATATCGCACGTACTGTCAGGTTAATAAAATAGATATGAATATTGTGTTTAATGTAAAGATGAGGGTTTGTCAATACGTGAACGATCTTCGGATATTGCATGTACTGTCAGGTTAATAAAATAGATATGAATATTGTGTGTAATGTAAAGATGAGGGCTTGTCGGTACGTGAACGATTTTCGGATATTGCACGTACTGTCATGTTATAAATATGGATTTGAATATTGTATGTAATGTAAGGATGATTGCTTGTCGGTACGTGAACGATCTTCGGATATTGCATGTATTGCCAAGTATAGTGATTGTCTCCTTATATGGATATTAAATAATAAATTATGTACATAGTTCCTTCTACGGATAATACATATTGAGTGTTCCTTCAATGGAAAGCACAGTGTTCCTTTAATGGAAAGCATAGTGTTCCTTTAATGGAAAGTACAGTGTTCCTTTAATGGAAAGCATAGTGTTCCTTTAATGGAAAGCATAATGTTCCTTCTTTGGAAATATATAGGATGTTCCTTCTATGGAAGTATATAGAGCGTCCTTCTATGGAGAATTTATACAGAGCGTCCATCTATGGAATATATATATAGCATGGGTAATAGCCATGGTTCTTTTAATAGATATTATGTGACGTTTCTCTTATGGATATTTATACAAGGTTAAGATATATAGGTGTGTAAGATATGTGTATGTATTGTATGTCGCCTGATTAACTAGAACTCACTCAGCGTAGCTGACAGAACTCACTCAGCGTAGCTGACTTTTAGTATGCACGCAGGTGAATATGATTAAAGAGCTAGCATGAGGTTGGCACATGGTACGGATTGAGCGGCTAGCATCTGAAGATGAAAGAAATGGTGTTTTAAATATGATGTTTATTATCATGGTTTTAAAGAAAGGATTTAATGTTTTGTAACGAATGATTTAAATTAACGTTTCAGCGAAAGTTTTAATAAACTCTGATTTGTAGAACTGTGTTTATGAGTAAATCCAACGCTAAAGTAGGGCTACCGGGTTCGGGGCCTTACAAGATCTTACCGAAGAGCCTATCGAGGAGCAAGAACATGTAGAGAAACAACCTGTTGAAGAGCAAGAACATGTTAATGAACAAGAGCATGCGGAAGCAGAACTTGAAGAGCCGGACGAGGGAGAGCATGTCAAGACTAATATAAATGAAGAGCATGTTAAGCCTAATCTTGTTGATATATTTGATCCAAGAAGGTGGGAAGGACTTAATTATGACGAGATTAAACTTTTGGTTGAGAAGGGTCCTAAAAGAGATAATAATATAGTATCTGATTCGTATGATAACAATAAAAGACGATTTACATCAGCTCTATGTACAAGAACGTTATCAAATTTGGAGAAGTGTGATCGCCCATGGATAGTATATTCGAAAGAAATAGACAAGGTATTTTGTTTTTGTTGTAAAATATTTCGAAGCGGGCTTCCGAAAGGTACATTGGATGGAGAAGGTTATTCAGATTGGCACCATGCTCATGGTAGTCTCAAAAAACATGAAGCATCTTTGGATCATCTCACAAATATGAACAAGTGGATTGATATGCGTAAGAGATTGAAGTTGAATGAAACAATTGATAAAGTTCAATATGAGCAATTCAAGAAAGAAAGAGACTATTGGGTGCAAGTCCTTAGAATTGTTGCACTAGTCAAGTTTCTTGCTAAAAATAATTTAGCATTTCGTGGAAAAAAAGAAAAGTTGTATAAAAAAGGTAACGATAAATTGATTTTTATTTTTACTTCAACCAAATTCTAACTACTTGTACTTATTTTTTGTTTATTGTATTTAATATGTAATGGAAATTTCTTGGGTCTTATTGAAATGTTGGAAGAGTTTGACCCGGTTATCAAAGAGCATGTGCGGCAGATCATAAATGATGAGGTTCATGTTCATTATCTTGGACACAACATCCAAAACGAGTTAATTTTTATGATAGCTGAAGAAATTAAAAAAGAAATCATAAAGCAGATAAAGGAAGCAAAGTACTACTCAATCATACTGGATTGTACTCCAGATTCAAGTCACCTAGAACAGATGACTATAATTGTGAGGTATTTGAAGTTATCATCTAATTCTGTTACAGTTGAAGAGTCATTTTTAGGGTTTTTGAATGTTAATGATACCACTAGGAAAGGATTATTTGAAATTACAGTTGAGGAGTTAAAGTCTCTTGGTTTAGAACTCGATGATATGCGTGGTCAAGGTAATGATAATGGAGCAAACATGAAAGGAAAACACCAAGGAGTACAAACGAGGTTTTTAAATGAGAATCCTAGAGCATTTTACACTCCTTGTGGTTGCCATTCTCTTAATCTTACACTATGTGATATGGCTACTAGTTGTACTAAAGGAAAGAGTTTTTTTGGAAAGATCCAACGAATGTATACCATCTTTGCGAAATCTAATAATCGGTGGAAAATTTTGAGAGATAATGTTAAATCTTGGAGTCTAAAGCCTTTGTCTCAAACATGTTGGGAAAGTCGTGTCGATAGTGTTAAAGCTATTAAATTGCAACTTGCCGATGTACGGGAGGCTTTACTTGAATTAGGAGAAAAAGATGGTGATCCTGCAACTTCAGACGAAGCAACTACAATAGCAGAAAATGAATTTGGTTTTGACTTTTTGGTATCTGGTATGAAGTATTAAACGCGATGAATATAGTGAGCAAAAGGTTACAATCAAAATACATGCACCTTGAGATTGCTATTAAAGAAATAAAGAGATTGATTGAAGTCTTCAAGGGTTTTAAAGAAAATGGTTTTTCAAAGCTATTAATGAAGTAAAGAAGATTGCTATTGAAATGGGTATTGACTCGATAGTTGCACAAAAACGTATAATTAAAAGGAAAAAACAAAGTGATGAGAGTTCAAGTAGCCAAGAAGCTTCATTTACTCTTGAAGAGAATTTTAGAGTGAATTATTCTTTATATATTACTGATCAAGCTATTGCTTCTCTTGAGACAAGATTTGATCAATTCAAAAACTATGAGAAATTATTTGGTTTTTTTGTTTCCACATAACTTGAGGGGAATTGACGATGAAGATCTAAAGTTGTCTTGTACTTTTCTTGAAAATGCACTCAAGTTTGAAGGAAGATCGGATATTGATCGCGAGGAACTTTATATGGAGTTCAGCTCATTAGACACATTGTATACCATGGAATTTAAAAGCCCAATTGAAGTTTTGAAGCATTTGAACGAGACCCAAGAAAATTTCCCAAATGCAAGGATTGCCTTCGAATATGGTTAACTATTCCAGTCACAGTGGCATCTGCATAAAGAAGCTTTTCAAAGTTGAATTTATTAAAATCTTACTTACGAACCACAATGTCTCAAGAAAAGCTTAATGGGTTGGCGATGATAGCTATCGAGAGCGAAATCTTAGATAATATAAATTGCGAAGAGGTGATCAAACAATTTGTTGTCAAGAATGCTAGAAGAGCTTCGCGAATTATCGGTTAGCCATTAGATATTATTGTATTTGGTTTTATGACGCTATTTTTGATACTTTTCTTGTTTTAATTTTAATGTCGTTTAAAAAAATTAACTTATATGTTATATATTTCATTATTCGTTACGCACTAGGGACTAAGGGCACTTTTTATTTCGGCTCGACCGGGGTATAAAAATTCTCGGAGCCGGCCCTGACCTTTTCATTCTTTTTATTTTCTCGTATAGAGATGATTTTCGTGTTGTTAGCATGATACTTCTCATTCCACTCAATTTTTAATTCTTCCCGTCTTATTATTACATACATGCCTGTAAGCAAACCGTACGAACACGACAGAAGTTTGTGTTCGTTCATTTAACTTTAAATGAGCACAAACTCTTAATCGTACAAATATTTGTGTTTGTGTTCGTTTGTTTAAAAAATGAACATGTTCGTGTACGTTCATTTAAAATCTAAACGAACAATTCATGAACATAAGCGAACATGATTAAACACAGATAAACGAACATATGTAAACAAACTCATATTAGGGTGATATAATTTGCAAGATACAAATAATATTTAATAGTTTTTTATAAATATGTAGGGTAAAGTTAAAATAAAATTACAACAAAAATGAAAAGTATGAGAAGAATCCTAATCCATTGATCTTAAATTTGGATGGTGGAGATTAATTTAAGAATAAAAATTGATGAAAAGGGCATGCAGGTAATAACTCACTTATGATGACTTTCTCTCTCCACATGCAAGGCACATGTCATTTCCTCCATTATTTTAAAACGCCTATAACTTTTTCATACGTCATTTTAAAAAAAAATATTTAACGTAATAACAAGCGTTTTTTTATCTTTTATATGAATATCATATAGTTATACAAAAATATAAAAAAAGGTGGGTTTTTTTATATTGTGTTTTTGGTTGTCCATTGTGTTTTTTAATTGAGTTTATATGCATTGTGTTAAAAATTTTGGTCATTGTGTTTTTCAATTGTTACTCATATTAAAGTAAAAAAAATAAAACAACGATTACGTCATTGTGTCTTTGTACTCAACATTTGTCATTTTACTTATCATTGTGTTTTAGTCATTGTCTTCAACATTCACTTAATTTGAGAAAAAAAAGTGTTATATGTTCAATGTGTATTACGTTCAAGTCACTGTGTAATATGTAGTATCCATTGTGTTTTACATTTAAGGTCATTGTATTATATGTATTTTACCATTGTGTCTTATGTTTCAGGTCATTGTGTTATATGTATCTATTATTGTGTTTTACGTTTCAGGTTAATGTATAATATGTATTAATCATTGTGTTTAGTATTAGATACATTCTTTGTATTTTTCATTACATCTACATATTATTATTATTATTATTATTATTATTATTATTATACAACGGTGTTATTAGTATTTAAAAAAAACACAATGACGAGTTGAAAGACACAATGGCATAAATACAAATTAACAAACAGAAAGACATAGTGACAAAAAGACATAATGGTAAGCAAAAAGACACAATGACGTATTTTTTTTATTTTTAAATAACAAAATCATACTCATATTAAAGACCAAAAAACGCTTGTTATTATTGTGACTTTTTTAAAAAAACGTATCATATGAAAAAGTTATAGACGTTTCAAAATGATGGAGGAATTATCATGTGACTTGCATGTGGAGAGAAAAAATGTGTATTATTACTTTTATACCCTTTTTCCTTTGATCTCTATTTGACACATGTCAATTTCTTATGGCTTCTCATATTTCTCATTTTGTTGTCCTTTGTAGAATAACTCAACCCTAGATATGTAACTAGCATGATCGAAAATAAATGAACGATCCTAAACGAACACAAATGAACATTCACAAACTTAAATGAATAAATGAAACATGTATTTATGTACGTTTTTCTAATTAAATGAGTACAACATAAACGAATTTTCCATCGGACGGTTCACAAACAAGCAGAGTAATTAATTCCACTAGTGCTTATTCCACTTTTGCTAAATATTGTATCTAAATTTAACTATCACCATTAATCAGGTTATTTTGATCGGGTTATTTGGAATAACCCAAAACCCGACCCTATTTACAATTCGGGTTCTTCAGGTTATCCCAAATTAACCGATCAACCCGATTAATATTTTTTAACCCTATTTAACCCGACGTTGTTTAGCTTATTCAGGATTTCAGGAATTTTAAACACCCCCAGCTTGGAATGCCAAAGAGTTGCCAAGATTTCTTCTTATTATATATTATTCTCAAATACGTTGCTATAGATATATAGAAGCTAGATCAAAAAGAAAAATAGACGAAAGTGCCGTGTTCATCGAATATCGTCCTTTTTTTGTTTTTTGTTTCCCTATAATTAATTTTAAAGAATGTCAACTCAAAAGCGACTCAAAAGAATTAACATTTTTGCTTCTATAGAAATTTGACATTTACAACTTATCTTCTTGATTATGCAATTTAAAAATACATAACTTACTATAGGGGAAAGTTCATGTACATTTTGATCTTAACATAAGTACGTAAGAAATAATTTAAATTTATTTAAAAATGCGAACGTAAGAAACAATACCAACTACAATACCATTCTACATAAACAATGACTTATAATAACAAAGAAAAGAACCTAAAAATTACAACAAAAGAATCAAAATCAAGAACAAAATAATAACAGCATATACCAGCAAATACTTATAACAGCAAAAAAAACATCCAATAATAACAACAAAATTTAAATAAGCAAATACTTATAATGTCTTATAATCGAAAATTAGCAAATTCGAACAAAAAATAGTAGCAAACACCTATAAAAATAAACCTAATCATAACAACAAATTGGTTCTCACCGTTTTCATGTTAAGAATAAAATGTATTTGATCATGTTTCACTTACTATATTCATTTTATTTTAGTTTAAATCTGTTGTATAAAAGTTTATTTTTTTTTTTTACGTTTTAACATAACATCAATTCCGACTCGACAAAGAAGTTGTTAGATTATATGAAAATGAAACTTAGACCCAATATAGTTTTAGGTTTCTTTTAATAGCCTTTTTTTACCATTTTGTCTATGCTTTCGTATATATAAAAAAACCATCGTCAAGCGTGTTGTGCACCGTTCGTTATACATTATCTTTACTACATTTAGAATTTGTTTTTTCTCCATTTTTCAACCTTTTTCCAATATACCTTTATTATATTTATATTTATCCTCCTTTAATAACTAACATTAAGGTATGTGTTTTTCCTTCAGGCACATAAAATATACTGGAATCATACATTCATACTTTAAAATAAATTTTCACATAAGCCCATATGGCATAGCCTATAAAATCAATTCATTAGACCGAAGCGTCTCTTGAAACCACCACATCGCCGTCACGTGCCAAATCAATCCAATATACCGTTTAGCACCCCTTCCATATCGTAAACGGCCGTCATGGTCTATCTGGGTGTTTTATTTATTTATTTATTTTATTGTAATTAAAGTAAACCAAATAACCGCTTTGTTTTCGTTCCGCAAACATTTAAAATAAAACCTAAATATAAGGAGATAACCGTCTGATTACCATCGCAACGCTCTACGCCCATTATATCTCAAAAGTGTATTATGATTGTTTTATTTATGTTGATAAATAGTTGTTTCATTATGTTGATAGTTTTATTTATGCATCTCACTATATCTCAAAAGTATATTATGATAGATAAATCTGGTTACTGTATGTTGGAATTTATTATTATTATTATTATTATTATTATTATTATTATTATTATTATTATTATTATTATTATTATTTCGTTGATTGATTTTGATGATCGGAAAAGATGTATAGGCTGGAAAACTTCCGACGACAAAACGTCAGGAACGTCTAAGAAAATGGGCTTTTTTATTTTCAAACAAATTTAATTAATATTCTTACACGTTCAATTTCATTATTTATATTGTTTAAACATTAAATTTAGGGATTTGTTCTCACACAAACTTTCTTTCAGCATGTAGCACTTTGATATGTTAATTTCTATGTTTATGGTTGTATTGTGCATGCCATTGTGGTATATGTTTATGGTTGTGCAACAATTATATTTTATTTTTGAATGGTTATTAATCATAGCATGGGATTGTTGTTTATGGTTCTCTATTTCGTTTTGCAATTTGCAATATTATTAAATTTGTTTGATAATATTATCATAATCTATTTGATCAAAGAAAATGTGTTTTTTTAACGTCATATATAGTTATATCAGAAATTATTTGCAATTGCACTTTGAAGATAAATTAGAGTAACATAAATTATTTATATTATTTTGATTTATATTATATATTAAAGTATATTTGCAATTGAGCACCAAAAAGAAACGAACCAGAGAATGCGAAATTTACATCATTTGTAAATAAATCACGTTGGATTAAGTGAAATAGAATAACGTATAATTTCTTAAAATTCAACGCGTGGCGATAAAAACCCCGCAGCAATACGCTGGTAATCTTACTAGTTAAGTATACATTAACAAAGATGTGTAGCTTATTTTAATGTTTTAACTTATATTACATATTATACATTTTTACATACTTGTAAGTATTCTATTTTCCATGTCATCATTTTGAAATATTAATACAAAATTTTATTTACTTTAGTTAGTTACATATTTATTTACAAATATTATGTGTTGGTAGGCATAATGAAAAAACCACCTAAATATAACACTATACCATGTAAATAAAAATTATACATTTTTTTAGAAACTATCAATCTCAACCACTAGATCCTAGATCTAAAGGCCTACTATACAATGTAAATATGAAACAATACAATTATTTAAAAACTACCAATCTCAACAACTAGATCATAGATCCAAGGGCCTAGATGTATTTTTATTCTTCTTACAAAAATATTGTATTTTGCATTAACCCTACCATATATATATATATATATATTTACATATATATATATTAGTTCTTAACATATATGTAGGTAATTTTGTAATATTCTGCTTTCGATAATAATAAATAAAAGGAATCGTGTTTGTTTAAAAGTGTGTTAATATTTAATTAATTTAAATAAAATAAAAGAGTATAGACCTAGTTAATGAAAGATGGAATAAGTGATGGTGATTAGCCTTAGGTCCATGGGTTTAAGGGGGTATAAATACTTCTTAAACCTCTCTAAAACCCTAAAACCCTCATTCTTATCTTCTAGCCTCCCTACACACTCAAAAACACATAAACACTCTCTAATATCACGACTCAAGATCCAAAGCCAAAACTGAACCTAGTTCGTGATAGATCTTGATTATACAAGCAAGACACGAGTCTATGGTTGCACATCGAAGCTAACCGTAGCCTATGAACGTAAAAAGGTACGTTCTTTTAGCCTAAAGATTATGTCTTTAAGGACGGTTTTCCCTAAGACCTATCCCTAAGGCAAAGCGGGTATTATTATACCATAAAAATATAAACTTGATGTTAAAAGTGGACTTATTGAACCCGTGAGTAAGAACGGTTCATGTAGAAACCATGGATATAGCTTAAACGGGTTTGAAATCAATAAAAGTGTAAACTTAATTGATAAGTAAGCTAGATCTTGGTCTAGAATAGAAAGGAGCATGTTTAAAAGATAAAGAACACAAAAATATGGATGTGAATGTTAGATTATGAGTGAAAATGATAAATATGGTATTTAATACCCTACAGTGGGTATATTCGAAAATAATACTTCAGACTTAGAAATCAGTTCCATTCAAATGGAATAACCATTCGAATAGAATGTCCATTAGAATAGAATACTTCATTCAAATGGAATACCCATTCGAATAGAATGCCCATTCGAATAGAATACTCCATTAGAATAGAATACTCCATTCAAATAGAATACTCCAGACTTAGAAATTAATTCCATTAAAATAGAATACCCATTCGAATATAATGTCCATTAGAATAGAATACACAATTCAAATGGAATACCCATTCCAATAGAATACTCCATTAGAATAGAATACTCCATTCAAATGGAATACCCCATTCGAATAGAATACTCCAGACTTGGAAGTTTTTTGAGGAAACTTAAATGATGTGTAAAAGGTTAGTGATTGCTATCTGTAATTATCATACAATTAGTTGTACTCAATTAAAGAAGGGGATTACTATAAACTCAGAAAGAGACAGGAGACACGTGTGGGTAGTTTATTATTTAATTTAACGTCAATTTTGAGAATAAATTTTCTTTTGAAAATTTTGAAAATTTGACATATGTATTGGTTCGTTTCAGAAGTATTTTTAGTGTGAGAAGTGAGAGAAATCAATTGGACCAATCATAAGTTTTCTTTTGTTTATGATTTATTTTAAATAATAAGGGTATTCTAGTACATTTAATATTTTCTGTAATTGGAAACCAACAATAATTTAGGCTAAGTTACTATTTTTTTTTTGATTTTTTATTTAACTATTTATATAATATAATAATTGTTATTCAATTTTCAAGAAAATAATCAATCTATTTCTAATGTCTTTGTCAACAAATAAACCTAAATACATGAGGTTCTAGTTCACTTGTGATATTACGGTGGAGTTTGTTGAAGATATCCTGTTTTGCATAATCATCAAAATTTATTTCAACAACTTGGTAAATAAATTAGGTGAATGCTATTTAAATACTTAATCATAACAGATTATCAAATGCAAATTTCACAAAGAATTTCAAACCCATTACATTAATACTTCAAAGTAATCTCAAATTAAAAAAAAGTCATAGACTCACAACCTGACTGTATGTAGCTAATGAAATAAGCAAAGGTGTTCATTCATCTAAGAAAACAAACTCAAAAACCACAAAAACATATAGTCATATCGTCTTCATTTTAACCTTAATAATCCAATTTGTCATTCCAAACATAGAACACCATAATGTCGGATATCTTCCTGTTTATAGCAAATAGTGAAATCTTGGCCACATATTTTGTCTTTAAAGCGGGAGTACTTTTAGTTGCTTTGATGTCTCCTCTTGTGACACCCGGTAAAATCCCAATCCCTTAAACCAAGTAATCAACCTAAATATTAGGTAATTATGTTATATGCGCCTTGCGCGAGCGCGCCATGTTAGTCAGCGCGTGCATTTGTTATGTGCGCCCTGCGCGAGCGCGCCATGTTAGTCAGCGCGTGCATTTGTTATGTGCGCCCTGCGCGAGCGCGCCATGTTAGTCAGCGCGTGCATTTGTTATGTGCGCCCTGCGCGAGCGCGCCATGTTAGTCAGCGCGTGCATTTGTTATATGCGCCATGCGCGAGCGCACCATGTTAAGAACCAGCGTGGGCATATGTTATATGCGCCATGCGCGAATGTTTTGGCTTTATGTTTTCATGTACCTTAACGTTATGATGTCTAATGGGTTGACCGTCACGCATGATGCTAAGGCGGGTGCACCCTAAATCGTTTATGCGCGTGCGGAAGGGAACTAACCTCCCCGCATGGCGGGAACATTGAGAGCTAGTTTGTCTGAAGCTCCAAGATGGAATTGACTTCAACATAACTGATCACTATGTTGAAATACCAAGACCACTTGGAGGATCTACAAATGAAACTCAATGTCCCTGACTGCGAGAAGGTTACGTACCTACCCGCAGCAAAGAAACATTCTACACGCAGAATCCTACACGCATAAGGCTGTACGCGCAAGGTTACACGCACAAAACACAGTATTTTCCAGAATAAAGGGGATTATTCCCGCCCAAAAGAAAACAGTAACGTGTTTCAGAAAATTTCTACTTTTTACTGTGCACTGGCAAAAGCACACTGTGGCATGAACAGTCAACTATCAGCCACCCTATTCTCACCAACCACAGACCTGCATGTCCTGCGAAAATCAGAATCTTTTACCCACTCCTCCACTTTTGAATAAATAATAATACTTTCCATACTTTACCATCATCACACCTAGATATGAAAAGATTACAATCCCCTAAATCAAGGGATTGTGTTCCATTGAGTTTGCCTATAAATATGTAACCTAAAATTATCACTCAACACACTTCAAACTTCTCTCTTAAAACTGCAAATCTGCTCTGAATCATCTCCCAAGCATCTATTTGATTTTCAATTCCGTTCCTGTTACTAGGTAAGCCGAGATTATAACCTTGAGATCTACTTTCCAACCCTTATATCTTGATCTTAATATAGACTTCTTGTTATTTAATCGTATTCTAGACCTTCGATTCCGAGGCCAACACCAAGAAAACCCGAATCTCGGTTAATCCCTTAACAAGAACCTCAGGTGAGTCTCACAGCCCCCATTTCACTATTTTCACTGTTTTTAACCTGTTTTCGGGGCGAGGGACACGTGTTTAAATTACATTTTATCATGGTATATTTACGAACAATGCAAGCGATTATGTGTTTAACTTATAATTCATTATGGTAAGTTTTCGAGCAATGCAAACAGTTATCTATGGTTTTCGATATGAGTGCGCAAGAACGAGTAAGTGATCACTTTACCATTGGAACTCTAAGGGTAGGGACTGCTGGTTTGATCCACCCACTCGTAGGGGTCGCACCTCTTACTTAGACGAGTGCCTAGTATGGTTAAGGGGCAGTACTATGGGGTCGAGCCCGCTCGTAGAGGTCGCGCCTCTTACTTAGACGAGCGCCTTGTTTTCCGGCACAACGCCCGCGCGTAACCCGCGGGACGGTAATACATTATTTTAGCTCGTAGTGGCAGCACCACTTACATAGACGAGCACGGTTTTTCAGAAATGTCCACGCGTAAACCGCGGGACGATAATACATTATTTTAGCTCGTAGTGGCAGCGCCACTTACACAGACGAGCGCGTCCTCAGAAATGTTCGCGCGTAACCCGCGGAACGGTTTTATCAGAATTATGTTGTCAGATCTGTTTCAAGATGGTTTTATCAGAATTATGATGCAATATGATTTATCAAGTTACTAAAACTTGTGAACTCACTCAGTTTATACTGATTCAAATGTTTTTTTACGTGTCTTTCAGGAGATAACTAGGTAGCGCATGGAGTCACACTTAGAGCACCTCACGCTGAACATCTGAACTAGCTTTTTGGAAGATTTTAGTTCTATCCCTTCGATGCGCATGGTTGTTCCCGCCGCGCATGGGGATATGGCGTGGAAATCTTCAACAATTTTTATACTTGGATGTTTTTATGTAATTTTTAAACAATGTAATGTATTTGTATTAAACTTTTCCTGCGCAATGAAAATCTTACTTTGAATGTTTGCAATGGCCCGTGCTTATGTATCAATTCCCACTCGCGCGCGCCCGGCTGTTTCCGCCGCTCAGGGCCGGGTGTGACAGATTGGTATCAGAGCACTGGTTATAGCGAACTAGGAAAAGAAGTTTTAACCTAGACTATAACCGTTGGGGAATCACATGAAATACTTTTCAAAGAAAATATTTTCAAAAGAAACTATACACACACTTAGGAACACGGGTCACACAGTGTCTAGTAAATAATGATAACATTATGTGCTCAGAGTACATGCGCTAAGTTTGATATATTTCCATTCTCTTTTAAAGCGAGAATGCCTCCAACTAAAGCCAAAGGAATTACCATGACACCCGAGGAACTCGCGGAAATAATCGCGCAAGCGATTGCGACACATGAGGCCAGCAAGGCCGAATCAAGTCAGGGTCGTCAGAATGAGACCCCAGAACCCGAATCAGGAGCCTTGGACAAAGGATGCTCCTACAAGACATTCATGGCCTGTAAGCCTTGGCCATTCAAGGGAACCGAAGGGGCCATTGGGCTCTACAACTGGATTGACAAGATGGAGACAGTTCTCTCCATTAGCGGATGTAGTGAGAACCAGAAGGTCCTTTACGCGACCTGCATGTTCCAAGAAGCAGCTTCATCTTGGTGGAAGCTTCAAGTGAAGACTTTGGGGCGAGAAGTTGCTCTTCACAAGACCTGGGAGGAACTGAAGGAAATGTTAATGAGAAAGTTCTGCTCACGTGCAGAGATTCAGAGTCTGCAACAAGAATTCTGGAACCACACCATGGTAGGAACGGATATCGACGCCTACAACAACCGGTTTAACGAGCTTTGCCAGTTGGTGCCAGATATGGCAAACACGGAGGAAAAGAAGATCGAGAGGTATATTTTTGGGTTACCTCCTGTTGTTAGGGTTCCGCTCAACGCCGCAGCGCCTCCAACCTTCGATGAGGCGGTTGCGCGGGCCATCACCCTTACAAGGGATACGGTCCGTGCGGGTATGTTGACTACGCGCGGAAGCGAGCAGCGAACCTCTGACTCCAAAAGGAAATGGAACTCTCACCACCGAGGGTCCGACTCCAAGCAGCCACCGTTCAAGAAGCAGGAAAGCGCAAGGGTTTACGCGATCCAAGCCGCGGAACCATCAAGGAAGGGATACAGTGGGCCTCACCCATGGTGCAACAGATGCAAGTTTCACCACGATGGTGAGTGCGCGAGCGTCACGTGCGCCAAATGTGGCAGACCAGGGCACAAGACGATGAATTGCCGTGTCAGAGAAGCTGGAGCAAGCGACAACTGCTACGCATGCGGGAAGCCAGGGCATTTTAGTCGGGATTGCCCGCAAAAGGGGAACCAAGCTCGCGGGAGAGCTTTTGTGATCGGCGCAGGCGAAGCAAAAGAAGAGCCGAATGTGGTAACCGGTACGTTTTTACTTAACGGCCATTTTGCATCTGTCTTATTTGATACTGGCGCTGATCTAAGTTTTATATCCACTGAGTTTAAAAACTCCTTAGGTCTAGCAACCAGTAGGCTAGACATACCTTATACTATAGAACTGGCCAATGGTAGGCAGTTGTGCGCGAGCGAAAGGGCTGAGCAATGTGTTTTATTCATGGGAGGTCACGAGTTCAATATTAACTTGTTGCCTATAGATTTGGGAAGTTTTGACATTGTGGTAGGTATGGATTGGTTAGTCGAGAATCTCGCAGAGGTTATTTGTCATGAGAAGCAGGTCCGGATTCCACTGTTGAACGGAGAAACTTTGATGATTCAAGGGGAAAGAAAGGGAGTTGCGACGAAACTGATCTCGTGCCTAAAGGCGCGCAAGTGCCTAAGGAAAGGGTGCTACGCCTTCTTGGCGCATGTAGTAAAGAAAGATGAGCGAAGAATGGAAGACTTACCTGTAGTGCGCGAATTTCCAGAAGTTTTTCCTGAAGATCTGCCCGGATTACCGCCGCCGCGACAAGTCGAATTTCGCATTGATTTGGTCCCAGGAGCTGCGCCAGTAGCACGAGCGCCTTATCGATTAGCTCCATCTGAGATGCAAGAACTATCCAATCAGTTACAGGAACTATTGGATAAGGGTTTCATTCGCCCAAGTTTCTCACCTTGGGGAGCTCCAGTACTGTTTGTAAAGAAGAAGGATGGTTCCTTCCGGATGTGTATTGACTACAGGGAGCTGAACAAGCTGACAGTCAAAAATCGGTACCCTTTACCGAGGATTGACGACTTATTTGACCAGTTGCAGGGATCCAGTTATTATTCGAAGATAGATCTACGGTCAGGATACCACCAACTTAGGGTCCATGAGGAAGACGCGCCAAAGACAGCCTTCCGAACTAGATATGGCCATTATGAGTTCTTAGTGATGCCTTTCGGGCTAACTAATGCGCCGGCTATATTCATGGATCTGATGAACCGTGTGTGCAAACCATACTTGGACAAGTTTGTGATTGTGTTTATAGATGATATTCTGATTTACTCTCGGACCAAGGCCGAGCATGAGCAACACCTGAGATTGATTTTGGAATTGTTAAGGAAAGAAAAGTTGTATGCGAAGTTTTCCAAGTGCGAGTTTTGGCTTAGAGAAGTTCACTTTCTCGGTCACGTTGTAAACGAGAAAGGAATTCACGTTGATCCTTCTAAGGTTAAAGCCATCGAAAACTGGGAAGCGCCAAAAACCCCAACTGAGGTGAGGCAATTCCTTGGACTAGCTGGCTACTATCGACGCTTCATTGAGAACTTCTCCAAGATAGCACTACCTCTGACCGCGCTAACTCAGAAAGACAGGATGTTTGTTTGGGGCGAAAACCAGGAAGCAGCGTTTCAAATGTTGAAGCAGAAGTTATGTAGTGCGCCAATTCTATCTCTGCCCGAGGGGACAGATGACATCGTCGTTTACTGCGACGCTTCACATCAAGGACTCGGATGTGTCCTTATGCAGCGAGACAAAGTCATAGCGTATGCCTCGCGCCAACTTAAGACCAATGAGAAGAACTACACAACGCATGATCTGGAACTTGGAGCGGTTGTCTTCGCGCTAAAGATTTGGCGCCATTACCTCTATGGTATAAAGTGTATAATCTTTACGGATCACAAGAGCCTTCAACATATATTCGATCAAAAGGATTTAAACATGAGGCAACGAAGATGGGTTGAACTGTTGAATGATTATGATTGCGAGATAAAGTATCATCCGGGGAAGGCGAATGTGGTAGCAGACGCGCTAAGTAGGAAGGAGCGAATAAAAACGCTACGAGTCAAGGCTCTAAGGTTGACCATTCGCGCGGAGCTCTCTACCCGCATCCGAGAAGCTCAGCAAGAAGCCTTGAAACCAGAGTTTGTTAAAAACGAAGCCCTTGGGGGTATGATTAAGAATTTGGAGCTCAAAGAAAACGACACTCGATATTTTGCTAACCGCATATGGGTCCCTCTCAAGGGAGGATTGCGCGAACAGGTCTTGAACGAAGCTCACAAGACGCGGTATTCCGTACATCCTGGCGCAGACAAGATGTACCAAGATGTTAAAACGCTGTATTGGTGGCCCAATCTTAAAGGCGCCATCGCGACGTATGTCAGTAAGTGCCTGACGTGTTCAAAAGTAAAGGCTGAATATCAGAAGCCGTCGGGGTTACTTCAGCAGCCAGAAATTCCCATGTGGAAGTGGGAACAAATCTCTATGGACTTCATCACCAAACTGCCAAGGACACCTGGGGGTTATGACACAATATGGGTTATTGTGGATCGGCTAACTAAGTCAGCACACTTCCTGCCGATCAAGGAAACCGATAAGATGGAAAAGTTAGCCCGACTGTATATTCGAGAAGTAGTTTCAAAACATGGAGTCCCAGTGTCCATCATTTCTGATAGAGATAGTCGGTTCACCTCAAGATTTTGGAGATCGTTACAAGGAGCTCTAGGTACTCGCCTTGATATGAGTACAGCTTATCATCCTCAAACGGATGGGCAAAGCGAGCGAACAATCCAGACATTGGAAGATATGCTGCGCGCGTGCGCAATCGATTTCGGTGGTAGCTGGGATACTCATCTCCCATTGGTTGAATTTTCTTACAACAACAGCTATCACACAAGTATTAAGGCTGCGCCGTTCGAAGCTTTGTATGGGCGCAAGTGTAGATCCCCACTGTGCTGGGCTGAAGTGGGTGACAAGCAAATGACTGGTCCAGAATTGATCCAAGAAACAACAGACAAGATTTTTCAGATAAGGGATCGCCTTAAGACAGCGCGCGACAGACAGAAGAGCTACGCAGATGTGCGAAGGAAACCATTGGAGTTTCAAGTAGGGGATAAAGTACTTTTGAAAGTCTCTCCATGGAAAGGAGTCCCCCGTTTCGGCAAGCGAGGAAAGTTGAATCCGCGCTTCATTGGACCATTCGAGATCCCGGAAAGGATCGGTCCGGTTGCTTATAAACTCCGTTTACCCGCCGAACTCAGTGGAATTCATGACACGTTTCATGTGTCCAACCTCAAAAAGTGTTTATCTGATGAAACGTTGATTTTACCGTTGGAAGAAATTCGCATCGACAAACAGCTGCACTTCGTAGAAGAACCCATAGCAATAACCGATTGGAAAGAACAAAAGTTGCGCAGAAGCAGAATCAAGTTAGTAAAGGTTCAATGGAACTCAAGGCGTGGGCCTGAATTCACTTGGGAAAGAGAAGACCAGATGCGCATGAAATACCCACACCTCTTTCAGAGCATGGCTTCTGCCAGCAACGTCTCCTAAATTTCGGGACGAAATTCGCTTAACAGGGGGAGAATGTGACACCTGGTAAAATCCCAATCCCTTAAACCAAGTAATCAACCTAAATATTAGGTAATTATGTTATATGCGCCTTGCGCGAGCGCGCCATGTTAGTCAGCGCGTGCATTTGTTATGTGCGCCCTGCGCGAGCGCGCCATGTTAGTCAGCGCGTGCATTTGTTATGTGCGCCCTGCGCGAGCGCGCCATGTTAGTCAGCGCGTGCATTTGTTATGTGCGCCCTGCGCGAGCGCGCCATGTTAGTCAGCGCGTGCATTTGTTATATGCGCCATGCGCGAGCGCACCATGTTAAGAACCAGCGTGGGCATATGTTATATGCGCCATGCGCGAATGTTTTGGCTTTATGTTTTCATGTACCTTAACGTTATGATGTCTAATGGGTTGACCGTCACGCATGATGCTAAGGCGGGTGCACCCTAAATCGTTTATGCGCGTGCGGAAGGGAACTAACCTCCCCGCATGGCGGGAACATTGAGAGCTAGTTTGTCTGAAGCTCCAAGATGGAATTGACTTCAACATAACTGATCACTATGTTGAAATACCAAGACCACTTGGAGGATCTACAAATGAAACTCAATGTCCCTGACTGCGAGAAGGTTACGTACCTACCCGCAGCAAAGAAACATTCTACACGCAGAATCCTACACGCATAAGGCTGTACGCGCAAGGTTACACGCACAAAACACAGTATTTTCCAGAATAAAGGGGATTATTCCCGCCCAAAAGAAAACAGTAACGTGTTTCAGAAAATTTCTACTTTTTACTGTGCACTGGCAAAAGCACACTGTGGCATGAACAGTCAACTATCAGCCACCCTATTCTCACCAACCACAGACCTGCATGTCCTGCGAAAATCAGAATCTTTTACCCACTCCTCCACTTTTGAATAAATAATAATACTTTCCATACTTTACCATCATCACACCTAGATATGAAAAGATTACAATCCCCTAAATCAAGGGATTGTGTTCCATTGAGTTTGCCTATAAATATGTAACCTAAAATTATCACTCAACACACTTCAAACTTCTCTCTTAAAACTGCAAATCTGCTCTGAATCATCTCCCAAGCATCTATTTGATTTTCAATTCCGTTCCTGTTACTAGGTAAGCCGAGATTATAACCTTGAGATCTACTTTCCAACCCTTATATCTTGATCTTAATATAGACTTCTTGTTATTTAATCGTATTCTAGAC
The DNA here is from genome assembly GCF_021521415.1 of Bidens hawaiensis. Lineage (NCBI taxonomy): Eukaryota > Viridiplantae > Streptophyta > Magnoliopsida > Asterales > Asteraceae > Bidens > Bidens hawaiensis. The sequence continues at coordinate 1,425,650 of NW_027491152.1, read as the reverse complement.
CTTCGATTCCGAGGCCAACACCAAGAAAACCCGAATCTCGATTAATCCCTTAACAAGAACCTCAGGTGAGTCTCACAGCCCCCATTTCACTATTTTCACTGTTTTTAACCTGTTTTCGGGGCGAGGGACACGTGTTTAAATTACATTTTATCATGGTATATTTACGAACAATGCAAGCGATTATGTGTTTAACTTATAATTCATTATGGTAAGTTTTCGAGCAATGCAAACAGTTATCTATGGTTTTCGATATGAGTGCGCAAGAACGAGTAAGTGATCACTTTACCATTGGAACTCTAAGGGTAGGGACTGCTGGTTTGATCCACCCACTCGTAGGGGTCGCACCTCTTACTTAGACGAGTGCCTAGTATGGTTAAGGGGCAGTACTATGGGGTCGAGCCCGCTCGTAGAGGTCGCGCCTCTTACTTAGACGAGCGCCTTGTTTTCCGGCACAACGCCCGCGCGTAACCCGCGGGATGGTAATACGTTATTTTAGCTCGTAGTGGCAGCACCACTTACATAGACGAGCACGGTTTTTCAGAAATGTCCACGCGTAAACCGCGGGACGATAATACATTATTTTAGCTCGTAGTGGCAGCGCCACTTACACAGACGAGCGCGTCCTCAGAAATGTTCGCGCGTAACCCGCGGAACGGTTTTATCAGAATTATGTTGTCAGATCTGTTTCAAGATGGTTTTATCAGAATTATGATGCAATATGATTTATCAAGTTACTAAAACTTGTGAACTCACTCAGTTTATACTGATTCAAATGTTTTTTTACGTGTCTTTCAGGAGATAACTAGGTAGCGCATGGAGTCACACTTAGAGCACCTCACGCTGAACATCTGAACTAGCTTTTTGGAAGATTTTAGTTCTATCCCTTCGATGCGCGTGGTTGTTCCCGCTGCGCATGGGGATATGGCGTGGAAATCTTCAACAATTTTTATACTTGGATGTTTTTATGTAATTTTTAAACAATGTAATGTATTTGTATTAAACTTTTCCTGCGCAATGAAAATCTTACTTTGAATGTTTGCAATGGCCCGTGCTTATGTATCAATTCCCACTCGCGCGCGCCCGGCTGTCTCCGCCGCTCAGGGCCGGGTGTGACACCTCTCCAATCCCACAATCGCAACTTGCTTTCCCATGCAGTTCTCCATATGCCTAATCATAAAAATACTTAACTATACAAAATTATCTTTGGCTGTGTACTTCAATACAGTTAACCTACACCACAAACCATAAACATAACACAATCAACATACATCATAAACATAACACAACCAACGTACACCACAAACGTAACACAGTCAGCCTACACCACACGATCATACACATCTAACACAGTCTCCTACGCATACGACATAACTACAATGGTTCTTATGCAACAAAGCATATACAAAACAATAGAAAACTTTTACATCACTGCACAACATCAACGTTCCCTACACATCATAGTACCATAGAACAAAAAAACCACAACATCATACACACACAAAAAAAAAAACAAAAAAGTTACACATTACACAAACCATAACCTCCTACACACAACAAATAGATCTATCTACACAACTAACCAAGTTCCCTTTCACAACATCAGCAATCAAAACTATTATAGCTTCTAGTACATAACAAACCAAGTTCAACAACACTACTGGCCAAATTAACCTACACATCTGAACCAGTTCCCCTACACAAAATCCTAAATCGATCTTCCTACACAACTAACCAAGTTCCCTTCACAACATTATCAATTAATTAATTGTACCAAAACTATTCTAGTTTCTCCTACACAACAACCAAGTTCAATAACACCACTAATCAACTTAACCTACACAGCCAACCTAGTTCAACTACACAACAAACAAAGTACATACACAATAACCATAGCGAACCTACACAGCCAACCCAGTTCCACTTCACAGCAAACAAAATACATACACAATAAACACAGTGAACCTGCACAACAAACAAATTACATACACAACACACATAGTGAACCTGTGCACCCATCACCATAACACATAATACCTCATATACACAAACATTCTACACACAAACAGCTAAACCGACGCCAACAACTATTTCTACACGCAAATGTGGATGTAGACATTTTCATTTTGTTCAGATTCACTGCTACTGTAAGTACAGTTGATAGAGCCTACATGTAACCAATCATATAGAAAACCCTAATTTTATGTTAACAAAGAATACATCATCAGCCACCATATTTTGATAACAAAGTATACATCATCATTAATCGCATATGCTACATCTAACATAATCGAAACAACAACAACACAACTACACCAACAACTGATGAACATACCTTCGATAATGAATTTTTTTGACCAAAATAGCAACCGATAAACCCCCAAATCGACTTCAAGAACGAGGGCAAAAAACTGATTATCGCAGGTTGATTCTTATACTATCCCAATTGGAATCAAAACCTTTAATTCTATCAATTGTGTATCACGTTTTTGATCTCGCAGAGGATTTCGTGGCAAGATTAATGTCTAATTTGATGCTTAAAGATACTCTGATATATGAGATTATTGTGTGCATCGATTTATGTGTAGGCATAATTGAATTGAAGGGACTGAATCGGTTGAAATTGGGTAGAAAATATTTGCGCCTCGCTTATTGCGTATAGGTTACAGAGTGAAACAAGGGTTATTAAAACCAATTCCTTTTTAATAGCTACACACATTTTACTACTTTGCCCCCTCTATTAATTAAAATCTGGTTACAAATTCATCTTATTTACCAATATGCCATCTTGTAACATCCACCATTGATCTTTGTCATCAATGGTTGTGATCTACTTCTCGCACTTCTCGTCAAAAGATTACTTCTCTCAAGATCCATCCCCTATATATATATATATATATATATATATATATTATAAACCATTATTTCCTACACTCACACATTAACTATTAATCAATGTTCAAATCTTCCTATATAATGTACAACTAACCATTGCACAATTATTATATATGCATTTAAAACGTAAACACTAAAATTTTTATTTTTATAATTTTATCAATAGTTTCAAATAATTACTTTTTTAGGAATTTTTACCAAACTAGTTTAGTTAATAAAATTATTTACCAAAGTAGTGTACTTTGAAACTTAATTACCAAAATAGGTATTTTTAGTAGGACCCACCACCCACCCATCCACTTCATCTTCTTCCTCTTCTCTCTAACATCTCCCAGTTTAAGCCACCTCCAACTCCGATAAAATAATCCGGCGACCACCAATAAAAATCCATCGATTACCATGCCCTAACACAGTTGGCCGTCGTCAATCCCGGACAAGGCCATATCGTGAAACACCGAAAGCGACCAGGAGTAGAGGTAACGCCGAAGGAATGCACCACCACCATATCTTCACGTCTATTGTCTGCTAGTCAACGTGGACAAGCTCCGGTGACAGAGATAGTTACCTGTGTATCTAAAGAAAGATTAAACAAATGGTTTTAGCTCTGGTGACGTAGATCGAGATAGCTAACTCTTAAGAGAACTCAGGTGACGAGGGCTAACTGTGTTAGGGCATGGTAATCGATAGAATATTATTGGTGGTCGCCGGATTATTTGATCGGAGTTGGTGGTGGCTTAGATTAGGAGATGAAAAATGGGTTTAGAGAGAAGAGGAAGAAGATGAAGTGGGAGGGTGGTGGGTCCTACTAAAAATACCCATTTTGGCAATTAAGTTTCAAAGTACACTACTATGGTAAATATTTTTATCAACTACATTAGTTTGGTAAAAAACTCGAGAACTTTTATTACGAATTTGGTTTATTAGACTTTTGGCATAAAGGTTTTTATACTTATATTTTTATAACCCCTCAACTTTAGTTTGATATATTTAATTTTTGTCCCATCAACTTTGTTAGTGAAACTTTTGCCATAAAACTTTTACCATAACGAATCGAACTGATGTCAACCAACTTCTAGTTGCGTGCCCATCACAAAACATGATAGCTTTCGAAAATGTAACACATTGAACCTGCTCTGTCGCAACGCGCAGAGTAGAAATACTTGTTCATGTTTATAGTATTTTGTATCCTTTGATGTAAGCTTTTACTTGAAGCTAATAACATAACAAAATAAATTTAATTATACGTTACTGTTTTAAAGCGTTATAAATAAATTGTTACCTTTCGAAATGTTACTCCGTGGTTCTCTAACGTTGACAATGCACTTTTAGAAAAAAAACATTATTATACAACATATGAATGGGTACATAAAGAATATTAAAATGACTAACTATTTGAATTACTCCTCTTATTGGAATATGTTGATTGAACAAAATTATGCTTTTTTGAATCTAAAGACATTTGTAATATAGTATAATAATGTTATCTTATGAAAATGAGGAACAACATAAACGTTGACAGAAAAAAATGTATATAGCGTGTTGTCTAATATAGTTGATTTAACGAAATATTTTAATATACAGAGAGTATTAAGTTTAGTCACAATTGTAGTTTGCTTCTATTGGATATTCATAATATAATTGTAAAAACATGGAAATTATAAACATTACCCGAAAACACATAAATAACATACCTTAGTTTATTGGATACGAAGAATAACAGAAACTTCAAACGACATAGAGGACTATAAAATCCTTATATCTAACCCACCAACATTGTGTGTTGAATATATATGAACAGAATGTATAGAGTTAAATAATATTCAACTTTCCATAATTATAAGAGTTTATGTGTAATATTGAAAGACTTAAGTTTCTGTATTGACTTTGTAATTGTGAATTACTGAAATGAAATGTCATAATTATTTAAAAACTAAAACCACCTAATATGCCGAATAAAAACTTGATATTTATAAATAAGAAATGTCACGTAATAGTAAAAGAGTAAAAAATGTTTCAATTAGGCCACTTATATTTTTTCTACCAGATCATGTAAACTAAATGTTCAGATCGAGCCTCATCAGATTTTTCGTATGTCAAGTAAACAATTAAGGAGAAGGCATGGAAGTTAGGATTTGCAGTATATTTGAAAAATTTTTAAAAAACATTAATTATATTAAAAATTAAACAAAGCAGGTTCTTATTTATAGTATTAACAAAAAAAGTAAATTACATTTATCCATAAGCGACACTTTTAATGAAATGTAAAGAAAGAAACAAATTAAATACATAAATATAAATGTAAGAATACATCAATTAACAAATGACAAGTAAATTCATTTCTCTATTTTCCCTTGCAGCTCTATTTAACTATTAATAATGGTCTTAGACTTATAATTGATGCACTAAAAGTAGTAAAAAAATGTAAACTGGTTTAACTATAAGCGTGAAAAGCTTGAACCAATAGGGAAGTATGCAACTGGGATTGGTGCACCTTTTCTTCCATTGCTCTTTGTTTCATGATTGCTATCACTGTTTTGAACTTTGTTTATTGAGCCTGTTTTTTCATTTCCGTTATCTACTACTTTGTTTGAACTCGAGAAGCAACTAAAGAAGCCTGATACAATAGCCATTCTCTTTCTTGAGGAATCTGAGATACAAAGCAACTGAAATTTGTTATAAATATTTGGTGGTTAAATAAATATTGGAAACTGAATGTGTTGTGAATGAATAATTGGCGAGTCAAAGATATTGAATAGTTAATTAAGAAAAAGTCAAACCATCTAACCTTGGCCGCCAAGTAATTGTCTTTGTTATATTAACGGATAACATGTGTGGTATTTAACTTTTTATTAATTTGGTGATAAGGCCCTCAGTATACCTTAACGTCTGTCTAGGATGTTAGAGATGATTTGACAAATGTTAACGAATTACGAGGGAGACATCATTTCCTTCGTGGGTTAAGGAGTGTTAAAGGCAATATGGTAATTTTAATGGGCTTTAAAATTATATACACTCACACACATTTATTTAAGAATTATTATAAAATTATATTAAGAGGGGTTAAACCATTTTCATAAGATAAGATAGAGTTAAAAGTGTATATTAATTGATGTGATGCCTACATGAAATTAAAGGATGTGAATGTATACCCCATAACATAACAATTGTTGATCCACCGTAATTATTATTATTACACTATATAGCATAATTATGCTATTTATGAACATGTCATTACATTTGTTCCATTTTATTCGTATGCTTCACAAGTTAACATGATTTTTACATGTTTCAGGCCCTATATGTGTGTGCGTTTAGGCTAAAGAGCCAATTATTATGTTTTAAAAAGTATAGAAAACCATAATGAAATGTCATGTATTGACTAGATTCTTATATGCGTTTCTTCTTAGTAATTCATATTAGGTTAATGATTCAGTTATTACTCACTCCTAATTTATTTGTTAAATAAAAATCAAGAAATACAAATCTGATTTATAATTATGACTTTTTGAAGAAAGGGCTCTTGTAAGGCTCCGTTACCGGTGCCCTACATTGGACGTTGGATTTACTCATAAACACGTTCTAAATATCAGAGCTAATTAAAAATTTCGCGGAATAATATTGAAAGTCAACCATTCATTACAAACATTCATAACTTGTCTTTTAAAACATAACATATAATATCAAACATCATAACAGAACTTCAGATGCCAATCTCTTCCAATCCTGCCATGTGTCTCTCTTAAACCAGCTGTCTCAGACGATTAACCTGCGTGCAAACTAAAAGTCAGCTTTGCTGAGTGAGTTCTAGTTAATCAGACATATGATACATTCACATACTTATATATGCACCCGAAGGTACATACCTTCATATTTACTTACATACTTACATGCATACATACTTTCATTCTTTCTTTCTTACTTACGTACATACTTTCATTTATACATATACGTTTTTAAGAGCATTCCGCCCTATAACCTTCGCCGATATTATTAGGGTCCGTTCCCTACATTCGCCGATATTGTTAGGGTCGGTTCCCTACATTCTCCGACATTATTAGGGTCGTTTCCCTACATTCGCCGACATTATTAGGGTCGGTTCCCTTTTCTAACTATACCTTCCATACCTTTCTAAACATTCATAAGTATAACTTCCATACATTAATACATCATTTATCCATCATATATATATATATATATATATATATATATATATATATATATATATATATATATATATCAGTCATATCTTTAACTATCCCTTGACGGTACATGCAATATTCGAAGATCGTTCATGCATCGTCAAGCATTCATTCATTCATAAATCATATAAGACATACACTTACCACTTAAGGTAAGTGTATTAACTAATCACATCGAATATGCACACAACTCCGAAAACATAACAAGGAATGGGGCTAGAAACTGACCTGAATGCGGTTACGTTCACCGTTTACGGTTATTCCTTTCTTTAGCTGTGCGTGACTAACTGTATAATAATTACACGTATCAATTAACTATCACTACCCGTATTGTGTTTTTAGTCTAATTATAACCCTCGACGAATGGGGGTCCGGGGCAGCGCCCATGGAAGCGGGGTTCTAGGGGCGGCAGGCCCTAGCAGGGTCCAAGGGGCAGAGCCGCTGACTGGGGTCAAGCTGCAAGGTCAGCCTGGAAAAATTTTATTTTCATTAACTGTCTTAACACATTTTTCATTAGAATTCTAAATTATTATTTTATTTGCTAACTTTAAAAGTTCGAGGGATTCTTTGCAATTATTTCATTTTATTATATGTCCAGAGACCTTTCTGTCATTCTTTCAAACTTCCAATTCGTCCCAGTCCCTTAACGAATGGGGTTCATAACGAATGAACCCATTCGTTACTTCATAACGAATATGCCTTCATAAGGAATTTGCTATTATGACGAATTAGACCTTATAACGACCCAGTCCTCATAACAAATTGGACCTTATAACGAACCAGTCCTCATAACGAATTGGACCTTATAACGAACTGGTCATCATAACGAATTGGACCTTAATGAATGGGGCTAGTTCGTCATTCTTTCTTTAACGAATTACTCACGATTTAAGGCTAGTTCGTTAAACTCCCGCTAGCGAGTTAAGATTCATTCGTTAAGTTTCCGTTAACGAATTAGGTTTAGGTCATAGAATGTCAGGACATTCTCTGACTTTACCCTAACCTTGTACCTACTTTTCGGCTCCGTCGTCGCCGGAAAACCGGGATCTCGCTAGAAAAGCGAGATCTCGCTTGTTTTCCACCGTTTTTCGTCCCGTTCGACCCAGATCTGAGCTAGGGTGACCCCTAGGCTCATCTTTTGCTCGGTTCATACCCTATTCCACCTGGATCCTGTAACTTTAATGGTTTAAAGGTGTAGAATCGTCGTTTCGTGACTAGATATAGCGGGTTTGGATCTAAACAATATCATACTATCATTACCTCGGGTTGATGCTCGGGTTTCTTGGTGATTCCGGCTAGAGAGAGAAAGTAGGATGGGAGAGAGCTAAGTGTGTGTTTTGATAGTGTAAGGAATGTGTGAAATGGATGGATAAATGCATAATTATTGTTTTTATATTATGGGTCATGGGCTTAAGCCCATGGTCTTTTTCTCTTTCTTTGAAATCCAAGTCCATTACCCATTTTATTTAACCCAACACAAGCCCAACTCATACTACTTAATATTATTATTAACCGTAACGAGAAAACTGGATGTTACAGCTCTGGATTTTTATTTCCTTTTAGATATTCAAAATGGTTTGAGGCACCACTTAAAAGCCTATTATGTGTGGATGTCATTTTACTTCCCAATTTATAGTGTCGTGTCATCATCACATCATACCATACTTCACTTCAATATTTTTTTTACATTTCCATGGAAATGGACACCAATTCATCATTTTCTTACTTTTCAAATAAAATAATAATATTTAGATTACAACAATTTAATATAACTAAAATTAATTTAATATAACTAAATTAAAACATAAATAAACATAAAGTTACATTCATTGATAAAATTAGCAAGATGTAAAAATCACTTAATTTAAAACGTAAAATAAGAAAAAGGAAAAAAATAACTAAACATATTTGTTGGCAATTTGAGCTTGCAATGCCTTCAATGCTCGTTTACGTTTTTCGTTCGTGACGTCTATGTTAGTTTGGAGGATTTTAAAGTCCTCTCTCATTGCCGCCGCCTCGTCCAGCTTCCTCACCTCCTCCATCATTTTTTCTTTCATTTTGAGTTTCAGCTCCTCAATTTCCGTATAGTTGGTGTTAAACACATCTAACTTGTTTGACAACGATTCCAATCTATTGGCCGTAAAATTCGATGACGAGTTTCCAGCTGCTCGTTTGCTTTTGTCTCGCCCGTGTAACATCCTACTTTTGATGATAATAAATAAAAAAGATTGTGTTTATTAATAGGTGTGTTAATATTTAATTAAGTTAAATAACATAAAAGAGTGCGGACTTGGTTAATGAATGATGGAATGAGAGATGGTGATGGGCCTTAGGTCCATGGGCTTGAGAGAGTGTAAATACTTCTTAAAACTCCCTAAAACACTAAAATCTCTCATTCTTATCCATAAGTTTCCTTACACACTCAAAACACACACAAACACTCCTTAAACCCTAAGGCTTATACCCGAACCCAAAGAAGGAAAATTTGTGTTAGATCTTTGATTATACAAGCAAGAACAAGTCCATTGTGTACGTTGAAGCTAAACCGTAGCCTATTACATGTCTAAAGGTACATGCTTTACGTATAAAAGTTGTGTTCTTAAGAACGATTTTCCCTAAGACTTGGTACTAAAGCAAATCGGGTATTTTCATACCAATAAAAATGTAAACTTGATGTTATAAAAAGACTTAATGAACTCGTGAGTATGAACAAACCCTAGATCTAGCTTACACGAGTTTGAAATCAATAAAGGTTTGAACTTTATTGCTAAGAAAGCTAGATCTTGGTCTAAGATGGAAAGGAAAACGTTTAGGAGGCTATATAACACTAAAATATAAGAATAGATGTTATAATATGTAGTGAAATGAAATGATAATAATGGAATTAATACCCTACACTAGGTATATTCGAAAGGAAAAATGACATTCGAATGCAAGCATTCGAACGAATGGCATTCAAATGGAAAATAAAGAAGGAGGAGAAAGAAAGGCAAGAAATAAGGAAAAAGGCTTCAGACCCATTCGAATAAGAAGGATCCATTCGAACCAAAGGGGTCCATTCGAATAAGAAGGATCCATTCGAATCAAAGGAGTCCATTCGAATAAAAAGGGTCCAATCAAATGAAAGGGGTCCATTCGAATGGAAGGCCCATCTGAATAGAACCTGCCATTCGAGTGGAAGGCCCATTCGAATAAAAACTTGCCATTCTAATGGAAGTCCCATTCGAATAGAACCTGTCATTCGAATGGAAGGCCCATCGAATAGAACATGCCATTCAAATTTGAGGTACATTCGAATGGAACTTGCCATTCAAATAGGTAAACCATTCGAATAGAATTTGACATTCAATTAATCCACACTTAGAAATTTCTGGTGAAACTTTTAGTAAAGAACAGTTAATAGAAATAAAATTTTTCTAAGCTGACCTAGTAGCTCGACCCCAGCCAGGGTCTCTGCCCCTTGGACCCCGCTACCAGGGGCGCTGCCGCCGGACCCCCGTAGCTAGAGGTTGCGATAACTTAGAAGTATGATATAGTTAAAATTAGTTAATTGATACTTGTAATTATTATACAGTTAGCCCTGCACAACTAAAGAGGGGTATTACTATAAACTCAGAAAGAAACAGGATCCACGTGAGTTTCTAGCCCGACTTTCTTGTTATGTTTTCGGGGCTGTGTGCATACTCGATGTGTTTAGTTAATACACTTACCTTAAATGGTAAGTATATGCTATGTGAATGTTTATAAATGATGTATGTATGATATATGAATGTCTATGAATGATGTATGTATGATATATGAATGATGTAGAAAAGATTATGAGTTTGTATGAAAGTATAAAAATATAAAAGAATAGGAAGAGAGTGGTAGACCCTAATAATATCTGTGAAGGAGGGTGGCAGACCCTAATAATATATGTGAAGGAGGGTGGCAGACCCTAATAATATCTGTAAGATTATAGGATGAAAGACTCTTTAAAAACGTATAAGTATGTATGTAAAGTAAGATTAAAATATGAAAGTATGGAAGAAAGAAAGAAAGAATGAAAGTAAGAATAAAGGTATATACTTATGTATGTACGAAAGAAAGAAGAACTGGTTAACTAAGTAATATGTATCTTCGGATACATATAAGTATGTGAATGTATTGCACGTTGACTAATTAACTAGAACTCACTCAGCGTAGCTGACATTTAGTATGTGCGCAGGTGAGTATGATGAGACAGCTGGCTTGAGGTGGGTCACACGGCAGAAGAATAAAGAAGCTGGAATTTGAAGACTTTATTTATGACGATTAAATTAAAAGACTTATGTAATGATTGGTTGACATTTATCTATTCCGCGAAAAGTTTTAATTAACTCTGATATTTAGAAGTGTGTTTATGGGTAAATCTAACGTCTAATGTGGGCACCGGGAGCGGGGCCTTACAAGTTGCTATCAGAGTATAAGTTCGAGAGAACTAAGTATCCTACATGCTTAGACTCGAAAACAGAATGGGACATAAGTAAGGAAAGAATGAAGATGCCAGTTCAAGAAAGCCATGTGTCACTCAAGCAATCTAAGTAAAGGTAAAATACATGATTAATTTCAAGTGTATTGTAAGAATGTGTAACGAAGTTAGCTTAATTGCTAGAGATAGGATTATATGATGATATGAACGGTTTGATTATCTATCTGTTAAAAGTAGAACTAGCACAAGTGGACTCACAATGGGAAGTGTATAGGTCACGAAAAGTAACGTGATCAGTTAATCACAGCTGGCCACTATTATTATCTGTTAGCCTTACTATCCTTGTACTATATATTTCCTAGAGTGATGACTTTTGTGTTTTCTTATAGAATACGAATGGCTGGAGCAAGAAAGGTTGTTAGTCAAGGAGGTCGAACTGGACGTCGTGGCAAGCCACGTATTGTCTGAGAACCTTCTGTAGAACCAGTTACTAACACTAGGGAGGAAGGAAGTGCATCTGGGCGAAATCCAAGCAACAATGAAGGGTATCAACTTGATCTTGCGGTTCAGGTCACCATTGCTCAAGCTGTAGCTGCTACAGTGAAGAACCCGCAACCTGAAAAGTCTGCTGGAAGCCATGTGAGGACCGCTGAAAGGGCAAGTGATTCGAGTGAAGTTCGATCTATAACAAATGATGAGAGAAAGAGAGGTCGCAGTGGGTGTAAATACAAGTCGTTCAAGTGTTGAGACCTACCGAAGCTGACTGGTTTGGGGGACGCAATCGCTACTCTCCAATGGATAACCGCCATGGAAGAGGTTATCTGAATTAGCGCTTGTCGTCTTGATCCAGCAGTGGGTTATGCCACCCAATCGTTCGGAGATGAAACTATGTACTGGTGGGAGTCAGTTGAGCAGAGGAAGAGTCGAGAAGAGATCAAGGCTTTGAAATGGGATAACTTGAGGGAGATGATTATGAAAAGTTTTTGTGCTGATGCTGAAGTTGAGAGGGCTGAGATAAGGTTTTTGAATCTAAAGGTGGGTAAGATGTCACACCACGAGTACACTACTGAATTCAACTGCATGTCTAGGTTGGTGCCTGATAAGTTGAACATTGAAGTGAAAAGGATCAAGTGTTACATAATAGGACTTCCACAGAACGTCCGCATTTTAGTTAGGGCAAGTAAACCTGCTACTTGACTCTGTTGTTGAACTCGCAAAGATGGTTTACGATGACCTAGTTGTGGATGATGTGGTGTTAGAAGAGAAGAGAGAGAAGAAATTGGTTGCTTCTGCTAAGCGGCCCGGTACCCAATTATGGAACCCCAAGGGCAAGCAACAGAGGGCATGGGAGAAGAAGTCACGTAAGACGTGTGGTAAGATGCACAGTGGTGAGTGCAAGTGGGGTAATGGTATGGATGCCTATTACAAGTGTGGGAAATCTCATGGTGGAGAGTGTAGGCTAGGGTAAAATGCATGTTACAAATGTGGGAAGGTGGGGCATTACGCTCCTCAATGCAACACCGATCCCATATGTTACAAGTGCGGGAAGAAGGGTCATATGGCAAGGGAATGTGTCGAAGTCGGAAGGGGTGGAAAGAAGATGCTGAACCATCAAGGCCAAAGACCAGAGCCTAAATGTTGACTCAGGAGCAGGCAAAGCAGATCCCAGATGTTGTGACAGGTAAGTTTCTAGTAAACGGTAATTCTGCTTTTGTACTGTTTGATTTAGGTGTGAATAGAAGTTTTGTAGCTACGATATTTAGTAAGTTAGCGAAAATGAAATGTTGTCGTGTGCCTGAAACTTTTACTGTAGAAACCGCTAGTGAAACCTCGGTTAGGATAATGAGAATGGTTAAGAAATGTAAAATAAAGTTAGAGGGACATGAGTTCCCTGTTACCTTGTATGTTATTACCTTAGGAGGATTCGATGTGGTTTTGGGCATGGATTGTCTATCTGAGTTTGAGGCTCAGATAGTGTGTAAGAGTAGGTTGATAAGGTTAAAGTCCTTGGATGGTTGTACGGTGACGGTTTATGGTGATAAAGAAAGTTCAGGGCTTATGTTATTTCGATGTTAAAAGCCGAAGGATTGTTAAGGCGAGGGTGCGGTACGTACATGGCGTATGTTGTCAAAGCTACTGCTGAGGAGAAAGAAGTGAAAGATGTTCCTGTTGTGTGCGACTATCCAGAAGTGTTCCCTGAGGACCTTCTGGGGTTGCCATCAGAGCGTGAGATAGAACTCCAGATAGACTTAATACCAGGAGCCCAACCCGTTGCGAAAGCATCTTACCATCTGGCGCTGTCTGTGATGAAAGAATTGATGTCCCAACTGCAAGATCTCCTCGACAAAGGTTTTATAAGACTGAGTGTTTCCCCGTGGGGTGCACCAGTGTTGTTCGTTAAGAAGAATTATGAAGCATGAGAATGTGTATACACTACCGAGAGTTGAACAAGCTTACAGTGAAGAACAGATATCTGTTGCCGCAGATTGATGATTTGTTTGATCAATTACAAGGTTCGAGCTGGTTCTCGCGCATAGAACTTAGATCAGGCTATCATCAGCTGAAGGTGAAGGAGGCAGACATCCCTAAGACAGCATTGCGAATGCAGTATGGACACTACGAGTTCCTCGTGATGTCGTTCGGTCTAACGAATACTCTTGCAGCATTTATGAACATGATGAATAGGGTATGTCATCCGATGTTAGACATGTCAATCATCGTTTTTATAGATGATATATTGATTTATTCAATGAGCGAGTTTGACCATGCTAATCATTTAAGAGAAGTATTGGAGGTTTTGAAGGAAGAGAAGTTGTATGCTAAGTTTTCGAAATGTGCATTTTGGTTGCGAGAATTGTAGTTTCTTGGTCACATGATCAATCCTAAAGGGATTACTGTGGAACCTGCTAAAATTGAGGCAATAACAAACTGGAAGACTCCGCAAAACCTGACTAATATGCAAAGCTTCTTAGGGTTGGCTGGCTATTATAGGAGATTCATTGAGGGCTTCTCCAAGATAACCGCACCATTGACCGGAATGACCCGAAAGATAGTAGTATTCAGCTTGGGTAAGTTTAAAGAGGAGGCTTTTAAGGAATTGAAGAGAAGGCTCACACAAGCTCCATTCCTTGCTCTACCCGATGATGGTAAGGATTGGGTTCTTTGTACTGATGCTTCGCATCGTGGGTTAGGTTGCGTGTTGATGCAACGAGGAAAAGTTATAGCTTATGCGCCCAAACAGTTGAAGGTTTATGAGAGTACTTATCCGACGCATGATGTAGTGCTAGCAGTAGTAGTACATGCTCTCAAGATTTGGAGACATTACTTATATGGTACCAAGTGTACTATCTACATCGATCATAAAAGTTTGAAATATTTCTTTGAGCAGAAGGAGCTGAATATGAGACAGAGAAGGTGGTTAGAGTTGATAAAGGACTATGACTATGATATCAAGTACTACCTGGTAAAGCTAATGTGGTCGCCGACGCGCTAAGCCGTAAGACTAAAAAAGTCATTGTAACAGTGAAGTCATATATGTTGATTATTAACTCAGATCTCATTGAAGAAATCATCGAGGCACAGTCTGAGGTGCTAACTGATGAAGGATTAATGAAGTAGGAAAGAATTGTCAGTCAGCAAGACGAGCTGATGGAAAACACTCATGGTGTTAAGACTAGGTTTGACCCTATTTGGATTCCACGCCATGGAAATCTTAGGGGTCGAATCTTAGATGAAGCTCATAAGTCAATATATTATATCCATCCGGGATCCATGAAGATGTATCAGGACTTGAAGAGACTATTGGTGGCCGGGGATGAAAAATGATGTAGTAGATTATGTTAGTAAGTGCTTAACTTGTTTACAAGTCAAAGCTGAACACCAGAAGCCTTATGGGAAGATGCAGCCTTTGGAGAAACCAGAATGGAAATGGGAACACATCACCATGTATATCATAACTAAGCTACCCCGTACAGCTAAACATCATGATACCATTTGGGTAATTGTGGATCGTCTAACAAAAATTGCTCACTTTCAGCCTATACGAGAGGCTATCTCATCAGAAATGCTAGCAAATGTGTTCATAAAGTAAGTTGTGGCTAAGCATGGAGTGCCGCTATCGATCGTGTTTGATAGAGATACTCGTTTTACTTCCAGATTTTGGAAGAAGTTCCACGAAGCTATGGGAACAAGACTAAACATTAGTATGGCGTATCATCCTCAAACCAATAGGAAGTGTAAAAGGACTATCCAAACCCTTGAGGATATGCTACGTTTTTGTGTGTTAGATTTTGGAGGAAGTTGGGATGATCATCTACACCTTGCAAAATTCTGTTATAATAATAGCTACTATTCGAGTATTGGTATGCCGCCGTTTGAGATGCTATACGATAGACTTTATAGAACTCCGGTATGTTCGGGAGAGATTGGTCAGAAAGAGATTGGAAGCCTAGAACTTGTTCAAGAAACCTCGTTAAGGTGTAGACATTGAGGAATACACTCTACTTTCCATGTTTCTCATTTGATAAAATGCCTAGCTGATGACACGTCTCATGTGCCATTAGTAGACATTGAGGTTGACGAATAGTTGAACCACAATAAGAAACCTATAGAGCTAGTTGACCAGAAGGAAAAGCAACTTTTTCGTAAATTTATCCCATTGGTGAAAGTGATAAGGAAGCATCGTAAAGGATCAGATGCCACTTGGGAAGTTGAGGAAGAGATGCGCAAGTTTTACACAGATTTGTTTAAGTAATAGTTAGGTTTCAGGGACGGAACCTATTTAAGGAGGGAAAACTTATAACATCCTACTTTTGATGATAAAAAATAATAATATATAAGGATTGTGTTTATTTAAAGGTGTGTTAATATTTAATTAAGTTAAATAACATAAAAGAGTGCGGGTTTGGTTAATGGAAGATGGAATGAGGGATGGTGATGGGCCTTAGGTCATGGGCTTGAGAGAGTATAAATATTCCTTAAACCTCCCTAAAACCCTAAAATCTCTTATTCTTATCCATTAGTTTCCTTACACACTCAAAACACACACAAACACTCCTTAAACACTATGGCTCATACCCGAACCCAAGGAAGGAAGATTTGTGTTAGATATTTGATTATAAAAGCAAGAACAAGTTCATTGTGTATGTTGAAGCTAAACCGTAGCCTATAACACGTCAAAAGGTACATGCTTAACATATAAAGTGTAACATTTCGGGTTTTTCTTTATGTAACTATGAAATCAAACCCGACCCGTTTAAGGGTTCGGGTCACTCATTTAATAAAAACCGACACATTTATTGAGTATCCTTATTGTTTTAGTCTTATTATTTAATAGTTTAAATATTTCAACTTACAAGAATTATCAATTTTCACCCAAACTCAAACTTTAACCCATTCTCGTTTCCATCTATAAACACCAGGGGCCTTATATGTAAATTATGATATTATAAAATAATATATTTTGTTTAAAATTAACCCTAACCCACCCTTTGATCCAACCCGATCCGGCACACCCAAACTTTTCAAAACCTTCAAATTCCCGCTCGTTACGATCAATTAAGTTAGGCATTTGGTATATTACACCGAATAAACGCGTAATCGACACCCAATTATAGTAAAAACGCGTTAATTCATTCGTAATTTGATCAATTAACCATATTTAGCCAAAACAAACCCTAACTAGTGATCCTATATAACCCCACATTATAAATTAATTAAACTTGCAGAAAAAACCTCCTCCCCGTCGCCACCCTTCCCATATTAGTTCAAGTTCACAATAGCATCCTGTCACCTAAATTAACCCATTTTTGGCCGCAACTAGCTTGATCAATATCACCATCTTACCCGCTGTTATAATTCGATTATTAGGTATGGTTGGAATCGCGATCTGTCATGGAACATTAACCCTAAACAAATTTTAACAAACCATAAACGGTTGAATCGATTTAAAGATCTAGGGTTTACGGTTGATCCGGGTTCTGTACTTAGAAGATATTTTTTTTTGTAATATGTTATAATCACAAATTAAAACACCAGCCTGATGGCTGGTGTGAGTGGGGATAAGTGTTTGGAACTGGTCCAGGCGCGGGTTCGAGCCCCCAGGACCCGGTTTTTCTATTTTATTTTTTTAATCACTTTACCTATAATATACTTAATAGTGTTTATAGTTATCAAGTAATAAATGTTATTTTTCTTAAAATCGAACCTCTAAGTCTCACGAAACCCGGTTTTTGTAATTTATTTTTCTTAATTATTTTGAAACTACAGTTGAGGAGTTAAAGTCTCTTGATTTAGAACTCGATGATATGCGTGGTCAAGGTAATGATAATGGAGCAAACATGAAAGGAAAACACCAAGGAGTACAAACGAGGTTTTTAAATGAGAATCCTAGAGCATTTTACACTCCTTGTGGTTGCCATTCTCTTAATCTTACACTATGTGATACGGCTACTAGTTGTACTAAAGGAAAGTGTTTTTTTGGAAAGATCCAACGAATGTATACCATCTTTGCGAAATCTAATAATCGGTGGAAAATTTTGAGAGATAATGTTAAATCTTGGAGTCTAAAGCCTTTATCTCAAACATGTTGGGAAAGTCGTGTTGATAGTGTTAAAGCTATTAAATTGCAACTTGCCGATGTACGGGAGGCTTTACTTGAATTAGGAGAAAAAGATGGTGATCCTGCAACTTCAGACAAAGCAACTACAATAGCAGAAAATGAATTTGGTTTTGACTTTTTGGTATCAATTGTTATCTGGTATGAAGTATTAAACGCGGTGAATATAGTGAGCAAAAGGTTACAATCAAAATACATGCACCTTGAGATTGCTATTAAAGAAATAAAGAGATTGATTGAAGTCTTCAAGGGTTTTAGAGAAAATGGTTTTTCAAAGCTATTAATGAAGCAAAGAAGATTGCTATTGAAATGGGTATTGACCCGATAGTTGCACAAAAACATGTAATTAAAAGGAAAAAACAAAGTGATGAGAGTTCAAGTAGCCAAGAAGCTTCATTTACTCTTGAAGAGAATTTTAGAGTGAATTATTCTTTATATATTACTGATCAAGCTATTGCTTCTCTTGAGACAAGATTTGATCAATTCAAAAACTATGAGAAATTATTTGGTTTTTTTGTTTCCACATAACTTGAGGGGAATTGATGATGAAGATCTAAAGTTGTCTTGTACTTTTCTTGAAAATGCACTCAAGTTTGAAGGAAGATCGGATATTGATCGCGAGGAACTTTATATGGAGTTCAGCTCATTAGACACATTGTATACTATGGAATTTAAAAGCCCAATTGAAGTTTTGAAGCATTTGAACGAGACCCAAGAAAATTTCCCAAATGCAAGGATTGCCTTCGAATATTGTTAACTATTCCAGTCACAGTGGCATCTGCATAAAGAAGCTTTTCAAAGTTGAATTTATTAAAATCTTACTTACGAACCACAATGTCTCAAGAAAAGCTTAATGGGTTGGCGATGATAGCTATCGAGAGCGAAATCTTAGATAATATAAATTGCGAAGAGGTGATCAAACAATTTGTTGTCAAGAATGCTAGAAGAGCTTCGCGAATTATCGGTTAGCCATTAGATATTATTGTATTTGGTTTTATGACGCTATTTTTGATACTTTTCTTGTTTTAATTTTAATGTCGTTTAAAAAAATTAACTTATATGTTATATATTTCATTATTCGTTACGCACTAGGGACTAAGGGCACTTTTTATTTCGGCTCGACCGGGGTATAAAAATTCTCGGAGCCAGCCCTGACCTTTTCATTCTTTTTATTTTCTCGTATAGAGATGATTTTCGTGTTGTTAGCATGATACTTCTCATTCCACTCAATTTTTAATTCTTCCCGTCTTATTATTACATACATGCCTGTAAGCAAACCGTACGAACACGACAGAAGTTTGTGTTCGTTCATTTAACTTTAAATGAGCACAAACTCTTAATCGTACAAATATTTGTGTTTGTGTTCGTTTGTTTAAAAAATGAACATGTTCGTGTACGTTCATTTAAAATCTAAACGAACAATTCATGAACATAAGCGAACATGATTAAACACAGATAAACGAACATATGTAAACAAACTCATATTAGGGTGATATAATTTGCAAGATATAAATAATATTTAATAGTTTTTTATAAATATGTAGGGTAAAGTTAAAATAAAATTACAACAAAAATGAAAAGTATGAGAAGAATCCTAATCCATTGATCTTAAATTTGGATGGTGGAGATTAATTTAAGAATAAAAATTGATGAAAAGGGCATGCAGGTAATAACTCACTTATGATTACTTTCTCTCTCCACATGCAAGGCACATGTCATTTCCTCCATTATTTTAAAACGCCTATAACTTTTTCATACGTCATTTTAAAAAAAAAATATTTAACGTAATAACAAGCGTTTTTTTATCTTTTATATGAATATCATATAGTTATACAAAAATTTAAAAAAAATGGTGGGTTTTTTTATATTGTGTTTTTGGTTGTCCATTGTGTTTTTTAATTGAGTTTATATGCATTGTGTTATAAATTTTGTTCATTGTGTTTTTCAATTGTTACTCATATTAAAGTAAAAAATAAAACAACGATTACGTCATTGTGTCTTTGTACTCAACATTTGTCATTTTACTTATCATTGTGTTTTAGTCATTGTCTTCAACATTCACTTAATTTGAGAAAAAAAAGTGTTATATGTTCAATGTGTATTACGTTCAAGTCATTGTGTAATATGTAGTATCCATTGTGTTTTACATTTAAGGTCATTGTATTATATGTATTTTACCATTGTTTCTTATGTTTCAGGTCATTGTGTTATATGTATCTATTATTGTGTTTTACGTTTCAGGTTAATGTATATATGTATTAATCATTGTGTTTAGTATTAGATACATTCTTTGTATTTTTCATTACATCTACATATTATTATTATTATTATTGTTATTATTATACAACGGTGTTATTAGTATTTAAAAAAACACAATGACGAGTTGAAAGACACAATGGCATAAATACAAATTAACAAACAGAAAGACATAGTGACAAAAAGACATAATGGTAAGCAAAAAGACACAATAACGTATTTTTTTTATTTTTAAATAACAAAATCATACTCATATTAAAGACCAAAAAACGCTTGTTATTATTGTGACTTTTTAAAAAAAACGTTTCATATGAAAAAGTTATAGACGTTTCAAAATGATGGAGGAATTAACATGTGACTTGCATGTGGAGAGAAAAAATGTGTACTATTACTTTTATACCCTTTTTCCTTTGATCTCTATTTGACACATGTCAATTTCTTATGGCTTCTCATATTTCTCATTTTGTTGTCCTTTGTAGAATAACTCAACCCTAGATATGTAACTAGCATGATCGAAAATAAATGAACAATCCTAAACGAACACAAATGAACATTCATAAACTTAAATGAATAAATGAAACATGTATTTTTGTACGTTTTTCTAATTAAATGAGTACAACATAAACGAATTTTCCATCGGACGGTTCACAAACAAGCAGGGTAATTAATTCCACTAGTGCTTATTCCACCTTTGCTAAATATTGTATCTAAATTTAACTATCACCATTAATCAGGTTATTTTGATCGGGTTATTTGGAATAACCCAAAACCCGACCCTATTAACAATTCGGGTTCTTCAGGTTATCCCAAATTAACCGATCAACCCGATTAATATTTTTTGACCCTATTTAACCCGACGTTGTTTAGCTTATTCAGGATTTCAGGAATTTTAAACACCCCCAGCTTGAAATGCCAAAGAGTTGGCAAGATTTCCTTCTTATTATATATTATTCTCAAATACGTTGCTATAGATATATAGAAGCTAGATCAAAAAGAAAAATAGACGAAAGTGCCGTGTTCATCGAATATCGTCCTTTTTTTGTTTTTTGTTTCCCTATCTTTAATTTTAAAGAATGTTAACTCAAAAGAATAAACATTTTTGCTTCTATAGAAATTTGACATTTACAACTTATTTTCTTGATTATGCAATTTAAAAATACATAACTTACTATAGGGGAAAGTTCATGTACATTTTGATCTTAACATGAGTACGTAAAAAATAATGTAAATTTATTTAAAAATGCGAACGTAAGAAATAATACCAACTACAATACCATTCTACATAAACAATGACTTATAATAACAAAGAAAAGAACATAAAAATTACAACAAAAGAATCAAATCAAGAACAAAATAATAACAGCATATACCAGCAAATACTTATAACAGCAAAAAAAAAATCTAATAATAACAACAAAATTTAAATAAGCAAATACTTATAATGTCTCATAATCGAAAATTAGCAAATACGAACAAAAAATAGTAGCAAACACCTATAAAAATAAACCTAATCATAACAACAAATTGGTTCTCACCGTTTTCATGTTAAGAATAAAATGTATTTGATCATGTTTCACTTACTATATTCATTTTATTTTAGTTTAAATCTGTTTGTATAAAAGTTTATTTTTTTTTTACTTTTTAACATAACATCAATTCCGACTCGACAAAGAAGTTGTTAAGATTATATGAAAATGAAACTTAGACCCAATATAGTTTTAGGTTTCTTTTAATAGCCTTTTTTTACCATTTTGTCTAAGCTTTCGTTTATATAAAAAAACCATCGTCAAGCGTGTTGTGCACCGTTCGTTATACATTATCTTTACTACATTTAGAATTTGTTTTTTCTCCATTTTTCAACCTTTTTCCAATATACCTTTATTATATTTATATTTATCCTCCTTTAATAACTAACATTAAGGTATGTGTTTTTCCTTCAGGCACATAAAATATACTGGAATCATACATTCATACTTTAAAATAAATTTTCACATAAGCCCATATGGCATAGCCTATAAAATCAATTCATTAGACCGAAGCGTCTCTTGAAACCACCACATCGCCGTCACGTGCCAAATCAATCCAATATACCGTTTAACACCCTATATTACCCCTTCCATATCGTAAACGGCCGTCATGGTCTATCTGGGTGTTTTATTTATTTATTTATTTTATTGTAATTAAAGTAAACCAAATAACCGCTTTGTTTTCGTTCCGCAAACATTTAAAATAAAACCTAAATATAAGGAGATAACCGTCTGATTACCATCGCAACGCTCTACGCCCATTATATCTCAAAAGTGTATTATGATTGTTTTATTTATGTTGATAAATAGTTGTTTCATTATGTTGATAGTTTTATTTATGCATCTCACTATATCTCAAAAGTATATTATGATAGATAAATCTGGTTACTGTATGTTGGAATTTATTATTATTATTATTATTATTATTATTATTATTATTTCGTTGATTGATTTTGATGATCGGAAAAGATGTATAGGCTGGAAAACTTCCGACGACAAAACGTCAGGAACGTCTAAGAAAATGGGCTTTTTTATTTTCAAACAAATTTAATTAATATTCTTACACGTTCAATTTCATTATTTATATTGTTTAAACATTAAATTTAGGGATTTGTTCTCACACAAACTTTCTTTCAGCATGTAGCACTTTGATATGTTAATTTCTATGTTTATGGTTGTATTGTGCATGCCATTGTGGTATATGTTTATGGTTGTGCAACAATTATATTTTATTTTTGAATGGTTATTAATCATAGCATGGGATTGTTGTTTATGGTTCTCTATTTCGTTTTGCAATTTGCAATATTATTAAATTTGTTTGATAATATTATCATAATCTATTTGATCAAAGAAAATGTGTTTTTTTAACGTCATATATAGTTATATCAGAAATTATTTGCAATTGCACTTTGAAGATAAATTAGAGTAACATAAATTATTTATATTATTTTGATTTATATTATATATTAAAGTATATTTGCAATTGAGCACCAAAAAGAAACGAACCAGAGACTGCGAAATTTACATCATTTGTAAATAAATCACGTTGGATTAAGTGAAATAGAATATCGTATAATTTCTTAAAATTCAACGCGCGGCGATAAAAACCCCGCAGCAACACGCTGGTAATCTTACTAGTTAAGTATACATTAACAAAGATGTGTAGCTTATTTTAATGTTTTAACTTATATTACATATTATACATTTTTACATACTTGTAAGTATTCTATTTTCCATGTCATCATTTTGAAATATTAATACAAAATTTTATTTACTTTAGTTAGTTACATATTTATTTACAAATATTATGTGTTGGTAGGAATAATGAAAAAACCACCTAAATATAACACTATACCATGTAAATAAAAATTATACATTTTTTTAGAAACTATCAATCTCAACCACTAGATCCTAGATCTAAAGGCCTAGATTTATTCTTATTATTCTCATAAAAATATTGTTTTTTACATTAACCCTATCCTATATATATATATATATATATATATATATATATATATAGAAAAGAGTTCAAATAAAAAACAAGTGTTTTGTGAGAAGTGTGAGAAGAACTTTAAAATAAAACAAACCACTTAAATATGACACTATACAATGTAAACATGAAACAATACAATTATTTAAAAACTACCAATCTCAACCACTAGATCATAGATCCAAGGGCCTAGATGTATTCTTATTCTTCTTACAAAAATATTGTATTTTACATTAACCCTACCATATATATATATATATATATATATATATATATATATATTAGTTCTTAACATATATGTAGGTAATTTTGTAATATTCTGCTTTCGATAAAAATAAATAAAAGGTATCGTGTTTGTTTAAAAGTGTGTTAATATTTAATTAATTTAAATAAAATAAAAGAGTATAGACATAGTTAATGAAAGATGGAATAAGTGATGGTGATTAGTCTTAGGTCCATGGGTTTAAGGGGGTATAAATACTTCTTAAACTTCTCTAAAACCCTAAAACCCTCATTTTTATCTTCTAGCCTCCCTACACACTCAAAAACACACAAACACTCTCTAATATCACGACTCAAGATCCAAAGCCAAAACCGAACCTAGTTCGTGATAGATCTTGATTATACAAGCAAGACACGAGTCTATGGTTGCACATCGAAGCTAACCGTAGCCTATGAACGTAAAAAGGTACGTTCTTTTAGCCTAAAGATTATGTCTTTAAGGACGGTTTTCCCTAAGACCTATCCCTAAGGCAAAGCGGGTATTATTATACCATAAAAATATAAACTTGATGTTAAAAGTTGACTTATTGAACCTGTGAGTAAGAACGGTTCATGTAGAAACCCTGGATATAGCTTAAACGGGTTTGAAATCAATAAAAGTGTAAACTTAATTGATAAGTAAGCTAGATTTTGGTCTAGAATAAAAAGGAGCATGTTTAAAAGATAAAGAACACAAAAATATGGATGTGGATGTTAGATTATGAGTGAAAATGATAAATATGGTATTTAATACCCTACAGTGGGTATATTCGAAAATAATACTTCAGACTTAGAAATCAGTTCCATTCAAATGGAATAACCATTCGAATAGAATGTCCATTAGAATAGAATACTTCATTCAAATGGAATACCCATTCGAATAGAATGCCCATTCGAATAGAATACTCCATTAGAATAGAATACTCCATTCAAATAGAATACTCCAGACTTAGAAATTAATTCCATTAAAATGGAATACCCATTCGAATATAATGTCCATTAGAATAGAATACACAATTCAAATGGAATACCCATTCCAATAGAATACTCCATTAGAATAGAATACTCCATTCAAATGGAATACCCCATTCGAATAGAATACTCCAGACTTGGAAGTTTTAGGAGGAAACTTAAATGATGTGTAAAAGGTTAGTGATTGCTATATGTAATTATCATACAATTAGTTGTGCTCAATTAAAGAAATGGATTACTATAAACTCGGAAAGAGACAGGAGACACGTGAGTTTCTAGCCTCATTCCTTGTTATGTTTTCGGGGCTCTGTGCATACTCAATGTGAATGTTAATACACTTACCTTAAGTGGTAAGTGTATGTCATAAGGATTGGTGTGATAGTTATAATTGTGATATGAATGAATGCTTGTCGGTACGTGAACGATCTTCGTATTTTGCGCGTATTGTCAAGTGGGATAATGTGTAGTAAGTATGGGATGAGTATGTAAAGGAAAGTATATATGAATAATGTATGTATGCTAATGTAAATATTGAATGTATGAATGATGTTTAAAATTATAATGACAAGGAAAGATAAGGTATGGTTGTATAGAGGAAAAGGGAACCGGGACCTAATAATACCCGAGGCAAGATGGAACCGAACCCTAATAATATTCGAGGCAAGAGGGAACCGAACCCTAATAATATTTGAGGCAAGAGGGAACCGGGCCCTAATAATACTCGAGGAAAGTAGGACGTAATGCTCTTTAAACGTAAGGTATGAATATGAAAGAAAGAAAGTATGAAGGTAAGTAAGTATATAAGAAGAAAGTATGAAAGTATAAAATATGAATGAATGTAAGTATGTGTATATGCAAGAATGACGTATATGTACCTTCGGATATGTATGAGTAAGGTGGTAAACGTATTGTATGATTAACTAGAACTCACTCAGCGTAGCTGACTTTTAGTATGCACGCATGTGAGTAAAATGAGGTAGTTCGCTTGACCTGGACACATGGCTTGGAATTTAAGACACTGGCATCTTAAGGAAAAATGTTATGATGTTTTAAAGACTTATTTTCTACCTTAAAAGGCTAAAGATGTTTATTTAAGACAAGATTTGAATGTTATGTAATATATATGGTTGAAGGTTTAATTCTGCGCCAGTTTTAATTTACTATGATATTTAAAACTGTGTTTATGAGTAAATCAAACGCTAAAGTAGGGCATCGGGAACGAGGCCTTACAAATTTACTTACACATAACGAAAATTTGACATATGTGTGGGTAGTTTAATATTTAATTTAACGTCAATTTTGAGAATAAATTTTCTTTTGAAAATTTTGAAAATTTGACATATGTATTGGTTCGTTTCAGAAGTATTTTTAGTGTGAGAAGTGAGAGAAATCAATTGGACCAATCATAAGTTTTCTTTTGTTTATGATTTATTTTAAATAATAAGGGTATTCTAGTACATTTAATATTTTCTGTAATTGGAAACCAACAATAATTTAGGCTAAGTTACTATTTTTTTTTTGATTTTTTATTTAACTATTTATATAATATAATAATTGTTATTCAATTTTCAAGAAAATAATCAATCTATTCCTAATGTCTTTGTCAACAAATAAACCTAAATACATGAGGTTCTAGTTCACTTGTGATATTATGGTGGAGTTTGTTGAAGATATCCTGTTTTGCAAAATCATCAAAATTTATTTCAACAACTTGGTAAATAAATTAGGTGAATGCTATTTAAATACTTAATTATAACAGATTATCAAATGCAAATTTCACAAAGAATTTCAAACCCATTACATTAATACTTCAAAGTAATCTCAAATTAAAAAAAAGTCATAGACTCACAACCTGACTGTATGTAGCTAATGAAATAAGCAAAGGTGTTCATTCATCTAAGAAAACAAACTCAAAAACCACAAAAATATATAGTCATATCGTCTTCATTTTAACCTTAATAATCCAATTTGTCATTCCAAACATAGAACACCATAATGTCGGATATCTTCCTGTTTATAGCAAATAGTGAAATCTTGGCCACATATTTTGTCTTTAAAGCGGGAGTACTTTTAGTTGCTTTGATGTCTCCTCTCCAATCCCACAATCGCAACTTGCTTTCCCATGCAGTTCTCCATATGCCTAATCATAAAAATACTTAACTATACAAAATTATCTTTGGCTGTGTACTTCAATACAGTTAATCTACACCACAAACCATAAACATAACACAATCAACATACATCATAAACATAACACAACCAACGTACACCACAAACGTAACACAGTCAGCCTACACCACACAATCATACACATCTAACACAGTCTCCTACGCATACGACATAACTACAATGGTTCTTATGCAACAAAGTATATACAAAACAATAGAAAACTTTTACATCACTGCACAACATCAACGTTCCCTACACATCATAGTACCATAGAACAAAAAAACCACAACATCATACACACACAAAAAAAAAAAACAAAAAAGTTACACATTACACAAACCATAACCTCCTACACACAACAAATAGATCTGTCTACACAACTAACCAAGTTCCCTTTCACAACATCAGCAATCAAAACTATTATAGCTTCTAGTACATAACAAACCAAGTTCAACAACACTACTGGCCAAATTAACCTACACATCTGAACCAGTTCCCCTACACAAAATCCTAAATCGATCTTCCTACACAACTAACCAAGTTCCCTTCACAACATTATCAATTAATTAATTGTACCAAAACTATTCTAGTTTCTCCTACACAACAACCAAGTTCAATAACACCACTAATCAACTTAACCTACACAGCCAACCTAGTTCAACTACACAACAAACAAAGTACATACACAATAACCATAGCGAACCTACACAGCCAACCCAGTTCCACTTCACAGCAAACAAAATACATACACAATAAACACAGTGAACCTGCACAACAAACAAATTACATACACAACACACATAGTGAACCTGTGCACCCATCACCACAACACATAATACCTCATATACACAAACATTCTACACACAAACAGCTAAACCGACGCCAACAACTATTTCTACCCGCAAATGTGGATGTAGACATTTTCATTTTGTTCAGATTCACTGCTACTGTAAGTACAGTTGATTGAGCCTACATGTAACCAATCATATAGAAAACCCTAATTTTATGTTAACAAAGAATACATCATCAGCCACCATATTTTGATAACAAAGTATACATCATCATCAATTGCATATGCTACATCCAACATAATCGAAACAACAACAACACAACTACACCAACAACTGATGAACATACCTTCGATAATGAATTTTTTTGACCAAAATAGCAACCGATAAACCCCCAAATCGACTTCAAGAACAAGGGCAAAAAACTGATTATCGTAGGTTGATTCTTATACTATCTCGATTGGAATCAAAACTTTTAATTCTATCAATTGTGTATCACGTTTTTGATCTCGCAGAGGATTTCGTGGCAAGATTAATGTCTAATTTGATGCTTAAAGATACTCTGATATATGAGATTATTGTGTGCATCGATTTATGTGTAGGCATAATTGAATTGAAGGGACTGAATCGGTTGAAATTGGGTAGAAAATATTTGCGCCTCGCTTATTGCGTATAGGTTACAGAGTGAAACAAGGGTTATTAAAACCAATTCCTTTTTAATAGCTACACACATTTTACTACTTTGCCCCCTCTATTAATTAAAATCTGGTTACAAGTTCATCTTATTTACCAATATGCCATCTTGTAACATCCACCATTGATCTTTGTCATCAATGGTTGTGATCTACTTCTCGCACTTCTTGTCAAAAGATTACTTCACGCAAGATCCACCCCCTATATATATATATATATATATATATATATTATAAACCATTATTTCCTACACTCACACATTAACTATTAATCAATGTTCAAATCTTCCTATATAATGTACAACTAACCATTGCACAATTATTATATATGCATTTAAAACGTAAACACTAAAATTTTTATTTTTATAATTTTATCACAATAGTTTCAAATAATTACTTTTTTAGGAATTTTTACCAAACTAGTTTAGTTAATAAAGTTATTTACCAAAGTAGTGTACTTTGAAACTTAATTACCAAAATAGGTATTTTTAGTAGGACCCACCACCCACCCATCCACTTCATCTTCTTCCTCTTCTCTCTAACATCTCCCAGTTTAAGCCACCTCCAACTCCGATCAAATAATCCGGCGACCACCAATAAAAATCCATCGATTACCATGCCCTAACACAGTTAGTCGTCGTCAATCCCGGACAAGGCCATATCGTGAAACACCGAAAGCGACCAGGAGCAGAGGTAACGCCAAAGGAATGCACCACCACCGTATCTTCACGTCTATTGTCTGCTAGTCAACGTGGACAAGCTCCGGTGACTGAGATAGTTACCTGTGTATCTAAGAAAGATTAAACAAATGGTTTTAGCTCCGGTGACGTAGATCAAGATAGCTAACTCTTAAGAGAACTCAGGTGACGAGGGCTAACTGTGTTAGGGCATGGTAATCGATGGAATATTATTGGTGGTCGCCGGGTTATTTGATCGGAGTTGGTGGTGGCTTAGATTAGGAGATGAAAAATGGGTTTAGAGAGAAGAGGAAGAAGATGAAGTGGGTGGGTGGTGGGTCCTACTAAAAATACCCATTTTGGCAATTAAGTTTCAAAGTACACTACTTTGGTAAATATTTTTATCAACTACATTAGTTTGGTAAAAAACTCGAGAACTTTTATTACGAATTTGGTTTATTAGACTTTTGGCATAAAGGTTTTTATACTTATATCTTTATAACCCCTCAACTTTATTTTGATATATTTAATTTTTGTCCCATCAACTTTGGTAGTGAAACTTTTGCCACAAAACTTTTACCATAACGAATTGAACTGATGTCAACCAACTTTTAGTCGCGTGCCCATCACAAAACATGATAGCTTTCGAAAATGTAACACATTGAACCTGCTCCGTCGCAACGCGCAGAGTAGAAATACTTGTTCACGTTTATAGTATTTTGTATCCTTTGATGTAAGCTTTTACTTGAAGCTAATAACATAACAAAATAAATTTAATTATAGGTTACTGTTTTAAAGCGTTATAAATAAATTGTTACCTTTCGAAATGTTACTCCGTGGTTCTCTAACGTTGACAATGCACTTTTAGAAAAAAAAACATTATTATACAACATATGAATGGGTACATAAAGAATATTAAAATGACTAACTATTTGAATTACTCTTCTTATTGGAATATGTTGATTGAACAAAATTATGCTTTTTTGAATCTAAAGACATTTGTAACATAGTATAATAATGTTATCTTATGAAAATGAGGAACAACATAAATGTTGACAGAAAAAAATGTATATAGCTTGTTGTCTAATATAGTTGATTTAACGAAATATTTTAATATACAGAGAGTATTAAGTTTAGTCACAATTGTAGTTTGCTTCTATTGGATCTTCATAATATAATTGTAAAAACATGGAAATTATAAACATTACCCGAAAACACATAAATAACATACCTTAGTTTATTGGATACGAAGAATAACAGAAACTTCAAACGACATAGAGGACTATAAAATCCTTATATCTAACCCACCAACATTGTGTGTTGAATATATATGAATAGAATGTATAGAGTTCAATAGTATTCAACTTTCCATAATTATAAGAGTTTATGTGTAGTATTGAAAGACTTAAGTTTCTGTATTGACTTTGTAATTGTGAATTACTGAAATGAAATGTCATAATTATTTAAAAACTAAAACCCCCTAATATGCCGAATAAAAACTTGATATTTATAAATAAGAAATGTCACGTAATAGTAAAAGAGTAAAAAATGTTTCAATTAGGCCACTTATATTTTTTCTACCAGATCATGTAAACTAAATGTTCAGATCGAGCCTCATCAGATTTTTCGTATGTCAAGAAAACAATTAAGGAGAAGGCATGGGGAAGTTAGGATTTGCAGTATATTTGAAATTTTTTTTAAAAACATTAATTATATTAAAAATTAAACAAAGCAGGTTCTTATTTATAGTATTAACAAAAAAAGTAAATTACATTTATCCATAAGCGACACTCTTAATGAAATGTAAAGAAAGAAATAAATTAAATACATAAATATAAATGTAAGAATACATCAATTAACAAATGACAAGTAAATTCATTTCTTTATTTTCCCTTGCAGCTCTATTTAACTATTAATAATGGTCTTAGACTTATAATTGATGCATTAAAAGTAGTAAAAAAATGTAAACTGGTTTAACTATAAGCGTGAAAAGCTTGAACCAATAGGGAAGTATGCAACTGGGATTGGTGCATCTTTTCTTCCAATTGCTCTTTGTTTCATGATTGCTATCACTGTTTTGAACTTTGTTTATTGAGCCTGTTTATTCATTTCCGTTATCTACTACTTTGTTTGAACTCGAGAAGCAACTAAAGAAGCCTGATACAATAGCCATTCTCTTTCTTGAGGAATCTGAGATACAAAGCAACTGAAATTTGTTATAAATATTTGGTGGTTAAATAAATATTGGAAACTGAATGTGTTGTGAATGTATAATTGGCGAGTCAAAGATATTGAATAGTTAATTAAGAGAAAGTCAAACCATCTAACCTTGGCCGCCAAGTAATTGTCTTTGTTATATTAACGGATAACGTGTGTGGTATTTAACTTTTTCTTAATTTGGTGATAAGGCCCTCAGTATACCTTAACGTCTGTCTAGGATGTTAGAGATGATTTGACAAATGTTAACGAATTACGAGGGAGACATCATTTCCTTCGTGGGTTAAGGAGTGTTAAAGGAAATAAAGGCAATATGGTAATTTTAACGAGCTTTAAAATTATATACACTCACACACATTTATTTAAGAATTATTATAAAATTATATTAAGAGGGGTTAAACCATTTTCATAAGATAAGATAGAGTCAAAAGTGTATATTAATTGATGTAATGCCTACATGAAATTTAAGGATGTGAATGTATACCCCATAACATAACAATTGTTGATCCACCGTAATTATTATTATTACACTATATAGCATAATTATGCTATTTATGAACATGTCATTACATTTGTTCCATTTTATTCGTATGCTTCACAAGTTAACATGATTTTTACATGTTTCAGGCCCTATATGTGTGTGCGTTTAGGCTAAAGAGCCAATTATTATGTTTTAAAAAGTATAGAAAACCATAATGAAATGTCATGTATTGACTAGATTCTTATATGCGTTTCTTCTTAGTAATTCATATTAGGTTAATGATTCAGTTATTACTCACCCCTAATTTATTTGTTAAATAAAAATCAAGAAATACAAATCTGATTTATAATTATGACTTTTTGAAGAAAGGGCTCTTGTAAGGCCCCGTTACCGGTGCCCTACATTGGACGTTGGATTTACTAATAAACACGTTCTAAATATCAGAGCTAATTAAAACTTTCGCGGAATAATATTGAAAGTCAACCATTCATTACAAACATTCATAACTTGTCTTTTAAAACATAACATATAATATCAAACATCATAACAGATCTTCAGATGCCAATCTCTTCCAATCCTGCCATGTGTCTCTCTTAAACCAGCTGTCTCAGACGATTAACCTGCGTGCATACTAAAAGTCAGCTTTGCTGAGTGAGTTCTAGTTAATCAGACGACATATGATACATTCACATACTTACATATGCACCCGAAGGTACATACCTTCATATTTACTTACATACTTACATGCATACATACTTTCATTCTTTCTTTCATACTTACGTACATACTTTCATTTATACATATACGTTTTTAAGAGCATTCCGCCCTATAACCTTCGCCGATATTATTAGGGTTCGTTCCCTACATTCGCCGATATTGTTAGGGTCGGTTCCCTACATTCTCCGACATTATTAGGGTCGTTTCCCTACATTCTTCGACATTATTAGGGTCGGTTCCCTTTTCTAACTATACCTTCCATACCTTTCTATACATTCATAACTATAACTTCCATACATTAATACATCATTTATCCATCATATATATATATATATATATATATATATATATATATATATATATATATCAATCACATCTTTAACTATCCCTTGACGGTACATGCAATATTCGAAGATCGTTCATGCGTCGTCAAGCATTCATTCATTCATTAATCATATAAGACATACACTTACCACTTAAGGTAAGTGTATTAACTAATCACATCGAATATGCACACAACCCCGAAAACATAACAAGGAATGGGACTAGAAACTGACCTGAATGCGGTTACGTTCACCGTTTACGGTTATTCCTTTCTTTAGCTGTGCGTGACTAACTGTATAATAATTACACGTATCAATTAACTATCACTACCCGTATTGCGTTTTTAGTCTAATTATAACCCTCGACGAATGGGGGTCCGAGGGCAGTGCCCATGGAAGCGGGGTTCTAGGGGCGGCAGGCCCTAGCAGGGTCCAAGGGGCAGAGCCCCTGGCTGGGGTCGAGCTGCAAGGTCAGCCTGGAAAAATTTTATTTTCATTAACTGTCTTAACACATTTTTCATTAGAATTCTAAATTATTATTTTATTTGCTAACTTAAAAAGTTCGAGGGATTCTTTGCAATTATTTCATTTTATTATATGTCCAGAGACCTTTCTGTCATTCTTTCAAACTTTCAATTTGTCCCAGTCCCTTAACGAATGGGGTTCATAACGAATCTGCCTTCATAAGAAATTTGCTATTATGACGAATTGGACCTTATAACGACCCAGTCCTCATAACAAATTGGACCTTATAACGAACCAGTCCTCATAACGAATTGGACCTTATAACGAACTGGTCATCATAACGAATTGGACCTTAATGAATGGGGCTAGTTCGTCATTCTTTCTTTAACGAATTACTCACGATTTAAGGCTAGTTCGTTAAACTCCGCTAACGAATTAAGATTCATTCGTTAAGTTCCCGTTAACGAATTAGGTTTAGGTCATAGAAAGTCAGGACATTCTCTGACGTTACCCTAACCTTGTACCTACTTTCCGGCTCCGTCGTCGCCGGAAAACCGGGATCTCGCTGGAAAAGCGAGATCTCGCTTGTTTTCCACCGTTTTTCGTCCCGTTCGAACCAGATCTGAGCTAGGGTGACCCCTAGGCTCATCTTTTGCTCGGTTCATACCCTATTCCACCCGGATCCTGTGACTTTAACGGTTTAAAGGTGTCGGATCGTCGTTTCGTGACTAGATATAGCGAGTTTGGATCTAAACATTATCATACTATCATTACCTCGGGTTGATGCTCGGGTTTCTTGGTGATTTCGGCTAGAGAGATAAAGTAGGATGAGAGAGAGCTAAGTGTGTGTTTTGATGGTGTAAGGAATGTGTGAAATGGATGGATAAATGCATAATTATTGTTTTTATATTATGGGCCATGGGCTTAAGCCCATGGTCTTTTTCTCTTTCTTTGAAATCCAAGTCCATTACCCATTTTTATTTAACCCAACACAAGCCCAACTCATACTACTTAATATTATTATTAACCGAAACGAGAAAACTGGATGTTACAGCTCTGGATTTTTATTTCCTTTTAGATATTCAAAATGGTTTGAGGCACCACTTAAAAGCCTATTATGTGTGGATGTCATTTTACTTCCCAATTTATAGTGTCGTGTCATCGTCACATCATACCATACTTCACTTCAATATCTTTTTTACATTTCCATGGAAATGGACACCAATTCATCATTTTCTTACTTTCAAATAAAATAATAATATTTAGATTACAACAATTTAATATAACTAAATTAATTTAATATAACTAAATTAAAACATAAATAAAAATAAAGTTACATTCATTGATAAAATTAGCAAGAAGTAAAAATCACTTAATTTAAAACGTAAAATAAGAAAAAGGAAAAAAATAACTAAACATATTTGTTGGCAATTTGAGCTTGCAATGCCTTCATTGCTCGTTTACGTTTTTCGTTCGTGACGTCTATGTTAGTTTGGAGGATTTTAAAGTCCTCTCTCATTGCCGCCTCCTCGTCCAGCTTCCTCACCTCCTCCAACATTTTTTCTTTCATTTTGAGTTTCCGCTCCTCAATTTCCGTATAGTTGATGTTAAACACATCTAACTTGTTTGACAACGATTCCAATCTATCGGCCGTAAAATTCGATGACGAGTTTCCAGCTGCTCTTTTGCTTTTGTCTCGCCCGTGTAACATCCTACTTTTGATGATAATAAATAAAAAGGATTGTGTTTATTAAAAGGTGTGTTAATATTTAATTAAGTTAAATAACATAAAAAAGTGCGGACTTGGTTAATGAATGATGGAATGAGAGATGGTGATGGTCCTTAGGTCCATGGGCTTGAGAGAGTGTAAATACTTCTTAAAACTCCCAAAAACACTAAAATCTCTCATTCTTATCCATAAGTTTCCTTACACACTCAAAACACACACAAACACTCCTTAAACCCTACGGCTTATACCCGAACCCAAAGAAGGAAAATTTGTGTTAGATCTTTGATTATACAAGCAAGAACAAGTCCATTATATACGTTGAAGCTAAACCGTAGCCTATTACACGTCTAAAGGTACATGCTTTACGTATAAAAGTTGTGTTCTAGAGAACGATTTGCCCTAAGACTTGGTACTAAAGCAAATCGGGTATTTTCATACCAATAAAAATGTAAACTTGATGTTATAAATAGACTTAATGAACTCGTGAGTATGAACAAACCCTATATCTAGCTTAAACGAGTTTGAAATCAATAAAGGTTTGAACTTTATTGCTAAGAAAGCTAGATCTTGGTCTAGGATGGAAAGGAAAACGTTTAGGAGGCTATATAACACTAAAATATAAGAATAGATGTTATAATATGTAGTGAAAATGATAATAATGGTATTAATACCCTACACTAGGTATATTCGAAAGGAAAAATGACATTCGAATGCAAGCATTCAAACAAATGGCATTCAAATGGAAAATAAAGAAGGAGGAGAAAGAAAGGCAAGAAAGAAAGAAAAAGGCTTCAGACCCATTCGAATAAGAAGGATCCATTCGAACCAAAGGGGTCCATTCGAATTAGAAGGATCCATTCGAATCAAAGGAGTCCATTCGAATAAAAAGGGTCCAATCAAATGAAAGGGGTCCATTCGAATGGAAGGCCCATCTGAATAGAACCTGCCATTCGAGTGGAAGGCCCATTCGAATAAAAACTTGCCATTCTAATGGAAGTCCCATTCGAATAGAACCTGTCTTTCGAATGGAAGGCCCATCGAATAGATAATGCCATTCAAATTTGAGGTACATTCGAATGGAACTTGCCATTCGAATAGGTAAACCATTCGAATAGAATTTGACATTCAATTAATCCACAATTAGAAATTTCTGGTGAAACTTTTAGTAAAGAACAGTTAATAGAAATAAAATTTTTCTAAGCTGACCTAGTAGCTCGACCCCAGCCAGGGTCTCTGCCCCTTGGACCCCGCTGCCAGGGGCGCTGCCGCCGGACCCCCGTAGCTAGGGGTTACAATAACTTAGAAGTATGATATAGTTAGAATTAGTTAATTGATACTTGTAATTATTATACAGTTAGCCGTGCACAACTAAAGAGGGGTATTACAATAAACTCAGAAAGAAACAGGATCCACGTGAGTTTCTAGCCCAACTTCCTTGTTATGTTTTCAGGGGTGTGTGCATACTCGATGTGTTTAGTTAATACACTTACCTTAAGTGGTAAGTATATGCTATGTGAATGTTTATAAATGATGTATGTATGATATATGAATGTCTATGAATGATGTATGTATGATATATGAATGATGTAGAAAAGATTATTAGTTTGTATGAAAGTATAAAAATATAAAAGAATAGGAAGAGAGTGGTAGACCCTAATAATATCTGTGAAGGAGGGTGGCAGACCCTAATAATATCTGTGAAGGAGGGTGGCAGACCCTAATAATATCTGTAAGGTTATAGGATGAAAGGCTCTTTAAAAACGTATAAGTATGTATGTAAAGTAAGATTAAAATATGAAAGTACGGTAGAAAGAAAGAAAGTAAGAATGTAGGTATATACTTATGTATGTACGAAAGAAAGACGAGTTGGTTAAGTAAGTAATATGTATCTTCGGATACATATAAGTATGTGAATGTATTGCACGTTGACTAATTAACTAGAACTCACTCAGCGTAGTTGACATTTAGTATGCGCGCAGGTGAGTATGATGAGACAGCTGGCTTGAGGTGGGTCACACGGCAGAAGAATAAAGAAGCTGGCATCTGAAGACTTTATTTATGACGATTAAATTAAAAAACTTATGTAATGATTGGTTGACATTTATCTATTCTGCGAAAAGTTTTAATTAACTCTGATATTTAGAAGTGTGTTTATGAGTAAATCTAACGTCTAATGTAGGGCACCGGGAGCGGGGTCTTACAAGTTGCTATCAGAGTATAAGTTCGAGAGAACTAAGTATCCTACATGCTTAGACTCGAAAACAGAATTGGACATAAGTAAGGAAAGAATGAAGATGCCAGTTCAAGAAAGCCATGTGTCACTCAAGCAAGCTAAGTAAAGGTAAAATACATGATTAATTTCAAGTGTATTGTAAGAATGTGTAACGAAGTTAGCTTAATTTCTAGAGATAGGATTATATGATGATATGAACGGTTTGATTATCTAACTGTTAAAAGTAGAACTAGCACAAGTGGACTCACAATGGGAAGTGTATAGGACACGAAAAGTAACGTGATCAGTTAATCACAGATGGCCACTATTATTACCTGTTAGCCTTACTATCCTTGTACTATATATTTCCTAGAGTGATGACTTTTGTGTTTTCTTATAGAATACGAATGGCTGGAGCAAGAAAGGTTGTTAGTCAAGGAGGTCGAACTGGACGTCGTGGCAAGCCACGTATTGTCTGAGAACCTTCTGTAGAACCAGTTACTAACACTAGGGAGGAAGGAAGTGCATCTGGGCGAAATCCAAGCAACAATGAAGGGTATCAACTTGATCTTGCGGTTCAGGTCACCATTGCTCAAGCTGTAGCTGCTACAGTGAAGAACCCGCAACCTGAAAAGTCTGCTGGAAGCCATGTGAGGACCGCTGAAAGGGCAAGTGATTCGAGTGAAGTTCGATCTATAACAAATGATGAGAGAAAGAGAGGTCGCAGTGGGTGTAAATACAAGTCGTTCAAGTGTTGAGACCTACCGAAGCTGACTGGTTTGGGGGACGCAATCGCTACTCTCCAATGGATAACCGCCATGGAAGAGGTTATCTGAATTAGCGCGTGTCGTCTTGATCCAGCAGTGGGTTATGCCACCCAATCGTTCGGAGATGAAGCTATGTACTGGTGGGAGTCAGTAGAGCAGAGGAAGAGTTGAGAAGAGATCAAGGCTTTGAAATGGGATAACTTGAGGGAGATGATTATGAAAAGTTTTTGTGCTGATGCTGAAGTTGAGAGGGCTGAGATAAGGTTTTTGAATCTAAAGGTGGGTAAGATGTCACACCACGAGTACACTACTGAATTCAACCGCATGTCTAGGTTTTTGCCTGATAAGTTGAACACTGAAGTGAAAAGGATCAAGTGCTACATAATAGGACTTCCACCAGAACGTCCGCATTTTAGTTAGGGCAAGTAAACCTGCTACTTGACTCTGTTGTTGAACTCGCAGAGATGGTTTATGATGACCTAGTTGTGGATGATGTGGTGTTAGAAGAGAAGAGAGAGAGAAGAAATGGGTTGCTTCTGCTAAGTGGCCCGGTACCCAATTATGGAACCCCAAGGGCAAGCAACAGAGGGCATGGGAGAAGAAGTCACGTAAGACGTGTGGTAAGATGCACAGTGGTGAGTGCAAGTGGGGTAAGGGTATGGATGCCTATTACAAGTGTGGGAAATCTCATGGTGGAGAGTGTAGGCTAGGGTAAAATGCATGTTACAAATGTGGGAAGGTGGGGCATTACGCTCCTGAATGCAACACCGATCCCACATGTTACAAGTGCGGGAAGAAGGGTCATATGGCAAGGGAATGTGTCGAAGTCGAAAGAGGTGGAAAGAAGATGCTGAACCATCAAGGCCAAAGACCAGAGCCTAAATGTTGACTCAGGAGCAGGCAAAGCAGATCCCAGATGTTGTGACAGGTAAGTTTCTAGTAAACGGTAATTCTGCTTTTGTACTATTTGATTTAGGTGTGAATAGAAGTTTTGTAGCTACGACATTTAGTAAGTTAGCGAAAATGAAATGTTGTCGTGTGCCTGAAACTTTTACTGTAGAAACCGCTAGTGAAACCTCGGTTAGGATAATGAGAATGGTTAAGAAATGTAAAATAAAGTTAGAGGGACATGAGTTCCCTGTTACCTTGTATGTTATGACCTTAGGAGGATTCGATGTGGTTTTGGGCATGGATTGTCTATCTGAGTTTGAGGCTTAGATAGTGTGTAAGAGTAGGTTGATAAGGTTAAAGTCCTTGGATGGTTGTACGGTGACGGTTTATGGTGATAAAGAAAGTTCAGGGCTTATGTTATTTCTATGTTAAAAGCCGAAGGATTGTTAAGGCGACGGTGCGGTGCGTACATGGCGTATGTTGTCAAAGCTACTGCCGAGGAGAAAGAAGTGAAAGATGTTCCTGTTGTGTGCGACTATCCAGAAGTGTTCCCTGAGGACCTTCCGGGGTTGCCATCGGAGAGTGGGATAGAATTCCAGATAGACTTAATACCAAGAGCCCAACCCGTTGCGAAAGCACCTTACCATCTGGCGCCGTCTGTGATGAAAGAATTGATGTCCCAACTGCAAGAACTCCTCGACAAAGGTTTTATAAGACCGAGTGTTTTCCCGTGGGGTGCATCAGTATTGTTCGTTAAGAAGAAGTATGAAGCATGAGAATGTGTATACACTACCGAGAGTTGAACAAGCTTACAGTGAAGAACAGATATCCGTTGCCGCAAATTGATGATTTGTTTGACCAACTGCAAGGTTCGAGCTGGTTCTCGCGCATAGACCTTAGATCAGGCTATCATCAGCTGAAGGTGAAGGAGGCAGACATCCCTAAGACAGCATTGCGAATGCAGTATGGACACTACGATTTCCTCGTGATGTCGTTCGGTCTAACGAATACTCTTGCAGCATTTATGGACATGATGAATAGGTTATGTCATCCGATGTTAGACATGTCAATCATCGTTTTTATAGATGATATATTGATTTATTCAATGAGCGAGTTTGACCATGCTAATCATTTAAGAGAAGTATTGGAGGTTTTGAAGGAAGAGAAGTTGTATGCTAAGTTTTCGAAATGTGCATTTTGGTTGCGAGAATTGTAGTTTCTTGGTCACATGATCAATCCTAAAGGGATTACTGTGGAACCTGCTAAAATTGAGGCAATAACAAACTGGAAGACTCCGCAAAACCTGACTAATATGCAAAGCTTCTTAGGGTTGGCTGGCTATTATAGGAGATTCATTGAGGGCTTCTCCAAGATAACCGCACCATTGACCTGAATGACCCGAAAGATAGTAGTATTCAGCTTGGGTAAGTTTAAAGAGGAGGCTTTTAAGGAATTGAAGAGAAGGCTCACACAAGCTCCATTCCTTGCTCTACCCGATGGTGGTAAGGATTTGGTTCTTTGTATTGATGCTTCGCATCGTGGGTTAGGTTGCGTGTTGATGCAACGAGGAAAAGTTATAGCTTATGCGCCCAAACAGTTGAAGGTTTATGAGAGTACTTATCCGACGCATGATGTAGAGCTAGCAGTAGTAGTACATGCTCTCAAGATTTGGAGATATTAATTATATGGTACCAAGTGTACTATCTACATCGATCATAAAAGTTTGAAATACTTCTTTGAGCAGAAGGAGCTGAATATGAGACAGAGAAGGTGGTTAGAGTTGATAAAGGACTATGACTATGATATCAAGTACTACCTGGTAAAGCTAATGTGGTCGCCGACGCGCTAAGCCGTAAGACTAAAGAAGTCATTGTAACAGTGAAGTCATATAAGTTGATTATTAACTCAGATCTCATTGAAGAAATCATCGAGGCACAGTCTGAGGTGCTAACTGATGAAGGATTAATGAAGTAGGAAAGAATTGTCAGTCAGCAAGACGAGCTGATGGAAAACACTCATGTTGTTAAGACTAGGTTTGACCCTATTTGGATTCCATGCCATGGAAATCTTAGGGGTCGAATCTTAGATGAAGCTCATAAGTCAATATATTATATCCATCCGGGATCCATGAAGATGTATCAGGACTTGAAGAGACTATTGGTGGCCGGAGATGAAAAATGATGTAGTAGATTATGTTAGTAAGTGCTTAACTTGTTTACAAGTCAAAGCTGAACACCAGACGCCTTATGGGAAGATGCAGCCTTTGGAGAAACCAGAATGGAAATGGGAACACATCACCATGTATATCATAACTAAGCTACCCCGTACAGCTAAACATCATGATACCATTTGGGTAATTGTGGATCGTCTAACGAAAATTGCTCACTTTCAGCCTATACGAGAGGCTATCTCATCAGAAATGCTAGCAAATATGTTCATAAAGTAAGTTGTGGCTAAGCATGGAGTGCCGTTATCGATCGTGTTTGATAGAGATACTCGTTTTACTTCCAGATTTTGGAAGAAGTTCCACGAAGCTATGGGAACAAGACTAAACATTAGTATGGCGTATCATCCTCAAACCAATGGGAAGTCTAAAAGGACTATCCAAACCCTTGAGGATATGCTACGTTTTTGTGTGTTAGATTTTGGAGGAAGTTGGGATGATCATCTACACCTTGCAGAATTCTGTTATAATAATAGCTTCCATTCGAGTATTGGTATGCCGCCGTTTGAGATGCTATACGGTAGACTTTATAGAACTCCGGTATGTTCGTGCGAGATTGGTCAGAAAGAGATTGGAAGCCTAGAACTTGTTCAAGAAACCTCGTTAAGGTTCGATCAGATCAAGGCAAGAAGGAAAGCCGCCCAAGATCGTCAGAAGTCCTATACTGATTAAGCGGCGACGACCAATTGAGTT
This sequence comes from Bidens hawaiensis, assembly GCF_021521415.1. NCBI lineage: Eukaryota > Viridiplantae > Streptophyta > Magnoliopsida > Asterales > Asteraceae > Bidens > Bidens hawaiensis. Next base: position 1,383,443 of record NW_027491152.1, on the reverse strand, counting down.
TAGCATTGGGACAATGTGATGCTCAAGGTCTCACCTGTGAAGGGAACTATTCGTTTCAGGAAGAGAGGAAAAGCTGAGTCCAAGGTATATTGGACTATTTAAGATTGAAGATCGTGTGAGCGAAGTGTCTTACAAGCAAGATCTATTCGAGGAGTTGGAAGGAATACACTCTACCTTCCATGTTTCTCATTTGATAAAATGCCTAGCTGATGACACGTCTCATGTGCCATTAGTAGACATTGAGGTTGACGAACAGTTGAACCACATTAAGAAACCTATAGAGCTAGTTGACCAGAAGGAAAAGCAACTTTTTCGTAAATTTATCCCATTGGTGAAAGTGATAAGGAAGCATCGTAAATGATCAGATGCCACTTGGGAAGTTGAGGAAGAGATGCGCAAGTTTTATACAGATTTGTTTATGTAATAGTTAGGTTTCAGGGACGGAACCTATTTAAGGAGGGAAAACTTGTAACATCGTACTTTTGATGATAATAAATAATAATATATAAGGATTGTGTTTATTTAAAGGTGTGTTAATATTTAATTAAGTTAAATAACATAAAAGAGTGTGGGCTTGGTTAATGAAAGATGGAATGAGGGATGGTGATGGGCCTTAGGTCATGGGCTTGAGAGAGTATAAATATTCCTTAAACCTCTCTAAAACCCTAAAATCTCTTATTCTTATCCATTAGTTTCCTTACACACTCAAAACACACACAAACACTCCTTAAACACTATGGCTCATACCCGAACCCAAGGAAGGAAGATTTGTGTTAGATATTTGATTATAAAAGCAAGAACAAGTTCATTGTGTATGTTGAAGCTAAACCGTAGCCTATAACACGTCAAAAGGTACATGCTTAACATATAAAGTGTAACATTTCAGGTTTTTCTTTATGTAACTATGAAATCAAACCCGACCCGTTTAAGGGTTCGGGTCACTCATTTAATAAAAACCGACGCATTTATTGAGTATCCTTATTGTTTTAGTCTTATTATTTAATAGTTTAAATATTTCAACTTACAAGAATTATCAATTTTCACCCAAACTCAAACTTTAACCCATTCTCGTTTCCATCTATAAACACCAGGGGCCTTATATGTAAATTATGATATTATAAAATAATATATTTTGTTTAAAATTAAACCTAACCCACCCTTTGATCCAACCCGATCCGGCACACCCAAACTTTTCAAAACCTTCAAATTCCCGCTCGTTACGATCAATTTAGTTAGACATTTGGTATATTTCACCGAATAAACGCGTAATCGACACCCAATTATAGTAAAAACGCGTTAATTTGTTTGTAATTTGATCAATTAACCATATTTAGCCAAAACAAACCCTAACTAGTAATCCTATATAACCCCACGTTATAAATTAATTAAACTTGCAGAAAAAACCTCCTCCCCGTCGCCACCCTTCCCATATTAATTCAATTTCACAATAGCATCTTGTCACCTAAATTAACCCATTTTTGGCCGCAACTAGCTTGATCAATATCACCATCTTACCCGTTGTTATAATTCAATTATTAGGTATGGTTGGAATCGCGATCTGTCATGGAACATTAACCCTAAACAAATTTTAACAAACCATAAACGGTTGAATCGATTTAAAGATCTAGGGTTTATGGTTGATCCGGGTTCTGTACTTAGAAGATATTTTTTTTTGTAATCTGTTATAATCACAAATTAAAACACCAGCCTGATGGCTGGTGTGAGTGGGGATAAGTGTCTGGAACTGGTCCAGGCGCGGGTTCGAGCCCCCAGGACCCGGTTTTTCTATTTTATTTTTTTAATCACTTTACCTATAATATACTTAATAGTCTTTATAGTTATCAAGTAATAAATGTTATTTTTCTTAAAATCGAACCTCTAAGTCTCACGAAACCCGGTTTTTGTAATTTATTTTTCTTAATTATTTTTCTTTATTATAATTAATATTACTTATAAATATCAAGTAATAAATGTTATTTTTTTTTCAAAACCAAACTTCAAAGTCTGACGAAACCCGGTTTTATAGTTTTATCTTCTTTTAAATCTATTTTAATCAAAATTGTTACATTTACAATATTTGGAAAAACCGAATCACTTTAGATTCTTCATAATAAATCTTCTTTTTAAACCTCCAAGTTAATTTATATATACTACTTAATATTTTACTTAGTTATCAATAAGTAATATTTATCTTATTTATCAAAAATAATCAATAATTATCATAATTAAATAATAATAATAATAATAATAACGTTAATAATCAAAAACCATATTAAAATGACAATAAGACTAATAACCCCATCAAGACCCAAGAACCGTCATATTATTTTATCATTTACATTTAACTCACTTTATCATTAACAACTAGGAATATTTGTTGGTGAACCTTGAGGAGCTTGACCGTCTTCATCCTAGCCTTTTCTTTTATTATCTCGTCCTCGCTTATCCTAGTCTATAATGTAAGTAAATTCACATCCCCCGTCTTACCGCTTTACAATTTTGGGGGCGTTATGCGTTCAAAAATCAACCTATTGTTTTCACTATCAATTCCGTTATATGCATAATTGTAATTGCTCGATTAGTTGTTATGTGAGAATATGACTATGTGTTTATTTTATGATTGGTTGGTACCTCATCCTCATCCTCATCCTCATTAGTATAATCATACGCCGTTGTAGTAAACCGTTATCAATGCGATTCGGTTGAAAAGACAACTTTTATTTATTATTTACTAGTTGTAGTAATGTACGATTATTGCATGGAATTGTCCTTTTATTGTATATACTCAAAAACTGTGGTTTACTTGCTCAATTTTATGTTGAAAAAAATATGTATTTTCATGCATGACGCATGTAGCTTTATCGGGTGAATCAAGTATTGGAAGTTAGATGATACCTTAGGTTGATTGATGAATGAAGAACACTTTTGTTTTAAGTTATTTATTATTTGAATTATTGAATTGTAACGGTATTTTGAGACAATGTTTGTGCTCTGGAAATTGATATATGAATGAATAATTTAGATATTGGCACATGTATTTTTTAAGTGTGTGCTGAGCTATGATACAATCAATGTCGCGCCTCGGCATATTCCGCCGTAGGTTGGGGTGTGACATAAAGGTTCTGTTTTTAAGAACGGTTTGCCCTAAGACTTGGTACTAAAGCAAATCGGGTATTTTCATACCATAAAAATATAAACATGATGTTAAAAATGGACTTAATGAGCTCGTGAGTATGAACAAACCCTAGATCTAGCTTAAACGGGTTTGAAATCAATAAAGGTTTGAACTTTATTGCTAAGAAAGCTAGATCTTGGTCTAGAATGGAAAGGAACACGTTTAGAAGGTTATATAACACTAAAACATGAGAATTGATGTTATATTATGTAGTGAAAATGATAATAACGGTATTAATACCCTACAGTGGGTATATTCGAATGGAAAAATAACATTCGAATGCAAGCATTCGAATGAATGGCATTCGAATGGAAAAGAAAGAAGGAGGGGAAAGATAGGAAAGAAAGAAGGAAAAATGCTACAGGACCATTTGAATAAAAAGGGGTCCATTAGAATAAGAAGGATCCATTCGAACCAAAGGGGTCCATTCGAATAAGAAGGATCCATTCGAATCAAAGGACTCCATTTGAATAAAAAGGGTCCAATCGAATGAAAGGGGTCCATTCGAATGGAAGGCCCATTCGAATAGAACCTGCCATTCGAATGGAAGGCCCATTCGAATAAGAACCCCACATTCGAATGGAAGGCCCATTTGAATAGAACATGCCATTCGAATGGAAGGCCCATTCGAATAGAACTAGCCGTTCTAATGGGAGGTCTATTCGAATGGAACTTGTCATTCAAATAGGTAAACCATTCCATTAGAATTTGACATTCGATTAATCTAGACTTAGAAATTTCTGGTGAACTTTTTAGGAAAGAACAGTTAATAGAAATAAAATTTTTCCAAGATGACCAGGTAGCTCGACCCCAGCCAGGGTCTCTGCCCCTTGGACCCTGCTAGGGGCTGCCGCCCCTAGACCCCGCTGCCAGGGGCGCTACCGCCGGACCCCCATAGCTAGGGTTTACAATAACTTAGAAGTATGATATAGTTAGAATTAGTTTGTTGATACTTGTAATTATTATACAATTAGCCGTGCATAGCTAAAGAGGGGTATTACTATAAACTCATAAAGAAACAGGATCCACGTGAGTTTCTAGCCCAACTTCCTTGTTATGTTTTCGTGGCTGTGTCATACTCGATGTGTTTAGTTAATAAACTTACCTTAAGTGGTAAGTGTATGCTAGTGACTGTTTATAAATGATATATGTATGATATATGAATGTCTATGAATGATGTATGTATGATATATGAATGACGTAGAAAAGATTATAAGTGTGTATGAAAGTATATAAATATAAAAGATAGGAAGAGGGTGGCAGACCCTAATAATATCTCTGAAGGAGGGTGGCAAACCCTAATAATAAATGTAAGGTTATAGGGCGAAAGCTCTTTAAAAACATATAAGTATGTATGTAAAGTAAGATTAAAATATGAAAGTACGAAATAAAGAAAGAAAGAATGAAAGTAAGAATGAAGGTATATACTTATGTATGTACGAAAGAAAAACAAGCAGGTTAAGTAAGTAATATGTATCTTCGAATACATATAAGTATATGAATGTATTGTATGTTGCCTGATTAACTAGAACTCACTAAGCATAGCTGACTTTTAGTATGCACGCATGTGAATAGGATGAGACAACTAGCTTGAGGTTGGTCACATGGCAGAAGAATAAAGAAGCTGACATCTGAAGACTTTATTTATGATGATTAAACTAAAATACATGTTTATTATTGATTTTAATCTTAAGACTTATGTAATGAATGGTTGACATTTATGTATTCGCGAAAAGTTTTATTAATTCTGATATTTAGAACTGTGTTTATGAATAAATCCAATGTTCAATGTAGGGCACCGGGAGCAGCGCGTTACTGCTAGAGAGGGCAGACAAGCTCATTTTTGTCTAGGATGTCATCAACATCATCCATGTTGAGATCTTGTTGACAACGAGCGTCGAAATCGATAGAGAAGAAATTGTTGTATTCGGATTTCGTTGTGCATTTCGAATCGCCAATAACACCACCACTATTAATATACTCAGCCACACTAGGCACTGCTTTCCATTTCGGTTTATCCTTTACAACGAGCCAAAACGAAAAGTGAGTAAAATTTGCTCCCTCAATGCATGAGTATTTATCTTGTGTTTTCGTCATAATGTTGTCATCGGTCCAACCGATTTTGGGGTTCTTGCGAAGGTTTTTGTAGATACCAGTAAACAGTGCGGCTCGTCTACTCAATTCATGCCACTTCATGTTGATTTGATGAACGGATCAATATTCTTCACGGTTTTGAGCTTCATAAAACCGTTTAGTATCGTCTTTGTAAAAAGCGGGCCGTTTTCGCGATAACCTACACAAACAATGTTTGTTTATGCTTTATTAAGATCTAAAAAACTATTAATACTGATAAAAATAAACTTATCGGATCCTCCTAAACGTCGACCCACGCTTTTGCCAACGCTTCTTCTTCGGCGGTAGTCCAATGTTGACTTGCGGTCGGGTCGGATCCTTCAGGTGAATTTTTTTTTGGTGGTTTTTTTAGTAAATTTAGATGGTTGAGTGTCTAGTATCAGTTGAGTGTCGGGTATCAGTTGAGAGTCAGATATCGGTTGAGAGTCGGGCATCGGTTGATAATTAGGAAACTCGCTTGCACTGGAAATCGGTGTTACTCCGGATGCTCGTTGTTGTTGCGTCCATTGAAATGGCGGAACTTGAAGCCAAATAGGCGACTCAAATGATAGTTGATAAACGTCAATTCCAAACGGGTGTTGTGATTTGTTTAGATTCATTGAAGGTATTCGTGTGAGAAAGGATTAAATTTTATAAACAGTGGAGTGATTGAAGATAGTTTGTTTGAAAAATTAAGTTTATGGATAGTGGAAGGATTTGAAATTATCCGTTGTACACACAACGGTTGAAAACAAATTAAATGTGATGAGCCATTAGATGGTTTGGGGTTAAAACCAAATTAAATCCATTAATTAAAAATTGAATATAACAAAACTAAAATTACATCCATTAAACTTAATATAAATAAAATAAATAAAACTAATTCATAGGTAGGTCGTATATATGATCAACTAAATCCGACTGAAGGTTATGATGCGTTTCCACGTCACAGATTTCTTGATAGTTTATTATTCTTTGTTCATCGCTAGCTTCTTGTTGTTGATTATCCGATTCAATGTACGTTCAAATTCCGTTGCCTTTATCTTCTATCATCATATTTTGTAATATAATACACGCATACATTAATGTTGTTAGCCTTTTTGGTTCCCAAGCTCATGTCGGGTTAGCTATTATATGCCATTTTTTAAGCACACCAAATGCTCACTCAATATCCTTTCTTGCTGCCTCTTGAGCTTTTGCGAATACCTTACGTTTTTTACCGATTAGATATCAATACGAGTCTATAAACACCGTATAATCATGGCAAATACCGTCAACAAGATAATAACCGTATTTATATTCTACCCCATCAATCTCAAAAGAAGAATCAGGTGCTACCCCGCTTTCATTGTCATTGAATAATGGTGACTGTTCTAAAACATTTAAGTCGTTAATACAACCGGCAATACCAAAAAACGCATGCCATATCCCAGATCTTGTGAAGCTACTGCTTCCAAAGCCACTTTTGGATAACGATGATCACCACTCATGTACTGACCTCTCCAAGCAGTTGGACAATTAAACCACTCCCATTGCATACAATCCAAGCTACCAAGAATTCCCGAGAAATCGTGTTTATATTCATGTGCTTCGTATAATTGTTGAATGTCATTCAAACTGGGTTTCCTCAGATATTTTCTCCCATAAATCTCGATGACACACTTAAAAAATTTCAACATGCTTTCTCGTTTTGTTCTCTCGGACATTCTCAAATATTCGTCCCAAGCATCGGACGTTGTCCCGTACCCCATTTGACATAGTGCATCAGTGCATTTTTGGTTGGTTGTAAAACCTCGACTACCTCTTGCATCCATCGATTGTCAAAAAAACGAGTGGTACGCTTCTAAATCTTTAGCTATCTTTATGAATAACTCTTTGCTCAAACGAAAACGTCTCTTAAACATTTTTTTCATCATATACTGGATTGTTGCCAAAGTAATCAGCTAGTAGGCGCTCGTGGGCTAGTTAAATGAAAAGGATCATTGACTAAAAAGGAAAGACGAGCCTGATATACATAAAATTACACATCTTATTAGCATCAAATAATCTCTAAAAACTGCAATTTCTATTAAATAACATAGCATAGAAGGCTACTTATCATAATAAAATATAATATCAGGTGAAACCAAGCCCCAAACAAAGAAACAAGCGAAAAGACGAAGAAAAACGGAAGAAAAAACAAGAAAATCAAGAAACACGCCACATGCCTCTAGAAACACGCCCCCATGCTTCTAAACACCATAAAAGACAAAAATCTACAAGAAAAGACAAAAAAACTAGGAACAAAAGCACGGGGCCGTGCCACTTGCCCATGGGCCCGTGGTCTTCTACAGGAAAAAGACAAAACGAATTTGGCACATGTCATAATAAAGCATGGGGCCGTACCCACCAAGGCACGGGGCCGTGCTTCTCACTCTAGAGTGCCTATAAATAATGGCTCAGGTTGCACTCATTTGGTGTGCCTTGAAAAGAGTTCTATCCGGTTTTTTCTTATAAAGACATCCACTAACACTAATATTGAAGATCTAGTGAAGAGTTTGAAGGTTGGAGGTCATCATCATCAATCATCATCATCATCTATCATCATCATCATTAAGAAGGAAGACTCATCCACATTTGGTTAGATTGTTCTAGTTTAATCATGTGTTTGTTGTCATCGTCCATTCTAATGTTCATAACCATGCTCATTATGAGCTAAACTCCATTAACCATCTAATATCTATGAAGAAGCTTTGTTTTACTTGATAATTATATAAGATATGTGGTTTAGTCAAGTAAAGTACATTGTTATCTTGTAATTATCTTTTGATGAGAAATATTGAGAAATGTTATATCTGGTTTAAACAATTCAAATTTGGTGATTGTCAATTATATTGGCAATCATTCATGATCGATTCTTGTTCTTGAAAGATAGAAATACTTTGATAACTTATCGAAACATGGATCCTTATATTGTACTTATAAATGATGTGATATAAGTTATGATCTATTTCTCTAAGTTTTGGTAATCCGAAAATGGCATTGCTAACGCAATTGCTTAGGATATCATACTAGTTAAAGAAATCTTATGTTAACGGAATGTGCAATTATAACCTACTTAAATCAACCAAGGGGAGGTTATATGATAAACAATAACCACCCAAACTTGTTAGAATTGGTATTTGAGAAAACGAAGTCAATCCTAATCTTTCTACTTTACGAAACTACTTGCCAACTTAAATTGACATTCTCGAGGTAGCATGACATTAGTAAATGGTCGACTTTAAAATGCGCATGCTACTCCTTTTTTGTCATAGATGATCGCTTAGAAATGAGGAGCTATCTATCATATATTATTACGGAAAGTTTACCACATGTTTACATATTAATTATCAATGATAAAATGGAGTGGATTCTTGATCTTAGATGGTAACCTTCATATAATTGAACTACTTGTTTAGAATCTCTCGTCTCGGTCACCTATATATTATATATAAGTATTTATATTTTATAAAAAGTTCAAAAAAATTAACCCCAAAATGATAAAAAACCTCCGATTAAAGTAAAACAATGATTAATTATTAGAAACATTTGTGTCCACAGATCGATACTTGGTTCTTACCAATACTATTCTACATATACGATAGGTACACTTGCCTATTTTGTGTGTGTTTAGTGTTTGTAGAAATCACTTTTATAAATTTAAAACACGATCTTGTGCAAAAGCTAAATATCCAATCCATCATATTTTAACCACACTCGCACAACTCTCGAAGGCTATGGCACTAGAGTGGCTCCACCCGATATCACTGAAAATTTCGTAATCAAATCAAGCACACATCATATGGTGGAAAATTAAGTTCAATTTCATGGTCTCCTCGACGAAGACCCTCTTTCTCATATATCTCGATTCTTACGAATCTGCGGAACCTTTAAAATTCAAAATTGTTCAGACGATCAAATCAAACTCAAACTCTTTCCTTTCTCTCTAAGGGGTCAAGCCCTGGAATGGATAGAATCTCTTTCCTCTGGTTTCATCACCACTTGGAACCAGATGGTTGAACAGTTTCTACTCAAATATTTTCCGCCTGATAAAACTGCCAAATACCGAGCCAGTGTTACCGAATTCCGAACCGATGATGATGAGTCGTTACACGTAGCATGGGAGAGATATAAAAGTCTTCTGATAAGATGTAAGCATCATGGACTGACTGTATGGCTACAAGTACAAACTTTATTTGATGCACAATCTAGTCAAAACAAACAGGCCATCGACCAAATCGCCGGTGGAGACCTGGGATCCAAATCACCTAACAAAGCATTTGAGTCCTGGAGAAGGCAGCAAAGAAAAGTTTCGCCTATAACCCACCAAGATCTACACCAACATATAAAGGAATAAACCACGTGGATTCCAACACTCTTGTCACCGCACAGCTTGAAGCCCTTTCTAAGAAATTCGAACAACTTCATGCCAAACTATCGAAAACCAAGATCCCCTGTGACACTTATCGAGGAAGTCATAAGGCGAGTGACTGTAAACAAGTCATCATGGATATGGAAGAAGTCGATTTCATTGCTCGACAAAACAACGCTTTCAACAATAACTACTATCCAGGATGGAGAAACCACCCGAATTTCAGCTGGAAAGACGGAGGTAACACTCAATCCCTACACGGATTCGAAAAAAGATCGATGAATCAACCCTTCCAACCAAAACCCCAATTTCAAGATCAAAGTTCCAGTTGCCATCAAAACCCAAGCTACTCAAAAATCGAAGAAATGTTTATCCAAATTATGACCAAAACAAATGAAGTAGAGAAGAAGGCCGACTCAAGAGCTGTTGTTATCAGCGGAGTATTTTTAAAACATGAAGCCAACCTAAAAACTCAACAAGAATCATTACAAAACCTAGAAACTCAAATCGGACAAATTGCCCGAAAATTATCCGAAAGACCACCCGGAGCTCTTCTAAGCAACACAATCACCAATCCAAATGCAACAGCTAATGCTGTTACACTCAGAAGCGGTACAACCACAGTTGCCTTACCAACTTCAACACCAGTTACGGAAAAGGAATTCCATGATAAAGCATAGGAAAGACTGATCCCAACGGTCACCGTACAACCCAAGGAGCCAGTCCGAACTTATATTCCACCTATTCCATACCCCAGACGGCTGAAGCAGGAGAGATTGGAAGCTCAGTACGGGAAGTTTTTAGAACTCTTCAAAAAACTCCACATCAACATCCCTTTGATCGAAGCCATCGCTCAAATGCCAAAATATGCCAAGTTTCTCAAAAAAGTTCTAACAAACAAAAGGAAGCTGGAGGATCTCTCGCATGTCACCCTGAGTGAAGAATGTTCAGCAGTCCTCCAAAGCAAGCTGCCAACAAAAATGACCTATCCGGGGAGCTTTACTATTCCTTGTCTTATATGAAATTTGTCTGTTAACAATGCCCTGGCTGACCTAGGAGCTAGTATTAATTTAATGCCTTATGCGGTTTTTGCAAAAATAGGGATAGAAGAACCAAAGCCCACCCGCATGGACATTCAGTTAGCTGACCGATCTTTTAAATATCCTCGGGGCATTGTTGAAAACATGCTTGTCAAGATTGACAAGTTTGTTTTCCCAGTAGATTTTGTAATTCTAGACATGGAAGAAGACAAAAGTGTACCTCTGATTTTAGGAAGACCTTTCTTTGCCACTACAAAGGCTATTATTGACGTTTGTACCGGCAAACTCACTCACATGGTCAATGATGAGGCAATCACTTTTGACATGGGAAATCTATGCAATATCCGCAACATCATGATGACACTTTATATTGCGTCGACATCATAGATTCTATCGTGAGTTGCTATATGCAAGATTCCTCCATCAATAACCCACTAAAAGTGCAACTCTTAGACAAAATCATCGCCATACCCATTTTAGAAAGCGAAAACCTCAAAGAAGACTGTCACGAAGCATCAGAAGTAATATGTGAGATCACTGAATGTAATGAAAAATCAAAACCATCAATCGAAGAACCACCAGCCTTAGAGTTAAAAGAACTTCCAAGCCATCTCGAATACGCCTTTCTAGAAAAAGACTCTCAACTTCCAGTAATTATTTCATCTCACCTTTCGAAAGAAGAGAAAGATGAACTTCTTAAGGTTCTTAAGAGCCATAAGAAGGCCATCGCATGGAAGATAATGGATATCAAGGGCATAAATCCTTCATTCTGTACTCACAAAATTCTCATGGAAGAAGTATACAAACCCGTGGTCCAACATCAAAGACGTCTCAATCCCAACATGCAAGATGTGGTGAAGAAAGAAGTAATTAAACTCCTTAATGCCAGATTAATCTACCCAATCTCATATTCACCTTGGGTTAGTCCCGTTCAAGTAGTACCAAAGAAGGGAGGAATGACTGTTGTAATGAACGAAAAAGATGAGCTAATACCAATGAGAACCTTCACAGGCTGGCGAGTTTTCATTGACTACCGGAAACTTAATGACGTCACAAGAAAAGAGCATTTTCCACTTCCTTTCATCAATCAAATGCTTGAACGATTATCTGGAAAATTGTTCTGCTGTTTTCTTGACGGATTTTTTGGATATTTTCAAATTCCCATTACTCCTGAAGATCAGGAGAAAACCACTTTTAGATATCCGTACGGAACCTTCGCCTACCGAAGAATGTCATTTGGACTATCTAATTCTCCAGCCACCTTCCAGCGATATATGGTGGCCATCTTTCACGAAATGATCGAACACTCTATGGAAGTATTTATGGACGACTTCTCAGTCTTTGGAGACTCCTTAGATCTTTGCTTAAAGAACCTTGACAAAATGTTAGCCAGGTGTGAGGAAGTAAATCTAGTGCTTAACTGGGAAAAATGTCACTTTATGCTTAAAGAAGACATCGTTCTCGGTCACAAGATCTCTCAAAAAGGATTAGAAGTTGATAAAGCAAAAATAGAAACTATCTCTAAACTTCCGCACCCAACTTCAGTATAAGCTATTAGAAGTTTTCTAGTTCACGCAGCATTTTACCGACGTTTCATAAAAGATTTTTCCAAAATTTCTAGGCCTATGACCAAACTTCTGGAGAAAGACGCACCCTTCGTCTTCTCTGAAGAATGTGTTGAATCATTCAACATATTGAAATACAAACTTTTCAACGCACCAATCATGACTACACACGATTGGACCCTTCCATTCGAGATCATGTGTGATGCAAGTGACTTTGCAGTTGGAGCCGTACTCGGACAACGCAAAGAAAAGCACTTTCACCCAATTTACTATGCCAGTAAAACTCTTAACGATGCATAAGAAAATTACACCACAACAGAGAAAGAGTTACTAGGAGTGGTTTTTACCTTTGAAAAATTTAGATCTTACCTAGTTCTTTCCAAAAACATAGTTTACACCGACCATGCGGCAATACGTTACCTCTTCAACAAGCAATATGCCAAACCTAGACTTATCCGATGGATCCTACTACTCCAAGAATTTGACATTGAAGTTAAAGATTAGAAAGGAGCAGAGAATGTAGCCGTAGACCACCTCTCACGCTTAGAATGCCCAGCTTCAGAAGAGCATCACAAGGAAATTATCAATGATAATTTTCCACATGAAGTTCTCATGCATATCCAAGCAGTCATGCAGGAGAAAGACGAAAGTCCTTGGTTTGCCGACTTCGCAAACTATCTAGCTTGTAGAATCCTAATAAAAGGGCTTACTTATCAACAACGGAAGAAATTCTTTTCCGACCTTAAGTTCTACTTCTGGGAAGATCCGTACTTGTTTAAGATAGGTGCCGATCAGGTTGTTCATAGGTGTGTAGCAGTAAAAGAAGCCTTAGATATTCTCAAATACTGTCAAGAAGGACCTACTGGTGGACACCACGGTACCGCCACTACGGTCAGAAAAGTGTTTGATGTAGGATTTTTCTGGCCCACCATATACAAAGACACACATGCTTTGATCCAAGCATGCGATGCTTGTCAAAGAGCCGGAAACATCTTGGCCAAGAATGAGATGGCTCAAAAAGGCATTCGATTCTGTGAGGTCTTTGATGTATGGGGAATAGATTTCATGGGCCCATTCCCTACCTCCTTTGGAAACAAGTACATCCTCGTAGCAGTCGACTATGTATCGGAATGGGTAGAAGCACAAGCTCTTCCCACTAACGATGCTCGAGTAGTTGTACAGTTTCTGACAAAAATTATTTTCACGATTCGGTACTTCAAAAGCCTTGATCAGCCACAGAGGTACTCACTTCTGTAATGCATTTAATGGATAAAGACTTAGCACGATATGGAGTACACCTCCGGCTGGCAACACCATATCACACTCAGACCAGTGGGCAAGTAGAAGTCTCGAATCGAGGAATTAAAAGGATTTTAGAAAGAACCATAGGGATGAATCACAAAAACTGGGCAGAAAAGTTAGCTGACGCTTTGTGGGCCCTTAGGACAGCCTACAAAACCCCCATAGGAAGAACACCCTTCAAACTAGTTTATGGGAAAGCATGTCATCTACCAGTAGAATTAAAAAACAAAGCCTACTGGGCTCTCAGAGCAGTGAACTTCGATCTAATGTCCGCCGGCATAAACCGGGAAGATCAAATTCATGAACTCGAAGAACTAAAAACATTGGCCTATGAAAATTCCCGGTCTTACAAAGAAAAGACTAAACGTCTGCATGACGCCCATTTAAAAGGAAACAAAAAGTTTAAAGCTGGTGATCGAGTACTGTTATACAACACACGTTTACATCTTTTCCAAAGAAAATTGAAATCATGATGTACAAGCCAATACATAGTTGAATCAGTCTTTGACTATGGGACTGTCTAGATTTCAAATTCTAGCGGCCAAAAATTCAAAGTCAACGAACATCGATTAAAACCAAATATCGATGAACCTTTTGAGGAAGTCTCGGAGGTAGTAATCCTCCAACTCCTTAAATAGAATTTAAGGAAACAAGGTCTGGCAAAGAACTTCACAAACTAGGCTTTGTAAAAATGGGCCTCTTGCCAATGCAAGGTACCTGGTTGGCTATAAAAGGCACCTCTTGCCAATGCATTCCTAGCACCAACCAATATCAAAACACTCCTCTTTGAAAATTCAACATGTCTACTGAAGTGAGTGAAGCGATTCCCGTTTCTCGACAACCGAGAAACGATGCCCGCCATGTTTCCAAAACCGAGCTTCTCTTGAAACTTCAATAACTCGTCAAGGAACTCACCAAAATGAATCTCCTTGCTGAGATGCGTCTTGTTCAAGTCACCGAATCGGTGAAAAACATGAAAATGGAACTTTGAGACATCAACGAACAACTCCAATTTCAAGTTCTCGGTTTCACATACTTTCCACCACCAGGGCCATTAGGAGGAGGAGAACCTTTCGGGGAAATCTAAGAACCTTAGTTTTCTACTTTCATGTTTAAACAAGTGTACTTGGCACATTGTGTTAGGAATTTGGGGCTTAACCCGAATATATTCTTATTTCTAGGAAAATCGGGCTTACCTCATATTTGTTTTAGGACCTTTAATATTAATGAAAAGTAATTTTTAGGATGATCAAACTCTTAATTAACATACTAAACATCATTTTATAAATTTCGGCTCTCGTGTTTGGCTGAAAAATAAAAGAAAAATTTTTCAGTGACAGAAAGCACGGGCCGTGCTTCATGAAGCATGGAACCGTGGTCCCCTTAGAATCTTCAGCATGATACGCGCTGACTCTGTACAATTCTCTGAATCAGAAACATTTATTCCCCTAGCAGCACGGGGCCGTGCCTGACTTTCCAGACTCTATATAATGCATGCAAAAACTCACTATTCCATTCACACCAAACACAAAATTACTGAAATGGAAAGCAAGAAAATTAAATGGATGCCAGTGAGGAAATGTAAGCAACTTGAATCTTCCTCAAATATTGAGGAGGAGGTCATGAGGCTACAATGCATCATACAAGACCAAGTCGAGAGCAACATCCAAACTGAAGCTCGCGTAATCGAGCTAATCAACAAAGTTGAACTGCTTCGGTTTGAAAACTTCCATGTTGTGGATGGCTACCACAAGGATGTGGATTCCAAGCTAAACTTTCTCATCCGGGAGATCGCAAAGCCCGACCAAAAGCTTTCCGAGCTCTTAGAAGTTAAGCGATACCCACCACACATTCAAGACCTGTTCGGGAATGGTGGTCGTTGAAGTCCCGACTTTGTTTTATGTAGTTGCTCCCGCTAGTGTAATGCGTTAAGGTCTAGGAATGTTGTTGTACTTTTCATTTTACTATGTTTAATTATGTTTTAATGTTTTAATGAAATTGAGGACTTTCAATTACTATATTAATCTAACCCAAAAAGAAATCAATTAAAAACGAACCAGCTCGACAAATAAACAACATAAAATAAAAATCTGTCTGCAATATGCAGCACAGTACCGTGCCTCTGAAAATCACAGGCCGTGCTTTTATGTTCAGTGCAGTTATGAATTTTTAATTATTAAAACAACTATTCTAACCATTCTACCCTAAAACCAACTTCTTCCCTAAACAAGAACCGTCAACCACTCCCCTATTTCACTAATTTCTGTATCGAGTCTTCAATCTCAAACTAAAGGTATGTTAATTTAACAATTATATTGTTAAAATTCATCTTTCTAGGTTTAGTTAAACCCTAAAATCTCTCAAATTGATTAAATCGGGTCTAGACCCGAAAATTATATGGGTTATTTTATTAGTTTAGGGTGATGAATTGTTGACTAGTTGTTTCTTAAAGATTGGGTGAGAGGAACCATTCGGGTTTGGATCTTGGGTTGAATATCCAACAAATTAAATAAATCCAAATGGTATAAACGGTCAGAAATGAAGGTTCGAATATGGATAAAGCTGAAATTAGGATTAAAAACACGAACCGTGCTTCAAACAACACGACTCGTGGTCACCTTTTGGTCAACGAAAAGTCAAACTCTATAGGAACTGACAAACCTGAGCAGCACGGTACCGTGCTTTTAAAAGCACGCCACCGTGCTTTGCTCTCTGTTCCAGCACATTACAAATTTTTATTGATTTTCGACTAATTTGGATACTCATTGCAGATGGCCGAGTATGGGGATGACACACACGCTTTCCTAGTCTTTCCCGGGCGTGATGCAAGGAATAAACGGGCCAACATAAGATTAACCTACCTTAACCGTCGATTTCCAGAAGCGAACTTCTATGCCTGCAAAGACACATTGAAACAAGTCAACCAATGGAACCGATACAAGGCCATTCTGAAAGAACCGTGGAGACCGGTTCTTGGTCAAACAGGATAGGCTATAACCGAACTGAAAAAGGAATTTTTAGCTTCTTTCCATATAAATACCAAGAATCCAGACATGTGGGATGAGGACGCCATTGAATTCAGATGCAGTGGAGAATGGCACACAACTTCTTTCACCAACATGGGATTGATCTGGGAATTTACACAGCTGCGGAAACAGATAGAGAAATATGGTTTGAAGTAAAGACAACCTTTACAGACGAAGACGATGATGATGATGCTGATGCTAGGAACACACGGTTGGAAGCATGGGAACAACTGAGCTACGGACAGAAGACTATAATGCAAGTGTTTCAAAAAGCACGGCACTACGTGACCCACTCATGAGATACATTCACCGCCTGCTCAGTCACATTGTCACTGCCAGAGGTCAAAGTGAAGGGGTTTTTAATTTAAAGGATCTATGGGAAATTTATTGCATGAAGAACAGCATACCGTGCAACATCACGTTTTTATTCTGCAAGCTGTTCACGACAAATGCAAATGCCAGAGGAAACACACCTATCTTTGGTGGTCCGTGGATCTATAACCTCTACGAAGCTTATGGTGTAGACAGGGAAGGTACTCGAAGCCTAGATTCGATTGCTCTAACCCTCGATTATTGTATTAGCATGCAGATGGTTCAGCGAATAGGTCAACACCCAGATGTGTGGAGATTATGTGATAAGTATAACCAGGTTTGGGACCTAGAAGACCCAACAGAGATGCTATTCTAGGATATACCCGAGAGGAGAGGATCATCGCCCAGACAGTACCGCCGCCACACCTACCATCAAAGAGGAGGCACATCTTCATCAGGGGCCGGCCCCAGTTCGTGATACAATAGGCGATACTCATTCGAGGGCCTATACGGCCTAATTGATTAGTTCTTAGAAAGAATCACCGCCTCCTTTGGCAGGAACACAGAGCAGATGGCTGCCTTCGATGCACGATCAGCCGAATATGCAGAGACGAGGCGAGAGATTGATCGTTTGGGCTATCGCATGGACAGGAACTGGGGACCATTTGACCAGGACAGGAACTGGTAGGTCAGGGTATGGGCATGAATGGGTTGGTAGTACTTTCATGACATTATTACTATTATGTTTGTTTGAACAATTTACTTTGTGTCTTTTGTTTGTTGGTTTGGTTTGATACTTTTATGGTCATGGGTGCCAAGACACTATTAGCAGGTACTTAATTAGCCCGTGTAGGCAAAGGGTGGTCTATTGGACAACCCTTAAGTGATATAAGATCGTTAATAACCATACATACAATTGGTTTATTTTGTGGAATTAGTTGACTATGGTTACTCATATAATTGCAGGTGGGAGAACATAGAGGATGTAATTACGAGAACATGGGCGAAAACGGTGAAAAAAACGGAGTTGAAATAAGAAAGTTATGAAGAAAACAAGGAGGCAAGAATGGAAGCCAACGTAGCTTACGGTTGCCACCATAAGCTACGGTGGCCCCGTAAGAAAATGGTCACCGTAAGGCATTTTTAAGCCACCGTGGGTAATTTGAAGCCACTATAAGCTACGGTGGCCATCGTAGCATACGGTGGCCCTGACGCTGAAACTTGTAACAGCCTTATAAACTCATTTTATGGACGGCTTTTGACATTCTAATCATTATCTTTCATCCAAGGATGACCTAGGGGCGAATTTGAGTTGCCTTAGATCAATTGTGAGTGGTGTAACCATTAAAGACTCGATTTTAATTCGTATGATTACTATAATCGAAGGGATGATAAACCGAATCATGCTCGGCTAATTCTCTTTGTGTTTTCCCTCGGATTGTAATGTTTTATTATGAATGTTGATTGGTTGTTTATGCAATTTCTGAGATAATAGTTTAATCTTGTTGATTTCATTATAATGGTGTTTATGAAATGATTGATAGATTGTTAGTTTGTCGAGTTCGTGTTCTAAACCGTCAGTTCTTGGTGCTTTAGGCAATCGAGATTAATCGGGAGGGATTCGGGGTTGGATAAGCTAATTGTTTTTTGAGTGATTACCTTGCGTTGTATAATCTAAGTACTTGATCCTCACTCATCGCAATTGTTTACATAAGCATGAACTTTACTTTATCGTTCATCTCAGTTTAAACATTTATTTTGACATTCGTAGAAACCTGAAACCGAGGTAAGGCATAGTTTCTCGTATTGATTTAAATCCTGTTAAATTGTTTTCAGTTCTAGTTGTTAATCAAATCAACCAACCAAATACTTGAATTTATTTTCTGCTTTTAGTTTAATATAGTTCAATTACAAGGCTACTAAGTAACACATTTTTCACATACTCTCTGTGTTCGACACCCGCTTACCACTATCTAATTAGTTGTATCCGGTTTATTTTTGAGTGAGTCTTCGACCTCACATCAATTCCATACCCAATTTTCAGCGAATTATGCTTGGTTATTTGTGGTTGTTTGCCGTTTTATATTCTACAGGTACAAAACAGGAAAACGGACGATAAACAGGGGTCGCTTTGTCGAAATTTGTTACTGTGAGAATTTTTATCCCACCATACTTATTTAGAATTTTTATATTCTAATGAATCTTTTCACATTTAGGACAATGTGAGATTCAAGTGTGGGGAGGGGAAAATTACTTGACCAATTTCTTGTTTAAATAATTATAAAAATTCTCTAATCAACGAAATTTTTGGCGGCAAATAAAGACTATTTTCATAACAAAACCTAAAGAAAATTTCAAGAAATTTTTTTTGCAAATAACCAATTACTAATCTATTATAACAATAAGATGAAACAGTAAAAAAGAATTTTTGTAATACTGAGACAAATTTATGCAAAATATAGTGTTTATACCCAATTCCTCCGTTACTGTGAGATAAACCTCATGCCATAAATATTTTTTTCGGAAGCTTTGAGTGAGTTATAACTTTCGTGTGATTTAGAACTTGTCGCAAATATTCAATTTAAGAATGCAAGAAGCGTTGTATAAAAAAGAAGGAAATATAATCACAATTCACTCAAAACATTCCCCAAACTACAAAACCCAAAAACCTTAACCAAAACCTTACCACCTTATCCATCTCACCAGTAAAATACAACACTGGTCTTTCACCGGCAGACCCTAAAGAACTGGAAATGAATTATTTCGATTTTAATTTCCTTTGCTGCATACATTTAGCAAAACCTAGGTTGCCTCCAGAACTTAGGGAGAGAATCTTTCTCTTTAGCAATAAGGTGAGGAAAAAGTGGCACCAGGCCACCATATTGTGGAGTTTCCAAAAGTGCAATGAAAAGAAGAGCAAAAAGATACGAACGATGCTTAGTCTACGGAAACTGGTCCTACGAAGGAAGATTTAGAAAAAGTCAAACTCAGTCTCACGATGAATATACCGAACTAATGAGGGTGGGGAGTATTAGGCTCAAAGCCGAACGATCCACTAGAGTTGGAAGTTATATTCAAAACATGATTGAGGTAGAACTGATCCACATCCTCAACAAAACTGGTCTTGATGATCTGACCTTAAAAGAGTCACTAGGGTTGTTCAATATATATATTAATTTTTAGCAATCGGGAGAAAGAGCTAACCATTGAATACATCTTAAGACTCCCGACAACCAACAAAAAGTTGTATTTACCATCGTCACCATCATTAACCTAAACCCTTGCACCACCACAAAATACCAAAATCCCTACTCACCCAAAACCAACCATTATTACCTTCTGATTTAAGCAACCCTTCAAAAAGGTGGAGATTTGAACTTCCTACAATCTTATTTATCACAGGTTACGTATTGACTAAGAGTGTTCACATACATACATCACATGTATGATCAGATATAAAACCGTGTGTGAGTGAACAATGTGAGAACGTAACGTTCTGCATAAACAGAAGCTCATAAAAACAAAATTGCCTTTTTATATATCACTACATATATTCTTATGATTTAAAGTTGATTATTTTGTTTCCATTGTCTTGAAACTCTTTTAGGGGATGTTTAAACAATAATCCAAAACTTGCTGTTTTTAGAGAATATTTATAAATAGATTGCTTGAGGACAAGCAATGTTCAAGTGTGGGGGTGTTTGATATACATAAAATTATACATCTTTTTAGCATCAAATAATCTCTAAAAACTACAATTTCTATCAAATAACATAGCACAGAAGGCTACTTATCATAATAAAATATAATTCCAAGTGAAACCAAGTGCCAAACGAAGAAACAAGCGAAAAGAAGAAGAAAAACGGAAGAAAACACAAGAAAATCAAGAAACACTCCCCCATGCTTCAAGAAACACGCCCACACACTTCTTAACACCATAAAAGACAAAAATCTACAAGAAAAGACAAAAAAACTGGGAACAAAAGCCTGGGGCCGTGCCACTTGCCCACGGGGCCCTGGTCATCTACAAAAAAAAAACAAAACTAATTTGGCACATGTCATAATAAAGCACGGGGGCGTATCCACCAAGGCACGGAGCTGTGCTTCTCACTCCAGATTTCCTATAAATAGTGGCTCATTTTGCACTCATTGGGTGTGCCTAGAAAAGAGTTCTATCCGGTTTTCACATATAAAAACACCCACTAACACTCATATTGAAGATCTAGTGAAGAGTTTGAAGGCTTGGAAGTCTTCATCATCAATCATCATCATCATCCATCATCATCATCATCATCATCATCATCATCATTAAGAAGGAAGACTCATCCACATTTGATTAGATTGTTCTAGTTTAATCATGTGTTTGTTGTCATCATTCATTCTAATGTTCATAACCATGCTCATTATGAGCTAAACTCCATTTACCATCTAATATCTATGAAGAAGCTTTGTTTTACTTGATAATTATATAAGACATATGGTTTAGTCTAGTAAAGTGCATTGTTATCTTGAAATTATCTTTTGATGAGAAATGTTTCACCATCTTAATTAAACAATTCAAAGTTGGTGATTGTCAATTATATTGGCAATCATTCATGATCGATTCATGTTCTTGAAAGATAGAAATACTTTGATAACTTATAGAAATATGGATTCTTATATTGTACTTAGAAATGATGAGATATAAGTTATGATATATTTCCCTAAGTTTTGGTAATCTGAAAATGGCATCGGTTACGAAATTGCTTAGGATATCATGCAAGTTAAAGAAATCATATGTTAACGAAATGTGCAATTATAACCGACTTAAATCAACCAATGGGAGGTTATGTGATAAAATATAACCACCCAAAGTTGTTAGAATTGGTAATTGAGAAATCGAAGTCAATCCTAATCTTTCTTCTTTACGAAACTACTTGCCAACTTAAATTGACATTCTCGAGGTAGGATGACATTAAGAAAGGGTTGACTTTAAAATGCGCATGCTACTCCTTTTTTGTCATAGATGCTCGCTTAGAAATGAGGAGCTATATGATCATATATTATTACGGAAAGTTTACCACATGTTTACATATTAATTATCAATGATAAAATGGAGGATCTTAGATGGTAACCTTCATATAATTGAACTATTTGTTTAGAATCTCTCGTCTTGGTCACCTATATATTATATTTAAATATTTATATTTTATAAAAAGTTCAAAAAAATTAACCCCAAAATGATATAAACCTCCGATTAAAGTAAAACAACGATTCATTATTAGAAATATTTGTTTCCCAGATCGATACTTGGTTGTTACCAAGACTATTCTACATATACGATAGGTACACATGCCTATTTTGTGTTTGTTTAGTCTTTGTAGAAATCACTTTTATAAATTTAAAACACGATCTTATGCAAAAGCTAAATATCCAATCCATCATATTTTAATCACACTCGCAGCACACATCAGAGCCTAAGGTCCATGTGCTTAAATGAGTATAAATATCACTTAAACCCTAATCCTTTCCATTTCCATCCATCTCTACACCATAGCCTAGACCTTCAAAAACACACACTTAGGCCAAACACTCTCTATTCTAGTATATTCAACGATCCAAGACCAACCGAAGGTAAGAAATCGTTTATCTCAGCTAAACCAACATACTAGAACCTGACACCGCAGCCCCGTGATGCCGTAAGAGCCGTTTGGATCTAGATCTAACTTTATTCAGGTGTTTAATCAACCAAAAACGAGCTTAAGGGCCACCTTAGCTCTGATATGGACACCCCGAATATACTCTGACCATAAACAATCAAACCCCAACCCACCATGGTGGTTAACAGCGGCTGATGGCGCCGGAATCGACGAAAAACCTTAAAAACGTGTAAAAATGAGCTGAATAGAACTTATATGTCGTATACGTTTGTCTAGCGTATAAGTAGCAGCGTGTAAGTATAATGGCCGTGTAAGTGTGTAAGCAGCGTATAAGTATAATGGCCATGTAAGTATGTAAGCAACGTGTAAGTGTAATGGTCGTGTAAGTATGATAGCGTGTAAGTATACAGTGTGTATGTAATACGTATATGTATATACGCCATGTATGACTTATACGCTGGATGGACTTATACGCCGAAGACACCTTATACGTTGGAAATAGCTTATACGTTTATAGGACTTATACGCCAATAGAGCTTATACGTCCATAATGACTTATCCGCCTAAAACAACTTATATGCTCAAGATGACCCATACGCCATAAGGAGACTTATACAAAACGAATGATTTTTTGAAATAAACGAAAGATAGACAGCGTATACGTATGTAAACGATAGGCATGAACTTATACGATATATGAGCAAAATATAAGTAAATAATTAACAATGAAAGGTAACATTTAAATTAAAGATTTGATTTTATTAAATAATTAAAATTTCGGTTTTCTAGTGAGGTTTTTAGTAAAGACTTATTAATGAAAATAAAATTTTTCCAAGGGCGTCTAAGTCGAAATGAAGATTTGATCTTGAAAGGTTTTCTGTGTGGGAGGTTTTCAGTAATTTTTTTCCAATTTCAGCTTAACCCCAGCCAAGGGCTCTGCCCCTTGGACCTCGCTAGGTGCTGCCGCCCCTAGAACCCTGCTGGCAGGGGCACTGCCCCCGGACCCTCGTAGCTAGGGGCTATAATAACTTAGAAGTATGGTATAGCTAAAAGTAATTGATTGATACTATGATTAATACACAGTTAGCCGTGCCCAGCTCAAGAAGGGCATAACAATAAACTCATAGAAGAACCGTTTACAGGTGAGTTTCTAGCCCCATTCCTTGTTATGTTTTCAGGGCTGTGTGCATACTCGATGTGACTACTTAATACACTTACCTTAAGCGGTAAGTGTATGCTATATATGATATGTGTGATAGTTAACGAAGTTATGAATGAATGCTTGTCGGTACTTGAACGATCTTCGGATATTGCACGTATTTCCAAGGAAGGTAAGTGTTAGAATACGTAATTGTGTATAAATTATGTATGAGTGAATATACAGGGTATGCATGAAATCGTATGAATGATAGTATGAAAGTATGGTTGAACGAATGTAGGAAACAGACCCTAATAATATCTGCGAATGTAGGGAACAGATCCTAATAATATCTGTGAATGAAGGGACATACCCTAATAAAATATGCAAATGTAGGGAACATACCCTAATAGTATCTGCGAATGTAGGGAACAAACCCTAATAATATTTGTGAAGTTTATAGGACGAAATGTATGTATATATGTAGGTATGAAAGAAAGAATGAAAGTATGAAAGTATGAAGAAAGGTAAAAAAAGCTATGTGTGTATATGTATCTTCGGATGCGTATATAAGTAAGTATGTGGATGTATTGTATTTACCTGTATTAACTAGAACTCACTAGCGTAGCTGACTTTTAGTATGCACGCAGTTGAATAGATTAAAGCAGTTGGCTTGAGAGAAGGACACATGGCATGATTTGAAGGGACTGGCATCCAAAGAAGTTTTGTCATGATGTTTTAAATAAACTATTTATTTTTTGTTTTTAAGACAAGTATCGAATGATTGTAATGAATGCTTGAAGTTTTAATTATTCGCGAAAGTTTTAATTAACACTGATATTTAGAACGGTGTTTATGTGTAAATCCAACGTCCAAGTAGGGCACCGGCATCGGGGCCTTACAAGTTGGTATCAGAGCATAAGTTCGAGAGAATTAAGCATCCTACATGCTTAGACTCAAACAAAGAATGAGACTTAACTAAGACAAGAAATAAGATACCAGTTCAAGAAAGCTATGTGTCACTCAAGCAAGCTCAGTAAGGTAAAGTGTATGATTAATTTTATGTGTAATGTAAGAATGTGTAATGAAGTTAGCTTAATTGCAAGGGATAGGAGTGTATGGTTATATGAACTGTTTGATTGTCTAGTTATTTAGAAGTAGAACCAGTACAAATAGACTCACGGGGGGAAGTGTATTATAGAACACAGAAAGTAACGTGATCAGCTAATCACAGTTGGCCGCTGTTATTACATGTTAGCCTTACTATCCTTATACTAATTGTTCCTTGAGTGATGACGTTTGTGTTTTTTTATAGAATACGAATGGTTGAAGCTAGGAAAGTTGCTGGATAAGGAGGTCGCACTGGACGTTGTGGTAGGCCACATACTGTCCGAGAACCTTTTGAGCCAGTTACTGACGCACGAAAGGAAATGAGTGAGACTCTGCGAGGACCAAGCAACGATAGAGGGTATCGACTGGATCCTGCTGTTCAGGCCGCCATTGTTCAAGTTGTAGCTGCTGTAGTGAATAACCTGCATCCTGAAGGATCTGCGGGAAGCCGTGTAAAAACTTCTGAGAGAGTTGGGTAAAGCGGCAAGAAAGGTGATGAGAAGATGGCGAAGGTGACTCGAGTGAGGTTAGGTCAGTGAAAGTGGATGACAGTAAGAGAGACCGATGTGGCTATAACTACAAAGCCTTCAAAGGTTTTGACCCGCCAAAGTTGATTGGTGCCGAAGACGCAATCGTACATTCCAGTGGATAACCACCATGGACAAGGTTATCTGAATAAGCGAGTGCCATCCTGACCAAGCAGTAGGTTATGCAACTCAGTTGTTTGGTGATTAGGCTATGGAGTGGTGGGAGACTATGGAGCAGAAGAAGACTTGAGAACAGATTAAGGAGATGAGGTGGGAAGACCTGAAAGAGTTGGTGAAGAAGCGATTTTGTGCTGATGCTGAGGTGGAGAGAGTTGAGATGAAATTTCTAAATTTGAAGGCGAGGAAGATGACACACCTAGAATATACTACCAAATTTAACCGTATGTCGAGGTTGGTGCCTGACATGGTGAACACTGAAGCTAAGCGAATCAAGTGTTATGTAAGAGGACCAACGCAAAACGTCTGCACTTTAGTCAAGACTAGTAAGCCTGCTACCTTTGACTCTGTTGTTGAACTCGCAGAGATGTTTTAAGAGGATTTTGCTGTGGACGATGTGGTGTTGTAAGAGAAGAAGGAGAAGAAATGGGTGGTTCCTGTCAAACGACTTGGTACTCAGTTGTGGAACCCTAAGGATAAGAAGCCGAGGGTGTGGGAGAAGAAGTCGTGTAAGACTTGCGGGAAGATGCACATTGGTGTGTGAAAGTGGGGCACTGGTTCTGATGTGTGTCACAATTGCGGGAAATTCCATGGTGGGGAATGCAAGTTAGGGTTAAATTCATGTTAGAAATGTGGAAAGGTGGGATATTTTTCCCAGGATTTCCTTGCAAAACCGCATGTTACAGATGCGGTCAGACAGGTCACCTAGCAAGGGATTGCACAGGTGGTGAAGCTGGAGAAAGTGAGAAGAATGATGCTGACCAAGGTAGGCAGAGGACTAAGGCCTACATGCTGACTCAGGAACAGGCCAAGCAAATTCTTGATGTGGTGACAGGTACGTTTCTAGTAAATGGTATTTTTGCTTCTATGTTGTTTGATTCTGGCGCCAATAGGAGTTTTGTAACTACGACATTTAGTAAGTTAGCCAAAATGAAATGTTGTCGTGTGCCTGAAACTCTTATTGTAGAAACCACCAGTGAATCTTCGGTTAGAATTACGAAAATGGTTAAGGATTGTACGATAAAGTTAGAGGGACGTGAGTTCCCTCTTACCCTATATGTAATGACCTTAGGAGGGTTCGATTGCTTTTGGTAATGGACTGGCTATCTGAGTTCGAAGCTCAGATATAGTGTAAGAGTAGGATTATAAGGTTAATAACCTTTGGATGCTAGTACAATGACGGTCTATGGTGACAAGGATAGTTCGGGATTTAATGTCATTTTGATGATAAAAGCCGAGGGATTGTTAAGACGAGGGTGCGGTGCTTAACTGGCTTATGTTGTCAAAGCTACGGCCAAGATGAAATAAGTGAAAGATGTTCCTATTGTGCGCGACTACCCAGAAGTGTTCCTGGAGGACCTTCCGAGGTTTCCACTAGAGTAAGAGATAGAATTTCATATAGACTTATTACCAGAATCCCAGCCCATCGCGAAAGAACCTTACCGCCTGGCGGTCCGAGATGAAAGAATTGATGTCCCAACTGCAAGAACTCCTGGATAAAGGTTTTATAAGGCCGAGTGTTTCCTCGAGGGGCGCACCGGTGTTGTTTGTTAAGAAGAAGGATGGAAGTATAAGAATGTGTATATACTATCGTGAGTTGAATAAACTTACGGTGAAGAACAAATATTTGTTGCCACGAATTGATGGTTTGTTTGATCAATTACAAGGTTCGAGTTGGTTCTCACGTATAGACCTTAGATCAGGCTATCATCAGCTGAAGGTGAAAGAGGCAGATATCCCAAAGACAACATTCCGGACGCGATATGGATACTACGAGTTCCTTGTGATGTCGTTCGGTCTAACGAATGCCCTAGCAGCATTTATGAACATGATGAATAGGGTATGTCTACAGATGTTGGACAAATCAGTTATCGTGTTCATTGACAATATATTGATTTATTCAAAGAGCGATTCTGACCACATGGATAATCTACGAGAAGTATTGGAAGTTTTGAAGAAGGAGAAGTTGTATGCTAAGTTCTCGAAGTGCGCATTCTGGTTGTGTGAAGTCAGTTTCTAGGTCACGTAATCAACCCAGAAGGGATTACTGTGGGACTAGCAAAGATTGAGGCAATAACGAATTGGAAGACTCCGCAAAACCCGACATATATACGAAGCTTCTTAGGGTTGGCTGGCTATTATAGGAGATTCATCAAAGGCTTCTCTAAGATAGCCGCACCATTGACCAGAATGACCAAAAAGACTGCAGTATTCAATTAGGGTAAGCTTTAGGAGGAGCCTTTTGAGGAACTAAAGAAAAGACTCAAGCAAGCTCCAATCCTTGCTCTACCCGATGATGACGAGGATTTGGTTGTTTGTACCGATTCCTCGCATCGTGGGTTAGGTTGCGTGTTAATGCAACGAGGAAAGGTTATAGCTTATGCGTCCAGGCAGTTGAAGGTTCATGAAAGTGCCTACCCAACGCATGATTTAGAGCTAGCAGCAATAGTGCATGCTCTTAAGATATGGAGACATTATTTGTATGGTACTAAGTATACTATCCACACGGATCATAAGAGTTTAAAGTACTTCTTCAAGACGAAAGAGCTAAACATGAGACATAGGAGATGGTTTGAGTTGATAAAGGACTACGACTTCGAATATCAAATAATATCCTGGAAAAGCTAATGTTGTTTCCGATGCGCTAAGCCTTAAGAATGAAGAAGTTATTGCAACCATGAAGTCGTATAAGTTTATCGTTAACTCAAACCTCTTTGAAAAGATCATCAAAGTATAGTGGGAGCTGCTTATATACGAAGGGCTAATTAAGAAAGAGAAAATTTTCAGACAGCAAGACGAGCTGATGGATAACACTCATGGCATAAAGACTAGGTTTGACCGAATGTGGATTCCATGCCATGGAAATCTTAGAGGTCGAATCTTATATGAAGCTCACAAGTCAAGATACTCGATTCATCCGGGATCCACCAAGATGTATCAAAATCTTAAAAGAGATTACCGGTGGCCGAGTATGCAGAAAGACGTAGTAGATTATGTCAGCAAGTGTTTAACTTGCATGCAAGTCAAAGCGGAGCATCAAAAGCCTTATTGGAAAATGCATCCGCTAGAGTGATGTGGTCTAAATTATATATATTTTTAAACTAATATTTCCTACACTTTTAAATACTTTTGAGCCATGTCTTTATTGAATATTATTATTAATTGGTTCGTATGTGAGATTTAAGGTTTCATGAGACAATAAGTTAATACGATGTATGAATTATAGTCTTGAGACGACGAGTAAATTTTTAAACAAGTTTTATATTAATGAATGCGATACAAAAAAATTGCATGTCTTTTATATGTTGGTCATGAGATAGTAATTTCAAATTCCTCGTGAGATATGCATATTTGAAATGGATAAGTCCATGTCATTTATTTAATTATTAATTGTTATTTGGCTCCCTAGAAAAAAAAAACTAGAAGACTTGCTTAACACTTTGGAGCATGGACTAGATCAAGAGATTGTATGAAGTCAATGATAAAAGAATAAAATTAGATGGGCCCTTAGTGAGATTTCTTGGACAACAAATTAACTTGGGGCGGTGGAGGAGTTGTTGGACAGAAGATGATTATATATTTTTCTTACCCTACAGCCGCATCACAACATTAATATATTATATTGGTTTTGGAGACGTGAAGTCAAGGACGCACAACAGCAAGCACAAAGCATAACATTATAATTATTAATATATATTTGTTTAGGGTGATCTTGGAAGTCAAGGACGCACAGCAGCACGTCAACCAAGGGAGGAGTTCACTTCAACTCTACCAAAAATTCCTATTATTCGGTTGGCTTTTATTAATTTTTATTATGAACTCAATTTTTGAACTTATATATTTTATTGTTTTGAACATAATTATTGGCTAAACACTTTTTGTTATCTAGGTTTGTGATGATGTTTTGTTGATTGTTTTGGACTTGTCGGTTTTCGGGTTTTGTTTATGGGATTTTTATTAATTAAAAGTTTTGATTCGTTTTATTGGATGTGTCTCATGCGTATTTACTTTTGATTTGTGTCTGAATTAATGTTTCACATGTTGCTTGATTGATTCTCTTTTGATTATAGTTTTCATGTTAGGGTTGTTTACTGTGTGTTTGCAACTTGTTTATGGTTTATTGAGCTCGTTTACCATAGAAACTGATTTTTGGCATATTATTAGAAGTCTATATTCTTACTAGCTTAAATATCCGACGGATGATAAGTTTTTGGGTTTGTCTGCATTGTTAGGGTTTTAGGTTAAATTATCTGACAGGAGGTTTGCCTATTTTTGCCTTAATTTCGCTGTTTACCCGTGTCCTTTAGACTGTTCATAAACCACCCCATGTACTTAGGTGCATTGAGATAGTGAAACTGACGGGTTAGCTATTTTCTAGGGTAATTAATCATAGTTGGTGAACTGACAGGTGAACCAATAAGCCGGTGTTTTTACATGATCTCAAAGATTTCTTTTTAGGTGACACCTTGAGAGTGATTAAGGATCCATTAAGTTTCCTAGAGCTTCTTACCTTTAGATTCCCGGTTCCTATAGCATTTTCCCGTAACCGATAGAAGCCTGATTCGTCTCAATTCGGATTCCTTGCCTAGGTAACTCTTGCTCACATATTTGAATTTGCTAAGCTCTTATTCGGTAATTTAATTTTCTAGTTTACTTTAATTTAATTAAATAACTAGTTTAATTAATTATTAGTTTTTAAAATAAAATAAATAAGAATCCAAAAATATATATTTTCTTAATTATTACTTTAAATTAGCTTTTAAAACTAGTCTCGTTAATTTAATAACTGTCTTTAGGGTTCGATATTCTCGGTCTTCCAATAGCTATTCTACACACGATAGGTTCACTTGCCTGTTGCTAGTGGTTTGGTTTAGGGTATTCTAGGTTTTTATTACTCGTTGTGCTTGGTCATTATTTGCTAAAATTTTATGTATCACTTAATGCACATCATAGAGATATCATAATGGAAATGGGAACACATCACCATAGATTTCATAACTAAGCTACTGAGTACAGCTAAGCATCATGATACTAATTCGGTGATTATGGACCCTTTAATGAAAAGTGCTCACTTTCTATCTATACGAGAGGCCATATCGTCAGAAACGTTAGCAAATGTGTTCATCAAGGAGGTCGTGACAAAACATGGAGTGCCTTTGTCGATCGTGTCTGATAGAGATACTCATTTTACCTCGAGATTCTGGAAGAAGTTTCATGAAGCTATGGGGACGAGATTGAACATCAGTACGGCGTATCATCCTCAAACAGATGTGCAGTCTGAATGGACTATCCAAACCCTTGAGGATATGCTACGTGCTTGTGTTTTGGATTTTGGAGGAAGTTGGGATGATCATCTGCATCTGGCAGAGTTCTCTTATAACAACAGCTACCATTTAAGTATTGGTATGCCACCGTTTGAAATGTTGTATGGTAGATGTTGTAGAACCCCTATATGTTGGGGAGAAATCAGTCAGATGGAGATTGGAAGTCTAGAAGTTGTGAAAGAAACCTCTTTAAGATTCGATCAAATTAAGTCAAGAATGAAATATTCTCAAGACCGTCAGGTGATGATGTAATGCTCAAGGTCTCGCCTTGGAAGGGAATTATTCATTATCTGTAGGTTCCCAGCTAGATCTACACAGGAGTATCTCGTAACACGAGGGTGCGGAATCCCCACGTAATACGATACGAGCATAAGATAGATAATACGTTGAACCTATAAACAAACACACGTCACAATACTAATAAGCACGATTGTATTGCAACACTTCAACACGTGATATCAGTAATTCACCAATACACGTTCGGAAAAACTGTTTCAAAATAAGTCGAAGTGAGGTTTAAATAGACCTCGACAACTTCGCCTAACTTACTAAGCGAAGTTGTCATAACTTCGCTTATCTCCAAGTTTGCCTACATCCCTGGTGAACTTGTGCAAAACAATATTCAAAACCAAACTAACAATCTAACACGATTACAGACACATACAAAACACGAGATACTGAACTACTGACATTATGCACCAACAGACTCCCCCTTGGCAGTAGCTTCATATCTCTATCTTCATTCTCGCGTCTAGTAATCCCAAAAATCTCGTGTCACCCGTCTTCAAGCATGAACTCCCTGTCTTACACAGACAGAGACCACCCTCTGGTACTTTTTGGCTTCATCTTTTCACGCAGGAATATAGAAGATCTTCTTATCGTTTAGTACCAGCAAATCAGCTTGAGACAAATTACCAAGTGCATGGGATCATACACTCTTAGAATCTCCTGTTCGTCTTCATCTTCCATGACAGCTTCAGCTGTTTGACTATCAACGTACCACCACTTGAGACTCTTTAAGACATCCTTGGGCATTATCTTCATCGGCACTTCTTTCAAACACCGAATCGGCTTATATTTCATCACCATCCAAGGTTTGCCATCAGCTCGCATTCCCCTTTCCTTATCTTCAACTAACTTTCCTTTCTGAGGCTTTAACAACTCAAATTTCTTCTCTTTCACACTTTCTTTCCACACAATCTTCCCAATTATTCTAGCCATATTGTCATCACTTCTATTAATCAATATCAATCTAGCCAAATCCTTCACCTCACACTCAGGCAAGGTATTGAGAGATCTCAACGTCCTCTTAAAATACTGAATCCCATCAAAGCGTTTAATCACAAA
This sequence comes from Bidens hawaiensis, assembly GCF_021521415.1. NCBI lineage: Eukaryota > Viridiplantae > Streptophyta > Magnoliopsida > Asterales > Asteraceae > Bidens > Bidens hawaiensis. Next base: position 1,351,256 of record NW_027491152.1, on the reverse strand, counting down.
TAACTTTAACTGCTCATCATACAGCCAGTAAATAATACCTTCTTCGACTCAGCATACCCTTTGATATTCTAACTCTTTTTGAACATTGTTGGAACCGCTGGCTTCTTTGTGTTAACAAACCATTGAGCATAGCCTTCTTTCCATCTCGGCTGTTCTTCCCACTCAGACTCATCTAACACATCCATATCTTGACTCACATTCACCTTGTCAACGTCTAGAATATCATGTTATAGACTATCATCCACAATCTCACCTTCTTCTATCTCACTATCAATCACAATCTGTTCTCCTATCTTTTCAATCTCCTCAATAGTCAACACATCATCATCACCCACATCATTATCACCCAACATTTCCTTATCATCAACAACCACGACATTTTCACCACCTGATTCACCTGCCGTTCTAGTTGACTCCCCCTGAGATGTGGAAGTCCCAAGAGTTTGTTCAGTTCTTGGCAACTCACCACCTGCACCTTTCGATGCATTGGGATCATCGTCTCTATCTTGTCTCTTCTTGGTTCTCAACTCGTCGCCCTTGCAGCTCGTCTCCCCCTGAGATGCTAAGAACTGTTTTAGAGCAACAAATAGTTTACCGTGTTCAAAAAGGAGGGACGATTGGATCTAATTTTCTGCTACAAGTCGCTGGATAGCTTGAGTCTGGATTAGATTGATTCTTGACTGTTCAGCAACTACCCGTTCAAGAGCAGCTAAGACAAGGTAGCATCAAAACCAAAACGTATGTGAGAAACGTCTTGAGCATAAGGTGGAGGTATTCCCAAACTTGCTGGAGTATCAGAAGTAGTCTGTAAAGTAACTGCGGGTGGTATTGAAATAGGCAACCCCGCAGTAGCAACCAACGTTGACTCAACTAATCTTGCAACAACCTCCGATGGAGTAACAGTAGGAGGTGGCAAGGAGACTATCTCCGGTCCTGTAAATTGAAACGTGGTCGGAGGAACACCAAAGGATGACGATGTGGTCACCACGGGAACACTTGAGGTCATCGGCAGTGTCACAGGTGGAGAGAAACAAACCACCATTGAGCTTTCACCAACTCCTGAACTCTCACCAGTTCTGACCTTCTTCGATCTTCGTACCAACTTGTCTAACTCCTCCTCATAGTCAGATTCACTGTCATCCGAGTATTTCTTTCTCTTGCCATGTATTCTTTCTTGTCTGACCAGAATCTATTGTGCTACAGCAAAATCGTCAGTGGAGGAATTAGAGTCAGTTCTCTCAGAATCCGCCACAGACGTAGCGACCATAGAGACATGCACACCAGATGCCTCAGCTACTGGAGCTCGAACCTCAGCAGCTGGATCAATTTGTTCCATGTCGAAGAACCCTTGTCCTCCAAAGGCAGCTTCAAGATCGACCTGTTCTTCCGGAGCTGCAACAGGATCAGCAGGCAGTGCTTGCTGTACCACAGGTGGTGGTTGAACCACAGGAGGTGGTTGAGGAACATTAGCCTGTTGCGGTGCCGGGTCACGAAATTCATATCCTGGAGGAGCAATATAAGCAGGGTTCACCAAATAACCAAACAATGCAGTGTGCCGCGGACGAAGCTTTGGTTTGCTACGAGCACTTGACGACCTACATTGCGCAAAGATTCTCTTACTTACACTCTCAACATAACGGATAGGACGTCGTTGAGGCATCATAGGGGCTACATGATTCAGAATCATCTGTAAAAATCTCGGGTACATTAAAAATCTTTCCCTGGCGACCGCGCGTCTCTGACGATCAATATCATAAAACACCATCTGATTAAAGCTGTATGGCTTGTTGTAAGTCAGGGCTGTCATTGCAGATTGCAACGTTGCCCCCATACCGTCTGTACCAGCTTTACGACCAGACATGCACACTATCATCACGTGCAACAGAAAACGCCACTGATCTAGTAAAAATCCCTTTCTCTTTTTTGTGTCACCCAACGGACCCGAATAACCCATACGTAGAAACGCACCATCTCTGAATGGAGTCGGAAAATCTGTCGGATCATTTGTAGTTTCAACCCCGAACTGCAAAGCGACCCTTATTTGATCTACAGAGAACTGTACCACATGATTGTTCACTGTAGCACGCATAACCGGAGGATCAACTCTACAGTCATATTCTACCGTTCGCCAAAAGTCTTCAATATTTGGTAGAGAAATGGGGAGAGTAGTCGTGATGGCGTGAAAAATACGTGAGCGAACGAGGAATGATATGATCTCACGATAGTCGTCTATACCACTAGCATCCGGATCCAAAGTGATATACATGTTGTGACCCGGAAAGAACTGTCGGTTGTTGTCACCTTCTTCGTCACCACCAGCACCACCAGCCCCTGCCACAGCAGCCATATCTGCACAACAAACGGTCTAAGTTAGAACATCGACGTAGGAGGTCATAACTTCGCCTGTTACCATGAGCGAAGTTATGATAACATCTAATGTGCAGGCAAAGTTAGCCATATGGCGAAGTTGAGTACAACTTCGCCTTAAACCCTAACTTCGCCTGAGAACAAACCAGAACGTTTAAATAAAATAAGCTTGAGCAGGCGAAGTTATACCTAGGGCGAATTTGAGAACAACTTCGCCTAAACACTAACTTCGCCTTTAACTGAAACGGCGCAAACCCGATCGTTTTTTTTCAAGGTTTTGATTGGTAATTTTTGAGAATGAAAACATGAGAAGATAGTACTATCGAGATCTAGAAGACTAAATGGGTTACAAACAACGTAGAAACAGAAAGTTTATCGAGTGTTTAAAGGGTTGCACAAACTATGTCACAAATCGGACCACAAAGGCTTCTGATTAACACCATTAATATGAATACAGGTTAAATCGATCCTACACACCTTGATCATGGACAAGAAACAGATAATAATGAGGTTTGATTCAAGGATTAAGTTTGCCGAGGGTAGAAGTGTGGTTATAAGTTCGCCGAGAGTTTGAAGGGTGGAAAGTATTTGACCAAGTTGACCCCAGTACATCTTTTATACTTTTGAAAATACATGGGCGAAGTTATTGTTAACTTCGCTTACCATTAACTTCGCCCCTAAACAACTTCGCCCCTTTACCTTACCAGTAACTTCGCCTATTTTAATTTACAAACCAGACCTTATAAATTTGATCAAAAAGCAACTAGCTTTTAAGAACCAAGTAGCCAAGTTTTAAACCATAAAACAAAATATGCAATGAAAATTTTAGTAATTAAATAAACGGGATCAAATTTCAGTCGTGACGAGGACCTGCATGTTTTAGAAAAGATTTGAACAGGAATCATACTAATTAAGCGGCTGTCACATAGATCTATGATTAGCGGTATTATGACATAAAAAACAGGTTGTAAGCAGGTATAAAACTTAGTATGGTTTTCATCGCTTCTGTGATACGGATAAGGTTCAATTAAGCTCAAACTTTAGATGGACATCACATGAGAGATTGTGATGCATCCTATCTATTCTCAAAGCGTATTTGGCTTTCCCCAAGTCACCCCGAGTTGACTTCTACCCGTAGTGTCTGATTAAACAGTAAGCACACATCGATCTTTAGAGTCTTCTTCCCGTTCTCTTTCTTGCCTCTTTATTGATATTTGAAACAACATAAGCTTCAGAAGGCTTAACAACATGTTTTTTTTTTTTTTTTTTTTTAATAAAGACATTAATACAGCTTCAAATTATAGACAACTGCAAGTCCCGAATCTGGATCACTGCAGGTACTCGACACTATCTTCTCGGGAATCAAAACACTCACGGGCTCGTGTATGACTGGGTAATCACTTTTCTGCCTATCATTCAGAAAGATGAATATGGAGACATGCACAACTCAGAATGATTCTCCATATTAAATCGAGGAGATTTAGTTTATATCACTTCTACTTTTACGCACCATAGAAAGCTACCCTAACATACAATGGCTGTTCTAGAGTCTTTTAGGCCTAATAACTTCACCAGTTAAGCACACAGAATTAGCGTTTCTATCACTTTCCATGGTTGGATCAATTTTATTTTAAACATTGTATTGAAACTTCTTACGAAGTTATAGACTTGAAAAATTATATCATCTCCCAAAAAAAATTTAAATTCTATAGCCCCGATCAAGTCAAAGTCTTCAGGTAAACGGCTATCCTGAAGATCCAATGGATCAGCTGGACCGATCACACACGTGTATGTGTCCTTCTAACTAAGTATGAACGACTATTTTTTAGCGAAAGAGTAAAAACCCATCATAAACCGCCCCGGTCACTTTCAGTCATCTGGTTAATGGCTATCCTCATAATCTACTAGTAGAAGTAAGGACTAAACATATCCAAAGATGTGTCCTTCAAACTGAAGCAACCGATATAATTCTAAGCGATAGTGATGTTTTTTTTTTACTCAGGATTGATCATCCCATTAAGCTCAACAAGATTTTGAAAACGGGATCGGTCAAACGCTTTAGTAAAAAGATCGGCGAAATTATCCAAAGAATCAACCTTTTCAAGCACAATAAATTTCTTGTCAGCACAATCCCGAATAAAATGATGACAAATGTCAATATGTTTAGTTTTGCTGTGTTTGACGGGATTGTTAGTTACTGAGATTGCAGCAGTATTATCAATGCAAATAGGAGTTTGAGTGAAATTCAGACCGTAATCGCGCAATTGCTATTGTATCCATAGAACCTGGGAGCAGCAGTTTGATGCTGCCATGTACTCTGCTTCGCAGGTGGAAATGGCTACTGAGATCTGCTTTTTGCACTGCCATGACACCAATCTTCCTCTCAGAAACTGACATCCACCGGTTGTTGACTTCCTCTTCTGATTGCAAAATCCATAGTTAGAATCTGTGTAAGCTACCAAATCCAGTTCTCCCCCTTTCGTGTACCACAATCCCAACTTAGGCTTGCCTTTGAGATGCCGCAATATTCTCTTCACTCCCTTCATGTGAGATTCCTTCGGGCTTGCCTGAAAATGAGCACAAAGACAAACTGCAAACATAATATCAGGTCTAGATGCAGTTAGATACATTAAAGAACCTATGATTGCTCGATATTGGGTGGGATCAACGTCTTCATCACTGTCAGAATCAGCACCCAGTTTGTGGTTGACGCAAACTGGAGTATCAAATGGGGTGCTATCGTCCATCTTGAAGCGTTTGAGCACATCATGGACATATTTTGTTTGATGAATAAACATCCCATCTTTCTTCTGATCTACCTGCAATCCCAAAAAGAAAGTTAATTCGCCCATGGCGCTCATTTCAAACCTCTTTTTCATGACTGCTTCAAATTCCTGACACATGGCGACTTTTGATGCAGCAAAAATGATGTCGTCCACATAGACTTGAACTAGTAGAAATTCTCCCCCTTTTCTCTTGACAAACAGCGTGCTATCGATCTTTCCTCTTTCGAACTCATTATCAAGCAAGTAATCGGACAAGGTTGTGTACCAGGCACGAGGTGCCTGATGTAGCCCATATAAAGCTTTACTAAGTTTGTACACATGATCAGGAAAATCTGGATCAGGGAATCCTGAAGGTTGTTCAACATACACCACCTCATCGACTTTACCTTTTAAAAAGGCACTTTTCACATCTAACTGGAACACTTTCATCTCTTTGTGTGCAGCAAATGCCAAAAATAGTCGAATTGCCTCCAATCTTGCCACATGAGCAAACACTTCGTTGTAGTCGATTCCTTCTTGCTGATTGAACCCTTTTACTACCAGCCTTGCCTTGTTCCGTATGATTATCCCTTTCTCATCTCTCTTACATTTAAAAACCCACTTTGTACCGATAGCATTTAATTTCTGTGGTTTTTCAACTAATTTCCATACTTCCATCTTCTCAAACTGTGCTAATTCTTCTTGCATGGCTTTGACCCACGAGCTATCCTTTAGAGTCATTTGATAATTCTTTGGTTCAATCTGGCTTATGAAGCAGGTGTACAGGCATTCATTTATGATACCCATGTCTTTAATGCTTGCGTAAACACATGTGTGTTCATCCAAACTTCTTCTTGTTTGAACACCGTTAGACAGATTACCTATCACGTTCTCTAAAGGGTGATTTTTGTGAATTCCAGTAGTCTGAACCGGACCGACTTCCAGATTGTTTTCTAAAATCGAAGAGAGTTCATCAGTATGTGATTGATGTTGAGAGTGAAATGGATTGTAGAATTCTTCTTCAGTAGAGGCAGCGGGAGTATCAACGGCACTTGACGAGGAAGGTTGACTTTCGTCGTATCGTGGACGTTGCACAATATTCTCCTCCTCGTCATACAGAATCTGTGATGCAATTTTCTCATCAACTTCTGCAAAATCCAAGGCATATTAAAAGATTTGAATAGTTTATCATAGTCGAAAGCTTCAGCGGGTCCCATGCTAGGCCTTGGTGATTTGTAACTCGTAATGTCAGTGTTACATATCACCTCAACCTTGTTGTTAGATAAATTAAAGACTCTTCTGTTGGGAGTCCCAACAACATAGCCGACTAAAATACCTTCATCGGCTTTCTCACCAAATTTTGAGTTTGTCTTTAATATCGAACATGGGGACCCGAAAGGTTCGAGACCATTCAAGTTTGGCTTTCTACCATGCATGAGTTCATAACAAGTTTTATTTAATCTTTTAACAGTTAAAACACGATTAAGGATATAACAGGCTGTGGCAACAGCTTCAGCCCAGAACACCACGGGAAGTTTAGCATCTGCTAGCATGGTTCTGGCTCCTTCGATTAGCGTCCTATTTTTCCTCTCAGCTACCCCATTTTTTTGTGGAGTATACGGGGCGCTGTACTGATGTTCTATCCCTTTCTGTAAACAGAACATCTCTATCTGATAGTTCTTGAACTCTATACCATTATCACTCCTGATGTACTTAACCTTTCTCCAAACAATATTTTCAACCTTGGTAATCAAGTTAATTACCAACTGAACTGTCTCATCTTTTGCCTTCAGAAAGTATACCCAAGAGTATCGAGAGAAATCATCGGTTACAACCAAGCAGTATGACGTTCCACCTAGACTCTTTACATTCACGGGACCAAAGAGATCCATGTGAAGTAGGTCTAGGGTACTGACAATTGAGTTAACCTTCTTGGCGTGATGAGGTTTTTTGTGTTGCTTTCCTTTCTTGCACGATAAGCATTGATCTTCAAAGTTAAAATTCTTCAAGGGAACACCAACCCCTTGCCCATTCTTGACAATGTAATTCATTTTGCGAAGATGTATATGTCTCATTCTTCGATGCCATAACTCTGACTCAGACTCAATTGCTTTTGACAGAAGACATGACACTTCTGTTGTCATTTCAGTTGAACTCATATCCATTACATACGTGTTCTTTTCTCTTGGAGCTTTCATCACCACCCGACCTCTGGTATATTGAAACCAGGATAAAGAACGATTGCCTCATTTTTTGTAAAATGCACTGTGTATTCTTTGTCACAAATCTGAGACACACTCAACAAGTTATGATTCAACTCTTCCACAAAATTCACCTTCTCTAACTTCATTCTTCCATTTGTCACAGTTCCAATACCACTGATTCTACCTCCACTCTCTCCAGCGAACTAACCCTTCCTCATTGAACAGATTTCCAGTCACGTAACAAATTCTTGTTACCAGTCATGTGCCGGGAACAGCCATGTCAACAACCCACAGATTTTTTACAGCTCTGTTTGACTGTTCCTGCACAATTAAAGAAATATATTAAAATCTGGGGACCCAAGACCTACTGGTCTTCGGTCGATTAAATCTGTTGACCGGCATCCAGTACTTTGGTTGCCCAAAGTCAGTTTGAGAACGGTTTCTGTAAGTTCTGAAAGGAAACCTTCTAGAGGACTGGCAATGAGGCCATCCAAACCTTAGTGAATTAACTGAATTATAATTGTTGGTTTGGTAGTGACCTGGGAAAAAATGAGACCGATTTCTTTGAAATCTTGGATTAGTCCAATGACTGAAATTTGGTGTGTTCGCATTCTTACCAGTATCATAATTAGTATTCATTTTATTCTCAGTTTTCGGAGGCCTCATACCTCTAAATTTTCTCTGTTTTAGAGGACAATCAGCAATAAGGTGTCCTACTTGATTGCATCTGAAACAACTTCTGTTTTGAACTTTCGTCTCAACAGTTGTTGCAGATGTCGAGGTTGCATTACTATCCATTTGTTTAACATATGGTGGGACAAACGGATTTAGGGAAGAATTCTTTTCATTGGGCTTATATTCCTCCCCACGTTTTAGTAACACTACCTCTTCTTTTATCTCACCCAATTCGGATGACTTGTCCGAATTTGATGAGACAGAGCTAGGGACAGAGATCGCAACGTTAGAACATGACTTACTCGTCTCGCTCTTATTAACTTCAGTTTCTTTTGTAGAAATTTTGATTGGAACTGTCTGACTAATCTCAACATTCGCAGATTGCTGATTACTAGGATTATAAGTATAGTTATTGTTATACGGTGGTGGAACTTCAGGAAATCCAATTCCCCCTTTGTTAACTAGAGAACGTTGAACACTTATGATGTGATCAAGCATTGCTGAAGAATTTCTAAATTGTTCAATTTTTCTGTTTAGTTCCACCACTTTTACCTGGTAATCAACTATCTGTTTATCTTTTTCAGCAATTAGTTTGGTTTTTTCTTCTAACACTTCATAACTAAGATCAATTACTTGTTTTTTTTTTCAGCTAGACTGGCTTTAAGACTTCTGATATCCTATTCACTAGCTTTTATTTTTACCGAGTAACTGTTTTCTCTAGTTTTAGTATAGTGATGATCTTCTTTTAACGTTTTAAATTGTGTGTCCAAACTAACAAACTGATCAGTTATTGTTTTTAATTGTTTAGACAGATTTTCACATTGTACACAATGAAGTTCATAACTTACCTCAGAGAGCTGATCGTTCACTTCTGCCATATATGCTTGATTTTCTCCCGTCTCCCTCTCACTTCCTCTAGTTTCGATGTTTACCAAATTAGCCTGTTCGAACACTTCCTTAACTTGTATATTCCAGTTGTATCCACCATTCTTTCTAGATACCATAGCCCTATTCTCACTACCTCCACCATTCTGTTGTGCAGGCCTGTTCTGACTTCGTTCGACTCTCTCATTTGTACATTCCTTAGCAAAGTGACCATTTTGTTGACAGTTGTAACATCGAACCTTTGATTTATCAAACCCTGGTCTTTCTCCAACGAACTTTCTACCCGTTTTCTTCATGAATCTCTTTACCCTTCTTACTATCATAGCCATCTGCCATTGCAGGTCCATCTCTTCCAAATCATCAGCATCAATCTGATCATAGTCTTCATCCAAAGTTCCAGGGTCGACTATTTTACCTTTGATGTAGTTCTCATAAGATGTAATGAAGGATGCATATAAAGCAAACTGTTGTTCAGCTGATTTAACACTCATGGGCATCTGTGAGTAGTTGTAGCTTGGAACATTCGACGAGAAATTTCCAGTTGTGGCTTGAGGTTTTGAAGGATTACTACCTCCAGCTATGAAACATACGTCGCCATCCATATTGAGAATCACATGACCATCTCGAGTTGAGGTTGAGTTTGATTCTCCCTTTGAGTAGTAGGCAATGGATTCTGATTTTGAACTTAAGCTTGGATTGACTTTCGCACCATACATTCCCGGATCCTGAACCTGATCAGTTGGTGTCTCCTTCCGAACCAAGTTAAGTTCAAAATTTCGTAACTTATTGACTGCTGTTTCCAAATCAATCTTGGCAAAGTCTTTACCCTCTCTCATCAGAACCGTGTACATTTCCCATTTCGGTGGTAGAGCATCAAGAAGTTTCTCTACTATCTCTTCTTCCCTGTATTCAATGGAGTAACTACTAAGTTCGGTCATCAAGTGATAATATCTTGTGATGATATCGTCAAGTGATTCATTTTTCAAATGCTTGAATACAGAGAATTTGGTTTTTAGTAGCTTTGTCTTGGAAGCACGTATCCCCACATTACCTTCATATCTATTTTCTAGTGCTTCCCATAGCTCTCTAGCAGTTTTGTACTTCTTGAAGGTATGAAGAATCTCTTGTGAAAGAGCCATGGTTATTGCTACATGAGCTTTACTCTCTGCCTCATACATTTTCTTTTCCTCCTCTTCCATCTTACTGTACTTCTTAATTTGTTCACGACCTTCAAACAAGGATGTTGGTGGAATGTATCCGTCTTGAATGCAAACCCACATCTTAGCATCTTGATGCTTCACGTACTGTTCAAACCGATCTTTCCATGCAAAGAAATCGGTACCCTTAAGCATTTTTGGAGCTTTAGTTGCTGAACCGGCTTCAACCTCCATTTTTACTAGTTCTGTAATGTTTATTGAAGTCATAGTTGAGAGAAACACAACTCGAAATTCAAAGAAAGTATTTTTTTTAAACAGTGACCAGATAGCGAAGTTATTATAACTTCGCTTGGACTTAGCTTCGCTTGGACTTAGCTTCGCTTGGACTTAACTTCGCTTGGACTTAACTTCGCTTAAACCTTATAAGTTCGCTTAAACACTACGTAAGATGACGGCAACTTCGCCTGATGAACACAAGGTTTTGCAGGTTTTAATTGGATGTATTGCGAGGTATGCGAAGGTGTTTTGGGGTATATTTGATGGTGGGAGATGGGTAAGACACAAAAACTAGGTATTTCAACGTAAACTCGTTCCGCAAATAGTCGAAGAACGATCTTTACACCCGTGTGATAATCCCGAACCACACAATCACGAGCAAACGCTCTGATACCAATTGTAGGTTCCCAGCCGGATCCACACAGGAGTATTTCGTAACACGAGGGTGCGGAATCCCCACGTAATACGATACGAGCATAAGATAGATAATACGTTGAACCGATAAACAAACACACGTCACAATACTAATAAGCACGATTGTATTGCAACACTTCAACACGTGATATCAGTAATCACCAATACACGTTCGGAAAAACTGATTGAAAATAAGTCGAAGTGAGGTTTAAATAGACCTCGACAACTTCGCCTAACATACTAGGCGAAGTTGTCATAACTTCGCTTATTTCCAAGTTCGCCTACATCCTAGGCGAGCTTATGCAAAACAATATTCAAAACCAAAACTAACAATCTAACACGATTACAGACACATACAAAACACGAGATACTGAACTACTGACATTATGCACCAACATTATCGAAAGAGAGGGAAGTTGAGTCAAAGGTACATTGGACCGTTTAAGATCGTAGATCGTGTTGGTGAAGTAGCTTATTAACTGCCGGAAGAGTTAGAAGGGATTCACTCTACCTTTCATGTTTCTCACCTGACGAAATGTCTAGCTGATGACACGTCCTACGTGCCGTTAGTAGACATCGAGGTTGATGAATAGTTGAACTACATTGAACAACCTATTGAGATAGTGGACCGTAAGGAAAAGAAGCTTCGTCATAAAGTGATTCCTTTAGTGAAAGTGATACGAAAGCATCGCAAAGGTTCGGATGCTACTTGGGAAGTTGAGGATGAGATGCGCAAGTTCTACCCAGACTTGTTTAAGAGTTAGGTTTTGGGGACGAAGCCTCTTTAAGGAGGGAAGACTTGTAACATCCCGAAATTTCCTAGAATAAAATTAATATATTAATCTCGTTGGAGGAATTAATTTGAGTTAGTAGAGTTATTAATAAACTAATAATAAAGATAGAAGATGGTAGGCTAGTTAAATGAAATGGATCATGGAATAAAAAGGAAAGATGGGTCTAAGGTCAATGGGCTTAAGGGAGTATAAATACCTATTAAACTCTAATCTTTTCCATTTTCATCCATCTCTACACCATAGCCTACACCGTCAAAAACACACACTTAAGCCAAACACTTTCTACTCTAGTATATTCAATGATCCAAGACCAACCAAAGGTAAGAAATCATTTATATCATCCTAATTAACATAATAGAACCCAAAAACGCAGCCCTGTGATGCCGTACAAGTCGTTTGGATCTAGATCTATCTTTATTCGGGCCTTTAATCAACCAAAAACGAGTTTAAGGGACACCTTAGCTCAGATCTGGACACCCCGAAGCTACTCATACCATAATCGATTAAAACCCAACCAACCGTGGTGGTTAACGGCGGCTGACAGCGTCGGAATCAACGAAAAACCTTAAAACGCGTAAAAATGAGCTTAACAGAACTTATACACCATTTAAGTTTGTGCAACGTATAAGTAGCAACGTGTAAGTATGTAAGCAGCGTGTAAGTATAATGGTCGTGTAAGTATGTAAGAAGCGTGTAAGTGTTATCGCCGTGTAAGTATGACAGCGTGTAAGTAACACGTATATGTATATACGTCGTGTATGACTTATACACCAGAATGACCTATATGCTGGATGGACTTATACACCGAGGACACCTTATACGTTGAAAATAGCTTATACGTTTGAAAGGAACTTATACGTTTATAGGACTTATACGCCAATAGAGATTATACGTCCTTAATGACTTATGCGCCTAAAACAACTTATACGCTCAAGATGACTTATACGCTAGAAGGAGACTTATACAGACAGAATGATTTTAAAAAATAAATGAAAGACAGACAGCGTATACGTACGTAAACGATAGACATGGACTTATACGATATATGAGCTAAAAATAAGTAAATAATTAACAATGAAATGTAACATTTTATAATGAAGATTTGATTTGATTAAATAATTGAAATTCGATTTTCGGGTGAGGTTTTTAGTAAAGACTTATTAATGAAAATAAATTTTTCCCAGGGCGTATAAGTCAAAATGAAGATTTGAACTTAAACGGTTTTCTGTGTGGGAGGTTTTTAGTAAGTTTTCCAAGGTCAGCTTAATCCCAGCCATGGGCTCTGCCCCTTGGACCCTGCTAGGGGCTGCGCCCCTAGAACCCCGCTGCCAAGGGCGCTTCTAATGCTTAAATCATTTGTTGGCAATTTGAGCTTACAACGCCTCCAATGCTCGTTTACGCTTTTCATCCGTATCGTCAATGTTAGTTTGGTGGATTTTAAGGTCCTCTCTCATTGCCGCCGCCTCCTCCCGCTTCATCACCTCCACCATTATTTTTTCTTTCATTTTTAGTTTCTGCTCCTCAATTTCCGTATAGTTGGTGTTAAAAGCATCTAACTTGTTTGACAACGATTCCAATCTATCCACCGTATAATTCGATGACGAGCTTTCGGCCGCTCGTTTGCTTTCGTCTCGCCCGGGAGGGCGGATAGGCTCATTTATGTCTAGGATGTCATCAACATCATCCATGTTGATATCTTGTTGACAACGGGCGTCGAATTCGATAGAGACGAAATTGTTATATTCGGATGTCGTTGTGCGTTTCGAACCACAAATAACACCACCACCATTAATATACTCAGCCATGCTGAGCACCGCTTTCCATTTCGGTTTATCCTTTACAATGAACCAAAACGAAAAGTGAGTAAAATTTGCTCCCTCAATGCATGAGTATTTCTCTTGTGCTTTCGTCATAATGTTGTCATCGGTCCAACCGCTTTTGGGGTTCTTGCGAAGTTTGTTGTAGATACCGGTAAACCGTGTGGCTCGTCTACTCAATTCACGCCACTTCGTGTTGATTTGATGAACGGATCGATATTCTTCACGGTTTTGAACTTCATAAAACCGTTTAGTAACGTCTTTTTAAAAAGCGGGCCGTTTTCGTGAGTTACCTATAACCTACACAAACAATGTCTGTTTATGCTTAATTAAGATTTTAAAAATTATTAATAAAGATAAAAATAAACTTACCGGGTCCTACGAAACATCAACCCACGCTTTTGCCAACGCTTCTCCTTCCGCGGTTGTCCAATGTTGACTCGCGGCCGGGCCGGATCCTTCAGGTGCATCTTTTTTTTGTTGGATTTTCTTTTAGTAACTTTAGATGGTTAAGTTTCGGGTATCGGTTGAGTGTCGGGTATCGGTTGAGAGTCGGGTATCGGTTGAGAGTCGGATATCGGTTGAGAGTCGGACATCGGTTGAAAATCCGGATACTCGCTTGCACCGGACATCGGTGTTACTCTGGATGCTCGTTGGTGTTGCGTCCATTGAAATGGCGGAACTTGAAGCCAAATAGGCGACTCAAATGACAGTTGATAAATGCCATTTCCAAAAGGGTGTTGTGAGTTGTTTATATTCATTGAAGGTATTCGTTTGAGAAAGGATTAAAGTTTATAGAAAGTGGAGTGATTGAAGGTAATTTGTTTGAAAAATTAAGTTTATAGATAGTGGAAGGATTTGAAATTATCCGTTGTACAAACAACGGTTGAAAACAATTTAAATGTGATAAGCCGTTAGGTGGTTGGGGGTTAAAACCAAATTAAATCCAATAATTAAAAATTGAATATAACAAAACTAAAATTTCATCCATTAAACTTAATATAAATAAAATAAATAAAACTAATTCATAGGTAGGTCGTAAATATGATCAACTAAATCCGAATTAAGGTTATGATGTGTTTACACGTCACGGATTTCTTGATAGTTTATTATTCTTTGTTCATCGCTAGCTTCTGTTGTTGATTATCCATTTCAATGTACGTACAAATTGCTTTTCCTTTTTCTTCAATCATCATATTGGGTAATATAATACACTCATACATTAAAGTTGTTAGCCTTTTGGTTCCCAAGCTCATGCCGGGTTAGCTATCATATGCCATTTTTTAAGCACACCAAATGCTCTCTCAATCTCCTTTCTCGCTGCCTTTTGAGATTTTTCGAATACCTTACGTTTTTCCCCTATTGGATTTGAATACGAGTCTATAAACACGACATAATCATGGAAAATACCATCAACAAGATAATAACCGTATTCATATTCTACCCCATCAATCTCAAAAGAAGAATCAGGTGCTACCCCGCATTGAGGAAGAATCAGGTGCTACCCCACTTTCAATGTCATTGAATAATTGTGACTGTTCTAAAACATTTATGTCGTTATAACAACCGGCAACACCAAAAAAACGCATGCCATATCCACAGATCTTGTGAAGTTACTGCTTCCAAAACCACTGTTGGATGACGATGATCACCTCTCATGTACTGACCTCTCCAAGCAGTTGGACAATTAAACCACTCGCATTGCATACAATCCAAGCTACCAAGCATTCCTAGGAAACTGTGTTTAGATTCATGTGCTTCGTATAATTGTTGAATGTTATTCAAATTGGGTTTCCTCAGATATTTTTACCCATAAATCTCGATGACACACTTACAAAATTTGTACATGCTTTCTCGTGTTGTTCTCTCGGACACTCTCGAATATTCGTCCCAAGCGTCGGACGTTGTCCCTCACCCTATTTGACGTTGTGCTTCAGTGCATTTTTGGTAGGTTGTAAAACCTCAACGTCGTCTCGCATCCATCGATTGTCTAAGAAACGAGTGGTACGCTTCTAAATATTTAGCTATCTTTATGAATAACTCTTTGCTCAAACGAAAACGTCTCTTAAACATTTTTGTCATCATATACCGGATTGTTGTCAAAGTAATAAGCTAGTAGGCATTCGTGACCCGCTTCACAGTCTCTATTAAAAGCCACTCTTCTCGTTTTTTGTGTCGAATTTTTTCCCTCACCGGTTATGGTAACGGCTGCAGCAGACACGATTGGGTGGATAAAAAGTGAAATGATTGAACTCGACTCATCATGGGATGAAAAATCTATCTTAGTTGAGAGAGATTTGTAAGTTTTTGGTATAAAAAAGAGAGAAAGAAGGAGTTTATTTATATGGGTTGATAAGTTTTGTAACTAGAATTTATTAAAGAAAATGGAAAACAAACTAACTGTTTGACAACGGATAGATTATAAAATAAAATAAAACCTTTATTTTTAGTCTGTTTTTGAAATGGTTAACAATGGTAGGTATGAATTTGAATAAATAATTAATATCTCATTTGTAACTTCTTAAATGGAGCGGCATAAATTTCGGCATTTTCACCTCCTAAATCCACCGATGGCAGTGCCAATTTGAGTGGGGTGGTGTTCACCGTCGGCACCATATGACACATCAGCATTTTCATAGCCATAATGGCATCCATACCTTACAGCCTAAGAATCATATTGGCTTATAAGAGCGCTAGCTTTAGAGCCCGTGTATCACACGATATTCTTTAAATTATAAAATTACAAGTAAAACAAATAATTACATAATGTATATGAGAAAATGTATTACATTCATGTTTGTATCTATACTATGTGTACATAAATTGATTTAATTTATATCACAAAATGAATTTTTTTTAAATGTACCTAATATAAAAATGCACGTACAAAACTTCTGTTGAAACTTTCATTGTCAGTATATATATGTATAATTGAAAGAATTATGGAAGACGACTTCTCATACAATAGTAATTTTGAAAGAGCGTTACCTTTATTGATATATTTATCAATTTACAACCCATATAAGGAAATGAGAACATTAAATTATAACGACATATGTTCTTCAATAACTATGTTTTTCTAAGCTACACCATGAAAAAGATATTGATAAGTTTCAGGGGCTTCTCGACTTTGCCACAATGACAACATAAAAAATTACATGTTAAACCGTTTAATTTTATGAATATTTTGTTTCATTTGAGCATAGTTTGGACATACTTCCCGTACAGCGTTTGGATCACCATTAAAATAAAAGTTAATGTTGACACAAGATTTCACTATATTTTCTTGAGTTTTAATAGTTGAGAGAAAATAGTCAATTTGCCAAATCCTAAACCTTTTGATTATTTCCAAAAATTTCCTTTAAAATAAATTTGAAACTCAAGTCATGTTTAAAGTTCTAACTTTCACCCATTTGACATTTACAAGTCAATACTCAGATTTCCCATTTTTGACCCGTAACAAATTTTGACCCAAATGTAGTTTACTTGTACCAAACAATCTATTTACCAACCTTGACTGTAAAAAATAAATTTTAGTTCCACAAAACCCGAAACAATCCTTGATAAAAAAAACCAAGAAATTGGGTCCATATTTGGTGGTTTGTACTTAGTTATGTGTTTATTGGGCTGGGCTACGGGTTAGCTATGTAAACCGAGAACTCTAAAGAGTTCTCGGTGGACTTGTGATTAATATGGGCCTAGGTGTTTGGTTTCCCTATATATAGTTTACATAATGTATAGGGTAGTGGCTGTTCACATGGAGAGAAGTTGCTAGTGAGTTGAGCAGTTGTTGAGAGCCACCATAATCTCTAGAGAGCATTTCATTGCTTGGCTAAGTGGTTTATGTATCTGACGATTTATTGATAATAGAATCGTATGCATTGAAACCATATTTCATCGTGTTTATTATATTCATATTGTTCATCGTTGTTCTTGAATCACCACGTTAACTAGATTCCACATATTTGACGTGTGTTGGTTGATATCATATTGTAGTGATCCAGATTCGGGACTTACAATTGGTATCAGAGCCTTAGAACTATTTAGGCTCGATTTGATATCAACAGATTCAATATATCGGTTTGTTTGGTGGTTGGGTGAGTTTTCCGGCAAGTGGTTAATCGGAGAAGAAGAGTAACTAATTTTGGTGAAAGATTTGTTGTTTGTTTGGAAACAAATCAAATCCCGCTAAACTCGGAAATTTGTTACTGCCAAAATTCAACTGATTGACCTGTGATTGACCTGTTTTCGGCAAATAAACTTAGTTCTCTGCCAAATATAAGATTTTTCGGCCTAAATCAAGGGATCTCGACCAACTTTTGATCGTTCTCAGCCAAGTTTACTAGTTCTCGGCCAAGTCTTCCTATTCTCGGTCAAATTTTTGTTGTTCTCGGTCAAGACTCTCTGTTCTCGGTCATCTGAGTTTTTGGTCATATCTGTTCTCGGTCAAATTTTTGTTGTTCTCGGTCAGCACTCTCTGTTCTCAGTCATCTGAGTTTTCGGCCATATCTGTTCTCGGTCAAAGTCAAGCAAAGACAAGGGTTCTCGGTAAAAAAAAAAAAAACTCATTTTTGAAGGGAAAATTTTTCTTGAACGAAATTTTTCCAGAATACCCCTTATAAGTAAAAAACTCATTTTTGAAAATTTTGGCGAAACTAATTTTTTTCGGGTGATTTTCGGCGAATCTTTGGCGAGAAATTCGAAAAATTTGTCTTGAACGAAATTTTTCCTGGACGCCTCTTTTGAGCGGGACATCTTTCTTGAAAATTTTGGCGATCACATTTTTTCGAGAAATTTTGGCGGGAAAATCAGTTTAATCTCTTTAATTACTCAACAGATTCTCCACAACACATCTCAATGTTTGGAAGTACTCTTAATCAGTCTACTCCCTCACAGGAAGTATATCAAAATTCATCTGAGATAAGGTTTAAACCATGTTCTTTAAATTGTGGTGAAAAAATAGAAATGTATAAGATTCATAACGACAGTCTAAGTAGAGATATGGAGAGAATAAAATCAGAAAATTTTAAACTTAAGAAGAATAAAAAGGGTTTTCTAGGCAAAATAGAAGCTCAAAACAAGGATATTAAAAAACTTAAGTCTGATCTTAGTATAAAAGGCTGTACTTATCTAGATGCAAAACAAGAAATTGCTGAGTTAACTGCTAAACTGGAAGCCTCCAAGTTAGAAATATTGAATCTAATAGCAAGTTTGAAAAGGCTGAACTTGATTTTAAAAAATTCGATGGTTCCAGTAAAGTAGTTAACTCAATGATTGAAAACCAATTGTGGTGGAAGGAAAATGAAGGTGAGGGAATAGGATACAGTCGAGTTCCCCCACCTTACAACCACAATTATGTCCCTACCCCTGTCACCAAAGAACAGGAGGAAAAGATAAAGGACATGAAGTATGGTAAACAGGTTCAATCTGAAACCGTTGGATCAGGATCCCTAGAGGAAATCAAGCCTGATTTTAAATGTGTGAACAATTTTGATGCTTCTACTTCATGTGCAGATATAGTAAATGATGTTGCTTCTAATAGTAAAGGGGTTCAGGCTAGTGAAAATGAATCTCATTCTAACGTGTCATCAAACTCAGATGACACCACAACTCAAAATTGTACTAAAAATAATACACAGAGTTGTGGCAACAAAGGGAAGGCACATAAGAAATCAGCACAACAAGGATAGTCTCGTCCTCATAGTTTCTCCGGATGTCCATGTGTTGATAAATCATTGGGTGCTTTTTAGATCAAGAGTCAAACATGTTACCACTGTGGCACGCCAGGACATATAGCCAGAAATTGTGTTCATCGTCTATATGTTTCCTATTGCAAGAAAAATCAGAAGGCTGTGCCAAGGGGCAAGAAGAATGGAAAAACCTTTCCTAAGAAGGTATTCCAACATGAAGCAAGTGCTTCCGTTGACATTAGAAGAAGGATGAAGGTGTGTTTCGTCTGCGGGAACGGCGGGCACTTGGCAAAGGAATGTCACTACCGTGCTGTTAATAGACAAGCTTCTCAAGTGAAAGGTAACAGGCTTCAACCGAATCAAGTGGTTAAACAAAATGCTTATTTTAGAAAACCACGTGTATCTATACAACGGGTCACAGATACTCAAGGAATCAAAGTTAATATGACATGTTTGCACTCAAATGATTTGGAAACTGTTAAAAGAAAAAAAAATTTCAGAATTCAAAAAGTGTTGAGAGTTCTAAGAATTCGAATTCAAATTGCTCCACTCGAAAGTCTGTTCCATCAAATTTCAATATACCAAGACAGATTTGGAAACTTAAAACTCAGCAAACAGAATCTGTATTTGTCACACCCTCAAAATCCACTAACGGAGATTTACCGTCAGAGGGTGTGAACTAACAGGATCGGAATCATTAGTTATAATCAAACCATAAAAACGTTTAAATGAAAATAAGTGCGGAAGTGTAAAAAACCAAAAGATAAAAGTTGCGTCACGCAGGACGACTTAAAACCCAATGATAACAGTTTAAAATAAGTTTGCATAATTAAAAGTGTTTCAAGCAATGCATGATCCTAAACCGCGCGCCCGCCTCGGCTACCTGAGAACAACATACTAAAAGTGTCAACACGGGGTTGGTGAGTTCACAAGTTTATATAAAATAAAGCGTTTAGCGTTTGCGTTCAGCGTTTTGCGTTAAGCGTTTTGCGTTCAGCGTTTTGCGTTACCAGATAGTGTTATGTCAATTATATATCTATAGGTAGCTAGCCTATAAAACAAGTATTACTAAGTGTTCGACACCGAAGCTGACTGTTTATCATTTTCCTTGCCACCAGGTCTATCCCGACCATGGTATGTGTTTAGCCAAGATTACACCCACTCGACCTCCAGCCGAGTTTAGCGTTGGGTGGGGTTTGTCAAACCCAGTAGTACTACTCAACAATGACTCGCTATTATCCAATATTAAACGGTTCGATATGAATGAAGGACTTTAGTTATTGCGTTTGCCACTTAGTCTTTACAAGTGATATATAATCTATATTAACAAAATCATAAAAGCGTTTTCGGAGTATGTTATCTCCCCAAGTGAAAAGCGTTTGAAAACAGTTTAAAAGGGGTAAGTGAACTCACTGTTTGCGAAGTATTCCCAAAATAATTTACCAAGATGCGCGTCACAGAAAAACTCTCTCTAGCGTTCGAAAACAACAAAGAGATTTTTTTCTAAGTGTCGGAATATTACCGAGTCTCTAGACCCGGCACATAATACCTATGCACACAACATGTTTCGTGTTTCGTTTGTGAATCGTGTGTGACTTTAACAAGTGTATTTGTGATACGTTACATGTGTGAGCAATTATTTACGTGTCATGTATTCATAATGTACATCACTAGAAATTACTCCCCGTAAGGGCAATTTGGTCAACACATAACAATTAACTAGCAATTATTCCCCACGAGGGCAATTTGGTCAAATCATGACAATCAATTAGCAATTATTCCCCACAAGGGCATTTTGGTCAAAACACGAAAATTAATTAGCAATCATTCCCCTCAAGGGCAATTTGGTCAAAACACGATAATAAATTAGCAATCACGTTGTTTCATGCAACTTTCACAAAATTCAGCAACTAGTTTCTTAAAGACACAATTCTACTTGAAAAACTAGTCTATCCCACCGATCATAGCATCACAATTAATTTACCAAAAATCATCACAAAAGCATATATGTCTTAGGTTTCCAGAACATATTTTATTATATTTTTATTCCACACAGGTTTCTCACAATAATTAAATAATTACAGCAAACTCATAACAGTCAAATTCATGCGCAACAGAATGCTATTTGAAATTCCCGTTAAACGAAAAATCCAATAATTGCAAAACCACTTGGGTTAGGTTCCTATCTCAACAAGTAAACTTTTAGAAGTGGAACCAACCCAATTGGACTCGTATTTCATGAGATATAACATTTACAAAACAACCTAATAGTAGGTCTAACAACTCAGCTTTGCACAACGTTTTTGTAAAATCATAAAGGTTAACTTTTACACGTCCAAAAATTGCAAATTTATATTCTTTAGAAACTAGGCTCAACCTAGTTTACTTTAGTATCAATTATCTCAACCAATTTTCACATTTATACCCCGTTACAGTCAATTGAACATCAACAACACAATCTGTCCAGAAACTGTTTGCATCCAAACTCAACATATTAACCATCTATGGACCACAAATCATTCATATAACATTCTAGACACTATAACCACTATCCATGCATATTAATTACACCATACACACATGGTTAGGGTTTTATTTGATCTCAAACTCAAAGACACAACATTTAACATGCAATAGCACCAATACTAGCTATCAATTCAACAATCAATACATCTTTCAATCAAAACAAGACACATGAACACCATCACATATAAAAATTAGACCTAGGGTTTATAATTAACCCATTAAAAGAGAAATTAAGCATAGAGGATGCATAGGATAGTTGTTTATACCTTCCTAACACCTTAATCTTCAATCAAACTTGAACATTCTTGATTGTATGTGTGTATATGAGGCCGATCGCAAGGGGGGGGCTTAGAGCTGCCGTCGGGTTTGGGAGGGAGAGAAAGAGTGTTAGGGTTTTAGTTTATGTTATTATTTATAATAACATGTTACGCTTTAGTCACTCAACTTCCAAATGTTACTTTTCTAGCCTAAATAACTAGTTCTAGCACATTGCGTTAACGTTTATACCATGTTATCACATAACACATAAGTCTAACACATAATTATTGTTTTGACATTTTTCGTTTATTCACCAATCGTTTGCATCAACTCGTTTGCGTTTCGGTGCAATTCCCGAAAGACTACACATGTAGTAAGTGTTAAGCGTCATTTAAACCCTAGTTTAAATGTAATGAGGTGTGCGTTATAGATTCAGTGATCTTTAAGTTTGAATTGATGGTGTTGAGTTAGCGGAGTTAACGGTGTTAACCTGAAATTGACGATTGTCACATCATTCCCATGTTAAAGAATTTTCGTCCCGAAAATTTGAGTCAAGTCGTGATGAGTGTCTGAAAAAGTAAGAAAAAAAAATTTTCAGTTTGTCATATCATCCCCAAGTAGAAAGAAATTTTGTCCCGAAATTTAATTCATACCTCCGGTGATTTCTGACGGTTTGTCGGGTTTCGCGGGTTTCCGGTGTTTGGTCAGCCCTTCAAAAAGGTGAGGATACTTTTTCATCATTTGATCCTCGCGTTCCCACGTGAACTCCGGTCCACGTCTCGAGTTCCAACGAACCTTAACAATTGGAATTTTGCTGTGCTTGAGCTTTTTGGTTTCCCAATCCAAAACCTTAACTGGTTCTTCAATGAAGCGTAACTGTTCATCAACTTGCAGTTCATCCAAAGGTACTACTTGGGTTTCATCAGATAGGCATTTCTTCAAATTGGATGCGTGGAATACATTGTGTACGCCACTGATTTCCGTTGGTAGGTCTAGTCGGTACGCCACCGGACCAATGCGCTCCGTTATCCGGTAAGGACCAACATATCGTGGGTTGAGTTTGTTTCGCTTTCCAAAGCGAACCACACCTTTCCAAGGTGAGAATTTGAGTAACACTTGATCGTTCACTTGAAATTCGAGAGGTTTTCGACGCTTGTCAGCGTAGCTTTTTTGGTGATCTCGTGCTGCTGCCATGCGATTTCGGATTTGAACAATCTTTTCCGAAGTTTCGAGTACCAGTTCTGGACCAGTGATTGGCTGTCACCCACCTCTGCCCAGCAGAGAGGTGATCGACACTTCCGTCCGTACAGTGCTTTAAACGGCGCTGCTTTAATACTTGAGTGGTAGCTGTTATTATACGTAAACTCTTTCAAAGGTAAGTGAGGTTCCAAACTTTTTCCGAAATCCAACACACATGCACGCAACATATCCTCCAAGGTCTGAATAGTTCGTTCACTTTGCCCATCCGTCTGAGGATGGTATGCTGTGCTCATATCAAGACGGGTGCCTAGCGCGCTTTGCAGCGACTTCCAAAAGTGCGAAGTGAAACGGGAATCTCGATCAGAAATGATTGAGACAGGCACTCCGTGTCTAGACACTACTTCCTTCATGTAGACGCGAGTCAGTCTTTCCATTTTGTCCGATTCCTTAATCGCTAAGAAGTGTGCAGACTTAGTCAACCGGTCAACGATCACCCAGATGGTATCGCATCCCGTCGGTGTCTTAGGTAAACCCATGATAAAATCCATTGAGATGTGTTCCCATTTCCACATTGGGAGTTCCGGTTGTTGCAGTAGACCAGATGGTTTCTGGTATTCTATTTTGACTCTGGCACAAGTCAAGCATTTGCTCACGTAGGTGGCAATGTCGGCTTTCATGTTTGGCCACCAGTAAAATGCCTTTATGTCATGATACATTTTATCTGAGCCAGGGTGGATAGAATATCGGGACTTGTGTGCTTCGTCCTTCACCAGAGTTCTCAACTCTCCGTATCGTGGAACCCAAATCCGGTTCTCAAAATATCGGACCCCGTCCGATTTGGTTTCAAGTTGCTTGTTCATGCCCCACATGAGTTCTGATGGAAGATTATCATCTTTCAAAGCTTTAAGTTGTGCATCGCAAATCTGATCGGGTAAGCTGACATGAATCGTGAGTTGCAATGCTCGCACTCGCCTGGGTTTATCGGTTTCTTTTCTACTGAGGGCATCGGCCACTACATTGGCCTGGCCAGGGTGGTACTTGATGGCACAATCATAATCTTTAAGCAACTCGACCCAACGACGCTGTCGCATGTTCAGCTCCTTCTGATCGTAGATATGCTAGAGACTCTTGTGGTCGATGTAAATGGTAAACTTGGTACCATACAAGTAATGCCTCCATATCTTAAGGGCAAACACCACAGCTCCGAGTTCCAAATCATGGGTCGTGTAGTTCTTCTCGTGAACCCGTAGTTGTCGAGAGGCATAAGCTATAACCTTCTCGAGTTGCATCAGCACACAACCGAGACCTTGTATCGATGCGTCACAGTGTACCTCGAAATTTTTCGTTCCCTCGGGGAGGGCTAGAATAGGGGCGCTACAGAGTTTGGTTTTCAACATTTGAAAAGCGGATTCTTGTGCGTCACCCCAATTGTACTTAGTGCCTTTGTGAGTCAAAGCGGTGAGGGGTTGAGCAATCTTTGAAAATCCCTCGATGAAACGTCGGTAGTAGCCGGCCAGTCCTAGGAATTGTCGCACCTCAGTCGGAGTCTTAGGTGTTTCCCAGTTTTTGATGGCCTCTACCTTACCGGGATCGACATGGATATCATTCTCGTTGATCACATGTCCTAAAAAGTGAACCTCGCGAAGCCAAAACTCACATTTCGAGAGTTTAGCTTACAGTTGTTCCTTCTTCAATAATTTCCAGAATTACCCTTAAGTGTTCTTCATGGTCTGCCTTGTCCTTGGAATAGACCAGGATATCATCAATAAACACAATCACAAACTTGTCGAGGTACGCCTTGCATACTCGATTCATAAGATCCATAAATACGGCTGGTGCGTTAGTTAAGCCAAAAGGCATAACCGAAAACTCGTAGTGACCATACCGTGTTCTGAAAGCCGTCTTTGAGATATCTTCTTCGCGCACTCTTAGTTGGTGGTAACCGGATCGCAAATCGATCTTCGAGTAGTAACTCGATCCTTGGAGCTGGTCAAACAGATCATCAATTCGGGGTAAAGGATAACGGTTCTTGACCGTCACCTTGTTCAACTCCCGGTAGTCGATGCACATGCGGAAAGTCCCGTCCTTCTTTCTGACAAATAAGACAGGGGCTCCCCATGGCGATGAGCTAGGTCGGATAAAACCCTTATCCAACAAATCTTGTAACTGCGTGGACAGCTCCTGAAGCTCCGCCGGTGCGAGCCGATACAGGGCTCGTGCTATGGGTGCTGCACCGGGTGTCAACTCGATTTGGAATTCGACTTGACGAATAGGAGGGAGTCCAGGCAAATCCTCCGGGAAAACTTCCGGAAAATCTCGCACAATCGGTATATCTTCAATTCGCTTCTCCTCCGCGGGTTTCTCAACAATCTGCGCCAAAATTGCCAGATGACCCTTTCGTAGATACTTCTGCGCCTTCAAGAAGGTAATGACGTTGGTGGTCATGCCGCTTCTCTCACCTCAGATCGAAAAGATCTGCTGGAAGGGGTAGTAATGTGGACTATCTTATCGTGACATATAATCTCCGCTCGGTTCTCGGATACCCAGTCCATGCCGACAACGACATAGAAACTACAAAGCGTAAAAGGAATAAGGTCGATATCAAAAACATGACCTGACAGTTTCAATTTGCATCTCGCAAGTACATGAGTCGTTACTATAGTCCTACCGTCAGCTAATTCAACAGGAAACTTAGCATCTAACGGGGTTGGAGTTAAGTCTAAGAGTTGGCTAAAGGCTTTCGACACAAAACTCCTATCAGCTCCAGTGTCAAACAATACAGAAGCAAAACAATCGTTCAAAGGGAACTTACCAGTCACCATGTACGGATCATTGCGGGCTTGACCCGACCCAATAACAAAAGCTCTTCCTTTACCATTGTTTCCACCACCACTGCCACTTCCATTACCTCCATTGTTGTCGTTCTGTTTCAGCTTAGGGCAGTCCTTCTTAAAATGGCCCTCTTGACCACATTCGAAACATCCCTTAGTCGTCATGGGTGGTTTAGGAGCACCCTTTGCCGCAAGGTCTCCTCTACATTCCTTTGCCTGGTGACCTATTTTTCCGCATGTCTGAAATTTGACACGGTCACACGGGCCAGCATGATGATAGTTACACCTGTTGCACTTCGGGTACTTCCCAGCATAGCCGCTCGAACCCTGCCCGTTACCGTTGTTATTGTTGTTGTGACCCTGATTGTTGAAGCTTCGAGTGAATTCGGGCTTGCGGTAGTGTTGTTGTTGCTGTGGGGGATTCGAGGATGAGGACCTGACGTTGTCGAACTTTCTATTTCCATTACTCGGGTTGTTGTTGTTGTTGTCAGTGCTCGGGTGGTCACGGGCTTTAGTGGTTGAACCCCTAGGTGGTAACGCACCTTGGGTCACTGCTTGATCCGTCAGTTTGTGAGCTAACCGAATCGCTTGTTGAATCGTGGCTGGTCTGGAAGACGTCACCATGCCCTGAATTTGCGGTGCAAACCCATCAATATACATTGCAATCCTCTTACTCGGTGGGTCTACCATCCGTGGACACATCACAGCTAACTCGTGAGAACGGGTAGTGTAGGCTTCGATTTCTGAACCCACCATCTTCAATGACCAAAACTCTGACTCCAACTTCTCAATCTCCTCTCTCGGACAGTACTCTTCTCGCATCATGTTCTTGAACTCCTCCCAGTTCATCGCGTTAGCCAGTTCCAATCCAAGAATCTGTACGTTCGAATTCCACCAAGTGAGGGCAGAATCTTCAAGTGTTCCAGCAGCAAATTTGACCCTACTGGCAGGGGGACAATTACACATCTCAAATGCCGATTCGGCCTTCTCAGCCCAACGCAGGAAGCCTATAGCTCCCTCAGTGCCCTTAAACGTACTGGGCTTGCAGTCAAGGTAGTTCTTGAATGTACACGTTCCTATTGGACCTCCAGCTTGGTTCTGTACATGTGCGGCTAGAGCGGCCGCCGCATGGTCGTTCAGCAGAGTTTGGAGTTCTGCTGCAGTCAAGTTGATGTTACCACGTCCGTGTCCAGCGTTTCTTCCAGCCATTTCTTAGAATCACATTATAAAATGTTAAACATGAATTTTTCTTTCATATACAACACACCATACAAGTAATAAAAAGATAGGTAAGAAAGAAATAAGAAACAACATCACATCACAACCATATATTAATCCAAATAATAATTCATGATTAAAACCATTGTATTCGCTACAAAGTATTTCCAATCAATCCTTAAAATCATAGAAAATAATAGTTCGGATGGAGAAAACCCCTCCATCTAGGTGTCATCATCACTAGATGTCATCATCTGAGGACACCTCTGAGTGTGCCTCCTCCTCAGCCGGTTCTTCCTCCGGTTCTTCTTCAGGTTCCTCCTCGGGATCTTCCTCGGGATCCTCCTCAGGCTCCTCTTCGGGATCTTCTTCAGGTTTCTCTTCAAGCTCTGCCTCAGGCTCGGCCTCAGGCTCTGCCTCAGGTTTGGCTGCGTTCTGAGCAATTTGCATTTGTAAGACATCGCAACGCTCTAAAGCTATCTCGGTTCGGGTCCTTGCTACTTGGAGTTGCTCTTGCAAGTCTATCATCTCGGCTTGCATCTTTCTCATAATCTTCATCTGTTGATCACTAGCCTCTTGCATTTCCTTCATCTTTCTCATAATCTTCATCTTTCTCATAATTTCCTCCTTAGTCTCGGTTCCATCTTTTAACAGTCCGGAAACGTTAGCTCTCGTATAGCGCATGTAACCAACATCACGCTCCAAACAAGAAACAACAGCTGGGAGAACTCGCTCTACAGGTTCGGTTATGGGTGGTAGGGTGTTGGGGTAAGCAGGGTGGTTCGGGTGAGGTAGCGGGGGAACTTGTTCACGGTAGACCATACGCCTGATCATATTAGGGTACCAATCCCAGCTAACTTCGTTTTCGTACATGCCTCCAGATAAGCGATACCTCTTCGGTGCACGCGCTTCGAGTTCCGGGACTACACGGGGTGGCGATGAGGTAGGTAACTGCGGTTCCTTCCCATGCGCATGAGTCATCGGATCGGATGATGATGATGATGATGGCGGCGTCGACATTCCTACAGGTAAGCCGTGTATGCGCGCGTATGAATGAAAGAGGTATAGAGATAAGATAACAAAGACTACACAAACATATCCAGTGCGTATTATTATAACTAATGGATCGTCGCGGTTATAGTCTAGTATGCATGCAGCTTCTAGTTCGCTATAACCAATGGATCTGATACCAATCTGTCACACCCTCAAAATCCACTAACGGAGTTTTACCGTCAGAGGGTGTGAACTAACAGGATCGGAATCATTAGTTATAATCAAACAATAAAAACGTTTAAATGAAAATAAGTGCGGAAGTGTAAAAAACCAAAAGATAAAAGTTGCGTCACGCAGGACGACTTAAAACCCAATGATAACAGTTTAAAATAAGTTTGCATAATTAAAAGTGTTTCAAGCAATGCATGATATTAAACCGCGCGCCCGCCTCGGCTACCTGAGAACAACATACTAAAAGTGTCAACACGGGGTTGGTGAGTTCACAAGTTTATATAAAATAAAGCGTTTAGCGTTTGCGTTCAGCGTTTTGCGTTCGGCGTTTTTCGTTCAGCGTTTTGCGTTACCAGATAGTGTTATGTCAATTATATATCTATAGGTAGCTAGCCTATAAAACAAGTATTACTAAGTGTTCGACACCGAAGCTGACTGTTTATCATTTGCCTTGCCACCAGGTCTATCCCGACCATGGTATGTGTTTAGCCAAGATTACACCCACTCGACCTCCAGCCGAGTTTAGTGTTGGGTGGGGTTTGTCAAACCCAGTAGTACTACTCAACAATGACTCGCTATTATCCAATATTAAACGGTTCGATGTGAATGAAGGACTTTAGTTATTGCGTTTGCCACTTAGTCTTTACAAGTGATATATAATCTATATTAACAAAATCTTAAAAGTGTTTTCGGAGTATGTTATCTCCCCCAAGTGAAAAGCGTTTGAAAACAGTTTAAAAGGGGTAAGTGAACTCACTGTTTGCGAAGTATTCCCAAAATAATTCACCAAGATGCGCGTCACAGAAAAACTCTCTCTAGCGTTCTAAAACAACAAAGAAATTTTTTTCTAAGTGTCAGAATATTATCGAGTCTCTAGACCCGGCACATAATACCTATGCACACAACATGTTTCGTATTTCGTTTGTGAATCGTGTGTGACTTTAACAAGTGTATTTGTGATACATTACATGTGTGAGCAATTATTTACGTGTCATGTATTCATAATGTACATCACTAGAAATTACTCCCCGTAAGGGCAATTTGGTCAACACATAACAATTAACTAGCAATTATTCCCCACGAGGGCAATTTGGTCAAATCATGACAATCAATTAGCAATTATTCCCCACAAGGGCATTTTGGTCAAAACACGACAATTAATTAGCAATCATTCCCCTCAAGGGCAATTTGGTCAAAACACGATAATAAATTAGCAATCACGTTGTTTCATGCAACTTTCACAAAATTCAGCAACTAGTTTCTTAACGACACAATTCTACTTGAAAAACTAGTCTATCCCACCGATCATAGCATCACAATTAATTTACCAAAAATCATCACAAAAGCATATTTGTCTTAGGTTTCCAGAACATATTTTATTATATTTTTATTCCACATAGGTTTCTCACAATAATCAAATCATTACAGCAAACTCATAACAGTCAAATTCATGTGCAACAGAATGTTATT
Organism: Bidens hawaiensis; assembly: GCF_021521415.1. NCBI lineage: Eukaryota > Viridiplantae > Streptophyta > Magnoliopsida > Asterales > Asteraceae > Bidens > Bidens hawaiensis. Next base: position 1,321,485 of record NW_027491152.1, on the reverse strand, counting down.
TGAAATTCCCGTTAAATGAAAAATCCAATTATTGCAAGAACACTTGGGTTAGGTTCCTAACTTAACAAGTCAACTTTCAGAAGTGGAACCAACCCAATTGGACTCGTAGTTCATGAGATATAACATTTACAAAACAACCTAACAGCAGGTCTAACAACTCAGCTTTGCACAACGTTTTTGTAAAATCATAAAGGTTAACTTTTACACGTCCAAAAATTGCAAATTTACATTCTTTAGAAACTAGACTCAACCTAGTTTACTTTAGTATCAATTATCTCAACAAATTTTCAAATTTACACCCCGTTACAGTCAATTGAACATCAACAACACAATCTGTCCAGAAACTGTTTGCATCCAAACTCAACATATTAACCATCTATGGACCACAAATCATTCATATAACATTCTAGACACTATAACCACCATCCATGCATATCAATTACACCATACACACATGGTTAGGGTTTTATTTGATCTCAAACTCAAAGACACAACAATTAACATGCAATAGCACCAATACTAGCTATCAATTCAACAATCAATACATCTTTCAATCAAAACAAGACACATGAACACCATCACATATAAAAATCAGACCTAGGGTTTATAATTAACCCATTAAAATCGAAATTAAGCATAGAGGATGCATAGGATAGTTGTTTATACCTTCCTAACACCTTAATCTTGAATCAAACTTGAACAATCTTGATTGTATGTGTGTATATGAGGCCGATCGCAAGGGGGGGGGGGGCTTAGAGCTGCCGTCTGGTTTGGGAGGGAGAGAAAGAGTGTTAGGGTTTTAGTTTATGTTATTATTTATAATAACATGTTAAACTTTAGTCCCTCAACTTCCAAATGTTACTTTTCTAGCTTAAATAACTAGTTCTAGCACATTGTGTTAACGTTTATACCATGTTATCACATAACATATATGTCTAACACGTAATTATCACATAATTATTGTTTTGACGTTTTTCGTTTATTCACCAATCGTTTGCGTCAACTCGTTTGCGTTTCGGTGCAATTCCCGAAAGACTACACATGTAGTAAGTGTTAAGCGTCATTTAAACCCTAGTTTAAATGTAATGAGGTGTGCATTATAGATTCAGTGATCTTTAAGTTTGAATTGACGGAGTTGAGTAAGCGGAGTTAACGGAGTTAACCTGAAATTGACGATTGTCACATCATTCCCATGTTAAAGAATTTTCGTCCCGAAAATTTGAGTCAAGTCGTGATGAGTGTCTGAAAAAGTAAGAAAAAAAATTTTCAGTTTGTCATAGTATTAACAAATGATTCTGTTAAAGATGGAAAAGATATATGTTGGCAAGAGGTCACATATGTTGATGCTCAAGGGAACCCCAAGACATTTATGACTTGGGTTCCTATGTCCAACTAATCCCGCTATGCATGTAGGAACAACCAAAATTTTATTGTTTATTAAATGGGTTGTTCCAGGCACATGACAGGGCAAATATCCATTGTTTTAAATCTTTAAACCATGAAATGGATTATTTGTTTCCTGGACAGGATTTTAGGGTGATAGAACGTTTTTAATCTGCTCTCTAAGTGTGCAGGAACAAATTAGGGTAACATTGCATACTAAAAGGTTTGTTCCAGACATTCAACTCGCAAGGATGCAGAATCTCAAAATAAGCGTATTCTTAGGGGGGATTCTTACAAATGAAAAATGATGTCTTGAAGATAAAAGGTAACCGTATCACCTTGGTATGAAAGATTGATCAATCAAAAAGATTTTAAAATTTTAAATTTTTATAAAAAATACAAAAATATGTTCACGTTTAGTTTTTCAAGTATAGTTTTTTTATTTTGTTTTATTTCAAAATTGAGAAAATGACTTGAACGTACATGAGAAATGATAGTACATCAGTTGGCTAACTATCACATATTTTTATTAAATACTACGTTTCGATGATTGAGTCTTTTGAGGTTAAATTTGTACATAAAATTTTTTGTACAAATTTAGGGGGAGAAAATTAAAATTAGTTATGTCCTTTAAAAGTTTTTGCACAAATTAAGGGGGAGAAAATTAAAAAAATTCAAAAAGAGTATGTGTGTGCGTTTAATAAAAAATTACTATCTATGTCTTTCAAACTTCACTGTCGCTTAAAATTATGTTGGCTGCTCAAGTTGAAGAACATATACTTCTATATGTTTGGTCTGGTGATCTACTTGTAGATTCACAGGATAGCCATTTATCTAAAGACTGAAAGTATCTGGGGCGTTTGTGATGTGTTTTTGTGTTTTGAATTCTTTCACTTAAAATTATTTCGGTAATTCCAAGTTGGAGGGACACGTATTCTCATATGTGTTTGGTCTTATTGACCACTAGTGGTCATACGGGATAGTCATTTACCTCAAAACTGAAGAGTGACCGGGGTGATTGAGTTCTTAACATGTGTGTCTTCTGTAATTTTAAGGGAAGTGATATATTTATTCAGCTAACAGCTTTTCAGAAACTTCAAAACATTTTCAAATGAAAATTGATCCAACCTTTGGAAAGTGATAGATAAATTGTTTCTGTGTGTCTAGCGGGTGAAGTTATTAAGCTTAAAAGGCTCTAGAACAGTCATTGATTTGTGTGGTAGCTTTCCATGATGCGTAAAAGTTAAAGTGATATTCACTAAATTTGCTAAACTTACTGTGGAGAGTCATTTTGAAGAAATGTGCATGTCTCCATATACATCTCTCCGAAGGATAGGCAGAAAAGCAATTACCCAGTCATACACGAGCCCGTTAGTGTCTTGATCACCAAAAATATTATGTTTCTAAGTTATTGCTTAAGTTATAAAAAAAAGGAAAAATATATAATAAAAAAAATAAAAGGATTATTGTGAAAAAAAAAATATATTTGTATTTCAAAAGCAAAAGGGTCAAACTAGAACTACAGAGATGGGGGCATAAAAGTAAGTCATGTCATGTCTCGAATGAAAGGCTTGTAAGTCCGGATGGCTTGTAAGTCCAACGTTCAACCTTAAAGCTTAAATTATTGTTTGTTTATCTATAAAAATCTTTTGATCAAGCACTAGGGGGTTGGAGTCAAATTGGGATGATCTGGGGAAAGCCAAATACGCTTTGAGAAGAGATAGGAGGCATCACAGGTCCATGAGTGATGTCCATCTAAGCTTTATGACGAACTGAACCTAATTCATATCACTGATGCAATGAAAATCATGCTAAGTTCGTTATACCTGCTATCAACCTGTTTCTCTATGTCATAATAACGCTGAACATGAATCTTTGTGAAAACACCTTAAGCAATATGATTCCATGTTCGGATCTTTTCATAAATGCTGCAGTTTTAACAAAAACTGACATTTGATCCCAATTTTTTGCTAAATTACAAGAAGACTGGGTGATTAAATTTTTTTTTTTGTTGTTTTTGGTTTTATTTTATTTCATTTATTTTATTTTTACTTCTTGATTACTCTTATCGAATCAAATGTGTTAAGAAATTGTTTGGAAGTTTGCAGCTCATGAAATCTGATATTGGTTATTGTGTTTTAGTTGATTTAGCTGGTATGATCTCATTTCAAGTCTTTTAAAGAAAATTTAAAAAAAACAGAAAAATAAAAATTACAAAAATATGTCTGTCTTATTTTGTTTTATTTAATTGTTTTCAAAATATTTTGGTTAATCTTTCTATCAAAGTTGATTGTTCTTTCAAGACTGATTTCTTACAACGGAAGCATATGAAGTATCTGAGACTCAAATTGGATGATGCTATCAAAAAGGGGGAGATGGTAGAGTATTAGATGCAGATGCTGAAGTTGCTGATCATGTTTAAAGGGAGATGGTAGAGTATTGGATGCAGATGCTGAAGTTGCTGATTATGTTCTAGTAAAGATTCTGAAGATCTTGAAAGCATCAGTCTAAGGGTGAGATTGTTGGGTCATAAATTGGTTAGACTGACGCATATCAAACGACCACGACATGATCAAGACTAAAGTGATGCAAACGAAGACGAGTTGAAGAATTGCGTTGGTGTAATACCGAAATCTCTATGGATTTCGGTTAGGCTAGTCTGAAATGAAATAAACAAGAACGAAGCTACAAACCAAGGGGGAGATTGTTGGGTCCATATTTGGTGGTTTGTACTTAGTTATGTGTTTATTGGGCTGGGCTACGGGTTAGCTATGTAAACCGAGAACTCTAAAGAGTTGTCGGTAGGCTTGTGATTAATACGGGCCTAGGTGTTTGGTTTCCCTATATATAGTTTACATAATGTATAGGGTAGTGGTTGTTCACATGGAGAGAAGTTGCTAGTGAGTTGAGCAGTTGTTGAGAGCCACCATAATCTCTAGAGAGCATTTTATTGTTTGGCTAAGTGGTTTATGTATCTGACGATTTATTGATAATAGAATCGTATGCATTGAAACCATATTTCATCGTGTTTATTATATTAATATTGTTCATCGTTGTTCTTGAATCACCATGTTAACTAGATTCCGCATATTTGACGTGTGTTGGTTGATATCATATTGTAGTGATCCAGATTCGGGACTTACAATGATAAATTTGTTACTAAATTAACCGAAAAACTAAATGATAAATTTAAAGAATAAATTTATAATTTATAAATTTCTATGAAAAGGATTTTGTTCACACAATGTCTAGTTTTAAATTTATGAAAATGATGATTATCTTAACTAAAAAACATACAAATAGGCAAGTGTACCTATCGTGTATGTAGTAAAATATAGGTAAGAACCAAGTATCGATCCATGACACACTTGTTTAACTTTTACTACTAAACCGTTGTATTTGTTTTAACCGGAAGTAAGCATCATAGTGGTTTTTGTTTGATAAGTAAGTTTTAAAGAGAAATTTTAATGCATAAATAAAAGACAATATTTTTGGGTTTTTATATTTTTATTTTTAGATAGATGATCAACGATGAAAATGTATCATCTTGGTTTAATCTCCTCTTAACTTGGTTTAATAATTAATTAGTAAACATGTTATGTGAGCTTGCTATGGTGATTTAATGTGGGAATAACAAATTATTCTTAAGTCATGTTATTCCATGATAATTAAAGAATGAGATATGCATAAGTTCATTATCTCCACTAAAACGTCATTTTATGTAAACAATTGTCTTATAATAAATATTTATTGGGTAACTCACTTTAAAGTTAAGACAATCCTTTAAATTACTAAATGAATTGTCCTTTATATTTTAGTAAAAATAACCTTTGTGTTATACATAAAACACCAATTAAGATTAATTGAGTTGTAAAGGATTAACCTTGCATTACCAAGTATTAACCTTCACAACTCTTGAACAGTTATAGAACTCATGTAATAACCACCTAAGAGTGGTTTAAAATAGGTTATGTTGCACACTCACTTAACAAGCAATTAACCTATTTTAGTGGATGAATATCAACAATCCGTTTTCACAAACATTGTTGATAGTTCCCATTTTAAAATGATTAATTACTACTAATACTCCACGTGGTCCATGTCAATATTAGGATTTAGGTTTTTTCACCAACCAAGTCCTTACAAGAATGGAAATCATCGGCTTATCATCACGCTCGGAACTTGGCGGCTCTTTTAAAGATTCATAATATATCAATCAAGCCCTTGCAAAAGTGGCAGTTCCCCAGCTTATCATCAGGCTTAGCACTTGGGGTATATTTTAAGAGTATTTTAACATTCATCATCAAGTGATAATTGCAACATAACCATTACTTTTTAAAAACCGATCACATGTTTAACTATTATTATTGACTTCAATTAATATTTATTATAAACCAAGATGATACTATTAAATTTAGCCAATAATAAACATAATGTTAATCATCAAAGTAATAGATACAAACATGATCAAATTGAAACAATCTAATCAATTTGGATGACTAATCTTTGATGCTAATGACTTCTTCCAATAGCTTAATCTTCTTAACCGCCAAGTATTTGATGGATGGGATAATTCTTTTATTAATGGTGGTAAACAGAGGTGGTTGAAGTGGAGTAAATGAGGTTGTGAGGTGTGTTGAATGTGGAAGATGAGCATTCAATTTATAGGCTGATCAGGTGCCCAAAGCACGGCCGTGCTAAGCAAAGCACGACCATAGTGACATTTTTGCCCTGCAACATTTAATGCGTATTGTCAGGTCGTACAGCAAGGGAATGCATGGTCTTTTTAAGCAAGCACGGCCGTGGTGAGTCAACAACAACCCAAATTTTGTCATTTTCTCTTGTACTAAAAACATGGGCGTGTTTTGGGAAGGCACTACCATGTTAAGCTTTAGAACCTTCAATTTTATTTTTTTTCTTATGCTTGATAACATGGGTGTGTTGAGGTTAACATGACCATGTTTTGTCTTCCTGGATTTTGTCTTTACTTTGTAAGCTCTAGACATGGCCATGCCTTGATTCACCATGGGATGTGTTGAGTTTGTTTTCATTGTTTGTCTCTGTTTTTCTTCGTATATCAGCTCATTTTATTCCTTAGAGCTATATTTACCTATAGATAGAAATTATAAACATTAGTGGTAATTTATTTTAACATAATTGCCGAAATAACGCTTATTTAGAGATATTCTAGTGCCGAAAAGATCTATAAATTCTTATACATCAATCACATATGCACTTTGAATAATAATCAGATCACAAAGAATATATGATATAAGTTGTGCCAAGAAATCAACATCAAATAAGCAATTAAACCAAAATCAATCTTATATAAACGGAATGAAAACATGGAATCGGAAGACAGAATGGAAACGACACCTCACATAAGGCTTTCAATCGGTCACAAAAGCGAATGGTTAGAAGTTGGCAACGTAGTAATATAGCTTGAAAGGAGAACATCAATTGATGATGGTTAATGGAATTATACTCATTCAATCATCATTGAACCTTCTAGTCTTTCAATTGAAACCTTGATTATGAAGATTGAATGCATGACTATTGAATCCCATGATAAAATTGCCCTTTAGTTTTTAGCATTAGAGGTTCTACAATATTCATGAATAAAATGTAAATTCTTAAAAAATGTTATTAACATGCCTTTCTTATAGATAGATAGATAGATAATATTGATTATATAGATATTTGGATATTATTATTATCTATATTAAATAATTATTATTATCATCATTAAAAATGCATTTTTATATGAACTTAATTTCATAACGTAGTTAATTAATTGTGCATTATTATATGTTATTAATATAGTTATAATTATTAAATAATAATTAATATTGCTAGAAGACAACAAATCTTTTGTAACCTCAAAGGATTCAAAAATAATTTTACAAAAGGGTGAAGCTTTAGCAACTTGCACCAAACACTTTAACAAAGGATTAAGGCATTGTCAAATGACTTTTTCTCTGACTAATTGTGAAATGTCTTCTTTGTCTTTGTCCCTTATTTATGAAATTACCTCCATTATTCATCACTCTTAATTAATAATATATAAAAGTATAGATAGTTATAGATATAGATTGATATATAATATAAATTAAATAGATATTTGAGTATTTTTATTATCTATATGAAATAATAATTATTATTATCATTAAAAATGCATTATTATATGAACTTAATTTCATATTATAGTTACTTAATTGTGGATTATTATATGTAATTAATGTACTTATATTTATTAAATTATAATTATCATTGCTAGAATACAATAAACCTTTTGTATCCTTAAAGGATTCAAAAGTAATTTCAAAAAGGGTAAAGATTTATCAACTTGCATGTTTTAACAATGGATCAATGCATTTTCAAATTATTTTTTCTATTCAATTGTGAAATGTTTTTTTTATCCCTTACTTGTGAAATTACCTTAATTGTTCATCACTTTTGCTTAATAATATGAATAATATAGATAATAGAGATATTTAATATATTTTAAAGCCGTAATATGTTTAGAATTGTGAGAAACGTGTTATATCTTATAAGATCATTTTTTTTCCTAATATAAATTCATTAAAATGCTTAAGAGTATTTCAATAAATTTATAAATCTTCTTTTTTAGTATATGGTATTGATAATTTTTCTTTTTGCTTTGGTTAAAATTGATAAATATTATTTTCGTATAATGTTTTCCAAGGGATCGTTAAAAGAAGGAAATATCCAGCGAGTTAGTGTGGAAAATTTAAATAGTTTTCTTGTAGTTTGTTATATATTTTAGATCCTTGTAAGAATCACATAAAGTTATCAAATAAAAATGTTTTGTCTCCACTGTTGTGTTTGTGTAAGAATCGGTCACAGCCTCTTAAATGTGGGGTGTGACAGGTTGGCATTTGATTTCGAACAACCTGCTACACTCTAATATGTGTAACGTGATATTTTTATAATATGTGAATATATGCATATTTTTATAATCTATATTATATATAAAGGAAGAGTGATAGGCACAAACGTCTTTTCATAATTGTGTGCGAAGGACAAAACCGATATTTCATAATAGGGCAAGAAAGTAATTTGTCAATGTATCCATCAACTCTTAAGGCTCTTAGTACAACTTCATGAAACTTCAATTTTTGAGACATTACTCTTCAATCCTTTAGAAAACAAAAGGGTTTACATGTGTTATTATTAAGATTATTATTATTATTATCATTATTATGATGACTATCCACATTCTTAACTCCCACGTGTCATTATGTTTCTATTAACTTTGTTAGCCTATATATAGTGCATTCGTGTGCTTCTATTACATAAACATACATACATACCAATGAATAACAACCTCCCTTTTCTCCACTTATCATACCTTCTATACACTATTTCTTAAGGTTCGAAGGATGTAATAAGGAAAAGTTGAGGCGATTTGGGCTAAGGAAAAAGATGATAGTGTAAAGTTAGGACTAAACTAAGCACACTTTTGATAGTGTTGGAAATTTGTAAAAACACTTTTGATAGTATTGGAAATTTGTAAAATCAATAGATAAAACAATATGTATTAAAAGATTCAATTAACTTAATGGCTCACGTAAACAAGCCATAAATGGTTTTTTGTTTTATTCCTTAAGTGTCCTTCCCTTTGTGAATGATGATTACATTTACTTTCCGTATGTGGTCATTATGACTTCACAGCAAAAAAGAGTTCTTAAAGAAACATTAGTGACTATGTTACCAATATTGAAATTAATGGAACAATAAAACAAAGTTGACAAAATTACCATATGAAAACTGTTTAAACAAACAATTAACATAAGTTTGAAAATAACTATTATGTTTGTGAAAGTTTAATAAAAATATTTTGGAAAGTAAAAATTAGGGATTTGATATGAACACACCTTTCACGAATTAATTATTATTTATAGCCTTGTCGACCAAAAGTCTATGATTTAAATATGTTATTACTATTATTATTTTTATAGTCACTACCCTCATTCTTAACTCCCACGTTTCATTATGTTTCTATTAACTTTGTTAGCTTATATATAGTAGCTTGTTTTTTTTAACCAAAGCTGGTTACCTATATATTATCCCAACAACCATATAGACCCGAAAATGAAATACGTACCACCAAAAATTTCAACGTGTGCATGTGCACAACCCTGTCATCGTCATCGGCTGTCAACAATAAGATGGGAGGATATTGACAAGAGAGATCATTAGATTGCTCCCATGGTCTCCTAACATTATGCATTAGTTACATTGCTCACTTGATTAACCATCAAAACTCTTCCTCCTTTATCACCACTAATGAAGAATATATCCATTTCACACTCATACAACCCTACAGTAAACACACCTTTACCCTCATTCTAAGAAATTATAACCACTATTAAACACATATTAATTATAATAACTCATTAACTTATATTCCTACATACATATTCAAAGAAAACGAAACCCACACTACATTTACTCACAACTTAATATCTATATTTATACATGCATTCAATGACAGCTTCATATTCACCAACACCCCCTAAATAGTCCCACTCCTCATAACCAAACTTCTCACACTTGATGTCCATGCATGACCTACGACAAAAGTGTAAATAATTAAGGCAGCATTTAGATGTGAGTTTAGAAAGAAGTTACGTGAAAATTGGAAATCAAAAGGAACCATTCCAAAATAAGAATTAAATGACTACAGTTATTTTCATACACAATTTAGGTTGTTAGTACGCATTATACCTCACTGAAAGTTGTTTATCTATATCTATATCTATATTTATATATAAAGGAGGAGTGATGGGCACAAAATTAATTTCATAATTGCATGGCAAGGGTAAATCAGACATTTCATAATTAGGCAAGAAAAGTAATTTCCAATCACCTCGATACGTTTTTAAAGCGTTTGGTACAAGTTGACGAAGTTTCACAATTGGTAAGATTACTTTTCAACCCTTTAGAAAGCAAAAGGTTTATATGTATCTCTGGTTATATTAATTATGTACATTATTATATATTTATTATATATTTAACATTCATTATTTCTTAACAACTTAATTGAAGGTTATAACATGCCTTTAATATTTTGATTCATTTATCATTCTATTGGGGATTCAATCGGTTATAAAAATTTAATCTTTAATGATTTCAATCGACCATGTTGTTTAAGTTTTGCACTAGCCCTCTGCTATAAGTATGGACAAAGTTTGCAGTCCCCACCGTCACAAAACAAAAACCAGGTATGTATTCATCCTCTCTGGTTTTCTTTAGGTTCAATTGATTATAGGGTTTCATTTAATTTCATGTGCATGCTTTCAACCCAATCCAATTTGGGTTTGGATTTGTGCATTGATTTCAATATCTCTGGTATTGCTCAGATTAGATTTGACAGGTACTTCACAACGTCATAATGTTGCAATGCTACAGTTTGATCCATTTTATGTAGTGAGTTATGTTGTGGACGATGTGTAGCTTGAAGAAAGTGTATTTGGTCAAATTCTAGAACAAGTAACAATTTCAGGCTAGGAAGGCGCCATAAATTTTAGTGTGTTGCTCTTTCTTTATTCAAATTGATGAAACCCGAATACATCGATTGTGTTGAACTAATTGAGATTTAAATTTTGTGTTTTGATTTATGTTGCCACTGTCCAAGTCTCACATGCACTTGTCAATGGAGGAGTGAGTAATATTAAATGTATTTAAATGTGTAATGCATGTGATATTAATTACTTTGATGTTTCTTTTGGGTTAGTTGATAAAACTTGGTTATTGTGCAGGGTAACTTCATGGTGATTTCGCCCTCTCAGATTCAATTATGTGTATGTATTTAATTCATTTCCTATAATGATAAAAACTATCTCATCGTTGATGTTCATATGACGTATTTTTTGATTATATATATATATATATATATATTGCATATTTAAAGCTGCATGAAGGGCCAAAGAAGTTACACATCAAGTGAAGATGTTGCAGCTAGATTCCTTCCCAAAAAATAACATGGTGTGTTTCTTTTTTTGGTTAAACCAGCCTATAATATTATGATTAGCATTGTATAAGTTTTCATGTATGCTTTTACACAGGTTCGAGTATGTTCCTATAAACATAACTTTTTTATGGCCTAGTGATTAGCTTCGTCTGGCACATGTATAGTCCATGTGTTGAATTCAGCTGACCATTTTGTTTATGTGTTGGTTTTTTTAGCTTATCGTTGTTCGTATTGGTATTTCTCTAAACCAAACAGGTTCAAACAGGTTTGTCATAATAGGTTAAAAGAAAAGTAAATTTGGTTCAAAACAGGTTCGTTAAAAAGCATCAATTTTGGTTTAGGGTCAAAACGGATTATATGAAAATTGAGTTTGGGTCAAACGGTATCAATTTTAGTTTGATTCAAAACTGGTTAAAAGCAAACTGAGATCAGGTCAAAACGTTATTTATCTATAATATGAGTTCCGGTTTAGATAAAACGTGTTATAAGAAAAATGAGTTATGGTCAAAACGGGTTATTAAAAAATATCAATTTGGTTTGGGTTAAACACATGTTTTGAATATGATAAAGCGGGCTGGTCTGGTTGGGCATGGTAACAGGTTGAACTGGTTCAACTCAGAACGGGTTATAAGTAAAGTGAATCTGGTTCAAAACGGGTTGCTTAAAAAAAGTATCATTTTGATTTTGGTCGAAAAATATTATAAGTCAAATAAGTTTCGGTTAAAATGGTATCACTTTTGTTTCGGGTCTGAATTGGTTAACATAAAAATAAGTTCAATCAAAACAGGATTTAAAAAAAATTATCAATTTTTGTTCAGGTCAAAACCTGTTATAAGCAAAATGAGTTCGAGTTAAACCCCGCTATTTAAAAAAAAACATTGATTTTGGTTCGGGTTAGAAAAGGTTTTAAGTTGGATAAAATAGGCTGGTCGGGTCTGGTCGTGCCCGGAAACAGGTTTAGGTAAGAACAGGTGATAAGAAAAGTGAATATGGTTCAAAACGGGTTGGTTAAAAAAGAATGGTTTAGGCAAGAACGATGACTTTGGGTCAAAATGGTATCAATTTTGGTTCGGGTCTGAACTGGTTAAAGGAAAATTGAGTTCGGGTCCCAACGGGTTTTATATTATATATTATGGTTTAATAGTATATATCTACATAATATTAATAATTATTCTTATAGATACATTATGTTAAAGATAACTAAATGATAAGCGGGCCGAATTCGAGTTTTTTGTAACTTAAAGAAGCTTGTGGTGAACATAGGCCTACAAATAAACCTGTTTAATAAGCGAACCCAATAATTACTTATCAAGCTTAAGTAAACTCACGAGCCTAAATGAGCAAGATATTTAAATAATTTTTATTTAATGTTTAATATCTTTATATATAAATTATGCTAAATAAACTAAATGATAAACGATCTGAATATGAGCTTTTGTAAGTTAAACGAGCTTGGGCTCAACTGGCTCCTTTAATATACCATTTGTATGGCCTTTTGATTTAAAGAATTTGACTTCCTCTCATCATAGTCAAAGTCAAACTAATATATTTAATGCCCTTTTATTTACCTCACCTCTAAAATTTGATGAGTTCGGAATTGTAATTGTAACTTTTGTTTATTCAAATTGTGCTTTTGAATGTGTTTATGTGAAATTTGTTTACTTGGCATTGTAGTTGTTCATACTGATGGTAGAGAGTTGTGAGAATGCATTGCTCGCCTCGAGCAATCATTAGGATTATTTATGGAAATTGGGTGGCTTGACATGTCAGCAAGGAACTGCAAGGTACAATTATGTCTCTCTTTGTTTGGACTACAAGATTAGTTAAGACTATTAAAATTGAATCAATTGAGATTTATGAAGATATAGCGAGACAAGGACGTAATACTAGATATTATTTTATTAGTTGTTGGGTTATTAGGGCATCTTATTCTTAATATGCGTGTTTCTACAGGATTTGGATCCAACTTTTGTTGTATCACATGAATACCGATTGCTGATGATATGTTTTGTTAACGGGTGAAAATATTTTGTTAATTTTTATCAAATGACTCGTTTCAGTCTACACCTATTTTTGTTTGAACTTGTTTGGACTGAATTCATTAATGACAATCTTTGGCTTCTTCAGTTGATGAGGAAGATGTTGAAAAGTTATTTTGATGTAGTCAAAGAATTTGATAGCGTAACTAAGCTGGTAAGTTTTCAACTTCTATCAGGTAATCTTTTTCTTACCTTAACTTTGACTTTACGAGGGTGTGTGATATTTGGTGACATGGAATACATAGAACACCGCCCTTTTGTTGCGAGTGGAAGAAATGCTTAAGGCTAAAGAGATGGTGGAAGATGATAACTCTTGGTGTGTTGTTGCTCAGTAGTTATGTGAGAAATTTCACTATAATTAATTATGTGGTTCGGCTCATGAATTTAGGTCACTTTTATTGGATCGTCGTTATTACTATAATTTATGTCAGTAGAAATTCTAGCGGTCAGCACTGGCTTTGACCCGTTCTCATTGCATTTGTAAGGTACTTTTTAGTACAAAGCTAATTAATATATTATTGATTATTATTTATTAGGAAATTTACATCTATGCAGGATTCATGTAGGTAATGTTTCCGAGATTCCGTTAATTATAAGGTGTAGCAAATAATGGCCCCATGAAATGCGTAACAAGTAATTTGTGTTTTTTTTTTCTTATCATTTTTCTAATAATGATGTTAAAATTCATATAATTTAGCAACATTATAATTTTATTTTTATTATAAAAATCTAATGAGTTCTTCAAGCATTACCACACATCGTGAAGTACGCGGTGCAAAAATCTTTGATAGCATTTAACCAAAAGGAGACAAAATCCCCATTGTGTCTAAAATTGCAGAAACTTGAAATGAGAGGGCGCGATTTTAGTGAACACAACTCTTGCGACTTTTGTGCTTAATGTACCTTCTATAATGTATTTGTGTATTCAAGGTTATCGAGCCAGTGTAAACTGTAGTGAAATATTGGAAATAGCCCCTCTGTTTTGGAATATGGAGTTGATTAGTTCTGAAGGAACCGAGGTTGCACCCGGGAATCCCAATCAACTGCAACCGTCGTCTTTGCTTGCATATTTTTCTCTTGGGGGGGGGGGCAACGAAAAGATTTCCCATAAAAGATTCTTCATCTAAATCTGTCGCCTATAAACTCCTGTGAATGTGAACCCTCATTATCAAGTAACTATCTTTCTTTGTTATTTTCATTTGTTTGATAAAAGTTTGAGACATTGTTGGGATAGTAAAACTGGCCGCAGTGCACAAGAAAAACAGGAAACCTAATATCACAAATTCATACATAAACGCTCCTTCAAGCACGGGTATGCATAAGTCAACACAAGCCCATAAGATGACAGAGACTGACAAGACGGACGAGCCGTCAGACCACACATGCGATACGTGCTCCTGTCACTCAAGTTGAATTTATTTGATAAACTAAATACTTCTTTGGTTTTCATGTTGTTGGAAGAACGTAACCATTAAAGCCTCCATCGCCTGCATTTGACCTTTGTTTTACCCGTCTGGGTATTTTAGATCTCTGTTTGCACATACGTTATGCTTTTACCGACTAATTAGTAACTCTATTTAGGCCGGATTTTATTAAATTAATTATTACATACTAATGGATCTTGTGCTTTTACATCTACAAAAAACATCTATACAAATTCCAAATTGTCGGTAACAGTGTACCGTGTTAAACTAATATGACCCCTTTAATTTTTTATTTTTTTTACCAATTAACTAAGTAATACCTTGTAGTTAATTCTCATTGAAAGTTGTTATTGTGAATCGTTTCATTAGTTTATTAGTAACCTATTTTTAAAAGAAAACACATACTACCCCGAAGCAGTACAATAATGAACCAACCCCCTACCTACTAAATGCTCGTGAGCCACGCGCCCCGCCGCAATGCCATGCTCTTAAGTTGAGTGAAGCCGAAATTAAAAATAGAAAATAGAGAAATAAGAAAATCATTTATAACTTTTCAGCTATCAAACATAATAATATACCAAGAATAAACATTTCAAGCAAATATATGAATCATCAACTAATAAGTTTAATTAATTTAAAAAGTGGTAATAAGTGTGAAATGCTAAAAATGGTTCCTTTACGTAGCTATGTACATCAAACCTGGGAAGCGAGTAACATCAAATAGCAGGTGCAACAACAATTTCCAAGTACACAACACCTACATCGCCGTCAAGTGAGTTGATGATGTGGAAGTATTAGAGGGGCCTCATGTCAATAGAGATTTCATAAAGGCCCGTGAGTTACTCATGACAAACCACTTCCCATTTGTCATGTAGTGTGTAATTGAGCACCATTAACGCACTGCTATAGGATTGGTGAAGACATTGATCCAAATGAATCCCAAGGCCTTTATAACACCATCGCATACACTTTGGGATTATGTAATGGCCACTCAAATTACTACATAATTTTGCATATTAAACATGCAACGGGTTTCATTACAAGATATATTTATTCAATACAAACAAAATATGGACACAAATACCCTTCAACACAAAAAGGGAATATGTAAGAACGACTTCCATGCGGTTCAACTGAACTCTATCTCAACATGCATTGTACTTCATCGTTTTGGAGGCTTAGTTAATATAAAAAGATAGTCTTCCCCCGTGTTCTATCAAAATCAATTTTTAGGACCCATATGAGAAACATTGACAACTCCGAGCACATGCTACTAACTCATGGAAGCCGAAACATATCATGCAACCTATGGTCCTTATCCTAAGATAAGTGGATCCTCATGTTCACAGCCCCTGCAATTCCATCAGTATCCTTGCAATTGTGGATCCTCATTACCCATTACGTTACAAACGGAACACTATTTGCTATGGCTGACACAACAAAATTATATGAAATTGCGGTAGTCACCAAACCATTGGGGCGTGCCTACCACATGAATTGTTCTACCAGCAAAAAGAGGGCAGTCTTCACTAAGACCGTTGTCTCACTCTCTATTTTTTTCTTTCAATCTCGTATGGTTTTTTTCATTCCCATCACATTCCTACTTGTCAGTTTAAGTTTTTTTGTTTTTTCAATTCAAGTGCCATTCACTTTATAACACCATTACCCAATATATATCCATACGCCAATATGCATATGCACAATCAAATCACGTATGCCCACCGCTTTACCTTTTTCTACAATTCGTTGACCGGAAAATTTGTGGCTTTTATTTGAGCATTTCTTTCTTCTCCTGATTAAACTTCAAATCTAACTACTCACCAATTAACACACATTCAACACTTTATGTTGATTAAAAATCACAAAACCCACAAGCCTAATTTATTAACAAATATTTCACAAAACACGATATACTCAATATATATGCAGACGTTAATATTTTACTAAGCACCCCCGCACGAAAATCATCCAACAAACATATGCACATGGGGCAACACAGGCGCACGGATAACTCATTACACACCACACCAAACACTGCAAACCAACACGAGGGGTTAATCTACTCGAACACGCGGCAACGCGCGGGCACTTTTGCTAGTGTTTACATAAAAATCAAGGGAGATGATATATAATTAAATGGTAGGAAGAGAGAAATAAATCATTTTCTTACACAACAAGTTCTATTTGTTGATAACGTATTTTTCAATATTGGTTTATCTTTTAACCTTCTTTTTCATGAAATGTTCCAATTATTTCTTAGCGCGTGGAGAAAATGGACCGTGTTCAAATTTCAAGCTGAATTGTTTAATAATTCAATATTGAACGTCCTGAGGGTAAGTCAAATTGTTTAGTGCACAAGTCCAACATTTCTTGATGGAAACGTAATTGATAAAAAAAGGTATACATATGTGGAAATTATTATTATCAACGTTCTATTTGAGTATTCACTATTAATCTAACTATCTATATAATTTTCTACCATGAAATTATATGTATCGCTCTTCTGTTGTTTCCATCGTTCTCTAGAGCCACCAGATTGCTTGATTTCCAAATAGAGGCTTCTCATGCATTTGACCTGAACTCACGGGTATGAGTCTTACCAAACCTGGATAGTCTTTAAATGAGTTATAACATCTCATATATTTATGAAACTCTTTCATAATAAAACAATATTTTTTGCGGGCCATGGGTCTCACCAAATCCGGATAACTCCTAAACGGGTTATAGCATCTCATTTATTTATAAAATAACCCCTTAATAATCAAAAAATAATTTACACGGGTTTTGAGTCTTACCAAACCCTAATAGCCCTCAAATGGGTTATAAGATCTCATATTAAACCATAATTTAATTTATCTCCTTTACATGTTCTCTGTTGTTGGTCTATCATCTTCATCGGCAGTTAACTTCCGATACTACACACCATTGTTAAATACATTAACATTGTAAAATCCACAAAATTTCGATCCAAATTTGACAAATTAGAAAAGTTGAGGGATCAAAAATAACATATAGACAAGTCATGTGAAAATATTAAATAAAGAAATATAATAAAAATAAGGAAGTAAAAATATTTCCTAAGTTAAGTTTTCCCACATAAAGAATAAAAGGAAAACTCCATCCCACATGAAAGGATGTAAGAAAGTATAAGCACCTTACAGGGGTATAAATAAGAAATATGGAATTCATCCCACATGGAAAGTGTTAAAGAAATGGAAACTCTTTATAACAGATGGAATTTCCATAGTAATATTCTTTTATGCATAACATGCACCAAGTGGTCCTAGCGGAGGGTGCGAAGCACCCGACGCGCACAGCGCTCGGGCCCTCACGAGGACGAGGACGATGGCGATGGCGATGGCGATGGCGATGGGCGTTGGGCGCAAAGTGGCGCTTTGATGGCACACTTCGCACGATTGCATTGTCTCGAGCCGCTTTGAGAGTCGCCTTAGTATTTTTGGACAACGAGAGTTAGACCCAGACACGACAAACTACTAAAGTTAAGGGACTAAATATGAAAAATAGTATTCAGGGATCCATCGCGATACGCGATAAGTCCAAGAACACGGCCATCGCTTATCGCGATGATCCGTGATGACTCAGAGGCACGTGCCACACTCTGGTGACACGTGGCAGTAGGGCAGGACACGTGTCAGAACACGTGGCGGACGTGTCAGGCCACGTGGTGAAATGTGGCGTTCATGCAGAAGTGGCGGTGTCGCGATACGCGACGGCCACATGAAGAACTCCATCGCATATCGCGATGGAGTGTAAAATTGGCTATAAAATGGGAGGCTATGGCTCATTCTCGCACACATTCCCACTCTCTCTACCTCGTTTTACGTGACAAGCACCGTTTTGCGTGCCACCGACCCGACAATCATCACCTCTTAATTCGTGCCAAATACCCGGTGTTTTCCTCGAAGTGCGTGCCAACCTAAAGTAGCCGACATTCCTTCTCGTAGTACATGCACAACCCGGTGACACCTTCACATCACCTCGATTTGCGTGCCAAGAAAGGTGGATCAAGAACGCCTCGATAAACGTGCATATAGAGTAGAAGTGCTGCCCATATAAACCTAGGACTATCTAACTCCGAATACCGTGCGAGGTAGGGGTTCTGCCTAAGTTATTATTTTATTATTATAAATGGCTTAGACCATAGTCGGAGATATAGCCGAACCTTGATTACGATTTAGTATTATATAACTTTTCTTAAGCAAAGGTTATAGTCAAAATATTGTTTCTTCTTGATTAAGATACGTAAGCAAGTATATATAAAGGGTATAATTAAAATAGTTTGTCTTTATTATTAATAAATATAATATTAAAAAAATATAGTTAAATTAATGTTTCTTCTTGAAGAAGAAACTCAGTATAGATGTTTCGTTCTGAAGAAGAAACATAGTATATGCTTGGTAAATAAACAAGAGGACTAAAGGTCCAAATGCTTTATACAAACAAATGTTTTTATCAAGGTTAAAGCTATACAAAACGGGCTAAAGGTCTGAAGCTAGATCGATGATCTAGTTATTTATACAATGGTTATTCTCGTAATGTAGGTCCGAGGTAACAGAACAAGAAGAAGAAAACAAAAAAACAGGAATCGGTAACACAAACTAATTATAAACAGAAAATGTGAATACGCCACAAACCTTTTACAAACTCTTTTAGAGTCAGAATAATTGCATATGATTTACGAATCCTTAAAACTTCGTGTTACAATATAAAAAACGGACACTCTGATTAAGAGTATACGTGTGCCTGGATCCATTCATACATGGTGACTCGGCATTTTCCTGAGGCCATGCAAATCATCAACATGTCTCCAGAAGCTTGATGAGAAATTATTTGTGTATATAATTGATTGTACAAGGTACTTAGGGTAATTTGATCCCAATGTAGTTGGATGCCTAATGAGTAGTCACAAAGGTATTATTGTTGATTTCACAAAGGTATTGAAAAGATTTTTACAAAGAGTCAGCGTCATTCACCAGCTGTGTGCTGACGTATTTTCTAACCATTTTACAGGTTAAAGAAATGTTAGAACAGACAAGCAAGACAGAATAGAAGATTGGAGAATTAGTCATTAGATGCTATCTGATGACTCAGATATTTTATATTAAAATATTATAAATAATTATGTTTTCATAAGAAAGGTATTGAAATATCAAATGGGTATTTAAACTCAAGTTTTCAATTATAATAATATTTTATTCTAGACTTCCACTGAAAAGAAATTGTTTTCTCAAAAAAATGCTTTGTTAACATTAAATGGATATTTTAATCCAACATTTTATAAATGAATATTTTATATTAAAAGACTTCCGCTAAATCAAACCGCAAATCTGATATATTTACAAAACAGGTACCAACTATTGTTCACACGCCTAGGCCCTAAGTCGGGGTGTGACAGGTTGGTATCAGAGCCATCAATCTTAGCGAATTAGGTATTTAATTATACCTAGGCTTTGATTAAGGATAAGTTTTGAAAACTTATTACACAAATACTGATTCGGATACTTAATTGAAAAGTATCAAGAAATTATTCAAAACTAATACGGATAAGATATAACAATACGAATAAAATAGGAGTGTCACCCTAAATCTAACCTTGCGCAGATGTCCGATTTTCAATCTAGCCAAGGATCATGTCAGCCTCGATCTGGTAAAGGAAAAGGATTTATGGGAACATCTTTTCTTCCAATTCCTATATCTAGCGATGAAAGTACATGCCAAACAAAAATGGAGGAAGATTCAGATTCATTCGATTCTAACATTCCGCTAGCTCAGATTATTCCAAATCAGAATACGTATGGAGACGTATCAAGTAGATCTAAGAAACCAATGATGTCAAGGGAAAAAGAAGTAATGACTTATCCAGAAGAATATCCTCACGAACAAGAATATTTTAATTTCCCGGAAACCCAAGATTCTTACTTTGCTCACACTCAAAATGAAGAAACAATGATAGAAATGGAAGTGGAAGAAAAAGAAATGGAGGCTAGCAAAAACATCAAGAAAGACAGCAACATTAGGAAATTAGTCATTGGAAGGAAAAAATAAAACCATAGTAATTGTAGAGAGTATAATTGTAACAAATAATATGCACTCATGTAACTATAATAAGATGAATAGAAGATATGTTTTGAATTCTTTGAATACTGGACTTATCTTTTACAAATTTTATTGTAGTATATCAAGAGAGGAAAGTGCAAACTCTCACAATAGTCCTCTTAAGAAAACTGTGAATGAAGAAAACGTTGAAAATAAAGATAATGAAATTCCCGTCCAATATATGGAAGGAATTCAAAAGATGATTAAGGAAGCTATCAAAGACATTTCTATAAATCAAAGTCAGTCAAAATCCAACAAGTGAAGTAAAAGTAAATCTGTACATTCAAGAAAGGAAGAGGCCCATGATAGCTCTTCATCTGATACTAATTCAAGGAATAAGAAACAAAAGAAACGTAAGATCCAAAAAGGATGCAACTTTAAGAACTTTAAAGTTTACAATCCTAAAGAATTTCATGGAGACTCGGATGGTATAGCTGCTATGAGATGGCTAGAAGAACAAGAATCAATCGTCACCATAAGCAAATGCACCGGTGAGGAAGCTATCCAGTATTCTTCACAAATGTTCAAAGGAGAAGCTCTTGAATGGTGGAACACCGTGATTCAAAACAAGGGACGAGAAACAATGTATAACTTAAGTTGGGAAACATTCAAAGGTCTTATATTAAAGAAATTTTGCCCAACTCATGAACTGGATCGAATTCAAACCGAGTTATGGAATCACAAGGTTATTGTTACAAATCTTAGGGAATATATAACTGAATTCCTAGAATATTGCCGATTGGTTCCACATTTGGTAACGCCAGAATGTAATAATGTAACTCGCTATATATATGGATTACCAAGAGAAATAAAAGATATGGTACGATCCAATATGCCAGAAACTGTTGATTCGGCTATGGAATTGGCCGGATACCTAATCAACAATATGATAAGAAATCAAGAGGATGAAAAGAAGAAAGATAAAGAAATCAAGAAAGCTAAAGATTTCGAGAAGTTAGAAAAAGAAGAATGTACTCCCAAGTCAACATGCAAAACTTGTGGAAGAAAACATACTGGAAAATGTCGACTAGAAAATACAAATAATTGTGCATACTGCAAGAGAGCAGGACACACAATAGAAGAATGTCGGAAGAAGTTAGGAGTATGTTTTACATGTGGAGAAACGGGTCACTTTAAAGACTGAATTCCTGAAAAGAAAAGTTAATCAAGATTAATGAATGACGAGATCATATCAAAGAAATGTTAGATAGATTAGTTAACTTTTGTACATTAAATATAACTCGTCTTCACACGAGAAGTTTATAAGCCTAAGAAGGGTATTTAATTCCCTATATTATAAATGAAATATTAGCATACAGATCGTGTTAATACACAAGAATGCTTATATCTAAAGGATAATCAGAGTTTCAAACACTGAAAAGTTTTTCTGAAACTTAGAAAGAATGACACGTTGAGATAATCTAGGAGGATGACTAGAAAGAAAGAATATGTCAAACATTAGAAAATGTTTAAATATACAGGGCAGTATATTAAAGAATTTCCGATCAATCACAAGATATTCAAGGAATTCAACTGATAGAATGATCTACCAACAAAGGTTAATCAAAAAAGTCAAAGAAACAGAATTCAAGAAAATTCAAGAAATACAATTGCTAAGAATAGCAAATGAAATTAAGTCAAAGTACAAGAGTACCGTTAGAATATACAGAAGATCATTGATCAAGATCAAGGATAGAATGGATTCGATAGACTGAATCTAAACAACAACTTAGTAGAATAGATTCGATAGACTAAATCAAAACAGCAATGTAGTTAACATCGGTAATTGTTTAGAATACAAACGGTAAGGAAAATAGTTAAACACAACTGATCACTGTGTTTATCAATTTATATTTACTAATGATATTCTTAACCATTGATTAGTTACATCAATCAAGGATGTAAGTTAACCACAAACAGAAACCTCAGCAATTCTATGTTCATGTTATAACAAGAATTAGATTAGATAGAATCTAATCAACAATTGAAAAGTAAAGAGCCATTCACACTTAAGACAACGAATCTCGAGGACGAGATTCATTTCAAGGTGAGGAGGATGTAAAATCCCCAAAATTTCGACCCAAATTTGACAAATTAGGAAAGTTGAGGGATCAAAAATAACATATAGACAAGTCATGAGAAAATATTAAATAAAGAAATATAAGAAAATTAAGAAAATAAAAATATTTCCTAAGTTAAGTTTTCCCACATAAAGAATAAAAGAAAACTCCATCCCACATGGAAGGATATAAGAAAGTGTAAGCACTTTACAAGGGTAAAAATAAGGAATGTGGAATCCATCCTACATTGAAAGTGGTAAAGAAATGGAATCTCTTTATAAGAGATGGAATTTGCATAGTAATATCCTTTTATGCATAACATGCACCGAGTGGTCCTAGCGGAGGGTGCAAAGCACCCGACGCGCACGCGATCGGGCTCGGGCGAGGACGAAGACGATGGCGATCGCGATGGCGAAGGCGACGGAGACGGCGAAGCCGCTTTGAGAGCCGCCTTAGTATTTTTGGACAACGAGAGTTAGACCCAGACATGATAAGCTACTAAAGTTAAGGGACTAAAAACGAAAAATGGTATTCAGGGACCCATCGCGATGAGTCTAAGAACACGGCCATCGCGTATCGCGAGGATCCGTGATGACTCAGAGACACGTGTCAAACTCTGGTGACACATGGCAGACGTGTCAGACCACGTGGCAGACGTGTCAGGCCACGTGGCGTTCATGCAGAGTGGCAGCGTTGCGATACGCGACGGCCACATAAAGAACTCCATCGCGTATCGTGATGGAGTGTAAAATTGGCTATAAAAGGGGAGGCAACGGCTCATTCTCACACACACATTCCCACTCTATCTCTAGAATTACACTCTCTCTACCTCCTTTTACGTGACAAGCACCGTTTTGCGTGCCACCGACCCGACAATCATCACCTCATAATTCGTGCCAAATACCCGGTGTTTTCCTTAAAGTGCGTGCCAACCAGAAGTAACCCAAAATTCCGTCTCGTAGTACGTGCACAACCCGGCGACACCTACACATCACCTCGATTTGCGTGTCAAAAAAGGTGGATCAAGAATGCCTCGATAAACGTGCATATAGAGTAGAAGTGCTGCCCATATAAACTTAGGACTATCTAACTCCGAATACCGTGCGAGGTAGGGGTTCTGCCTAAGTTATTATTTTATTATTATAAATGGCTTAGACCTTAGTCGGAGATATAGCCGAACCTTGATTACGATTTAGTAGTATATAACTTTTCTTAAGCAAAGGTTATAGTCAAAATATTGTTTTTTCTTGATTAAGAAATGTAAGCAAGTATATACAAAGGGTATAATGAAAATAGTATTTCTTTATTATTAAGAAATATAATATTCAAAGAATATAGTTAAATTAATGTTTCTTCTTGAAGAAGAAACTCAGTATAGACGTTTCTTCCTGAAGAGGAAACATAGTATATACTTGGTAAATAAACATTAGAACTAAAGGTCCAAATGCTTTATACAAACAAATGGTTTTATCAAGGTTAAAGCTATACAAAACGGACTAAAGGTCTGAAGCTAGATCGATGATCTAGTTATTTTTACAAAGGTTATTCTCGTACTATAGGTCCGAGGTAACAGAACAAGAAGAAGAAAACAGAAAAACAAGAATCACTAACAGAAACTGATTATAAACAGAAAAGGTAAATACGCCCCAAACCTTTTACAAACTTTTTTAGAGTCAGAATGTTTGCATAGGATTTACGAATCCTTAAACTTTTTGTTACAATAATAAGAAACAGACACTCTGATTAAGAGTGTACATGTGTCTGGATCCATTCATACATGGTGACTCGGCATTTTCCCAAGGCCATCCAAATCATCAAAAAGTCTCCGAAAGCTTGATGAGAAATGATTCGTGTATATAATGATTATACAAGATACTTAGGGTAATTTGATCTCAATGTAGTTGGGTGCCTAATGTGTAGTCACAAAGGTATTATTGTTGATTTCACAAAGGTTTTGAAAAGATTTTTTCAAAGAGTCAGCGTCATTCACCAGCTGTGTGCTAACGTATTTTCTAACCATTTTACAGGAAAACAGAAAGGTTAGAACAGATAAGCAAGACAGAATAGAAGATTGGAGAATTAGTCATTAGATGTTATCTGATGGCTTAGATATTTTATATTAAAATATTATAAATAATTATTTTTTCAAAAGAAATGTATTGAAATATCAAACGGGTATTTAAACCCGAGTTTTCAATTATAATAATATTTTATTCTAGACTTCCGCTGAAAAGAATTTGTTTTCTCAAAAAAATTCTTTGTAACATTAAATGGATATTTTAATCCAACATTTTGTAAATGAATATTTTATATTAAAAGACTTCCGCTAAATCAAACCGCAACTCTGATATATTTACAAAACAGGTACCAACTATTGGTCACACGCCTTGGCCCTAAGTCGGGGTGTAACAAACATCCCCTTTGTCATTAGACAAATATATGTGTTCATGTTTGTTCATTTAAAAATATCAACATGCTCGTGTTCGTTTATATTTGTTCGTTAAAAATCTAAAAAACCTACACATCTCAATTGAAAAAATTCAAACGCTAAAAAATATAATAACAAACTAATATATATGTATTAAATTAAACTAAACTACGTTAAAAAATAAAATAATCATTATAAAACATCAAAACGATTAAAACAAAATTTTGAATAAACCCCCGTAACGCGGGAGGATCAAACAAGTATTTACATGATTTCATATAAAAAATCTATTTGTTATCCTTTTGTTCCTTTTCAACAAATATGGAGTTAGTGTTGACTTTGTTATTGGATTTAATTTGAAGCTGTATGTCACGGAGTTAACCCTTATACTCTCGTGCGGCACTTAGACTCCTTCTAAGTTCGGCCTTGATCACCAAAACGCAGCAACGATTCTTAGACTTGAAAAGCGAACACAAGATTGTCGAGTTGCTTAAAGGGGACTTTAGATATCAAGAGAGCTTTACAAAGAGAATTTGTATTGCAAACTTGAATTGGTGATTTACAAATGGCTGGATACATCTATATATACTTGCTCCCCTTATTTCTAGGACCTTCCATTCTAGGTCCTTCTATTATTAAATATTACAAAGATCTAAGATATTTTACAAGTAAATATCTATGATATTCACAAGGTCCTTTCTAGTAACTTTGGTCCAGAATTTTCTAAGTAAATATCCAGGATTTTCTAGGACCTTGGCTCCTGATTCAGCCAGAAATCTTCGGAAAAACAAGCTGATGCGGTCTGACTTTAGGCGAGTCGTGACATTCTCCCCCACCTAAACTCGCGACGTCCTCGTCGTGCCAGCTTCATGGTACTCCTAGATCTTATCTCGGAATTGCCACAACATATCCTCGGCTTCCCAACTTGCTTCGGTGTCGGGCAAATTCTTCCACTTGACCAAGTATTCTTTGTACTTTGGCACACCCCTTCGACTAATAGTTCGATCAGACAGAATCTGTCACACCCCGACCAAAGGCGGCGGAACATGCCGGGGTGTAACCGATTGCCCAAAAACACAAGATACTATTTAAAGTAACAATATTTATTCAACTCATTTTATTTCATAAATCAGTAATCAACACATCTCGTTCACATAAACATATTTAAGACAAGTAACACATATACTGTTCGTTTTACTAATATCCTAATAGTCTTGGTAACATTTTTCATCAAGTCCTTGAGTCAACAAAAGTCAAACCTATAACATTTCATAAAATAAAGTTTGTCAACACAATGGTTGGTGAGCAATTCATAAGTTTGAGCATATAAGTATATAGTAATAAAAAGCCACAAAACTTGTATACGAAACAATAGATAAAAGCAACAACTTGGATAAATATCGCTAATAGAATTACGTTAGAAACACCTAGCTATAAGGGGATGCCAAATAGTCTAGAATTTTCTAATTATCGTTAATTGCATTAAGTTAACGACACCTTGCCATGAGGGGTTGCCAAACGGTCTAGGATTTATAGTTCAACCATCCAAAAGAGATAAACACATAAGCATGTAAGCATAGAACACCAAATCGAGCAATTATTTAAGTAAGGTATACAATCACGTTTGTGGTTTAAGATTTAAGTAAATAAAGCATGTAGTTTGATAAGTATGTAATGTCACCCCAAAACGAAAGATGAAAAACGGGTTATGAAATTACTCACCTCGATTGATAAACCGGGAATAATAGATGGAGATAAAACGATGCACAAGCTAATGAACGAGAAAGAATGGATCCGACTTGAAACGACAAACACCTTAAATAGAATAAATAATATAATATTAACATTGATATTTCGTGAAAGTAGAACTAAACTTGACATTATATATTGAAACTTATAACGAGGGGTTCGGTTTTTAAACAGGTTGAAGCATAATATAATATTAAACTTTAACAATGCCGATATTAATGATGATAATGATAATAACATTAATATTATTAATAATACAAATATAGTATAATAATAATAAAAATAACTATAATTATTATTAATAATACTAATATAGGATAATACTATTAATAATAGTTAAAGAATGAAAATCTTAGTATTAATTAAAGTGTTGGTGATAAAATATAATAATAATAATAATAATATAAATAATAATAATAATAAATATTTGATAGTAATAATGATACCATACTCGATGTTGGTTCGATTTCTAAACGAGTTCACAAAATAAATATAATAATATTATTGCTAATAATTAATGAATAAAAAAATATGATTTTAATAAATAATAATTATACGATCTTTAATAATAATAACAACTTTAATATTTATAATAATAATGATAATAATAATAATAATAATAATAATAATATTAATAAAAAATAATTATAATAGTAAGTTAAACATAATAATACTAATAATAGTTTTATGTAGTGATTTTAGTACTAATAGTAATAATAATTTGTTAAGTACAAAAATAATACCGAAACCGGTCTAGGATGGGACTCGAACCCGTGACCTCTAGTTCAACAACTAACGTACAAACCAAACGAACCAAGATAACAATTGTTAATTAAACCCATAAGAAATTAGTATATCCATTACCCGGCTATTTATGTAGTCGCCGGAGATGAAGGCTGCCGAGACGTGCCCGAAAAACGAACCAGAGAGAGTGAGAGAGAGAGACAGAGAGAGAGTGAAGGAGAGAGTGAGAGAGAGAGACGGAGGGAGAGAGAAAGAGAGATAGACAGAGAGAGATAAAGAGAGATAGAGGGAGAGAGATAAAGAGGGAGAGAGACAGTACAGAGAGAGAGAGAGAGAGCACGGCGAGAGAGAGAGAGCTGAGGGAGCTCGCCGGAAACGCAACCAGGAGAGGGAAAGGGGCTCGCCGGAGCTAGGGGGCTCGCCGGAAACACGAGGGAGAGAAGGAGAGGGGGTCGGCGGATGGGTGATGGGGTTACCGGAAGAAGGGGATACAACTGGAGATGAAGATCGTGGAGAAGGGGTGGCTGGCGCCGCCGTTGTCGGAAAACGGCGCTAGACGGCCGAGAGGAAGAAAAGGGGCAGGTGGGATGTTTCTGGTTAGGGTTAGGGTTTTTTTTGTTTGTATATATATGTATTATATATTTTCAAAAACCACCCCTTAAGTTTCAATCCAAGTTTAATATGAGTTTAAAAGGTTTTTGAAACTTATAACGACTTTACAAAAATCAGTTTGGACCCTTTATGTTTTTCTTAACGACACTATAATATGATAAACATCGAATTAATGATGATCGAGGTCTATAATAATATTATATAATAATTAAATAAGGTTCTAAAAATGTTGAGTCGGTTTTACAAAACGAATACAACTTGAGACTCGAATTTGACAAATGTTACAGTATCACCAACTTTTTGGAAATTTCGTCCCGAAATTAAAATAAACTCAAAAGAAAAGGTAATTACTAACGAATGTCGCTCTTGATAAAACAATTGCATAAAAAAAAAATTTAAGCAAAGAATAACGTCAAATTCTTGCATGATTTGAAAACGCTACAAATGGGAAGCATAATAAAGGCACTTATATATTGGATGTACCGGCGGCGTATCCACCGTGCCCTTATCATAACCCTCATTTCTACCTTTTTTCCACTATCATCCTTGGGCCTGAGTTATCGCACACAAGTGTACTTAATACGGCTTCCATACGGGGATTTCGATAATTAAGTGTGCACCTATAATTGTTTCGATCGTCGTATGGTCCACATGGTTCGTTCCATTGCGTGGTTTAATGGACATATTTATTTTGAAATCTTTAAATAATAAATGTGTAAATAAATTTATTGAAATTTTTACCAATGTGGACAAGACAATACCAGTGATTGAAAATTTTTTTTTTTTTGGATTGACTTTTAAATAAGTAGGAAAAATGGGGTACATAATTAAGGAAACAAAATCCGACTGTATAAATCAAGGGGAAAGTAACATTTCGGCTAAAATAAGTAAAGATGATCGATTAAATAAATAAAAAATATTTTAGGGTAAACAATATGAAATGAGATTTGAAGTCAAAAGTCATCAAGATAATTGTCAAGTCTATACATCGAGGCACTAAATAACACCGATAAATGAAATCCGATAAGTGAAAAATGAGAAGTCCAATAAATGAACACATAAAGTTGGGATAAACAACGATACAATTAATAATAACATCGTATGACGAGTTTCACACGTGAACAAACTTGAGGTTATAAGTATTTGAGGATATGATTACATAAAATGTGATAACACGAGAATGAGGCGAGTTTCATTGGGGTGACGCATACGTGTATCAACATGAATAAAATAGCATTTGGTTAATAACCAAAACAATCGATGAAATGTGATAAACGTGAATACGACCACTATTGTGAAACCATTTATATAATCGTCATTATAATAAGGGTTTCTAATAGCGCCAAAACTTGCGGTCAAAAACACATAGGCCGCTTAATAGTTCAAATGAAACGAGTAGAATAATGCATAGAATCGTGTTTACATAGATGCTCAAATATGAATAACATAGTTATGAAAGTATCATTTAAAAGATAAACGGAAGTATTACACAAATTGTTATTGAATAGTTGAATTTGGTCATGAATAATCAAGAAACAAAATGAAATCTCATGTGCATAAAGTTACTATCGAAACATCTCATCAATGGAAAAGAAAATCGCAATAACAATGAGA
This sequence comes from Bidens hawaiensis, assembly GCF_021521415.1. Classification (NCBI taxonomy): domain Eukaryota; kingdom Viridiplantae; phylum Streptophyta; class Magnoliopsida; order Asterales; family Asteraceae; genus Bidens; species Bidens hawaiensis. The sequence goes on along the minus strand of NW_027491152.1, from coordinate 1,291,318 downwards.
CTCGAATAAATGACGAAATATGTAAGTCGCGTATCATATACTCTTTTGAAAATAGCATAATGAAATTGAAAATCAAGTCTCAAGTAAAGCCGTTCAATCGTTTCCAAGAAAATGCATAATTAACAAAACATCGCGGTAATGTGTAGTTAGAGAAAGATGTAAATCATTATCAAATGAAAGCCATGCAAGCCAAATTGTTAAAGGAAATTTTATACATAAAGCGATTTTGATGAAAAATATTTAGAAATGATGCTTGCGATAATAAGAGGTAATAGTTCGCGTAAATCGTTATTGAACAAAATTTATATCACAATATGAAGTAATAAGCATTTATAAATACGTCCCAAAAAGATTTGGTAAAGCCATGGTCATTGAGTTTATGCAAGATGGTGAAGTTGTAATTTGTTATTCAACCAACCTCGCGTTCAACATTCAAAATGAAACCTCGTATTTATAAAGTTATTAAGAGATTTATCACCTTATGTGACAATATTTAAAACCCTGGAAGCACGCATATAATCGTTTAATAATTCTCTTTGAAAATAAATCATCAGAATAGAATTTTGTTGTCATGACAATATTACATTTAACAAGGATGATCTATAAAATATGGACATAACATGTAAGTCGTTACTCCTGAAAGAGTTTATAATCTATAAGTGATTATTTGAACACGTGAGGTCGTTATAAATACACTAGTTGTATGTATATATACATACATATATAAAAAAAATACTTAAGGGTAAAACGAAGCTTGCGTGCGTAGGGAGGGGTTTTAGGCTTCGAACGGTAAATGGTTTGAAAATTTGGTGAAATGTGAATGTGTTTCGGTTGGCTTGCGTAGTTGAGTTTTCTTGAATTGGATTGATGAGGTTTTTTGAGTTTAAGTCGTTTGAGTGGTTAGGTTTAGATGATTTGTGTGACTATTGGTTGGGTTATTTAGGTGAGGTTTTGCTTATTTGAGCTCGGCTTAAGTTGTTGGGTTGGATAATCTGATCGTAGCTAGGTTGGGTTGAGATTCAGTTTATACATGTATTTTGTAAGGAGTGTTCGAGGTTGCTACTTTTGATATCAAACCCTATGGTTGGATGAGAATGGTGCGGCGACATGGTTTGTGATTTGACATAGCATGGATCGAAGGATTGAGTCATAGTTGGGTAAGCTTTGGTTTGTTTATGTCCAAGGCATTTGGTGAATGTGTTTGTCGTGTCTTTGAAGCATTTGGATGGTAAGTCTGATAGGTTTCTGTGGTGTAAAAGTGTCGTTATTTAAGGCTTTTTGTTGGGTTAATGTTGTATATCTTGGATTTGCATGGGGCTTGAGTTGGTGAGGGTATACTTTTGGAAGTTTAGGTTTCGTTCATATTGAGGAAAGACTCGAGTACGTGTGAAAAATTTTGTAGTGGAAGGGTGGTTTAATTTGAGATGGTAGTTTGAGATGGGATACGGGTGTTTGGGAACTTGTGGTTGCGTTTAGGGGGATTTTTTTTTACTAATAATAAATATTAATTTGGAAATGTCATAATTTTTAAATAAAGTTTGAAATATCTATGAAAATTTGATAATTAAAATTACAAGTTAATATATGTATATATATATATTATAAATAGGCTTTTTTTTTAGATCCGAGTGTGTGAATCACACAAAACTTTTTTTGCTAAAAGTTTTTCAACTAAAGTGAGAGTTATTAAGATACGTCGGGTCGGCTTAGATTGTAAAATAATTTATGATAAAACTTGAAATAAATCAACCCCCAATAATGTAAGTCGTTCTTAAAATGCTTAAAATTAAGTAGCGGAAGACATCACGGAAAAACTAAGATAATAATGTTTGCATTTTAAGGTTTACTGTAAAATAAAAGTTGATCGTCATAAAGAAGTAAAATAAATTTTATAAGGATCAAATTAAAATTTTTTCTTATGAGGGATTTAAAATAAGTGAATTGAATGTCAAAATTTGTTATGAGGTATCAAACATTGGATGATGAGTGTCATTTTGGGAATAAAAAGTTGTGAAATGAAAATTTTTATCAAGTTCGTTATTTAATATCGTGTAACGAAAATATCATGGTAAGTTGAAATGACCGGCATTGTAAATCGAGAAATCATGATTAAACGATTTTTTTTGTCTTTAAAGTAAAATTTCTATGAAGTTTTGCATGAAGATTTTAAGAAAATTACAAGCTATAAGTTTGTGAATTTCTTGAAAAATCATTGCAAAACAATCATAAGAATTTTTTTATAAAAAAATACGGAAAATCGTATGAGGTAAATTTTTTTTTTATTTGTGAAAATTTATAATGAACCAAGGATTGCATGCTGAAAGTTGTTATGAAAATACATTTGGGTAGTGAAAATTTTACCACGTGTATTATATAAGGTAGTGTAATTAAAATGTCGCGAGAAGTTTAAATAACTAAAATTTTGAAGTGATCGTCCTAAATAAACGGAATAGTTATAAAAATAAAAAATAAATTTTTTTTATAAAAGTTTGTACAAGGACTTTAAAGACAATTTAGGGTTTATACAATAGGAAATTTACTTGAAAAGTTGAGGTGAAATTTACCATAAAACCTTCTTATTATGATGAAATTCATATAATAAGATTTCTGTTTGTAAATAGTCTTAATGAAAATAAATGGCATATTAAAAATCATTATGAATAGACCAAACTATATATATACATATATTTATTTATTTATTTATATTTTTATTATTATTTATTTTTTTAACTTATATCGAAGAGATGTTAATGAACGAAATTTTCAATAAAAATACTTGTGAAATCAAAAGGAGAAAATTGGTGTAAAACTTTACCATATAAAATCGAGATATAAAAGAATTATTAACAATAAAAAAATAACATTTATAAATGAAGACTTGTGATAAGAATTTATAACAAAATAAAGGAAAACTGGTTTAAATTTCTTGAAACGTAATAATAATGTTTTAAGGTTTAAAGGTGGAAAAATCGTGCATGAACCATCATGACTTGATATTCCGACACTAAAAACCTTTTTACAAAACTACCATGTTGGGGTCCAAACATGTGCACGTACCACCGCGTCTTTTTCATATTTTGACTCAAATAACAATTGTAACAAAATAATAAATCGGAATACAACGTCATGTCAAAACACTAGTCCACGAACCACCGTGGTTCTATTGTTTCAACATAGAAAATTAGGATGGCGAGCGGAACGCTCGCATTCGACAACTTAAAGTGATCATCTCATAAGAGACAATCTTTAAGGAGATTTGAAACAACGGGATCCAAGTTAAGCTCGTGATCCATAATACACAATAAAAACTAATGTTTTTGCGTTTTAAGGCAAGGATACCTTGGAGTACTATGAAAGTGTGTGTACGTGTATATTTATGATTTGATGAAATAAATAAGTATATAAATAAACAAGTGTATTGAACAATCAAGTAGGGTAAACACGTATAGGCAACACGTATAAGGATCCTAAAGTAAAGAATATATTAGGTCGTTTCGTCTAACCACCTATCCTATAGTCTTGTGGCTCTTATACCAATCTGTCACACCCCGACCAAAGGCGGCGGAACATGCCGGGGTGCAACCGATTGCCCAAAAACACAAGACACTATTTAAATAGACAATATTTATTCAACTCATTTTATATCATAAATCAGAAATCAAAACATCTCGTTCACACAACCAAATTTAATACAAGTAACAATTATATTGTTTGTTTTACTAATATCCTAATAGTCTTGGTAACGTTTTTCATCAAGTCCTCGAGTCAACAAAATTCAAACCAGTAATATTTCATAAAATAAAGTTTGTCAAAACAACGGTTGGTGAGCAATTCATAAGTTTGAGCATATAAGTATATAGTAATAAAAAGCCACAAAACTTGTATACGAAACAATAGATAAAAGCAACAACTTGGATAAATAGATATCGCTAATAGAATTACGTTAGCAACACCTAGCTATTAGGGGATGCCAAATAGTCTAGGATTTTATAGTTATCGTTAATTGCAATACGTTAACGACACCTTGCCATGAGGGGTTGCCAAATGGTCTAGGATTTATAGTTCCACCATCCAAAAGCGATAAACACATAAGCATGTAAGCATAGAACACCAAATCGAGCAATTATTTAAGTAAGGTATTCAATCACGTTTGTGGATTTAAGATTCAAGTAAATAAATCATTTAGTTTGATAAGTATGTAATGTCACCCCAAAACGAAAGATGGAAAACGGGGTATGAAAGTACTCACCTCGATTGATAAACCGGGAATAATAGATGGAGATAAAGCGATGCACAAGCTAGCGAACGAGAAAGAACGGATCCGACTTGAAACGAGAAACACATTATATAGAATAAATGATATAATATTAACATTGATATTTCGTGAAAGTAGAACTAAATTTGATATTATATATTGAAACTTATAACGAGGGGTTCGGTTTTTAAACGGGTTGAAGAATAATATAATAGTAAACTTTAACAATACTGATATAAATGATGATAATGATAATAACATTAATATTATTAATAATACAAATATAGTATAATAATAATAATAACAATAATTATTATTAATAATACTAATATAGTATAATACTAATAATAATAGTTAAAGAATGAAAATCTTAATATTAATTAAATTGTTGTTGATAAAATAATAATAATAATAATAATAATAATAATAATAATAATAATAAATATTTGATAGTAATAATGATACCATACTTAATGTTGGTTCGATTTCTAAACGAGTTCACAAAATAAATATAATAATATTATTGCTAATAATTGATGAAGAAAAAAAATATGATTTTAATAAATAATAATAATACAATCTTTAATAATAATAACAACTTTAAAATTTATAATAATAATGATAATAATAATAATATTAACTATAAATAATTATAATAGTAAGTTAAACACAATAATACTAATAATAGTTTTTATGTAGTGATTTTAGTACTAATAGTAATAATAATTTGTTAAGTATAAAAATAATACCAAAACCGGTCTAGGATGAGACTCGAACCCGTAACCTCTAGTTCAACAACTAACGTATAAACCAAACGAACCAAGATAACAATTGTTAATTAAACCCATAAGAAATTAGTATATCTATTACCCGGCTGTTTATGTAGTCGCCGGAGATGAAGGTTGTCGAGACGTGCCGGAAAAACGAACCAGAGAGACGGAGAGAGAGTGAAGGATAGAGAGAGAGAGAGAGAGATGGAGAGAGAGAAAGAGAGAGACGCAGGGAGAGAGAAAGAGAGATAGACGAAGGGAGATAAAGAGAGATAGACGGAGAGAGATAAAGAGGTAGAGAGAGTACATAGAGAGAGAGAGAGAGAGAGAGCACGGCGAGAAAGAGAGAGCTGAGGGAGCTCGCCGGAATCGCGACCGGGAGAGGGAAAGGGGCTCGCCGGAAACACGAGGAAGGGAAGGAGAGGGGGTCGGCGGCTGAGTGATGGGGTTACCGGAGGAAGGGGGATACAGCCGGAGATGAAGATCGGGGAGACAGGGTGGCCGGCGCCGGACGGCCGAGAGGAAGAAAATGGGCAGGTGGGATGCTTATGGTCAGGGTTAGGGTTTTTTTTTGGTTTTATATATATAAATTATATATTTTCAAAAACCACTCCTTAAGTTTCAATCCAAGTTTAATATGAGTTTAAAAAGTTTTTAAAACTTATAACGACTTTACGAAAATCAGTTTGGACACTTTATGTTTTTCTTAACGACACTCTAATATGATAAAAATCGATTTAATGATGATCGAGGTCTATAATAATATTATATAATAATTAAATCAGGTTCTAAAAATGTTGAGTCGGTTTTACAAAATAAAAGTTTACAAAACGAATACAACTTTAGACTCGAATTTGACAAATGTCACAGAATCTCATAAACTTCCTGATCGAGTGATGTTACAACAGAGGTTGGCACCCGCTTAGACACACCACAATTTGGGTCTTCCAAGTCTTCATGATAAGGCTTGAAGAAACTTACATGGAAGACAGGATGAATCTTCAACTTTGATGGTAGTTGAAGTTTATAGGAAACTTTACCAACGCGAGCAATCACCGGGAATGGGCCTTCGTACCTTCGAACAAGTCCTTTGTGAACCTTCCTTAGACACTTTAACTGATTTGGTACGAGTTTCACCATAACTTGGTCTCCAACTTGAAACTCTACGTGCCTTCGTTTATCGTCGACCCATTTCTTCATTTTCTTAGCTGCTTTGTTAAGAGAAGTTCGAGCTAAATCAGCTTGCTGGTTCCATTCCTTCAAGCTTTTGTAAGAAGCTGGACTATTTCCTTCGTATGATGCCGCTAAGGCATTTGGGGTAAGTGGCTGGCGTCCTGTGACCAGCTCAAAAGGACTTTTCCCCATAGCTTCACTCCTCTGCATATTATAAGAAAACTATGCAACAACAAGAAGTTTTGCCCAATCCTTTTGATTTTCACTTACATAGTGTCGGAGATATAACTCCAACAAGGCATTATCCCTTTCGGCATGCCCATCCGTTTGGGGGTGGAAACTGGTTGAGATGTTTAAGTCAGTCCCCATTATCTTGAACAACTCACACCAGAACTTCCCAGTGAATCGTGGGTCTCGATCACTAACAATTACATGCGGAATCCCCCAATACTTGACCACATGCTTGAAAAACAGTCTTGCCGTTTCAGCAGCAGTAACATCGGCAGGCGCAGGGATGAAGGTTCCATACTTTGAGAACTGATCAACCACCACAATAATACTCCCGGAACCTTCAGACTTGGGCATGCAAGTTATGAAGTCCATGGAAATGCTTTCCCATGGCCCCTTTGGAATGGGTAAAGGCTCCAACAATCCTCCAGGTTGACGTTGTTCGATATGTCTTGTTGGCAGACTAGGCAAGTTTGAACATATGCCTCAACATCATCCTTTAAACGTGGCCAATAGAATGTACTTTCGATGAGTGCCACCGTTCTTTTTACTCCAGGATGACCAGCCCATAACGAATCAGACACTCCTTCATGATTTTGCGCCTAAGATCACCCCATCTTGGCACAAACAGTCGGTTTCCCTTGGTAAATAACAACTCCCTTTCACCCAAAAACGAGTTGTTTTGCCCTCCTTGGCTAAAGTGAAGAGATGCTTTGCAAACAAATCTTCCTTTAGCCCTTCCTTGATTTGGTCTTGGAGATAAAATGTGGATCTAGTGATAGCAGCAAGCTCAGCTTTTCGACTTAGTGCATCGTCTACCACATTTGCTTTTCCCGGCTTATACTCCAAGATGTAATCAAATTCCGCAAGGAAGTCTTGCCACCTAGCTTGTTTTGGACTTAACTTCTTTTGCGTTTGGAAATAGTTAGTGGCAATGTTATCTGTTTTGATAATGAACCTGGACCCGAGAAGATAATGCCTCCAAGTACGCAATCAGTGTACTACGGCCATCATCTCCTTTTCTTGCACCGTATACTTCTTCTCGGTGTCATTAAGCTTCCGGATTTCGTACACAATCGGATGTCTTTCCTGCATAAGGACCCCTCCAATAGAAAAATCTGATGCGTCGGTGTGTACCTCGAAAGGCTTTGTTATGTCGGGGAGTGCCAAGACAGGCTCCGACATGACCGCTTCCTTTAATGCCTTGAAAACTGCTTGGAATCGCTCGTCCTATACCCACGGCTTGTTTTTCTTGAGCCGATCCGTCAACGGAGCAGCCTTCGTGGAATACCCCATGATGAAGCGACGATAATAGTTAACCAACCCAAGGAATGAGCGTAACTCCGGAACCTTGGTTGGTGCCTTCCACTCTTGAATAGCTTTAATCTTTGCTTCATCCATCATGAGTTTGCCTTCTTTGATCCGGTGGCCCAAGAACTCCACCTCTTCTTGGGCGAACGAGCATTTCTCCAACTTGACATATAGCTCGTTCTCTCGTAGTACTTGGAACACTTGCCGCAAGTGCGCCACATGGTCCTCCATAGTGCGGCTATATAATACTATGTCGTCCAAGTACACCACCACATACTTATCCAAGAATGGATGGAAGAGCTTGTTCATCAAGGTACAAAACGTTGTTGGTGAATTTGTAAGGCCAAACGGCATCACGAGAAAGTCATACGATCCATACCTTGTGATGCAAGTTGTCTTGGCCTCGTCCCCCTTGGCAATTCTTACTTGATAGTAGCCCGACCACAGATCCAGCTTCATGAAGTACGTAGCATTGCTAAGTTGATCGAACAAATCAGCAATTAGCGGTATACGGTACTTGTTTTTCACCGTTATTTTGTTGAGCGCCCGTTAGTCTATACACATGGGCAGTGATCCATCCTTCTTCTTTTGGAACAGAACCGGGGCGCCATATGGGGCTTTGGAGGGACATATGTACCCAGAATCCAGCAGCTCTTTAAGTTGCTTACGTAACTCCTCCAACTCGGGTGGTGGCATGCGATAGAGAGCCTTGGATGAGGGCTTAGAACCTGGTTCAAGCTCGATCTCATGATTGACTTCCCTTCGTGGAGGAAACCTCTTGGGCAACTCAGTGGGCATTACGTCCTTGAATTCCTCCAGCACTTCTTTGATCTCGGTTGGCACGGCAACCGACTTGTCTACTTCACCCTCCACCTTTGCTACAGCCAAGTAACATAGCTCCTTCTTGTTGCATCCTTTTCTGAATTGTATGGCTGAAATGGTCTTCGGCCCTTCCTTCGACCCTCGCTCCATGTTCACCATACCAGTCTTCCCCTCGCAAGGAATGCAAATGGAGTTGGCGGATGGCAAGAGAAAAGCACATACTTGATCAAAGAACTTCATGCCAAGCACCACCTTGAAGTCATCCATTTCAACGATGGTGAAGTTAATTTTCCCAACCCAATCACCAATATGAACGTGAACGTTCTTGGCTTCCCCACGTATTGGCTTAGCGTTGGTGTTAACAGTCTTGATGGCACCATTTCCTTGAACAATGTTAACACCAAGCCGCTTAGCCTCTTCAACGGCCATGAAATTATGCGTGGCACCCGTGTCAACCACGGCACGGACCTCATTTGCCCTTATTCTCGCACGAACAAATTGCAGCCCTTTGTTCAGCGTAGATCGGCATACGACTTGTGCCTTGATCGCATTAAGTACTTGCATCGACCCCATGCAAGCATCACTGTCCTCCTTACAACATTCTTCTCGGGCGATCATGGCATGTAGGTTGGCCTTCTTTGGACATTCCCGTGCTCGATGTCCAAGCCCGTCACAAATAAAGCAACGATCATCTGTCTTCATGGGCTTCTTATCACGGGACTTCCATTGCGGCGGGGGTCTTATGGTCGTTGGACTGATGTGGTTTCGCTCCCCTATGTTTCTCGTGGCTAGGCTTTCGATCCTTGGGCTTCTTATTCTCCATATCTTTTCGAGGATAGTCGTTGAGCCCTTCAGCTATAGCAACGGTTGAAGAAAGATCTTGGACACCCCTCCTTTTGAGCTCCACTCTAGCCCAAGCTTTTAAGCCAGCGAGAAAGTTGAAGAGACGGTCTTTCTCCGTCAGGTCCAGTATCTCAAGGATTATTTAAGTGTATTCATTGATGTAGTCCTTGAGAGAACCGGAGTGTCTTATGTTCCGGAGACGAAGCCTCGCTTCATCTTCAGCATTCTCCGGATAAAATTGCTTCTTGAGTTATCGAACAAAATCAGCCCAAGTATTCATAAGACACGTACTTTCTTCGATCTCTACCATCTTACGTCTCCACCATAATGCTGCGGTATCCTTCAAGTAGGCCGAAGCCGTGTTAGTCTTCACTTGATCATCTACGATGTTGATCCCTTTGAAGTATTGCACCATCTCCCACAAGAAGTTCTCCACAGCCTTTGCTTCTCGTTTGCCCATAAAGGGAGATAGTTTAGGAACGTCTATCTTTGGCCCCAAGTTTAAGACGTTTCCACCAGAAACAGTGTTCACCATGGCATTGGTGCAATTGTTGATTTTGGTCTTCAACCCAAGAATAGTTCGATGAACGTCCACCGATTGCCTATCCATGTCTTGACGCACCTGAATGATAGAATCCTTGATCATCAGCTACATCTCTTCCCTCATGGTGTCGAAAGTAGCCTTCATGTCCACACGAAGGTCGCTTAGATCAATCTCCAACGCTTCCACTCGTTGGACAACGTCATCGAACTTAGCCTCCAGCCCGGATGCTGAATTCTCCAACTCAGCCACCCGTTTGTCTAAGGACTTACCCTTAGACGAACCACGACTCTTCTTGCCTCCATGGTGCGAAGTCTCATCTCGCCCACGTTCTCCTTCACCGGTAGCAATTCCCAAGCCTACAACCTTTCCCGAATCAGCCATATCCCAATCGAATCGACGTGCTCTGATACCACTTGTCAAGGAGTTAACCCTTAGACTCGTGCGGCGCTTAGACTCCTTCTAAGTTCAGCCTTGATAACCAAAACGCAGCAACGATTCTTAGACTTGAAAAGGGAATACAAGATTGTCGAGTTGCTTAAAGGGAACTTTAGATAACGAGAGAGCTTTACAAAGAGAACTTGTATTGCAAACTTGGATTGGTGATTTACAAATGGCTGGACACATCTATTTATACTTGCTCCCCCTATTTCTAGGACCTTCCATTCTAGGTCCTTCTATTATTAAAATATTACAAATATCTAAGATATTTTACAAGTAAATATTTATGATATTTACAAGGACCTTTCTAGTAACTTTGGTCCAGAATTTTCTAAGTAAATATCCAGGATTTTCTATGGAAAATATCCAAGATATTTTCCATGGAACTTGGCTCCTAATTCAGCCAGAAATCTCCGGAAAAACGAGCTGATGCGGTCTGATTTTAGGCGGGTCGTGAAATTCTCCCCCACCTAAACTCGCGACATCCTCGTCGTGCCAGCTTCATGGTACTCCTTGATCTTGTCTAGGAATTGCCACAACATATCCTCGGCTTCCCAACTTGCTTCGGTATCCGGCAAGTTCTTCCACTTGACCAAGTATTCTTTGTGCTTTGGCACACCCCTTCGACTTATAGTTCGATTGGACAGAATCTGTCACACCCTGACCAAAGGCAACGGAACATGCCGGTGTGCAGCCGATTGCCAAATTCAAGGAGAGAGAAAGAAATTTTATGGCCATAGGCCCATAGATGCCTATAGAAAAGAGAGAGAAATTCATGATCATATATGCCCACTAACGAAGTCAGTGAAAGAGGAAAGGTGCATATGTGTGTGTTCATGCGATCATATATACCACACAACACAAATCTATCCATTCGTAAGGAGCAAATTACGTTGATATGATTAAACAGCAATTATAACATTATAAATTACGTAAAGAGCGTTGACTTTTTTATAAAGTTGAAAAATGATTAAACAATGATAACATTATTGTTTTGAATTTATTTAGATATCATGGTGTTTAATCATGTGAACGTGACATTATTAAATTCAAGAAAAGATATCAGTAGTTTCATTTTTTTTTATTATTATTATTATTTTATTTTGCTATGAAGATGATTTGTCATAAAATAACAGGTTGCTAACTCAGATTTTGAGAACTATATTTCCTTTATAGTTTATTTGATATGGTTTTTAGTTGAGAGAGTTAAAGATACAACACTTTAGAATGTGCAAAATAACCTAGCCGTTTGTTTATTTGTTTGTTGAAAGTGTTTGACTAATTTGTTAATATGTATCTAATCAAATATTATTTTAGAGCTAACTAAGCAACATAAATTTAAACAAGTCCTTTTAATTGAAGGGGTAAGTGATTTATATATACAATATTGGGGGAATTGTGCTTCATCAGGTTGTACAAGTTGTTGCTGTGGTTATACAGTGCATTAAGCTTATACCCCTCCCTCTCCTGTTGCCACGTTTTCTCCTCTTTAACCATCAGCTCACTTCCCATGAAGGAGTACCATATCATCGATCAAATCCTCCCTGGGCTCATGTTGAAGGTCATGCCGGTTCAGATGCAAAATCTGCATCATTTTATCATTCCAGCTTCTGTCGCTCACCTCACACCCTCCTTCGTACAACCCCTAAATCCAAGCGTCTCCTATCTTCAGCCGATTATTGGTTTCTTTGTCTAATTTGTGGACAGATAAACACTTGGATGGGATTTCTCTTTCGGTAATTAATTTTGTCTTTCAATTTCAATTGGTTTTGCTCACAACCTACTCGATGAAATGCCTTTGCTGTGGTGTTTGATTTTCTTTCACGCGTATGTCGTTCGTCATTTTTATTTGGATGACCTTGATTTCATTTTGCTGACAAGGCTCTTGATGAAATGCCTTTATCAAACAAATCCAATATTAATAATTTAATTGTTATATTGTGTATATGATTTTCACTACAATTGATTTTGGCAATTTTCTCAAGATCAAAACCACCAAGAGGAAAGCATAGGTAGCTCACAGGTATGCATGATTTCTTTATTCTTTAAACTTTATATTACATTGCTTAAATAATATATACTTGGATCACATTGCTTAGGTAACGGCTTCAAAAACTTTGCGATGAGCTTAAAAGCCAATTGCGGGACATTGATGGTGAAGGAATAGTGCAAATGAAGGTTCGTGCAACATGTTTAATTTCAAATTGCAGCGCTTGCAAGTTGCTTTATTCCAGAAGACAAATCAAGTGAACAAATAGATCATAACTTGCTTAGCTGTTACAACAGGTTCAACATACAATATACTGCACAAGGAATAGTAGTGGTGAGTGCTAGAACATAATGAGTATGCGGAGGTAGATTGACCATTCTTGATGGATGTTATATATTGTTATTAGTCAACAGTAAGTCCCATATAATAGCTTCATTTTTCTTTTGTATCATATTAATAATAAACTATAAATAATGATTTTCATTTATTTTACTAGGGAGCATCATTTTCAGAATTTATACAAATGTATAATATCTTTGAAGGGAGGTTGATTTATGCTTCAAATCTTGATACTTTTGTAGCGGGTCTGGACGAGATGATAGCGATTTGGATTATGGAGGTGGAACTGGTGGCAATCCAATGAATGAAGATCATGTTAACCTGGTGACTTTGTTTTGTATCAGGCTTAAGCAACCTACAGCCTAGGTCTAATTTGTAGTATAAGATGAGTGTTCCTAAACAATGGTAATATTGATTTATCTAAAAAAATTTCCAAAAATTAAAATTTAAGTTCAACTTAACACAACCCCTTTAGGAAATGAGTTGCTAGACAATATGTTTCGTTTCATTTAGCATTTGGATCAATTAACTTCAGTCTGTCATAAGTTTTTTTATTCATTACATTCAAATCGGCCACCCTGCCCCCGCAACGCGGGTGGTCAAAATCCTAGTTCTATAATAAAAACGGGAAAGAAGAAATTGATTTGTGACTTAAAAAAACCCATAAAAATTTTAAAATAAATAATTAAATAAGTCATAATAAAAATGAAAAAACGAAAAAACTAAAAACAAAATGTTTCCCCTATTGTTCTCGTTCAAAAAAACAAAAATCATTGTCTTTTTATTTATCCTTATTTTTTTTGTTTATTTTCATTATTGTATCTTTTTTCCTCGATATTGTGTTATATTACTCAACATTATGTTATATTTTTCAATCTATTGCATCTTTTTTATTTATCGTTGTGTTTTTTATTTATTTTGTCATCGTGTACTTTTCCTCGACATTATGTCCTTTTTTTCTGAACGAGGACGACGAGGGAAACATTTTAGTTTTTTTTATATATTTTGAGTTGTGATTTTTTTATTGGTTTTCTTAAACTCTTTATAGAGATTTTTTAGGGAAAATAATCAAAATGTCTATTTTTACTTCCTCACTCAACGTTTTGTCCAAAAAGTTTTGTGATTCCCTAATTATCCATCATTATAAACTAGGACCGTACCTTATTTTTGTTGGCAGCGACCTTTTTTTAACCACGAAAAACAAAACATTTGGTAATAATTTCAGAATCTGTATCCTAATTTTACAACATAACAAACGCAATATCTCATCTTTTACCTTCATTATTATTATTTTCACTGTACTCTCATCTTTTTTTTTCTCTCTATGTGAGAGACCACCATTTCAAAAACAAAAGAGTCAGACGACTCCGCTTTTTCCGGCAGTGAAACAAAGTTGTCCCAACAATGGTGGAGGTCCTGGGCCCCACTAACGGTTGTGACGGTGGTATTCAGCGAACATTCGGTGGTAGATGGTGGAACAAAGTTTTCCGGTGAGCTCATCTAGGGTTCCGACAAGATTCCGATAACCTCGTTTTGTCGCGAGTTTTCATCTTAAAGCGTAAAGCGGATCGAGTAAAGACGCTTCAAGAAAATACCACCTCTAATGTTTCCATTTTTCTTCTCTGCAGACTACCACCAACGATAGTTGACGGGATATCCGGCGACCTCATCAACTTAGTAGAGTACGAGCACCCGACGGGGACATGGTTGCCATACGACGGGGACATCCTGCACGTAATATATTCACCTCCGCCTGAAATGGTATATTTTCCGTCGGGCCACAAGTATTTATGTCACGTGGAAAGAACAAAACTAGCGTCCACAAGAGTCAAAGGAGTAAGATATTGTAAATTGGATACATTTTAGGACTTTTGGATTGTCTTGAACAAAACTTTAACTATGGGTTTCAAAATAGACATTTTAGTTTCTATCATTAGGACACAAATTCTTCTTATTATTCTTATTTTTGTGACCCTTTGTATTTTAACCTAACCCTTATGTGAAATCTTTATTATCTGTTTTCGAAATTCTTTCATAATAAAAACTCAATTATCTGTTATCAAAATTATTTTACAACTTGGCTCCGTGACTAATTATTTGAGGGTTTTAGCTTGGTGTTTGTAATCGAAATACTCTCTTATCAAAAACGTAATTTTTGTTATCGAAATTCTTTCACAGCAAAAACATAGCTAATAGTTGGTTATACTTTAGTTTATAAAATGATCATGTGCTATTTTCTTTTTAATTGTTTCAATGATAACAATTTAAAGTATAAATCCATTGAAAGTGCAAAGTAGCGTTGCAAATTATCGTAACAATTAACAAGGTATACATACTTGCTTAAAAATTCTAACCTTTTAATTAGATCATATCATAAATTTAAAGAAAGTAATAAACAATACAAAATAGATAGTGTAAAAATCTAATACATGATCCTATGTTCTTCTACACCGTGACATGGAGATGAACCCATTGACCCTTCAATTTGTTTCTCTGATCCATTAGATATAGTGACTATCATGCCTTGATATCATATCATTTAATAACTTAAATTATAAGCGTGAAAAATTTGAGCCGATTGGGAAGGAAGCAACCAGAACAGGTGCACCTTTTTTGCACTTTCCCTTCACTTCACGATCTTCATCAACGTTATGTGCTTTTCTTGACAACACATTTTCTTCGCTTCCAATGTCTTCTACTTTGCTTGAATCGGAGATACAACTAAAAAAACCCGACATAATCACCATTTCAATAGAGGAAAACAAAGGAATAACTATTTTAGACTTTTGAGTTAAAAAAATCTTGGAATTTGTATATTGTGGATGAAATGATACCCAATTTGTTTTCATATTTATAAGGAAAAAAATCAGTCAGCTTCATGGAAGTTCCCAAATGTATTCTTGGAGTGGGACGGAAGAAATTGTTGAGACTCACGAGTGAAGCATTTGAAGAGTGTTTCTAGCCTTGGCCACCAAGGAAAGGTTATTTTTATTTATTTATTTATTTTAATGATGAGGGGTTATTGTAAAAAAGAGGAGAGGATGGAAAAAATTATTGTAAAAAGAGGGGTTATTGTAAAAAAAGGCAATCTGGTGTGTGTCTAAAAAGTGGGGTTATTGTAAAAAGAGGAATGTGTCTAAAAAGTGTAAGAAGCAATCTGGGTGTAAGGAGTGTCTAATTTTATCTCTTGAAAGTGGTGTGTTAAAGGGTATTTTAGACATATTAGGTATTACAACATGCAGATTGTCAACTTTTTAATCGAGGAAGCTCTTATTTTTATGCAATCAGTTTATGGATCTTCCAAAAAAACACTCAACAATAAAATCTTCTTCTTATATTATTCAAACCCATAATCATTTAGCGTCAATAATTTGTCTACCACCTTCAATTGCTTCTCTCTCTCTCCACCGTCAACAATTATGAAAGCAGACGAAGGTTTGATTTTTTTTTCGGCATTCTGTTCTTTTAGTCGTCCTGTTCTGTTTGTTTTTGTGAATCGTCGGTGGGTTTTACTGTCTGTTCACCTCCTATTCTTACTGGGTGTGTTTAATTGAAGTTGCAGTTGAAGAATAATGGAGAATAAGAACACTCCATTGAAGGCACGAACCGTGTTAAAAAAGAATCCAGGTGTGTGTTTAGTGATTTAACATTGTTTGGTTGAAACCCTAATTTCTAGGGTTTCAGTACATTATCGGGTTTATTGTTTAATTATTTTATTAGATTTTTTTGTTCTATACATTAAGGTGTGTGTTGATTTAGAGTGTGTTTTTTGTTGTTGAACACCCCGATTGTTTTTTTGTTATATGCCCAATGTATAGGGATGTCGTATGTTGTCGGTTTTTACAGTGTGTTCTTTGTTGGTAGTAGAGTAGTGTGTTTTTAGAACATGTGTTCTGATTTAGGAAACTATTATAAAGAATTGTCTGTTTTAAGTGTTAAGTTCGTGTGGTGCGATACCAAACAACTTCTGATCTGTTTTTTCTGTTTGTGTTTTTGAGATTTGTGTGAGATACCAAACAACTTCTGTTCATCTGGTTACAAAGGTTTGTGTGTTTTTAAGTGTTTTTGAGGTTCTGTGTATGTAGTCTGTCTGATCAGGTTTGTTGTTTTAACTGTTCGTTTAGTTTGGTTGTGTTTTTTTATGTCCTTAATTGCAATTAGAATATGTATGTGTGTTTGTTTGTTGTGATGTTGGGTTTTTAGTAACACGTTGTTTTTCGGTTTATTAGTTAGGAGAAGCCCACGGAAAGCATACAACACTACTTTCAAAGGTATAGGCTTCGGGAATGAGGTGAAGAAAGAGATTAACTTCAAAGGTATTCAGATTCATATTCTTATAGTTGTAGTCATTACGTACTTAATGTTGGTGTGCGTTTGTAGAAAATGCAAAAAATGAAATTGAAGGAAGTTCTTCACGCCGGGAGACAAATTTGGTTGAGGACTTTTTTAAAAGTAAGTTTCTTTATAAAAATTAACTATTTGTTGGATTGTATAATTATAGTAGATTGTGTTTTTAATTAAAAGTAAAGTGTTATTTATTGAAACTAAATGCAGTTGGCACTTTTGACTTGGATGACGACTTTGTAACACCACGTGAGAAGATGTTGAAAAAAGGAAAGTTGAGTGAAAAGAAGAAGTTAGCATTTTACGAGTATGTTGGTCAAGAGATTAAACCAAGGGTGAAACATAGCTTGTTCCATGATTATATCACAAAATTAACCAATGAGCAGAAAAAAGTTGTAACTAGTATGGGTTTTGGTAGTATTCTGGATATGAGTATAGCTAACATACCAACCGGGTTGGACTACTGGCTGGTTAGAAACTATGACCACAAAAGTAGCATACTCAATTTGGGAGACAAACAAGTTAAAATTACCGAAAAACTTGTAGAAAGCTTGTTAGGGATCCCTAGGGGAAGTAATGAGATAGTGGAGACGTTGAGGCCTAGAGCTAAGGATGAGATTGTTAGAAAATGGAGGAGTCAATTTGAAAACCTGCGGGGGAGATTTTGTCCCATAGAATTTATGGAGTTCGTGAAAACCAAGAGGGATATTGGCTGGCATTTCAAGGTGAACTTTCTGGTTGCGCTAGGGACATATATGGGTGATATTACCGGGAATAACACGGTAAATCAAAAATTTCTACCAGCAGTTAGAGATATAAATATCTTGGGAGAGTTGAATTGGTGTCTGATATAATGCTAAATATTTATATTTTAATTAATATTTTAATAGTTTTTGTTCGTTTTTAGTCGAGATTTGTATACTACTAACGTTTTTATGTTTCGTAGGTTCCGGGGTTTGATCGTGATGAAAAAGGGCGAAAAACGAGCTAAAACGAGCCGAAATGGAGATCCGGAACGCATCAGGAAAGAACCGGTCAGACCGGGCCGGTCTGACCGGCCCCCTTGGTGGAGCACGCGGCGCTGCGCCTAGGGGAAAGGCAAAAAGGCCTAGGCGCGACGCCTAGGCACAACTGGGCTAAAATTATTTTGTTTTTGCTTATTGTCGGGCCTTGTTTTCACTATTTAAACACCTTTAACTTAAACCTGACACAACCTGGAAGCCACCATACGAATTTGAGAGTTCTTGGAGCTATCTTTCGAGTTTCGTGGTGATTTTGAAGGCACGAGAACAACCGGTGAAGAGCTTTACGTTCAAGATCGAAGACTACGGGTTTTATCGCCTTTAATCTTTCGTTCTTTATTATTTCACCATCTTTTCAGTTTTTATTACTTTGTTTGATTTAGACTTTAAGATGTTAGGCTAAATTCGATAAACTACCTAGGTCGTGATGAACCTTAGTTCGGTTTGATTTTTATTTGGATTTTCGTTTCGTTATGGATTTTATGTTCTAAATAAACGGTTGAGTTTGATTTAATTGATGCGTTTGATTGCTTGGTTTTGTTTACTTGAATTTATTGTTTCACACTGCCCTTGTTGATTGTTTCATAGGATAGGGTTTTGTTATGTCATTTACTGTGTGTTCTTGACTAGTTTGTGATTGAATTCGAATAAGATCATAGAAACAATAAAATCAAGTAAACAGATAAAAGTGAGCTGTTAGTCTAAAAAGCTGTAAGGTGATAGGCTATTAATGGATCTTTGCTTGTCGGGATTACTAGATTTAGTTCTTCGTAAGGAGTCCCTCTAGGTTTGATTGTCAGCTTAGTCTATTTAGTTAATTGAATCTGCTTTGCTATCTTTGAATTCCGCGCTGTAAGGTAGGTTTTCGTCATAAAAGATACTTAGACATAAGCGATTAAATAACCGTAAGGAAGTTTAATTAATAAACTGGTGAGTCTTAAAAGTTGTTTGAGATCCATAGGCGTCTTCTTGAAGTTCAAGGGTCCTGTTCGAGTTTTCTGTCAAGGGTCTATTTTATGATCCCAGTTCCATAACGTGAGTTTTCCATTTAATTAATAACCGTAACTTTGGGGATTCTAGCTTAGGTAGTTGTCTTCATCATCTGAATTAATCAAAGCTTTCTAAATTGTTTATTAGTTTAAAGTAATTAGGGTTAAAGTTTTATTAATTAATTAATTGAGTTTAAGGTAATGATTATGTTTTATTATTATTATATTAATTAGGGTTATTTTTTAATTAGTTTATTATTAGTTTAATAGTTAAGTAATCATTAGTTAATCATTAGTAAGTTTTAATTATTAGTTAATTAGTATTTAGAGTTTTAATTAATTATTAAAATAAATCCCCCTCAAATATTATTAATAAATAGTCGCGTCTTGTAGTTGAGTCTAATTTGCTAGTTTCGTAATTTATAGAGTCTCGTGGGTTCGATAACCAGACTTACTTAGTTGTACTAGAGTCGACCGGTTCATTTGCCGGTTAGTAGTTTAAGTTAAGTTTAAAGGTCTAGAGTATTACTTATTGTCTAGATTAGTATAATTTTAGTTAATAATTATTTAACTACTTTTAGCACATCAAGTTTTTGGCGCCGTTGCCGGGGACTCTTGGCGATTGCGTTATTAGTTTTGATTGGACTTACTTGCTATATACGTGCTATTGTGTTTTTGCTTTTGAATTTTAGGGTTTTAGTTAATTAGCTTTTTACGTGTTTATATTTTTTATTGTGAGTCGTAGGTGTCTAATTGTCCGTGTCTTTTGCTTGTTTAGATTCTTGTAATTATGTGTGAAATTTGTAATGAACCTCACTTTACCATTAAATGTCCATATAATAGTAACATTAATTGTGATACATGTGGTGATCCTCATTTACACTATGATTGTCCATACAAGGGTTCTCGCTTTATTTGTTATAGATGCGCTGGTTGTCATATGACTCGTGCATGTCCATATAATCGTACTAACCCTTTTGTGCAGCCCGTACAAAATTTTTCACAGGGACCTTTTCCGTATTATTTTGATAATTCGTATCAGCAACCTCAGCAAAACCAGGAGCAGTGTTATGATCAATTTTCTAAAAGCCTTTCTGATGAGGATGTAGCTGCTATGGGTAGGATAGAAAAGATGTTAGTCCAATACATGGCTACAGATACCCAAAAGATGCTCATCGAGCATGATACCATCTTCAAAAATCACCAGGATATTATTACAGATCTCCAACGTCAAGTAGAAGAAATTTCTAGGAGACTGGATGAAGAAGATGAAATGGAGAGGTTAAGATCCTTGGAATATGTTGAGCACTCAGATGAGGAGATCATTCAAGTAACAGAGACAAAAATGGATGTTGAAGTCCCACCTCCGGTTTCACATGCTATTATTGATTTTTGGAGTGACTCTGATGATGAGATAAACGAAGAGGAGAGTGTGCAGCTGGAGGAACAACCGACACCTGGTTATAAGTATTATGCGGAAGGCAACTATTTTGGATACATGAATCGGTTGGGCGAGTTGTTCCCGACGTTTCCAGAAGAAGGGAAAGAGCCAATCATGGAATATGTAGATGAAGAAGAGGAGATCATCCCGATACGGAGACACGAGTGGTTGATGAAGTCCCACCTCATGTTTCACAGGTATGTGTTACTAATTGTACTGAGTTTTGTAGTGACTCCGATGATGATTGTGACGAGGAGGAGTGGGCTGCATATCTGAGATCAATTATGGTGAAACCTGTGTTTGAGGAAGAGATAGAATTGGGAGAGTCACTTGAGCTAATGTTTGGTGTTGAGGATATGGTTAAGGTGGATAACGAGCTTAACGAGGAAGATGAATTCTTGAATCTGGAGTTGGATGGATTGTCGGATTATGACGGGGAAGACACATTAGACGTTAATGAGGATGTTGCGTTTTTCGAAGCCCTCATTGTAGAGGACAGTGTAGATGAGGATGTGGTGTTAGAGGAAGAACACTATTGTCGGCCCGTGGACTGTGTTTTGAATGCTGATCAGGAATAAAAACCATGGGATAAGGTCGAGGATGATAGGTTACCTGAAAACCGAAGTTGCGTATACTTTAGAAGATGGTCTACAGGAATGAAAAAACCCTTTCATGTCAAACACGACCAGTCTTCTCGATACTTACAACGCATCCGGCTCTTGCCAGGTAAGTTTAAATATAGGTGGTCTGACCCGTTACTGACTTTAATTCTAAGTTAATATTTTGCGGTTTCATCATTGATATATTAATGTTTGATAAATTCCGGATGGAACTACACGGGTTAGATAGGGTCCAGATAAAGGAGAAACCTCCTGATTAACTTCAATTGTGGGGAAGTTTCGCGGAGTTTGTATATTTAATTGAGTCACTAACTTAGTTTTTTGTAGTTCGTCTTTGTTTTTGCGTTTTTAAGTTTTGCTAGGTAAAAGAGAGATTGTATGAGCTAGAGAAACGATCCCCAAAGAAAATTTATTGAAAATGACAAGTGTGGGGATGGAGCAGCCGAACCGTATACTTTATGTTTTGTTTTTATTTGCTGCTCATTATTCATGTTTTATATATTGGTCGGTTGATGTGAAACACTTTAATTGCTTAATATTTATCATTATGATAAGATACATTTTTTAGATATGTTTGTTTTGTTTTGCCGTTTGCGTTCGTGTGAGAGAGAAGGAGTTTCTAATTGCTGAGCACGTTCGTAGTTGGAGGGCATTCATGGAAGAAGACTTTGGCATCATGTTTCATTTACATATTACCAGCTAAAGTCTTTTCCATTTATCTAGCTTATTAACTTTTTGTTTTGCATTTGTTTTTAATTTTTAGTGTCTTAGTTTTTGTAGTCCGTTTTTATTTTATTTTTATTTTAAGTCTTCCTTATCCTTGCATTGAGGACAATGCAAAATTTAAGTGTGGGGATAGGATATTTGAGTCGTAGTTTAAATCAAGTTTAAATTTAAAAAAAATAATTAAAAATTAAAAAAAAAATAAAAAATTGAAAAAAAAAATTTGAAAAATGTTTAAAAATGTCCCTTGAATTTAGTTTTTTGCGTTAAAGTGAGAGATGATGATATTTTTCGGAAATTGGTTTTTCAAACTACTAATAATATGAGATAAATAAAAGAAAACGCACTTAACTTGGGATGTGT
Organism: Bidens hawaiensis; assembly: GCF_021521415.1. Classification (NCBI taxonomy): domain Eukaryota; kingdom Viridiplantae; phylum Streptophyta; class Magnoliopsida; order Asterales; family Asteraceae; genus Bidens; species Bidens hawaiensis. The sequence continues at coordinate 1,269,103 of NW_027491152.1, read as the reverse complement.
CGGTAGGCTCAGCCTTGAAAATGAAAGGGCAAATTTGATAAAATGGTTAAAACGGAAGTCTTTTATGGGTAAAGCGTTTTGTCCGTGGAAAATAAGTAATGAGAGGTCGGGCCATACTCAAGCCTCAATTATTGGTATGAAAAAGTGGAAATATCATAAATTTTAAAAATCTGAATACGTTATCATATGATGCTTGGGTAGGTTTAACGTTAGAGTATGTCATGTAGCCTGTGATATAAACTTGAAACTGCTAGTTTAGTGTTTTACACCTCATCGACGTATGGTTTTATAACCTCAAATCCGGAGACCATGGGTCTGTATGCCGACTATTCATCTGGGTATTCACAATTCCAAATGGGGTTGTGAATATTTAAATAAAGCCAAAAAGAGCAAACTCTTATAAGTCTATAAACATGATCACAAAAGTACAAATTCACTACAGACTTGATCATCCATGCTGTTAGCCATGTGGGGTCCCCTTGCTCGCGTCTCATTACCATTAAGAAACGGACCAAAAGGGACACGCCACGTGTAAGCCCTACAGATGAAATTTTGCATACTCACCTATGGTGAAGGGTTCGGGGTGTTGCTTGATAACGGGGGTATGTCATGTTGTGGGGAACACTAGCTATAAATTAATTGAACCTTAATCGTATCTAATGGCTGCTTGGTAGACTTTGATGCTTAAGCTTAGGTGGATAAACAATACCCTTGATCGTCTTAGCTATTCATGAAAAAATAGAGCAACAAAAGTTTTAAATCTGCTAATTTTGAGGTTTAAGTCAAGTTGGGGTGGTCTGGTCCGGTAAAAGCTGAAAATAAGCGGGTCTTAATTTTGTAAACCACTGAGTAAAAAATTGTCGGATCATATTTGTCCCGGTAAAGATTAAGGCATGGGTTTAAGTGGACAAAAATATCGGTGATCGCGGTTTTGCGTTTTTTCTGAGCTTTAAAAATTAACCTATATGTTTGTTAGACTTTAATTTTCCGATTGTGATTCAACTGCATCAAACTTTTTCAGGGACGAAAAAAGAATAAGTGTGGGGATATTTGATATAATGCTAAATATTTATGTTTCCCGTGTATATTTTAATTAATATTTTAATAGTTTTTGTTCATTTTTAGTCGAGATTTGTATACTACTAACGTAACAGTTTTGCGAAGGAAATGCGAGAAATAGAACGAAAGTAAAGAACACAACGGGTCCATGATTGTGCTAGCGGTAAGTATTTGATTACAATTTTGTTCGTCTTGTAAGGGTATTATAAGTATTATTAACACAACTGTTACTTGTGTTTTTTTCAACTGTTAGTTGTTGTGTTTTTTTAAAAAATGGTGTTTGATTTTGGTTGTACTATGCGTACGCGAATAGTCAATTTAATAGTGTGTTGGAGAATGGCAAGAAGTTGATGCCGGTTAAGATTTTCGTGGACGACGACCTAACAGTTTTACAAGACAAGTTGGAGAAGAATCGGCTGGATAAGGTCACAATTGAAAAATCAGCGGGTAAGGTCGTTAAAAAGAAAACCAATAGAGATAAAGACGGGGGCGATGTTGATGGGGTAAAAAGGTGGCTAAGTTTACGAAAAAGGAGTTAGCGAATTTGGTGATTAGAAAAAACTCTAAGAAGTTTGTTGAATCAGATCAACAACAAGAGGAAGGTGATAAGGTGGCTGATTTTAAAAAACAACAATATTTTAAGGATGATAAAGTTGTTTTTGTTGAATCTGAGCAACACCAAGAAGGGTTTGATAATGATGAGGACTTGATAAATATGCTGACGCAAACTGATGAGGAGGTAAAATAGTATTAAAGTTTATATGTTTGTTTTATTTGTAAGTTGAATTGAGTTGTGATTTTAAATATTAAAGTGTTGGGTGTTTTTGTAAATAGGAGAGAGCAGAGCGACTGATGGACCTGATGCAACATTTCGATAACGTATACGGGGATATTTGTCGAGAGTTTGATGAAGCATATGACTAGTGTTCTGGTAGCCTGTTAATTAAAGAGTTGGAGGATCAGTGGAAGAAGAACCTAGCTAGATACACCGGTAACGAGAAGGATAAGTTTGGGAAGAATGAAGGAGAGGGGGACGGTGAAGCATCACCAATAGTGCTGACACAAAGGACTTCGGAAAGCATAGAAAGATTTTTTGCAAAATATGAATTTGGTTCAATAAAGTCTACACCCAACAAGAAAAGAGTTAGTTTTAGTGTGCCCGAATTCAATCTTGAATCTGGAGTTGAAAAAGATGATCGTGAGACGTTAGCTATTGTAGCTAAAGTTAAGCGAGTTGCTGAACCGGACTGGGAGGTTAACACACCTAAAAGACCTCAGAGATTTAAGTTCCTTTCAGAAGTTTATTGCTCACCGCATGCGAAACGTGCGGTGTCGTTGAAAGCTGTGCTAACAAAGGAAGAGTCGAAGGTGGCTAAGTTTGTGTTCGTGGCTTACGGGAATCATTGGTAAGTTTAAGTGTTTATGTGTTATTAATTATGAATAGGTATTTGGTATTATGTTTTCTATATGTAACTTCTTGTTATCTCATTAATTCAGGGACATTGTATTTAGCACGGTAGGTGGGGTTAGCATAAGAAAGGTGATAATGGAAACTTTACGTCCGGACACATGGGTGCATGTGTCGGTAATGTCAGCTTGGGCGAGTTTGTTAAACCACGAAAAAGCTATACGTTCAAAGTTTAACACAGTTCTTAGGCTTTTCTGCTCAGCGGTGATGCTGGTATGAATAGTAATTTTTATCTAGTAGTGTTGTTTTGTTTGTAATGTATAATTAGTATTTTATGTTGATAAATGACACAGCTACCGGATCAGTATGAAAAAGATATATAAACCAGAATCGGGTTTTTTAAGGAAAAAATTGACAAGCACCTGGAAACGCAAAGACTAAGAAGCATTGTAGGCGTGGATGTTGTGTTAATACCAATTATAAACACAAAGCACTTCTATTTAATGGTGTTCAACCTTAAGACACATCAGACTTTGGTTATTGATAATATAGGGACCAGGGGGTCGTTCAAGTATGTGTGTAAGGGATGGACCGAGAAGATGGTATGTTTGTTTTTTGTTGTTAAAGCATTATTATTTAATTTTTTTGCTAACTATTGTTATTAATGATGTCAGAGAGAAACCTTTGCTGGTTACCTAGCGTTCATGGTTCACCCCGGTGCGTCAAAGGTCAATACGTCTACACTAACGAGGGTGGATATACCATGGGCTAGTAAAAGCAACCATGTAGATTGTGGAGTGTTTATGATGAGACACATGGAGACCTTTAAGGGTTGTGTGACAAAGGAATGGTTTGCTGATTGTGGGATTTCAGAGGAGGTGGACTCGCGTGGAAGAGTTGTAGGGAAACAAAAGGCGGAGCTAAACGATCTTCGAAGGAAGTATGTCGCGAAGATATTGTTGAGCGAAATCAACTTAACAAAGGAGGAGTTCGTGCACGTTATGATGGAGTATGATAGTTTGTCTGCTGATGAGAAGATGAGATTGGAAAACACAGTGCATGCAAGAATAATTGAGCGTTTGAAGCTATATTGATATTTTAGTACAACTATTTTCATTATGTTGATTTGCAAGTAAGACTTTTGGTTTTGTTTCTGGATTTGAAAGGTTTGAACGGTAGTAGAACTTGTTTTGGATTATAATGTTAGACTCTTGTTTTTCTCATAAGTTGTTTTAGATTATAATGTTAGACTCTTTTTTTTATCGGATCTTGTTTTGGGTTGCGATGTTTATGGATTGGAACATGTTAAGAATATGTGGTGTTGATATAATACATGAGCAGTGTGTAGTATAATAAGTAGTTGTGTGTTGCAGTTTACGTATTACGCAAATCCGTGTATTAGTTAATGACGAGTCTGTTTCGGTTTATAACACGTTAACTCAAATTTTAACCTATAAGTTGATAAGAAGGTAAGTGTAATATTAACGGACCAAACTATTTGTAGGTAAGGAATTCGAATATGGATGTGATCAGTTTTCGTAAGGAGCTTTATAACCCGTTAATTCGAATTGTAACACTATATGTTGTATATGTTGATAAGAAAGTAAGGGTAATATTAAGGAACCAAATTGTTTGTAGGTAATGAATTCGAATATGGATGTGTTCAATATTTAAAATATCAATATGTCTGGAAATTAATAACAAATAAAAACATAACTTATTACCACATCATAAGACAACGTAAATGTTTTCTAATGTTGAACAAGAATATCATGCACATATCAATAAATAGAGCATTCATAAATAAATAAACAACTCAGCACTCATTGTTTCTTAAATGAAAACCGGAAAAAGTTATAATGTGCTAATAAAAAACAAACCAACCAAAGTTTAAGACCCACAATGAACCTTAATGTTCCATCTCATCAACTTGGGAGGAGGTAGCAGCCGCTGAAGTGTCACCGGTTATAGCATACTTATGTTGATTACGGGCATCATGACCTGGTTGCTTACATATTCTGCACGTCCGTTGAGGGTTATCCAGTTTACTTTTACCTATTTCTTGCTCTCGTAAAGACCTGTACCGAATAGGAAGACCACAACCTTTATTCCTAACACCAATTGGAGCACGTATGTTGATCTGATCAGGTTGAGGGACGCCAATGAGTTCTTTAAACCGGTCTCTTCTACTAGGTCTAGGGGCGTCAAACGTAACCTCGTTAACTATGAATTTGTAATCATTGACGTAGTCACGAAACTTGTTAAACTTTTCCATGTCAGTAACCAGTTTATTTATAATATGATCATGAGCGATATTAATATCCCGAACAACACGATATACGTCGATAGTTTTGTCTATGTTAGGCTCATCAAAACCAACAGAACGCATCGGGCTATTAGAAATGGCCTCTTTGGTCCACCTCCGGTTAATGTACTGTCTTAGGAAAACCCTAATATCTCCAATGTGGAGAACCTTAAAAATGTGGCAACATAGTAAGCCAAATTGCTCGAACCGCTTGCAGCTGCAATACACAGTCACGTCTTCCGAGCGAATCATTACCTATGATGATTACTAAACTAGTTATATGTATAAAACAATAAATATAAGAAAAAAATGTAAGCACGTATAATATTTACCTCGTGAAAAAAAGTAGGTAGATGCTCAAAGTCTCGAATACTAAACTTTATAAAATCACCGACCTGTTCGTAGCTTCGGGAAGTGCAGTTGTGAAGTGCTGCTGAATTTCCATTTGAACATCAAAAAAGATGGTTCTTGTGTATATTTCATGAGCTTGTTTTTCAAGAGTGTAGTTACTCATTATTTTTGCACTTATGTAACGACAATCATGATCGCTCTTTTGATGTTCATGCCTTTGATGTTCCAATGCGGTTTCAAAATGTGCCAAGAACTTGACCAAAGTGAAAGTTGCGTTGCAAAATTTCACAAAAAAGTAGTTCTCGCTCTCTGATCTTGATGACGTACGCATTAGACCAGACATGTTTTCTTCATGATAGTTTGCTGGAATCCACAAATCTTTAATCTGGAAAATATCTTTCAGCCAGGCATGATCGTTTAACTGAAAATCGGTCATTATGGAATCCCACTCCTTCTCAAACAATTCGGGTGTTATAGAATCAGTCCATACAGTATTAAAAGCTGAGTCTTAAAGTCGGTAGTGTTGCATAGATTGGCACCGACCTTCAGAGAATTAGAAACAATATAATCATTATTGTTATAAATAAAAAGGGGGAAAACAATTAAAATGGAGTTTATACCTTCCCGGATAGTTTATCCATGATATGCCACATGCACAAACGGTGTCTAGAATTAGGGAAAACGTCTTCAATTGCACGCTTCATGGCGGGGTCTTGGTTAGTTAAAACCACAGGGGGTTCGTACCCAAAAGCACTCTTAATAACCATGAATAAGTTTCAGCTGTTTCATCTCCAAGTAGAGCCGCGCCATGAGTAACATTCTTATTATGGTTGTCAATTCCAGTAGATGGAACAAAAACCATGTTATACCTATAAATGAATATAAAACGAAATAAATACACACTACTTTTGTTTGTATAATTTAAAGGAAAAAATGTATAATATGGAATGAAAAGTTGTGTACTTGTTATGACAATATGTAGCATCAAATGAGACAACATCCCCGAAAACATAGAAATTTCTCTTTGCACACTCGTCAGCCCAAAATAAACCCTTCAATGTGCCTTCTTTGCTGGTAATATAGTCACATGAAAAATTAGGACAAAAGTCTTTTTTCGCCATAAGATGTTGAACAACCATCTCAGCATCGTGGTCGCCAATATACAAGTTAATCTTTCTTTTGTAGTTTTTGCAATCAGACTTTGTTGCGCCAACTTTATCAAAGCCACCATACAGGGTCCGCATAATGTTAAAAGCCTTCACCGGACCAATGTTGATATTAGCCAAATCATCTAACACCTTTTTGTGTGTAAATGTAAGCTCCCTAGAATCTCTTAGAAAATGCATATCATTTTCGTTAACAAAAGGATGATTGTGTGCCTCGCCAAAAAATTTGACCCTATATTTGCCTTTATCAGTTAAAACCAAGCGGAGTTGTGCATTACAACCGGTTCTTTAAGAAGGTCGCCTACGCTCTTTTTTCCTTTTATAATCTTGAATAAGTGTGTCAACTTCCTTAACAGTACTTGACCCTTCCTTGGTACAGACAAAATACTTGAGCCGAAGAACGTTATTAACGACCGATTGTGTGCCTTTCCTTATAGAAAACCCGCCCGCTAAAGCATATCTTTTATAGAATTGCTCTGCAGCGTCTACAGAATCAAAAAGCATACCTTCATTGGGTATCATTGATGCAGACACAATTGGCGTGTACGTCTTAGTGCTGGAATTAGGAGAGATGTGTTGAATCCCAAGCTCTTGGTAGGTTGGTGGATCTGTGAAGTAAATACAAGGAAACTAATCAACTTGAAATTAAAATAACAAGGCTGAAAATAACTTATCTAGGCAGAATACAAAACAAGCAGTAACACAATTATTTATGCAAAATACAAAAATAGCCATCAGAAATTATAATCGAAAAAACAAGCAAAACACACTAAAAAATTTATTAATGCAGAATGCAATAATAGCCATCAGACACTATAATCAAAAAAACAAGCAAAACAAACTAAAAAAATTAACATGCAAAACACAATATATACTTAAATAACATGCAAAACATAATCAAAATAACAAGCCATAAAACACTATAATCAAACTTCTGAACCAGAGTTGTCATACAATGAAGAAACAACAACAGAGTCAACAAACAAATCCTAAACAAATAATAGATACACCAGATTACAAATAACAACATTATAATTACGAAATCAAAAAACGAACCCTAAATGTGGTTAAGATATTTGTTATCACTGGAACAGTATATACGAAATCAAAAAACATCATAATTACGATCAGATGTGTTGAACCCCTAATGACGCATTACATACATCATAACATAATTGTTATAAGTTTAGAAAAAACTCAGAATAACATAACACACCATGTCACGAAGCTTATTTGAGTTTTACCTAATTGATGTTCATCCATGAAGGTCTCCATGTTGAATATTGTATTAATTAGTAAGATGATTAATTGATATGAATAAATGAGATAGTGAATAAAAAATAGAAGAATACTGGAGATTGAAAATGAGATCTTGATAATGAATATCGTGCATGATAATATCAATTGGTTATTTTTTATTAACTGGCAACTACATCTCGATTAATAAGGAGCAAATTCTGGATGTGTAATAATTTTTATTAATTATATATTTACATACCATAACAAAAATAAAGTAAGATTACAATCCTACCCTTATTATCTAATGGTGGAAAATGCTTCCTACACTTTTTAGGAAAACATTACTTTTTATTTTAACCTCTCTCTCACTCACTCTCTCTCTCTCTCTCTCTCTCTCTCTCTCTATATATATATATATATATATATATATATATATTTAGGTTCAATGGAACTACGAAACCCCCCTCACAAGCCCGTGGATCTGAAAATTGAAGGGCTGAGATGAGATTATATCTCAACCTCCAAACTACAATCTAAAGGAAAAATCATGATGGAGGGGTAAACTTGGAAGAAGAAAAAGAGGTCTCCTACTCATCAACATTATAAAATTCTCCACCATGGAACTCACCACATCTATCACCAACACCGTCACCGAATCACCATAGCACCGGAAGTTACCCGTCCAATTGCTCCATCACTTTCTTTAATTAGATATGAATGCCTCTGAATTCATAAATTCAGGGATTCGTCAAACCATAGTAAGACATTATTTTTTCTATTGAAGACATTTCATACCAAGCTCTGTTATTACATGAGGTTAGGGTTTTCTTATTAACATACTCTAATCACTTCATACTTTCCATTTCATAAAATTTGATAAATTAATATGTTAATTCAATTGAAGAACACTTTCTAGGGCTTGTAATTATATTGTTCACATACTGTGCTTTGAATGCTCAAACAGATTGTAGCAGTTAAGAACCCTAACCTGAACTATCATACTTTACAGTTAGTGATAACCAGGCCTCTATTTACAATTGATTTAGGATTATATTATGTGCTTCAATTTCATGAATTTGCAGGTAACAATGACAAACAGTACAATGACCTCTTTTGCTGGTGAGAACTCTTATAGTTATTCTAATTTACAGAAAAAAAAGGGCATGAGGGGTTATATTGTTGTTGAAACGAGTGATCTTGAGCGCATGAAAAAAATTGACTTTAAGAACATGTTAGTTACATGTGTGCCCGATGAAAAAACTCATTTTGATCTAACTTTACATATAAAAACTCCTTTAACATGATGCTACATATGCTCATTTTACATGTAAAACAAATCAGATCTATATTAATAGTAATCGGTTTTACAAAGTTACAAGTTTTGAAGATTCAACAAGCTAGGATCATAGTTGCTTCTTTATATTTCTCATGTATGAATCCTCGACCTGGAAGAAGTTTTACTATTCTAACATCATTCAATCTTTACTTTTATTGAAGTTGTATGATCATGATGATCATTTGAGATGAAATACAAACTCCATGAAATTTCATCACATATTTTAGCTTAGTCGATTAACTATTGTTAAATTTCATAATACTACTTTATAATTGTTCATAGTTTTATTGAATATTTTTCCCTTTTTTTACATAATAATAATAATGATATATTTTACTATAAAACGATTACAATAAAGTGGCAGGCAAACGGGCAACAAGCTGCGCCACAACCTCCCTTTTGAATAGCAAAACCAATCCCGCTAAAAACGAAGCTTTGGGACCTAGAAGCTGAAGAGGTTCCATGTACGACACGCTGAACCCTACTCAAAAATTTCACAGCCTCTGGGGCCAGAATACCAAATGTATTAAAGGCAAATGGTAGAAAGACATGTTGATTAACTGGAATAGGAATCATAATTGGATTTAGAATCGTCTTTACATGTAAAAGCTTGTTTTTTAGTTTCCTTGTAGAATAATTTAATTAAAAGTTTGTTTTCGATTCTTAGTATTGAGTTTTAACCTAATAAAAGCAACATGATTGCTATGCTTCAATTAGCTTTTTGGCTATAAAAATACGGTTGTTATGTATTAAACTCATTTTGGCTATGAGTTTTATTGTAATTAATTACATATAGTTTTTTGTATTTTCAGTCTAATTTCACAAGGCAACAATTGGCTTCAATTTTTCCTATATTAGAGTACTTAACCAATGGAATGGAGAAGGTATCACAAAGAACTTAATATAACAAGTCACCTAGAATTCTTGTGCGTTTACCGTGCAAAGAATTAGCAAACCAGGCACATGTTTATGCAGTTTTACATGTTAAAAAACTAGTTTTTACATTTAAAATATTCAGGTTTGGATCTGATACGAATGTTATCCTCAATGTTAAATCATTTTTATGTATCAGGTAGAAACAGTGGATAACAAGGCCTTCGTAACAAAAGACTATCTAGAACCAGTAAACTACTCGCAAACATTCGATGCTATTACTACCAAACTTCGAGCATATTTTAATTTTATTAAATAAAATAGTTGAAAAATGTAAGTAGCTGATTTGTAGATTTGTTTTTTAACGCTCTTTTGTAGATCTAAAATTTTTATATGTTATATAATATAAACATGTTGATGTCGTATTCGATATAGACATGATTGATTTTTCATGTGAAAAGAGTTAATGAAAGGAATCAATGAATTTGGTAATTTAAAGTTGTATTTTGTTTTAATTATGAAATAGATATACATTGTCACACATTAACTTGTAGCTATTTTAATTTAAAGTTGCAATGACCCACGGCGCACGTACATTAAATTTAGTTTTCATTATTGTAATACTAGGGTATAGCCTGTGTTACACACGTATGGAAAAACATGTCAACAAACATAATAAATTTAAACAACAAACTCAAGCAACACAAAACTTCTTTAAACTTTCGGACCAAAAAGTTAACCATTTATATTGTCTGGATATTAAAAGTTAAAAGTTACAATAAGTTATTACATCGAACAACCAAAAAACATCAATAAAAGATAAACATGTTCTTTCATATTAAAACACCGTCAACTTCTTCAAACATTCTATCAAAAAAAATATTAATAAAGTTGTTTTTATTAAATTGTTGTTTTTATTAAAACAAAATAACATACAACAACAAACAAAGTAAAATGATAACATAAAACATCTTTCTAACTTAAACCATTAAACAAAAAAGATATATCAACAAAAACATTTCTTGGCCGTCATTTTATACCTAACAAATTTGATACTCTTTTAAAGCAACCCGTTTTAAAATATTTACAAAATAGTTACAAAATAAAAAAAATTGGAATTGGTCAACTTCAAAAAATTATGAAAGTTTTTTTGATTTTTGACCAATCTTGCAACAAACTTTTAAATCACTGACATTAATATTTTGTTATACTTTCAAAACATAAAAACGTTTTACAGTAGATGAATTTTCAAATAACTTTGGAAAGATTAAAAAAATTTATGTTGACTTTGGAAATATTAACTTTATCATAAAACCAATTTCTAAATAAGTGTGTGTATATATATATGTGTGTGTGTGTGTGCGTGTGTGTGCGTAAAGGAAAATCAAACCCGAGCTGACCCATTAAAAATATGTATTTAACTCTAAAAAATTTTGAAATATAATTTGTTATTATGGAAATGTCAAATCCGTTTTAAAATAATTTATTGACTGCTTAACAAAAATAGTTTTAAAAACAATCAAGAATTTAATTTGTTCTTATTTGAAATTCAAAATTTTGACCACAAATTAAAACATAGTAGGATTAGATAATATTAATTTTGTTAAACTATTATGTATAGAAACTTTCTAAACATAAGTTTGAATATAATAAACCGGTTTATTGTAAATAATTATCTCCAGAAATAACATATTGATTATATAAAAAATACTATTATTAGAATAATTATACATTGAATATTATAAATTATAAAAATAAATTATATTCAAATAATCATGTCCAAAAATAACCGATTGATTATAAAAAAAAAGTATTATTAGAATGTATTATATTCTAATATTTAATATATCCATGTTTAAGGTTTTTCGAAAATCAGTTAATATTTAATAATAATACATTGAGTAATTTATGAATCAAATAATAACAATAATAAAAACATAAATTATTTCATTAATCAATGTTTTTTAGTCAAAGTTTTGAATATAATTTGAATTTCAAATTATAGTAAACAGGTCAACTAATAACGGATTAAGTTAATGTACATTTATATTTTTAGAAAATTCTATAATAAATTATATTTGGAAGATCAATATTATACTTTAATATGTATTTTAAAGATGAACATTATAATATAGTAAATTTAGTAAATTTATAATTTAGTAAATATTAATAAAAATTAGTAAATTTATAATTAAATTTCTGGAATATTAAATATCAATATTATATATGCAACAAATAATTTACAAACAAATTTATTAAACATTCAAAACAATTGTATTATTAATTCGAAGTTTCTGACTTTTGATAAATCTGAATCAAAATTGGCCGGAAAAAAATCAAAAATTGGACGGAAATTATGTTTGTTAATATTTAGTAAAAAAACAATAACAAATTGGACGGAAAAAAATCAGAAATTGGACGGAAATTCACTTCTTAATATTTAGTAAACAAAACAATAAGAAATTGGATGGAAAATTTAAGAATTGGACAAAGAAAACAATTAAAAATTGGACGGAAAAAAAATTAAGAAATTAGACGGAAATTCACTTCTTAATATTCACTAAACAAAACAATAACAAATTGGCCGGAAAATCTCAGAAAACATAAAATATGCTTATAACAAAGTGGTCGGAATATATTCATCGGATATTATAATTAATAACTAACTCTACGTGCAAGAATGGATTGTTAATTACCTTTAATATATTCATCGGAGAATCGATCTGTTATAATCATCATTAACTGACCAAAAAAAACCTTATAACATCTCCTCTGAGGAACGATCAATTGAACGGAATCGAATCGATTGGGGACATCAATAACCTTGGAAGTGAAGAAAATCATAGTTGAACGGAATCAAATTGTTGGTAAATACTGTAGACGTTCGATGTTGGATATGAGCGATGGAATTAGGGTTCGTATCTTCGTGAGGAGGTTATAGAGAAAAATGAGTGGTGAAATTGGTTGTGGATTATGAAAAATGGACCGGGTATAGTTTTCTGTGGACAAAGCGGGTTATTACGGGTCATAGGTTATAAAAATTGGAAAATGGGTCCGTGTCCTCCACATATTTAATATTGATTTATTTTAATGGCTAGAAATAATAAAATAGGAAATATTACACATGGCATCTAGGTAGCATCCTATGTGGAGGGCCTAGAATAATGTCATATGTACAATTGTATTACTTTAATAGTATTTAAAGATGTTAGTAAATTAGTTTTGCTTACCATTTATTTGAGATTTAATTGTCAAAAATGGTATGCGTAATTTTTTATTGATTTTATCGGTAAATCATGTGAAAAACTCGTTTTTACATGTCAAATTTTTAATGAAACTTATTTTACATCTAAAGTTTAAATGAAAACCGTTATTTTACATGTAATATGTTAATGAAATCTGTATATTACACGTAAAACTTTAACTAAAAATGTTAACTTACTCCTAAGTTTTATCTAAAGTTATTATTTTACATGTAAAAAATCATAAAAACTTATGTATTACACGTAAATTTTTGACGAAAATTGTTATTTTACATGTAAAATTATAATTAAAATGTTGTTTTACATGTAGAAACTTAAAGAAAACTAATATAATTGTCCGCGTATTACTGCGGGTCCATGCAAGTTATCTCTTTGTATTGATTTCTAGTGTTTGGTGTGGTGGGTAATGGTTTGTCGGTGCGAATGCGATTTCTCATGTGCATTTGGTTTGTTGGGTCTTTTTTTTGGGGGGGGGGGTGGGGTTGCGCACTAAAATATTAACGGGTGCAAATATATTGGATACATCGTGTTTTGTGAAATATTTGTTATTATTCTTGCTTGTCAGTTTGTAAGGAACCATATAAAAACTTTTGTTTCCGCAAGTTAAGTACCGGTTACTCTGGAACATTATCGATCCAATATTTATGCATATGCCAGTATGCATGTGCATAACTAACTCATTATGCCCACCCATATACATTTTTTACCATTCGTTAACCGACAACTTACTCTCTTTAATTCGAGTATCTCTTTCATCTTCTAGATAAATTTCAACACTAAGTACTCACCAATTAACACACATTCAATCCTTTATATTGATTAGAATTCACAAAACCCACCATCAACAATGATTTTTTTCTGCTTAAATTAAGGAGCTTGATTTCAAAATAAAAAGAATAATGATATCAAACATTACAAGTACTCAAAGTGTTAAGTGTCAACTTTACAACTTTTGTAAGGTTGGTAAGCAAAGTAGTAAAAACATCATAAAAAATATCATACGCAATCTTCATGAAGATGTTAGTGGACTCGAAGGGAAGTTCACATAATTTTTACGGGGTCCGAGGTCCTTTTTAACAACTTGAACAAACGTTTGTCCCTGTCAATACCAAAAATTGAATATTATCGGTCAATTATTCTTGTTCGAAATTATAGACTATGATATTAAACATAGTTTGTTATTGCATGTCAGTTAAAGGACCTTTTTGCCAATAAGTTGGCATTTATGGTGTAACTTTGCGTACACATGCATACCATACCAAAAACAAAAAACTTTACCTCATAAGCAGATCAAGACTTGCCTTCACGGGCTTAAAGACAATTTTTTAAAATGATTGTAAAGGTTAAAAGTATAATGAATAATATCCAAAGTTTCTTTGTTTTTTAAATATCCAAATGGACATGCTATAAATTCTAAAACCACAATGGAAACCTTTACGTTTCATAAAAGCCCACATGTTGCGGTGGGGAACAAGGTTCAGGAGGTAGGGAGTTTGGTTTGTTATGGTACCCACATTTGGTATAGCAAAATTTGTACTTGGTATAATTTACAATAATAAAAAGAATAAAAAATCTGTCGGATGTAATGTGCACGCTCATTGAACTTAAATTATAAGCCATATCCATCAAAGTAGCTTTAAGTTACTATACTGATCAATCTTCAATTTAATCAATAAATAGAATATATTAGAAAATCCTCATGTATTTTAATGTTTTAAAAAAAATCAAAGTTGATTTCCCTTTTTATTTGAGTGTTTTAGAATAAAACTTATATTCATTCATTTAACTAATTTACCATGTATTTTTTATAAAATTTTGAAATAATTAAATATGTAATATGTTAACCCGTTAAGAGATTAACCCTATTTACCTGAATTTCCTGTATAGCCGTTGTGGCAATTGACCCCAACCTATCAAGTTCTGCTCAAAATATTTTGTTTCAAGACTAAATTACCAACTTTTAACATAATATTAGGATGATTATATTCAAACACCAGCACCTCTGGTGTATAAATAAGTTTATACGGCTCGTATAAGGTACAACCCTAAGTTATTGACATAGGTACGGAGGTGACAGTGTGGCAGCTTTTTGCAGTCTATACGAGCCATATAGTTTTCTAGCTCGTATAGGCCACTTACCTCGTCTGACCTATACGAGCCGTATAGGGTCTATACGCCTCATATATACAGCACGTAAGCATGTATTTTGACCCGAGATTATAACTATTTTATGGTCTATACGACCCATAGAGATGGATCACATGACCACATCTAAAAAGTCGTTAGCCCAAAATGTTCATGTTGTTCATAGGTTGTTTGATTAGTACAAAGCAAAATATTTACTTTCAAATTACGTGTTTCTTTTTTATTACCAACTCGGATGCTATTTTTAATATCTGTAATTTTAAAGTAATCTTAAAGTTATACAAAAAAATACCTACACGAGTCAAATAGATTCTATACAAGTCGTATAGCCCTATACGGCTCGTATAGGGGCTATACGGTACAAGGGAATAAAATCTGACACTCCTAACCGAAAATGACTTGACTCAGCACCTATACGACTCACAGGGCCGGCCCGTATGCATAGTGACCCAAAGCTAGGGCTTTGGGCCCCCAAAACTTTTTAAGGCCCATTTATTTTTAAAAGTTATTTATTATATATAAGTTGTAATTCGGTGCTTTAATAACGTCCGTTTTTGTGTGGTGGTTAAAGGCTGGGCATTTAATTTCGTAGCCCTAGGATCGAATCCCTTTCCCATCATTTTTTGTTTTTTTTCTTTTATCTCCTTCTTAGGTGGGAAGGATATAATTCAGCAGGCCCAAAGTTCCAAATAAAATTTTAGTATTTTTAAGTGTTACAGCTATATTTATTTTCTTCAAATGCATTAAATTCTTTTTATTACTTCAAGTACTTGTTTATCTTAAAACAAAAGTTTAATTCAATAACATAAGTGCATACATATGTTCCTATTTGTAGCTAGAATTGTTTTCTTGTTTAGAAAAATTACACTATATATATTAGTTAAGATGTTCATTTTTTTTAGTATTAGAATGATACAAATACATTATAATTGCTAATGCCCATGATGAAAGTGTCTAATGTGCAGTGTTGTTTATCAATTATTTTTTATATCTCCAAAGAAGTTACTTTCATGTTGCATTTCAATAACTTTCATTGGTTTCTTTTTAAAAAACAAATCTAATATTTTCATATACTAGCTTATTTTATAAGATAAAAGTTGGGATTGTTGCACTTGTGTAGGGAGTTGAGCTGAGTTGGTAACTACTTGATCTTTCTTAATCAAAAGAAACTATTACACGTGACGTTTTTATGACCCATTACATTGTCCGTCTAGTCTAGCTATACATTTGTTTTCTTTTTCATGATAAGGCCCCCAATTTTTTAGTTTGCTTTAGGCCCCCAAAAATCTTGGGCCGGCCCTGACGACTCATATAGACTCTATACTAGTCGTATAGACTCTCCTAGTGTTTGAATAACCTTCCCAATGTGTGTATAACCCTAGCCTAATATTAATGTTTCAATCTATACAGGTTTTTTGGCTATCCAAAAATTAACCTTTTAGATAAACAATTGTGGAAATAGATAGGTTGACAATATTGCAATTTGTTGCAATTATTTGAATTTTTATCTGTAAACTAAAATATGATGAAACAAGATACAGTTGAAGAAACTTAGCTATCAAATTCACCCTCACAAGTCACAATATCAAGTTTGTACGATAATTCAAGAAGAAGCATCCCTCAATGCCCAGTTAGAAGATTTATAAAGCATAAAACATCGAGTGTAATGAATTCTGATAAACCTGGTTAATTTATAATTGCTTTCCATACTCCGATAACAATGTTATAACAAATCTATCATTGATCAGAGTGTCATCCCTCAACGGCTTTCAACTTCTTCAACAATCACCAATGATACAAACCCTATCATGCAATCACATATAATCTCAACATAGTTCCTATTGTCATCAGTAATTATGAATTCTATGATCTTTTTCTACCTAAACATAAATCCAATGTAACTAACTCAGTCAACGTTACAATTGAAATAAGAGGATGGTGAAGAAACACGGATCTACTCCCTACTAATGGGTCCTAGATCCAATGAGTCCACAGGGTAGGATACGGTTAACTGCCGATACGATATGAACACAATTCCCAAAGTCCAGTGACGAGAACCTGCAAAACAAACACCGTGAGCTCATTAGGGGAAGGACAAGAGGGGGGGGGGGGGGGGGGGAGGGGGTCTTCCCATAACCACCCTCCGGCGTGAGAATAAGTACAGTTCTGATGAGAGTAAAGTACTTAAGTAAATTGAGAGAGTACAGTGGGAGTGAATGAATACCTCATGATGATTGAGAGGGTATTTATAGCCGAAGGGTCTAGGGAAGTGATTGGGCCAGCTGTCCCTTTAGAAGATGCTCTCATAACCGTCTGGACACGTGCCCTCACATGATAGGTTTTGGCTATACATTGCATGTGCATGTATAACAACCTGGGCACGTGTATCTTTATTATTGGTTAATGGAGCAATATTGGCCATGTGCACGGTTATAACAACCTTGCCAGGTGTCATTGGCCGATTGGCCTAAGGATCACGTAATGCTCAAGAAAGCATCTTGGCAAATCTTCTGGAAGGTAATTGGTTATTGAAAGCTGTCCCGGGACATTACCTCGTGGTCATTTACGCAGAAGAGTATTCCTTCTTGCGGATGACTTTTGAGGGTGTCAGGATGCTTCCGCACGTGTCATGAGGGTGTTTCTTCCTCAGATGATCTAAGCGGATGGTTCATATGTCCCGCGGGTGACTTGTGACATGCTTTTGGTTGACCCGCGGGTGTTACTTAAGGGAATTTGGGTCTTTTTAGTACCCTACCTCTATAAGTTCCCCCAGTCCAGTGTTTCTTCCGTGTGAAGTATTTTATGTGGGTGAAATTCTGGACTTAATGTGGATTTGGGGATTTTTGACTTTGCAAGTTGGTGAGAAATATCTTTTGTTGCTGTGGATAATCATGAAAAAAGGACAAGTTGACCACTCGCAGGCGCGTGTGCAGGTGATAGGACGCTATGACGGCTGTCATTGTACCCGACTGTACAACTTTTTCCCTTTTTCGAATTTCCCGCGTGACGTGGCGATCTGTTACAGGACAGTTTTTTTCTCTCCCCACTGTTCGCATCCCATCGCATTAATTGCGGTGAGTATAATTAGAGGGAGTTAACTTCTTTTTGAAGTTTTATCGCCTTTGAATTCTGAATACGAACTTGCTTTCCTTTTCTGAACCCTTTGATCTTTCTTTGATTCCTTTGAACTAATCCAAATATTTTCACCGAGTGTTTGCAATGGCGACTGCTCAATCTGAGATTGATGAGATAGAAGTCCACTGGGACCAAGAGGAGTATCAAAAGCTTATTACGACTTATGGTATTCCACCAGAATGGGGACCGGAATTCCCTTCTGCCGGCTCTATAGCCAGCTTTCCACCTCCTGGGAAGATGGCTCTGTACGCCGACTATTTTGACCACGAGAACTTTCGCCTTCCAATCACAAAGTTCTTTTTGCGGTTGGTTAAGGCGTTTGGGATTCACTTATCCCAACTTCACCCACGTGCTGTCATGCGAATTCGTCACTTCGAGTTCGTGTGTATGGCGCATGATCTAGTACCCCGGCTGGATCGATTCGCTGTATTTTACAAGATGGCTAACCGAAATGGGTGGTTTACGTGCCATAGCTTGCCTTATAGGATTATCGGCAATGTTACTGAAGACATTTCCAAGGAGTGGAAGAAAAAGTTCTTCTGGATTTCTGAGGACATGGTGCCCGAGACCATGGTCCGTTGTGCTCCCAATGACACTCTTACTGATGTTACCCCGGCCTCTCATGAGAAGCGTGATTGGTTTCGTCTGTTAACTGCTTCGCCATCTCCAATGCGGGCGCTTCCGGAAGAGGCCCTTGTATGGGCGGGTATGAGCCGCCTGTGGCCTTCTCCTTTCATGGAGCCTGTTTTTATTGAGCTAGACGGTTGTGAGTTTTACTATTTTATTCCTCTTTCTTTCTGTTCCTGAGTTTATATTGTTGACGTTTTTTGTTTGTTTTCAGCTTTTGGATCGATGCTGAACGCCTTAGACGATGGCAAAGGATGCGTGGGCAGGAATATCCTTGATGTGAAGGATACGCCTATCCTTGAAAGAACTGCCAAATATTTCCTGTTCCCGGTCAAAGTACGCGCTGAGCTGATTGCTCAGAGGCCATCTTCGAATCAGGTGCGTATATCCTGAACCCTCAGCCTCTTAACGCGCTGACCTCTGACGGGACAATCGTCATTCTAAGTGACGATTCCGCCCTCATTGAGGAGGAAAGCTCTGATGATTCTTCTGAGGTTTCATCTGTCTCTCATTTGCTGGCAGAACTTTACCAGAAGAGATCCTTCCGAGTATCTCAGGTAAGTGACGCAGGTACCAGTGCTGCGGATGCCGGGAAAGAGCCGAAAACGAAGAAACTTCGGACCCATCGTCCGAGGAAACCACTACTGCCCAACCTTGTGGAGCGTCTAGGGACGGTATCTGGTGAGTTTATATTTGTTAATTTTTACTATTCTTTGAAAATTTCCTCTGACTATAATTTTCTTATGCAGATCCGTCCATTGTTGAGCGTCCTGCTGTTGGAAAACTGTCGACTCCGACGCCAACTATTGAGAAAAGACTATCGCCTCCGCCGGAGAAGGAGGCAGATAGACCTGTTACCCCTCCTACTGAAACAACTGTGGAGGGGTCCAACGTTCAGCCGGCGACTACCGGGTCCCTGGATTACCTTTTTCAGGGTGGGGATGCCACCGGTTTTCCTCATGATAACCCTGAAGTTACTGCCGAAGGCTTCAGAGTTAATGAGTCTCCGACGCGACCTCCTCCTCAATATTATTCTGCTTCTTCTCCTTTACAATGGGCGAGGGAGATGACCTTTTATTTGGAGCTGCTGCCCATGAAGCTGGGGGAGGTTCTTCGCATGGTACTCAACAACAATCTTCCTCCACCCCTGTCCGTCTCGGAGCTTCCAGTTCCCAATATTTCGGGAACGTACAGTTGGGGGGAGATTATGACTTGTTTGTCCTGTCTTGGGATATTGTCAATGGGTCGCGGGTTTCAGATCCCAAGACCTGCATGAACTTTGTTGAGCATTTTATGCCGCCTACTGAAGTGGCATACCAACGGACCCGCTCCCGTCAAGAACTTCATACTGACCTATCTATTTCCTTGACTAACAGCTTAGCCTGTAGTCAGGAAATCTTACGGGAGTGGCGAACAATGGGCAGAAAGCTCGGTGTGGCTTCCGAGGCTATGAAAGTTGCGGAGAGGGAAGCCGAGGAGCACCGTAAAGCAGCAGGTGCAGCTAGGTGGAAACAGACTGATGCCGAAGCTGCACTCAAGAAGGAAAAAGAGCGAAATGCTGATGCTGCTAAGCGGTGGAAAGAGGCCTACGAGAAGCAGAACATTGTTCTGGAGGCCGCTCGAGCTGAGACTCAAAAGAAGAAGGACGAGTTGGCGAAGGCACAGGACGAGGTGTCTCATCAGAACGCCCGGATCCAAGAGCTCGAGGAGGCTTTAAGGTTACAAGGGGATCAAGCTGAATTGAAAGATAAGACTATTGTTGAAATGTAGTCTGCGTATGACTCCCTTTTGCAATCTCATACTGAAGCAGGCAACCGCGCCTCCGTCGAGTTGCAAGAACTTCGTGGTAGGGCGGAGCGTGCTGAGCAGGAAAGGTAATACTTCCTCAATCGTGGCCTTGACTCTGTAAGTTTTTCTCGTATACTCTTTATTTTTTTGTGTTGTTAATCCCGTGATGTTGACGAAAGCTCGTTCACAGGTCATCCGTCATATCAAGAGGAGTACGGAGCTTACCGATTGCTTCGTGAATTTGACGACTGCTTCGGAAGGTGTTTGCCGGGTGAAGGTCTTCAATGAAGGATTGGCGTTTGCCCAATCCGGACAACCTATTGAGAGCCACCCGCTTCATGGCCTTGACGCGAAGCAGGAGTTAGACATGCGGGTCCAAGAGTATGACGACCTTGTCTTTCCGCTGCAGAATATGCTTCCGGGGTTTGCATTGTCCGAGGATGGCGTGAAGCAATTGCAGGTCTTTATTGATGATGAGTCTGTTGATGATGAGTCTGATGATGACAAGTCTGAGGAAGCTTCCCACAATGCTCCGGAGGGTACTTCGGCTCCTAATCCGTAGGTAGATGTAGGAGTTAACTCTGTAATATTTTTGTAATCACCATTTTGAACATTAATGAAAAGAACTTTATGTGTTGATAATATCTTTGCGAAATGTCTTTTCTTTTGAATTTTGAACTTGTGTAAATTAGATAGTATCAGTGACATGGCGGAGAGATAATTTTTAAGCAGTGGCTGACAAGACGTGTAAAACGCTTATTTGACAGCCTGTAAATGCTTTTTCGAATCTCCCGCCTGACGTGTCAGTCATCCTGTGGTCCACTTTTTCTCTTTCTTCTGTCAATCAGACGGTCGCATTAATTGCGATGATAATAAATAGGCCTTGATGTCTTCCATCCATTATTATCGCTTACATATTTTCTCCTTTGCTTATATCAGAGAACTTTTGCTTTCTTGCTTTCGTTTTTATATTTTACACAGAATGGCTGCCCAGAAGAAAAATCCCCCCGCTATTAGTGAAGTCGGGTGTGACATTAAAGAAAAAGACTTCGAGGACGTCAGAAACGTGTACGGCTGCCCTCCGGCATGGGAAGCCGAATGTCCTGCGAAAGGGGCCATTGCGACGGCGCCGCCGTCGAAGAAGATGGCCGTATACCTAGACCACTTTACTACGGGTAACTTCCGGTTACCCGTGACGAAGTTTGTTCGGTCTGTACTAGAAAAGTATGGGCTCCACTTATCCCAAATTCACCCCTTCGGGATGCTGAGAATTCGGCACTTAGAATTCTGTTGCCAATCCCACGATTATGAACTATCTGTTAAAATGTTTTCCATTTTCTACAAGATGACATATCGTGACGGGTGGTACGGTTTTGCTAGCACCGGAAAAGGTCTGATCGGTTTCGAATGGATCCGGAGTATTCACGGGTGGAAATCCAAGTTCTTTTGGATTCGGGAAGATGTCATCCCTTTTGCTATGTCTCGACGGAAGCCGGAAGACGTGGCTCCCGAAATTCCTGTCATTGAATATGAGGGCCATAAGTGGTTTAGTACCTTGACCAAGACAACGACACCCATGCGTCCCATTCACAAGGGGCAATGGTACATGCCAGGATGAGTAGTTTATGGCTGTTTCCTACCTTGGAGCCTTACTATGGAAATTCTGATGGGAGTAAGTGTTTACTTTTAATATTCTGGGTTTCTGGTTTACTTTCTTTAACGTTCTTCGACTGCAGGTGAAGGTACGATCCTTTCCACTCTTGTGGATAAGATGGGAGGCAAGATGGTTCGCCGTCCTATTACTCAGCATGACATGCCGTTTTTGGAACGCACGCAGAGTAACTTTGTTTTTTCCACTACTCTCACTCCGGAGCCTCTTGTCTCCGAACTGCTGTTCGCACAAGGTGAGGAGTTTGTCACCAAGTGTGAAGGTATTTCCCAACCTCGACCTATAACCGCCGCTACTTTGAGCGGGGTGATAGTACTCCTCTCGTCTAGCGAAGAGTCATCACTCTGCGAGGAAGGGTTATCAATTGGTGCCGCTAACCCTTCGCCTCGACTGTAGGTTTGACTCGCAAGCAGGATTCAAAAACCACCGCCGACCCGACGACATGCGAGGAAGGTGGTACTCAATCCGTTGAGGGCGAACCTCAAGTTACAGAGGCGGGTGCTTCAAAGGCGGCTGGAAAGCGGAAAGCACAGGTTTCCGATGCCGCGCCCAAGAAGAAGAAAAAGAAGAAGGATAAGGTTGAAATACCGGACCTGGGGGCTTTTCTTCGAGAGCTTTCTCCCCAAGACGTTTCTAAAGGTAAGATTTGAACCTTTACGATTATACTTCAATTTGTCACTCCTTGGTGATTTAAGGAGTTTTTTATTTCAGGTTTGAAGGACTCACGTCGTCCGACTCCTCCAACCTCACCGTTAGACACTGTTCCAGATCCGATCGATTTGTTGGATAATTCTCCTAACAAGGAGAAAGAGGTTGGTGAATCCGATCGTCTCCCCACGTCCCCACCTCATCAAGAGCATTTCTTCCGGAATCAAGGTGGGGTTAGTGTTTTTCGCTATGGGAGGCAGGCTTCCTCATCTCAAGTGGAGGAGGATACTGCTCCATATAGACCTCGCTGGTCGTTGCGCCGGAATTCCGTTTTAAACGATGCGGACCTTTGCTAGCAATATCTCCACGAAAGTCTCCCTCCTGCAGAGAGGGAGCGACAACGTCGTCGCATCCGCCAGGAACTTCTAGAGTCCAACTCTTATCACATGGCGAACACTGTTTCCACCAATCAGGAGATACTTCATGATTGGTTGGCCATGAACAACGAGCTAGAAGAAACTGAGCACAAGCTGTTAGACGCTAAGAAAGAAGCTCTTAAAGCGTTAACAGATGCCCGGGATAGCCATCAGACTATGGAGGTGGCGAAAGCTGAACAACTTGCTGCTGAGGAAGCTAAGGCTGCTCTCCAAAAACAGCTGGATGACCAAGCTGAGCTGATAAAGACCCTTCAAGCTGACTCAGCGGCCAAGGACAAGCGCTTGTCCGACCTTAATGCTAAGAGTCGAGACCAAGCTTTGGAGTGTGCTGGACATAAGATGGATCTTATCCGGGCTCAGGCGGATAAGAAATGGCTTCTGTCAACAGCGATTCCCAAGGTACAAAGTCTTTTATTAACATAATTAGTTCGGGTGTGTATGTACTCACACATGTTTGTTTGACTTAACAGGTTATAACTGACATCCGGAACAGCAACGATCTTGGGAATTGCGTTGCGGTGCTCCTCCGTGCTTCCGAGCAGGCAGGCAGTCAGACGGGCTTTGAAGAGGGATATAAGTTTTGTTCTGAAGGCCGGGTTCCGGAGGAATACGTCTTGTCTGGCAAGAACACTACTTCTATCCTTCTTGAAAAAACCAAGGATTTCGATATTCCGAAGTTTTCTCTTTCCGGTCACATATCAGAGCTCGCAGATAAAGAGGATGCCATAGAAAAAATAAAGGAGCTATTGGACCTTGATGAGGAGGAAGAAGAGGAGGTTGATAATTCCGCGGAAGATGAGGATGTCACCCCGTAAATACATATGTCTTTCTTGTAAATATTTCTTTTGTTTGTAATCTCATTTGACCATTAATAAGAAGTCTTGTTTTCTTCCGGTACACCTTGTCTTATGTATCATAATATAAGTGTCTGTCCGGAACTTCGTTTTTTTCAATAAAAGATTACAATTTATCAAAATAACATGGAATTAACTGGACATTCTCTTTCTTATAATAAAAGAAATTACATAACTTGCCAGTCTATGTGGGCGCGCAGGCCGAAAATAAAAAAGCAAATGAAACTGCTACATATAGCATTTCTTTAACTGCGCTGTGTTCCATGTTCGAGGGATTTTGGTCCCATCCAACTTCTCCAACTTGTAGGCACCTTTGGGTAACACTTGTTTGATTTTATAAGGTCCTTCCCAAGTTGGGGCTAACTTGCCCGGAGGCTCCTGGCCGGAAGCCTCGTTATTGCGGAAGACAAAGTCTCCCGCATAGAACTTGCATTTTTGGACTCGCGAGTTGTAATATTTCTCAAGCTGTCTCTTATAATTGTGCTCGCGAATCAATGCTAGTTCTCTTCTTTCTTCCAAAAGGTCTAGATTCATCCTGAGATTCGTGATCGTTGTCATCAATCAACAGAACCCTCGCGAATGGAATCCCGATCCTTGCGGGGATCATGGCTTCGGTGCCATAGGTTAGGTTAAAGGGTGTCTCCAAATTACTAGAGTTCTTTTGAGTGCGGAAGGCCCAGAATACATGGGGTAGTTCATCCGCCCAACTCGTTCGTTTCGTCCCTAGCCTTGCCTTGATCCCTTCTTTCATAGTTTGGTTGGTCCTTTTGACCTGACCATTTGCTTGCAGATGAGCTACGGATGTAAAGGTT
Source organism: Bidens hawaiensis (assembly GCF_021521415.1). NCBI lineage: Eukaryota > Viridiplantae > Streptophyta > Magnoliopsida > Asterales > Asteraceae > Bidens > Bidens hawaiensis. The sequence continues at coordinate 1,243,988 of NW_027491152.1, read as the reverse complement.
TGAATGACTTGAAGTTCTTTCAACCATGCTTGCAATCCGCTATCAGCAAATTGGGTCCCATTGTCACTTATCAATTCCTGCGGGAGACCAAACCGGAAAACGATGAATTCCCAAAGGAATTTTTTCACGCTTGAGGCTGTGATTGATGCAACCGGTTTAGCTTCTACCCATTTGGTGAAGTGATCAATGGCTACTATCAGGAATTTGACTCCTCTCGGGGCTTCTGGGAAAGGTCCCATAATATCAATAGCCCATTTTTGGAACGGCCAGGCAGATGTAACTGGAATCAGTTCATTCTTTGTACGCAGGGTGTTGGGGGGATGATGCTGGCATGAATCACACTTTCTGATTTCTTGTACGGCATCTAGGTGCATGCTGGGCTAATAATACCCTGCGTTCATAATCTTTGCAACTGTCATTCTTGGTCCCGCGTGTAACCCACAAATGCCTTCGTGAATTTCTCTGATCAAATAATTTGCATCTTATGCGTCTACACAACGTAATAACGGACCAAGAAATGATCTTCGGTATAAGATACCGTCAGTCAACTGGTAATTCAGAGCTTTGTGCTTAATCTTTCGAGCCTTAGCCTTTCCTGCTGGAAGTGCTCCGGAAGATAAGTACGCTTTGATGGGCGTCATCCATGATTCAACGCCGGTTTGAATTACCAGGACTTGATTTTGTGTGACGGATGGATGGTCTAGAACTTCCACACGAATATCTTTGGCAAAATGTTCAAAGTTCGTTGAAGCTAGCTTGCTAAGAGCGTCCACCGATTTGTTCTCACTTCTCTTAATGTGAACAATATTGAAAGAGGAAAATTGGCGAATCAAGACCCTTGCTTGTGACAAATAAGAAGCCATGACATCATTTTTGGCTTCATATGTTCCGTTTATTTATCCCGCGATTAGCATAGAACCCACCCGTGCTTCCAAATGTTTCACCCCAAGCTTTTTCGCTATCCGCAGACCAGCTAGGAAGGCTTCATATTCCGCCTCATTGTTTGCACTTTTGAAGTCCAATTTGATGGCATATGTGAATTCATGCCCCTCATGATAGACTAGCCTTAAGCCTGCACCTGACCCTTCGCTGCTTGAAGCTCCATCCGTGAACAATGACCAGACTTGTCCTTGTTCCGGAGGTGCTTGGGGTTGTTGTTAGATCAAACATTCTTGTTCTTTGTGCCTCGGGACTTCTGTGACGAAGTCCGCCAACACTTGCCCCTTGATTGCTGGTCTTGGCTTATACTCGATCGAGTATTCACCCAATTCGATGGCCCATTTTGTCAGTCGACCGGACAATTTAGGCTTACTCAACACGTTCTTGAGTTTGTATCCAGTTAATACATTGATGGAGTGACCCTGAAATTATCTGCGGAGCCGTCTGGCGGCATAAACCAGTGCCAACACCAACTTTTCCAACATTGAATATCTTGTTTCAGGGTCCAATAGTGTTCTACTGACGTAGTAGATTGGAGTTTGAATATTTTTCCTATCTGTCAATAAAACAGCCCCCACGGCAATGTCAGACGCCGACAAATACAATGTTAATGGTTCACCTGCGTGAGGAGCAGTTAACGTGGGTAGTTCCATTAAACACTTCTTGACTTCCTGGAATGCTTGTTCGGCTTCTGGAATCCATCTGAATTGTGCCTTTTTGAGGCAGTTCCTTAGTGTTGAGATGAACGGGTAAGATTTGGCAGCGTGGTTTGCCAGAAACCTGTTTAATGCTACTAATCTGCCGTTAAGTGTTTGAACTTGCTTGAGGGATGCGGGAGATGGCATACGGGCTATTGCTTGAACCTTGTCCGAGTTAGCCTTGAAACCCGTGCCCGTAACGATTACCCCGAGGAACTTTCCTTCCTCCATCCCGAAGGAACATTTTGCTGGATTTAGCTTCATATTGATACTTCTCAAAGTTTCAAAAGTTTCCTCTATGTCCCTCAACATTTGGTCTTCTTTGATGCTTTTTATCACTAAATCATCCATATAAACTTCGAGATTTTGACTTATCTGACCCTTGAAGGCCTGATTCATCAATCGTTGGTATGTGATGCCCGCATTCTTTAACCCGAAAGGCATCATTCTGTAACACAATGTTCCTTGGTCAGTGCGGAACGCTGTCTTGTCCTCATCACCAGCTGCCATATGAATCTGGTGATACCCTTTGTAAGCATCTAGGAAGCACTTGAATTTGAAAGGGGCCATAGCATCCACCTTTAAGTCGATCTCCGGAAGTGGGTAACAATCTTTTGGACATGTTTTGTTTAGATCTTTATAATCTATAGACATTCTCCACGTTCCGTTGCTTTTCGTAACGATTACTGGGTTTGCCACCCACGTTTGGTACTTAATTTCTCGTATAATCCCAACGTGAAGAAGATCTTGCACTTGCTCATTCATGGCCTTCGTTTGTTCCGGGCCCATCTTTCGTTTCTTTTGCACAATTGGGGTGATCAACGAATTTACCTTTAACTTGTGTTCCGAAATGCTCCGCGGGACACCGGTTATGTCCGCGAGCTGCCACGCGAAAATGTCAATGTTCTTGGTCAATAATTATTTTAAAAAGGTTCTCACTATCTCCGAGATAGCGGGTCCTATTGTAATTGTCTGGTCTGGAAACTTCTTATTCAAAACCCATTTCTCAGGTTCGGTCCTCTGAGCCTGTCTTGGGACCTTGCTTGGTCTTGAACTCTCGGTTGTAAAACAATGTCGGATTACATGAATTATCGCCACACCCGTGCGAGTTGAAACTCCTACTGCACCATGGGCCGTGGACGGATGGGCATTGAAGTCTCCGATCGCTTCTCGTCCCAAAATAATGTCATGCTTAGAAGTTGCTGGTAGGACCAAAAATTCAACTTCTTCTGTTCTTGAATGGGCTCCATCACTAAGTGTTACCGAGAATGATATCACCCCACGAGGGTGCATTATCTCTCCCCCGAAACCAGAAACAGGAGCATGAATTGGTTTTAATCTTTCTTTGTCTTCTTCGTCCAATTGTTCGAAACACTGTTCGTACATAATGTCAGACGTACTGCCCGTGTCAAAGAACACATATTGTGACCGGTAATGACCAAATTCGGCAGTAATTATCAGTGGGTTTTTATTACACGGGCCCCCTTTGATCCGAGGAAAGATCACGGGCTCGTTCTTCTATTCCTCATCTGAATAGTCTCTCCTTTTTCCTTTACCCGAATGTCTCCCCTGAATCATGTGGACATTCATATCTTTGACTTGCCTTTTAGCTGGGCCCTGGATGTCCTTTGCGGGGGGTTTGCCAGTCCCTGCTCGTACGCCCTTAACCAAATGTTCGAGTTTACCATTTTTAACAGTTGCTTCAATTTCATTTCTAAGGGCCACACATTCATTCGTGTTGTGCCCAATATCATTATGATATGAGCAGTGTTTCTTGTTATCAAGGAATGACTTGTGTGGTATTGGTTGAGGCTTCCGGAAAGTCAGATTCTCCGTGGTGAGAATTTCTGAGGGAGTCTTTGATAACTGGGTCCAGCTGTTAGAGGAACGAGCTGAAAAATTACGTTTACCCTTGTTGCCAATCAAGACCTTGCATCAAAGGGTTTAGATGTTTTCGCATTTGGCTGAAGTCTTGACCATATTGGTCCCTTAGCCTACATGTTCGGTCTCAGAGTTTGAAACTCAATCTTCGGTGATTGCTTTTGACTACTGGAACTTAGAGTTTTCTCAGTTCTTGCAAACAACTTTGATGCCTTCATGATTTCGTCCCATGACTCGGGCATTCCATCTCTTCCTATTAGAGTACGGATCAAGGCATCACTATGGACGTTCTTACAGAATGCTCCTCGCAGCATATCTTTGCTTACCCCTCCGATGTTAAGGCTCTCGTTAGTAAAACGAGTAATGAAGTCTTCAATAGACTCATTATTTCGCCTTGTAACATCTAGTATTTCCGAAGGATCACGAGTATGTTTATTTTGTTGACTAAAATGTTGAGAGAATTTTTCTACAAAGTCTTTCCAACTTGTAATCTTTCCACATGGAAATTTCTCAAACCACTCCCGCGCCGCCCCGGTGAATGTTAGTGCGAACATGTGACACCAATATGGAAGAGTCAAATCACTGACTCCTCCAACTGCTTCAAACCTTAATAGATGATCACTAGGATAAGTCCTTCCATTATATGTTCCAACGGATGTTGGAATCTTTTCATTAATCGGGAATGGAGCTGTCGCGATACTTGAAATAAAGTTTTATTTCTCTGCGAAAGATTCCGGGCGATATGGTTTGGAAAAATCATACTCAGCATTACTATGATACTACGCATGGCGGAAAACTGGACGTGGATAGCTAGTCCCACCGTACGAAGGGAGGCAACTATCTCTGATGTAGTAACTACCTTCCGGGTGATAAGTTGAGTCATATTCGTCCAGTTCATCCTCATAAGATGGTACCCGCATATCTATGCGAGGACGAGGACGTAACCTCCGGATCTCTCCTACGTTCTGTTCCGGTGGCAGACTATATTGGATGTGGCTTCCCCTTATGGGAGGAGAGATAGATCTCCTGGGAGGCTCATCCTACGTCAGGGTACGGCCATGGAAACGTCCATTCCGGACCCGACGTTCATATTCAGCTTTCAAACTATCTTGTTGAACACGAAGCCATTCGTCCGGAGACAAAAGTCCTTCGGTTCTGGAGCCATGACGGTGAGCTCTTCTCGGGTTAGAATCACCAGAATCTTCTTCCAAACCTAACTCCGACTGAGTTCGGTGGATTTCTCTTGTAACTCGTTCTAGATTCCTCAAGTTGAAACCTATTGGGGCTGTGCCATTCCCCAGGTCAGTAGTTGGTGTAACAACATTCCCAAAATCTACCGGAGTAGTATCTGCTAGTGGAGTGAAATGTCCCCGAGCCGCTAAACCACCTAAGGTAAAACCTCCAGGGTTCACGGTATTAGTTTGCGGAGCAGAGTTTGTGATTCTAGCAAAAATGGATATTGTTTCTTCACGTGATTCAATATTGAGATCTCGTGGAGGTTGTGACTGATTCTCCGTCGGCCCTTTAGGTAATTGATTCATATCGTAAAGAAAATGAGGAGAAAATTTTTCTGCTGTTCTAACAAAGACACGGATGGCGCCAACGAAGAAACACGGATCTACTCCCTACTAATGGGTCCTAGATCCAATGAGTCCACAGGGTAGGATACGGTTAACTGCCGATACGATATGAACACAATTCCCAAAGTCCAGTGACGAGAACCTGCAAAACAAACACCGTGAACTCGTTACGGGAAGGACAAGAGGGGGGGGGGGGGTCTTTCCGTAACCACCCTCCGACGTGAGAATAAGTACAGTTCTGACGAGAGTAAAGTACTTAAGTAAATTAAGAGAGTACAGTGGGAGTGAATGAATACCTCATGATGATTGAGAGAGTATTTATAGCCGAATGGTCTGGGGAAGTGATTGGGCCAGCTGTCCCTTTAGAAGATGCTCTCATAACCGTTTGGACACGTGCCCTCACATGATAGGTTTAGGCTATACGTTGCATGTGCATGTATAACAACCTGGGCACGTGTCTCTTTATCATTGGTTAATGGAGCAATATTGGCCATGTGCACGGTTATAACAACCTTGCCAGGTGTCATTGGCTGATTGGCCTAAGGATCACGTAATGCTCAAGAAATCATCTTGGCAAATCTTCTAGAAGGTAATTGGTTATTGACAGCTGTCCCGGGACATTACCTCGTGGTCATTTACGCAGAAGAGTATTCCTTCTTGCGGATGACTTTTGAGGGTGCCAGGATGCTTCCGCACGTGTCATGAGGGTGTTTCTTCCTCAGTTGATCTATGCGGATGGTTCATATGTCCCGCGGGTGTCTTATGACATGCTTTTGGTTGACCCGCTGGTGTTACTTAAGGATATTTTGGTGTTTTTAGTACCCTACCTCTATAGATGGAAAATATAGTAAAATGTAGTAATAAAAAGATTAGAAGGTTTATTTGACTTTTTTAGAAGTCAAAAGTAAAGAAGCTTTTTACCGATATCGATTCGATTCACCCATGGAGTTTACCACAAATCAAGAATTGATGACTGAATCTTGTTCAATTCCAGTCTTCAATCGTTAGGATATTCAAATTCAGTCTCGAATCACAAAATCATCATTCACATTGAATTGATTGCTAACTAACGCTCTTCATGCTCATGTCCGTCGTTAACAGATTTTCAGATTTTATGAAGATTGTTAGAATTCATGAATTGAAAGGCTTGAAATTGTCAATTCACTGAAGATTTTGGCTATGTATCATCGATTCAATTTATTGATCTGGTATAGTCATTGCTGACATTGAAGCTTTAAGCTTAATTAAGACTAGCAAATCCCAATTTTGACTTGTGTGTAAAGGATGGTGATGACACAGAAAATAATGCCCGTAGAGGTGAATGGGGATGTGGCAGCGAGGATATTATGAACAGAGGGTTTTGGAAATGAAAAGATATCTGATAGAACTTTTGGTGGATTATAGTTGGACAAATATGCCCTCGGTTCCCTGGTTACCAACTTTTTTGAAGTTTCTCAATGAACCCATTCATATATATATATATATATATATATATATATATATATATATATATATGTGTGAAAGACCAACAAACATAGAATAGCCTGGTAGAGGTGCACAGATCGGGTATTATGAAAAACCGGGTTTGGGTATGGAACCGGGTTCAGGTATGATCGGGTATTAAAAATCGGGTATTACCAATAATCGGGTCGGGTTCGGGTCAGGTATTGGCTTGGAAAACCATACCCTGTGTACCAAGTTCGGGTAGGGTATTGAACCGGGTCTTCAATACCCGGGTATTTGAAGACCCTATTTTCGGGTATTGAAAAAAACCCGTTTTATGGGTTTTGAATACCCTATTTTTCGGGTATTAATAAAAACACATTTTCTACAGTTTTTTCTTCTATTAACGGGTCAGGTATGATGGTGATGACACAGAAAATAAGCTTAATTAAGACTAGCAAATCCCAAGTTGAAACCTATTGGGGCTGTGCCATATACAAACTTCAAAGTTCATTCAAACATACATAAACAGCTAAACAATGATACAAAAAACATATATTTTATGTGTTTTCAGTTGTTGTTTAGTATATCAAAAGGCGTTGATCTAAACAAGTATTTATATCATATACGTGCTCCAAAAAAGATCCGTTGGAGAACGACTATAGATCTATAGACAGCCACACAAAAACATATGCACAAACACCAATATCCTAGCATGAAAAAAATCTTGTTCGGGTATGCAAAACACCCGGGTTTCGGGTTTTAGGTATTATCGGGTTTAGATCGGGTACGGGTACGGGTTTGGGTTCGGGTTCGGGTTTCAACATTGAAAGTCATACCCTATCCGTACCCTACGGGTAGGGTCGGGTTCGGGTATTAAAAACCCGGGTTTTAGAAAAACCGGTTCCGGGTTTTTTTCGTGTCCGGTTCTAGGTTCGGGTTTTTGGTGCACCTCTATAGCCTGGGTACTTTGTACATGTGACCTAATGGCAAAAGACCACTGTTAGTTAGCCCAACTTAGTTGTAAGAAACCCTTAAGCACCTTCAAGTTATCTCCAATTTCAGGGAAAACCCACCCGCCCGAAGGTCCACTTGTGGAAAAACCCGGACAACCCCAGTCTTCCATCATTGCCCCTCCCAAGGTGTTGTCTGTTGGAATTGAACTGAGTCTCCATTATAAAACTCAGACTTTCTACCACTACACTAATAAAATTACCAGCGAAAATAAATATGCGATCATAAATCATGTATTTAATATTTTCAAATAGAAAAATAATCTTCGTTCCTAATTAACTCCTTTTGTTTTAATTGTCATAAACTTCGAAGTAATTCATATTTTCTAATGAAAAGATACAATACGAGTTTTTGTACTTATTATTCTGAGGTTAACCCTTACATTTTTTTTAAAAAAAATGTTAATTATATATTTATTTCTATTTATAACTATCTCATATTTTATAACTTTAAATTGACCCAAGATTTGTAAAGCATAATAATAATAATAATAATAATAATAATAATAATAATAATAAATGATATTTAATTAAGGTTTAGGTTATTCTATAAATGAAAACAAAAATAAGAAGGATAAGAATGATTTGTATCTAAAAAAACTACTCAAAAGAATTATCAAAAACCATTACTCAAAATTCAAAAGTTAAAATAAAAAAAAAGTAAAAAAAAAAACAATAATGTTTTTCCTGCCTTTCTCGTTCTAATAAAAAGGACACAATGTTGAGAAAAAAAATCATTGTGTCTTTTTATTTATTTTCGTCATTAATTGTATTTTTTTTCCTTAGATTGTGTTTTTTTTTTTAAATATTGTGTTATATTACTCAACATTATGTTATATTCTGTTTTGCATCGTGTTATATTTTTTGCGATCTATTTTCATTTTATTATTAATTGTGTCTTTTGTTAATTTTCATCATTGTGTGAGTTTTTTCTCGGTGTTGTGTTATATTTTGCGATCTATTGTGTCATTTTTATTTTTAATTGTGTCTTTTGTTAATTTTTATCATTGTATCTTTTTCTCGGCATTGTGTATTTTCGCCGTTTTTTTGGAACGTGAATGACGGGGGAAACATTTTGGTTTTTAAAATTTTTCGTTTTTTATTAATATTTTGAGTTATGATTTTTATTATTTTTTAGGAGCTAATTGTGCGGCCAAAAATCTTTCTCACACTTCTCATTTTTCCTTTGTATTTTAACTTTACCCTTTTAGTTTATTATATTTTGTATATGTTTATGATTACTCGTGTAAAACTTTTCATTACCTAATTATGATTATTATATTTCATACAATGCTTAAACTCGAACTCGATAACTAAATGAGCTTTATTTGAGGCTTGCGCCCGGCTCAACTTGTTTCAAGCTTTTATCGATTCGATCTCATGTAGCTCGTGAGTGACTCGGTTTGTTTTCATCCCTAATAAATTAAGAATATGTCAAAATGTATGAGTATAGATTGGAGCAAATGGAGGTTGCCTATAATGTAATAGCAGTTCTGTTTGTGTTGCGTGCCTGCTTTTGCTAGCTTCTGGTTAGCATGGGCTAGCTTCTGGTTAGCATGGGCTGGTGGTTTTGTTTTCTAATAGAAAGTTTTTCAAAAGAAAAAAAAAACCCTAAATGAGTTTTATTTGAAGCTTGCGCCCGGCTCAGCTCGTTTCAACCTTTTGATCTGATCTCAGGTAGCTCGTGAGTGGCTCTGCTCGTTTGCACTCTAATAAATCTTGATTTGTTGGTGGATGTTTTTCTGGTCGAATTTCATCTTAAATGCCGAAAAAGGTAGAAAAGAAAAACACATAACTCAAAAATGATATATAGAGCGGCCAATAATTTTTGAATGAGCACAAAATCCATCTGCATAACAAGCTACAAACTACATATATTAACTACTTTATCCTAAGTGTGGATCAGATAATTTCCCTTCGTTGCTCCTTGCATTTGTAGTTGTCACACAGATTGCTTATACCATTTCTACAATCTTGAAAGGTTTGAACCAATGGGAAAGTAAGCTACCGGGATAGCTGCACCTTTGCTCTTTGATTTGTGTTCATCGTCAACAGTTTGACCTTCACCTTCACCTCTCTCGATTGCGACTCTACTTGAACCCATGAAACAATTTAACAAACCGAACATGACCGCCATCTTGACGGTACGAAATATGAAAACTGAAAATTTGGTGTACATATTTTGTGGGAATTTATATTGGTTTGAGATAACATTAACTTATGATGTGGTTATATATGTATACAAAATCTCAACCAGAAACTTCTCGGTAAATCCTTGGCGTGGAGAGAAAGGCGACGAATAATAATATAGTGAAGTGAGTCAGAAAGTTTGCGTGGTCTGAGTCAAAATGGCACTTTTGGTGGGTCATCCATTAAGTGTACAAATCCAATGAATCCTCTAGTATTTTGTAAGGTGTTTGGAAAAAGTTCTAGACATATAAAGCTCACAATTGTTGAATTTTTGGCCAAGTGTTTTCTTGGAACTACTATTTCTTAGACGAGATTTTTAAGGTTATAAGTTACAACATTTTTATTTATGCGAATATCCTTTGGTTTTTGTGAACAAGTTAATATGGATTAATCAACTTACGTATAAGATCTAGTAGTATTTCTTGCACCACTAGGAACGTGACTTTAACCGACGGATCACCGGAGAATCACATCAAACTGAAAACAATATAACACATGTCAACTTTTACTAGTAAGAGTGCCAGCGCGTTGCTGCGTGAACACAACACGAATTCGGTCGGTATTTTGGTCCCGCCGCAACACGGATTTGGTTGGTAAGTTGGTATTTTAAGGTACCGCTTCGCTTCGCAACAGGCATCTATACCTGTGTCACAACATAAAAATTATCAATTGTATAATTGCCAAAAATAGTAAAAAAAAAAAAAGCAAATAAAATTATTAACCCGTATGAAACTTTTATATGGGTTAGTATGAGTCAGTTTTGAGTTCATATCGAACCCAAAACTACAAAATTTAGTTTATGGGCTTTAGTTTTAGTTTTATTTGTTGTTTTTCGGTTCTCACTATGAGCACGCCTGTTTACCTTTAGGGTTGAAAATTTTAGGCCTTAATATATGTGCCTAGTTATTTAATGGTTAATTGCTCATTACCTATTTGGACCTTAAACTTTTGAAATGTTTATTGTTTTGTTTTATAGATTAACGTTTAACTAATTTCTGGAATTAAAATGGAGAGGTGCAGGCCTGTTCCGGGCTCAATCTGAATTAAAAACCAAAAGCAGTGTTTAACTTATGTAACTAATACTTGGCAAAATTAATAAAGTTTCATTGTATATGATATTTGTAAAACCCTGACTAATTCGTCAGTACCGCACATGTACAAACCAAACCAACCTCTTAGTCGTTTACAACCAAGCCGAATTCAAAGCTATCTGCTCGGTCATACTTTTTATATGTAAAGATATATTCAGCAATAGGGAATGAAAATGCTAAAAAATTTAGACCGTATGCCATGATATGCCAAAACATTTTATTAAAAGAGTTAAATATGTCATACACCAAAAGTTATTACCATATTAATTTTTTACTGCAATAACCATTCAAGACTTTTGGTTTTTTACTATTAGTATTACCATGATATAAGAATTTATAACAAACTTTAAAACCCACTATGATAATTGCTCTAATGTACACTTAAATTTGTAACTCTAACCTCCTGCAAAGAATCGGAGGTTTTAATAAGTTTGGGAGCAAATGCAAGAGGGTTGCGGGACTCAGTTTGCTTGCGAGTTGCAATCACTGTATCTTCATGTATCGGTTTGTTGAAACAAGCTTGACATGAACATGGCTCCACACAGTACACACCAGCAGCAAAGCATTCATAGTAAGTGAAATTGATGATATAAAAATTACCGGTACCCCACCGATATCCCACCGCTATAACCAATATCTCAAATATCGGTCCTCAACCAATATCAGATATTTTTCCGCTTTAACTTCTTAGATCAAAAATATGTAATGGATTGTTACAAAAGGCATTAAAACCATGGGTATGTAATATGTTATTATTTTGGTGATCATTTGTTTCTCTTAAACATTTAGAACAGTCAATAATTTTTACCATGACTGCAATGGTCAAAACTCAGTTATGTGGTAAGTAAATAACTGTAGTACGGGGATCTAAGAAGTAAGAAAAACCTACCAACTTGTGAGAGTTGGCGAGCTTCTGATGTTGCCCAGCTTACAAATTTAAATGTTTGACCTTCAACAAACGGCCGAAGGCAATTCTTCAGATTTGTTATGAGCTTTGTTTCCCTCTCCTTTTGAAATTCCTATACAATGAAACAAAAAAGAAACTTCCAATATTTATGCATCTATATACATTATATACATGTATGTGTGTGTCGACAAATAATTATTATGGCAGATCACTAACTTTAATGCTGTTAGATTGAAGGAGGTGGGCTATAGTTGTGAATCTGCATAAAGAAACACATAATAATACACTTTAATCATTAGAATATTGTTCATAATGTAGCAGTGAATGATATAGTGGGATGGGGTGGTGGGTGTGAGGATATGGTTCTCACCACAAGATCTTGGTATTGTGTTCTGCTCATAGTCACATAAATCAGTGAATCATATTTTGTCGCTCCGATTCTCACCACACGCTTTCAGTTTTAGGGTTTCTTAGATGTTTCAGTTTCAGATTTGGGATGGCCACGATTCCATAAATCCGGCCAGTCGGAGAAACGTTCAATCGACAATCCATTAGTTGTGATTCGCGCTTTTTGGTTCAATCGGAGCGACGTAGTGGTGATTTCTGGTTCACGATTCAGGGTTCAATGGTAGCACTTCCAGCATAGCCCGGACTAATTTTTACCTTCAGAACATACCTGAGAGCGAATATTGCAGTAAACTTAATTCATATGTAAAAAAGACATTAACCAACCATATAACAAAGATGTGTTCGATCATACAAGAATATATTGTCCAATACAACAAAACAGTTACCTGAGTCGCACATTCACACCGTTGTATGTCTCATATGGCATTTCAATTGTAGGAAACTCAAAAAGAAATGTTTTCTTTTCATGTATTTCACCACGAACTACACAACAAATGGTAGGAGAGTAATTAACATTATAAAAACAATGGTCTATATATCAGAGGAAAAGTTGTATAAAAAAGGTTGATCAAAAACATGTAACAGGTGAAGCTAACCTCAAGTTAGACAAGCGTACCAAGTGTTTAGGCAAACATGTTGTGTTGTGTTTGTGTCAGCCGCGTGGGTTCGCCGCTTGACCCGTTTTACCAGTTACTTGTTTTTTTTAAATGTGTTCTGGTTAAATAGGTATTTTATCTAAATTTGACATCAAACTAATCCATGTATTACCCGGTATAATAAAAAGAAGTAAATTACATGTAAAACAGCATGAATAACATATGTATTTGGTAAATTAGGGCTAAAATACAACCTTTGGTGATCATCATTAATGAAGAATAATACGTATTGATTGATCAGTTTAAGCCTAAGATACATAGATGTTTGTAGAATTTAGAATATACTGTTGATTTTAGGTGAATCCAAAATTCGTGCCATAGCAGAACCTCCATCACCAGCTACAATTGACTTCAAGTATCCATTGAAATAACCCACCCTAAATAGTGGAGCATCATTTACAATTGCCATATGCGTTCCGTTTTCTCATCCGGAAAACCCTAAATCATGGAGCACCAATTTTGAATGATTCAGAGAGAGATGGTGGTAGGGTTTTGTGATTTGTATATTTAATAGGTGGTTTCAAGTGTTGATGCGAGAGTGTGAGACGTGGGTATTATAGATGAATGACGGGGGGTAAATAGAAGAACGCGAGAATTTAATGCCTCTTGAGTCTTAATCTTTCCGGCAGTGAAACCAAAGAATATGTCGTCGGTGGTGAGCCATATATATAGATAGATAAAGGATCCAATACTAAAATTGGTTATCGTACATTACGTACGCGAGGCTCTCTATCGTTGATTTCCAATTTCATTAATTTGATCGTGTAAGTTAACAGAAGAGTGTTTTTGTCTTTTTACATTATTTTTAAAAGTTAATCGCGCCTGTATAATAAACGGTTTTTGATATACCCTGTTTTATTGAATTTGATCTTTGTATCCGAAAACAGCTTAACAATTGGCGAGTTGTTGTTCGATTAGCTTTGACGGTCTTCGTTGATTTTTAGCGTCATGTATTACGATCATCAAAGTAAGTAATTGTAGGTTTAATTCTAATCAGTTGTTATTTATTTAGCTGTATACTGTAGGTTTAGTTGACGGATAAATTAAGTTTTTCGATTTTTTGGTTGTGTTTCTGTTATTTTTATGATCGATATTGTGTTTTATAGTTTGTCAACTAATTGTGATTCGGTTAGACTTCAAATTATGTGTTTTAATAGCAAATCGTGGATAGGATTGTTGATTTTCTATTTAGAACGTATAATTGGTTAGTAATTGTGATTCGGTTAGAACATATTATAACGTATTAGAACGTATTAAATTATTTTTGATGTTTGATTATATTTTAAATTATATTATTTTCGTATGTATTTTCTAAACTGTAATTAGTTTTTTTTGGCGAATTTTTTTGACTTAAATTGCTTTTTGTTTATCAGATCCTTCATCAGATGTTGTTATACCGCAAGTTAATGCATCTTGTAAACCTGTAAAAGGAATGATTTTTGAATCTGTTGATCATGCATATGATTTCTATTGTGAATATGCAAAGAAAGCTGGTTTTTGTGTTCGTAAAGGAGGTTCGTATATGAATGATGGTTTATTAAAGTCTAAATATTTTACATGTTCCAAAGAAGGTCATAAACCTACAAACAGTTATGATTCTATGGCTTAAAAAGATGGTTCCAATAGACCGTATTATAAAAGAAGGAAGAGACCAACAATTCAATGTGGTTGTCGAGCTCAAATTTTTCTAAAATCTGATGACGGTTTGAGGTTTGAAATAAATGATTTTGTCGAAGGACATAATCATGAACTGGTGGATGCAAAAGATATGCATTTTGTTCGATCAAATAGGAAGTTGACTCATGTACAACAAGATATTATATATGAGTTGTCAACATTGAATTTGCGCCCTGTTAAGGCGTTTAATATTATGAGGACAAAGTATGGAGGATTTGAGGAAGTTGGGGCAACAAAAGATGATTGTAAGAATTTCAAACAGAGTTTAACTTGTTATATTGGGAGTATGATGCGGAAATGGTTGTACAAAGATTAAGTGGGAAGAAAAACTGTTGTGTTGGTTATTCGTTTGAGTATACTGTTAATTCTAATGGTGAATTAGATCGTTTATTTTGGGCAGATGAAATTTCAAAGAAAAATTATTTGGCTTTTGGAGATATTATATCTTTTGATGCAACATTTAAGACCAACAAGTATTTCAATTTAATACATTTGTTTTTTAATTTTTTTGTTTTTTTTACATATTTTTTTTAATTCGTTTTCTAATAATTTTGTTTTTTACAGGTACAATATGGTTTTTGTACCATTTACTGCCATTGATAATCACTATCGTAATGTTACAGTTGGTGCTGCGTTATTATCATTTGAATCTATTGAATCTTATTCATGGCTTTTGAAAGTTTTTCTTGATTTTTTCGGTATTGCCCCAAAGGTGGTTGTTACTGATCAAGATCCAGCAATGAAGCAAGCAATCTCCTTTGTTTTAACAAACTCGAGACATCGGTTATGTATGTGGCACATTATGAAAAAACTTGCTGATAAGGTAACTTTTTTTAATGTATTCAATGTACTATGCATATGTTTCAGAACGTATTAGAATGTCTAAACATATTAGTATCCATCATTATTTGATAGCTGCATATTTTTTAAATGTGTTAGAACGTTTAAGGACGTATAAACATATTACTGTTTTAGTATATTTAATATTTGTATTAGTGTTAGAACGTTTTAGAACGTGCATAACAAACTAGCATGCATCAGTGTGTATTTTTTAACGTATATGAACATGTTTTTTAACTGATGTTGATCTTATTACCAAATTATGTAACAGGTTGGTGCTACCCTTTGTAACAATGAAGATTTTAAATGCAAAATATGTGACATTGTTTGAACGGATGCAATTTCTCAATCTGATTTCGAAACGCAATGGGAACTTATAATGAAGGAATATAATCTTGAAACAAATAAATGGTTGTGTGACATGTTTGAAATGAGATATGATTGAGTTCCTGCTTATTACATGGATGAGCCGTTGTCTGGTCTTATGAGAACTACATCGAGATCAGAAAGTAAAAATCATTTTTTTTGTCAAGTTTCTAACTCACAGTTATCACTAGTTGAGTTCTTTAGTCATTTTGATCATTGTATGGAGATACAAAGGCACAATGGTAGGAAAAATGATCATGATACAAGGTACACGCATCCAGATCCGGTTAGTGAAAACCCTTTTGAGAAGGAAGCAGAACTGATGTATACAATATATGTATATTCCATAGAAGGACGCTCTGTATAAATTCTCCATAAAAGGACGTTCTATATACTTCCATAGAAGGAACATCCTATATATTTCCATAGAAGGAACATTATGCTTTCCATTAAGGAACACTATGCTTTCCATTAAAGGAATACTGTACTTTCCATTAAAGGAACACTATGCTTTCCATTAAAGGAACACTGTGCTTTCCATAGAAGGAACACCCAATATATATTATCCGTAGAAGGAACTATGTACATAATTTATTATTAATATCCATATAAGGAGACAATCACTATACTTGGCAATACATGCAATATCCGAAGATCGTTCAAGTACCGACAAGCAATCATCTTTACATTGCATTCAACATTCAAATCTATATTTCTAACATGACAGTACGTGCAATATCCAAAGATCGTTCACGTACCGACAAGCAATCATCTTTACATTACATACAATATTCAAATCTATATTTCTAACATGACAGTACGTGCAATATCCGAAGATCGTTCACGTACCGACAAGCAATCATCTTTACATTACACACAATATTCATATCTATTTTATTAACCTGACAGTACGTGCAATATCTGAAAATCGTTCACGTACTGACAAGCTTTCATTCTCATTCAAGACATATATAGATAACATATAAATCATACATGGCATACACTTACCAATTTAGGGTAATTGTATTAACTATCACATCGAGTATGCACACAACCCCGAAAAATAACAAGGAATGGGGCTAGAAACTCACCTGAACTCGGTTACGTTCATTGTTGATGGTTACTCCTTCCGTGAGATGTGTACGACTAACTGTATAACAATTACACGTAACGATTAACTATCACTACCCATATCACGTTTCTAGTCTAACAATAGCCCACAACGAACGGGGGTCCGGGGGCAGCGCCCCTGGCAGCGGGGTTCTAGGGGCGGCAGCCCCTAGCAGGGTCCAAGAGGCAGAGCCCCTGGCTGGGGTTAAGCTGCCAGGTCTGCTTGGAAAAATTTTATTTTCACTAACTGTATTAACACATTTCCATTAGAAAATTAAATTATTATCTAATTCGCCACCTTGTTTTCCATAACAATTTAAGCCTAATTCGTTATCAAAACATGGCCTAATTCGTTATCATTCAAGGTCTGATTAGCTGATTCGTTAACCTGGTTTGTCATTCTGATTCGTTGTCTGATCATGACCTGATTCGCTATTCCAATTCGTTACCTGAACACCATCCAATTCGTTATTGAACTTGGCGAATTGGTGAGTAACGAATCACCTGATTCGTTACCTGGTTCGCTCCTAGTTCGTTAGCATAATTTTGATGTAACGAACTGGGTGAGCTGATGCGCTACCTGGACATAACGAATTGCACCATTTTTAATGAATCATCCCTATTCTTATCCAGACTTTTACTTAGGGTCAAAGTCAAAATTGCCAAGAACACAAAATAGTCAACATTCATCAGATCTGCAATTAAACCCTCGTTTCTTAACCAAATATCACGATTTAGGTATCAGTGGATTCGGAATTACATCGCCTACAAACCCTAACCATCAAATCGGCCAAACATCAATGTTTTAGGGGTGCAATTAGGCATATATATACGGGTTTTTCATACTAACAATTAACCTATCAAACTGTAATCAATTTCAACAAGTTTGGCTTCGTTGGATTCGTTTTTACAATACTAACACAGATCTATGACTTCTAGATGAATCCTAACCTAAGTAAATGATTTCCGATTCTAAACGTACCTTAAACGAGTCGAACAACGAACACAGTTAAGCCTTGATGTTGTCTTGGTTCTTCACGACGATCTAGCACTAACAAGCTCCGGTTTTTACCTTCAGATTTCGGCTCGGGTTTTAGGATAGTGTTTGTGTGTGTTTATCAAGGTGTAGGCTATGGTGTAGATTTGGATAATAATGGAAAGGATTAGGGTTTAAGGGGTATTTATACTCCCTTAAGCCCATGGACCTAAGGCCCATCTTTCCTTTTTAGTCCATCTTTAATTCTATTAACCAAGCCCGCTACCCCTTAAGCCTTGTTATCATATTATTATCATTATCTCACTAACTCAGATAATTCACCCTACGCAGGTATAACATTATATATTACTCTAGAATTTTCGGGATGTTACAAGTCTAAAAATAAGCATTCCGCTACCAAAAATTGCATTTCTCTTATTCATTCGTTCGTCCAAGTAGATAGAGTAAGCAGAGGCGAAGCTTTAGATTTGCAAACATGGTATCATGCCACCTCTAAGCTATAACCCAAGCCGCCCCCTCTACCATCTAATACCCGGAGGCTGGTTTTCTCCATCACCGATCCCCCTACCCCTTCCGCTACTTCATCCTCTTTCATTCTCGAATTCTCTTCTCATATACAATGGTAAGCAATCTTCACCCCACCAACACAACCTCCACTTACGGAGCCGCTCGTCAAGTCGGGACTAAAAACTTATCAGAATCATATGAATGATTATCGGTCCGACAACTCAGATTGAGCCGTGGTGGCTACGGTGGCAGGTATCACGGATGTGGCCGTGTCCAGAACTCCTTTAGGCGAGGTCGTGGAGGTAAGTCGCTACAATATAGATCTGCAACTTATCCTAACCACTATGAACCGGCCTACTCTCAACGTGGGCATTGTCATCAACTTGGGCCTCAGTATTATTATAACCAAACATCCCCTTGGGCTCCATCACAATCCATGTGCAAGCCTAATATTTCCGTCAGTCATGACAACCACCGCTCATTGAACAAGCTTTACATATGCGGTGAAAACATACATGATGCATAAGATATCAACGGACAATTTTTGCAAATTTGGATGTGACCATGAAGCTGTGATGTTCTGAAGCTTTTGGAAACTGAACAAAGAATATGACATTTTGTGAACTTTTGGTAAGGTTTGAGCGGTTAAATCTTCTTTAATGATGAAAAATAGATAGAATAGAGATGAAATTGTGGTTTTCCAAGTAGATATTGAGACCATAGATCTGATACCACTTGTAGGCGACGTGAAGGACCGTAGGATAGACACATATAAATGTGTATGATGATATCTACTCTCGAATGCTATGTGCGGAATCCATAACAAAAGTGAAAAACACAAAAGAAATCTCTTTAACATCTTTTCGTTAAATTTTATCAATAGCAATGAAGTAAAAAATAATATGACAAATATCAATACATTTACAATACATGTACTTTCTTGACCCAAAGGTGTGTATGCATATGTCAAGACCCCTATTTATAGGGAAGATTGAACTTATACGACGTATATGATATACTCCGTATAACCAAATACATTCAAAACATTACAAACATATTCCATACACTGCTATCGAGACCTACAAGACCTAATCAATAGGCATTATGCACTAACAGACTCCCCTTTGGATGTTGCTTAGTCTTGGTCTTCAAAATCTTCAACACCTGCAAGACCTAAGCGATAGACATTATGCACTAACAAGTGTTTGTAACAAAAATGTAGCTTCATTGGGATAACTTTTAAACATAATCTAATGGGATTACTTGGGTGACTATGATCTATCTAGCACATTATATGTTGTTAATGATTTAGTTATCATTCGTTTGAAAAAAAATAGTTATCGAGGCAATTTTCCGACAATATCATTTGTTCATGTCAGCTTGTCTTAGATGATTCAATTCTAAATAGCCATCAGTGTGTCCTTTGAGTTTCGTTAATTCATTCCTAGCCTCGTCTCTAGTTCGTTTCTTAATCTTAGTTCATTTATGTTTATAGCCATTCCTTTCATTTTAATTGATTACATATTAATGTATAGCTCAGTATCAAGAGTCACATTATTCATGGATTGATATCCGGTATCTTACCTTCACCATACTAACATATGATATGCACGCTTGTTTGTTTACGTGTGGTCCAATCTTTCAACTAATTTTTGTCTCAATGGAAATTCGTTAAAAAATGTTTAACGTCGTTAAGTTATTTCCGAGTTTCAAACTGATGTTTTAGGGCTTTTGATCGGAAGAAGGACACGGGTCGACTGATTAAAAAATTATCTCAATACGGTGATCCAAACAACGAAACAATGTTTTAATTAGGGTGTTTGAATTTTCAATTAACAAAAATCAAGCCAGTTGAATCGTCGATAAAGAAAAAACGAAAAAGTAAAAAAAAATGTTTCCTCGATCGTTATCGTTCAAAAAAAACAAAAAAAAATAACAAAAATCATTGTGTCATTTTATTTATCATTGTGTTTTTTGTTTATATTCACCATTGTATCTTTTTCCTCGATATTATGTTATATTACTTAACATTATGTTATATTTTTTGATCTATTGCATCTTTTTTACTTATCGTTGTGTTTTTTTATTTCTTTTCATCATCGTGTATTTTTCCTCGACATTGTGTCATTTTTTTCTGAACGAGGACGACGAGGGAAACATTTTAGTTTTTTTTATTTATATTTCGAGTTATGATTTTTTTTTTATTATTTTTCTTAAACTTTTTTTAGAGATTGTTTTATGAAAAATTACCAAAATGTCTATTTTCACTTCCTCGGTCAACGTTTTGTCCAAAAACTTTTGTGATTCCCTAATTGTCCATCATTATAAACCAGGACCCTAGCTTATTTTTGTTGTCAACGACCTTTTCTTACCCACTAAAAACACAACATTTGGCAATATTATCAGAATTTGTGTTTTAGTTTTACATCATAACCTACCGAATATCTCAGCGTTTACCTTCATTATTTTTTTCGCTGTCTTCTCATCTTATTTTTTCTCTCTCAGTGAGAGACCACCATTTCAAAAACAAAAGAAGTCAGGCGACATACAGTTTTCCACAGTGAAACAGAGTTGTCCCAACAACGGTGGAGGTCCCGGGCCCCACTAACGGTTGTGACAGTGGTATTCAGCGGACATTCGGTGGTTGATGGTGGAACACAGTTTTCCGCGCGAGCTCGTTATGTGCGAAAATATATATAAATAATCACGAATCGCAACTAAGCTTTAAAAACCAAATAATCTATCTTAGTTCACACAGTGTACTGGTCGTGTATAGCAAAGACAAGGAAAGTCCAGATATCGAACTCGAAGACACGTGAGAATGGCTCAGATTATAAACCCTAATCCAAGTCCCACCTAATAATATTTAATTGATTTTATTTTAATTTATTTATTCTAGTTAACTTAAACTAACTTAACTTAACGAAGCTAGCTGGAAGACTTAACGGGATTTAACGATAATGGGAAAGCGAATCACAGAGGTAGGATGATCAAACGGCTATTGGATGGCTCGGGTGCTAACACGTGGTTAAAACCAAGGTTCTAAAGATGAGCTAACATAGGAGAGGCTAAGGTAGCTGGGTCCCCACGGTCACTTTTACCAGAACATCCTAACGACGTCTAGTTAACTTTTAATTATTGGTTGTTTATTTTAAGTACCCTAATAACTTAACACTTGGTCCGTGTTTAAGCTACAATACTTTCTAAGGCTCAAGCTATTATAAACCTAGGAGAAAAGGGGTAATCCAACACTAAGGATAAAACAACTCAACTTACAAACTTAACATTGCCGACAGTGGGAAAACCGCACGTGGTCTCGCAAAGACTAACCCCATCAACTAACTAGCAAGATAAGCCGAAACCTAAGGTTTTGGTCCAACTCAAAGGTGGTTAATCAACTGATTTTAATGAATCAGATAACATAAACCCTAATGATACGTTTTTTACAAGCAATCAACACACATATTAACCGAACTATGCAATTAATGACTACACAAAACTAATTCATGCAATAATCAATCACACGGGGCACATGCAACTTGATATACATCTATGGCAGTAGATATGAACGGAATCAAATCACAAAATATGAACTTGACAATAGAAAAAAAATCAATCACTTGTTAAGCACCCTAAGCTAGTTTATTTTAATCGGTATCAAACCTAGGTGATTCAAGCAAGTTTAGTTAATCATATTAAAGGAACAACATATATTATAGATATAAATGATAAAAAAAGTTCATTTGAATCGGATTATAACTTGTTTGAATGTCTAAAAACCGAAAATGAACTCACAATCATTAAAACAAGGAAAACTGACAACTAGTTGATGAAAATACGATCCGGAAGCTCCTCCATCTTGGTATTTCGACTTTTCAGAATTGTAGTGGCTAGGAAGGCTTGATAAATCATTTAGGGTTGATAAACAAGTGTTTAAATAGATCAACAACTATTGAGTCATGCAATTGACCTAAGGGGGAGATTGTTAAGTCAAAGGCTGGTTCTATGGAACATATGGAAGATTGGAATCTTCTCAACCTCCTCAGAATTCGCTAAGTATGGATCCGGGCACACCTTAGACTTCCGAGCAAGCTTTTACTTAGCCGGGTACGATATTTTGTCTATCAGGCAGGGTTATCTTCTTGAAGTCTTCTTTAGTGGAAATCCGGGCAGGGTTTGCAAATTAGTGTATTACCGGGCAAGGTTCACTAGTTTATGCAAGTCCGGGCATGGAGCACTTTATCAAGCAGATTTGTTCTTCATAGCCAATTAAAGTTCACCTCCGAGTAAGCTTTTGGCTAACCAAGCTCATGAAGCCAAGTAACTGGAAAACCGGGAAAGGTATTGTTTAATAAGTTGGTCCAAGTATGCTTGATGTTTTAATGATATATCTCTAAGTATCATCGGGAAAGGTTCAACTCAAGCAAGGAACAGTGCTACCGAGCACACTTTGCTAATAAGTTATTTTCTAACAAAGAGTTGAAGGGACCATTGAAGAACAAGGTTGCTCGTAAGGGTTTGTCGAGCAAAGTCTGGCAAAGTCAAGAAGATTGAAGTTTACCCGGTGAGTATTTTACTTGGTAAAATAGTCTTCAAGTAAAGTCTACCCGGAAACTGATTCCAAGCACACTTTTATGTTACCAAGTTATGAAGGATGGCAGAGCATACTCGAAAAGACAAAATTGATGCAAAGCCTACCTGGAAGACTTGTTTTACACTTAGGATTATTTCTGAATATGTAATTTGAGTATGTCTTATCATTTAGGGTTTCTAGAAGGAATGACAGCTGTTAAGGAGGTGTCAGGCCTATAAAAGGAATAAATTAGGGCATGCATCCTAAGGCAGACAGACACATTAATTAAGAGAGAATATTTTTGTGTGTGACGGCTGTCTTAGTATAGTACGGATAAAACTTTCCTTCAAGAAACCCTAAATCGATTACCCTTTGTATGATGAACTTTATATAAATGGAAATCTTTTGAGTGAATCTTGTTTGTGTTAGTTACCTTTGATTATTGATTGCATCTACCCTGTTTATTATTGATTCTGCCTTTAATAAACAGTAATCTTTCTAAAAATAGCAACCCGTCATTAACTCCCTTGTCGACACATCTATTTGTGTGAGTTATGGCATGATTTGAGTAAGATCCATCTGAAATCGGGGACCTGACAAAAACCGATATTGCATACTAAACCCTAAAATCCGGTCAGACTGGGCTCAAATAAGGACAAAATAGTCGGGCTAGAACATTTTCTGAAGTGGGCAGCCCCTAAGCACGCCGCGTAGCGCGGTCTAGGGTGTTATGGTGGTTGCGCGATGCCTGGAGGATTCCCGGGGCCCGGTTTTTCCGTTTTCAGCCTTGTTTGTCTTTGTGTGCGCATTTTGATCCCTTCTCGAACCTAGTATGGACTTGTTTACCCTTCTTAGACCTCGTTTTCCATGCTCTTCAACCATGAACCTATAATAAATGAAAACATGTAATTTCATTTGAAAACCAATTGATATTCGTTAACGATTAACCACAAAACGACCAAAAAATTAGCAAGAAAATATGTGTGTTTTACAACACATCAGCTAGATCATCTAGGGTTCCGAAAAGATTCCGATAACGTCGTTTTGTCGCGATTTTTCAACTTGAAGCATAAACTGGGTCGAATAGTGACGCTTCAAGAAAATAACCACCTATAACGTTTCCATTTTTCTTCCCTTTAGACCACCACGAACAGTAGTTGATGGGATATCTGACGACGCCATCAACTCAGTAGAGTACGAGCACCCGACGGGGACATGGCTGTCATTCAACGGGGACATCCTGCACGTAATATCTTCGCATCCGCTTGAAATGGTATATTTTCCGTTGGGCCGCTTGTATTTATATCACGTGGGAAGATCCTAGTGGTTCACAAACTTGGTGACCAAAAAGAGTAAAAGGAGTAACCGACTGTAAATTGGATAGACATTTTAGGAATTTTGGATTGTCTTGGACAAAAATATGACTATGGGTTTCAAAATATACATTTCAGCAATTTCCCCTTTTTTTAGGGCACAAATCCTTCTTATATTCTCATTTTTTTGACACTTTGTATCTTAGCCTAACCCTTATATGAAATATTTATTATCTATGAGTATACACGAATTCATTTGTGGGTTTACATATGACGTGAGCCCTGTGGTCCGTTTCTTAATGGTAATAGGTAGGGGTGTTCACGGTTCAGTTTGAAACCGTGAAATCGCCCAAACCGATCATCGGTTTGGTCTAGGGCTGTCACTTTTACCCGAAACCCAAAACCTAACCCGAAAAAATCTGTACCCGAGCCCGAACTAACCTAACTTGAAGATTCTGAGCCCGAGAAAAGACTAACACGAACCTGAACTGAAGTAATTCGGGTTGGTTCTTGGGTTTGATTTATAAGATTTGGGTCAACTCGAAAAACCCGAATAAACTTTTTGTTTTCAAATTAACTATATTTTTTTGTATAATAGGCTAAGTCTTGACAACTAAAGTTATCAGAATCTGGCTCTAATCGATTGTTGTCATTCTAACTGTTATGGATCCATTGCTTATTATTAGTTTATGTTTTCTGTTTATTACTAAAAGCAACCGTAATCGAACAGCCAAATCACGTCCGATTGAATACGATTATGGTTCGAGTTAGTTTTTCTCTTCTTTTGAATTGTTTTATCAAGTTAGGTTATTTTATTATTTGTGTTATAAGCATTAAGGTCCATTCGTTAAACATCCTTAACGAATGGACACGAATAATATAATAACTATCATTTGTTAAACAGGCTTAACGAATGACTACATATAACTTAACGAATGGGCTTGTAATTACTAAAATACCTTTACAATAAAATATTAATAAATTACAAACGATTACAAAGACTTGAGACGACCAAACCGTGTACTAACAAACACCCCCTCATCTCGTGCTCTTTGTCTTTAAATTACTTGAATCTCTTAGTCTTACTATCACGAAAACTATGAATCTTGAACACGTGACATACAGTAACAACATTTGAAATTGCATAGCTCGATCATAGTCTTCATGTCTTGCGAACAAAATCTTGTTCTCGAACAAAACATCGTTGTCAGTCTCTGATAAATTAACATGCCACATTGGGTCTATGACTTGTATAAAATTAGTCTTCAGCCCTTTTTCCTAACAGGATGACCGCCTCGCCTATTTATTTTTCGTAGTACCACCGATTAAATGACAGATGAAGATCTTGCGGAAATGTCTTCACCGGTACTCGCTTCATAGTCTTTGGCGGCTTTAATTTAAGTACGAGCTTCATCCAACCAGTCAAGGATCAATCTCATCAATGTATTTCCTGGTTGGCACAAGTGGTTTAAGGAATTAAAACCCGTGGTTGACCTCAAAGAGCAGATGTTGATGAAACCATCCTGCTAATTGATTTCCACCATGGTTAATGAAAGGCCGATTGGCGAGCGTCCGCACGTCCCACCTCGGTAGTGAGAGAACGTCAGTAATATATTAAAAGTACTGAACGCCGTGCTCCCACTTAATAATACATACTCTTAACTCCGAATCATATAACCAAGAAACGATGTCAACTTTGACGGTTTGCATGGCTTTGAACGTAGTCTTCTGATTCTCTTTGGCACATGTACTTACATCCAGCTTGTGTTCTTGATCAACATATCAATAGGCTTCAATAATATTCGAAGTCAGGGATTTTTCGTGATCCCTGAACCAACCCTCAGCATTATGATCCAACAAACTTGATCGTCCAGCTGATACTTTACCCTTTTTCTTGGTTGTCTTCTCGGCTTTGACGTGTTTTTCAGTAAATGATGGAACACCCTGATCAACATTTGATCGTGTATACAAATCAGGGTACTCCTATGTTGTCACATCTTCGATCTCGATCTCCTCGTCCTCATATATAAACGACGTATTTCCGTGTGGTATCCTCATATCAAGTAGGACTTACTCGTCATTAACTACCTCAACATCTTCCTTAGCCTCTAACACATCCAACTATTCATCATTCAAACCCAACAATAACGATATTTGACCACGAGTCAGGGCATGATAAACAAACTCACTCTCCTTGATCCCATCAGCGTTGGTAGTACTCATCACCACACGCTTATCATAATCCATAAATAATATGGTGTTGGCTTGGCTTTGATCGACTCAATAGGCTCTACATTAGTAGTATCTTGATAAAACTCTATCTGTCGATCATTGCCGTCACCACATCCACCACTAGTACATGCAGCGGATGATCTGTGAGCTTGTTTCGGCTCACTACCACTTGCACCAGCAGCATCACGATCTTTATCAGTATCATCATTCTTCAGTTTCTTCAACGCATCGTCTTTACATGTCAGTTGAAGAATGATATCCTCCTATTCCTTTATTCTCACCCCGTGAGATGTAACAATCTCACGCGACTCTTTTGTCTCTTTATGATAGTAAGAGATATAACTCATCAGTCTTCGTTGATTCCTCAACATATGATTTTGTTGTTGACGATCAACTGCTATTTGATTCTCGTATAAGTGAATCAAGTTGAGAAGCATGTCCATCTGCTGAGTGTGTGGTAAAACATGAAAGTTTGGCGGAACAGGCTGCACCGGTCCTTGTGAATGAGTAACTCTCAAGAATGATAGAGTCGAAGGTTGTGTCAACATCATTGTAGTAGCAGGAGAAGTTACTGTTGATGTCACAGGAGGTGTAGGCATAGGAGATAGTATCGACTGAAGAATCGAGCCAAACCTCGGGTCGGATGATGCAGTCGTCATAAGAGTAATTGCCGGGGTGCTAACAGTTAGTGACACCACTGGCCTTTGTTGCACAGACGACCTCGGCATTCGTGGATCTATCTCCACACCCGAACCATGAGTAATCTGACGTTTGGGCGGTTGATCTCGAAGCTTTTCCTTGCCCTTGCGTTTACGTTGAGCAGCATATGAACTGGCTGTCTCACCTTCAGCTCATCGTCCATCACCCCGATTTCCACCTTCTTCACCCTCATCATTACCACCATCATTCCCACCTAGTCCCTCTTTATGTTCAGAATATGAGTCGTCATGGATCTAACAATCATCAGAAGGACATACATAATTCGGATTCGCAAAATGACCAATTAGTCGTTTGGTCCTTGGACGATCTTCAGGTGCTTGATTGCGATATGTCTTCATTCTCTTCATCGTGTCATCTGTCATGTGTTCTAATTTAATCAGATCATTTTTTAACGACTGATCAATCACCAAATCAGGAATCAAGTCCTGAATAACTAGTTGCACAAATCGTAGATACATAAGAAACTTGTTCCGACGATTCTTAACTAAACAATTCTCCTTTAGATGATAGAAGATAAGCTCGGAGAAATTGAACGCTTTGTTCAATATAAGAGTGATGAAAGCGGATTGGAGCATTATCCAACATTCATCAAAACCACCTTTTCGTCCCCCAAGGCAATGAATTAAGACGTGTAATAAGTACTTGTATGGAGCACACAAGAACACCTTGTTATATTGGGAACACTCAAGGTCTCTAGTATAGAACAACCTCTGAAATAATCCTCGTATCAGCGACTTATCGAATTCACATGGAAGATCCATGTTGTCAGCAAATCTTAGCACCCGACTTATCATACCGGGAGTGGTCGTGATACTCTTCTTGTTGATCTCGGAATCAATGTTGTTCTCTGACTCCACATACTTGGTTGTATCCCAGAAAGGATGGATTTCGCTAAAATGAATAGGAACATGAGCGGTTATAGCGTAATGGATCCGGGATCAGCGTAAGAATGTAAGAATGTCTCCAAAGACATCTTGATCAGCAAAGTTATCCTTCACAGACGCACAAATATTGTGCTTCTTGTCATATGCTAATGCAGGAGCAGCTTCAGTCTATTGTTGCTGTATAGGAGGTTGTTCTTGTTGAGCAGCAAGTTGTGGGTCGACAGCTGGAGCATCATGTATCATTTCATCAGCCATTGCTATAAATACACAAACCCAAGAATTAGTAAAAACAAACATAATGTTAACTTAAACAAATTTCAATTTATACTTAAATAATTTTAATTCTGTTTAAAATGTTACAAGTATCGTTCATTAACTCATTCGTTGTGACGAATGGTATCATTTGTTATAACGAATGGCATGATTCGTTGTTATCATCTTACCGAATGAGTGAATAACAAATAAATATGAGTGAATGAGTCTAGTCGTCAATTATGTGGAGCGAATGAAGGTTCATTCGTTACATAATGACACAAATGAGGCTTATTCTTTATGAATGTTCAGCGAATGGGTTCATTCGTTTCTTTCAGACACGAATGACAAGTTATTCGTTGTTCATAACAAATAGATACCAGTAATTATCTAATTTTGACTCAGTTCTTCAAAATCAAAATTAATTAGAAACCTAACAGTCAACTTCCAATTAACCATGAATAACAATGAATCAATGAAACACATGCATCATTGAACTTGTATACTCATCGTTAATCATCACCAATTAACCATTAATCCAAGAAATACGTTTTACTGGGTCATATGATTAATAAAGATAACCGGTTAAAGATTTGAGCAATTAACCCATTAATTATTAACGAAATTTAACGAAATTGATCGTGTTTGATTAGTATTTACCGTATGTGTCTTAATCAAACAATGAAAACGGATTTTAAGATGATTGAAAATTCTAGAAAATTTTGGCAGCGTTTTGCTTTGTTTTTGTGCTAAACGAGGAGAATGAATGAGCTGATTCGTTCACCCCCTTTTCATTATAAAGGACAAAAATGCACGCAAACCAAGACACACGAATGAACCCATTCGTTAATTCAAACTTAACGAATGGTTTATAGTCATTGACTCATTTATTAACAAAGGTAACAAATTAATTATAAGTTAAATTTCATAACGAATAAACCAAGATTTGTTCTTCATTCGTTATCGATATTAACGACGAATGAGGTCATACGTTATCAGTGTAGCGGAGGTGAATGATGATAACCAATAAGCTTATTCGTTATGCAATTAAAATATGAATGACCCTCATTCTTTATCAATACAGATAGCGAATGGACTCTATTTGTTATGAATACTCATAGCAAATAGCAATTGAATAAACTATTAAAATGAAAACTTTCATTTTCAAATTTCAAGAATTTAATAATGCATCGAAAACTCGTGTCCCAATGAACTTTACTTTTAGATTCTTACTACTCGGAGTAAGATTTTATACCTTAACGCACTTTAAGTTCAAAACACATAAATTAAATAAAAATTACTTTAAAGACGATTAACTTAAAACAATTAAATAAAAGATTAAATATAACCTTGGGAAAATATTTTTGGTATTTTCTTTTTCAAAATTTATAGCCTTTTGTTCAAAAATCGAAAATAAAGCAGAAATAAACAAAAAACACAATATTTTTGAATTTTTGTATATTTTCGATTTAAAAACAAATTAAAACAAAATCAATTTTAAAACTAGTCTAGAAAGCAATACATATTTTTGTGAGTTGAGCAGAGAATCATATTGACCAAATCGCTCTTCCATCTCAGTTTTATATTTTAGCGTTATTATGACTGGCGTTAAGTCGGTCATTTATATTGTTGTCCACTTAGATCTTATAACAAACCTTCGAGTATTTTTGTTATATGATTTAATTTTTCAATTAAGGAACAGAACTTAAAAAACTATCAACCCCTAATCTCGGTTAAGGCTTAGTTTGACTTTACCATGTCACCCTAACTTGAATTAAACCAATATGCTGCTGATCAAAATATAGATTTTATAGATTTATAAGCAATCTAACCTCAAATCCCCACTACAATGTATACACCCGTTATCAAGCAATACACCAAGCTTCCTTTACTATGAGTGAGTATGCACAAGTTCATCTGTAGGCTTACATACATTTTATCCCCTGGGGTCCGTTTCTTACTGGTATTAGACGCGAGCAAGGGAGGAACAATGTATGACTAACATCGGATTTTGATCAAGTCAGTAATGAATTTGTACGGTGTACAACAATGATAAAGTTTAATTACTTTGGGTTTGCTGTAAAAGAAACTGAAATATTCATGTTTATGAATACCCAGATGCATTAACTATAAACTAGATGCATTTATTTAGAATTTTGTTTTTGGTGATCAAACATGCATAAGGCTTGAGTATGACAGGCTATTACATTTCTGCCTTCATTACTAAAACTTTTGAAAGAGGCTAACACCATTTTCAATTTGGCAGTTCTATGTTTATATCAAATACTTTACCTTAACAGTTTGTTTAAGACCTAACAATGCACCAATGCAATTTAGCACCCAACCTTTGAAGCTTATTTCTTTCTGGATATGGGGCTAAATGATCAATGTACTATCATTTTCTCTTTTTGCTTCAAAAATCACTTGTGAGGAGGATTTTTTTTAACGTTTTTGTCTTTTTGAAATATTTTCATGTTTTTGGTTTCTCTCTATACAAACATAAATCACAATATTTTGTATTTTTCCCGTTCTCACACCCAAAACCCAAAACAATAAAATAACCAAAGTAATAATGAAAAACTGTACAAACAAAAAGTTGATTATCCGAGCTTAAGGATATCAACAAAAGTTTTCAATCTATTTGAACCAAGCAAAAAGTTAAAGCGAGTTTTATCAAAAACTTTGGTAAACATATCAGCTTTCTGAAAATCCGTGTGCGCTTTCTCTATATCAATTAATTTCTTTTCAAAAAAATCATGGATAAAATGATATCGAAATTTTGATATGCTTCGTCTTAAATGGTGCACGGGGTTCTTCGTAATTCAGCTGAGTTATCAATAAATATGGGAGTAGTAAGAAACTTCAAACTGTAATCTCGCAAATGTTGCTGGATAACCTATGAACAACAACTCGAGCCTGCCACATACTCTACTTCTGCGGTTGAAGTGGAGACCGTTGTCTCTTTCTTACACTGCTAGGAAACAAGCCGACTTCCTAGAAATTGACAACCCGCTATAGTTGAGTTGAAATTAGTCTTGTATCCTCCATAGTCCGAACAGGATAACACAGTGAGTTCAAAGTTATCATCCTTGGGATACCATAACTCGGCGTCAGGATTACCCCTCATATAGTGAAGTATACGTTTAACATCCGCCAGATGAGTCACTCGGGGACTCGATTGGTACCTGGCACATAAACAAACAGCAAAAATGATATCAGAACGATAAGCAGTTATATACATTAAAGAACCTATCGTTACAAGGAACAGGGTTGGATCTATGGTATCCTCCAATTCATCCGGTGACAAATTGTGACTCGCGAGAAGAGACGTCGAAGTGATTTTTCTGGCAGTTATCTTGAATCGGCTCAAAACATCATTAACATATTTCGTTTGATGAATACAAATTTCAGTATCAGACTGATAAACCTGCAACCCTAAGTAGAAATTCATCTCCCCCATCGAGCTCATTTCAAATTTCATATTCATAGACTTCTAAAAATCCTTACACAGCTTGTCGTTCGTAGAACCAAATATGATATCGTCGAAATATATTTGGACGAGGAGCAAATCATCTCTGACAGTCTTATAAAAGAGAGTACAATCGATAGTCCCTCGTTTAAAGCCACTACAAGTCAGATGGTCTTCAAGTGTGCCATACCAAGCTCTTGGGGCTTGGTGTAGATCATAAAGAGCCTTGTTCAATCGATAAACACGGTCAGGATAATCCGGATCTTCAAAACTAGGAGTCTGCAATACAAACACCTCTTCATGAAGTTCCCCATTGAAAAACGCACTCTTGAAGTCCTTTTGATAAACCTTAATATTCTTGAAACCTGAATAGGCCAAAAATATTCGTATCACCTCCAATCGTGCAACTGGAGCATATACTTCCGTGTAGTCTATGCCTTCTTGCAGATGAACCCCTTGCACAACCAAACGTGCTTTATTTCTAACAATTACCACACGATCACCCGTCTTGCCTTTAAAGACTCATTTGGTCGGAATTGGCTTCTTAACTCTATCAGGCTTGTCAATGAGATCCCAAACACCCAGTCGTTTAAATTGTTACAGTTCCTCTTGCATTGCTTTTACCCATGAAGAATCTTCAAGTTCCATACAAACACTCGTTGATTCCATTTGAGACAGAAAGCAGGTGTATTTAGCGAGATTCGAGATTCCTGAAAAATGTATATCGGCATACGCACCCAGTACATTAACGTCACCCATATCAGCAATCTGATGACGTGTTTGTACACCGCCAATAAGATCACCAATGATGTTGTCTTGAGGATGATACGTGTGAATCCTAAGTGTTGGATTCTCAGGCACAACAACATTATCATTTAAATTAGTAAGATTCTCTTCAGTATCATGAGACGATTTACCAATCTCATGAGTTTTAGGAAATGGAACTAAAGAGGAATCAACAAAATGAATATCATCCTATGAAATAGAAATAACATCAGACGTATCAGGAAGATCATCTTGTGTAACATTATCATTGTTAGAAGTTTAAGACCTTGGTTTGGAAAACAATTGATATTCTAAATAAGCACGCACCAAGTCTTCGTCAGATTGATCAACTATGGGAGTAAACGAATTAAATAAACTCTCATAATCAAACATCCAATCAGGACCCTTGCCGACAAGAGGTGTTGTGTATCGTTGACAATCAACATGGTACCATTCTTCAACACAACCTGAAGTGAAGTTGAAAATTCATTTCTTAGGCGATGCATAGCCCAAGAAATAACCTTCAATAGTTTTTTCTTCAAATTTTCCTGAATCTCTTTTCAATATTGTGCAAGGACACCCGAAAGGTTCCAAAAACTTTAAATTAGGTTTTCGATTGTTCAGAAGCTCATAACTTGTCTTTTGCACCTTCTTCACAATCAGACTACAATTAAGCGTGTAGCAAGCAGTGTTCACCGCCTCATTCCAAAATTGTACTGGAATCTTTGAATCTGCTAACATTGTTTTTGCAGCTTCAATCAGTGTTCGGTTCTTCCGTTCAGCAATACCATTATGTTGAGGTACATATGGAGCACTATATTCTCGATGGATTCCTTTCTGAATACAAAAGAAGTCCAATATAGTACTCTTGAAATCCGTACCATTATCACTCCGAATATGTCTCACCTTGTGTTTGTACAGTGATTCGATCTTCGTGATTAAATTTTGAACAAGAATAGGTGTCTGATCTTTAGAACTCATAAATAACACCGATGAGTATCTTGAATAGTCATCAGTGACAACTAGACAGTACCAATCTCCAGCAATACTTGCATGATTAACAGGACCAAACAAATCCATATGAAGTCATTCCAAAGGAGTATCAATGAAATTAATTAACTTGGACGGGTGTGCCTTCTTCTTCTGCTTGCCCTTTTTGCATGCAACACAGTGATCGGCCAGCTTGAAGTGTTTCAGGGAAACCCCATCCACCAAATCATTTGCAATCAGATAGTTCATCTTTCTGACATGAATGTGACCCATACGCCTATGCCACATAATCGAGTCCTTCTCGGTTGCTTTTGAGACAAAACACGTTTCAACAGAAGTAGATACCTTGGTACTCATTTTCAGTACATAAATATCATTTGACCAAGGAGACTGCATAACAACCATGTCTTCTGGAATGACATATCCTTGTTTGAGTATTATGCACTCCTTATTAAATACTGTGGTATACTTCTTATCACAAATTTGAGACACGCTCAACAGATTGTGATCCACTTTATTACAATAATTAACTTTCTCAAATGTAATATGCCATTTAATACATCTCCTTCTTTTGTAATCATTCACCCAGAATTACCCCTCGAAAGCTACATAACCCCCTTGAATATTCGTGACATTGGTTAATAGGTTAATGTTACCAGTAATATGACAAATATGACGAGAGCATCCACTATTTATAATCCAGTTTTCACCAGATACAGTCTTGGATAAATTTTGCATATATAGGTAAAATGATTAGTTCAAAAAGGCAGCTCAGGTCTCAGTCTTGGGCACCTCTTTAATTTCACTTGAAGATTTAATTCTGATTGAATCCAAATGTTGTTTAGCTGCTTGTGAATAAGTCACAGGCCTTTTCGACTTTCGTCTCAAGCATGCATCTTGAACTACATTTGTATTCACATTTTTACAAATTGGTTCTGTAGGAACAAATTTGGGTTTTAAATTAACTTTGCTTTCATCAACATGAATCACTTTGCGAGGATTCACATTTGAAAACATAATATGAGTCTCATCATCACAAGACATGGGTCTTTTCATAATTTATTTAACTAAAGAAACTGGTTTGGCTTGTTCTTTGATAAAGGGATCAAGATTCTATGATTTCTTCATTCCACAGTTTCTTACAACATGACCCCGTTCACCATATAAAAAGCATGTTTTCATATCGAAAAACATACGTTGTGGTTTGACAAAAACTGGTACAACAATGTTGGATTTTAACAAGATTATCAAAGTCCAAAATAACCATTTATTAAGGAAAACACAGCGGAAGATATAAATTTAAATCTTGTTATATTGATTAATATAAAACCCATTTTATATGTAAAACCCAAGCCCCGGACCCATATACGAATTACATGCATACCAAAACTATCAACCATAGGGGGTTTATGTAATACAACCTTTCAAGAGGCAAGAAGATGAAGGAGATGACGGTTTGAACGACTAGCCTTCAATGGAGAAGAGCCTCAAGCTTGTATACCCTCTAAGCCTTTAAAAAACACCTTGCTTGCTAGGATTTATTCACTCTTGCACTTGAAAGATAAAAACTTCTTGTGTTTTCTTCTTCCTTGAACCGAAATCAAAGAGAGAGAGAGGTTGAAGAGAGCTTATGCATGTAATATGGTTGGGTGTTAATATGTTGTGTCCCAAAAATACTCCATGTACTAGTCTCAGGACTAATATTCCATATACCAGTGGCAGGACTAATACTCCATGTATTAGTTCACTGGACTAATGCTCCATGTATTAGTCACACTTCTATTGAAACTTTGTGACATTTAACACTTTTAATATGCCATAAGTTTCATGCAACATACCACAACCATTATCATATATATATATATATATCATTTAACCAACTTAAACAATATCATAAGATAATCTCTCTAAATAAATTATCCATATAATTTATCGATTCCTCAAGTGCAAATATTTGGAAACCCATTTTCTAAATATCATGAGTGTTAATATTTATTTGTTAGATCATATCTACAACAAATATTATGGTGTTTGTCTAGATTGTTATTGGGTATGACCCGACTTGGATCATAACGTACTAGCCACATCAACTCTAATATGTGTCTTGGGCAGACCGATTCCTATAAACAAAAGGTTGATGAGAAACTCCAAGAACATGCACTTTATTCAAGTCATCAAACATAACAGAATTTTTTTTTCATATAAAAATCAAGGTATGAACAATTAGAAAAACTCTGTAACGTGTCAGTTCCAGTTGCATTAACAAATTTAAATTTTTTAATAGATTTAACAATTGTTTTGCTTTAACGAATGGATCTGTTGTGTTTGATACTTTATATTTAGCAAATGCATGTTCAAGATCTTGTATCTTTGAAGTTTCATTGTTAAAGACACTCTCGACCAACTTTGGTTTGATCAAATTAAGTGGAATGTCTTTCTCAGTAAACACTTTACTAAGACCTTTTAACTTAAACATACGAATGGTGTTTTCATTAGAAGGATTTGGATTGATGAAACACATCAGATCTGCATCAGAATTTTTTGGTTTTTTCTGATTTCTTAGCCTTAACCTTAAATATCTTAGTCTCATTTATTTTATATGTACTTAAACCGTACACAACTTTCTCAAATTCATGAGGTTCACATAAAATGTGATTCGAATGTGGAATATTCAACTCCTTGTGTACAATTTCTGGTTCAACAGACTTTCTTAACAAAGACTTTGTTACTTTGAATATGTTGTTCGTGAATAGAAGATTTAACAAAAAAAAATTTCTTTATCATTTTGTTTCGGTTTCTCCACATGAATGACTGGTTGAATTAAAACTTCCTCCTTTCCAGCAAATGGATTTTGGGAATAGTCATCATGGAATGGTGGAGGAATCTCAACAAATCCTAAACCATTTTAAAACCCTTTTGTTTACCAAATACTTCAATAATTTAATTTAACAAAAGGATGATTTCTAAATTTGTCTAATTTGCTTTTCAACTCTAGAACCTCATTTTCAATCTCGGTTATTTTAGATCTTTGTTTGAGAATTTCTTAAAACTGTTTTTCATTAATGGTCATTTTTACTGAAAGTTCTGCTTTCAGGTCATGATTACTTACAGACAATCCCTCAATCTTATCTTTAGATTTCTTTTGTGATTCTAATGAGTTTTTATAGTATCCTTTGTTGAATAAAGTTCTTTAAGTAGTGAATCATTTTGAGCATTAATTAAATCAATTTTTGATTTAAATGTTTCACAAATAGAACAAGACACATTTTTGATAATTTAACAGAAGCAAATGAAGAACTGAACTCGTCAATTTTTGCTATGCAAGCAAAGGTAGTCGGTTTCATGTTGCAAGAAACATCTGAATCTGATTCAGTTTTAACTTCACTTTCAGAAGTCAATCCCACTTCACTTGCATCTTGAAAATTTTCCACTTGATCAAACATTACAAGATTGGCTTGACTACTATTGCCCAACAACCGTTGATTCCAATCAATTCCTTCAACTATGAGCAAAGCTTGTGATCCCGCGGCCTTTGAAGAATTTTCTCCAGACGGTTTATCTTTCACATCAGTAAAAGGCTTTCCTGAACTTATGTCTTGAGAACGGGGACCAATGTATTCCTTCTTTGGCTTATCACATTCCTTAGAAAAATGACCAAACTCTTGGCAATTGTAACATTTGACCTTCAATTTATCAAAACCAACTCGTTTGTTCAAAGATGGTAAATCTTTTCCAGTTCGTTGCATAAACTTCTTCACTTTTCGTACAATCGTAGCCATATTCCATTTGAGATCCATTAACTCTAG
The DNA here is from genome assembly GCF_021521415.1 of Bidens hawaiensis. Taxonomy (NCBI): domain Eukaryota; kingdom Viridiplantae; phylum Streptophyta; class Magnoliopsida; order Asterales; family Asteraceae; genus Bidens; species Bidens hawaiensis. The sequence continues at coordinate 1,206,681 of NW_027491152.1, read as the reverse complement.
ATCGTCAGGATCTATTTGATCATAATCTTCATCAGTCAATTCACTAGTAGCAATCTTGCTACTCAACGAATTTTCATAAGATGTCATCAATGCACAAAGGAAAGCAAAATTCTGTTCAGCCTCCTTCATGTTTACATTTGGTTATGCAGTGAAGACATTAGCAGTTGATCCACTAGAGTTGTCATTAAACCCAGAAGCCATGTAACATACATTTGAATCACTATAGGAAGATGATCCTCTTGTGATGTTTGGGTAAGAAATGCATTAATTAGAACTGCAGAACTACTCAAAGGTAAACAACCCCCATATAAAGTTGGATCTTGAGTTTCTTTTGATTATGTTTGGCATTTCAAGTCATACTCTCTATCTTTAATCTTTTGCATAAATTCCATTGCAGTAATAACTTCATTTTTAAAGAAACTATTTTCTTTATGTAAAATGTCGAGTAAGAACTTGGAAGAACATTTTTCACAGTATCAATCTTACCAACTTCACTAGGTTCCATCTTTAACTTATTCATCTCAGCTATAAGATGATTGAATCTTAAGCATCTCCTGAACATTCTCTCCTTTTAATAGATTAAAGTTTCTAAACTGAAACTTTAGCATAACCTTCTTACTTTCTTCGATATTAGCCATACTTCTCATTTTAATGTGCTGAAACAAAGATGCACACATTTTAATACTTCCCACTTGATGAAAAATATTGTTGGGTAATTCCATTGTTAATATGGAATATGCATTTGTTTCAATCTCTAAAGTTTTCTTTTCTTCTTTAGAATATTGAGAAAAGGCCTTTGGAGTAAAACCAGTGGTCTCACTACCAATCATATGTACCGTATAAACATCGTCAAGACTTCTTGAACAATCTGGGTGTACAGACCCTAGATGTGCTCTGAATCGTGGTTCTTATTTTTCAAAATCACTAAATTTCAATAATTGAGGACATTTTGAGTGAGATCCGATCTCACCATAGAGATGTAACATTTGTTACATCAACACATTTTGAGATGCTAGTGCGTAGAAACCAGCCATCTTAAAACGATATAAAATGTGATACATAAAGGTTAAAATGAAAATATGTGTAACGAATGGATACATTAACGAATGGATGACTATGGTAACGAATGGTGAACAGTGGCGAATGGATTATGTTAACGAATGGGAGTATGAATTACCTGACGAATGAACCTCAGTCTTCACGGATGATGATAACGAATAGCTATCACAAATGAAGGGTCAGAGATGACGAATCAACACTCGAATAGCTTAGCAAATGGATGACGAATGTGGTAATGAATAAGATAACAGATGGTATTATGTCTATTTAGAGAATGACCTTGGCACGAATTCAATCACCCTAATAACGAATAGGCTATAGTAGTGAATGAGGTTGTTCTACTGTTGTAACAACCTACACACGTGGCATGAAGTAGCTAGGGCCTGATAGCGAATGACTATCAACCATGTAACGAATGAGTGATTAGTCCGAAAGGAAAGACATTATGAATCTTCAAATCTTCAAGACAATTTTCCAGATCTGGAAATTTGCAGATTCAAACCTCAATTCAGAATACCTCAACCTTGTGGATAAATAGATCAATTCTTAACCAAAACACACAAACGAATGCTCAAATAACTCGTCTCAGTCCCGTGCACAAACCCAAACCAATCCAAACACTCGATTCCAATCTAAACACAGTACAAAATCCAAAAATGATAAAAATAGAAACCTAATTTTTGAAACACACAATCTCAATCCAATCCAATCCCATCCCAATTCACTTTATTAACACAATTTAACAACCACACAATCCACACAACCAATACCGAATCCAGTTTCAATCAATCAGTCTCTAATTAACAACTTAACATGTTAATTCAATGAAAAACTGATTAAATCAAATTTGGATCTATAATTAATACTCAAACAATGAATTATCAGTCAATTCATGATGAATTACCTTAACACATATACAATCTAACCCTGGTATAGCTTTGATACCACTTAAGAGAGCTTCAGCAATAGTCACTTGATCAATTCATATCGATTAACTTATGGATCTAGTTATCTGATATATATATGTGATTGATACGTTAATGAACGAAGTGTGTGAGTGAGTAAACGGGCAGAGTAACGGCTTAGAGAGAGAATACTTAAACAACACTTAAATTAAGCAGGCTGGATCAGCCTATATATAGAAGATGAATGTCATTCGTTACACATTCCTTAACGAATGGCCTTCATCATCTTCATTACATTAAATAAGAAAATGGTATAACGAATGAATCATTCGCTATACCCCATTCGTCAACATTCCATGCCGAATGGATACGTATCAATAACGATTAAGGTCCATTCGTTAAACATCCTTAACGAATGGACACGAATAACATAATAACTATCATTCGTTAAACAGGCTTAACGAATGACTACATATAACTTAACGAATGGGCTTGTAATTACTAAAATACCCTTTCATTAAAATATTAATAAATTACAAAGGATTACAAAGATTTGAGACGATCAAAACCGTGCACTAACAGTAAAATAAACTCCCATCCCCACACTTGAACGCTGAATCGTCCTCGATGAGCATTAGGAAAAGAAAAGAAAATAAAATAAACTAGAAACAAAAGCAAATAATAAAATAAAAGAACATGTTACACCCCTGGTTTATGTGCATGTCTTCATAATATGTGTATCAACGGCTGCGTTGCATTTCATTCGCGGCCGCAACCTTGGGAGAATAGTTTCAAAACGCCATCCAGAGCTATCATGCGGAAAGATGTAACCTGTATTGAGCAATATCACTCGCATACAACAGCGTACATAACTAAAACAAAGATAAGTAATAAACATTTTTTTGTATTTTTATGATTTTAAAATCTTTTTGGATTTTGTTGGTTATTTATTTTTTTATTATATATATATATATAGACAAATAGAATACCCTCAAAATCAGCCGCTCGAATGGAGATTGAGTACGAGCAGATTCAATCGGGAGGATCCTTAGTACCAAGGAAAAATAAAAACAGATAAATCAAAAACTCAGGCTGCCTCCTGAGAGCGCTTGGTTTAGCAGGTCCTCAGCCTAAAACCTCTCTCACGTCTAACCTAAAGATGTTGTAAGGTGCAAAACCCCTCCTTCCTCCATGCTCGTCATCTCACCAATGTAGTGCTTCAGATGGTGACCATTAAATTTGAAGCTCCCATTCTTGTCTTCAATTTTGATCGCTCCGTATGGGAAGACTTCCTAAACTGTGTATGGTCCATACCATCAAGAACGCAAATTTCCCGGATGCAACTTGAGTTGGGAATTAAACAAGAGTATGGTGTCCCCACATTTGAGCTGTTTATCACCTCTCAACTTTCTATCATGCAGATCTTTGGGTTTCAACTTACAATTGTACGAGTGTGCATAGGCTTGATCGCAAAGTTCCTTTAACTCATGTATCTGATGGAAACGTTGAACTCCCGCAGTTGAAAGATCGAGGTTAACTGATTGAAGTGCCCAAGAAGCACGATGCTCCAACTCAATAGGCAGATGGTAGGCTTTCCCATAAATCATCCAAAATGGTGTGGAATCAGTCGGAGTTTTATACACTGTACGGAAAGCTCACAAAGCATCATCTAATTTGTCGGACCAATCCTTTCGGTTTAGCCCAACTGTCTTCTCAAGAATGCATTTAATTCCCCAGTTACTCAATTACACCTGTCCACTAGTCTGTGAGTGGTAGGCCGTCGCAAGCCGATGGGTGACCCCATAGCATTGCAATGCCTTCTCCATCTGTGCATTGCAGAAGTGAGTACCTCGATCGCTGATCAAGGCTTTTGGTACACCAAAACGAGAGACTTCGTTTTTTGGAAATCTCACTACAACTTGGGCGTCGTTAGTGGGCAAGGCTCTGGCCTCAACCCACTTGGAGACGTAATCAACTGCCACGAGTATGTACTTGTTCCCTCTAGATGATGGGAACGGGCCTATAAAATCAATACCCCAAATGACAAAAACCTCGCAAACCTGAATAGCATTTAGGGCATCTCATTTCGGGATGAGATGTTACCGACATGTTGGCATCGATCACAGCTTTTAACGAACGCATGAGCATGTTTGAAAATTGAAGGCCAATAGAATCCTGAATCGAATACCTTCTTAGTAGTAAGAACAGCACCATGGTGACCTCCTGTCGGTCCTTCATGGCAGTGGCTCAAAATCCGCCACCCCTCTTCAACATCCACACATCTCCTCACCAGCTGATCAGCACCTATACGAAAAAGAAACGATTCGTCCCAGATGTAGAATTTTACGTCCGCAAAGAATTTCTTCTTTTTCTAGTGAAACATCCTTCTAGGGAGGGAACCATCGACGAGAAAGTTCGCGATATCAGGCAAACCACGGGTTGCTGTCCACCTGGGCTTTGACAAACAAGAGATTCTCTATTGGGAAAAAGTCATTGATGTTGACCCCAACATTTCCAATCTCTGCTGTCTCAAGACATGATAAGTGATTAGCTGCCACATTCTCGGCCTCCTTTTTATCACGGATTTCAATATCAAACTCTTGAAGCAGCAGGACCCATCGGATAAGACGACGCTTAGCGTCCTGCTTGCTGAAAAGATAACGAATAGTAGCATGATCCGTGTAGACGACAATTTTGACAGAACAAGATAGGACCTAAACTTATCAAATGCAAACACCACAGCTAATAACTCTTTCTCGGTGGTGGTGTAATTTTCCTTACCACTGTTTAGGGTCCGTCTCGCATAGTAGATCGAGCGGAAGTGCTTCTCCTTCCATTGTCCAAGCACTGCACCAACGGCTAATCGCTCGTGTCGCACACCGATTCTAATGTCAAAGACCAGTCGGGAGCAATCATGATTGGGACGTTAACGAGTTTGTCTTTTAGAAGATTAAACGCCTCGATACACTGTTCAGAAAAGACAAATGGAGCGTGTTTTTCTAGTAGCTTGGTCATCGGTCTCGCAATTTTCGATAATTCTTTGATGAACCGGTGATAGAAACCAGTATGTCCTAAGAAGCTACAGATGGATCTCATAGAAATGGGTGGGGGAAGATTAGAAATGGATTCAAGTTTAGCTCAATAGACCTCGATCCCCGAACTGGAGATCCTATGTCCTAGAACGATGCCCTCGCATACCATGAAGTGACACTTCTCCCAGTTGAGGACTAGGTTGGTGTTGACGCAACGAGCCATCATCCTATCAAGTTTGGAGAGAAAATGATCGAAATAATTCTCGAAGAAAGAAAAATCATCCATGAAGACCTCCATGTAATCCTTGATCATGTCGTAAAAGATCGCCACCATACATCGCTGGAAAGTTGCTGGAGCGTTACTGAGTCTAAAGGGCATGCGTTTATAGGCAAACGTGCTGTAGGGGCAGGTGAATGTGGTTTTCTCCTGATCATCGGGAGAGATCAGGATATGGAAATACCCGGAGAAATCATACAGAAAGTAGCAGTACAGCTGACCCGCCAAACGCTCAAGCATCTGATCAATGAAGGGCATATGAAATTGATATTTCCTAGTGGAATCATTCAGTCTGCGGTAGTCAATGCAGACTCTCCAACTGGTCACGGCCCTGGTGGGAGTAAGCTCGTTTCTTTCATTGGTGACGTCATGCCACCCTTCTTGGGAACCACTTGGACCGGACACACCCAGGCACTATCAGAGATAGGAAAAATGATTTCCGTATCAAGGAGTTTTATGATTTCTTTCTTATCGACCTCTAGCATTTTCGAATAAAGCCTTAGTTGAGGCTGAGCGAAGGATTTGAAGTTATCCTCCATGAGGATTTTATGAGTGCAGAACGAGGGATTAATCCCTTGGATGTCGACAATATTCCATGCTATCTCCTCCTTGTGCGCTTTCAGCACCTTCAACAACTTCAGCTTCTCGACCTCCGTCAAGGCAAACGCGATGATGATGGGTAGCTTCCCCTCCTTGTCCAGAAATGCATAATTCAAATGAGAGGGTAGATACTTAAATTCTAAGGAGGGGGGGGATCTATACGGAAGGTCGGTCCCTCGGATCGTCTCACACGATCACAACAGCTGACTTTGAATCTAAGGGTGGTGAAACAGTGTCATCCATCAATGGTTGAGCGGTCATGACAACCATCTCGACCTCTGAAATATCCCTATTGAGAATCTGTGGGTCCAAGGAAAGTCCTCCACAGATGTCAGTGAAAAACTCCTGCACATGGGCATTGCCATTATTCCTTGGAAAACAAATTACATGCATACACCCTGCATTTATATCAAAGACTTCAATAGGAGTACCTATGGAGTCACAAGCAATTGGTCAATACTTTCAACAAACAAATCTTACAACAATTACCCCTTTCACCCATCACCTTTGAAGATTTGATCCGACCCACCCCTCCACCTAAAGCGTGAAAATTTTCACCCCCATCACTCCCTGCTTGTGTTTTATTCCTTTCACCTATTGCACTCTCAAATTCCACTATCTTATTTATAATATCATAAGAACTCAGACATACTAAACTTTATCTATGTATAATAAGACTTATGAAACAAAACCATATTTAGTTACACAAAACCAAAACACTCGGTTGTCTCTCCTTTTCAAGCCCCAAACCCGACATCCATTTACACCACCCAACTCTCTTCTTGGCTCTACAACACAAATGCATATTATTTTGAAGATATTTCAAAGATAACAACTATGTGTTAGGAATCCCTAAAGGAATTGGCAAGTGTAAGAGGTTTCCTTTTCTTAAGAAGGTGTACAAGCTCAAGGGGCGGAAACCAAACTCAAGATCTTCTATTTTCTTTCTAATCTCTCATCCTTGTACTAAGTGAGTTAAATTCCTCTAAGCCTATATTTATATTTTTGTATGTTGTGTTCATGCTAGTTTCAACAACCAACTAAAAATATATCCACTTAACATGTTAAAGAAAATTTATGATCATGAACATAATTTTATTATGCTTGAAAACTCTTAGAGACTTAGAGGGTTTAAAAGCATGCCTGAATGTGAATTACATATTACAAAGTTGGGTAAGGTGGCTAAAACTTGGTGTTACATTTTTAAGTGCATATTACGTTTATGGATAAAAAGAAAATTTGATATAAAGGTTCTATAAAGGCTATGATTATAAAGCTAAACGATTAAAAACTCGATCATAGTCTAAGAATCAATGTAGTGAATAACATATAAAGTTTGGTGAAATGAGAGCATATTAAAGTTATATAACATGTTAGTGTATAAAAGAATAGTTTTATGGAGGTATGAGTGGGAAACATATATTTTCCTTCAAAGCAAAGATTGGTTTTAAGTATAAAATAGTTGTATTCAAGACATAAATATATATATATATATATATATATATATGATTTTAAATAAACAAAAGTGGTATTCTATAAATTTTTATGTTGAGAATACGTTCATTCGGGTTATAAAACTTAATTATGGTTTTGACTAGTTTTATGTTTTATAATGGAAATAATAAGTATTACTTTTAATGATGACATTTTGTGTCAAAACGATAGTTTGTACATAAATATAAATTTTTTCGAAATATATACGTTAGACATAAAAATAATAATTTTTACGATTTAAATGGCCGAAATGGTATATATAGGTGGTTTGGATAGTTTTGAACGATAATATAGTTACATTATATTTTAGTAGAATATTTTTCGTGACTTAAAGAAACAATACATATAAATATATATATGACTTTAATATATATTTATTTATTACTTATTCAAACGAATCAGTTGTGTCTAAATGAAACCGACACCAAAAAAACGAATCAGTTGTGTATAAATATTTGTTTCAAAAACAATATACAAAACTTATCACCAACAGACCGTCTAAATACTATCATCTGAAAAGTTACTTAGAAAATAAGCAAAACGTTCTGTTGGTGAAAGCATCCAAAACAAACTTGATAAACGAAGTGTTCGGTTGGTGAAAGCTAAGGGTTCGCCATATTAATTCATAGATTTAGCTAGTCTACGAAGGATCATCATATTTGTTTCAACATATTTTCGTATACTTATTTGTGAACTGATACAACGTTTTTATGAATAACATGATTTCATTTCGAGTCTCAGAACAAGTGAACTCACCAACTAGTGTTGAGTTTTTTAAACGTATGTTTTTTAGGGAATTGACAACGCTCATAAAGAATCATGAAGACGAGACCTCAATGTAGAGGTGAGCAATAACTGAATCGTTAACCGAAACCAAATTGAAAACCAACGAAACCGAACCGATACAACCGAAAACCGAATTAACATAAAATTAACCGAACCGAACCGAATTCTTCATTTTTTAATATTTTCAAGCTTTTTTCCTCTGTTCCATGTATTATATATATTAATAGTTTAATACTATCATTATCATATATTTATATCTCCATTTCATATACTAATATCTCAATTTCATATATTTATACCTTCATTTCATGTAGTTATGCATTCATTTCATGTATTTAAACATTTATTTCATGTATTTTTAAGCAAACGTTTTGCCTAAGTTTGATACTGGTTATAACCGAAATTAACCGAACCGATAACCGATCGATTAGGTTCGGTTAATGCTAATAACCAAACCGAACCGAACCGTACACACCCCTACCTCAATGCATAATTAGGATACCATTTTGGAGAATTTTGCTTGTATAAACCTATCGATGTTTCGGGTCATATACGAGAAATCTCCTAATTGGTTTCAATAAATTTTGTTTGAAAATAAGTTATGATTTGTAAACGCTTTTTTTAATACTATTGGTATCCTAATACATATATGTTGGTGATATCATATGCTTACGGTATACATGACGTCACTCGCATGCGCTTCCGCCTTGGCATGGTGTGACAGATTGGCGTCAGAGCCATTGGTTATAGCGAACTAGAAGGTCTAGTCTATAACTAGTGACTCGTAAATGTTTTCTTTGCATGCATACACATTTTCATAGTTTATATTACATGGTAGGAATATTGTTGTCGCATAGATTTCGTCCACATCATTCATTCACACTGTGTTTTATGACACTATAATTATAGTCTTCTGATTGCCGCCATTTCATGAGTTGTGACGCACTAGTCTTCAAACTCACGTAAACCTCGCATGCCGTCAACTAGTGGGACCCGCACACGAGTAATGGATGGATATGGTATTCTTAACTGCTGAGGAGACGGGATGAATCAACAACCTCAATGTACTCTTAAAGTATAATTATCATAAACTTCAGTAATGGGATGACCGAATCGACACAATGCCACAGTAAATTGAGAAACGTCCCATGACACTGCCGTATAGAGTTGAAAAATCAGGTACGCAATCGTACGGTGCGCATGGAATACTTGTGGAAGTATACAACCCAAGAGAACCCCACATCAATATCAATTTGAATCTTACATGAAAACGTAAAGGCTAACATATGCAAACTAGAAGACTATTCTTACGGTGTTCAAACTGAATCATTCATGTGACATCCTATCATGAGGACATTTATAAGCTAATTCTTTCTAATCATTATGTGCTACACAACTTCGGTTCTCGATAATTAAAAAATATTTTATTGTTCATGACAAAGTTTTAGCATTCAATAATGCAACTAAAAGGACACTTCTATTCCCTTTAACTAGATGCTCGAACATGGAAGACGCCTGGATGACCATGTAAAGCAGATTATCATTACGGGTGCACACGTAACCATAATGTGGACTGCATGAGAATCCTGGTGAATGCTATGGCTCGAGCAGATGTTCAAGTTAGTCTAAATTCATAAGTTTGTTAATCGAGAATCGTCCTCCAAGTAAAATGAATGTTCGTTTGGGTAATGCTGATGACGCCCTACAATAACTTGGTATATCGGCGTTTACTTTAAATGTTACTTCATTTCATTATCATGGACGCTTAAAATTCGGCACCATCAACAACATAACTTATCACACACTCTGGTAAGATTATTCCTCAATTTTCGGGTCTCTATACCCAAGCCGATATCAAAAATCATTTGTGGTGTATTATTATGATGTGAAGTAACTATAATTAATTTTTCTCTCATAAAATTTGCCTCCATTACTTGTTATGTGTGTTTCCTATTGTGGTAAATGTCAAATGGTGACTCCACTACCTCACTCCGTTTGACGTTTATGAAAGATTTCTTGTAATATTACTCTACAATTTAGAAACTAAACTTCTATGTGGCCAATGTGTTGTATGATACAATACAACATAAATTTTCTCTCTACGCTTGTAAGTGGGATCCTACCCTTTGAACTAGAACTTTTCGCTCACACTTCGTAGTCGCTTTGCTTCATATGGAATCCTCTGGGCACCTACGATCATTACCAACATCATTTACATAGGCTTAAAATATGCCTAAAAGTTCATATGTATTTTTCTTTAGTTAGAGAATTTTACCATGTGTTGAACTGTCTTAATACACACATGTTGTCTCATTCGGCTTGCGCGTTACGTCGGTTTTGATAAATTTCACTTTCTTTCTTGACAAAAGTTTGCAAGATGCTCCTTGCGGATATTGGCATTCCTCCAACGTTCTTTAATCACCGGATTTAAAGGTGTTAATCGCCTCAATAACATTTTGATTTAAAATCATCGATAAATGGCTTCATTTGTCATGATTATTGGACCCACTGTATGTCGTCACGATGGTCTCTAAGTGGTCATGCCTTATTTAGACAAGAACTATTTGTATCCCCTTGTAATTATCAAGCACATTTAGATCAAGCTCTTCTATCTTACACTATGATGATCATTGGGCATGTTTTGTTCTCAAATCTAGCCCTATTCACTTTACAATTGAGCCTCATGCGTGTAAGGCCCCGAACCCGGTAGCCCTACTTTAGCGTCGGATTTACTCATAAACACAGTCCTTCAAATCAGAGTTTATTAAAACTTTTCGCGGAATATAAAACATCAATCATTTGTTACAAAACATTAAATCTTTTCTTTGATACCTTAACACAAAACTTTATATTTAAAACATCTTTACTTCTTTCTTCAGATGCCAGCCGTTCAATCCATGCCGTGTGTCATCCTCATGCTAACTCTATAATCAGCTCACCTGCGTGCATACTAAAAGTCAGCTACGCTGAGTGAGTTCTAGTTAATCGAATGCCATACAATACATACACATACATACATATCTGTAGATACATATCCATACTTCACTAGTTGCCCTTCTGTTCTACCTACATACTTGCTACCATACATACAATTTATTCCCATATCCGAAGACACATATTTCTATCTTAACCTCGTATAAATATCCATAGGAGGATCGTCACGTAATATCTATTAAAAGAACCATTACCATTACCATACTATATATAATTTCCATAGGAGGAACACTCTGTATACTTTCCATAGAAGGAACACTTTACTTTCCATAGAAGGAACACTATACTTTCATACTTTCTTACTTTCTTTCTTTCATACTTTCTTACTTTCTTTTGTATTAACTTACTTTCATATCTTACGTTATAAAGAGCATTACGCCCTACATTCCTCGAGTATTATTAGGGCTCGGTACCCTCCTTCCTCGAGTATTATTAGGGCTCGGTACCCTCCTTCCTCGAGTATTATTAGGGCTCGGTACCCTCCTTCCTCGAGTATTATTAGGGCTCGGTACCCTCCTTCCTCGAGTATTATTAGGGCTCGGTACCCTCTTTCCTCGAGTATTATTAGGGCTCGGTACCCTCTTTCCTCGAGTATTATTAGGGCTCGGTACCCTCCTTCCTCGAGTATTATTAGGGCTCGGTACCCTCCTTCCTCGAATATTAGTAGGGTTCGGTTCCCTAGTTCTCAAATATTAGTAGGGTTCGATTCCCTCTTCGTTACCATACAACCATACATTATCATTTCTTTCTTTTATTATCTTTATCACGTTCATACACATAAACATGCATAACATACTTACCTTATACATAGCGTTACAACCTGAAAGTACGTGCAATATCCGAAGATCGTTCACGTTCCATCAAGCAATCATTCATGCTTTCATATTATTCACACAAGGCATACACTTATCTCTTAGGATAAGCGTATTAACAAACATATCGAGTATGCACACAGCCCCGAAAACATAACACATAAATGGGGCTAGAAACTCACCTGAACACGGTTACGTTCTCCGTTGATCGTAATCCCTTTCTTCAGTTGTGCACGGCTGACTGTATAACAAGTATACATATCAATTTAACTATCACTACTTATAACATCTTTCTAGTCTTAATTACTACCCACAACGAACGGGGGTCCGGGGGCAGCGCCCCTGGCAGCGGGGTCTAGGGGCGGCAGCCCCTAGCAGGGTCCAAGGGGCAGAGCCCCTGGCTGGGGTCGAGCTGCCAGGTCAGCTTGGAAAAATTTTATTTCCATTAACTGTCTTAACACATTTTTCATTAGGTTTTTAATTTATTTTCTAAACGAACTTCACTTCAGGCGAAGTTAAACCTCGGGCGAACTTGGCTTCAGGCGAAGTTAAACCTTAGGCGAACTTGGCTTCAGGCGAAGTTATCCTTAGGCGAACTTGGATTCAGGCGAAGTTATCCTTAGGCGAACTTGGCTTCAGGCGAAATTATCCTTAGGCGAACTTGGCTTCAGGCGAAGTTATCCTTAGGCGAACTTGGTCGTAGGCGAAGTTATCCTTAGGCGAAGTTACGCTTGAAGGCGAAGTTACGCTTGAAGGCGAAGTTCATCAGGCAAACTTAATCTTGCAGGCGAAGTTATCGCGCTGCAGATCTGTTTGCCCATAAATCCTTCGTTTCTTAGCCAAATAACTCGATTTTGGTACCCACGGAATCGTATGATCGGCGCCTACAAATCCCAACCATCAAATCGGCCTAAAAACGACGTTTTAGGGGTCCGATTTGGGCAGTTTGGGTTTCAGGTCCGGTTAACCCATCCAATCCTAACCATTTACAGTAATATTAGCTTTGTTGGATTTGTTCTTACCTTAACAACTCAGATCTATCAACAAAATCTCGGGTCTCGGCTTCGAATCTTGATCGGTTAGAATGTGTGTGTTTTGAGTGTGTGAAGAAATGGATGTAAATGAAGATATTTTTGGGATTTTGGGGGTATTTATATCCCTGAAATCCCATTCTCATTTAACCCATCTCAATTAATCCAAATCCATAACCAACGTCCATTACCCGACACTAGCCCGACCCATACCATCTCCTATTCTTTTATTTATTTCCTGATAACCCGAGTAAACTTTCCCTCTATTATTAAGTAATATAGTTAATATTATCTTGAAATTTCGGGATGTTACAATGCGAAAGCCATAATTTGTAATAACATAGATAAATTTCTTGCCTTGCTGAAGGTTTCAAATTAGAATGACTTAAGAATGTAAAACTATCTCTAAAATCTTCTAAGTGAATTATATGATCTTGTGCCAACAAATTGATATCCCGACATTCACGTCATGTAGACAACAAAGTCCGCAAAATTCCTATAAAGTGCATGCGGTTTTACTAATATATATATATATATATATATATATATAGGTATTGGATCATTTCAGAAGTCTTTTTATAGCGAGAAGTGTGAGAAGTGAATGTGTAACTCCATTAATCCCTAATTTCACTCCATTTCTTATGTGTAGGTGTGTTGTGTAGGTGCGTATGTACGTGTGTAGGTGCGTATGCACGTGTGTAGGTACGTATGTTTGTATCTGTGTAGGTACGTAGGTTTCAATGTGGCTCGGTACATTTGTATGTGTATAGGTAGGTATGAATGTGTATTAAGACATAAATACAACCAACCTACATACATGAAGGTAACATCATAAGCAAGGGAGTGAAAAATTATGGATTAATGGAGTTACACATTCACTTCTCGCTGTAATATCACTCTCGCAAGATCCATCCCCTATATATATATATATATATATATAAATCGTTCTGACAACACTTAAATTAGTCACCGACAACCAATTACTTCATCTAACATGATGATAGAACCCTTCATTTATCTTTATAAACATCGTTAAGCAATCGTTCCTTAAAAAAGAAAGAATAACATTCTCTCATGCTTATTGAATTCTTATGAATCAAGCTCATTTATTATGACTTTTGTGTATAATTTTCTCTCAAAATTTTACTTACTTATTCTTACTCTAATAATACATGGAATTTTTTTATTCCAATCATCCTACTACTTACTAGTATCGTTTAAGACTTAAACTAAAATCCTATAAAATAAACCAAGCCACATTGTTAAACCTCTTGATTTCACACTAAGGGGTATTATTCAGTACTCATGTCACATTCAAATCCATACTCAAGTCGGATAACTTTCTTATATAAAGATGCATGTACCACATGGTTTTCCGAATGAAAGAAAGAAAAAAAAGGGAAGAAGGTGTTAGCCATCCTGACAATACTTTTATTGGCAACCATTGATGAATTGTCACAATTAAAGTAATGATGGGGACTCTTCATATTTCATTGCCCTATTCGTTGAGCGGATTTCCTTTGGATCAAGTTGAAACTGCTTACATCCTTTGATGTTTATTAACGTCTTATGTACCAAGCTCACCTATTTTGCTCTTGAAAATATTTGGATATGATTTTTTTACTCTGCCAAACTAGTCTTCATAATCCCTACAACGATCTTTATGTGAAAGTTAAGCTCTAAACACTTTAACAAATTCTTAGTCTTATTTAAGAGTTCGAGCTAGATCAATACCAAGAAGTTCCAAAATGAAACTTCCATGGATAATTTCATGCTAACAAATTCATAATCTTACGCTCACATCATGTTTACATAAAAACCCAAGTTTCTAAACTTTTTTATAAAGGATTCACATATTACTTATTTTCTAAGTTAGAAATTCAAAAACCTATTTGGTCAAGACTATCATTTTTATGTGAATACGTGGTCTTTTAAACCTAAATTTCTAGAATCGTCATGTTAGTTTTTACAAGAAGACTACGATAAAATATTTATAAGTTTTGCTAAAACTTTTTGGTAAAAGTTATGAAATTTCCATAGAACAATGTTTATCAAAACCCTATTGACGTTTATATAGTTCTAGTAGTACGTATATAAAATTTTGGAAAATTGGTTTTAAATAATCCAAACTATGACATGTTGGAAAATAACAGTCCCAACTTAACAATTGGCTGGTGGCCGTCCCAACTAAATGTGTATTTGTTTCTAACGGTCCATGACTAACGAATGGTTAACTCTGTTAGTATGGTGCTTATATGGCATGCCCGGTTGTCAAAATTTGCTTATGTGGCGGCTTATATGGCACAATCTGATTTTAACCCCCCTCCTCCTGTAAAGCACAATTACCGGTTACCACCACCATTTTGTTTTCGAACCTGCAACTTTTATCAAAATCATCTTCTATGACCTTCTAATTATCCACACTATAAGTCATCCCCAAAATCAAGCACACCAGAATCAACCCTAAAATGAGCTATCTGCTTCCGATCAACCCTAAACACGCCGGTAATAAAGTTTTAGATCTATATCCATATCTGATTTTCGATTAATCTCATAAACTGATTCAATCGGTGATTATCTCTCGAACATGAAATTGAAACCCTAGGAAGAACGGTGATATATGGTGATGAGTTGAATTGAAATTGAATATAAATTTGGTTAGCCATCGATACATGTCGCCCATATGTTGTTGAGCCATATGTGGGTTCAATGGAGTGGGTAAGTAAAAGTTAACATTATGGTTTGAAAGGTTCCAACCATCACCACCGGGTCGGATAGAGATTAAGGTTCGTCGGAGAAGGTTGTGGAGTATCGCCGGAGAAGAAAGTGATGGCGGTGATATTGGACAGAGAAGAAGGGGAGATGGGACTGAGTTGTTGTGCTGCAAGAGATGGTGGGCTGTGGTGGAGGTGTGTGGTGGCCAACAATGATGGTGATTGTGGTGGAGGCGGGTAGCGGCCGGAACGATGGTAGGCTAAGGTGGATGGCGGCCGGTGAAGTTGTTGCTTCAAGTGATGAAATATTAGATTTTGATTATTATTATTATTATTATTATTATTATTATTATTATTATTATTATTATTATGCCTTGTTGCCAAGTAGGCCGCCACATAAGCAAAATTTAATAACCATGCATGCCACGTAAGCACCATACTAACGGAGTTAACCATCCATTAGTCGTGGACCGTTAGAAAGAAAAACACATTTAGTTAGGACCGCCACCAGCCAATTGTTAAGTTAGGACTGTTATTTGCCAATATGTCATAGTTTGGATTATTTAAAACCAATTTTCCTAAAAAATTTATGTGTGAATTACCTATGGACATAGCTTATGTGGTTATTTTAAATATCGTTATAAAGTATTTGGATATTAAAAAAATATAAAGTTTATTATAATATGAAATCCTACTTTTCGACTTTATCCATGCACAAGCCTACATTTCATTGTCCAACTGTTAGGGCAATATGGGTATTATTTCACTCTATATCTAGTTCCTTATTTACACAAATCTTCTTCACAAACCTTTAGAATTCGAAAAGTTCGCGTCTAACATATTAATATTCTACATCAAACATCTTATATATTTACCAATCCTATAACCACCGATCCAACAACATGATCACACTGTTTATTTATTACTAACATAACACAATAATTAGATATTCTTTCTATAATCACCAATCCCCTAGTGGTTGCTCAAGGAATAACTGGTGTTGGTACACGCGTGATCAACTTCAATAAATAAACCTTTGCGATATAGTTTTGAAATGATAATTAGTAGTAGAAAACTCAAAACGTCATATGTCTCTCCATATCATGAAGTACATGGGTCATGGTCATTTCATTCGAGAGCCTCGTCATCCTTCATTCATAATCCCTGAACCCGCAGTTTTTCATATAGCGCTTCCTTCAAGTCTAAAAAAACAACTTCGACGTCTACAATCATACTCAGTCGCTTCATGATGATTCCTACGATTTGCGTTTATAAAGCAGATAGTGAGCACATCCTACTACGAAAACCGTGAACTTAATGCACCTATATTCTCATGTTGCTTATGCAAATTCTAATAACTAGAAATAAGGAACGCCTAAATGACATTAACCTTAACCTCCATAATGTGCTAGATCGCAAGGATGCGAACGATAACCAATATTTTTTTTCTCCAAGAACCACTTCAATTGGGTTTCATGGTTATATTATACATTGACAACTTAGCATTTTAGAGCTTTCAAATTCAAAAAATTCCAGGACAAAACTCCATGATTTGATTCCCGACTTTGGACTCATGATGTGTTTTTTGACCGATTGGCTAATAAATTAAATCAAATCTATAAATTTATAATCAAACCCTTACATGTTTCAATCCCTACAAATGTATTCCTAGACGTGAGTGTTACAAGTGGTTTGAACAACAAAGATGGGTCCCTACCTATAGTTACGTCGTGGTTCTCCTTTACAATAATGATTACGTCGTGTAATCCCTAAAATTTACTTATGATGTGGCGTATTCTGTAGACATCTCAGGCATTCTTTTCATCTCAGCTTGATCTTTACCTTAACAACTGTAATCATTATTAAGGATTCATGATTTATTCTTTATTAAGTTTCTTTGGCAAGCATATATTCAATCATGATAATCAATATGTGGATACATGACGTATTCCATACATTCCTTTGATATTAGCAAGATGCACTAAGATTGTGCAACAAGATATTTGGAATCCTCGTTAGCCACCCACTTCCTAATGACTGAGTTCACTCTCTGCATAATCTACTAGAGATGGACAAGTCTCGTCTACATGCCTCCTAGCTAATATATTGAAATACATTCCTTCCATTGGATGTGGTTCACACTCTCTATCGGAAATTCTAAACTAATGAGAGCAACAACTATTGATCGCAATAACTGGATTTAATACTCGCCCATTTCTGTGCAATGGGTGTCTTGTATATCCGTACACAAATTCGTCAGTTTGTCAATTGTTAAACCAAACAATATGCTACCAACACGATCTTAATTATCACTCCGGACTAGACCAATGTTTGAACATGGTGTCGCCCATTTTCTTCTAATTATCATCATTCCGCCTACTAATCCCTTATTTTGGATAACTGCTTAAACCATATGTTATTTCTGCTTGCCTACCTTCGTTGGTGTCTCCCTTGACATAACTGGAATACGGAAATCACATGCGTCATGAATATGGGGTAGTTTTAGAATCCCAATCATTTTCAGAATTTAGTATTTGCTTCCTTGGAATGAATTTAGCAAGAATTCTTTACACACGAGCCTTTGTTGTAGACATTTAAACAATTAAATTATACTATTCATTCTTGATAGGCAAATAAATTTCGCCAGTCTACAACAATGTTCTTTCAAAGGACATCCTCATAACTCTTGTAAGGAGTTAACATGATTTGAATTTCGGGACGAAATTCTAATAACATGGGGAGCATGTGACACTCCGCTAAACATGTCAATTTCCGTACAATGCTTAATTATGATTTCTTAACTTTAACTCCCGCATAATTAAATTTTGTTTAGTTTAATCATGAAAAGTCTAGTATAGCCAGCATATGCACGATACAATGCATATAAGTAATTTATTTTTATTTAAATTACTCAAATTTCGTATTTTGTCCGACAAACACGGACGTTTGTGGTAATTTTAAACGACTCGAGCATATATATAAACGAACTATGAGGTTGAATCCTATGCAACACGATTTTGTTTTATAATATTTTTATAGAATATCGACAACGAAACGAACCTATTTTACGAGAATTAGAAGTCATTTTAGAATCTTAGGTTGCGTTATACCACCGGTGTGTGAACGTGCAAACATTTAACATTAACATTTTAACAAATAAATAAACTTAAAACAACTTAAACTCTTTTGTTGTCTCAAACTCAACAACCCAAAAAGGAATTTCGCCCCATAATCAGTTTTCAACAAATCACATACACAAATAATTTTAATATCTAAATGCATGTTATTCAAAAATGTCATTAGCTAGAAATTAATATTAAATTTCATTAATTAACAAATTTAATCCTCATTTGAATTACAAAACAAAACTCACGGCCATTATTCCTTGGAAAACAAAATACATGCATACACCTTGCATTTATATCAAAGACTTAAATAGGAGTACATATGGAGACAGAGGCAATTGGTCAATACTTTCAACAAACAAATCTTTCAACAATCGCCTTCACCTACCCGTACCCCTTTCACCTATCACCTTTGAAGATTTGATCCAACCCACCCTTCCGCCTAAAGCGTGAACATTATCACCCCCATCACTTCTCCTTGTATTTTCTTCCTTTCACCTAAACTTTATAATATCATAATAACTCAAACATACTAAACTTTATCTATATATAATAAGACTTATGAAACAAAACTACATTTAGTTATACAAAACCAAAACACTCGGTTGTCTCTCCTTTTCAAGCCCCAAACCCGAAACCCATTTACACCACCCAACTCTCTTCTTGGCTCTACAACACAAATACATATTATTTTGAAGATATTTCAAAGAAAACAACCACGGGTTAGGAATCCCTAAAGGAAGTGGCAAGTGTAGGAGCTTTCCGTACCTCGAGAAGGTGTACAAGCTCAAGGGGCGGAAACCAAGCTCAAGATCTTCTATTCTCTTTCTAATCTCTAATCCTTGTACTAAGTGAGCTAAGTTCCTCTAAACCTATATTTATATTTTTGTATGTTATGTTCATGCTAGTTTCAACACCCAACTAAAAATATACCCAATTAACATGTTAAAGAAATTTATGATCATGAACATAAATTTATTATGCTTGAAAACACTTAGAGACTTTGAGGCGTTAAAAGCATGCCTAAATGTGAATTATATTTTTAAGTGCATATTATGTTTATGAGTAGAAAAAAAAATGATATAAAGGTTTTCTAAAGGCTATGATTATTAAACTAAATGAGTAAAAACTTGATCTTAGTCTAAGACTCGATGTAGTGAATATATATAAAGTTTGGTGAAATCAGAACATATTAAAGTTATATAACATGTTAGTGTATAAAAGAATAGTTTTATGGTGTTATGAGTGGGAAATAAATATTTTCCTTCAAAGTAAAGATTGGTTTTAAGTATAAAATAGTTGTATTCAAGTCGTGTGTGTGTATATATATATATATAATTTTAAATAAATAATAATGGTCTTTTATTAAATTTTATGTTGAGAATACGTTCATTCGGGTTATAAAACTTAATTATGGTTTTGACTAGTTTTATATTATAAAATCGAAATAAAGAGTATTATTATTAATGACGACATATTGTGTCAAAATGATAGTTTTTACATATATATAATTTTTTGCAAAATATATACGTTAGACGTAAAAATAATAATTTTTACGATTAAATGGCCGAAACGGTATATAAATGGTGGTTTGGATAATCGTAAATGAAAGATAATTGCGAGCGAAAATATAGTTACATTTTATTTTACTAGAATAGTTTTCGTGACTTAAGAAACAATACTTATATATATATATATATATACCTATATATATATATATATATGACTTTAGTGTATATTTATTTATTACTCGATCAAACGAATCAGTTGTGTATAAATATTTATTTTCAAAAACAATATACAAAACTTATCACCAACAGACAACCCAAAGACTATCATTTGAAAAGTTACTTACGAAATAAGCGAAACCTTCGGTTGGTGAAAGCAACCGACACAAACTTGATAATCGAAGCGTTCGGTTGGTGAAATCAAACGACACAAAATTGATAAACGAAAAGTTCGGTTGGTGAAAGCAACAAGCACAAATATAATAAACAAAATGGTCAGTTGTGTGAAAGCAACTAGCATAAACCGACTTGCAAGTCGATAACGAACAGACTGACCTTACGCGTTTAGGACGTGTGAAGGCAGCGGGACCGGGTTAAATCCAAAATTGCTAGTGAATCAACCAGTGAACTCACGAGGTGAGTTTCACTACCCCATTTTTACTGTTTTACTGCTATTAATCTGGGGTGGAAGACATACTATAACAAATCCTTATGCGAACATGAGTTGAACTATGTATTGCTATAAGCCCCTTGTTTGCATACTATAACCA
This sequence comes from Bidens hawaiensis, assembly GCF_021521415.1. Lineage (NCBI taxonomy): Eukaryota > Viridiplantae > Streptophyta > Magnoliopsida > Asterales > Asteraceae > Bidens > Bidens hawaiensis. The sequence goes on along the minus strand of NW_027491152.1, from coordinate 1,185,574 downwards.
TTAGCTAAGGGAGTTAGCCCATAACCAAACTATTGACGTTGACATATCCCCCCTACTGTTAGGTTAGTTGCGCTAACCTCCGATATTGCATCGAAACAGGGTGCATATATTCCATCTGTGATATTTGAACATGTCAAAGGATATAAGTCGTAGTTTGGTTATGGGCTAAGGGTTCGTCATATTAATTCTTAGATTTAGCTAGTCTACGGAGTATCATCGTATGTGTTTCAACATATTATCCTATACTTATCTGTGAACCGATTCAACGTTTTATGAATAACGTGATTTCATATCGAGTCTCAAAACCTGTGAACTCACCAACCATTGTGTTGACTTTCTAAACGTATGTTTTTCAGGGAATTAACAACGCTCATAAGGAATCATGAAGACGGGACCTCAATGCATAATTAGGATACCATTTTGGAGGATTTTGATTGTATAATCCTATCGATGTTTAGGGTCATATACGAGAAATCTCCTAATTGTTTTCAACAAATCTTTTTTGAAAATTAGTTATGATTTGTAAACGTTTTTTTTAATACTATTGGTAACCTAATACATATATGTTGGTGATAATAATATGCTTACGGTATACATGACGTCACTCGCCTACGCTTCCGCCTTGGCAGGGTGTGACAGACTCCATCTGGATCTCCTCGTCCACCTGCTCCTCTTTATTAACCGCAAGCATGACAACTCTCGAATGATCAGCCTCTTGAATAATTGGCTCTCTTTCTCTTCTAGAAGCCCTCCTAGTAGTCACTGCTTTGGCGAATCCTCTCGGGGTTTTTCTCGGTATTACTCGGTAGTGAACCCGGTGCTCCTTCGGATAACTATCTGGCAATCTCTCCGACGTGACGCCCAAGATTAGATAGAGACGTGGCTTGGTTCTTCCACATAGCATGGTGTTCCATAAATTTTCGCTTCATTTGTCACTCAGTTCCTCTCATCACGCTTCAGCAGCTCTGCCATCATGTCCTCTAGTGAGGCTTTCTTCTCCTCTCTCCCCACTTATTCCGAACTCTCTTGATCTGAAATCCCCTGCCCGAATAGATTCTCTCGACGCAGGTTTTAGTATTGGGCTTGGTAGCCACTGACTTTTCCCCCTCGATAGTTATTCTGATTTCTCATACCTCAAGGGGTTTTTGACGAAGTCAACCTCCTCCTGATGGCTACCAGGCTTAATAGGACAGTCAATGGTGTTGTTACCCCCTCGGAAAACTCACACTTCACGAAGCTCTTAACAATAAGATCTCTAATGAGTTTGTTCAAAACATCAATCTGCGCCTGCATGCTAGTGTTAGAATCGACCTGAAGTACTCCTCTTGATGATGTGGAATAATTTTTGCCCCCGTGCCCCTCGTAGCTTGCTGCTAGATCATCAAAAAAGACGACGCACCCATCAAGATCTTTGTTCTTAAGGAGGTTCCCGTTGGCAGTCTGGTTCAACATCTCTCTCACGTGCTGTGTGGCTCTATTTTAGAATTTCTTGATGAGTATCCACTTATCTAAACCATGATGTGGACAACTAAGAAGGGGGTCATTGAATCTTTAGCAAACTTACCCGAAAGACTCGTCGGATCTCATGCGGAAGGAACAAATCTCCTCATGGAGTCGAGCGGATTTAGATGGCGGAAATGATTTGATCTTGAATTTCTATTGATGGCCCACCCAAGTGGTGATGGATCCAGTAGGTAATGACTTCAGCCATTTGTAGGCTTTGCCGTCAAGTGAGAAGGGAAAAAGACGGAGATAGATGGCTTCATCGTTCATGTTGTCGATATTAAAGGTTTCGCAGATTTGAACATATATGTCGATGTGGTTTGAAGGGTCTTCGCTCTCTAGGCCTTGGATTTGGAGGGAGGTTTTAATGAGTTGCATGACGTGGGTAGGAATGGACCAGTTTCCAGCTGCGGCACCGTCTGGTAAAGCAATGCTAGAATGAGGATTCAGGGTCGGCCTACCATAGTCAACTACTACTCTCCTAGGTAGTTTATCTGCCATGTTCCTATCCCTAGAAGATGCGGAAGAAAAAGAAGAAGAAGAATCAGAACCTATTGGTGAAACAGAACGCTCTCGGTAGGATGATCTAATGGTTGTAGGATGGCTCGGGTGCTAACACGTAGTTGAAACCGGGTTCTAAAGATGAGCTAACATAGGAGAGGCTAAGGAAACTGGGTCCCTACATTCAGTTTTACCAGGAAACCCTAAAAACGACTAGTTAACTTTTAATTCTTGGTTGTTTATTCTAAGTACCATAATAACTTAACACTTGGTCCATGTTTAAGCTACAAGACTCGCTAAGGTTCAAGCTATTATAAACCTAGGAGAAAAGGGGTAATCCAACACCAAGGATAAAACAACTAAACTTACAAACTTAACCTAGCCGACAGTGGGAAAACCGCACGTGGTATCGCAACGACTAACCCGATAAACTAACTAGCAAGATAAGACGACACCTAAGGTTTTGGTCCAACTCAAAGGTGGTTAACCTACTGATTTAATGAATCAAATAACATAAACCCTAATGATATGTCTCTCACAATCAATCAACACACAAATTATTAACCGAACTATGCAATTAACGACTACACAAAACTAATTCATGCAATAATCAATCACACGGGGCACATGCAACCTGATATACATCTATGGCAGCAGATATGAATGGGATTAAATCACAATATATGAACTTGACAATAGAAAAACAATTAAATACTTGTTAAGCACCCTAAACTAGTTTATTTTAACCGTTAAACATCAAACCTAAGTGATTTAGGCAATTTTAGTGAATAATATTAAACAAACAGCAGATAATATAGATGTAAATGATAAACATGGTCATTAGAATCTGATTACAACTTGTTTGAATGTCTAAAACCTGAAAACGAACTCACAACCGTTAAAACAAGCAAAACCGACAAGTGGTTGATGAAACTCCGATCCGAAAGCTCCTCTTCCTTGGTATTTCGACTTTTCAGACTTGTGGTGGCTAGGAGGGCTTGATAAATCATTTAGGGTTGATAATCAAGTGTTTAAATAGATCAAAACGGATATTGCATACTAAACCCTAAAATCCGGTCGGACCAGGCTCAAATAAGGACAAAATAATCGGGCTGGAGAATTTTGTGAAGTGGGCAGCCTCTAAGCACACCGTGTAGCGCGGCCTAGGCTGTGGTGGTGGTCACAAGACGCCTGGAGGACCCCCGAAGCCCGGTTTTTCGTTTTCAGCCTCGTTTGTCTTCGTGTGTGCGTTTCGATCCCTTCTCGAACCTAGTATGGACTTGTTTCCCCTTCTTGGACCTCGTTTTCCATGCTCTTCAACCATGGAACCTATAATAAATGAAAACATGTAATTTCATGCGAAAACCAATTGATATTCGTTAACAATTAAGCACAAAACAACACAAAAATTAGCAAGAAAATATGTGTGTTTTACAACACATCAGCTAGATAATCTAGGGTTCCGACAAGATTCTGATAACCTCATTTTGTCGCGATTGTTCATCTTAAAGCGTAAATCGGGTCGAGTAGAGACCCTTCAAGAAAATACCCACCTCTAATGTTTCCATTTTTCTTCTCTTCAGACTACTACCAACAGTAGTTGACGGGATATCCGGCGACGCCATCAACTCAGTAGAGTACGAGCACCCCACTGGGACATGGTATATTTTCCGTCGGGCCGCAGGTATTTATGTCACGTGGAAAGATCCTAGTGGTTCACAAACCTGGCGTCCAACAAGAGTCAAAGGAGTAACCGACTATAAATTGTATAGACATTTTAGGAATTTTGGATTGTCTTGGACAAAACTATGACTATGGGTTTCAAAATATACATTTTAGCAATTTTCCCTTTCTTTTAGGCCACAAATTCTTCTTGTATTCTCAATTTTATGACACTTTGTATCTTAACCTAACCCTTATATGAAATTTTTATCATCTGTTTTCGAAATTATTTAACAACAAAAACTTAATTATTTGTTATTGAAATTCTTTTACAACTTGGCTACGTGACTAATTATTTGAGGGTTTTAGCTTGGTATTTGTAATCGAAATACTCTCTTATCAAAAACATAATTTCTGTTATCGAAATTCTCTCACAACAAAAACATAGCTAATAGTTGGTTATACTTTAGTTAGTTTATAAAATGATCATGTGCTATTTTCTATTTAATAATTTTAGTGATAGAAATTTAAAGTAAAAATCCATTGAAAGCACAGAAGTAGTGTTGCGAATTATCGTAACAAGGTATACATAGTTGCTTAAAGATTCGAACCTTTTAATTAAATCAGAACAAAAATTTAAAGAAACTAATAAATGATCCTATGTTCTTCTACACCGTGACATGGAGATGAACCCATTAACCCTTCAATTTATTTCTATGATCCATTAGATATGGTAACTATCATGCCTTGATATCATGTTATTTAATAACTTAATTTACAAGCATGAAAAGTTTGAGCTGATAGGGAAGTAAGCAACAAGAATAGGTGCACCTTTTTTGCACTTTCCCTTCACTTCACGATCTTCATCAACGTTATGTGCTTTTCTTGACAACACATTTTCTTCACTTCCATTGTCTTCTACTTTGCTTGAACCAGAAAAACAACTAAAGAAACCCGACATAATCGCCATTTTCAATAGAAAAAAACAAAAGAAATGAGTATTTTAGACTTTTGAGTTAAAAGAATCTTGGTATTTCAATATTGTGGATGAAATGATACCCAATTTGTTTTCATATTTATAAGGAAAAAAATTAATCAGCTTCTTAGAAGTTCCCAAATGTATTCTTGGCGTGGGACGGAAGAAATTGTTGACACTCACTAGTCAAGCATTTGAAGAGTGTTTCTAGCCTCGGCTACCAAGGAAAGGTTACTTTTATTTATTTATTTTTTAAATGGTATATTATATATATATATATAGGATGAGTATCATTACAGAACTGTAGAATTGTTTAAGAACTTGAAGAAACCCTTGAAAACTAACGTTTTTTATAAAAAATTTTGTATGTTAATGTTCTTTGAGATTAGTTTTTATCATTGTTTATATTTATATCTACAATTACAATTTTGAAAATTAGTTTTTATACACATCTATATTTTGTTTGGCACCTATGTTAATTTGTTAGTACATAAATTTTACATTATATGTAAACGTGGGATTAATATATATAATCAAAAAATTTTATATAAAATATGATAAAGCTACTCTTAAATAATGTTAATATATAAAAAAAATTAAAAAAATTGTTTTGTTGTTAAGGGTTCCTAAGAGTTATTAACTTTTTTAGAAATCTTAAATGATACCAACCCTATATATATATATATATATATATATATATATAAATGAAGAACCAAAAATCCTACGTGTCGCGATATGGTCGCTCCCCTTTTTCTTGGAGTCAACAGATTTGCTTGATTTTTAAATGGAGGTTTCTCATGCATTTAACCCGAATTCACGGGTATGGGTCTCATCAAACCCATATATTTCTTAAACGAGTTATAACATCCTATTAAATTAAAAACTAATCTCACCAAATATTTAATATAAAAGTCCTATAAAGTAGGGATATACTGAAAATTAATATGTTGATTTATTTAAAAAAAGATATTTATTATTTATAATTAAAAAAACCAATTTTATAGTAAAAAAAAATAAACGGGTCTTGGGTCTCATCAAACTCATATAGCTTTTAAACCGGTTATAACATCTCATTTATTTGTAAAACAATTATCATCAAACCATAAGTATATTATTAACTTTCATACAATAAAAAAATCAAATATCAAAAATTAAATAAATATTAGAAACAAATAATATAAAACAATCCCCATAATACGGAGGATAAAAACTAGTATATATCTATTCTAATAAAAGACTACTTATTTTTGCCACTTGTCATTCTCATAGTTCTCCTCATTTCTTTTCCAACTATTTCAATATATGGTATTTATCTTTTAAGCCCTAAATCTTTTCAATATATGTATTCAAGTTTGTTTATATTAAATGTAAATCTTAATTGAATGAAAACTAATGCTGAAATAAGAAGATAAGGAAATATTAAAATTAAAGTTGTAGGTTTGTTAGAAAAAAATTTGAAAGTCACATGCAATTGCAAATTAAAGAAAATAAATGTGCATCAACGTTGAAGAATTTGAATTTTTTTTGATAAGCTATAAATTATTTTTAAACTAGCATTTAAGAAAAAGTGCACAACTTTTTATATAAAATTGGTTTCAAATTTGGATTTAAAATTTTTTTCATATGCATTTGAACTCAAGAATGTGTACTTTCTTAATTTTCTCCAAGCATCTTGTATAAATATTTCAAACATGGAGAATACCTACATATATATATATATATATATATATATATATATATATATATCTTGGTGTTTAACATTAAATTATTGAAGTTGAATATCATAATTATAATCCATATGTGTACCGATTTACTATATGAAGTATATGTCATTTATTTATATGATTTTTTTGTGTAGTATAAAGGGTTTTAGCAATAAGAATCAATATTTAGTTTTCAATATTTTCTTTTATAACTCAGACAAAAATTCTTCAGAAACATATATTCACATTAATTTAAAAAAAAAATAGTTAATCTGATTAAAAGTCATTTGCCATGCTTCCATAAAAATCCAAAATCTTTGCTTTTTTTCCTATAAGTTGTATATATATATATATATATATATATATATATATATATATATATATATATATATATATATATATATATATATATATCGATTATAAAATATTACAACAATTCCAATAATATTAATTAATAACACATAATTAGTATTCAAAATTTAACCATTACTTATCTAATACTTTCAACTATTATAAATAAGAATCACTACATTCACTTTTGCAACTTTAAATCGTCTAATATTCTGTTAACTGAGAATAATTATTGTTATTTGAACATAACTTTAAGGCAAGCACGTCTTTTTCATTTTCCACTAATATGAAATGAAAAAAAATCATTATGTTATGTTTTAATTTCCGGTTTTATATGTTGCTTGATTATACAATTGTTTATTGTAAAATATAAAATCAAGTAAAAATTTGTCATACATAGACTATTAATGACACCAAATTTATCTTGATCAATCAATTTCAAATTCTAAGATTATAAGGATGACTATACCATCAAAGTAAAGGTAATCTGGTTTTTTGGTAATCATATTTTTGGAAAATACATGAGCATATAATCTCAAATGACATTATATTAATTGATTAAAAGTTATGATATTTAACGTGTATGAATATTTTTTTGTTAGTTTCATGGATATGTTATCCTTTATCTAGGGTTGGTATGTACTTGAAGAATCTTATTTGTCACACTAAAAATTATACGTGGCTATATCAAGAGTTATAAGCATACATATATGTTACCTTATCAAGAGTTACAAGCATACATGAACTAAATATTTTGATTTGTGATAAACAATGTATACCAACCAATATAATTACAAATGTAATGTACAAGAAATTAAGGTTTTACCTATTCAAAACATATTTTTGTAATCTTAGTTATGTAATTTCTATAATTTTAATGTAAATTGTAACTATATAAAATATATGATCATTTTGTTAACTGTATTTTACTTAATGATTAAAGTTTAAATTTTTTTATCAATTACCCGTGTAATACACGAGCCTCAAGCTAGTATATATATATATTTATAAACGAAAACATAAAAATCTTATGTGTCACGATGTGGTCGCTCCCCCTTTTTTTGGAGTCATCAGATTTGCTTGATTTTTAAATGGAGGCTTCTCATGCATTTGACCCGAATTCACGGGTATGGGTCTTACCAAACCCAGATATTCCTTAAACGGGTTATAACATCTCATTAAATTAAAAATTATTCTCACCAAATTATTGATGTGAAAATCCTACAAAAGAGGATATACTAAAAATTATTATATGATTTTTTTTTAAAATATATTATTTATAATTAAGAAACATTTTTATAGTAAACAAAATAAGCGGGTTTTGGATCTTACCAAACTCAAATAACTTTTAAACCGGGTTATAACATCTTAGTTATTTTTGAAACTTTTTTTATCATCAAACTCTAAGTATACTATAAATTTCATTACAATAAATAAAATTAAACACAAAAAAATATATAAATATTAAAAACGAGTAATGTAAAACAACCCCCGTAATATGGGGGATAAAAACTAGTATATATATATAAACGAAAATCCAAAAATCATACGTGTCGCGATGTGGCCGCTCCCCCTTTTTCTTGGTGTCACCAGATTTGCTTGATTTTTAAATGGAGGTTTCTCATGCATTTGACCCGAATTCACGGGTATGGGTCTCATCAAACCCATATATTTCTTAAACGGGTTATAACATCTCATTAAAATTAAAAAATAATCTCAACAAATATTTGATATAAAAATCTTATAAAGTAGGGATATACTGAAAATTAATATATGTTTATTTAAAATATATATATATATATATTATTTGTAATTAAAAAAGAAATTTTATAGTATAAAAAATAAACGAATCTTGGGTCTCATCAAATTCATATAGCTTTTAAACTGGGTTATAACATGTCATTTATTCGTGAAACAATTTATCATCAAACCATAAGTAATTATTAACTTTCATACAATAAAAAATAAAAATTCAAAAAATAAATAAATATTAGAAACAAATCATATAAAACAACCTTTGTAATACGGGGGATAAAAACTAATATGTATATATATATATAGGGAGAGGATCATGAGAGAACTCCATTTTATGGAGAGAACTAGAGAACTAATAATGAAGTATTTTTAATTTAATTAAAAAAATTATTTTTTTTTTCTTTCATCCTTCTTATATGTTGTTATTCTTCACCACAAAAAAAATAAAAAAAAAAATAAAAAAAATTAACGAGTAATGCATATATGCAATACACCGACTTTTTTTTATAATGCATATGTGCAATAGTGTGCATTTTGATATTTGAAATAGTGTTGAATAGTATATATATATAGTTGTTTGCATTGTTTATTTGCAATAGTGTTATATTATATACAAAAATTTAAAAAAATCGATATAGTGCATATGTGCATTAGTGTTGTATTACATATATGCGATAATGTGTTTTGCATACAATTATTAGTGTTGTATTTTCATATATTCAATAGTATGTATTGGATAATACAATTGTGTTGTATTATATGCAATAAAACACTATTGTATATATGTAATAGGCATTAGTGCACATATGCAATACAGTACTACACCGACAAGGTTTTTTTTTTAGTATCAATATCATCTTATTAAAATGAGGAAAGAAAAAACAACACAAAATAATTTTTTTTAAAATAGTTAAAATAATTCTTTACTAGTTCTCTAGTTCTCTCTTTAAGAGGAATTCTCTCTAGATCCCACCCCTATATATATATATATATATATATAGGGGTGAGTTAACGTACAATAATGGCTTATCATACATTAGGTACGCGACATTCCAGAGCGTTTGATTAAAAAACGCATGGTGGCAATCTCGTAAATAACCCAACAGTAGTTTGCGATCAAAATTCGTCGATTATAAATCAACTCTGATTCAAATTCGGAACTTGTCGCTCAATCTAATCCAAATTCTAAACTCTAATCACAGCGGTATGAAATCTCTAAAGTCAAAAACCAAAATTGAAATAGAACGTCCCTGAACATTAAAAATCTTTAAATTGATCAAAAATTGATGATTTAATCAATTGAATTGATGTGTAAGTGGCTTTAGAATCATCAATCGATTATGAAAATACAAATTAACACACTTAATTGAGCTATGATTAGGGTTCACGTTTAAACGTTCTGCTCAAAGTTTAAACGTTCTGACCAAAATAAACACCAAAATTGATGATTTAATCAATCAAATTGATGTGTAAGAGGCTTTAGAATCATCAATCGATTATGGAATTGCAAAAATAACGCACTCAATCGAGCTCTAATTAGAGTTCAAAATATTATGTTTAAACGTTCTGAAACAAAACTGAAGACCTTTAAACGTTCTGACAAAAAAAGAGCATCTTTAAAACGTTCTAATACGTTCAATGAAGGTCTGGGTGTTCAAAAAACAATGTACATCTTTAAACGTTCTAATACGTTCTAAAAAGTTCAGGTTTTTAAAAAAAGTTTAGAAGTTCTGATAAAGTTTAGAAGTTCTAAGAAGTTCTGGGTGTTCAAAAAAGTTTAGAAGTTCTGATAAAGTTTAGAAGTTCTAAGAAGTTCTGGGTGTTCAGAACTTTTAAAACTAACAAAAAAAAAATTTAAACACCTGTAAACATGAAATTGAACACTGAAATCACTTCATATAATCTCATAATCATCAAACAATCGTCAATCGACCGTTAATTTGATCATTGATTCGATCATATGAACAAAATATGGAGCGTCTGCAACTGGGTTTCTGCAAAACTCAAAATTGATTAATTGAAACTTCAAATTGATGATTAATTGGACCAATTTCAAAGTTTAATTGATCAAATAGTTCAACAATTTCAATTTCAATTGGGCAATTTTATCAACTGACATGTGAGCAACGATTGATGGTTGTGTCGGAAGAAGATGGTGGTCGGGAAGGTGGATGGTGGACGGAATCGTTGAACGGCGATGGTGAAGGTAGACGGAATCGACAGGAGAAGAGGTTGACAGAGGCCGTCTCGCGTAATTGTGATTTTAGGATTAGGATGGTTATTAAAGATGAACGTTCCAGAAAGTCGCGTACCTTTTATACGATAAAGAATTTTCGTATTCTATCCTTTATCTATATATATATACCAAAATATTTTAGCGATAACTAAACATCAAAAACTTACATTGTTATATATGGATCACAAAAAATAATTATTACACCAATTGATAGATAAAATATCATTGTTCCACTATCATTAAAGACGTTACTGTTTTGGGCTTTTCAGTAAACCAACATGTCACCTTCAAAATAGTGCTTATTAATTTCCTCTTTACTTTTTAGACCATCTTTATTCACGCGTTTTGGGGGTGCGTTTTGGGCGTTTTGGCCCAAAACGCTGGGAAACACCCCCCCCCCCCCCCGGTTTTTAGGGGTTTTTTTGGAGCGTTATGTATATAACGCGAGAAATGGGCGCAAAAATCAAAAATCTATCCGTTAAAAATTTCATTAAATCTTCAGTATACATTAAAAATAGATAAAGAACAAAACCTTAATTGCAAAAAAACCATAGAGATGGATCTGGGGATTTCGGAGCATCCGTAGAGGGAAAGAGGCGGCAACAAGAAGAAAAACATGCTAGGGTTTGTTGTTTTATAGTGGTTGAGTGTTTTTGTTTAGTCCCTATGGTACCATTTATTTATGTAGTTAACCTTGTTTTTAATATTATTTGCATTTAAGTCCTTGCAACTTGGTACTTTATTTAAGAGATTTATATATAGAAAAAAATTATAAACAAAATGTATTTACGATAATAAGATGCCATATGTCAAAGTTGATATAAGAAGGAATTTTAAAACTTCTACATCCGTTTAATGTATTTTTTTTTATTTTAATGCAGATTTTTAATTTATATCTATTATTTAAATGAATTATTAATTAAAAAAAATAATTAATGGTGACTGAGAGCCACGTGACGCATACCGCTTGGGGGTGAGGCTTTATGACTACATCATATTTTTGTATAAAACCATAAATCTGACTGGACACCACGTGTCACATTATGCCTGGGGGCGGAGCTTTATGGCTACTCATGTCTTACTACCTAGGATGGTGTTGTAAAAAAAATGTTTTAAAATCCGGTATTTTTCTTGTACCGGATTAGGCTAAAAAATGATATAACCGGTTGAACCGGGTTATACCGGAAGCTTAAACCGGTTGGATAGTTTACCTTATAATTTCCTATAAGTTTAACTTCAATCAAAAAATAACCCAAAAGTAAATAATTTAATAACAAAAAATAATCTAAAAGTTAATCCATATTAAAAACAATACAAAAACACTCAAATTTTTTAAAAAATAGTTCTAAGTTTACACGTTTAAATGTTAATTGTTGGGTTAAAATTAAATTTAGAAAAAATATGCGCCGCAAATATCAAAATTTTCTCAGATATAAAACCGGTATGCCGGTAAAAACCAGTATTTTAGAAAAAACTGCCGGTACGATGTTCTAGCAAACCGGCCAAAAATACCGGCCCGTTGTGCGAAATCCGGTTTAACCGGTTCAACCGGCCGGTTTAAACCGGTTTTTAAAACACTAAATACAAAATATATTTTAACGATAAAGTGAAGATCGGTTAAGTCTCGCACCATTGTACGATCCAAACAATACTAACAATTAATTTCACAAGATACAAATTTAAGAACTCTTTAATAGTAATTTTATATTTTACATTTATTTTAACATCGAATGAGTGAACCGTGATACATACTTTTTACGCGTATGGTATAGGGTAGGGGGGTAGTTCTCTACGAATACTATGAATATCATAGCCATTGGATCATGTTAATCAATGGTTGAGATTTAAAATTATAAAAAACCGACATAGTTTCATAGATTTACTCTTTCACCATTATAATCGACATAATTTACTAGAATTGTTCTTTCACTATAGGTTGTAATGCCAAATGTCAAAAATCTATTAATTCTTACAATATTTAGGAAACTCCTTATTTTGTTTTTGAACCATTTCTGGTACTTTGTACGAGGTGACCTAATGGCAAAAGACCACTGTCAGTTAGCCCAACTTAGCCGTATGAAGCCCTTAACCACCTCTAAGTTATTATCTCCAGTTTTGGGAAAAAAATCACCTGTCCGAAGGTCCACTGATGGTAAAACCGGACACCCCGGTCTTCCTTAATTGAGTCACTCATGTCCCTCCCAATGTGTCGTCTGTTGAGATTTAACCTAACCCTCCATTAAAAAACTCGGACTTTCTACTACTACACAAATAGGGTTGAACCAATACACTTATTCTTATCATTTTACAAAAAAGAATTATCTTGGTATAATTTTCCATTAACTTCGAAGTCATTTATACTTTCTGATGAAAAGATACAAAACGACGAGTTTTTTACTTGTTATTCTGATGTTAAACCTTACATATTTTTAAAAAAATTATTAATTACCAACAATAGTTATAGTGAATACCTAAATACCTAAAATGTTTATGAAACAACATTTTTTTACTCCCGGTACTGAATGAAACTGATTGAATGTCAATTTTGTTTTGTTCTACTTTTGTTTTAGTTCAAATATCGTAACGAACGTGACAAAACCGACCGAATTCATTTACACTCACCGCATTTTGTTTTAATTTTGGTATTATAACCAACATAACGAAAACGACTTAATGCTAATTTTGTTTGTTTGTGTGTTTTTGTTTTAGTTCCGTTACATTAACGAACGTGACAGAGACCGACCAAATATGCGTAGACTCGCTGCCTCAACGTTCGGGATCGACAATGCTCCGGTCTTCCCAACCCCAAGTTTTACTGACAGACGTCACCCCATTGGTCCCACCTCATTTTTCATCTTTTTTGTTTTATTTTTGGTTTTTAGTTCCGTTATCATAACGCATGTAGCCGAAATTGATCAAATTCATGTTGACATATCGTCTCAATGCTTGAGTTTATCACCGCTCGGGTTCTACCAACTTATCTTGGCGCAACGCCGCGGGTATAATACTAGGTGTCTATAATCGGCAATGCCGCAATGGATTAAAGAGGTTTTTCCGATGACAATTAAAATAACTTATCGTAGGTATTCAAAGAAAATACAAAAATAATATATCTATCTATATATATATATATGGGATGGTTCAAGAGAGAAATGAAATTACTGCGAGATATGCGAGAAATGAATATGGGCCACTAGTTTTATTTTAGATTTTAAAAGCTTCAAGATTAATTAAGAAACTATAAATGCATCTTTATCTTCAATTAATATATCTATTAAATTAATATAACTAATCAAATTATTAAAATTGAAAAATATTAAGAATTCATTTATTTTCTATCCAAATTTTTATCCTACACAAGTATAATTTATTCATACGTTAAACTTTCTTTAATTCTATAGAAATTTCTTCCAACTCAATATATAAATATCCATTAACACGTAGTTGCATTGTGATAAATAATATAAAAAACTATTTTACATGTGTTAGCATTAAATATCAACAAAAAAAATACAACATACACAAAAATATATAGCATACACTTGTTCTGAGAATAAGAAAACATATAACATACACACAAAATTCATCATCTATAAAATACACAAGCACATAAAAATATATAACCTAAACATGAAAATTTTATCCTGCACAAATACAATTTATTCATACATTAAAAAAATTTTCTATTTAAAATCAATTTCTTCCAACTCAACTTATCAATATCTATCAACACGTAGTTACATTGTGATGAATAATACAAAAACCTATCTTACATATGTTTGCATTAAATGTGAAATATACAACCTACACAATAACATATAACCCACTTGTTCTTAGAATAAGAAAACATAACCTACATACGAAAAACATATAACCTACACACGTGTAGGATATGTTTATATTTGTGTAATTTATTTAATTGTTGATGTCGAATTTAATATGTAAGTTGTATAATTTTTTGTATATTGTACGTTTTTATTGCTAAAAACAAATGTAAGTTATATAATTTAGTGTAGATGTATACTTATTGTTTGTATTTAATGGACATATTTGTATGACATTTTTTTTATTATTTATGAAAACTAAATTAGTGTTTTTATCTTTTTAATTATTTTAGTTAAATTATGTAGATATATTAATTAGAGAGAAATTTATTATGGTTATATTGGTTGTATTAATTGGAGAGAGAGTGTGCATTTATTGTTGCATTTATAACTTTTTATTTAGATTTAAACTTTTAAAACATAAAATAAAACTAGTGTCTTATATTCATTTCTCGCAGTAATTTCATCTCTTTCTTGAACTTACACACACACACACATAAATAAATATATATATATATATATATATATATATATATATATATATATATATATATATATATATATATATATATATATGTAACTATCTATATTATTGCGTACCATAAAATCCTAGGTGTCGCTCTCAGGTTGTTCCCTCCATTCTCTAGAGCCACCATATTGCTTGATTTATAAATGGAGGCTTCTCATGCATTTGACCCGAATTCGCGGGTATGGGTCTTACCAAACTCGGATAGTCTTTAAAGGGGTGTTGATGTAGTTGACTAATATACTATCATACAATACGTACGAGAGGATCTGGAGCGTACAATAGAACGCGGTGGCAAAGTTGTAATTAAAAGGAAATTGACAACATACCGGTTATCAAAAGGGCAATTCCGTCCAGATAATATTTCAATTTAACCTCCCACTTCGCGAATCAGTTCTCCAGTTTCCCCCAAATTAGTTATCAAAAACCCCCCAATTTGTTCGTCAATAGGTTTTTGAAGTAAACGGAGTACCTCGAAAAAACATGAAGTTGAATGCGAGCTCGGCCGGAAATCCTAATTCAACGAAGCTTGTTGTTAAGGATAAAGAACGAAGGTCGAAAGCGATCAACGACAGACATCAAAACGTACAAAAATCAGGTAATGCATTTCTAATTTGTTACCCTAGAACGTATATTGAATTAAGTGTCAATTTGTTTGTTGTTTTGATTTGTAACAACAAACAAATTAGCATAAGCAATTACTAAATTTTTTTGATTTTGAAACAGAACGTGTTTAATGTTCAATTTTGTTTAGTAAAAAAGAGGTTGGTTAATTTGAATTATCAGCAGAACGTGTTAGAACGTTTAAAAATGCATAGGTGTTTAAAACTTGAAATAATAGAGGTTGAAATAACGAGAACGTATTAAGCTGTTACTAATTAGGTGTGAATTGTGTTTGTTGTTTTGATTTATAACAACAAACAAATTAGCATAAGATGTTACTAAGTTATTTTTTATTAGAAACACTGATCATATTTTTTTGTAATGAAGATGTTGAAAAGAAAAAAAGAAATGCAGAACCAAGTGAGGAAAATGAACATGAACGTGCAAATAAGAAAGTTAAAACAAAACAAGCCGAAGAAAGAAATTCCGACTCCGACTTTGAAACACCAATCAAATCATTGAAATTAAAACACAAAAAGGTGGAACACAAGCAACATGATAAAAAGAAAAAAAAGGAAAATCAGAAGCCGAGTTTCACAATTCTGATTCAGACTTTGAAACACCAAAGAAAAAAGCCAAAAGGCCAAACCTTCAAACAACACGTTGTAGAAAACCTTTTCAAGAATATGTAGATACAAAGCTTTGGATGAGGTGTGCACCAGGTAATATTTATGAAGCAATTAAAGTGATGAATGAAAAAGAAAAAAAATGGATTGAAGAAATAGGATTTGGGTCACTGTTAACAATGAAGATTACCTCAATGCCTGGTCGATTGGCATATTGTTTGGTTATGAACTATGATATTGATCTGAATGAATTAAATATGGGAAACCATATTGTTAAGATAACACCACAATTAGTTCATGAGGCTTTTGGGATACCAATTGGTGAAGAAACAGTGGTAGAAAAAAACAAACCAAGATTGGGCTCAAGCAATTGTGCAGACATGTTTATAAATCAATTTGCCCATTCAAGGATAAGTATTCAAAACATCTTGGATAGAATGAAAAAACATAATGAAAAAAAAGATGAGTTTAAACTGAATTTCCTTGTGTTGTTCAACACATGCATTGGGTTGATAACAAAATCAACAACAGTCAATTTAATGTTTGTCAGATCGATTGATGACTTTTCAAAAATCTCAAATATGAATTGGTGTAGCTACATGATTCATAATTTGAAGAGATCAAAAAATGAATGGAAAGGCATAAAAGAAAATGGAAAACAAGAACAATTCAGTGGTCCAACAACATTGCTTGCAGTGATTTACACACACGAGTATCAGAAACGTCATGGAGCATTTGAGAAGCCAATCAGAACACCAGCAATTAGTTACATTACCACAACAACTCTTGTGAGCATTGATAGCTACGTGTACAATAATGGTCCATTAACGGATACCGAGGAGGACAACGAAGACTCAAGTAAGTACTATAGCTTTCTAATTTTAAAAATATGACTACTAATGCTATAATAATTTAATCTTTGAAAATACCTAAACAGTGAATCATGGTCCTTCAAACATTGAACCAACTGAAAAAGGTAAGGTTTTGATGATCACTGCATCTTGCAATGAAAAAGTGAGTGAACATAGAACAAGCCATGCTCAATTAGTACAAAAAAATGTGACTGAAAAGGATAATGCAATGATGAACACTGCTGCTGCAAACGAGAATGAAATAGTTGAAATTGATCTTGGTAAGTAACTATAACTTTATAATGTTAAAAATATTACTACTGATGCTATATTAATTTTATCATTGAAAAAACCAGAAACAGTGAATGATAGTCCATCAAATATTGAACCAACTGAAAAAGGTAAGGTTCTCATGATAACTGGAGCTTGCAATGAAAAAGAAATAAAAAATGATCAAGTAAGTGAACGTGCGACAAGCAGTGTTCAAAAAGGTGGGAAAAATGTGACTAAAGAGGATAATGGTATGTTGAACACTAGTGATGGCAAGGATAATGAAAAAGAAGAAAATGAAACTGCCAAAGAAAAAGAACAAAATGAAAAAAATTATGAAGATTATTTGCAGATGCCTATAGGAACAGCAACTCAAGAAATAATAGACTACTACACCACCCAACCTGAGTTGTCTGGATTGTCTGCATATATGCCAAAAGAACGTTTCACCAAAGAGGAAGAGGTAACAGTTCTAAACATACAAAAACATGTTTTTGTAAAAAATATTAACAAAAATATTTATTGCAGAATTGGAATAAAGAAATGGACAACAAGTTAGAGGAATTTGATAAAATTGTCTCTGAAATCAATGAGTTGGTAAAGAGAGGTAAAGAAAAACATGGAACAAACATATGGTTATTTAATAGGTGTTGTGCTTGGGAAGCTAAATTCTATCGAAAAGGTTGTTCAAAAGAAACACGATTTGGATCTCAATCTGAAGGAGGAAGTCTAAATGAATTAGGTAAACACCTTTTTTTCAATTTAATTGTATAATACAATACCTAACTAACACCCCTGTACAAAATTATAGTTGTAGCAGTTGATCTTTCAATAAATCTAAACAAAGCTGGTTTGGAGTCATGGTATGCTAACAAGGAAGACAATGAGGGTAAAACTAGAACATTCTAATACATTCTAATAAGTTCTAATACGTTTTAGACCTTTAGATTTTAATTGTTTTTATTTATTATGTAATTATATCAAAAAATGTGAGCCAAGACAATGAGGTAGAAAATTATGTTCAGAATCAAGATGTGAGCACCAAAAATATGAGAATTAACCGTGAGAAAGATGTTGAGAATGAAGTTGAAGTAACCAATGAGCAAGGGGGAATTCAAGGTAAAAAAATACAATACCCTTTATACGTTCTTATACTTTTTTATACATATACTTTCTTACACGTTCTGCTCCTTATATGTTTTGACAAAGATGATGATAATGATGAGAAAAATGTTCAGAATCAAGGCAATGTAACAAAAGAAAACGATGATGGTAAGAAATTTGCTTTATATGTTCTTATACGCTCTACTACATCCCTACAATTTAATTTTTTTTTATTTATTAGGTATTGTAAATGACAAAAATGAAATAGAAAATGATGTTGAGAATCAAGTTGAGGTACCCAAGGGGTAAGGAGTGATTCAAGGTAAAAAATACCATCTCCTATATACGTTCTTATACGTTCTGATTATATACATGTAAAAAATACCTATATACGTTCTTATACGTTCTGATGATATACATTCTTATAAGTTTATTTTTTTATTAATTAGGTATTTTAAATGACACGGACGTTCAGAATGTTATCCAAGACAATGAGGATCCAAAAATCTTAGCCAATGAGGTAAGAAAAGATGTTCATAATCAAGTTGAAGTAACCAATGAGCAAGGGGGGAATTCAAGGTAAAAAATACTTACCCCTTTATACGTTCTTATACGTTCAAAAACTCTATAGTTTAATTTTTTTTTATTAAGTAGGTATTTTAAATGAAACAGATATTCAGAATATTATCCAAGACAATGAGAATCCAAGAACCTTAGCCAATGTTCAGAATCAAGTTGAAGCAACCAATGAGCAAGGGGGAATTCAAGGCAAAAAAATACTATCCCCTTTATACGTTCTTATACGTTTTATCCCTCTACATTTAAATTTTTTTAATTTAATATGTATGTAAATGACACAGATAATGTGAGCAAAGAAGATGTTAGCCAAGTCCATGAGAATCCAAATAACTTAACAAAAGAAGTAGAAAAGGACGTTGAGATTGTTGATGCCATGAGAAAAAAGGAATTGGAAGAGAATTTCAAGAAAATTTCAAAACAAGGTTGTAAAACGTTCTTATACGTTCAAAGATCATAACCTAAAAATTTAATTGATTTTTTATCAATATAAAAATGCTAACAAACTTTCCAATACGTTCTAGTTAAGAAAAATCCAATTGCAGAAAAAAACCATTGACTGATGTAGCTGACAAAGGATGTGAGGATTTTGAAAATACAGATACATCAACATAAGAAAATGCTGAAAGACAAACGGAAGAACCCATTCGAGGTAATTAATTAAAAAACATGTTCTTTTAAAATATTATTTAAAAAATATACTAACAAAAAAATGGTTTGTAGTTACAGAATTGGAAGAATTGAATGCGAAAATTGTTGACAAAGAAAGTGTCAACAACTCTACTCAAGGTATTAAAAACTTTTATATATACAATCACAAAAACACACACAACAAAAAAAAGTATATTATAACTTAGTCGTATTATATGGCTGGTTGATGTTAATATTGAAGAAAATTATGAATACGACAGTGAAGATTTGGATACATTGATAATGCAAACTCCGTTTTTCAATCAATCAACAGAATTTAGAACTCCTGAATCTAAATCAAAAAAATTGCCCCTTGTTGCTACATCTCCTACACCAGCTGCAAGTTATCATAAAATAGATAAACTACAGCGAGAAGAAAGAGAAAAAAGACTAGCACCGGCCTTGAAATCACCATATCTGAACTGGGAAATTAGAATTACTGAAAAAATAACAATAGATGAGCGGATTGTTTCAAGATTTGTTATTGGTGATCTTTCTGATAAACATAAATTTGAAGTGATTTACAAGTCAGAATATGACACTGCTTTCAAATTTGTGTTTGAATGCTTTTGTCCGGATATATACATCTTGTCTGGTGCTATTGACATTTACACAGAGTTGTTGAACCATGAAGAGAATAAGAGAGATGAAATCCCGTTAAGATTTTTTGCTACATCAACGCTTATAGTAAGTATTACACTTTATTTGTACATTAACAAAAGTGTATACACATATTAATTATATCAAATTTTATTTTTTATACATGAAGCCGACTGATTACTATTTGAAGGGAGCTAACGTCAACGAATATAAAATACTGGAAGTTTTCACAGACAACCTTGACAAGATAATGGCTTTGCATAAATTCAAGTCACTCGAACCAGTTACACTGTTTGTTGTGCCAGTAGTTTATGAATTCTATTTCTATTTGGTTGTTTTCAATTTGAAAACAGGAACAATTGAGTTGATTGACAACATGGCTAACGGAGATATATCAAAAAATGCTCGCTTTAATTCAGCTCAGGAAAAAACATATGCTACAAAAAAAGCTTTGGAAGAAAGATGTAAGGGTGTCCCAAAAACTGGTAAAACATTTAAACATTCTGTAAAAACTGATTTAAATAATATATAAAAAATTTAATAGGTTGATTACCCGGAGAGGGATATTTTTTGCATGTACTTATCGAGAAAGAAGCACCCAATTGCGCCGAGGTTGGAGATATCAGATATAAAGAGGCTGCAGATGGATTGGAGAAAGAAAACAACGTACTCGATTGTGGTGTCTTCGCATTAAGACACATGGAAACTTAGGCCACGTTTGTTTTTTTAGAGATTTAAGTCTGAATCTGAATACCACATCTGAATGTTAAGAGGTGGTTCAAATGTCTGAAATCTGAATCATTAAGAGGTGGAGGCTAGAGACGAACCTCTAGTCGTTGGAGATGGAGCCTAGTCTCCGGGTTAGAAGTTAATGGAGGCCGGAGACAAACGTATGTTTTTTTTGGGTTAAGAGGTTTTCAGACCCACTAAAAGCTCTTACTGGTTCAGATGCTATTAAGACGCTGAACCTCTTAATGCCAGAAAAAAACAAACAGCCCCACGTCTGATTACGTCTGACCGAATCAGACGTTTTCCTCTATTCAGAGAAAAGAGGCAAAAACAAACAGGGCCTTACAAATGGAAGTATCCGTGGACATGCGGATTTTATAAAGAGTGTCCAAGACAAAAACAACTAAACGATTTGAGGATAAAATACTTGTCAAAGGTGTTATTATCCGATATCAACAAAGCCAAATCAGATTTAATTAGACTGGCGAAGAAATATGATGCATTGCCTGAGAAAAACTGTTCAGTAACAAAGATTTAACTGCTAAAATTGATGAGAGGCGAGATAATTAGAAACTGACCTTTATTATTTTTGTATGGAAATGAACTTTATTTTGCTAATACGTTCTAGATATATTTTGTTTGAACATTCAAGTTAACAGACCTTTGTATGGATATATGATGGAGTTTAATTAGATTTTGCTTATACGTTCCAGTTAACATATCTTATTTTTGCTTAATTGTTTATAAGATAATACGTTCCAGAATAACAAAAGAGTTATTCTATATTGCTAATACGTTCTAGATAGATTTTGTTTGTACGTTCAATGTAACAAACCTTATACGTTCCAGTTAACATACCTTATTTTTGCTTAATTTTTTATAAACAAAAGAGTTATTCTATATTGCTAATACGTTCTAGATAGATTTTTTTTGTACGTTGTAGGTTCCTGGACGGATCGTACACGGGATGTCGCTAACAACGCAGGTGCGGAATCCCTGCGCAGGTAGATACGAGTGTAGAGAGTGTAGAGATCGAACACACGAGCAATAAACCAACCACGTTATATTGATAGCAAACACGTGACACGAGGTCACTATTACAGAGAATATCACGTAACACTCTTAGTGAAACACTGAAACGAAACCTAAAACAATCAACCCTAAACTGTTTCGCTGAAACAGTTTATATACACGACAACTTCGCCATTGGCGAAGTTGTCAATAACTTCGCTGATTCAACAAGTTCGCCATAGCGAACTTGTTGACAACTTCGCGTGTTACAAACTAAACATAATCAAAACATAATTACATTACAGACTCGATTACAAATGCTAGACTATGAACTACTGACAAACATGTACCAACAGACTCCCCCTTGGCAGTAGCTTCATATCTTGATCTTCAAATCTTGAGTCTTGTAATCTGCACCTCTACGCGTGCGCCCCTTCTCTTACACATACCGACACTACCCGTTGATATTTCCTAGCTTGATCCTTCCAAGCAGGAATGTAGAAGATCTTCTTCTCGTTGAGCACTTTCAAATCAGCCTGCGACAGATGAACAAGATGCATCGGGTCGTAAATCCGAAGTACTTCTTGATCATCCTCATCTTCCATTACCGCCTCAGCTGTCTCACAATCCACGTACCACCATTTTAGATCTTTGAGCACGTCCTTGGGCATGAGCTTCATCGGTACTTCTTTAAGGCACCGGATCGGTTTGTACTTCATGACCATCCAAGGTTTTCCATCAACTCTCAGACCTCTATCCTTGTCTTCGACAAGTTTCCCTTTTTGTGGTTTCAGTAGCTCAAACTTTTTCTCTTTAACGCACTCTTTCCACACGATCTTCGCGATGATTCTAGCCATGTTGTCTTCACTTCTATTTACCAATCCCAATCTGGCTAAATTTTTTACTTCACATTCTGGTAGTGTGTTTAGAGATCTCAACTTTCTCTGGAAGTACTGAACGCCATCGTATCTCTTAATCACAAAGAGCCGCAGCTGCTCGTCGTATAACCAGCAGATAATACCTTTCTTGGCTTCCGCGTATCCCTTAATATTGTAACTTTTTCTGAACATCTTAGGGACCGCCGGCTTCTTCGTTTTCACGAACCAGTGGGCACAACCCTCCTTCCATTTCGGTTGTTCCTCCCACTCAGCCTCTTCCTCCACGTTCTCATCACCCAAACCTGGTCTCTCAACCTCCGGAATCTCATGTTCCACGGAGTCATCAACAATCTCACCTTCTTCCAACACGTTTTCAACCGTAATCTGCTCTCCAATCCTCTCGATCTCATCAACTGGCAACACATCATCTTCAATCATAAACTCATCATCCTCCTCATCCAACTCTTTCAATGCGTCGATCACATCTTCAACATCAGCATCATCATCAACCGCTACAACGTCGTCACCAGCTGCATTTGTAGACTCCCCCTCAGTTGTGGAAGCCCCAAGAGCCTGAGAGGTTCTTGGCAGCTCACCACCTGCACCGGAAGGTGCATTGGGATCATCGTCATGATCTTCTCTCCTTTTCGTCCTCAACTCATCACCCCTACAAGTCTTCTCCCCCTGAGATGCCAAGAATGCCTTGAAGGCATCTATCACTCTTCCGTGTTCAACTAGGAGAGCTGCTTGTAGTCGATTGGATTCCACTAGGCTTTGAATGGTCTTTGACTGTTCAGCAACAATCCGCTCTAGCGAAGTAATCCTCTCAGAATCTGCTGTAGGCAATGGAGTTGGCGGGACATCAGTAGCAGAAGTGACCACAGGTGGTACACTTGGTAACCCTGCAGTTGTAGTAATGGTCGACTCAACGAATCGTGCAACTACCACCGGTGGATTAAGCGGTTGGGGTGGTAGAGACACAACTGCTGGTGCCGACGTCTCGACAGCAGTAACCTGTGCTGTGGAAGGAATAAGAGACATACCAGACAAGGCAGGTGGAGCAAAACGTACCAGCCTTGAAGATTCTCCAGCTCCCGAACCCATACCTCTCTGTTCTCTTCTTGAACGTCTAAGCACAATCTGCACTGCCTCATCTTCATCAACTTCTTCCTCATCCTCGTCCACAGTTCTCGGCCTCTTACCCGTAGTCCTTTCCCGAGACACCATAAGTCGTCTCGCCTCAGCAAACGTTTCGTCCAGATCGGAGTCAGCTACCGAAGTAGCTGCTCTAGTAGCATCCATAGACTGAGGACCCGAGACATCCATATCAAACAAACCATGTCCACCAAAAGCAGCATCTAGATCAACATCTTCAGCAGTAGACACAGCATGAGATACAGTAGCTGGCACAGCAGCAGAGACAACAGTAGATACAACAGGCGCAGCTGATACAGCATGAGGTGCTGCCGCCTGATGTGGTTGCGGATCTCTGAACTTGTCCCTCCTGCAGGAACATACTCCGGGTTGATGAGATACCCGAATAATGGAGTATGCCTGGGACGCAGCTCAGGCTTGCTACGAGTGCTCGAAGTGCGGCACTGCGCAAAGATACGTTTCGTCACGCATTCGACGTATCTGATTGGGCGTCTCTGTGGTAGCGACGGAGCGACATGATTCAAAATCATCTGCAAGAAACGAGGATACATAGTGAATCGCTCGCGCGCCACAGCCCGTCTCTGACGATCGATCTCGTAGAATATTAGCTGACTAAAAGAATATCTGCGGTTGTAAGTCAGCGCAATCATGGCCGATTGCATCGTCGCGCCCATCCCGTCTGTTCTTGCCTTCCTGCCGGACATGCATACAATCAACACATGCATCAGGAAGCGCCATTGATCCAGCAGAAACCCTTTCCTCCTCTGCGAGTCCCCCAGCGGACCCGAATAACCCATCCTCAAATAAGCTCCATCCCGGAAAGGAGCCACGAACTCCGTTGGGTCATCTCTTGTTTCTTCACCGAACTGCAGAGCCAACCGTATGTCTTCCGAGGAAAACTGTATGTTATGACCATTTACGGTTGCTCGCATCGCCGGAGGCTCAGGCCTGCAATCATAGTACACTGTCTGCCAAAAGTCTTCAATGTTAGGCAGAGAAATGGGCAGTGTATTAGTGAGTGCGTGAAAGACTCTTGATCGCAGGAGAAATGTGATAATCTCCCTGTAGTCTTCTACGCCTCGTGCGTCTGGATCTAACGTGATGTACTGGTTATGGGCTGGAAAGAATTGTCGTTGCTCATCACCATCATCACCACCAGCACCTCCAACAGCAGCCATATCTGCACAAAACAAAACAAGTTAGACAGTGTGTAAGCAACTCACAAG
Organism: Bidens hawaiensis; assembly: GCF_021521415.1. Lineage (NCBI taxonomy): Eukaryota > Viridiplantae > Streptophyta > Magnoliopsida > Asterales > Asteraceae > Bidens > Bidens hawaiensis. The sequence goes on along the minus strand of NW_027491152.1, from coordinate 1,160,218 downwards.
TTCGCTAAGTACCACAAGCGAAGTTGTGATTAAAACTATACAGGCGAACTTAACAGTGAGGCGAAGTTGGGAACAACTTCGCTTCAACTGTAATTTCGTCTAAAAACTGTTAAGTAAAATGGTATAGGCGAAGTTGATGATAACTTCGCCGAATCACAACATCGCCACAGGCGAACTTGAGTTCAAGGCGAAGTTACGGATAACTTCGCCACAGGCGAAATTAAGCTTCAAGGCGAAGTTATGGATAACTTCGCCACATGCGAAATTAATCTCCTGGCGAAGTTGTGGATAACTTCGCCTAAACCTTAACTTCGCCTGAATCTGAAACGCCGACTGTTCAGATTCATTGGTTTAGATCCGATGTTTTCGGACCGATTTGACGATATAGCAATGAAGAACAACATATTGTAATGGTGTTAAGACGAAAAGCTCGTCCATGAACACGTAACGTAAGGTTGAAAAACTTGGTTTCGAAGGTTCGACGACCCGAGGTCTCGAACCGGGTAAACCTATAACGAGCGAGTAAGATTGGATGAAATTGACAACACATACCACGAGTATAGTAGAAACTAGAAACACAAGATCGAAAACGAATGATAATAACAAGATCGCCGGAATACTTTGGTTTGATAATATGTTCGCCGGAATTTCGAAAATAATGATACTGTTACTGTATCAAAAGCCTTATATAGGGCACTGTTGGTTCTAGCGAAGTTACGCTTAACTTCGCCTAGGCGAAGTTAATCACAACTTCGCCGAATTCAACAACTTCGCCCGTAATTTCAAAATCAGCCCTTTAAGTTTGAAGAATCTTGTACTTAAGATTATAAGTTTCCAAAAAGAGTTAAACAAAAATGATCAAGACCCAGTAACCAACAATAAAATAATATTACTACAAAAATAGAAAAACTTATAAAATTTTAACGAAATAAGGGATCAAATTTCAGTCTAGTCAGGGACCACTACGTTTTAGAAAAGATCCTAACAGGAATCATACTAACTATGTGACTGGCACTTGGATCCGTGTTTAGCTGTATTATGACATAGAGAAACAGGTTGTAAGCATGTAAATAACTTAAATGGTTTTCATCGTTTCTGTGATACGGATTAAGGTTCAGTTAAGCTCAAAAATTTAAGTTGGCAACAACTCAGAGATAATGATGTCTTCTATCTATTCTCAAAGCGTATTTGGCTATACCCAAGTCACCCCGAGTTAACTTCGACCCATAGTGTCTGATTAACTTGTAGATACTCGTTGTCTGCTTCCCGTTCTCTTCTTACTCCAGACTTGAGAAGTCTTGATTGTTTCTATATCTCATAAGTACTAAAAATATACATTTTTTTTTTTTTTTTTTTTTTTTTTTAAACCAAACATTCTTATTGACTTCGGAGTACTAAACTACTGCAAGTCCCGAATCTGGATCACTGCAGTGTCTTGAAATGCTTTCTTCACGGGAATCAGAACACTCACGGGCTCGTGTATGACTGGGTAGTCGCTTTTCTGCCTATCATTCGAAAAGATATGTGTGAAGACATTCAAAACTCTTAAGAAGTTTCCACGTAAATTCGAGTAGTTTAAGTTAGTATCACATACACTTTTACGCACCATAAAAATTACCATGACATACAATGATTGTTCTAAAGCCTTTTAAGCCTAATAACTTCACTAGTTAAGCACACACAATCAGTATATATGTCATTTTCCATGGTTGGATCAATTTTCTGTTAAACACAGCAAAGAACTTCTTACGAAGTAATAGACTTGAAAAGTAATTTCATTTCCCTAAAAAAATTTGATTTCAATCGCCCCAATCACGTCAAAGTCGTCTGGTAAACGGCTATCCTGAAGATCCAATGGATCAACTGGACCGACCACATACAAGTATGTGTCCTTCTTACTAAGAATGACCGACTAATTTTCAGCAACTGAAATAATACACGTCATAACTGCCCCAGTCACTTTCAGTCTTCCGGTTAATGGCTATCCTCATTTTCTAAGTCGAAAACGAGGACCAAAACATATCCGAGGATATGTCCATCAAACTGAGGTAACCGACTAATTTTAAGCAATAATGACACTTTTTTTTTTTAAATAAATCAAAGACATGGTTACTCGGGATTGATCATCCCGTTTAGCTCAATTAGGTTATGAAATCTGGATTTATCAAACGCTTTTGTAAACAAGTCAGCAAAATTTTCAAGTGTATCAACTTTTTCGATCTTGATAAGTTTCTTCTCAGCACAATCCCGTATGAAGTGATGACGAATGTCAATATGCTTAGTTTTACTGTGCTTCACGGGATTGTTAATTACTGAGATGGCGGCAGTGTTATCAATTAAAATAGGAGTGAGTAAGAAATTCAGACCATAGTCGCGCAATTGTTGCTGAATCCACAAAACCTGAGAGCAGCAGTTGGATGCTGCCATGTATTCAGCTTCGCAAGTTGAAATTGCAACTGATGTCTGTTTCTTGCACTGCCAGGAAACTAATCTTCCTCCAAGAAACTGACAGCCTCCTGTTGTAGACTTCCGACTCTGATTACAACCTCCATAATCAGAATCTGTATATGCCACCAGTTCAACGTCTCCTCCCTTTGGGTACCACAACCCTAGTTTCGGCTTGCCCTTGAGATACCGCAAAATCCTCTTCACGCCTTTCATGTGAGATTCCTTTGGGTTTGCCTGAAAACGAGCACAAAGACAAACAGCAAACATTATATCAGGCCTAGAAGCAGTTAAATACATTAATGAACCTATTATCGCCCGATACAGAGTAGGGTCCACATCTGCATCACCATCTGATTCAGCGCCCAATTTGTGATTGACGCAGATTGGAGTGTCATATGGAGAACTGTCCTCCATCTTGAATCTCTTTAGCACATCATGAACGTACTTCGTTTGATGAATGAACATCCCATCCTTCTTCTGATCAACCTGCAATCCTAGAAAGAAGGTTAGTTCACCCATAGCACTCATCTCGAATCGTTTCTTCATGACAGCCTCAAAATCTTGACACATGGATACTTTTGATGCAGCAAAAATGATATCATCCACGTAGACTTGAACCAGTAGGAAGTCACATCCTTCTCTCATCACAAACAACGTACTGTCAATCAATCCCCTTTCAAAACCATTTTCCAGCAAGTAGTCCGATAACGTTGAATACCAGGCACGAGGTGCCTGATGTAACCCATATAACGCCTTGCTCAACCTGTATACGTGATCAGGAAAGTCTGGGTCAGGAAAACCCGGAGGTTGCTCAACATACACAACCTCATCAACTTTCCCGTTTAGAAACGCGCTCTTCACATCCAACTGAAATACCTTCATCTTTTTAAATGCAGCAAACGCCAAAAACAATCGAATCGCTTCTAACCGGGCAACAGGAGCGAAAACCTCATTGTAGTCAATACCCTCTTGCTGATTAAAACCTTTAACAACCAGCCTCGCCTTATTTCTTACAATAATTCCCTTATCATCTCTCTTACACTTGAACACCCATTTTGTGCCTATAGCATGCACATTCCTTGGTTTTTCAACCAAGGTCCAAACTTCCATTTTCTCGAATTGAGCCAACTCTTCTTGCATGGCCTCAACCCACGAGCTGTCTTTTAAAGCCATTTGATAATTCTTTGGTTCAATTTGGCTTATAAAGCAGGAGTACAAACATTCGTTCAGTATACCCGTTTCCTTAATGCTTGTATAAACACAGGTGTGCTCATTCAAGCTACTTCTGGTTTGTACACCAGAGGACACATCACCTATAATATTCTCCAATGGGTGATCTTTGTGAATTCTCGTGGTCGGAATAGCACCGACATGCAAATTATCTTCCAAATTTGAAGAGATCTCATCTATGGTTGTTTCTGGCTGAGAGTGAAACGGATTAATAAATTCTTCTTCCGTTGAGGCCGCAGGGGTATCGATAGGGTTTGATGTGGAAGGTTGAGATTTCTCAATCATTTGATGTTGCACTAGATTCTCTTCCTCATCAAGTATCATCTTCGTCACTGCTCTTTCGTCTTCTTCAGAAATTTCCAAATCAGGTACGTTAAAAGACTTAAAAAGTTTGACATAGTCGAAAAGCTCAGCAGGTCCATTGCTTGGTTTTGGCGGTTGGTAACTAGTAATGTCGGAGTTACAAACCACCTCCACCTTGCAAGTTGTCGTATTGAAGACCCGTCTGTTGGGAGTCCCAACAACATAACCGACTAGGATTCCCTCATCGGCTACTTCACCAAATTTCGAATTAGTCTTCAAAATCGAACATGGAGACCCAAATGGTTCAAGACCGCACAAGTTGGGCTTCCTTCCGTGCATAAGCTCGTAACAAGTTTTTCCAAGTCTCTTAACGGTTAACACCCTATTCAGAACATAGCAGGCTGTAGCAACTGCTTCAGCCCAGAACATCACAGGAAGCTTCGAGTCTGCCAGCATAGTTCTGGCTCCTTCAATTAACGTTCGGTTCTTCCTTTCAGCCACTCCATTCTGTTGTGGAGTATACGGAGCGCTGTATTGATGTTCAATTCCCTTCTGAAGACAGAAGATTTCCATTTCAAAGTTCTTGAACTCTGTCCCATTGTCGCTTCTGATGTATTTAACTGATTTACTCATGACGTTCTCAACTTTTGTAATTAGATTCTTCACCATCTGAGTTGTCTCGTCTTTTGTTTTCAGAAAATATACCCACGAGTATCGCGAGTAGTCATCAGTTATCACCAAGCAGTAAGAAGTACCACCTAGACTTTGTACATTCACTGGACCGAAGAGATCCATATGAAGTAGTTCTAGAGTACCGGCAATTGAATTGATCTTCTTGGTGAGATGGCTTTTCTTGTGTTGTTTTCCCTTATTGCATGCTATACATTTATCTTCAAAGTTAAAACTCTTTAAGGGAACGCCCATCACAAGCCCATTCTTGACAATGAAGTTCATCTTCCGAAGATGAATATGTCCCATTCTCCTGTGCCACAATTCTGATTCTGATACGCTTGCTATTGTCATTAAACAAGATTCTCCAGTGGCCATTTCAGTAGACCTCATATCCATCACGTATGTATTCGTTTCACGTGGAGCTTTCATCACTATCCATTCGTCTGGTATTTGAAAACCAGGCTTCAATACAATCGCTTCATTCTTAGTGAAATGGACAGTGTAATCTTTATCACAAATCTGCGACACACTCAGCAGATTGTGCTTTAATTCCTCCACAAAGTTTACATTCTCAAGTGTCATTCTCCCATTCGACACAGTTCCTCTACCGGTAATCCTTCCACCGCTCTCACCAGCAAAACTAACTCTTGCTCCCTGAACAGGTTTTAAATCTTGCAACAAGTGTTTGTTGCCCGTCATGTGCCGGGAACAGCCGCTATCTACAATCCAAAGATTGTTGGCAGCCCTGTTCAACTGTTCCTGCACAATAAAACAAAGAGTTAGAATCTTGGGACCCAAGACCAATTGGTCTTGGATCGATACGTCCCGTACCCTGGCTTTCTCAAGTTAGCATCAGGATAATTTCTGTAAGTCCTGTTAGAGAATCTCCCTGCAGATTGAGTGTAATGCCTTCCAAACCTTTGAGAATTGAAAGTGTTATATCTTGTGGTTTGGTTGTAAAACTGAGGTTTGTTTTTATGAAAACTTGAATTCGTTACATTTTGGCATTTTTTAAAGTTTTCATTTTTAGCAGTAACAAAATGACGCTTATACTCAGTTTTATTTGGCTTCACACCTCTGAATCTCGGCTCCAGAGGGCAATCTGCAACTAAATGTCCTAACTTGTTACATCTAAAGCAACATCGACTCTCCATTTTCTTGTCAAATGTTGGTTTGGATGTAGAGGCAGTGTTACCAGCCGTTCGTCTCACATAAGGTGGGACGTACGGATTGAGTGGAGAACTCTTTTTAGAAACTTTATTTTTATCTCCATCGGTGGGTAACCCTACCTTATCTTTTGTCTGACCAGATTCAGACAACTTATCCGAATCCGATGAGACTGGACTCGAAACAGAAATATTCACGCTAGAAACAGGCGAACTAGTTTCGCCACAGCTAACACTTGGTTCAACCCTTGTAATCTTGATTGGAGTTGTCTGAGGAACTTCGAAATCAACAGATTTCTGAACACTCGGATTAAAAGTATAGTTGTGGTTAAAGGGTGGTGGAACTTCGTGATATCCGATTCCTCCCCTCTTTGCAGAGGTACCTGGATCACTCACGAGGTGATCAAGGATGGCTGAGGAGTTCCTGAACTGCTCAAGTTTGCGGTTCAGTTCCACCACCTTCACCTGGTGGTCAGCAATCTGTTTATCTCGATCAGCAATCAATTTTGTTTTTTCCTCTAAAACTTCATAACTGAGATCAATTATTTCAATTTTCTCAGCAAGTTTAATTTTTAAGCTTTGAATATCTTTTTCACATGCTTTTATTTTAATTTTATAGCTTGTTTCTCTTGCTTTCGTAAAATAGTGATCTTCTTTAATAGTTTTAAAGTCAGCATCTAAACGGACATACTGATCAGTTATCGTTTTAAGTTGCTCAGACAAATTCTCACAACTAGTACAAATATTCTTAGTACTTACCTCGGAGCGATTATCCTTGTCATCTGCCATGAAAGCTGTTTCTTCTTCAGTAGCTTTCTCATTTTCATTAACCTTCTCACATTCTTTAACTTCAGCCTCAGCCATGTTCGCTTGCTCACCAGAACCACTTGAATGCAGGTTCCAGTTATACTCACCTGCTTCTCTGGTCAACATGGCGTTAATCTCTCTGTTAACTCCAGAGTGTTGTGTAGGCCGACCTTGTCCTCGTTCAACCCTCTCATTTCTGCATTCCTTGGCAAAGTGCCCGTACTGTTGACAATTATAGCACCTTACCTTGGATTTGTCGAACCCGGGCCTACCACCAACAAACTTTCTCCCAGTTTTGTTCATAAACCGTTTCACACGCCTCACAATCATTGCCATTTGCCATTGCAAATCCATCTCCTCCAGATCATCAGCATCGATCTGGTCGTAGTCCTCATCCAGTACAGCAGGGTCCACAATCTTCCCCTGGATGTAGTTTTCGTAGGAAGCAATAAATGATGCATAGACTGCAAACTGCTCTTCAGCAGATTTTACACTCATAGGCATCTTGGAATAATTATTGCTTGATGCATTTGCAGAAAAACCACTTGAGGATGCTTGAGGCTTTGAAGTACTTGATCCTCCAGCTACGAAACATACATCACCATTCATGTTCACAGAAACGTTTCCTTCATGAGGAGAGTCAGGACCTGACTCCCCTTTTGAGTAATAAGCAGCAGATTCAGGCCTCGAACTTGAGCCTGAGTTAACCTTTGCACCATACATACCAGGGTCTTGTATCTGATCTGTTGGTGTTTCCTTTCGAACCATATTAAGCTCATAAGTTCTGAGCTTGTTTACTGCTGTTTCCAAATCATAGTTTGGAAAGTCTCTGTCTTCCCTCATAAGAACGGTGTACATTTCCCACTTCGGTGGGAGAGCATCGAGAAGCTTTTCAACAATCTCTTCTTCTCGGTAGGCAATCGAATAATTGCTAAGCTCTGTCATTAGATGATAGTATCTGGTGATGATATCATCCAGAGATTCGTTCTTCAAAAATTTGAAGACGGAGAACTGGGTCTTTAAGAGTTTAATCTTTGAGGCACGGATACCCACGTTCCCTTCGAATCTGTTTTCAAGAGCATCCCAAAGCTCTCTCGCGGAAGTGTACTTTCGGAACGTATGGAGAACCTCTTGAGGAAGTGCCATTGTTATAGCTGCATGGGCCTTGCTCTCGGCCTCATACATTTTCTTTTCTTCGTCCTCCATCTTACTGTACTTCTTAACCACGTCACGGCCTTCGTATTGCATGGTTGGAGGGATATATCCATCCTGGATGCACACCCACATTTTGGCATCCTGATATTTAATGTATTGGATGAATCTGTCCTTCCATGCCACGAAGTCTGTTCCTTTCATCAACCTCGGGGCCTTAGTGGCTGACCCCGCCTCTACTTCCATCTTGACCAAATCGGAGATGTTGATTGACGACATCCTCGCTAAAACCTGAAAAACCTGAAACACTTAAAAAAATATTAAAACAACTCAGTAGGCGAAGTTAAGATTAACTTCGCTTGAACATTAACTTCGCTGAAAAGAGAACTTCGCTGATTCTTAAATTCGCTTGAATTGGCGAAGTTAAAAAAAATAACTTCGCTTAGGTCTGGCGAACTTATGAGATAAGCGAACTTGGGTGAAAAGCGAAGTTGCGGATAACTTCGCTAAGGCGAACTTATGAGGTAAGCGAAGTTGTGGTTAACTTCGCTAATCCTTATATCTTCGCCAAAACCCTAATTCCAGCGACGGCAACTTCGCCTGAAGAATGGTAACTTCGCCCGAAGAACGGTAACTTCGCCCGATGAACAGGGAAGTTTGTTCAGATCTGATTTCGTCAATCCAGCAGCTTCCGATCAATGCAATGGCTTGAAAATGACTGTCAAGCACTAGCAAAACTCAATCCCAACAAAAACACGTCCCGCGAATAGGTCAAACGAGACGATTTCTACACCCGCGTGAAATCTCGAACCTCACAATCGAGCCGATTGCTCTGATACCAATTGTTGGTTCCTGGACGGATCGTACACGGGATGTCGCTAACAACGCAGGTGCGGAATCCCTGCGCAGGTAGATACGAGTGTAGAGAGTGTAGAGATCGAACACACGAGCAATAAACCAACCACGTTATATTGATAGCAAACACGTGACACGAGGTCACTATTACAGAGAATATCACGTAACACTCTTAGTGAAACACTGAAACGAAACCTAAAACAATCAACCCTAAACTGTTTCGCTGAAACAGTTTATATACACGACAACTTCGCCATTGGCGAAGTTGTCAATAACTTCGCTGATTCAACAAGTTCGCCATAGCGAACTTGTTGACAACTTCGCGTGTTACAAACTAAACATAATCAAAACATAATTACATTACAGACTCGATTACAAATGCTAGACTATGAACTACTGACAAACATGTACCAACATACGTTCAAGTTAACAGACTTGATAAAACAAAATAGTTATTCTATATTGCTAATACGTTCTAGATAGATTTTGTTTGTACGTTCAATGTAACAGACCTTATACGTTCCAGTTAACATATCTTATTTTGCTTAATTGTTTATAAACAAAAGAGTTATGCTATATTGCTAATACGTTCTAGATAGATTTTGTTTGTACGTTCAAGTTAACAGACTTGATAAAACAAAATAGTTATTCTATATTGCTAATACGTTCTAGATAGATTTTGTTTGTACGTTCAATGTAACAGACCTTATACGTTCCAGTTAACAAATCTTATTTTTGCTTAATTATTTATAAGATAACATAGTTTGTACGTTCAAGTTAACATACCTTCTATGGAAAATATGATGGAGTTTAATTAGATTTTACTTATACGTTCTAGTTAACAGATCTTATTTTTGCTTAATTCTTTATAAGATAACATAAAGTTATTCACAAACAATACCAAAAGAAATATAAAAGACATAGAAATGTTATCAAAACCACATACAACATAAAAAATATACAAAATAAAACATGCAACAATTATTAGGTAACCAGAACACACTGCCTAAAATCCATTGATTACATGATAGATTTAAGAAACTCTGTCTTCAATTCAATAGAGTAGTTCAGAAGTTTAATCGCCTAACATAACTCTTTCAACTCATCTACTTCCTTTTTACCTGTGTCAATCAAAAACAAAGAACACAAATAGTTAATAGTACTACCAGGCATGTTTGCTAGCAACTTTGTTATTTCATCCCTCATATCCATGTTGACGCCAACGGTGATGATAAACTCATGTTGTAAAGCAGTCCGATTCTTTGTATCCTCAAGGATTTGAGCTTGAATCTGTTTCAACAACAGATCCTTAGCTGATGAAGAAGAAGATGAAGATGAGGAATCCATATCTTATTGTACTGAGTTTCGTGTGGTGAGATGAAATGTGTGGTTGTAATTAAATAGATAAAATAAAGATACATGAAGACAAACAATAACTACAGTGATAATAAATTATTGAGAAAAAGTGAATCATTTGTAATTTAATAATTTAAATATCTAACACCTATGAAACTATAAAGACAATTACACGTTCCAATACATAATCACTGCATGTAATTAAATATCTGACCAAAACGTTCTCATACGTTCTATACCAAAGCATTAAAAATATTGGGCTAAAAAATAACACTATTGAAGTGACAACTGCATGTAATTAAAAAATTATCATCATATTTTAGTTTAATTATGAAATATATTAAATCTCCAACCAATTAAAACAAAGAGAAAAAAGAAATTACAAATTTCATTAATACGTTCAACTACTCACTTTGAAAAAATTGGCAATGCAATCATGCCTACTAAAATGTTATGATGCCTAGATATAATTATACTCAGTTCAATAAATTAAGTAAAAATTGTAATAACTTGATTCACCAACCCAAAAAATCAACAAAGTCTATAAAAAGAGAACAAACGCATCCCACAAACACACAACAAAAAATTTGAAAAAAGAAAATGAATCCTGGAAATGTTACTGTTAAAAGCATTTTTCGAGCAAGAATCAACATGGAGCTTGAAAAAGACTGCAATCGGCTACGAGTAGTCGAATATACAAAAAGGTGTGTGACAAATGAAGCAAAAAAAAACCGATGCTCTTCACAAAGAAGTTCTGAAGCAACCAGATAGCACATTCAAGACACAGGAACTAACCTACCTGGAAAAGCAAGCTTCATACTATGGTCAACTTCAAGATGTGCTAGAGAGAAATGCTCACAAGGTGACGGTGAATAAAAGAGTAAATCGTGAAGGGGCCGAAGAGATCCTCGACAACTAGGGTTTCCTATTGACTGCTGGTGTGGTGGTGTGATGTGGTGATGGTGTGGTATGGTGGTGTGGTAGAATAAAATAAGTTTGTGAATATGTTAAATATGATCCTCTTTTGTAACCTCCTTTTTCAACCGGATTTAATATAAAATCTATTTAGTATCAGTTTATTTACACGTTCTTATTTGTTCCATTATACAAACTTGCACGTTCCATGAAATATAAAACATTTTCTTATACGTTCCAGTATACAAACTTGCACGTTCCATGAAATATAACACAGAAAAAATATAAACAAAACAATAACGCTAAAAACTATTCTTCTTGAAGTTGAGGACAAGTTCGACTGTTATGACCCTGTTTATGACAAACTTTGCATTCCCTATATTTCTTCCCAGGCTGACTTATAGCATTCTCTTTCTGAGATTTAATCCGTTTATGTGAACCGCAACCCTTATTCTTAATACCACTAGACACACGGACAGTCACCTCTGATGGTTGATCATACACTAGAATAGCAGCAAACCTATCCCTTTTTGATAAATGAGTTCTTTTGTATCTTGTCTCATCGGCTTGTTTGATCATAATTTTCATTTGATCCCTGACTTTAGTAAGTTCATCAACATCAGTTGCGTAGCTATTTATGAGATACTAACCAGCCAATGTTATTTCCGTTTCGATCTCTTTGACTTTTAAAGTTTTGTCATTACCAAAAGTTGAAATTGGAGCAGTTCTAGGATTAACACCAGCATCTCTCTTCCAACGATCGACCATGTATTTCTTCGGAAATCTTGTAACTCTAAACAAATTTAAAATATAAAGGCTGTGACGACACAATAACCCATAATGTTCAAATCTTTTGCATCCGCAAGAAATCGTCGAATCAATTCCTCCCTCACCTTCCTTCTTAAACAAAACCTGACACACAAAAATATATTAAAATACTTTAAAACATTCTGTCAAAAAATCAAATAAACTTTTAAAAAATGTTTTAATATGTTCTAAAACATTCAAGCAAAAAAAATAGAATCTTTAACTAATTCATACCTCCAAACAGCCTGAAACGTATGCATTAAAGTCAAATACTGAAAACCTCACAAAATTTTCTTTTTCAGTTGATTTAAAACATGCTACACCGCTCCTAATATGATACATTTCATCTTGGAAATCATTAAAAATAGCCTTATAGCATGGGCAATAGCCATGGTTCTTTTAATAGATATTATGTGACATTCCTTTTATGGATATTTATACAAGGTTAAGATATGTATGTATGTAAGATATGTGTATGTATTGTATGTCGCCTGATTAACTAGAACTCACTCAGCGTAGCTGACTTTTAGTATGCACACAGGTGAATATGATTAAGGAGCTAGCATGAAGTTGGCACATGACACTGATTGAGCGGCTGGCATCTGAAGATGAAAGAAATGGTGTTTTAAATATGATGTTTATTATCATAGTTTTAAAGAAAAGATTTGATGTTTTGTAATGAATGATTTAACTTAACGTTTCCGCGAAGGTTTTAATAAACTCTGATTTGTAGAACTGTGTTTATGAGTAAATCCAACGCTAAAGTAAGGCTACCGGGATCGGGGCCTTACAAGACTTATATTTAGTACTTGATGGGTGCCCGCGTGATGCACTGGGAACACAGACCGTTGATAATAGTTTGGTTTCAGTTTTTAACAGTTTTGTTTCAGTTTACGACGACAAAAAACCGCTACTAATTTTTTATTTAAAACTCATCAAAACCGGATTGCAAACACGCTACGTAAATGTTGATTTCTTTAACTAAAAAAAACTAAGGCGATATCATACTCAAATTAAAGAGAATAAAATTCTCATTTTTATGGTGGCCGGTTTTTAGAAAAAATATTTAGGATTAATTCACCATTTCATTATATAGAAACATAGATATTACATCAACATAGCAGGTAGGCGGGCAACAAGCTGCGCTGCCACCCCTTTCTGAATTGCAAACCCTAACCTGCTAAAGACATACCCCTGCCCCTTTGGAGTCGACACATTGCTATGCACAACCCGTTGGACCCTGGTTAGGAAACGGATAGCTTCCGGTGCCAAGGAGCCAAAGGTATCAAAAGCCAAAGGGACAAAAACATGTTGGTTCTCTTCGCAGGCTTTAGCATGTTTCTCCACCTTCTTTGTTTCAGCCCTTTTCATTGCTTGCCCAGCTACAAACCCATTATCCCTCAAACCGGCTAAGGGGAGATACCCCTGTGAGGTCAACACAAGCGTGTTTTCCCCCGGCCCAACCAAAGACGAGAAAATCTGCCGGTCGTAGAGTGGATCTCCCTTCCGTGGGGACTGTAAGGAAGTTTATGGGGGCTTCCTTTTTAGCTGATATCCCAGCTCGCCTTAAGATGTCCGTTTAAAAGTCGTAAGCGAAAGTTGGGTTAAATGTGAAATTAAAAATTATGTATGGTTGAAAGTTAAAGGGTTAAGGTTGTAACTATTACTTAAATTCACAAAAGTTAATTAAAGTTGATGTGGGAATATTGTAACTATGTTTAAAAAATTTAAGTTTAGTGCTTCATATATGTTTTAAATGACTATTTTGCCACTCTTCAACATGTTATGTAAGTTGTACCGTTTGTTAATTAAGTTGCAAATTACTTAAAACCTAAGTGTCTTAATTTGCCCATGAGTTATGTATTATATATAGTATAGATATATCTCTTACTTTGTTATTAGCATTTATAGTTGAGATATGCATCTTGTAAAAGAAGTTTGTTAGAATTTTAAATATATATAAACGAAACCTCCCTATATTCTCTCAAGCCATCAGATTGTTTTATTTGTAAATGGAGGCATCTCATGCATTTTACCCGAAGTCACGGGCATGGGTCACACTAAACCCAGATAGCCCTTAAACGGGTTATAACATCTCATTAAATTAAATATTAATCTCACCAAATATTTAATATGAAAATCCTATAAAATATGGATATACTAGAAATTAGTATCCGATTTTTTTAAAAGGATATAATTTATAATTAGGAACTAGTTTTATAGTAAAAAGATAAGCAGATCATGAATCTCACCAAACCCAAATTGCTTTTAAATCGGTTTATAACATGTCATTTATTTGTGAAACTCTTTCATTATCAAACCCTAAGTATATTATTAACTTTATTACAATAAATAAAGTTAAAATCCAAAAAAGTATATAAATATTAGAAAGGAATGGTTTTGGTCAAAAATCGTTTAAGGATCAAATAACCAAATTTGTAAGGTGAGGTTTAGTTCTATGATGATAATATCGATTATGTAAAGATTGTAAACACAATGTAAGGCCCCGTTCCCGGTGCCTCACTTTAACGTTGGATTTACTCATGAACACAGTTCTTACAAATCAGAGTTAATTAAAACTTTTCGCGGAATATAAAACATCAATCATTCGTTACAAAACATTAAATTTTTTCTTTGATACCATAACACAAAACATTATATTTAAAACATCGCTTCTTCCATCTTCAGATGCCAGTCGTTCAATCCATGCCATGTGCCGTTCTCATTCTAGCTCTTCAGTCTGATCACCTGCGTGCATACTAAAGTCAGCTACGCCGAGTGAGTTCTAGTTAATCAAGCAACTTATCATACGACCACTACAAGCATTATATACGTATCTGAAGACACATAGTCCACTATCTAACCTGCTCACCTTACCACTTAACCTCTTATTTACTCCTACAGCTTAGCCACTTTAATAACGAATATCGTTATGCCACTTTGCCACTTTAATAACGAATCACGTTATGCCACTTTAATAACAAATAACGCTATGCCACTTTAATAACGAAGTCACGCATAGGCTTACACTACCACGTACTATCGTCATGCCACTAACACCCTTACTAGACCCTTGCTACCTCTATCACGACCTACCTCTACTTGTCTACAACACACTTTAAATCATTACATCATTTACATAATAACCAAGTCACATCACAACATTTACACACATTAATAACCACTTGAGGATCATTCCCGAATGACGGTACGTGCAATATTCGAAGATCGTTCGCACACCGACTAACGTTACCTTCCCTGTCTACACGTACAATATCCGAAGATCATTCACGCACTAACAGACATCCATTCATAACATATATAAATATATCACATCAACATTATAGCATACACTTACCACTTAAGGTAAGCGTATTCGCACTTCACATCGAATATGAACACAGCCCCGAAAACATAACAAGGAAATGGGGCTAGAAACTCACCTGAACTCGGTTACGTTCACTGCTATAGGTTATTCCTTTCTTGAGTTGTGCACAGCTAACTGTATAATAATTACATGTATCAATTAACTATCACTACTCATCGTATTTCTAGTTGAATTATATCCCCCAACAGACGGGGGTTAGGGGGCAGCGCTTCTGGCAGCGGGGTTTAGGGGCGGCAGCCCCTAGGAGGGTCCAAGGGGCAGAGCCCCTGGCTGGGGTCAAGCTGCCAGGTTAGTTTGGAATAATTTTATTTACCTTAACTGTCTTAACACAATTTTCATTAGAATTTTAAATTATTATTTATTCGCCATCACATTTTCTATAACGAATTAAGCATAATTTGTTATCATATCACACTCTAATTTGTTATCCGCTTCATTGTCTTGATTCGTTAGCTTAATTCGTTAGTCTGGTTCATCATTCGGATTCGTTATCTCAGTTCGCTAGCCTAATTCGTTATTTATCCTTAGCGAATTACTTAGCGATCTGTTTCTAGTTCGTCATCCCACCCTAACGAATTGCCATAACGGACTAATGATCCTTTATATAACGAATTAACGCTAATTCGTTAGATTTCCGTAACAAATTAGGGTTAGGGTTTTGTCAGACGTTAGACGTCGCATCTGATGTGACACAACCTCAGGCGCCGCCATTGCCGGAAAAACGGGATCTCGCCGGAAACGCGAGATCTCGCTCGTTTCACCACCGTTTTCATCGTTTTTCATCCCGTTCGATCCAGATCTGAGCTAGGGTGAACCCTAAGCTCATCTTAGGTTCGGTTTAAACCCGATTCTACCCAGATCTCGTGACTTCAACAGTTTAACGGTGTTGGCTCGTTGTTTCGTCACTAAATCTAACGGGTTTGGATCTCTACAATATCATACTATCATTACCTCGGACCGGGATCGATTCTTCTTCTTGGTCTCTGTAACATCCGACCCCTCGCACCACCAATATTGTCCGCTCTGCCCACGAAGAGCTCACGGATTTGTTTTTGGTTGCCCTAAACGCGTTGGTGATTGAAGAGGCAAGACATTACTTATGAACCAGTGATCTCTCTTGTCCACGGCCGATGTGGGATAGCCTAAGAGTGGGAAGATGTTGCGTTTGCCAAGGGTGTTACAGACAACCCCCCTTTGGACTCATCGTCCTTGATGAGGCGTGTCCCAACATCCCGAACGGCACAAGAGTGGCTTTGATACCAGTTGTAACATCCGGCCCCTCGCACCACCAATATTGTCCGCTCTGCCCACGAAGAGCTCACGAATTTGTTTTTAGTTGCCCAAAACGCGTTGGTGATTGAAGAGGCAGGACATTACTTATAAACCAGTGATCTCTCTTGTCCACAGCCGATGTAGGATAGCCTAAGAGTAGGACGATGTTGTGTTTGCTAAGGGTGTTACAGTTTCTGCTAGAGAGAGAAAGTAGGAGGAGAGAGAGCTAAGTGTATTTTTTGGTGGTGTATGGAATATGTGTAAATGAAGGGATTAAGGCATAATGAAGGTATTTATATGATGGGTCATGGGCTTGAGCCCATGGTCTATCTTCCTTCCATTTTAACCCAAGTCCATTACCCTTATTACCTAACCCAACACAAACCCGATTCGTATTAACTCATACTTTATTTAATTATTTCCCCGCTAACCCGAGTAACCTTCCCACTAATATTAATTAATATAACTAATATTATTTTTAGAAATTTCGGGATGTTACACACAAACACGAGGATTTGATACGAGGAAAAGCCCTTGATCACAAAACCCCGGGTGATGACAAATTGTCTATCACCACTTTATTAATGTAAAAATCAGGTTACAAGGGTGGAGTTTATAAGTGTGTGTACGAACTGCTTAGAGAGCTCTTGAGATAGTGTTGATGAACGTGAGCTGCAAGTGAATGTATGTGTGTTACCAGTGAATGTGTTCGTGACCTAAAATTGATCATAAACTCAGTTTATTACTAAAAATAACAACTAACAAACAAGCCCTACAAATACGCCATCTTCCCGCTATCTCCATCCATGACTTTTGACCACGTGTTTGACAAGTCCAGTAGCGAGATATCAGGTGGAATAGGTCTTGTAGCCGTTACACTTATTAAATATCAACCTGTACACAAGAAACAATTGTTAAGAATACTAATTACTGATGATCCTTGATCCTAATACAACTCCAGAGTTCTTCGAAAGGATAATTGATCTAGACTTGTCTTCAAGAATAACATATCCTTAGTATTCAATTATTTGTGGCCTAATAATTTCCCCCAATTTGGCGGTTGATGATAAATTCACAACTGTCAAATTGCATTCATATTTCAAAAAGCTGCCAAAAAGATTAGGTGAAAAGACACAAATAGGGATTAGATAAAAAATAACTAATTAGCTTAGGGATTAAAGATAAAAAACCAGCTCCCTTTTTATTCTCCTCATTCTGGAAGCTTCTCATCTTCCATCCAATCTAGTTCAGGTAATCCTTTATCCCCTTCTTTCCTTTATATTCCATATTGTTTGATGTCTATCAATATTTGTTCTTTAAATTCGTCCAGCCAGATGGACGGAGACATGAAAAGTTAAGGGTTTTTACAAAACCCTTCATCGAAATTTGCAAATTTACCGACCCTGAGATTGACCAAATAGCATATTGTTTTTCTCCCAACACCGTATTCAGACCTTACGATTCTTCTACCTCATGCGATGTATCATCGAAGGTATGGGTCTGCTTTCCGGCCTGTCCTTTCTTGCTCGGTTACTCGTATCCATTCCCAGAATTTACCCAAAGATGCTTCACCCTGACCAACATTAGCTATATCCAAGCTATGCCTATGATCTGGCGTACTTTATTCACCCTTGAGGAAATCATAGCTGACCACGACCTTGAGTTCGGACTTTCTGAACTGTCATACATATACTCTCTGTACACCCATAGTTCCACTCGCTTCTTGCTCAAATCCAAACCTCATCAGCCTATTCCGCTTGAAAATGTCACTCAAAATGACCCTCATTAGAAAAACCAGTTTTTCTTTATCAAGCGAGATTCTATCCCAAATGGGAATACCCTTCCTACCAAGTGGATAAGGCGGAGTAGGATTACTGCATTTATTGTTGTTTCTTGATTAGGGTTGAACACTGATTTGTTTCATTTGTATGCAGTTGACAACTTTGCACATTTGGCCAAGCTTCCAGGAACCAAAGAAAGAGTAGTTGCATTCCTCAAATTGAGCCCAACTATCCGGTCTTTCAAAATCAGGATCTTCGATTCTGATTCAGAAACTGAACAGCCATACATCTCTCCTCAAAGCTATATGTCAAGTAAGTAGAACCATAAGGATAAGTATTTTGATTTTATAAATATAAAAAGAAAAACTTATATGTTTTGTTGTGTTTGAAGACATGTCTAAGTCTGTCAACAAGCCTGCTGCCTAATTCTCTCTTGATGATATCGACCACTTGATTTCTCCGAAGGTAGTCAAGAAGGAATCATCCAAGTCTACCCCTATTCCTAGTCCTCACATTGTGACTACCATAGCTAAGGCTCAGTCAGGAAAGAAGAGGAAGCTACCAGAACCTCAAGCCGAAGTCTAGGATGTTGAGAAGCATATTCAAGAAGCGGTCACTCAGGCGGTTACTCAGTTAAGGATCCTTTATTCTTCTCGTAAGTCTTGTTTGATAATTGTTGTTGATCCCAAGTTTATGGCTCACAGGGCATCCAAGGTTTCCATCCTTACTACGGGTCAATCATCAAGGATCTCAAGGACACTCTGATAGGAATGAGGACTCTTGCTGCTGCCAAGGATAAGCTAGTTTCTAAACTCACAAAGGAAAAGAAACAAGCTGACTCCCAAGTCCATGCCATGGAAATGAAGATGAAAGATGGGATCAAGGCAGCTACTGATGAAGCAAAGATGTCTGCGGCAAAGCTGATTCTCCAAGCAAGGATCCAGTTCGTGTCTGAGGAAAATGATCCTTCTTTTGACATGGCTAATTGGGAGGTGGATGAGTGGAAGAAGTCATTGGCAAGGCTTGGAGTGGTAGAAGAAGAGGAGGAGGAGGATGGTGAAGAGAACAAGACTGCAGAGGAAAATGAAGCTGGAACCAGTGGTGTGAAGGATGCGGGTGAGAAGGATAAAGGAAAGGAGGCAGCAACTGATGGGGATGTTGTGGAGACGGGAAGTGAAGGATGATAAAGACAAGGCCAGAGCCCGTTTTTTTTATTTTGTTGATGTTTTCAGGATATTTTGTTGTGTGCTTTAAGACAATAGTAATCTAGGATGA
Source organism: Bidens hawaiensis (assembly GCF_021521415.1). Lineage (NCBI taxonomy): Eukaryota > Viridiplantae > Streptophyta > Magnoliopsida > Asterales > Asteraceae > Bidens > Bidens hawaiensis. Next base: position 1,140,791 of record NW_027491152.1, on the reverse strand, counting down.
AGGATCTATGATCCTTAAGACAATTATCAAGGGTAACAAAGGTGGAGGGATCCTCTGTTTATGGGGATGAAGCCTTTGATGCCATTGCCTTTTATTTTCATGCACTTGGTTAAACTATTAGTAACAACTTAATTTAACCCGGATGGATGGTCCATGTTTAAATGGTGAAATCTGGGTTAGCTTTTGGAAATTTTGAGTAAGTTTAATAAACAATATCTTTTGACTATCCACTTGTTATTTGTTATTCTGAAAGTAAATTTGATATAGTCTTAGTCTTGTTGAAGTTTTAAGAAAAAATTTTGAGTAAAAAGTTCTAAGGATAGAATACCCTTGTAATAAGTATATTAAGGATCTTAAATCCTGACAAAAAAGAGTTAATGAAAGATTTTATCCAAGTAAATGTAAATTGTTATCCAAGTAAATGTAAATTGATAAGTAGAAATCATACCATAAGGTCCAATTAGACCTAAGTTACGATAGGTATTGAGCCTTCTGTGATCCTTGTAAAGATAAGTTAAGGATCTTGAATCCACAGGTGTTGTTACTTCTATAATCATCATATTTGAACTTAGGATACTTGTGGCAAATAACTTATGATATTATCTGGGATTAAACCCAACAATTTGGGGACAAGCCCATAAATAAACTGGGGACAATCCCGTGCAACTGGGGACAAGCCTGTGTAACTGGGGACAAGCCCAAAAACTGGAGAAAAGCCCAAACTAGGGACTGGCCCAAACCGGGATTTTGCCCAAACTTGAGATAACATGAAAATTTTATAAACCGGTGGTATGGTACATCTACCATAAATCGTAGGATCCTCCATATAGCCGAAGACAACGAAATTGTCAGCCACTAAGCGTGTAATGGTCCCGCTACCCCAGACTATACGTTGGATAACGTGCGCTTCAGGTGAGAGTGTAGAAACTTTAATTTATAAGAAAGGTAAAAACCTTTAAACCTTGGAAGATTTAACCTTCGGGGGTCATACCTTAATCGTGGGCTAGGCCAAAGGAAAAAATAGTGCACCTTAAGTATGAGGGAGAGGTGGCCAACCTCTTAGTCATTAAACCCTTTGTAGAAATCACTGCATTGTTATTTAAAACTTGGAAATAATAACGTTATGAATATATTATCCTTAAATTAATAAGAATCTTAAATGAATAAATGATCAGATAGATATTACCAATTTTAGGATCCTTGATCCTTTAAGGATACTTGATCCTTATTAGAAAAAGTACTTGAGATGGATAGCATTCCATGCTCTTGGTAACTGATGTGCGTGCGCGTGAGTGCTTAAGATATAAGAGGTTTGGATATTTAGCCGCACAAGATCGTGTTTTAAATTTATAAAAGTGATTTCTACTAAGACTAAACACACAAAAAATAGGAAAGTGTACCTATCGTATATGCAGAATAGTATTGGTAAGAACCAAGTATCGATCCGTGGACACAAATGTTTCTAACAATCAATCGTCGTTTTACTTCAATCGGAGGTTTTAATCATATTAGGGTTGATTTTTGAACTTTTTATAAAATATAAATACTTATATGTAATATATAGGTGACCAATATGAGTAATTCTAAACAAGTAGTTCAATTATATGAAGGTTACCATCTAAGATCAAGAATCCACTCCATTGTGACCTGATGATTATTAAATAAACATGTGATAAACTTGTCGTAATAATATATGATAGGACAGCCCCTCATTTCTAAGTGAGCGTATCCTATGATATAAAAGAAAGTAGCATGCGCTTTTTAAAGTCAACCCTTTCCTAATGTCATTCTACCACGAGAATGTCAGTTTGAGTTGACAAGTAGTTTAGAAAAGTAGAAAGATTAGGATTGACTTCGATTTCTCAAATACCAATTCTAAAAACTTTGGGAGGTTATAGTTCATCACACAACCTCCCCTTGGTTGATTTAAGTAGGTTATAATTGCACATTTCTTTAACATATGATTTCTTTAACTACCATGATAACCCAAGAAATCATGTTAACGATGTTATTTCAGAATTACCAAAACTAGAGAAATAGATCATAACTTATATCTCATCATTTCTAAATACAATATAAGGATCCATGTTTCGATAAGTTATCAAAGTATTCTATCTTTCAAGAACATGAATCGATCATGAATGATTGTCAATATGATTGCCAATCACCAACTTTGAATTGTTGAATTAAGATGGTGAAACATATCTCATCAAAAGATAATTGCAAGATAACCATGTCCTTTACTAAACTAAATCACATGTTTTATATAATCATTAAGTAAAAAAAAAAGCTTCTTCATAGATTTTAGATGGTAAATGGAGTTTAGCTCATAATGAGCATGGTTATGAACATTAGAGTGGATGATGATAACAAACACATGATTAAACTAGAACAATCAAACCAAATGTGGATGAATATTCCTTCTTAATGATGATGATGGTTGATGTTGATGGTTAATGATGATGGTTGATGATGATGACCTCCAAGCCTTCAAACTCCTCACAAGATCTTCAATATGAGTGTCAGTGGGTGTTTTTAAAAGTGAAAACCGTATAGAATTCTCTTCAAACCACACTTGATCAATGCAACACGAGCCACTATTTATAGGCAGTCTGGAGCATGAAGCACGGCCCCGTGCTTAGGTAGGCATGCCCCGCGCTTTTATTGACATGTGCTAAATTCGTTTTGTCTTTTTGTTGAGGGTGACCACGGCCCCGTGGTCAAGAGGCACGGTACCGTGCTTTTGTTCCCAGGATTTGTCTTTTCTTGTAGATTTTTGTCTTTTCTGGTGTTTAGAAGCATGGTGGCGTGTTTCTTGAGGCATGGGGGCATATTTCTTCCTTTTCTTGTGTTTTCTTCCGTTTTTCTTCGTCTTTTCAATCGTTTCTTCATTTGGGGCTTGGTTTTACCTGAAATTATATTTTATTACGATAAGTAGCCTTCTGTGCTATGTTATTTGATAGAAGTTGCAGTTTTTAGAGATTATTTGATGCTAAAAAGATGTATAATTTTATATACATCAGTAACCTGTCGCCTTTCATGGTGAGCAAATGATATGCCCCCTTTCCTGCCTCCGACTCGATCAGATAAGGACCTTCCCACTTAGGTGCTAGCTTTCCATCTGCCGAATTTGTTGTATTCTGGAAGGCATTCCTCAAGACCAGATCTCCTTCTTGAAATCTTCTGATCCTATACTCTTGTTGTATGCCCCAGCTACCCTTTGTTGATATGTCGCCATCTTGATCTTGGCTAGATATATCAGCTCTTCAACGGTATCCAAATCTTCGAGCAGGATTTCTCTGTTGGCTTCAGGATTATGGATGCTTGTTCTAGCTGTAGGAACCACCATCTCTATAGGAATTACTGCTTCTAATTCGAACACCAATGAGAAGGGTGTTTGGCCTGTTGCATTTTTTGGTGTTGTTCTATCAGCCCAAAGAACATATGAAAGTTCCTCAGCCCACTTGCCTTTCTTGGATCCTAGTTTCTTCTTTAAGTTGTTGATGATGATCTTGTTGCTTGATTCTGCTTGACCATTTGCTTGAGGGTGAACAGGTGTGGAAGTAATCATCTTGATGCCCCAACTGTCACAAAAGTTAGTAGTTCTTTTCCCAATAAACTGGGATCCATTATCACAAATAATTTCAGATGGGATACCAAATCTAGTTATATTTTAATGAAGGATATAACTTCCCTTTCTAGGACTTGCACGAATTCTTCTGCCTCAATCCATTTAGAGAAGTAGTCTGTCATAGCAAGCATAAAGACCTTTCCGCCTAGTGCCTTTGGTAGCTTACCAACAATATCCATTCCCCATTTCATAAAGGGCCATGAAGAGGATATAGGATACATCGGTTCTGCTGGCTGGTGAAGGATGTTTCCATGTCTTTGGCAAGCATCACACTTCTTTGAGTATTCCATTGCATCCTTCTTCATTGTTGGACAGAAGTATCCAGTCCTAAATATCATGGAGAATAATGCTCTTCCCCCTGTGTGGTTGCCGCAATCACCTTTGTGTAAGTCTTGGAGAACCTCTTGTATTTCAGGATTCTCAATGCATCTCAAATATGGACCTGCAAGAGATTTTCTATATGCAATATCATATAAAATAATGAATTGTGATACCTTGAATCTGAAAGTTTTAGGATTTTTTCCTATAGAAATTTCTCCATATTGGAGGAATTTTTTAATTGGAAGGATCCAAGATCCTGATTTTCGAGAGGATGAAGGATCCTTTTGCTCTTCTGTGCAATCCACTGTTACCTCCATAGCTTCTTGTTCTCAAATTGCCAGAGACAATATATGAATGATAGGAATATTTACATCATCTGAGATCTTCAATGATGATGCTAAGTTTGCTAAGGCATATTCCCCAGCATTTTCTTCTCTTGGTACCTGTATGATACTAAACACCTCGAAGGATTTTGCTAATTCCTTCACAATATCTAAATACTTGATCATATTCTCACCTTTCACGGTATAAGAGCCGTTAAAGTGGTTAGTTATAAGTAAAGAATCTATAACTTGAAGATACCTGATCCTCATTTGTTTGGCTAAGAGTAAACATGCGATAAGTGCTTTCTATTTTGCCTCATTGTTGGTGGTTTGAAATGCACATGCAATGGACTGGGGTATTATGTCCCCCTGTGGCAATTTCAGTAGGATACCTAATCCTGTTCCTCATACGTTGGATGCTCCATCAGCTTCCTTCTGTATATCACTACTAATATCAGCCACAAACTCTGCAAGCGCTTGTGACTTAATTGTTGTTCTAGGCTCATACTGAATATCATATGCACTCAGTTTCACAACCCACTTGGTCATCCTTCCTGACAATTCTGGTTTTCTAGGCATATTCTTAACAAAATAATTAGTTCTCAAAATAGTGTCTCAACTTGGTTGAGGCCATAATCAAAGCAAGAATTAATTTTTCTAGGTGAGAATACCATACCTCTGCATCTAAGAGGCTTTTACTTACATAATATACCGGGTGTTGTTGTCCTTCATGATCCTTGGCCAGAACAGCACTGACTGCATTACATGATACGGCTAAGTATAGAGACAGTGGCTCACCATCAATTGGCTTCATCAAAGCAGGCACTGAGGATAGATAATCCTTAAGGGCCTTTAGTGCATCCTCATGCCTTTGAGTCCATTCAAAATTTTTATTCTACCTCAAGATATCATAAAAGTCTTTTCACTTCTCTGAGGATCTGGAAATGAATCTGTTGAGTATTCTTCTCGTCAGTCTTTGGACATCCTTAGCATTCCCAGGAGACTTCAAACTGATGATGGCCTCTATCTACTCAGGGCTCGCTTCTATTCCCTTTTTGGTCACCATGTATCCAAGAAATTTCCCAGCCTTAACACCAAAATGAAATTTTGACGGGTTCAGCTTCATGTTGTACTGATCCAAGATATTGAATGCTTCTTCAAGATCTTTGAGGTGATCCTTTGCCCTCTTTGACTTTACCACCATGTCATCTATGTAGACTTCCATGGTCTTGCCTAACTGGTCCTTGAACATCATGTTGACCAATCTTTGATATGTTGCCCCCGCATTTCTTAGTCCAAATGGCATAGCAATATAACAGTATATGTCGGTAGGAGTCATGAATGTTGTATCCTCCTGGTCAGATGGTTCCATCTGAATTTTTTGAAATCCAGAGGAAGCATCCACAAAGGTAAGCATCTCATGTCCTGCCGTTGCATCCATCATGGAGTCTATATGTGGTAATGGGAAAGGATCCTAGGGGCATGCCTTGTTTAAATCGGTGAAATCGACACACACCCTCCAATTTCCATTCTTTTTAGAAACAAAAACCACATTAGCCAACCATCGAGGATACTTAACCTCTCTGATCATACCGGCCTTAAGAAGTTTTTCAACTTCTTCTTGTATGATCGTGTTCCTCTCAAGAGCGAATTTCCTTCGCTTCTGATGAGCGGGTTTAATAGAATGATCAAGGCCTAACTTATGAGTAATTACCTCCTTAGAAATACCAGTCATGTCTGAATGTCTGAAGGCAAATGTGGATTTTCTTCGCTTTAGGAAGGATACTATATCCTCCTCGATCTTGCTCAGGATACCGGATCCTAGGAAAACCTTCACGTCTGGATCCTCGGGATCTAAGGATACTTCTTTTATATCTCGCTCTCGAGCCTCCAACATGTTCCTAGGATGCTGCTATGGTTGCTATGCTATCGTCTGTTTAGCTGTTGGTTTCATGGACGAAGAGTAATAGTTATTGGCTTCTACTTGGTCACCATCTATCCTTACCACTCCCCAAGGAGTCAGTAGTTTAATGCACTGATGGTAAGTAGAGGCTACAGCCTTCATTCCATGTAGCCAAGGCCTGCCTAGAATAAGATTGCAACAAGATAGGTTATCAATAACAATTTTTATAAGAGTTTAACCCTTTAATGTATATTGGGAGTTTGATGTCCCCCAATGTTTTCTTGGTTTCGCCACTGAAACCAACTAGCACCGACGTCCTCGGGATGATCTCCGAGTCTGGGATATTCATTTTCTAGAGTACATCATGTCGGATGATGTTGACCGAGCTTCCATCATCGACTAGGATCTTGCGCACATAATGGTTAGCAATAAACAGAGTTACAATCAAACTGTCGTGGTGAGGATCCTAGATGCTTGATTTATCTTCTTCATCAAAGAATATTCTTTTGTAAGTCGTCAAATTGGTGGATATGACCGGTCGTTCCCCATTCTCCAACTTGGTTTCTTTGGCGTGCCTTTTTGCCGAAGAGAAAGACGTGTCGCATATATCTGAGCCACCGGAGATGAAGTTGATCACTTATGCATCTGGTGGGGGCGGAGTCATTTTTTGAGGGACCTCTTCAGGATCCTGGATCCTTGACTTTTTTCTCCCCAATAGTTCCTTAAAATGGCCCTTGCTTAGGAGGTATCCAATTTCTCTCCTTTAACTAATGCAGTCATCCGTCGTATGGCCAAAATCCTCATGGAATGCACACCATTTGGATTTGTCTCTGAAGGTCGTTGACTTCTCGTTCTTTTGAGGCCACCTTGCTTTCTCTCCTAGATCCTTCATGGCACAAATCAAGCCATGAGTATCCATAGAGAAGCAATACTCTGGGATGCTTGGGTAATCTTCATCATCGTCTCCTTCTTCAACAGCCCGGACGTTTGATTGTTGAATTTGGAGTAAGGCTTCGAGTTGTTGTTTCTGAACGAGGATCCTTGTTTCTTGTCAGAAGATTCTTGCTTCGTTTGAGCCCCTAACCATTCTTGAATCCTTTTGTCATCCTCCAGCCGTATGAATCTAAGTGCCTTGTTCCTTAATTCATCTAAAGTCCTACAAGGAGTCATCACAAGATCGTCATAAAAGGGGGAGCCCCTATTTAGTCCCATCTTGAATGCTTCCACAGCCGTAGCTATATCAAGATTAGGGATTTCTAGGGCCTCCCTACCAAACCTCGTAACAAAATACCTAATGGATTCATCATTAGGTTGGACAACTCTATATAAGTCACTAGTTAACTTTTCAAATTTCCTACTGCAAGAAAATTGGTTGTTGAACAAGTTAACTAAATGTGAAAAAGAAGTAACAGAAAAGGGAGGACGACTTAGTAGCCATTTGAGTGCAAATCATGTTAGTGTGGATCTGAAACCCTTGCATAGACAAGCTTCATTGAGTCTCTCAAGAATTGGATTGATCTCCATCCTTTCCCTATATTGAGTCACATGCTCTTCCGGATCAGTTGTTCCATCATACACTTTCATGTTGGGGGTTTGAAAGCGTTTTGGGATCTCCGCATCACATATTGGTGGAGCGAATCTGGATAACTTGTGGCTCCCTTCAGGTATTTCAGGGATTGGACGGACCAACCCTGGTACACTGGATATCATATCCTTAAGCTTCTGTAATTCCTTAGCCATAGCCTGGTTGATACATGCATCCTGCATGGAACCAAGATTAGCATCTAAGGATATAGGATTATATGAGTTACCTCTCTGTTGTGTGAATGTTAGCATCCCAGAAGAATAGCTGAGGTAAGAAGCGTCTGCTATGGGAGTTGGTCCACCAGAGGCAATGGTTTGCATGGGGATAATATCTCCTTCATGGACCTCCGAAGACCCCCGGTGTTGAATTCTGGAGGATCCTTGATTCTGGAGGAAGGATCCTTGATGCTGGGAGTTGAAGGATCCCTGATGATACAATCCGGAGGATCTTGGCTGAAGGATTGATGATCCTTGTTGGAGGAGAGAGTATCCTTGAGTTTGTAGATCCATGAACCCTGGATTAAGGATAGATGATACTTGTTGAAAAACTGAGGATCTCTGAGTTTGCTGACTCACGGATCCCGGTTGAAGGATAGATAATCCTTGCGCATGTTGAGCCAAGGATCTGGGAGTGGTAAAATCCAACATCCTCGGCATTAGAGGAGTCTGATCCTCTTCTGGCCTCTTGGTCCTTTTGAGATCTTCTATCTTCCAAAGGATCCTCTGGTTAGTCTTGTTCTGATGCTCCATGTAAGCTTTAACATGTAAAAACATAGCAGAAACATCATTGTTAGAGTTAACTACCGAAGTGGCAGCAGTGGTTCTTGAGCTTTGGAACACTGAAATTTGTGTCTTGTTTCCAGCCGCGGTGGTCCTTGGAGCTGTTGCTAGCGGGGGAGGCATCGGTGGCAAGGTTCTTTGTGGGTGAGAAACTGATGAAGGCATAGTGTATGAAGCAAAAGATTGTTGAGAGACCATTGAGAGTGATATGGGTATGAAAGGATGAATATTGATAGGGAATAATCTGGATTATAGCACCAATTGCTCCACGGTGGGCGCCAAATTGTTTTGGTTAAAAATCGTTTAAAGATCAAATAACCAAATTTGTAAGGTGAGGTTTAGTGCTATGATGATAATATCGATTATGTAAAGATTGCAAACACAAACACAAGGATTTGTTACGAGGAAAAGCCCTTGATCTTGTTCGGATCACCGCCACAAAAACCCCGAGTGATGACAAATCGTATATCACCACTTTATTAATGTAAAAATCAGGTTACAATGGTGGAGTTTATGATCAAAGGTTACAAAGTAGCTAAGTGTGTGTATGAACTGCTTAGAGAGCTCTTGAGATAGTGTTGATGAAAAGCAGCATCAAACAAAAACATATATACCAAACTTCTCTTACTAGATACATATCTATCTCAACTAAAAATGTTAATTACAAGGTAAGAGATATATCTATCTATACTCTATAATAAAAAACTACAAGTTTTGTCACTTGTCACTCTTACATTAAACCTCACCATTTTTAACAAATTTATAATTAGTAAAATAATAGTTACCATTTTTAAAATATATACTTATATAATAAAAGAATGGATTTCCACCAATTTCTCTTTTATATTTAACCAAATGTCTTCAAAGTGTCACATGACATTTTCTAATTTTTCATTTCATTAACTTTATTTCTTTCAAAATCTCTACCTATATAATAAAAGAGTGGATTTCCACCAATTCCTCTTTTATATTTAACCAAATGTCTTTAAAGTGTCACATGGCATTTTTCTAATTTTTTATTAATTTTATTTATTTTCAAACTCTCTACCTATATAATAAAAGAGTAGATTTTCACAAATTTCTCTTTTATATTTAACCAAATGTCTTCAAAGTGTCACATGGCTCAACCCAAAAATTGTAAAAGTTAGAAAATTAGCAATAGTTGAAATGTGTCAAAATTTGGGAAAGGGTTCACAGTCGATCTAACTCAACCCGACCTGCAAAATTTAAATTTAAAACGATTACTTCTTGAAATACATAATTTTTTTTCTTAAAAAACAAATATTAATGTATGATTCAAATCATTATTTTCATTTAAGTGCTCAAATACTTTTTCATATAGAGAAAAAAAGTATTGTCAAATATTTTTTTATAATAATTGAATAAGTCAATAATCGTAATTATATTTGCATATATGTTGTGAGTGGCCTCCTAATGTTTTTCTTTTTATTACTGCTAGCTTAAGTACTTACAAACTGGTCGGGTTGACTGATTCGTCAACACCTTTCTCAATTTCCTTCGAATTTTGAAAATACTGCACAACGGATCGGGTTGAGTGACACACTATTTTCTTTTCTGTTTTTTATTGGTTTCCCATTTTTCTTGAACAAACCTTGATAAAGTTTTACTTTTACCCCTTTTTTTACATTAATAGAAGTCACTGCTATAATAAAGGGTATTTTGGGTAATTTAAATATATAAAATTATATTTTTAGGCATGTAAAAGTGAGTTGTATACTTGTAATGTACCTTTTCATTGTTTATCTATGCAATATATTGATGCTAGACAGTCGCTATCTAGTCAAAAACACTTATAGTTCCTAATCACCTATGCAAGCTAGGGTAAGTAGGGTGTCGAACAGAAGGAGTATGTGGTCAATGCAAATTGTGTAAACAAGATTTAATATTATGAAGTAAATGGTTTTTAGCGCTGATCACACAAGCAAATAAGTTGGTTATAATAATGATTAAGCAGATTAACGAATTCAAGCAATTAACAAAGAAGACTCATCCCCGGGTTTCAAGAATGTAAATAAACAGTTTCTCATGCAACCTAACAGATTAATTATCATAGACTGACTAAAGACTGATTAATAAGTTAAACCTTAGGCACCAATAATCGCTAACACACGGCACTGGTTATCAAACGGTCCCTGCCAGTGCGACTCAACTAAGAGCAATTGTGTGCTTCATTTTATTCAAACTTAATCAAACAACCCTATGAGCAATTACTATAGCAACTGACAAACTAATCGTTCTGATCAACGTAAACCTAAACCGATTGAATGCACAGCAATACTAAATATCAATACTCATAGATCAATCAAGGACAATTACAAATATTATGTTCTTGGTTACAATCAAAACTGAAATAAATACAAACTCTACATCCCGGGAACAAATCGGAGACATTAGCCGTGCCTCGACATCATGGAATCGTCAAGAATGATGAAATGGAACATGTATGTGGTTTCGGTACGAACTAGAATGATGGAATCACCTTCTCCAAGCTCTGGAAATCGTCTCTTGTGTTCAAAACGAAGTTAAGTTCGAGTTTGATGAAAAATAATTTTAAAACCCTAATCTCCCGTCTGCACACCCCATCGCGATACGCGATGGGGTCTTCACTGTATCGCGATGGACCAGAAGTCAAACTTTATTAAACCACCCATCGCGATACGCCATCGCGATACGCGTATCACGATGGGCTATGTCACCAGCAATCTTTTTAAATATTTCTCGTTTTGCATGCTGGACGTCCCGGGTCTTCATCTCGTGCCTCAACAGGTCCAAATTGAGTACTTTAACACCTGTGACCTGAAATACAATAAACACGTATGAAGTATCGAACTTCCTACAATAAACGATTAAAACTAAGAAATAAACGAACTAAACTATATACAAATTAACCAACCATCATATATATATGTATAAAACATCATTTACTAACTTTCCATTTTTCCTGATTTGTCGTTTTGAAGGAACGATTATTATTGAAGCTATTAAAGCAATGAAGATAATTAAAGAACATGTACTACATAAAAGCAAGCAGAAGATAATGGTGGAGTGTTCGACTTCTGATTTCCGAGGTGATTTAAAAGCCATAACGATGTTAGCTAATTCAGACGTGGATATTTTTTTCCCCATAATATTAGTGCGTTTAGTATTCGTGGTTGCTAATGGTTTGTAATTATATGTATTACAACATCATGCATGTTGTTAGAAAGCATGGAAGAAACTTGAACAAAGGATTACATAGAAGATATACTAAAATTGTATTCAGGTGTGTTAGTTATTTGCAAGTTTTACACTTTAATAATACTAATTTAAGAATATAAATATTATTAGTTTACTATTGTATTGATTTATGAAACATTTGTAGACGTTTCAACCTGATATCAATGTTTTTCAATATAGAATGTCATTACTTTAGTGACAAAAGTAAATGATGAATTTGTTATTCAATTATACAAACACACATTCGTTTTGATTGTTCAGCTCATGTAGTATACAAAGATGCTAATCATTTTTTAATATTTATATTATAATATTATTTGCTTTTATTTTTTTTATTTTAATACTACCCCGTGTATTACACGGGCTCTAACCTAGTAGTAAATATAAGTCTATTAACATTCGTATTGCTGGATCAAACACCTTTGATGATTATTTTTAGTATCCTATGTTGGTACAAAGACAGTGGAAAATATCTAGTAACAAATGAATACAAGAAACAACCTCAATAGAGTTTACCAAATTTGTTGTCAAATCACATAAATCCAGTGCTTATGAGTTTGATATGTTTACCAAGCATCTTACGAATTTTATACCCAAATATTAAAAGCCATACAAATCAAAGGGCCTTTACCAAGACAATATAAACGTGTGAAGGTGTTGGATAAGGTTTACTTTTTATAATGTGATTTTAGGTCCTGTTGTAAAAAAATATATAATTTAGGCAGAGCCGGCCTTACGGTAAAACTAAGTAAATTAGGGCTTTAGACCTCCAAAAAGTTAAGGTCTCCAATTAAACGTTTTGGTATTTACATATAGAAATGTATTAATAAGATATAACCAAAATAGAAAAACAGTCATCTATATTGGCTTGGTGGTTAAAGCCCATGTTATTTACAAAATGTTATCACGCAAGTTCGATACCCTCAAGATCAATATTTCTTTTTTTTTCTTTTCACTTTGTTTCATATGGTATCTTTTAGTTCTAATTATTTAGTTTCTAATCTTTTTCTAGTATGTATCCTTGAACCTGTATTATATATAGATCCCATTCAACTTTCAAATTAAAAGTTCTAAACTTTATTATATGTATACGGAACATGTTGCTTGGTAGATTTAAAATATACGAAGTATGTAGGTATGTAGATTCCTTTGATTTGAATTATACATAAATCAAACTCCAATTTTGAATTTTTATATACGAAACACGACAATCGATCGGTAAATTTTAAAAATAAAAATTATAAGTTTTATAATTTCATCTAGGGATGAGTAAATGCTACTAGTACTAATACCAAACCGGTACGGAAATGAGCGTTTCGTTACCGCTACCAAGTTTTTAAGAAAATTGGGAACATTTCGGCATTTACCGATTTGTTACCGATTATACCGGTACCGAGCTCATCCCTAATTTCATATCTCTAACTCTCGGTAAAGGTAAGGGGCAAGGGCCCAAAAATTTTTCATATGCTTTAGGCCACCAAAATAGTTTTAGGATTAAAATTAGAAAGCATGAACTATCGTCGTAAAAAAAATTATGATAAATTGATTTTAGTGGGGCAGTTTTAAAGTCCATTTGGGTCTTCATTTCTTCTCTTGTTAACCAACTTTACAACCCCACTACTTTCTTGTTTGTATGCCTTGTAGTTATTACTGACTGATGTTGAATTACAGTTGGGGAGATCAACTTTTAAGGTTACAAAAAAGATTTCAAGTTGTATAATGAATGGCTAACTTTTATATTCAACGTGGTTCCACTATCAATCCAAATCCAATGAATGAATATAAGATACTTTGTTAGATGTCTTATTGCAATTATCTTAACACAATAACACTTTGCTTACTTATGTTATGTATGATATGTGCCTTCCCACGTTTTACTCTTCCACTAGTTTAGTTAGTTAGTTTAGTAGTTTGTTTATTATGTTTAGGAGATCATGGGTATAATGGCTTAGTGGATAATTTGGTAGTTTCTTTGTATGCTTATAAAAGACTATGTAATTTTCATATGAATTATGAATGAAAATATTATGGTTTGATTAACCAAAGTCTCTTCCAAAAATCTCTAGTTTCTAATCTGGATTCTTTTTATTTTCTTGGACCATTTGATTAACGTACGAGGTTCGTAACAATGTAACACCTTTTCATTTCAAACTCTTGTTAGATTACCTTTTAATAACTTTATTCAAAGTATCTAAAATCTATTTAATTGTATATTCAACTCGAAGTAGATGATCAAACGTTGTTAAATTAGTTTGAAATAGAAGTTGGACGAACCACTTTGGCCCCGCTCGAACCACTCAATTTGTTTTTCATGACCAACTGTAGAATTTTTAATTAATAATATTATTTATTTAAACCAAGGCAGATATTAAGAAATAGATCAATTGCTGTCAAAATCTTACCAAATTTAGTTACTCAATTTTTAATGAGTAGATAATTATAATTTTTTTAGTTTTTTTACAAATATATATATATATATATATATATATATATATATTTATAGCTTTTATTAAGAATTTAAGATTGATAACTATCGTCCTAATTATAGCTTTTATTATTTAAACATAGCGCGACAATAGCTCATAGTAATCAAGTTTCTACATTATTTAATTCACTAAACTAAGACCATCTCTAATGCAATGTTAAAAAAGAGTACTTAGTTGCCTTTGATGATGTGACTTATGACATGGATGAGAGAGAGTGGAAAAGGGCCTTAGACCTTCAACATCATGGTCATACATGGCGCATGTGGAGGATATTTGTGAGAAGGATGGAAAAGACAACTATTGTGAAGATTGAGGTGGAGGGCATCCATCCTTGAGCATCCTTCACCAAGGATGGTGAAGAATGGTGGTTGGTGGGTCCCTAATGTTGGTGATGTGAAAAATATGAGGTTTGTGGAATGAATAAATATGTTAGTGTTGTAGGTAAAAGTGTTTGTGAAAAGAATGAATGAAAAGCTGATGTGGCATGCTGACTAGGCTGTTTGTGTAAAAAATTGCACCAAACTGATGCGGACAGTCTTAGACCATGAGTAGTCATAAAGCCTTACCTTCAGGCATTATGCGTCACGTGGCGTCCAGTCAGAGTTATGGCTTTTTACAAAAACAGGGTGTAGTCATAAAGCCTTACCCCCAATCAATATGCGTCACGTGGCGCTCAGTCACTTGAACACTTTTTGTTTTTTTTTTTTTAATTTTTTTATTAAAAAATAATCAAATAACAATAATATTTTATAAAATAAATATTACATTAAAATAAAAAAAACTACTCATCGTCATTGTCGTCTTCGCCCTCGTCGTATTCCCCCTCTTCGTCTTCATCGTCCTTGTCCTCGTCGTCGTCGTCGTCTTCATCATCGTCTTCATTGTTGCCCTCGTTTTGATTCTCGTTTTCACCAGGCAAATGCTGATTCATCCAAAGATGTACGACCAAATCTCCCTTTAGTGCGTTATGTATCTCTTTTGACCGCACGAAATCCGAGTTTTCGAGTCTTTGCTCCATGCTTGCTGGAGTTCGTGTGGATTCGGGTCCGGTATGAAAGTTGGACATATTGCTCTTCCCTCGTGCTCGATGATCATGTTATGCATTATGATACACGCATACATAGCACATTTCATTCTTTCTAAAGACCATATACGACAAGGATTTTTAACAAAATGCCATCGTTGTTGAAGAACACCAAAACACCTCTTGATATCCTTTCTCGCAGACTCTTGCACTTTCTTAAAATAATGTCGTTTTTCATCCATTGGGTCTCTGAATGTTTTAACGATTATCGCATACTCTGGATATATTCCATCACCCAGATAGTACATATGATGGTAGAAGTTATCGTTAGCCCAAAACGAAGCGACGGGAACGGTCTCAGATATGTAACTCTCCATCACAGGAGACTGCTCTAAGACGGTTATGTCATTGTTGCAACCGGGAATATCAAAGAATGCCGACCAAATCCAAAGGTCGTATGAAGCAATCGCTTGAAGGCTGACCGTTGGTTCCTTTTGGTCACCTCGTATGTATTGACCTTGCCATGCAGTTGGACAATTAGCTCATTCCCAATGCATGCAATCTACACTCCCTATCATGCCGGGGAAACCATGCACCCTTGTATGTGCCTCGTAAAGACGTTATAGATCGTTCCAGTTGGGCTCTCTCAGATAATGTGGGCCATATAGTTTCAATATTCATATATATTACACAACTTTTATAAAATAATTGATTAATGTAAACAAGTGATATAATTATTTAAAAAAAAACAAAACGTACAGTAACAAAAATACTTCAAGGTGTCCCGAGTTGTTTTATCGGCCATTCTATAATACTCGTCGTTGATGTCGTCCATGTTTCCGTAGGCGAGCACGCGTACGGCTGACGTAACCTTCTGAATAGCCGTGAATCCTAGCGTCCCTCTACCGTCCGGCTTTTGCTTAAAGTAATCAAGCTCACGCTCCAAATCATTGGTGATGCACATAAATAAATTTTTAGACATCCGAAAACGACGCCTAAAGGTCTTCGGGTTCTTGTATCTCGGCGAGTCGCAGAAGTAATCCGCCATCAACCGGTTGTTGGCTTCGGTACGATCTCGCTCGATATATGCTCTTTTTGTAACGGGGGGGGGGGGGGGGGGGAGGGTGGTGGAGAGCTAATCGCACTCGTAACGGAACTCATATAAGATGTCGCGAACACAATCGCACACGTAACCGCCTCTTCCTCCGCCGCCTCTTCGGCTTGTTGGTCGGGCCCGAAAAACCGATTATATATAGATGGAGGATCCATTTATAGTGAAGTTTGTGTAAAGAAATACAGAGTTGAAAGAGATATTTTATAAATTTGATGAGTTTTGATTGGGATTGAATTGGTTTAATATATAGATTTTTTTTATATAATAACGGTCATATGACCGTTGTGTTTAAAAAATATATATATTTTAATTATTCTCCCTTTCCAAGCGTTTTGTGTAAAACGCCCCCCAAAAAAACATAAGCCATAACGTCGCGTGGGGGGGGGGGGGGGTTCCCCCGGCGTTTTAGCCTATAACGCCGGCCATAACTCTCCACTACGCTAGGTCTTAGCTAGAAGAAGAAAAAGGTGTTTTGTGAAGGAAGATGTGAGATCCACATGATAATGGTCTCTTGCAAATGAGAAGTTTTGATGTTGGTTAGCTTATGTAACATTAGGTAAATAAAAATGACACATAATAAGGTTCACCTTGCATCGTGGATTTTCTAACTAAAAATCTTGCTAAATTAAAAGTGCTAAAATTCTAATATTATTCAACTGATTTGAAAACTTTTATTAATGTCAAAACTAACTGACTAAAAAAACAATTACAAAAATTAATTAATATTTGCTTATTATTCTATTTAATATTAACCCGATTCATAGAGTAATTATGAAGTATAAAAGTAACTTAATTTCAAAATTATTCTATTCAAGTCACAACTACAATAATAATAGTTTTGAAACAAGATTAGGGGTTGTTTAACAATCTTGTAATGTATCTTTAATATGTCTAAATTAATTTAGAGGTAACTTGTTAATCATTTAACATGTTTTTTGAAACCGGTCAAACTTTATCTCTAACGTATTCAAGATTGAGAGGTAAGTTGTAAATGAAATCGTTAAGAAGACTTAATTGTTATGGCATATGTTTATGCACACCTTAGAGCATTCACATCCCATCCCCTGTAATTATGTGTGGGGAGTGTGTAACTAATGGGGTGAGGTTGTGAGTGATTGTGAGTGTAAATTATAGGATGGAGAGAGAAATGTATTGATTTTTTTGTAAATTTGGGGAAACATTTGGGGAACATTGTTTGCCCCTATTTATTTTTTAATATTTGTTGGATTGGTTGTGAGTAGATGAGAGATAAAACTGTAATAATAAAGGTATAAAAAATATTATTTAATTGAACATGAGAGTGTTTCAATATCTCACTAATTAAACAAAATAATAACAATAATAATATTTTTAAAAGAATATCCACCAACAACAATGGTTGAATTTTGTTTTAAAATAAATAAATAAATAAATGTTGTAGTAAGCAGAGTAGATTCATTGGCATGCCAAGAAAGTATCTTGATTTCCTAAACAAAAAGAAAAAAACAGCCATAATTGATTCCAGACACAAACACTCACTGCCACCATTAACACACTCTTTTCTGTTCTTTTCTATTCTAGGGTTTTATTTACGTTTCTTTAATAATAATAATATTAATCATCTCTCTGTTTTTCGGATCATCCAATTCAAACCCGTAATTGGTCCAATTGAATTGAATACAATACAGTTTGTTTGTTTGACTGAGCCCCGCCGGCTGACGTCCGTTATTTGCTTCTGCCGCCCAAACCCTAATTTTGTTTGGTGTTTCACTACAATCAGCTTAAGGGTATTATTATTATTATTATTATTATTATTAATTCCTTCAATTCATTTTCAAAACCATCCTTTTTTCTGCTTATTATTATTATTACTTCATATTCTAATTGAACAGATACAACTGAATTATTAGCCATCTGAGTTAGGAATAAGTGTTTATTTTTAGTTTATAGTTTGTTGTTCAATTATAGTAATAATCTTTCAGCTCTGCTGTAAGATAAGAACTAAGACAAAGAAAGCAGGATGGCGGGATCTGTGTCAAGCCGTCTGGCGGGAGCCCCTGGGACAGGAGGTCAAGTAAACTTTCGTCAGAATCACGAGTATCGCACTCCCGAAGGGCGGAAAGTTTTCTCGTGAAAAACCGAGCTGAAGTTAGAACGGGGTCGATTGACAAAAGACTGAATTCTTCTCGGCGCGTGCGCGATGATCATTTTGATAGTATTAGGACAATTCCAAAAGCAGTAGTAGGTGAACAGGTAGTTGCAGGCTGGCCTTCTTGGCTTGCTGAGGTGGCAGCTGAAGCCATCAACGGATGGTTGCCACGTAAAGCAGATACATTTGAGAAATTGGATAAGGTATGTGCATGGTGTTTCATCGAAGATATACTTGTTTGATGGCAATGTTTATAGCTTCTAGTTGTCGCAGATTGGTCAAGGAACGTATAGCAGCGTATACAAAGCTCGTGATCTAATAAGCAACAAGTTTGTTGCTTTGAAGCGGGTGCGATTTGATAATAAAGATTTGGAGAGTGTCGTGTTTATGGCGAGGGAGATTCTTATCTTGCGAAGGCTCGATCATCCTAATATTATTAAACTTGAAGGATTAATCACTTCAAGAACTTCATGTAGTTTATATCTTGTTTTTGAGTATATGGAACATGATTTAACTGGACTTGTAACACTTCCCGGTGTCAAGTTCACAGAACCACAGGTACTAGTAGTTTATTACATACTCATATTGATCATTCTTTTGAATATATATTGATCTTTTATTTTATTAAATTGCAGGTCAAATGTTACATGAAACAGCTACTAAATGGACTTGATCATTGTCATAGCCATGGTGTCTTGCACCGTGACATAAAGGGGTCAAATCTGTTGATTGACAATAATGGAATTTTAAAAATTGCTGACTTTGGGTTGGCAAATTATTATAAACAAAGTCAAACTGTGCCGCTGACCAGCCGGGTTGTGACTCTGTGGTACCGACCACCCGAGTTACTGCTTGGAGAAACTCATTATGGAGTTGGTGTTGACTTATGGAGCGCGGGATGTATTCTGGGAGAGTTATATGCTGGCAAGCCTATCATGCCCGGCCGAACTGAGGTACTATCAAATATTAAATTATTATTATATTATATTATGATATGATCATGAAGATTAAATATTCAACTGTATCTTGTAGGTTGAGCAACTGCATAGAATTTTTAAGCTTTGCGGTTCACCATCTGACAGTTACTGGTCAAAGTCAAAGTTACCTCACTCGACCGCATTTAAACAGGCACAGCCTTATGAAAGACGAATTTTAGAAGCGTTTAAAGATTTTCCTCCGGCTGCTATTGGCCTTATGCAGACTTTACTTGCAATAGATCCTGAAGAAAGAGGGACTGCTGCACTTGCTTTGAAGAGTGAGGTAATTCTCGTCTTATCAATATTGAATAACGTGTAGAGTTTTTTTATTTAAGTGGCATTTTGTACTCCTTCAACAGTTCTTTACAACTCAACCTCATGCTTGTGATCCATCAAGTTTGCCAAAATATCCCCCCAGTAAAGAAATTGATGCAAAAATGAGAGAAGAAGAAGCTAAAAGGTATATGCGTTTATTTGACATTTTAGTAATACATTTTGGTTAATCGAGTTGAATGATACTTGTAGACAAAGGGCAGCAAGAATGAACGATCAAGAGCTTGATAAGGAAACTGGTGCAGTGCCAGCTCAAAATGCTAATGCTGAGTTGACCAGGTCAACTTTGGTACCGACAGAGAAACCTGCAATCTATAAGGGTCCAAATGATGGTGGGAAACGTTCTCCACCAATGAGGGGTTCTTATTCGGGGCCATTGGCGGCAGGTGCTGGCGGTGTAACTTCCACCAGAAGTAAAGCCACTGCCACTGCCCAACCGACAAAATATCTTAATCTTTCTCAGAACATGGGCGGTCCTCCATGCAGGGTTGGAAGCGGGAGAGCTAGTATGAAGGAAACAAATATGGTAAGTGTCACTCAAATTCAGGCGGAGTTATTAGCTATTTTTGGTTAGTGGTTATCGACCTACAAACCGTTTATAAACATTTGTTGTGTTTTTATTTGTTTGCTATTAGGATGGTGAAGGATACAAGGGAAACAAGATTCAATTCTCGGGTCCACTGGTTTCGTCAAATGTTGACCAGATGCTTAAGGATCATGACCGTCACATCCAACAAGCTGCTAGGAGAGCGCGCCTCGAGAGGACCAGGCTCGGTGAAGTTGAGGCTGAAATGACTAGAAACGCAGTGTATCCAAGTAGCCGGTTAGCCAAGTAAAAGGTCAACGGGTCCGTTTGACCAGAAGGGTGGGTTTGTGTATAGCAACTGTTGGTTGAAGTCAACTACTTTATTTTCACTCTTGTTTGGGTCTATTGGTATGTTAGAATATATAGGAACAAGCAGCGGTATATTTTTGAAGCAAGGTAGTGAAATGCTGTAAAGAGCAACCGGTTGGGCCACACTTGGTTTGGGCCTTGGGGTATGTCGTGCTTGGCACTAGGCGCAAAGCCTCAAAAGGTACCGGTTCCCACCATTGTCTTGGTTAGGTCTTGCGGTTCCAACATGTCACCATCAGAATGACTATAAGATGATTTTAGTGTCATCAATATCATTTATATGTAATTAGATTGACTTGTTGGCCAAAGTAGATCTTGGTATACATATTATAGGAGTTACGGAGTTTACGTTTGTTAGTGTTATTATGATTCCAAGTATTTATTGATCTCATTAGTTCTAAGGGGGTTGAAGCCCTTAAGCAATGGGCCATTGGTTCAAGGAGGAACTGCTCCTTGGACGAGTTTGGGAGCCGGGTCCAAGGGACAGGGCCCTTGGCTTGTTTTGAGTTTGAAATTCATTAGATTTTCTGGCTTGTTTTGATGGGCTTCTTTAGTTATTGGCTTGAACAGTGATGGGCCCGTAATGTTTTCCTTTTATGGGATTATTTTCTGTTGATCTACCCAAGTTCCTGAAAGCCCATCATCCGTTTAAATCTATTTTTTTTTAAAATGATCCTTTATTGGAAGTTTATTAGATTTTGTATATTACAATAATTTATCTAAAAAACTGAAAGGAAACCTGTTTTCATGAACAACAAATGGGAGATCTGGGTTATATTCTAGCGTACGTGAGCAAATCACGGATACACAATTCTCATTCTTGAAAACAGAGCTGCACAGGCCGGGTTTTTTCAGGAACCGAAGTATGGTCAATAAAAGTCAAAACCGGGTCGGGTAGGAACCGGTTCTGGGTATAGTCGGGTATTTAACTGGGGTTTCCGGGTTTTTTCGGGTTTTGGGTAGGGTCGGGTTTTGACCGGGTATTTCCGGTTCCGGTTCCGGGTACAGCTTCTGGGAGAAATCTAATACCAGGTCCTCACCGCGGTTAGAAACTGGTTCGGGGTTAGGTACACCGGGTCGGATCCAAAACCATGTATTTTGTGCATCTCTACTTGAAAATCTCTGTTTAGTCTTATCTAATTGAGAACTCGAGTGAAATATGATTCTCATAAGAAATCAAGGGTTATTCAATTTTGAAAACACAAGAGGTAATAGTGACATAGTCTATTTGGTATAGGTAATGGAATGACGACTGAATGGAGTTGATAAATGAATGTAATGAATCATTATCATTTCATTGAGATTTTTGGTAACCACATGAAAATGAAAAAAAATATATTGCTTTCTGTAATTTGAAAGGTAGGAAAATACAAAGGAATAAAATAACAATGATAGTGATAAACGATGAAGTGAAAAAATTATAAGTGATTTCATTGGAAGATAAGAAAGGAATGGAATGAATTTGGGGTGATGTTTTAGTTGGAAGATATAATAAGTGATTTCGTTCAATTAGCCAACCAAGCACTAACACTATCTTGGGATGTTTTAGAGGAAATAAAATGATAATAGGTGATTTAATTCTATTGACCAACTAAACATATTTCTTTTATTCGCTTTTAGTGATCCATTCAATTTCACCTCTCATACCTCCATACCAACCAGTCAACCACTACAATAGCATTAGTGAAATGCCAAGACATACGCATGAGTGAAATGCAAAGACATGCGCCTTATCTAGGTACGAAGAGTTTCACTATCACTAAAGCATCTATCTATCTATCTATATATTCTAATAAAAGACAACTTAATTTTGCCACTTGTTATTCTTTTAGCCATCCTCACCTTTTTTTCAACTTATTTCAATATATGGTCCTTATCTTTTAAGCAATTTTAACATATGAATTCAGTATTTTAATTAAATGTAAATAATAACCGATTCACTCATTAACATTAATTGTGCATCATTGTCGAAAAATTTGGACTTGTCTGGTAAACTAAAAATTATTTTTAAACTGAGATTCGAGCAGCAGTGCAAAATTTTTTATATAAGTTTGGTTTCAAATTTAGATTAAATTTTCCCATATGCATTTAAACTCAGGAAAATGTTTATTTTTCTAATTTTCTCCAAAACATTTTGTATAAATATCGCAAACATGAAATACCTATTATATATATCTTGAAAATTATAATTATAATTATAATTCATATGTATAACGATTTAGTATATGAACTATTTGTCATTTTTATATGATTTGCTTATGTAGTATAAAGGGTTTTAGCAATAAGGTCAATATCAAAAATTTTAATATTTTCTTCCATAACTCAGACAAAAATAGTTCAGAAATATATATTTTATTGGTTGATTTATACTTTTTTATAGATTTAAATATATTTAATTTAATATGCCTTATAAGACAAATTACTTAACTAAAATCGTTCAAAACGTTAAACCAAAAAATCTATTTCAATCTCATTCCACTAATTTCGTTTTTCAAAAATCATTTAGGATATTGAAACCTAGAATATGGTTTTCATCAATTATTTACATAATTTCGATATTATATTAACTTATTAAATTTATTTTTATACAAATACAACGAACTGGGGTTATGTTAGTTTTACATGTTGATTAATACAAAATTTAAGTGTTTGGTATGATTTATATTCAAAATAATAAAGTTATACACAATTTTTTATAAAAAAATACAGTTATAACATTTATTATTAAAGTTTAACAAAATTCCTTAAGATTCACATCTTAATTATAATGCAACTTAATAGAAATATATTATTATTATTATTATTTTTTATTATTCATAACTTATTCATGTTGCTTATTATATTTCAAGAATATATTCCATTTTCACATTTAGTTTTTTTAATAACAAAATGTTAATCAAAAGTCATTTACCATGCTTTCATTAAATCTTAAATCTTTGCTTCTTTTTTTCTATAAGTTGTTAATATATATATATATATATATATATATATATATATATATATATATATGTATATGTATATATATATATATATATATATCGATTAGTTAAATATTCCAACAACTTCCCATAGTATTAATTAATAACACATGATTAGTATTCAAAATATAAATATTCCTAATCCAATACTTTCAACTATTATAAATAAAAATCACTACCTTCACTTTATGCAACTTTAAAATTTCTAATATTCTGCTAACTCAAAATAATCACTATTATTTGAACATGCTTTAAGGTTAGTATGTTTTTACCATTTTTCTAGCAATTACATTAATATGAAATGAAACAAATCATTTTGTTATATTTTAATTTTCGGTTTTATATGTTGCTTGATTATATAATTGTTAATTGTAAAATATAAAATCAATTAACAATTTGTCATAGATAGAGTATTAATGACAACAAATTTATCATGATCAATCAATTTCAAATTTTAAAGATTCTAAGGATGATTACTTCATCAAGTTCAGGTAATCTGGTTTTTGGGATAATCCTGATTTTTGGATAAACATGAGCTGTTGATCTTAAATGACATCATATTAACTAGATTAAAAAGGTATGATATTTTATGTGTATGAATATTTTTTTAGTTTCATGGATACATTATCATTTATCTAGGGTTGTTATGTACTTGAAGAACCTTATTTGACACGCGTAATATGTTACCTTATCAAGAGTTATAAGCAGACATGTACTAAAGATTTTGATTTTTTATAAGCAATGTATACCGACCAATACAATCACAAATGTAATGTACAAGGAAAGTTTTACTTATTTGTAACATATTTTTTGTAATCTTAGTTATGTAATTTCTGTAATTTGATGTAAATTGTAATTGTATTAACAACATATGATCATGTTGTTGAATGTATCTTACTTAATGGTTAAAGTTTAAATTTTTCATCAATTACCCGTGTAATACACGGACCTCAAACTAGTATGTAATAAATAGCAACTGATAGTAGGTGGTCTTTTATAATTTTTTACATTATATTAATTATTTTGAAGAATCATTAATCTACCTATACTAATAAAAGAAAATAATTATGAACACATGGCATTCTAAGGTTAATTCTCACTACCAAATTCCTGCCAAAATCATCTCTCTTCTATTGATGAAAAAGAAAAAAAATCTTCATTCTAAATATAGTATCGATTATAAATTCAATATACCGTATTAATTGGTCAATATCCATTTATTGAATTATTAATGTTATAAATTATACTAGGTTATTGACCCGTGTACGACACGGGTGAAAACATAGAAATCGTCTAACAAACACACATAATCTGAAATGACAACATAATTTGTAATTTGTTTTTTTTGGATGGTAACATGATGTTTAGTTGTAAATAATACTTGTACGAAAACACATGATTGTCAAACATACAGTTAAACCAAAATAACATTCAAAGTACAACACTTAGAAACATAATCAATTGTTGAAAATGTAAAATTCATAAATTACTAAATACTTCCTTGTAAACCTTATTTGTTGTTTTATTTGTAACTTTATATTCATTGTCTTATATAAGCATTTTAATACAATCTCTACTCATCACTCTTGATAAAGCAACATAAGGTTGACCATGTGTAAACACGTGGTCTCTCAAGTATATGTCAACTCTTGCTAGAGACTAACCTTAACTTCTATTAATGGTCATTGCAAAACAAACTGTAAATGAAAAGTGCACTCCTTTTAATTTAAATGAAAAAATTTTTAATCATAGATTCATAGTGAAGTTTTCCTAAAAATCAACGCCTTGTTCGCACCAAGATAAACATTATACTTTGTAATACAAGTCTTTCTGACATAAGCTTGATTTCAGTTCCCCAGTTATATAATTAACTTAACAAAAAAACGTGTAAATAAAATATTTATAAATAATAATTAGTATGTGTAAGTAGTAACGAATGTAAAATTAGATTATATATGTTTGTAAATATGAAAATAGAAATGAACCTTACGGAAAAAATGTGAAATTGCATAATTTAATTAATGAAAATACGTGTGGTGAAATTTATTGTGAAACTGAAAGTATATATATGGAGGTAATAACATAAATATTTTTGGGTGGTTAATCAAAGAAGAAATAGTATTCTCGATTGCATTTAAGGTTATCAATTTCATATAAATTTGAAAGATTTTTAAAGATGCAAATATATATATATATATATATATATATGTATGTATGTTCGACTATCAGTAATAGCATTAATTAGATAAATTAGGTATGAACTTTCATATATATATATATATATATATATATATATATGAAAGTTCATACCTAATTTATCTAATTAATGCTATTACTAATAGTCGAGCGATTTTTAATGTAAAAATGGTTCATATTGATTTGATATATATATATATAGGTTTAAGTCATTTTTTGTTACGAAATCGCAGTTAAAGAAAACAAAAATTTTTTAAATAACTTCTTATATCACGCTATTTTTTAATCTTATTGCAAATGTAGATGTTTCAAGATGAACACCATCATGTGTTTTAGTAATCTGAGACAAAAAAAAAATATAAGGACAAATCTTGGTACGTATTTAAAGTTTGTGATTGGAAGATTATGGAAAATAAGCATTAAATAAGATTTATCATCATAATTTTAGAAACTCATTGATTGTAAAACGTTTGTTACAAAACAATAAGACAAAACTACCCTTTATATATTAAAATCCCATAAATGATTTGGTTATTTATTACAAGATTGCCATTTGTAGGTTCCCAGCCGGATCTACACGAGATATCACGTACTACGCAGGTGCGGAATCCCTACGTAAGACATTACGAGTATAGAAAACAATACGATTAACACACGATAATCAAACACGTTGTATACCAACCTTAAACACGTGATACGAAGATCACTTGATTACAGACTCTCTCTGACTCGAATACACGAAAACTGTAAAACTGAATTAATTATTAATAAGCCGTAACAGATGGCTTATATAATCACGACAACTTCGCCTGGCATGTTCAGGCGAAGTTGTCACTAACTTCGCTTGTCTAACAAGTTCGCCCATATCAGCGAACTTGTTAGCAACTTCGCTTATACAAAACATAAAATATTACAAACGCAATTACAGACACTAGACACTGAACTACTGACATTATGCACCAACAGACTCCCCCTTGGCAGTAGCTTCATCTCTTTAGCTTCAATCACGTGTCTTGTAATCTTCAACCTTGTATCTTCACGCATGCACTCCTTCTCGAACACAAACCGACACAACTCTTTGATATTTCCTCGCTTCGTCTTTCCAAGCAGGAATATAAAAGATTTTCTTCTCATTGAGCACCTGCAGATCAGCTTGCGATAAGTTTGCCAAATGCATCAGACCGTAAACTCTTAGCACCTCTTGTTCATCCTCGTCTTCCATCACTGCCTCAGCTGTCTCACAATCTACAAACCACCACTTTAGGTATTTAAGCACATCCTTGGGCATAAGCTTCATCCGTACTTCTTTCAAACACCGGATCGGTTTATACTTCATGACCATCCAAGGCTTTCCATCAGCTCTCAAACCTCTATCCTTGTCTTCAACAAGTTTTCCCTTCTGTGGTTTTAACAGCTCAAATTTCTTCTCTTTTATACTTTCTTTCCATACAATTTTCCCAATAACTCTAGCCATATTATCGTCACATCGATTGATTAACCCCAATCTGGCTAAGTCTTTCACTTCACATTCCGGCAGTGTATTAAACGATCTTAACAGTCTTTTAAAATACTGAACACCGTCATACCTTTTAATCACGAAGAGCCTCAACTGCTCATCATAGATCCAGCAAATAATCCCTTTCTTCGCTTCAGCATAGCCTTTAATGTTGTAACTCTTCTTAAACATTGTAGGGACCGCCGGTTTCTTCGTTTTGACGAACCACTGAGCATAGCCTTCCTTCCACCTAGGCTGCTCTTCCCATTCAGACTCATCGCTTCCAATCTGTTCACTCATATCGGCTTTCTCAACATCTGGAATGTCATGCTCCACATTCTCTTCTACTATCTCTCCCTCTTCAATCTCTGTATCCATCACAATCTCTTCACCAATTTTCTTTATCACATCACTCGGTAGAATATCATCATCACCAACCAAGTCATCAACCATCTCCTCTACGTCCACCACCACCACATCATCACCAGCTGCAGATGTCGACTCCCCCTGAGTTGTGGAAGTTCCAAGAGCTTGAGTAGTTCTTGGTAGCTCACCACCTGCATCTTTCGACGCATTGGGATCATCGTCTCTATCATTTCTTCTCTTCGTCCTCAACTCGTCGCCTTTACAGCTCGTCTCCCCCTGAGATGCCAAGAACTCCTTGAAAGCATCTATGATTTTTCCATGTTGTACCAGGAGGGACGACTGCATCTGATTCTCTGTAACTAGGCGCTGAATAGCCTGGGTCTGGATAAGATTAATCTTTGACTGCTCTGCCACGACCCGTTCCAGTGCTGCTATTCGTTCCGAGTCTGATAGGGTTGCATCGAAATCGAACCTCATATGCGATAAATCGTGAGTGTACTGAGGAGGGATTTCCGATGTCACCGGGACCTCAGAAGTAGAAATAGACGTAACCGCAGGTGGTATCGTCATTGATAACCCTGCAGTGGTCACAACAGTCGACTCGATAAAGCGTGCCACGACCTCCGATGGAGTAACGGTCGGAGGCGGCAACGAAACGATCACGGGAGTCGAAAGTTGGAAAGTAGTGGATGGGAGGCCAAATGTAGACGAGGTAGCCACCACGGGAACACCCGTAGCGCTTGGCCTTGTAACCTGTAGTGACGAGGGAACCATTGTCATACCGGATAGTGCTGGTGGAGTGAAACGTACCACCCTAGAGCTCTCACCGGCTCCTGATCCTGCACCTATCCGTTCCCTTCTTGACCTTCTTATCAGTTGTTGTACCTCTTCCTCATAATCAGACTCGTCATCATCATCTGTTCTCTTTCTTTTCCCATGTAGTCTTTCTCGAGTCACCATAATCCTTCTGGCCTCTGCCACTTCATCATCAGAATCTGAGCCAGCCACCGTTGTAGCTGCCCTAGTAACATGCACAGTCGAAGCACGTTCAACCTGGACCTGAACGTTCTCCTCTGGATCCACCCGATCCATATCAAAGAAGCCTTGACCACCAAATTCTGCATCAAGGTCCACTTCCTCCTCTGGTGACACAACAGGAGCAGCAGGTATAGCTTGAGGTGCTCCTGCCTGTTGTGGTGCCGGGTCCCTAAACTCATCCCCACGAGCAGGCACATACTCCGGGTTGATTAAGTACCCAAAGAGTGGAGTATGGCGAGGACGAAGCTCAGGTTTGCTCCTCGCATTGGAGGATCGACACTGGGCGAAGATCCGTTTATTCACACTCTCAACATATCGGATCGGACGGCGCTGAGGAAGTGTTGGAGCAACATGATCCAAGATCATTTGAAGGAATCTTGGATACATGATGAACCGCTCACGCGCCATCGCTCTTCGTTGACGATCAATCTCGTAAAAGACCATCTGACTAAAGCTGAATCGCTTGTTGTATGTCAGAGCAGTCATCGCTGACTGCATGGTCGCGCCCATGCCATAAGTGCCCGCCTTTCTCCCTGACATGCATACTATCATAACATGCATGAGAAAGCGCCACTGGTCAAGTAGGAATCCCTTCCTTCTCTGCGAATCCCCCAAGGGACCTGAATAACCCATCCTCAAAAATGCTCCATCGCGAAAAGGAGCTACAAACTCTGTCGGGTCATCCATTGTCTCGTTTCCAAACCGCAGAGCCGCCCGTATATGTTCAGAAGAGAACTGAACCATCTGACCGTTGACTGTTGCGCGCATCACTGGGGGTTCGACTCTACAGTCGTATTCCACGGTCTGCCAGAAATCCTCAATGTTGGGTAAGGATATCGGCAGAGTTGTTGTAATGGCGTGGAATATCCTCGAGCGTAAAAGGAATGTGATGATTTCGCGGAAATCATCAACTCCGCTCGCTTCCGGGTCTAAGGTGATATACATGTTGTGACCCGGGAAGAACTGTCTTTGTTGATCACCTCCGTCATCACCGCCTGCACCACCTGCTCCAGCAATAGCAGCCATATCTGCAACAAACAGGTTAAGTTAGATAAACGTGAAAGCGAATCACAAGTTCGCCTGTTACCATGAGCGAAGTTGTGATCAATTCTGTATAGGCGAAGTTAAAGGTGAGGCGAAGTTGGAAAACAACTTCGCTTCAACTTGAACTTCGTCTGAAAATAGTTAAGTAAAATGGTCTAGGCGAAGTTACGGATAACTTCGCCTAATCACAACATCGCCTCATAAACTGTTTCAAAATCAATAATCAGGCGAAGTTAAACCTCAGGCGAAGTTACGGATAACTTCGCCTAAACTGTAACTTCGCCGAATTTGAATCGGCAACAGTTAGGATTTTGAACGACGTGTAGATGATGATTTCGGAGATCAAAGACTCCGAAATACATGATTTTATGAAGTTTTATACGTTCAAGTGGTTTACTATCACGTAAAAACAAGTTTGAAAATCGGTTTTTTAGGTTTCAAATAATCGAGGTCACGAAACGGGTCGTATCGACCTGTGATAATCATTAACGACAATGATTATACGAATATGGAACCCTACACACCTTTAATCGACAATGAAATTGAGAAAGAAACACAGAATGATTGATGATAATAGAATCGATAAGTTCGTCGAGGTTTCTGTGAGTATAAGTTCGCTGGGTTTTGAAATAAATGAACAGTTTGACCTTTAAAGTCCTTTATATAGGGTCACAGATGTATCGGCGAAGTTGTGGATAACTTCGCCTATCAGGCGAAGTTATGCAGAACTTCGCTGAAATTAAAAATCTTTCAAAACAAACCCCATAATTTGAACAATTTGCAACTAAGTTAGAAAACATCCTTTAAAGCGTTAAATGAAACGATCAAGACCAAGTAACCAGGTATAAAATCATACAACTCCAAAAATAAAAAAACTTTTAAAATTAAAGGTACACGGGATCAAATTTCAGTCTCGACAGGGACTACCATGTTTTAGAAAAGATCCGAACAGGAATCATACTAATTTCGTGACTGTCACACAGATCCGTGTTCAGCTGTATTATGACATAAAGAAACAGGTTGTAAGCAGGTAATCTACTTAGAATGGTTTTCATCGTTTCTGTGATACGAGTTAGGTTCAATTAAGCTCAAAACTTAAGTGGGCAACAACTCAGAGATTATGATGCCTCCTATCTATTCTCAAAGCGTATTTGGCTTTCCCCAAGTCACCCCGAATTGACCTTGACCCGTAGTGTCTGATTAAGTAGTGATTACACTTCGATCTTAGACTCTGTTTCCCGTTCACCTTCTTGCGTCTTGATTGAGAATCATTAACCTTATGAACTCTAGAATACACACACATTTTTTTTTAATCTAACATATATATACACAACTTCAAGTAGAAAATAACTGCAAGTCCCGAATCTGGATCACTGCAGTGTCTTGACACGCTATCTTCACGGGACTTAGAACACTCACGGGCTCGTGTATGACTGGGTAATCGCTTTTCTGCCTATCATTTGGAAAGATATGTATGAAGACATGCACAACTCTTAAGGAGTTTCCACATAAAATCGAGTAGATTTAGTTAGTATCACTTCTACTTTTACGCACCATAAAAGCTACCATGACATACAATGACTGTTCTAAAGACTTTTAAGCCTAATAACTTCACTAGTTAAGCACACAGAATCAGTATATCTATCACTTTCCAAGGTTGGACCAATTTTCTGTTAAACATAGTAAAGTAACTTCTTACGAAGTAGTAGACTTGAAAAATAATTTCATCTCCCGAAAAGAAAAATTTAACTTCTATCGCCCCGACCAAATCAAAGTCTTCAGGTTAACGGCTATCCCGAAGATCCAATGGATCAGCTGGACCGACCACATACTAGTATGTGTCCTTCTAACTAAGTATGATCGACTAATTTTCAGCGAAAGAATGAAAACTCATCGTAAACCGCCCCGGTCACTTTCAGTCATCTGGTTAATGGCTATCCTCATATTCTACAAGTAGAAATGAGGACCAAACATATCCTAAGACATGTCCTTCAAACTGAGGCAACCGACATAATTCTAAGCGACAGTGACGTAATTTTTTTTTTTTAAACAAACATAAGAAAGCACGGTTACTCGGGATTGATCACCCCATTCAGCTCAACAAGGTTTTGAAATCTAGATTTGTCAAACGCTTTCGTGAATAAGTCAGCGAAATTATCTAACGTGTCAACCTTTTCGAGCTCAATCAGCTTTTTCTCAGCACAATCCCATATAAAATGATGACGTATGTCAATATGTTTAGTTTTACTGTGCTTCACGGGATTGTTAGTTACTGAGATAGCAGCAGTGTTATCAATGCAAATAGGAGTAAGTGAGAAATTCAGACCATAGTCGCGCAACTGTTGTTGAATCCAAAGAACCTGGGAGCAGCAGTTGGATGCTGCCATGTATTCTGCTTCACAGGTTGAAATTGCGACTGAAGTCTGCTTCTTGCATTGCCACGACACCAATCTGCCACCAAGAAACTGACATCCACCAGTTGTAGATTTCCGACTCTGATTGCACCCTCCATAATCAGAATCTGTGTAAGCGACTAGCTCCAAGTCTCCTCCTCTCGGGTACCACAACCCCAGCTTCGGCTTGCCCTTGAGATACCGCAGTATCCTCTTCGCACCCTTCAAATGAGATTCTTTTGGGTTTGCCTGAAAGCGTGCACAAAGACAAACAGAAAACATTATATCAGGCCTAGAAGCAATTAAGTACATTAAAGAACCTATAACAGCCCGATATTGGGTTGGGTCCACGTCTGCATCGTTATCTGAATCAGCACCCAATTTGTGATTGACGCAGACTGGAGTTTCATATGGAGTGCTGTCCTCCATCTTGAAGCGTTTGAGAACATCATGGACATACTTCGTCTGATGAATGAACATCCCGTCTTTCTTCTGATCAACCTGCAATCCTAAAAAGAAAGTTAGTTCACCCATACCACTCATTTCAAATCTCTTCTTCATGACGGCCTCAAACTCCTGACACATGGTGACCTTTGATGCAGCAAAGATAATGTCATCCACGTAGACTTGCACCAGCAGAAAGTCGCTTCCCTTTCTCTTGAAGAACAACGTGCTATCAATCTTACCTCTTTCAAACTCATTCTCAAGCAAGTAATCAGATAACGTTGAGTACCAGGCATGAGGTGCCTGATGTAGTCCATACAGCGCTTTACTTAGCTTGTACACGTGATCGGGAAAGTCAGGGTCAGGAAAACCCGGAGGTTGCTCAATATACACAACCTCATCGACTTTACCGTTTAGGAACGCACTCTTCACATCCAACTGAAAAACTTTCATCTCTTTATGAGCAGCAAATGCCAAAAACAGCCGAATGGCTTCCAATCTTGCCACAGGAGCAAATACTTCATTGTAATCAATCCCCTCTTGTTGATTAAAGCCTTTAACAACCAGCCTCGCCTTATTCCTGATAACAACCCCTTTCTCATCTCTCTTACATTTGAAGACCCACTTCGTGCCTATCGCATGCACATTTCTTGGTTTTTCAACCAAATTCCATACTTCCATTTTCTTAAACTGAGCTAACTCTTCTTGCATGGCTTCGACCCACGAGCTGTCCTTCAGAGCCATTTGATAGTTCTTTGGTTCAATCTGGCTGATGAAGCAGGTGTACAAGCATTCGTTGATAATGCCCGTGTCTTTAATGCTTGTGTAAACACAGGTGTGCTCATTCACGCTTTTTCTTGTTTGTACACCGGCGGACAGATCACCTATCACATTCTCCAACGGGTGATTTTTGTGAATTCTCGTAGTCGGAACCGAACTGACATTTAGATTATCTTCCAAGTTCGAAGATAGCTCATCCATGGTTGATTGATGTTGAGAGTGAAACGAATTGATGAATTCCTCTTCAGTAGAGGCAGCAGGGGTATTGACAGCATTTGACGAGGAAGGCTGACATTCATCATACTGTGGTCTTTGCGCCAAAGTGTCTTCCTCATCGCATATCATCTTCGTAGCAATTCGTTCCTCATCTTCTGAAAAATCCAAATAAGGAATGTTAAAAGATTTAAAAAGTCTATCATAGTCAAAAACCCCAGCGGGTCCCGTGCTTGGTTTTGGTGATTTGTAACTTGTGATATCAGTGTTACACACCACCTCAACCTTGCTGGTCGATGTATTAAAGACCCGTCTGTTGGGAGTCCCAACAACGTATCCGACTAAGATTCCTTCGTCGGCAACTTCACCAAATTTTGAATTGGTCTTTAATATCGAACACGGGGACCCGAATGGTTCAAGACCACTCAAGTTGGGCTTTCTCCCATGCATTAGTTCATAACAGGTTTTATTTAATCTTTTAACAGTTAACACTCTATTAAGGATATAACAGGCTGTTGCAACGGCTTCAGCCCAGAACACCACGAGAAGTTTCGAGTCAGCCATCATGGTCCTGGATCCTTCAATCAAAGTCCTGTTCTTCCTCTCAGCCACTCCATTTTGTTGCGGAGTGTACGGTGCGTTGTATTGGTGTTCAATCCCCTTCTGTAGGCAGAAGATCTCCATCTGATAGTTCTTGAACTCAGTCCCATTGTCACTCCTGATGTTTTTAACTCTTTTTCCCATAATGTTCTCAACTTTGGTAATCAAATTTATTACCATCTGAACAGTTTCATCCTTCGACTTCAGGAAATATACCCACTAGTATCGAGAAAAATCATCAGTAATCACCAAGCAGTACGATGTTCCTCCTAGACTTTTTACATTCACGGGACCGAAGAGATCCATGTGAAGTAATTCTAGGGTACTGACAATTGAATTGACCTTCTTGGTGAGATGGGATTTCTTGTGTTGCTTTCCCTTCTTGCATGATAAGCATTTGTCTTCGAAGTTGAAATTCTTCAAGGGAACCCCCAACACAAGCCCATTTTTGACAAGGTAGTTCATCTTACGAGGATGAATGTGCCCCATTCTCCTATGCCATAATTCGGACTCTGATTCAGTCGCTTTCGACAAAAGACACGATTCTTCAGTGGCCATTTCAGTAGACCTCATATCCATGATATACGTATTCTTTACTCTCGGAGCCTTCATAACAATCCAGTCCTCTGGTATCTTAAAACCAGGATACAACACTATCGCCTCATTCTTCGTGAAATGCACGGTATAATCCTTGTCACAGATCTGCGAAACACTCAGCAGATTGTGCTTCAGTTCTTCAACAAAGTTAACTTTCTCTAGCGTCATCTTCCCGTTAGTCACAGTCCCAATTCCTGTGATCTTTCCACCGCTCTCTCCTGCGAAACTCACTCTACCACCTTGAACAGGTTTCCAGTCTTGTAACAATTTCTTGTTACCCGTCATGTGCCGGGAACAGCCGCTATCCACAACCCATTGATTGTTGGCAGCCCTGTTCAACTGTTCCTGCACGATTAAAGCAGAGAGTTAAAATCTGGGGACCCAATACCGATTGGTCTTGGGTCGATACATCCCGTACCTTGGCTGTCCAAAGTTAGTATCATAATCATTTCTGTGAGTCCTAACAGGATACCTTCTTGTGGATTGTCTATGAGGCCATCCATACCGTCTTGAATTAAATGAATTATTAGTTATGGTTTGGGTGTTACCAGTGAAAAACTGAGATCTATTTCTTTGAAAACCTGGATTAGTCCATTTTCTGAAATTCGATGGGTTTTCAGTTTTATCATTAAATTGATTACTGTTAGCTCTTTTCTCAGATTTTAAAGGCCTCACACCTCTGAATTTTTGCTTCAGAGGGCAACCAGCAACAAGATGTCCTTGTTGATTACATCTAAAACAACACCTGTTTTCAACTTTCTTATCAAAAGTTGTCTTAGATGTTGAGGCTGTATTACTGCCCGTTTGTCTCACATATGGTGGGACATACGGGTTTAGTGGAGACTTCTTTTCAGATGTTTTCTTTTTCTCTCCACTTTTTGGTAATACTTCCTCTTGATTTGTCTCACTCGACTCAGAAGACTTGTCCGAGTTAGATGAGACAGGACTCGGAGCAGAAATTTTAACACTTGCAACAGGCTTACTAACTTCTGGTTCTTTAGTAGTAACTGGAACTGGAACTGTCTGACCATAGTCAACATCGACAGATTTCTGATTACTAGGGTTAAAAGTGTAATTATGATTGAAAGGTGGTGGAACTTCATGATAACCAATTCCTCCCCTTTTTGGAGAACCTTGATCACTAACAAGGTGATCAAGTATAGCGGAGGAATTTCTGAATTGTTCCAGTTTCCTGTTAAGTTCCACCACTTTTACCTGGTGACCAGCTATCTGTTTTTCTCTTTCAGCTATTAGTTTGGTTTTTTTTTCTAGAACCTCATAGCTAAGATCAATCATATTAATTTTTTCAGCAAGCTTTGCTTTAAGACTTTTAATATCTGTTTCAATAGCTTTAATTTTTACTTTGTAACTATTTTCTCTAGCTTTAGTGAAGTGATGATCTTCTTTTAAAGTTTTATATTGCGCATCCAAACTAACAAACTGATCAGTTAGAGTTGTCAGTTGTTCAGACAGAAGTTCACACTTAGTACAAGGGAGTTCGGTACTTACCTCGGAGAGCTGGTCTGCTACATCTGCCATGTACGCTTCATCTTCGCCAGTTCCCTTCTCACTATCTGCATTTTCGATGTTTGCCAAGTTGGCCTGTTCAAATACTTCTTCAACATGCAGATTCCAGTTGTACTCTTCATTCTGTCTGGAAATCATGGCTCTATAGTCATTACCACTACCACTTTGCTGTGTAGATCTGTTCTGACTGCGTTCTACACGTTCATTCTTGCATTCTTTTGCAAAGTGGTCATTCTGCTGACAGTTGTAGCAGCGAACATTCGACTTATCAAACCCTGGCCTCTCACCGACAAACTTCCTGCCAGTCTTCTTCATGAACCTCTTCACCCTTCTGACAATCATAGCCATCTGCCACTGCAGATCCATCTCCTCCAGATCATCAGCATCGATCTGGTCATAGTCTTCATCCAAAACTGCAGGATCAACGATCTTACCCTGAATGTAGTTCTCATACGAAGCAATAAAAGATGCATAGAGAGCAAACTGCTGTTCAGCAGATTTGACACTCATGGGCATCTTCGAGTAGTTGTTGTTTGAAACACTTGGGGAATAACCACTCTTGGTCGCTTGTGGTTGAGAAGCATTTGACCCTCCAGCTACATAGCACACATCACCGTTCATGTTGAGAGATACATGTCCCTCATGTGTTGAGCTCGCGCCTGACTCTCCCTTAGAGTAATAAGCAGATGATTCCGTTTTCGAACTTGATCCCGAGTTAACCTTTGCACCATACATACCCGGATCTTGAACCTGATCGGTAGGTGTCTCTTTTCGTACCATGTTCAGTTCAAACGTTCTTAGCTTGTTAACTGCTGTCTCCAGGTCATAGTCAGAAAAGTCTTTATCTTCTCTCATCAACACTGTATACATCTCCCATTTTGGTGGGAGAGCATCAAGAAGCTTCTCAACAATCTCATCTTCTTTGTATGCAATTGAATAGTTGCTGAGTTCAGTCATCAGATGATAATATCTGTTGATAATATCATCAAGTGATTCGTTTTTCAGATACTTGAAGACAGAGAATTGGGTTTTTAGAAGTTTAATCTTCGAAGCACGAATTCCCACATTGCCCTCAAAACGGTTTTCGAGAGCTTCCCAAAGTTCTCTAGCAGTCTTGTACTTTCTGAAAGTGTGCAAAATTTCTTGTGGAAGAGCCATTGTAATTGCTGCATAAGCTTTACTTTCTGCCTCATACATCTTCTTCTCTTCA
Source organism: Bidens hawaiensis (assembly GCF_021521415.1). Classification (NCBI taxonomy): domain Eukaryota; kingdom Viridiplantae; phylum Streptophyta; class Magnoliopsida; order Asterales; family Asteraceae; genus Bidens; species Bidens hawaiensis. The sequence goes on along the minus strand of NW_027491152.1, from coordinate 1,103,174 downwards.
TCTTCCATCTCTTTGTACTTCTTGATCTGATCACGACCTTCATACTCAGTAGTAGGTGGAATGTAACCATCTTGTATACACACCCACATCTTGGCATCTTGATAATTGACATATTGTTCAAAACGATCTTTCCACGCTACATAATCAGTTTTCTTGAGCATCTTAGGTGCCTTTGTAGCCGAACCTGCTTCTACTTCCATCTTTACTAGTTCAGTAATGTTTATCGAAGACATCTTTCTCTAAACTCAAAGAAATCCGAAAATAAAAAATTTTATTTTCAAACAGCACTGTTGGCGAAGTTTCGGATAACTTCGCTTAAAGCTTAACTTCGCGTGAATTTGTAACGTCGCTCACTTTCTTAAATTCGCTGGATAGGCGAACTTGAGAATAACTTCGCTTAAGTTGAGCGAACTTGGGAGGTAGGCGAAGTTGTGGGTAACTTCGCTTGAGGTAAGCGAACTTGAAGAGGTAGGCGAAGTTGTGGATAACTTCGCTTAACCTTATATCTTCGCCGTAACCCTAGTAACAGTGACGGCAACTTCGCCTGATGAACACGAAGCTTCTGCAGATTAGATTTCTGGGTTTTTCGAGGTTTGTGAAGGTGTTATGGGTTGTTTAAGCTTGTAGGAGGAGAGTATAACACTAAAACTCAGAAAACTCGTCCCGCGAATAGTCGAACGGAACGATTTCTATACCCGCGTGATAATCCCGAACCACACAATCGAGCAAGAGCTTTGATACCAATTGTAGGTTCCCAGCCGGATCTACACGAGATATCACGTACTACGCAGGTGCGGAATCCCTACGTAAGACGTTACGAGTATAGAAAACAATACGATTAACACACGATAATCAAACACGTTGTATACCAACCTTAAACACGTGATACGAAGATCACTTGATTACAGACTCTCTCTGACTCGAATACACGAAAACTGTAAAACTGAATTAATTATTAATAAGCCGTAACAGATGGCTTATATAATCACGACAACTTCGCCTGGCATGTTCAGGCGAAGTTGTCACTAACTTCGCTTGTCTAACAAGTTCGCCCATATCAGCGAACTTGTTAGCAACTTCGCTTATACAAAACATAAAATATTACAAACGCAATTACAGACACTAGACACTGAACTACTGACATTATGCACCAATACCATTATCATTATGAACGATAGATCAAACATAATCAATGGTACAAATTCGTTTCTTACACTTCTTGCATTAATTTAATTTCTCTCTTGAACCATCCCCTATATATATATATATATCTACTTATTTAAAATTCAAACTATAGAATTAAATTAGAGAATATATTATATACCATACTTAATATAGTTATATAAATCTAATTTAACATTATAATAATTAAATTAACATTTAAAATTAATTCTAAAAAAAATATATTTTGAGGCAATATGAATTATCATATAAGTTAAAATACAAAGATTTTTAATGCATAAAAGTTGTAAATGCTTCTCCAAAATAAAAGTTTATAAATTATTATTATATACAAATATACAAAAAATCATAAATGTAAACCTGGAGATGTTATTACATTTGTTTTAAAAAACAAAACAACCAATTTATTGACTAATAATTAGTTGTTTCCAAAAATACAAAGTTAATTAATTTTGTAAGTTTTAAAAGTTATAAATTTTTATTATATACAAATGTACAAAAAATTAGAAATGTAAACCTGGAGATATTATTGCATTCATTTTTAATTACAAAACAACTAACTACTAAATTGTTTCCAAATATACAAAGTTAATTGCTTGTGTAAGTTTTAAAAGGTTTGCAAAGTTAATGCATTAGTTATTTATTTAATACCAGATTTAATGTCTAATATATTTCAATTAATATGATAGCATAATTATGACATAGTACAAATAACATTAGTTCTAAAGCTTCAAACAAATTAAAAATCAAATTCAAAAAAATAAAGTTACATGATTTATGACTGGTGTAAAACTGCAACTCATCCAATCCTAACTTTGGTTTTAAGAATAGGAAAGTAATGTAAACAATTTACAAATGAAAACATTTATCTATTACTTTTTAGGTAAATTTCTTCTACATTATTTTGTATTTCTACAGCATTCCTTTAATATCACGTAGCATGCCACATAAGAATTATGTTAACAAAATTGATGTGTATCTTTTGCTTGTACTTCACTGTGTAAGAATTTTGTACAATGGAAGCTCCATCTACATAAAACATAATCATGTCAGATTTTCAAATTAAAGTTGTCATGATACTTTCTACATATATGAAACGTAGATACGCTAATTAACATTTTTCATAATGAACTTCAACATTAATTCTTCCAATATCTTTCAAGGCATAATAGAGATTAAACTTACAATATGATTAATTACCTCAAGAATATTTAATCTCCTAATGATCGTCAACCAAGAAGCTTCCAATGGTAAACCTTGCACTACCTATCCATATGCCTTTCTAGCAAACGAAACTGCTACACCAATTAGGTGATGGCTGATAACGTAAAACTAATTAAGACGTAGAATGCATTAATAGTAGCAAATGCAAAAAAAAAAAAAAAAACTAAAAGAATCCTTACACGATCTTAAAATGCCTTCATGTCCCCTTTTGAATCACATAATTGATGCATGAAAAGAAAAAAAATGAGTACTCAGATTGAGTAAAGGGTTAACAAAAATCAAATGAAATCAAATAAATTATAACATTAACAAAAATCAAAATAAAAAAAGGACTTGTAGTGAAAATAGTGTTGCGCTACTACAATATTATATAGGATGATAAAGAAAATTATATTTTTATTAACTTTTTTAAATATAGAAGTTCTTTTAAAAGTTTTTAAAATATACATAAATTGTGTTGAATTCAAGTCATAATCTAAGTATACGATTAATGCATAGTTGTCCTTCAAACACCATAGTCTGAGTATACGAACCTTCAGTACACAGTCGTTGTTGGAACATCCAAATGCTTGAACATGGTAATGTTTAATGCTTCCATGTTACTGTGTGAGAAAAAATAAAATTCAAGCAAAGATTAAAGATTCAATAATTAATATTTATACTTTGAAGAAAACAAATAAAATTATAAATATAAAATTTTTTTATCCGTATGAAGAAAATTAAAAACCTTAAGAATGACACAAATATGAATTTTGAGTAACGAAGTGAGAAGTGTGAGAATTTCTTTATTCGGGTTATAATATATAGAGATAAACAGATTTTGTTAGAAAGTTTGAATTGTTAGATAAAAAGGAAAGGTCTAAGTATAGTAAATTTAGGGAATACAATTAGGGATTTCAAGAATGTAATTGATAATTGATGTAGTAATAAATATAGTAAATTTAAAGAATGTAATTAGAGATTTTTGTATAATAACCGAATAATAAATATAGTCAATTTAGAGAATGTAATTAGGGATTATTTATAACAAAATAATAATAATAACTCATAACTCATATCAATTAAATTATATTATAATTCGTGTTTACAAAATTAGACACATTAAGTTGACTTTGAATTCAAATTGAAATCCTTAAAAAGTTGTTAGGTGAGTTAGTATTATTAGGACATTTCCTAACAACTATTGTTCAAATAATTCATGTATTTAGGTGAAATTTTATTTAATGCTTCGAGACATAAGAAACATCTATATTTAGAAAAATTGTAGTTAGACCTTTCTCTAATCAAATACAATTTCACGAAACCTAACAACTATTTTAATTAGGTGGAATTTGTTTAAATTTGTTTAAATTGTATTATAAATACATGAAACAGATTCACAATAATAATTTGTTTATGTTTATTATTTAAAAAATTCTATATAGACCTTTCCCTAATTAAAAAATTTGACCAATCTATTTCTCTAATTAAAATAGTTGTTAGGTGGCATCATTAAATAATTACATAAGAAATTTCAATTGTATTTAGACCTTCTTAAACCAATAAAACAGTAATTGTTCAAATAATCCATGTTTACAAAATTAGACATATTAAGTTGACTTTGAATTCGGGTTTTGGTTAAATGCATACATTAACTATTTTAATAATTAATAATTGAATTTATTTAATTGGTAAGAAAAATAAAGAAGTGTAAGATATATTTGGAAAGAAAGGCAATTGTCCAATAGAAAAGGGCCATGTGGAGGCAAACTAATTTGTTTTAATTGTATAGTAGGATTCTAAACATACTTAATAAAAAAAAATATTAATATAATAATTACGTGTCATAAATATGTTTTCTTTTAAACTTAAATGTATACATAAAAGAGTTTATGTTTAAAGAGTATATTAATATTCATTTTTTTAAGACATCTTCATATTGAAGAAAACTATAATATTTTTTTTCCACAAATATTATGTCTTAAAATCAAAGACAAATTTTCATTTTTTATATTTATTATAATACTATTGTGATAGTTGAACAACATTATTGTTAGGGCATGGAATTTCTGCTAAGGATCCTTTATTCTTGAATAACTTATGGATTAAAATATCCTTGAGATATGTTCCATATTGCAAAGGATTAAGGATCCTTAGTATTATATGTTTACTAATGATTGTGTTTGAATGGTGTTGTGTTTGTTAGATATAACGGCTTGTGGACTTGGTCATCCTATTTTAGCGCTACTGGACGACTCCCGCACGTGGTCAAAGAGAAAGAACGGCTAGTGGGAAGAGTGGCGTGATTATAGGAGATCTAGTTAGTTGTTATTTGTATTTATTATGAGATCATTGATCAGCTAGGGACACACACTTACATCCTCCCACATCAGAGCATTACTGTTTTTTTCTCTAAGCACAACACTAACACTTAGCTTCCATTGTAATTCTAATCTTGATCTCCAACATTGTAACCCGATTTTGTGATTAATAAAGTGGTGATAGACGATTTGTCATCACCCGGGGTTTTTGTGCCGGCGATCCGAACAAGATCAAGGGCTTTTCCTCGTAACAAATCTTCGTGTTTGTGCTTACAATCGTTTCATTATTGTTATCATCAAATTAGCGCTAGACCTCACTTAACTAATTTGGTTATATTATCCTTAGCCGATTTTTGACTAAAACAATTTGGCGCCCACTGTGGGGCAATTGGTTCTATAATCCAGAAAATACCCTATCAATATTCAACCTTTTCAATCAATACCACCATCAATGGCCTCTCAACAATCTTCTGCTTCATCAACTATACCTTCATCAGTTTCACTTCTACCAAGATCCTCACTGCCAATGCCTCCTCCACTTGCGGGAGCACCAAGGGCTACTGTTGCTGGGAACAAGACACAACTACCAGTCTTCCAGAGCTCAAAACCACTGCTGCCACTTCGGTGGTTAATACTAACAATGATGTTTCTTTTATGTTTTCACATGTTAAAGCATACATGGAGCAGCAGAACAAGACTAACCAAAGCATACATGGAGCAGCAGAACAAGACTAACCAAGGGAAATAGAAGACCTGAAGAGGACTATGTGGCCAACGGAGGATCATCTATCCTTAATCCGGGGTCCATGGGTCAACAGGTTCAAGGGTCCTCGACTTTTCAACAAGGATCATCTATCCCTCACTCAGGATCAATGGGTCTGCAGACTCAAGGATCCTCGATCTTTCATCAAAGATTATTGATCCTTCAACCAGGATCCTTAGGGTTGTGTTACCAAGGATCCTATAACTTCCAGCCTCAAGGATCCTTCCTCCAGAATCAAGGATCCTCAGGAATTCTGTTGGTGCATAATGTCAGTAGTTCATAGTCTAGTGTCTGTAATCCAGTCTGTAATGTTAATTGTGTTTTGTTTATGTTTAAGCGAAGTTACTGACAAGTTCGCTTATCAGGCGAACTTGTTAGTCAAGCGAAGTTAGCAACAACTTCGCCTGAACATATCAGGCGAAGTTGTCGTGTATTTATACGCTAGGTCACGGCTTGTTTAAGTAGTTGAAAGGTAATCGTATACAGACGTGTGTGAGTCAAGAGACGTGAGAACTAGAGAGTATTGATTCTGTATTCAGTGATTATATCACGTGTTTCGGTTATAATATAACGTGTGTTCGTTCGTATCGTGTGTTTGTTTGATTCGTGTTCTACGCTCGTAACAACCTACGCAGGGATTCCGCACCTGTGTAGATTGAGATATCTCGTGCAGATCCATCCAGGGAGCCTACAGTTGGTATCAGAGCTATTGCTCAATTGTGTGGTTCGGGATATTCACGCGGGTGTAGAAATCGTCCCGTTTCGACTATTCGCGGGACGTGTTTTCTGTGTTTTTGTGTCATTCTTACCTCCTACCATCGTATTTAACCCTTTACACCGTCAAAAACCTCGAAAAACCCAGAAATCAGATCTGTAGAAACTTCGTGTTCATCAGGCGAAGTTGCCGTCACTGTTAGTAGGGTTTCGGCGAAGATATAAGGTTAAGCGAAGTTATCCACAACTTCGCCTACCTTCTCAAGTTCGCTAACTCAAGCGAAGTTCTCTACAACTCCGCCTACCTCCTAAGTTCGCTTACCTCAAGCGAAGTTAAGAATCAGCGAAGTTCTTCAGCGAAGTTAAGACTTAAGCGAAGTTATCCGTAACTTCGCCTACAGTACTTTTCAGAAGAAATTTTTTTGTTTTTCGGGTTTCTTAGTTTTTGAGAAAGATGTCGTCAATTAACGTCTCAGAGTTAGTTAAGATGGAAGTAGAAGCAGGGTCAGCTACTAAGGCCCCAAAGTTGCTTAAAGGAACCGACTTCGTTGCTTGGAAGGATCGGTTCGAACAATATGTCAAGTACCAGGATGCGAAAATGTGGGTATGCATCCAGGATGGTTATATTCCACCAACTATGGAGTACGAAGGTCGTGATCAGATCAAAAAGTACAGCAAAATGGAAGAAGAAGAGAAAAAGATGTATGAGGCCGAGAGCAAGGCTCATGCTGCTATCACTATGGCTCTTCCACAAGAGATCCTTCATACTTTTAGAAAGTACAAGACAGCAAGAGAGCTTTGGGAAGCTCTTGAGAACCGGTTTGAAGGAAATGTGGGAATCCGTGCTTCGAAGATCAAATTGCTCAAAACTCAATTCTCGGTCTTCAAGTATCTGAAAAACGAATCACTTGATGATATCATCACCAGATATTATCATCTGATGACTGAACTCAGCAACTATTCAATTGCATACAAAGAAGATGAGATTGTTGAGAAGCTTCTTGATGCTCTCCCACCAAAATGGGAGATGTATACTGTGTTGATGAGAGAAGATAAAGACTTTGCTGACTATGACCTTGAGACAGCAGTTAACAAGCTCCGAACCTTTGAGCTTAACATGGTTAGAAAGGAGACACCTACGGATCAGGTTCAAGATCCAGGTATGTATGGTGCTAAAGTCAACTCTAGTTCAGGTTCGAAGACTGAATCAGCTGCCTACTACTTGAAGGGAGAGTCGGGCGCCAACTCATCACATGAGGGGCATGTGTCAGTCAACACGAATGGTGATGTTTGCTTTGTAGCAGGTGGATCTAGTGCATCTAAACCGCAAGCAAGCAAGAGTAGTTGCTCTCCAAGTATTCCTAGCAACAACTACTCTAAGATGCCTATGAGTGTCAAATCTGCTGAAGAGCAGTTTGCTCTCTATGCTTCTTTTATTGCTTCCTATGAGAACTACATTCAGGGGAAGATTGTTGATCCAGCTATGTTGGATGAAGACTATGACCAGATTGATGCTGATGATCTGGAAGAAATGGATCTGCAATGGCAGATGGCTATGATCGTGAGAAGAGTGAAACGGTTTATGAAAAAGACCGGAAGAAAGTTTGTCGGTGGAAGGCCAGGGTTTGACAAGTCGAAGGTAAGATGCTACAACTGTCAGCAAAACGACCACTTTGCTAAGGAGTGCAGAAATGAGCGTATAGAACGTGGTCAAGGCAAGTCTACACAACATAATGGGGGTAGTAAAGATTATAGTGCCATGATTTCCAGAGAAGATGGTGAATATAACTGGAACCTGCATTCTGAAGAAATCTTTGAACAGGCAAATTTGGCGAATGTGGAAAATGAAGAAAGTGAGAAAGCTACTGGAGAAGAAAAAGCTTTCATGGCTGATGCTAAAGACCAGCTCTCCGAGGTATGTTCTAAACCTACTTGTTCTAAATGTGAAAACTTGTCTGAGCAATTAGCAACTATAACTGATCAGTATGTTAGTTTGGATGCTGAGTTTAAAACTCTAAAAGAAGATCATCATTTTACAAAAGCAAGAGAAAATAGCTATAAAATTAAAATAAAAGCTTGTGAAAAAAATATTAAAAGTCTAAAAGCAAAACTTGCTGAAAAAATTCAAGTGATTGATCTAAGCTATGAAGTTTTGGAAGAAAAAACCAAACTAATAGCTGAAAGAGAAAAACAGATTGCTGATCACCAGGTGAAAGTGGTGGAACTGAATAGAAAACTTGAGCAGTTCATAAATTCCTCTGCTATTCTTGATCACCTTGTTAGTGATCAAGGTTCCTCAGTTAAGAGGGGAGGAATTGGTTATCATGAGGTTCCACCACCTTATAATCACAATTACACTTTTAATCCTAGTAATCAGAAATCTGTTGACTTTGAGGTTGTTCAGACAGTTCAAATTAAGGTAACTAGTAAAGAACCAGATGTTAGTAGAGGCGAAACAAGTCCGCCTGTGTCAAGTGTTAAAATTTCTGTTCCGAGTCCGGTCTCATCAGATTCGGATAAGTCATTCGAGTCGGGTAAGACAAAGGAGAAGGTTGTATTACCAAATAGTGGAGAGAAAGATAAAACAACTAAAAAGAGTTTTCCGCTAAACCCTTATGTCCCACCATATGTGAGACGAACGGGCGGTAGTACAGCCTCGACATCCAAAACAACTGTTGAAAAGAAAGTTGAGCATAGGTGTTGTTTTAGGTGTAATCAATTAGGGCACCTAGTTGCAGATTGCCCTCTGAAGCAGCGATTCAGAGGTGTGAGGCATACCAAAACTGAGACTAAGCCTAATGGTAATTATAATACTGGTAAAAGTGAAAACCATTTAAAATTCAGAAATCAGACTAATTCAGGTTTTCAAAGAAACCAATCTCAGTTTCACACTGCTGATAACCAAACAGTAAGTTATAATTCTTTCAATTCACAAAGGTTTGGAAGGCCTCACAATCAATCTACAAGGAGGTATACTAATAGGACTTACAGGAATTATACAGAGACTAACTTTGGAAAGCCAAAGTTCGGGATGTATAGATCCAAGACCAATTGGTCTTGGGTCCCTAGATTCTAATCTTTTGCTTTAATCGTGCAGGAACAGTTGAACAGGGCTGCCAATAATCTTTGGGTTGTGGATAGCGGCTGTTCCCGGCACATGACGGGTAACAAAATCTTGTTAAACGATTTGAAACCTGTTCAAGGAGGGAGAGTGAGCTTTGCTGGAGAAAGTGGAGGCAAGATTACAGGAATGGGAACGGTGTCTAATGGAAAGATGACTCTAGAGAAAGTAAACTTTGTCGAAGAATTGAAGCACAATCTGCTGAGTGTGTCGCAGATCTGTGATAAGGAGTACACCGTACATTTTACAAAGAATGAGGCGATTGTGTTGCATCCTGGTTTTCAGATACCAGAGGAGTGGACTGTGATGATGGCTCCACGTGAGAGGAATACGTATATTATGGATATGAGGTCGACTGAAATGGCCACGGAAGAATCATGCCTTATGACAAAAGCGAGCGAATCGGAGTCCGAATTGTGGCATAGGAGAATGGGGCACATTCATCTTCGGAAGATGAACCACATTGTCAAGAATGGACTTGTGCTGGGCGTTCCCTTGAAAAGTTTCAACTTTGAAGACAAATGTATAGCGTGCAAGAAGGGAAAGCAGCACAAGAAATCCCATCACACCAAGAAGGTCAATTCTATTGTCAGTACTCTAGAATTGCTTCACATGGATCTCTTCGGTCCCGTGAATGCAAAAAGTCTAGAAGGTACTTCTTATTGCTTGGTGATCACTGATGATTACTCACGATATTCGTGGGTATATTTCCTGAAATCAAAAGATGAAACGGCTCAGATGGTGAAGAATTTGATTACCAAAGTTGAGAACGTTATGGATAAAAGGGTTAAGTTCATCAGGAGTGACAATGGAACGGAGTTCAAGAATTATGAAATGGAGATCTTCTGCCTTCAGAAAGGGATTGAGCACCAGTACAGCGCTCCGTATACTCCGAAACAGAATGGAGTGGCTGAGAGGAAGAATAGAACGTTAATTTAAGGAGCCAGAACTATGCTGGCCGATTCGAAGCTTCCTGTGGTGTTCTGGGCTGAAGCTGTTGCTACAGCCTGTTATATCCTGAATAGAGTCTTGACTGTTAAAAGACTTAATAAAACGTGTTATGAGCTTATGCATGGGAGGAAGCCCAACTTGAGTGGTCTTGAACCATTCGGATCCCCTTGTTCGATTTTAAAGACAAATTCTAAATTTGGTGAAGTAGCCGATGAAGGAATCTTAGTCGGTTATGTTGTTGGGACTCCCAACAGACGTGTCTTTAATACATCGACCGGCAAGGTTGAGGTGGTGTGTAACACCGATATCACAAGTTACAAACCGCCAAAACCAAGCAACGGACCTGCTGAGTTTTTCGACTATGATAGACTTTTTAAGTCTTTTAACATACCTTATTTGGATAGTGCAGAAGTAGAAGAAAGAGTTGCTACGAAGATGATCCTTGATGAGGAAGAAAATCTAGTGCAAAGACAGCTGTTTGATAAATGTCAACCTTCCTCATCAAATGCTATCGATACCCCTGTTGCCTCTCCTGAAGAAGAATTTTTCAATCCGTTTCACTCTCAGCAAGGAACAACCATTGACGAGCTCTCTTCTAACTTGGAAGAAAATTTTCATGTCGGTTCGATTCCGACCACGAGAATTCACAAAGATCACCCTTTGGAGAATGTGATTGGTGATGTGTCCTCCGGTGTACAAACAAGACGTAGCTTGAATGAGCACACCTGTGTTTACACAAGCATTAAGGAGACAGGCCTAATCAACGAATGCTTGTACACCTGCTTTATTAGCCAGATTGAACCAAAGAATTATCAAATGGCTCTAAAGGACAGCTCGTGGGTCGAAGCCACGCAAGAAGAGCTGGCTCAATTCAAGAAAATGGAAGTTTGGACTTTGGTTGAAAAACCAAAGAATGTGCATGCGATAGGCACAAAATGGGTTTTTAAGTGCAAGAGAGATGAGAAAGGGATTATTATAAGAAACAAGGCGAGGCTAGTCGTTACACGATTTGAAACCTGTTCAAGGAGGGAGAGTGAGCTTTGCTGGAGAAAGTGGAGGCAAGATTACAGGAATGGGAACGGTGTCTAATGGAAAGATGACTCTAGAGAAAGTAAACTTTGTTGAAGAATTAAAGCACAATCTGCTGAGTGTGTCGCAGATCTGTGATAAGGAGTACACCGTACATTTTACAAAGAATGAGGCGATTGTGTTGCATCCTGGTTTTCAGATACCAGAGGAGTGGACTGCGATGATGGCTCCACGTGAGAGGAATACGTATATTATGGATATGAGGTCGACTGAAATGGCCACGGAAGAATCATGCCTTATGACAAAAGCGAGCGAATCGGAGTCCGAATTGTGGCATAGGAGAATGGGGCACATTCATCTTCGGAAGATGAACCACATTGTCAAGAATGGACTTGTGCTGGGCGTTCCCTTGAAAAGTTTCAACTTTGAAGACAAATGTATAGCGTGCAAGAAGGGAAAGCAGCACAAGAAATCCCATCACACCAAGAAGGTCAATTCTATTGTCAGTACTCTAGAATTGCTTCACATGGATCTCTTCGGTCCCGTGAATGCAAAAAGTCTAGGAGGTACTTCTTATTGCTTGGTGATCACTGATGATTACTCACGATATTCGTGGGTATATTTCCTGAAATCAAAAGATGAAACGGCTCAGATGGTGAAGAATTTGATTACCAAAGTTGAGAACGTTATGGATAAAAGGGTTAAGTTCATCAGGAGTGACAATGGAACGGAGTTCAAGAATTATGAAATGGAGATCTTCTGCCTTCAGAAAGGGATTGAGCACCAGTACAATGCTCCGTATACTCCTAACAGAATGGAGTGGCTGAGAGGAAGAATAGAACGTTAATTGAAGGAGCCAGAACTATGCTGGCTGATTCGAAGCTTCCTGTGGTGTTCTGGGCTGAAGCTGTTGCTACAGCCTGTTATATCCTGAATAGAGTCTTGACTGTTAAAAGACTTAATAAAACGTGTTATGAGCTTATGCATGGGAGGAAGCCCAACTTGAGTGGTCTTGAACCATTCGGGTCCCCTTGTTCGATTTTAAAGACAAATTCTAAATTTGGTGAAGTAGCCGATGAAGGAATCTTAGTCGGTTATGTTGTTGGGACTTCCAACAGACGTGTCTTTAATACATCGACCGGCAAGGTTGAGGTGGTGTGTAACACCGATATCACAAGTTACAAACCGCCAAAACCAAGCAACGGACCTGCTGAGTTTTTCGACTATGATAGACTTTTTAAGTCTTTTAACATACCTTATTTGGATAGTGCAGAAGTAGAAGAAAGAGTTGCTACGAAGATGATCCTTGATGAGGAAGAAAATCTAGTGCAAAGACAGCTGTTTGATAAATGTCAACCTTCCTCATCAAATGCTATCGATACCCCTGTTGCCTCTCCTGAAGAAGAATTTTTCAATCCGTTTCACTCTCAGCAAGGAACAACCATTGACGAGCTCTCTTCTAACTTGGAAGACAATTTTCATGTCGGTTCGATTCCGACCACGAGAATTCATAAAGATCACCCTTTGGAGAATGTGATTGGTGATGTGTCCTCCGGTGTACAAACAAGACGTAGCTTGAATGAGCACACCTGTGTTTACACAAGCATTAAGGAGACAGGCCTAATCAACGAATGCTTGTACACCTGCTTTATTAACCAGATTGAACCAAAGAATTATTAAATGGCTCTAAAGGACAGCTCGTGGGTCGAAGCCACGCATGAAGAGCTGGCTCAATTCAAGAAAATGGAAGTTTGGACTTTGGTTGAAAAACCAAAGAATGTGCATGCGATAGGCACAAAATGGGTTTTTAAGTGCAAGAGAGATGAGAAAGGGATTATTATAAGAAACAAGGCGAGGCTAGTCGTTACACGATTTGAAACCTGTTCAAGGAGGGAGAGTGAGCTTTGCTGGAGAAAGTGGAGGCAAGATTACAGGAATGGGAACGGTGTCTAATGGAAATATAACTCTAGAGAAAGTAAACTTTGTCGAAGAATTGAAGCACAATCTGCTGAGTGTGTCGCAGATCTGTGATAAGGAGTACACCGTACATTTTACAAAGAATGAGGCGATTGTGTTGCATCCTGGTTTTCAGATACCAGAGGAGTGGACTGTGATGATGGCTCCACGTGAGAGGAATACGTATATTATGGATATGAGGTCGACTGAAATGGCCACGGAAGAATCATGCCTTATGACAAAAGCGAGCGAATCGGAGTCCGAATTGTGGCATAGGAGAATGGGGCACATTCATCTTCGGAAGATGAACCACATTGTCAAGAATGGACTTGTGCTGGGCGTTCCCTTGAAAAGTTTCAACTTTGAAGACAAATGTATAGCGTGCAAGAAGGGAAAGCAGCACAAGAAATCCCATCACACCAAGAAGGTCAATTCTATTGTCAGTACTCTAGAATTGCTTCACATGGATCTCTTCGGTCCCGTGAATGCAAAAAGTCTAGAAGGTACTTCTTATTGCTTGGTGATCACTGATGATTACTCACGATATTCGTGGGTATATTTCCTGAAATCAAAAGATGAAACGGCTCAGATGGTGAAGAATTTGATTACCAAAGTTGAGAACGTTATGGATAAAAGGGTTAAGTTCATCAGGAGTGACAATGGAACGGAGTTCAAGAATTATGAAATGGAGATCTTCTGCCTTCAGAAAGGGATTGAGCACCAGTACAGCGCTCCGTATACTCCGAAACAGAATGGAGTGGCTGAGAGGAAGAATAGAACGTTAATTTAAGGAGCCAGAACTATGCTGGCCGATTCGAAGCTTCCTGTGGTGTTCTGGGCTGAAGCTGTTGCTACAGCCTGTTATATCCTGAATAGAGTCTTGACTGTTAAAAGACTTAATAAAACGTGTTATGAGCTTATGCATGGGAGGAAGCCCAAATTGAGTGGTCTTGAACCATTCGGATCCCCTTGTTCGATTTTAAAGACAAATTCTAAATTTGGTGAAGTAGCCGATGAAGGAATCTTAGTCGGTTATGTTGTTGGGACTCCCAACAGACGTGTCTTTAATACATCGACCGGCAAGGTTGAGGTGGTGTGTAACACCGATATCACAAGTTACAAACCGCCAAAACCAAGCAACGGACCTGCTGAGTTTTTCGACTATGATAGACTTTTTAAGTCTTTTAACATACCTTATTTGGATAGTGCAGAAGTAGAAGAAAGAGTTGCTACGAAGATGATCCTTGATGAGGAAGAAAATCTAGTGCAAAGACAGCTGTTTGATAAATGTCAACCTTCCTCATCAAATGCTATCGATACCCCTGTTGCCTCTCCTGAAGAAGAATTTTTCAATCCGTTTCACTCTCAGCAAGGAACAACCATTGACGAGCTCTCTTCTAACTTGGAAGAAAATTTTCATGTCGGTTCGATTCCGACCACGAGAATTCACAAAGATCACCCTTTGGAGAATGTGATTGGTGATGTGTCATCCGGTGTACAAACAAGACGTAGCTTGAATGAGCACACCTGTGTTTACACAAGCATTAAGGAGACAGGCCTAATCAACGAATGCTTGTACACCTGCTTTATTAGCCAGATTGAACCAAAGAATTATCAAATGGCTCTAAAGGACAGCTCGTGGGTCGAAGCCACGCAAGAAGAGCTGGCTCAATTCAAGAAAATGGAAGTTTGGACTTTGGTTGAAAAACCAAAGAATGTGCATGCGATAGGCACAAAATGGGTTTTTAAGTGCAAGAGAGATGAGAAAGGGATTATTATAAGAAACAAGGCGAGGCTAGTCGTTACACGATTTGAAACCTGTTCAAGGAGGGAGAGTGAGCTTTGCTGGAGAAAGTGGAGGCAAGATTACAGGAATGGGAACGGTGTCTAATGGAAAGATGACTCTAGAGAAAGTAAACTTTGTTGAAGAATTAAAGCACAATCTGCTGAGTGTGTCGCAGATCTGTGATAAGGAGTACACCGTACATTTTACAAAGAATGAGGCGATTGTGTTGCATCCTGGTTTTCAGATACCAGAGGAGTGGACTGCGATGATGGCTCCACGTGAGAGGAATACGTATATTATGGATATGAGGTCGACTGAAATGGCCACGGAAGAATCATGCCTTATGACAAAAGCGAGCGAATCGGAGTCCGAATTGTGGCATAGGAGAATGGGGCACATTCATCTTCGGAAGATGAACCACATTGTCAAGAATGGACTTGTGCTGGGCGTTCCCTTGAAAAGTTTCAACTTTGAAGACAAATGTATAGCGTGCAAGAAGGGAAAGCAGC
Organism: Bidens hawaiensis; assembly: GCF_021521415.1. Classification (NCBI taxonomy): domain Eukaryota; kingdom Viridiplantae; phylum Streptophyta; class Magnoliopsida; order Asterales; family Asteraceae; genus Bidens; species Bidens hawaiensis. The sequence goes on along the minus strand of NW_027491152.1, from coordinate 1,087,639 downwards.
ACAAGAAATCCCATCACACCAAGAAGGTCAATTCTATTGTCAGTACTCTAGAATTGCTTCACATGGATCTCTTCGGTCCCGTGAATGCAAAAAGTCTAGGAGGTACTTCTTATTGCTTGGTGATCACTGATGATTACTCACGATATTCGTGGGTATATTTCCTGAAATCAAAAGATGAAACGGCTCAGATGGTGAAGAATTTGATTACCAAAGTTGAGAACGTTATGGATAAAAGGGTTAAGTTCATCAGGAGTGACAATGGAACGGAGTTCAAGAATTATGAAATGGAGATCTTCTGCCTTCAGAAAGGGATTGAGCACCAGTACAATGCTCCGTATACTCCTAACATAATGGAGTGGCTGAGAGGAAGAATAGAACGTTAATTGAAGGAGCCAGAACTATGCTGGCTGATTCGAAGCTTCCTGTGGTGTTCTGGGCTGAAGCTGTTGCTACAGCCTGTTATATCCTGAATAGAGTCTTGACTGTTAAAAGACTTAATAAAACGTGTTATGAGCTTATGCATGGGAGGAAGCCCAACTTGAGTGGTCTTGAACCATTCGGGTCCCCTTGTTCGATTTTAAAGACAAATTCTAAATTTGGTGAAGTAGCCGATGAAGGAATCTTAGTCGGTTATGTTGTTGGGACTCCCAACAGACGTGTCTTTAATACATCGACCGGCAAGGTTGAGGTGGTGTGTAACACCGATATCACAAGTTACAAACCGCCAAAACCAAGCAACGGACCTGCTGAGTTTTTCGACTATGATAGACTTTTTAAGTCTTTTAACATACCTTATTTGGATAGTGCAGAAGTAGAAGAAAGAGTTGCTACGAAGATGATCCTTGATGAGGAAGAAAATCTAGTGCAAAGACAGCTGTTTGATAAATGTCAACCTTCCTCATCAAATGCTATCGATACCCCTGTTGCCTCTCCTGAAGAAGAATTTTTCAATCCGTTTCACTCTCAGCAAGGAACAACCATTGACGAGCTCTCTTCTAACTTGGAAGACAATTTTCATGTCGGTTCGATTCCGACCACGAGAATTCATAAAGATCACCCTTTGGAGAATGTGATTGGTGATGTGTCCTCCGGTGTACAAACAAGACGTAGCTTGAATGAGCACACCTGTGTTTACACAAGCATTAAGGAGACAGGCCTAATCAACGAATGCTTGTACACCTGCTTTATTAGCCAGATTGAACCAAAGAATTATTAAATGGCTCTACAGGACAGCTCGTGGGTCGAAGCCACGCATGAAGAGCTGGCTCAATTCAAGAAAATGGAAGTTTGGACTTTGGTTGAAAAACCAAAGAATGTGCATGCGATAGGCACAAAATGGGTTTTTAAGTGCAAGAGAGATGAGAATGGGATTATTATAAGAAACAAGGCGAGGCTAGTCGTTACACGATTTGAAACCTGTTCAAGGAGGGAGAGTGAGCTTTGCTGGAGAAAGTGGAGGCAAGATTACAGGAATGGGAACGGTGTCTAATGGAAATATAACTCTAGAGAAAGTAAACTTTGTCGAAGAATTGAAGCACAATCTGCTGAGTGTGTCGCAGATCTGTGATAAGGAGTACACCGTACATTTTACAAAGAATGAGGCGATTGTGTTGCATCCTGGTTTTCAGATACCAGAGGAGTGGACTGTGATGATGGCTCCACGTGAGAGGAATACGTATATTATGGATATGAGGTCGACTGAAATGGCCACGGAAGAATCATGCCTTATGACAAAAGCGAGCGAATCGGAGTCCGAATTGTGGCATAGGAGAATGGGGCACATTCATCTTCGGAAGATGAACCACATTGTCAAGAATGGACTTGTGCTGGGCGTTCCCTTGAAAAGTTTCAACTTTGAAGACAAATATCTAGCGTGCAAGAAGGGAAAGCAGCACAAGAAATCCCATCACACCAAGAAGGTCAATTTTATTGTCAGTACTCTAGAATTGCTTCACATGGATCTCTTCGGTCCCGTGAATGCAAAAAGTCTAGGAGGTACTTCTTATTGCTCGGTGATCACTGATGATTACTCACGATATTCGTGGGTATATTTCCTGAAATCAAAAGATGAAACGGCTCAGATGGTGAAGAATTTGATTACCAAAGTTGAGAACGTTATGGATAAAAGGGTTAAGTTCATCAGGAGTGACAATGGAACGGAGTTCAAGAATTATGAAATGGAGATCTTCTGCCTTCAGAAAGGGATTGAGCACCAGTACAGCGCTCCGTATACTCCAAACAGAATGGAGTGGCTGAGAGGAAGAATAGAACGTTAATTGAAGGAGCCAGAACTATGCTGGCTGATTCGAAGCTTCCTGTGGTGTTCTGGGCTGAAGCTGTTGCTACAGCCTGTTATATCCTGAATAGAGTCTTGACTGTTAAAAGACTTAATAAAACGTGTTATGAGCTTATGCATGGGAGGAAGCCCAACTTGAGTGGTCTTGAACCATTCGGGTCCCCTTGTTCGATTTTAAAGACAAATTCTAAATTTGGTGAAGTAGCCGATGAAGGAATCTTAGTCGGTTATGTTGTTGGGACTCCCAACAGACGTGTCTTTAATACATCGACCGGCAAGGTTGAGGTGGTGTGTAACACCGATATCACAAGTTACAAACCGCCAAAACCAAGCAACGGACCTGCTGAGTTTTTCGACTATGATAGACTTTTTAAGTCTTTTAACATACCTTATTTGGATAGTGCAGAAGTAGAAGAAAGAGTTGCTACGAAGATGATCCTTGATGAGGAAGAAAATCTAGTGCAAAGACAGCTGTTTGATAAATGTCAACCTTCCTCATCAAATGCTATCGATACCCCTGTTGCCTCTCCTGAAGAAGAATTTTTCAATCCGTTTCACTCTCAGCAAGGAACAACCATTGACGAGCTCTCTTCTAACTTGGAAGACAATTTTCATGTCGGTTCGATTCCGACCACGAGAATTCATAAAGATCACCCTTTGGAGAATGTGATTGGTGATGTGTCCTCCGGTGTACAAACAAGACGTAGCTTGAATGAGCACACCTGTGTTTACACAAGCATTAAGGAGACAGGCCTAATCAACGAATGCTTGTACACCTGCTTTATTAGCCAGATTGAACCAAAGAATTATTAAATGGCTCTAAAGGACAGCTCGTGGGTCGAAGCCACGCATGAAGAGCTGGCTCAATTCAAGAAAATGGAAGTTTGGACTTTGGTTGAAAAACCAAAGAATGTGCATGCGATAGGCACAAAATGGGTTTTTAAGTGCAAGAGAGATGAGAAAGGGATTATTATAAGAAACAAGGCGAGGCTAGTCGTTACACGATTTGAAACCTGTTCAAGGAGGGAGAGTGAGCTTTGCTGGAGAAAGTGGAGGCAAGATTACAGGAATGGGAACGGTGTCTAATGGAAAGATGACTCTAGAGAAAGTAAACTTTGTCGAAGAATTAAAGCACAATCTGCTGAGTGTGTCGCAGATCTGTGATAAGGAGTACACCGTACATTTTACAAAGAATGAGGCGATTGTGTTGCATCCTGGTTTTCAGATACCAGAGGAGTGGACTGTGATGATGGCTCCACGTGAGAGGAATACGTATATTATAGATATGAGGTCGACTGAAATGGCCACGGAAGAATCATGCCTTATGACAAAAGCGAGCGAATCGGAGTCCGAATTGTGGCATAGGAGAATGGGGCACATTCATCTTCGGAAGATGAACCACATTGTCAAGAATGGACTTGTGCTGGGCGTTCCCTTGAAAAGTTTCAACTTTGAAGACAAATGTATAGCGTGCAAGAAGGGAAAGCAGCACAAGAAATCCCATCACACCAAGAAGGTCAATTCTATTGTCAGTACTCTAGAATTGCTTCACATGGATCTCTTCGGTCCCGTGAATGCAAAAAGTCTAGGAGGTACTTCTTATTGCTTGGTGATCACTGATGATTACTCACGATATTCGTGGGTATATTTCCTGAAATCAAAAGATGAAACGGCTCAGATGGTGAAGAATTTGATTACCAAAGTTGAGAACGTTATGGATAAAAGGGTTAAGTTCATCAGGAGTGACAATGGAACGGAGTTCAAGAATTATGAAATGGAGATCTTCTGCCTTCAGAAAGGGATTGAGCACCAGTACAATGCTCCGTATACTCCTAACAGAATGGAGTGGCTGAGAGGAAGAATAGAACGTTAATTGAAGGAGCCAGAACTATGCTGGCTGATTCGAAGCTTCCTGTGGTGTTCTGGGCTGAAGCTGTTGCTACAGCCTGTTATATCCTGAATAGAGTCTTGACTGTTAAAAGACTTAATAAAACGTGTTATGAGCTTATGCATGGGAGGAAGCCCAACTTGAGTGGTCTTGAACCATTCGGGTCCCCTTGTTCGATTTTAAAGACAAATTCTAAATTTGGTGAAGTAGCCGATGAAGGAATCTTAGTCGGTTATGTTGTTGGGACTCCCAACAGACGTGTCTTTAATACATCGACCGGCAAGGTTGAGGTGGTGTGTAACACCGATATCACAAGTTACAAACCGCCAAAACCAAGCAACGGACCTGCTGAGTTTTTCGACTATGATAGACTTTTTAAGTCTTTTAACATACCTTATTTGGATAGTGCAGAAGTAGAAGAAAGAGTTGCTACGAAGATGATCCTTGATGAGGAAGAAAATCTAGTGCAAAGACAGCTGTTTGATAAATGTCAACCTTCCTCATCAAATGCTATCGATACCCCTGTTGCCTCTCCTGAAGAAGAATTTTTCAATCCGTTTCACTCTCAGCAAGGAACAACCATTGACGAGCTCTCTTCTAACTTGGAAGACAATTTTCATGTCGGTTCGATTCCGACCACGAGAATTCACAAAGATCACCCTTTGGAGAATGTGATTGGTGATGTGTCCTCCGGTGTACAAACAAGACGTAGCTTGAATGAGCACACCTGTGTTTACACAAGCATTAAGGAGACAGGCCTAATCAACGAATGCTTGTACACCTGCTTTATTAGCCAGATTGAACCAAAGAATTATCAAATGGCTCTAAAGGACAGCTCGTGGGTCGAAGCCACGCATGAAGAGCTGGCTCAATTCAAGAAAATGGAAGTTTGGACTTTGGTTGAAAAACCAAAGAATGTGCATGCGATAGGCACAAAATGGGTTTTTAAGTGCAAGAGAGATGAGAATGGGATTATTATAAGAAACAAGGCGAGGCTAGTCGTTACACGATTTGAAACCTGTTCAAGGAGGGAGAGTGAGCTTTGCTGGAGAAAGTGGAGGCAAGATTACAGGAATGGGAACGGTGTCTAATGGAAATATAACTCTAGAGAAAGTAAACTTTGTCGAAGAATTGAAGCACAATCTGCTGAGTGTGTCGCAGATCTGTGATAAGGAGTACACCGTACATTTTACAAAGAATGAGGCGATTGTGTTGCATCCTGGTTTTCAGATACCAGAGGAGTGGACTGTGATGATGGCTCCACGTGAGAGGAATACGTATATTATGGATATGAGGTCGACTGAAATGGCCACGGAAGAATCATGCCTTATGACAAAAGCGAGCGAATCGGAGTCCGAATTGTGGCATAGGAGAATGGGGCACATTCATCTTCGGAAGATGAACCACATTGTCAAGAATGGACTTGTGCTGGGCGTTCCCTTGAAAAGTTTCAACTTTGAAGACAAATATCTAGCGTGCAAGAAGGGAAAGCAGCACAAGAAATCCCATCACACCAAGAAGGTCAATTCTATTGTCAGTACTCTAGAATTGCTTCACATGGATCTCTTCGGTCCCGTGAATGCAAAAAGTCTAGGAGGTACTTCTTATTGCTCGGTGATCACTGATGATTACTCACGATATTCGTGGGTATATTTCCTGAAATCAAAAGATGAAACGGCTCAGATGGTGAAGAATTTGATTACCAAAGTTGAGAACGTTATGGATAAAAGGGTTAAGTTCATCAGGAGTGACAATGGAACGGAGTTCAAGAATTATGAAATGGAGATCTTCTGCCTTCAGAAAGGGATTGAGCACCAGTACAGCGCTCCGTATACTCCAAACAGAATGGAGTGGCTGAGAGGAAGAATAGAACGTTAATTGAAGGAGCCAGAACTATGCTGGCTGATTCGAAGCTTCCTGTGGTGTTCTGGGCTGAAGCTGTTGCTACAGCCTGTTATATCCTGAATAGAGTCTTGACTGTTAAAAGACTTAATAAAACGTGTTATGAGCTTATGCATGGGAGGAAGCCCAACTTGAGTGGTCTTGAACCATTCGGGTCCCCTTGTTCGATTTTAAAGACAAATTCTAAATTTGGTGAAGTAGCCGATGAAGGAATCTTAGTCGGTTATGTTGTTGGGACTCCCAACAGACGTGTCTTTAATACATCGACCGGCAAGGTTGAGGTGGTGTGTAACACCGATATCACAAGTTACAAACCGCCAAAACCAAGCAACGGACCTGCTGAGTTTTTCGACTATGATAGACTTTTTAAGTCTTTTAACATACCTTATTTGGATAGTGCAGAAGTAGAAGAAAGAGTTGCTACGAAGATGATCCTTGATGAGGAAGAAAATCTAGTGCAAAGACAGCTGTTTGATAAATGTCAACCTTCCTCATCAAATGCTATCGATACCCCTGTTGCCTCTCCTGAAGAAGAATTTTTCAATCCGTTTCACTCTCAGCAAGGAACAACCATTGACGAGCTCTCTTCTAACTTGGAAGACAATTTTCATGTCGGTTCGATTCCGACCACGAGAATTCATAAAGATCACCCTTTGGAGAATGTGATTGGTGATGTGTCCTCCGGTGTACAAACAAGACGTAGCTTGAATGAGCACACCTGTGTTTACACAAGCATTAAGGAGACAGGCCTAATCAACGAATGCTTGTACACCTGCTTTATTAGCCAGATTGAACCAAAGAATTATTAAATGGCTCTAAAGGACAGCTCGTGGGTCGAAGCCACGCATGAAGAGCTGGCTCAATTCAAGAAAATGGAAGTTTGGACTTTGGTTGAAAAACCAAAGAATGTGCATGCGATAGGCACAAAATGGGTTTTTAAGTGCAAGAGAGATGAGAAAGGGATTATTATAAGAAACAAGGCGAGGCTAGTCGTTACACGATTTGAAACCTGTTCAAGGAGGGAGAGTGAGCTTTGCTGGAGAAAGTGGAGGCAAGATTACAGGAATGGGAACGGTGTCTAATGGAAAGATAACTCTAGAGAAAGTAAACTTTGTCGAAGAATTGAAGCACAATCTGCTGAGTGTGTCGCAGATCTGTGATAAGGAGTACACCGTACATTTTACAAAGAATGAGGCGATTGTGTTGCATCCTGGTTTTCAGATACCAGAGGAGTGGATTGTGATGATGGCTCCACGTGAGAGGAATACGTATATTATGGATATGAGGTCGACTGAAATGGCCATGGAAGAATCATGCCTTATGACAAAAGCGAGCGAATCGGAGTCCGAATTGTGGCATAGGAGAATGGGGCACATTCATCTTCGGAAGATGAACCACATTGTCAAGAATGGACTTGTGCTGGGCGTTCCCTTGAAAAGTTTCAACTTTGAAGACAAATGTCTAGCGTGCAAGAAGGGAAAGCAGCACAAGAAATCCCATCACACCAAGAAGGTCAATTCTATTGTCAGTACTCTAGAATTGCTTCACATGGATCTCTTCGGTCCCGTGAATGCAAAATGTCTAGGAGGTACTTCTTATTGCTTGGTGATCACTGATGATTACTCACGATATTCGTGGGTATATTTCCTGAAATCAAAAGATGAAACGGCTCAGATGGTGAAGAATTTGATTACAAAGTTGAGAACGTTATGGATAAAAGGGTTAAGTTCATCAGGAGTGACAATGGAACGTAGTTCAAGAATTATGAAATGGAGATCTTCTGCCTTCAGAAAGGGATTGAGCACCAGTACAGCGCTCCGTATACTCCGAAACAGAATGGAGTGGCTGAGAGGAAGAATAGAACGTTAATTGAAGGAGCCAGAACTATGCTGGCTGATTCGAAGCTTCCTGTGGTGTTCTGGGCTGAAGCTGTTGCTACAGCCTGTTATATCCTGAATAGAGTCTTGACTGTTAAAAGACTTAATAAAACGTGTTATGAGCTTATGCATGGGAGGAAGCCCAACTTGAGTGGTCTTGAACCATTCGGGTCCCCTTGTTCGATTTTAAAGACAAATTCTAAATTTGGTGAAGTAGCCGATGAAGGAATCTTAGTCGGTTATGTTGTTGGGACTCCCAACAGACGTGTCTTTAATACATCGACCGGCAAGGTTGAGGTGGTGTGTAACACCGATATCACAAGTTACAAACCGCCAAAACCAAGCAACGGACCTGCTGAGTTTTTCGACTATGATAGACTTTTTAAGTCTTTTAACATACCTTATTTGGATAGTGCAGAAGTAGAAGAAAGAGTTGCTATGAAGATGATCCTTGATGAGGAAGAAAATCTAGTGCAAAGACAGCTGTTTGATAAATGTCAACCTTCCTCATCAAATGCTATCGATACCCCTGTTGCCTCTCCTGAAGAAGAATTTTTCAATCCGTTTCACTCTCTGCAAGGAACAACCATTGACGAGCTCTCTTCTAACTTGGAAGACAATTTTCATGTCGGTTCGATTCCGACCACGAGAATTCATAAAGATCACCCTTTGGAGAATGTGATTGGTGATGTGTCCTCCGGTGTACAAACAAGACGTAGCTTGAATGAGCACACCTGTGTTTACACAAGCATTAAGGAGACAGGCCTAATCAACGAATGCTTGTACACCTGCTTTATTAGCCAGATTGAACCAAAGAATTATAAAATGGCTCTAAAGGACAGCTCGTGGGTCGAAGACACGCAAGAAGAGCTGGCTCAATTCAAGAAAATGGAAGTTTGGACTTTGGTTGAAAAACCAAAGAATGTGCATGCGATAGGCACAAAATGGGTTTTTAAGTGCAAGAGAGATGAGAAAGGGATTATTATAAGAAACAAGGCGAGGCTAGTCGTTAAAGGTTTTAATCAACAAGAGGGGATTGATTATAATGAAGTGTTCGCTCCTGTGGCAAGATTGGAAGCCATTAGATTGTTTTTGGCATTTGCTGCTTATAAGAAGATGAAGGTATTTCAGTTAGACGTGAAAAGTGCGTTCCTAAATGGGAAAGTTGATGAGGTTGTGTACGTTGAGCAACCTCCGGGTTTTCCTGACCCAGACTTTCCAGACCACGTGTACAAGTTAAGCAAGGCATTGTATGGACTACATCAGGCACCGCGTGCCTGGTACTCAACCTTATCAGATTACTTGCTTGAAAATGGGTTTGAAAGAGGGAAGATAAATAGCACGTTGTTCTTCAAGAGAGAAGGAAGCGACTTCCTGCTGGTGTAAGTCTACGTGGATGACATTATCTTTGCTGCATCAAAAGTCTCCATGTGTCAGGAGTTTGTGGCCGTCATGAAGAAAAGGTTTGAAATGAGTGCTATGGGTGAACTAACTTTCTTTTTAGGATTGCAGGTTGATCAGAAGAAGGATGGGATGTTCATTCATCAGACCAAGTATGTCCATGATGTGCTCAAACGCTTCAAGATGGAGGACAGCACTCCATTCGAAACTCCAGTCTGCGTCAATCACAAATTGGGTGCTGATTCAGATAACGATGCAGACGTGGACCCAACCCAATATCGGGCTATTATAGGTTCTTTAATGTACTTAACTACTTCTAGTCCTGATATAATGTTTGCTGTTTGTCTTTGTGCACGCTTTCAGGCAAACTCAAAAGAATCTCATTTGAAGGGTGCGAAGAGGATACTGCGGTATCTCAAGGGCAAGCCGAAGCTGGGGTTGTCGTACCCGAGATGAGGAGACTTGGAGCTAGTCGCTTACACAGATTCTGATTATGGAGGGTGCAATCAGAGTCGGAAATCTACAACTGGTGGATGTCAGTTTCTTGGTGGCAGATTGGTGTCGTGGCAATGCAAGAAGCAGACTTCAGTCGCAATTTCAACCTGTGAAGCAGAATACATGGCAGCATCCAACTGCTGCTCCCAGGTTCTTTGGATTCAACAACAGTTGCGCGACTATGGTCTGAATTTCTCACTTACTCCAATGTGTATTGATAACACTGCTGCGATCTCAGTAACTAATAATCCCGTAAAGCACAGTAAAACTAAACATATTGACATACGTCATCATTTTATACGGGATTGTGCTGAGAAGAAGCTGATTGAGCTCGAAAAGGTTGATACGTTAGATAATTTCGCTGACTTATTCAAGAAAGCGTTTGACAAAACTAGATTTCAAAACCTTGTTGAGTTGAATGAGATGATCAATCCCGAGTAACCATGCTTTTTGTGCATATAAAAAAAAATGTCACTATCGCTTAAAATTATGTCGGTTACCTCAGTTTGAAGGACATATCCTCGGATATGTTTGGTCCTCATTTTCTACTTGTAGAGTATGAGGGTTGCCATTAACCAGATGACTGAAAGTGACCGAGGCGATTATGATGTCTTTTTATTCTTTCGCTGAAAATTAGTCGATCATACTTAGTTAGAAGGACACATACTTATATGTGGTCGGTCCAGCTAATCCATTGGATTCGCAGGATAACCGTTTACCTGAAGACTTTGAACTGATCGGGGCGATTGAAGTTAAAAAATTTTTTTAGGGAAATGAAATTATTTTTCAAGTCTACTACTTCGTAAGAAGTTCTGTTACTATGTTTTAACAGAAAATTGATCCAACCTTGGAAAATGATAGATTTACTGATTCTGTGTGCTTAACTAGTGAAGTTATTAGGCTTAAAAGGCTTTAGAACAGTCATTGTATGTCATGGTAGCTTTTTATGGTGCGTAAAAGTAGATGTGATACAAACTAAATCTACTCGATTTTACGTGGAAACTCCTTAAGAGTTTTGCATGTCTTCATATATATCTTTCCGAATGATAGGCAGAAAAGCGATTACCCAGTCATACACGAGCCCGTAAGTGTTCTGATTCCCGTAAAGATAGTGTGTGAAGAAACTGCAGTGATCCAGATTCGGGACTTGCAGTTGTTTACTACTCTGAAGTCTATGTACATGTTTATCGTAAAATAAAAAAAAAAAAAAAAAAAAAAAAAACCTTATGAGTTATTGAAACATTCTAGAGCTGACAATGTCAAGACTTCTCAATCATGGAGTAAGAAAGAGAACGGGAAGCAGATGAAGAGTACTTACAAGCTTAATCAGACACTATGGGTCGAAGTCAATTCGGGGTGACTTGGGGAAAGCCAAATACGCTTTGAGAATAGATAGGAGGCATCATAATCTCTGAGTTGTTGCCCACTTAATTTTTGAGCTTAATTGAACTTAACTCGTATCACAGAACGATGAAAACCATCTTAAGTTATTTACCTGCTTACAACCTGTTTCTTTATGTCATAATACAGCTAAACACGGATCTATGTGACAGTCACGTAATTAGTATGATTTCTGTTCGGATCTTTTCTAAAACGTAGTAGTCCCTGTCAAGACTGAAATTTGATCCCTTGTACTTTAATTTTTAAAAAGTTTTTCGTACTTAGGTAGTTTATGATTTTATAACTTGTTACTTGGACTTGATCGTGTCATTTAATTCTTAATGGGAAGTTTTTAAAACTTAATTGCAAAATGTTCAAACTATAGGGGTTTATTTTGTAAAATCGGCGAACTTGTGAATAACTTCGCCCTTGGCGAAGTTATCCACAACTTCGCCTGTATAACTCCGCTCCTATATAAAGAAGTTTTAAGGTCAAACAGGATCATAATTTCAAAAACCCAGCGAACTTAACTCCCTGTCAACCGGCGAACTTATATCATCGATCGTCTGTTATTTTTTACCTTGATTCAAATCAGATTAAAGGTGTGTAGGGTTCTATATTCGTATAATCATGGTCGTTAATGTTAATCACATCTACAAAAGTAACAAAAATTTGAAAAATTAAAGTACCTTATAGTAGCAGAAAATCAAGGGTGAATCTTATCCAGACCCAGGCTATTCAGCGCCTAGTAGCAGAAAATCAACTACAGTCGTCCCTCCTGGTTGAACATGGTAAAATTATAGATGCTATGAAGGAGTTCTTGGCATCTCAGGGGGAGACGAGCTGTAAAGGCGACGAGCTCAGGACAAAGAAGAAGAATGACAGAGACGATGATCCCAATGCATAGAAAGGTGCAGGTGGTGAGTTGCCAAGAACTACTCAAGCTCTTGGGACAACCACAGCTCAGGGGGAGTCTGCAGGTGCAGCTGGCGGTTCTGGTGGTGATGAGGTGGTGATGGTAGATGACGAGGAGATGGGAGATGATGTGATCGATGCTTTGAAGGAGTTGGATGATGATATGTTAGATGTTGATGATGTGTGTGATGATGATGTGCTGCCATTAGAAGAAATTGAGAAGATTGGTGCACAGATAGTGATAGAAGATGATGTTGAAGAAGGTGAAATTGTAGAGGAGAATGTTGAACACGAGCTTCCAACCGTTGAGAAGTCGAATGTATGTGAAGATACAGTAGTTGATGATACAGAATGGGAGGAGCAGCCTAGATGGAAGGAAGGCTATGCTCATTGGTTTATCAAAACGAAGAAGCCAGTGGTACCTACAATGTTCAAGAAAAGTTATAATATTAAAGGGTACGCTGAGTCAAAGAAAGGCATTATCTGTTGGTTATATGATGAACAGCTAAAAGTGTTCGTGGTGAAAAGATATGATGGGATCCAATACTTTAAGAGGACGTTGAGATCTCTAAATACCTTACCTGAGTGTGAGGTAAAGGATTTGGCCAGACTGGGGTTGATTAATAGAAGTGATGATAATATGGCCAGAGTTATTGGGAAGATAGTATGGAAAGAAAGTATTAAAGAGAAAAAGTTTGAGTTGTTAAAACCACAGAAAGGGAAATTAGTTGAAGATACTGAAAGAGGAATGAGAGCAGATGGCAAACCTTGGATGGTGATGAAATATAAGCCGATTCGGTGTTTGAAAGAGGTTCCAATGAAGACTATGCCTCAAGATGTGCTGAAAGATCTGAAATGGTGGTATGTGGATTGCCAGACTGCTGAAGCCATGATGGAAGACGAAGACGAACAAGAAGTGCTAAGAGTGTATGATCCGATGCATCTTGTTAATTTATCTAAAGCTGATCTGCAGGTGTTAAACGAGAAGAAGATATTCTATATTCCTGCTTGGAAAGGCGAAGCGAGGAAATATCAGCGAGTAGTCACGGTCTGTGTAAGAGAGGGAGTGCATGCATGAAGATTACAAGACAAGTCTTAAAGATAAAGATATGAAGCTACTGCCAAGGGGGAGTCTGTTGGTGCATAATGTCAGTAGTTCATAGTCTAATGTCTGTAATCCAGTCTGTAATGTTAATTGTGTTTTGTTTATGTTTAAGCGAAGTTACTAACAAGTTCGCTTATCAGGCGAACTTGTTAGTCAAGCGAAGTTAGCAACAACTTCGCCTGAACATATCAGGCGAAGTTGTCGTGTATTTATACGCTAGGTCACGGCTTGTTTAAGTAGTTGAAAGGTAATCGTATACAGACGTGTGTGAGTCGAGAGACGTGAGAACCAGAGAGTATTGAGTCTGTATTCAGTGATTATATCACGTGTTTCGGTTATAATATAACGTGTGTTCGTTCGTATCGTGTGTTTGTTTGATTCGTGTTCTACGCTCGTAACAACCTACGCAGGGATTCCGCACCTGTGTAGATCGAGATATCCCGTGCAGATCCATCCAGGGAGCCTACAAATTCTACATCAGAGGTCTTCGGAAGTCCATGAAGGAAATATTATCCCTATGCAGACTATCGCATCTGGCGGACCAACTTCTGTAGCAGACACTTCTTACCTCAACCATTCTTCTGGAATGCCGACGTTCACGTAACAAAGAGGTAAGATGTATGATTCTATATCCTTAAATGCTAATTGTGGGTCCATGCAGGATACATGTATCAACCAAGCTATGGCTAAGGAACTGCAGAAACTTAAGGATATGATATCCTGCGTACCAGGGGTGATCCGTCCGATCACGGAGATACCAGAAGGAAGCCATAAATTGTCCAGATTTGCACCACCAATCTGTGACGCGGAGATCCCGAAACGCTTTCAAACCCCCAACATGAAAGTGTATGATGGGACCACTGATCCCGAAGAGCATGCAGCTTAGTACATGGAAAGGATGGAGATCAATCCAATTCCTAGGAGGCTCAAGGAGGCTTGTCTGTTCAAGGGTTTTGGATCCACACTAACAGGATCTGCTTTAAAATGGCTGCTAAGTCTTCCTCCCTTTTCTTATACTTCTTTTTCACATTTAGTTAACTTATTCAACAACCAATATTATTACAGTAGGAAATTTGAGAAGTTAACTAGTGACTTATATAGAGTTGTCCAACCCAATGATGAATCCCTTAGGGATATTGTCAGGAGGTTTGGTAGGGAGGTCCTATAAATCCCTAATCTTGACATGTCTACGGCTGTAGAAGCCTTCAAGATGGGGCTAAATACGGGCTCCCCTTTTATGATGATCTTGTGATGACTCCTTCCATGTCTTTATATGAAGTAGGAACAGAGCACTGAGGTTCATACGGTTGGAGGATGACAAAAGGATCCAAGAAGATTAGGGGCTCAAGCAAAGCAAGAATCCCCTGACAAGAAACAAGGATCCTCGTTCCGAAACAACAACTCGAAGCCATACTCCAAATTCAACAACCAAAACGTCCGAGCAGTTGAGGAAGGAGATGATGATGAAGATTACCCTAGCATCTCAGAATATTGCTTCTCTGTGGATACTCATGGCTTGATTTTTGCCATGAAGGATCTAGGGGAGAACCCAAGGTGGCCTCGAAAGAACGAGAAGTCAACGACCTTCAAAGACAAATCCAAATGGCGCGCGTTCCATGAGGATTTTGGCCATACGACGGATGGTTGCATCGGTTTAAGGAGGGAAATTGGATACCTCCTGAGCAAGGGCCATTTTAAGGAACTTTTGGGAAGAAAAAAATGAAGGATCCAGGATCTTGAAAATGTTCCTCAAAAAGCAACTTCGCCCCCACCAGATGCACAAGTGATCAACTTTATCTCCGAATGCTCAGATATATGCAACACTTCTTTCTGTTCAGCAAAAAGGCACACCAAAGAAACCAAGCTGGAGAATGGAGAACGGCCAGTCATATCCACCACTTTGACAACTGACAAAAGGATCTTCGATGAAGAAGATAAATCGAGCATCCAAGATCCACATCACGATGGTTTGATTGTAACTTTGTTTATCGCTAACCATTATATACGCATGATCCTAGTCGATGGCGGAAGCTCGGCCAACATCATCCAACACGATGTCCTCCAGAAAATGAAAACCCAGACCCGGAGATCATCCCGAGGATGTCGGTGCTAGTTGGCTTAAGTGGCGAAACCAAGAAAAAATTGGGGGACATCAAACTCCCAATATACATTGAAGGGTTAAACTCTCACCAAAAATTCTGCGTTATTGATAACCTATCTTGTTGCAATATTATTTGGGGCAGGCCCTGGCTACATGGAATGAAGGCTGTAGCCTCTACTTACCATCAATGCATCAAACTGCCGACTCCTTGGGGAGTAATAATGATAGATGGTGACCAAGTAGAAGCCAAAGAATTATTATTCTTCATCCATGAAGCCAACAGCTAAACAGACGATAGCATAGCAACCACAACAGCATCCTAGGAACGTGTTGGAAGCTCGGGAGCGAGACATAAAGGAAGTATTATTGGATCCCGAGGATTCAGATGGAAAGGTGTTCCTAGGATCCAATATCCCTAATGAGGTTGAGGAGGATATAATATCCTTCCTAAAGCGAAGAAAGTCCACATTTGCCTTCCGACACTCAGACATGACATGTATTTCTAAGGAGGTAATTACCCACTAGTTAAGCCTTGATTTATCTGTTAAACCCGTCCATCAGAAGCGAAGGAAATTCTCTCCTGAGAGAAACGCGATCATACAAGAAGAAATTGAAAAACTTCTTAAGGCCGGTATGATCAGAGAGGTTAAGTATCCTCGATGGTTAGCTAATGTGGTTGTTGTTTCTAAAAAGAATGGAAAGTGGAGGGTGTGTGTCGATTTTGCTGATTTAAACAACCCGAGGATCCTTTCCCATTACCACATATAGACTCCATGGTGGATGCGACGGCAGGACATGAGATGCTTACCTTTATGAATGCTTCCTCTGGATTTCAACAAATTCAGATGGAGTCGTCTAATCAAGAGGATACAACATTCATGACTCCTACCAGTATATACTGTTATATTGCTATGCCATTCAGACTAAGAAATGCAGGGGCAACATATCAAAGATTGGTCAAAATGATGTTCAAGGATCAGTTAGGCAAGACCATGGAAGTATACATAGATGACATGGTGGTGAATTTAAAAAGGGCAGAGGATCACCTCAGAGATCTTGAAGAAGCATTCAACATCCTGGATCAGTACAATATGAAGCTGAATCCATCAAAATGCCATTTTGGTGTCAAAGCTAGGAAGTTCCTAGGAGACATGGTGACCAAAAGAGGAATAGAAGCGAGCCCTGAACAGATAGAAGCCATCATTAATTTGAAGTCTCCTGTGATTGCTAAAGATGTCCAGAGACTGACGGGAAGAATAGCTGCTCTTAACATATTCATTTCCAGATCTTCAGAGAAGTGCAAAGACTCTTATGATATCTTGAGGAAGAATAAAAAGTTTGAATGGACTCAAAGGAATGAGGATGCACTAAAGGCTCTTAAGGATTACCTATCCTCAGCGCCTGCTCTGACGAAACTGATCGACGGTGAGCCGCTGTCTCTATACTTAGCCGTATCAGGTAATGCAGTCAGCGCTGTTCTGGCCAAGGATCATGAAGGACAACAGCACCCGGTATATTATGTAAGTAAAAGCCTCTTAGTGTAGAGGCCAGGTATTCTGACCTTGAAAAATTAATTCCTGCTTTGATTATGGCCTCAACCAAGTTGAGACACTATTTTGAAACATATACTATTATTTTGAGAACTAATTATCCTGTTAAGAATGTGCTTAGAAAACCATAATTGTCAGGAAGGATGGCCAAGTGGGCTATGAAGCTGAGTGCATATGATATTCAGTATGAGCCCAGAACATCCATTAAGTCACAAGCGCTTGTAAACTTTGTAGTTGATTTCAGTAGTAACATGCAGAAGAAAGCCGATATAGAAGTTCAGCAACTGGAAGAGACCAAGGATCCTTGGATCCTCTTCACAGATGGAGCATACAACGTAAGAGGAATAGGATTAGGTATCCTGCTGAAATCGCCACAGGGGACATAATATCCCAGTCACAATGAGGCAGAATACGAAGCACTTATCGCAGGTTTAATTTTAGCCAAACAGATGAGGATCAGGTATCTTCAAGTTTATATAGATTCTTTATGTATAATTAACCACTTTAACGGCTCTTATACCATGAAAGGTTCTCAATATGATCAAGTATTTAGAAATTGTGAAGGAATTAGCAAAATCCTTCGATTTGTTTAGTATCATAAAGGTACCAAGAGAAGAAAATGCTGGGGTGTAGATGCCTTAGCAAACTTAGCATCATCATTGAAAATCCCGGATGATGTAAAGATACCTATCATTCATATATTGTCTCCGGGAATTGGAGAACAGGAAGCTGTGGAGGAAACAGTGGATTGCTCAGAAAAACTTATGGATCCTTCATCTCTCAAAAATCAGGATCTTGGATCCTTCCAATTAAGAAGTTCCTCCAAGATGGAGAAAACCCTACAGGAATAAAAAATTCTAAAGCTTTCAGATTTAAGGTATCACAATTCATTATTTTACAAGATATTATATATAGAAAATCTCTTGCATGTCTCTATTTGAGATGCATCGAGGATCCTGAAATACAAGAGGTACTCCAAGACTTCCACGAAGGTGACTACGGCAACCACACATGGGGAAGAGCATTATTCTCCACGATACTCAGGACTGGGTACTTCCGGCCAACAATGAAGAAGGATGCAATGGAGTACTCAAAGAAATGTGATGCTTGCCAAAGGCATGGAAACATCCTTCACTAGCCAGCGGAACCTATGTATCATATATTCTCTTCATAGCCTTTCATGAAATGGGCAATGGATATTGTTGGAAAGCTACCAAAGGCACTAGGCGGAAAGGTCTTTATGCTTGCTATGACAGACTACTTTTATAAGTGGATTGAGGCAAAAGCATTAATACAAGTCCGAGAAAGGGAAGTTATATCCTTCATTAAAAGAAACATTATAACTAGATTTGGTATCCCATCTGAAATGTTTGTGATAATGGATCGCAGTTTATTGGGAAAAGAACTACTAACTTTTGTGACAGTTGGTATCCACACCGGTTCATCCTCAAGCTAACGACCAAGCAGAGTCAAGAAACAAGATAATCATCAACAACTTGAAGAAGAAACTAGGATCCAAGAAAGGCAAGTGGGCCGAAGAGCTACCTTATGTTCTCTGGGCTGACATGACAACACCCAAGAATGCAACAGGTCATACACCTTTTTCATTGGTGTTTGGCTCAGAGGCTGTAATTCCTACAGAGATGGTGGTCCCTACAGCTAGAACAAGCATCCGTGATCCTGAAGCCAATAATGAAATCCTTCTCGAAGACTTGGACACTGTTGAAGAGATGAGAGATCTAGCCAAAATCAGAATGGTAGCATATCAACAAAGGGTAGCTGGGGCATACAACAAGAGTATAAGGATCAGAAGATTTCAAGAAGGAGACCTGGTCTAGAGGAAAGCCTTCCAAAATACAACCAACCCGGCATATGGGAATCTAGCACCCAAATGGGAAGGCCCTTATCTGATCGAGTCGGAAGCAGGAAAGGGGGCATATCATTTGCTCATGATGGAAGACAACAGGTTACCAAGAGCATGAAAGGCTATCCACTTCAAGAAGTACTTTTTCTGATCAAGTACCCCATAGGATCGAGTATCCTTAAAGGATCAAGGATCTTGATCCTGAAATTGGTAATATCTATTTAATCACTTATTCATTTAAGATTTTTATTAATCTAAAGATAATATATTCTTAATGTTTGTCTTTTCCAAGTTTTCAATAACAATGCAGGATACTAGTAAGAGGTTCAATGATCAAGAGGTTGGCCACCTCTCCTTCACGTTAAGGTACTTTACTATTTCCTTTGGCCTAGCCCACGATTATGACCCCCGATGGTCATATCTTCCAAGGTTTAAAGGGTTTCACCTTTCTTATAAATTAGAGTTTCTACACTCTCGCATGGAGCGCACGTTATCCAATGTATAGTCCGGGGCAGCGGGACCAGTACACGCTTAGTGGCTGACAATTTCGTTGTCTTCGGCTATATGGAGGATCCTACGATTTATGGTAGACGTACCATACCACCGGTTTATAACATTTTCATGTTATCTCACGTTTGGGCTAAATCCCAGTTTGGGCGAGTCCCTAGTTTACATTCGTATTATTGGGCTTATCCCCAGTTTGGGCTTGTCCCTAGTTTTTGGGCTTGTCCCCTAGTTGCACGGGCTTGTCCCCAGTTTATCTTATGGGCTTGTCCCCAATTTGTTGGGTTTAATCCCAGTTAATATAGTAAGTTGTTTGCATCAGGTATCCTAAGTTCGATTTCGAGGATCACAGAAAGATCAACATCTATGGATTCAAAATCCTTAACTCATTTTTGCAAAGATTACAAAAGGTTCAATCCTTATGGTAACTTAGATATGATTAGATCATTTGGTATGATTTCTACTTATCAATTTACATGAAATCTTTTATTAAATCTCTCTTAAGGATTTAAGATCCTTAATATAGTTTTTATAAGGATATTCTATCCTTAAGACTTTTTACTTAAAGATATTTCTTTAACGAGACTAAAGCTATATCAAATTTACTTTCAAAATAAAATATATCAAATAAATAGCCAAAAGATATTGTTTATTAAAACTTACTTAAGATTACCAAAAGCTAACCCGGACTTCACCATTTAAACATGGAGCATCCATCCGGGTTAAAGTATGTTGTTACTAACAGTTCAACCAAGTGTAGGAAAATAAAAACAGGGGCAACAAAGGCTTCATCCCCACAAACAGAGGATCCATCCACCTTTGCTACCCTTAGAAATTGTCTTAAGGATCAGAGATTGTTCATCCTAGTTACTATTATCCATTACAAACTATTATCCGTTATCCATGAAAACATCATTAAAAACAAAATAAAAAGAACGGGCTTGGCCTTGTCTTCAATATCCTTCATCGCTCGTTCAAGCATCTTCTTCACCCTCCACTGCTGCTCCTTTTCCTTCTTCAGCCTCATCCGTCTCCTTCGCTCCACTTGTACCTACTCCACTCACATCAATCATCTCACCTTCCTCTTCATCCTAGCCTCCGCCCAAATCTGCTAAAGATTGTTTCCACCGCACTATGTCCCATGAAGATATGTCAAAAGCAGGGGCATTAGCTTCAGTTACCAGCTTGAATCTGGCCTGCAGAACTGATTTAGCTGCCCAAATCTTTGCCTCATTGGTAGCCCGGTTGATCTCGTCCTGCATTTGAACTGCGAGTGTGGATGCATGATCCTCAACTTGTTTTTTCTCTTTGGTCATTTTGGAGAGTGCTTTGTCTTTGGCAACAGCTATGGATCGCATCCCAGTCAGAGTCTCCTCGTACTATTCAACAATCTTTTCATGGTAGCTTCGGGCAGAGTTAACGGCCTACATGAAGAAACAAGAAGATATTAAAAGAATATTTGATTCATAAACCAAGGTTATCATAATATAGGATCCTTACAGTAGAAAGCAACTCGAGAAGCTGTTTCTCGGCGTCAAAGGTATTCTCGGGCTCTGAACTTTTCTTCCTCTTAGCTCCTGACTTGGCTCGGGTCGTGACCGGACGTAGCTCATGCATTGGGGTGGACGTTGGAGTCTCCTTCTTCACAAACATGCAATCAATATCTTCGAGCAAGAACTTGGATGCAGATTTTCCAGACTTCTGGGCACCTAGAAACAAGAATTAACATGTAAGTTTTTAATCATTTTTTTTTAATTTGTATTAAACTCGATTTAAAAGTTACTTACTTGACATGGTTGATTCCGAGTTTGATTCTTGAAAAGCTTCGACAAACATGGCTTGAAAGGTTTTGATTTTAGGATCTAATGCCAAGAAGTTCTTGACTCTCTCTTCAACTCCAGGAAGATCAGCCAGTAAAGCAAGGTTTTCAACTATACAAGAAACAGAAAGTGTTAGTGGAAGAATCAGGTATCCTATTGCTATGACCTAAGGATCCTAGATCCTACCCTTCTGTATCGACCCCTTGGGTAGATCAGATCTACCCGGAATGGAATCCCTTTTTACGAAGAAAAATTGATTTTTCCAGAGTGTATCGTTCTGGGTAACCTTGGAGATGGGGATGACTTGACGAGGTCTGGATTTAAGAACGAAGCGTTTAGAGCCGTGAGTAACCAAGGTATACAGATATGCTAGTTCTGACAAGCCAAAGTCGTTGCCTTCTTCT
Source organism: Bidens hawaiensis (assembly GCF_021521415.1). Classification (NCBI taxonomy): domain Eukaryota; kingdom Viridiplantae; phylum Streptophyta; class Magnoliopsida; order Asterales; family Asteraceae; genus Bidens; species Bidens hawaiensis. The sequence continues at coordinate 1,066,137 of NW_027491152.1, read as the reverse complement.
TCGATTATCATTTCTATAGCAAGAAGAACCCTCCATAACATAGGCATAGTCTGGATGTAACTAATTTCAGTCAAGGTGAAAAAGCTTTGGGTAAAATCGGGAAACGGGTATTTGAAGCCTATTAAAAAAGGTTGGGCCGGAAAACAAACCCAGTTTTTCGACACACAGTCGCTGGGAGTTATGGAGTCAAAAGGTCTGAAAATGGTGTTGGTCGGACATAAAGGACGAATGCTGTTAATCTCTGAATCTGTGAACTTACAGATCTCATAGGATGGGGTCTCGAGTATGCCTTGTGAATGGAGTTCATCAGGATTTGAACAACCGGAAGAAGAAGAAGAAACGGAAACAGTAGACATAATTGAAAGAAACAAAAAAGAAAAGGAAAAAGAAGAGAGAGAAGGATACCTGAATGGATGCTGGATTATGTGGTTATAAAAGGGTTATAAACGATCACATATATAGGCGGCAGATAACCATGAGTTTATACTTAATAATTATCGTTGACAACCATCTAATCGTTCTATCTTTTGCAGGGATTTCAAATTTCAAACTACCAGCTGTATTGCATAAACACCGGCCATTTTTGGGGCAATTGTTGGGGCATGGAATTTCTGCTAAGCATCCTTTATTCTTGAGTAACTTATGGATAAAATATCCTTGAGATATGTTCCAGATTGCAAAGGATTAAGGATCCTTAGTATTATATGTTTACTAATGATTGTGTTTGAATGGTGTTGTGTTTGTTAGATATAACGGCTGGTGGACTTGGTCATCCTATTTTAGCGCTACTGGACGACTCCGGCACGTGGTCAAAGAGAAAGAACGGCTAGTGGGAAGAGTGGCATGATTATAGGAGATCTAGTTAGTTAGTTATTTGTATTTATTATGAGATCATTGATCAGCTAGGGACACACACTTACATCCTCGCACACTAGAGCATTACTGATTTTTTCTCTAAGCACAACACTAACACTTAGCTTCCATTGTAATTCTGATCGTGATCTCCAACATTGTAACCCGATTTTGTGATTAATAAAGTGGTGATAGACGATTTGTTATCACCCGGGGGTTTTTGTGCCGGCGATCCGAACAAGATCAAGGGCTTTTCCTCGTAACAAATCTTCGTGTTTGTGCTTACAATCGTTTCATTTTTGTTATCATCAAATTAGCACTAGACCTCACTTAACTAATTTGGTTATATCATCCTTAGCCAATTTTTGACCAAAACAATTATGTTTATAAGGACAACATGAAAGTTGTTCAAAATGGAAAATCTGGTGTCTTTGTTGTCTATGGTCGGATATGGAATGTATAATATTTTTGTGAAAGACTTTAGCTACAACTTTCACTTCGAAAGGCCTCACATGTTGATTCTAGTGACATTGTTTTATTATTGTATACTGATGGTAGAACAATCCATTCAAATATATTTGATGATATAAAACAACTATATTTATAATACATTTTTTACATAATATAAAGAGACTTAATTATCCTTTTTTATTCGTATTAAATTATTGATTGTAATTTATACATTAATTTATCTCGTGTAATATACGAGTTTATAAAACTAGTTATTTATAATCAATTACTTCTCACATGGAAAGTCAACTCAAGCACATGTCAAAGCTGTTTGCATGAACAAACGATAGTTCGTTTTTTTTTTCTAAAACAACTATGTTTTTATTAAAAAAAATTATCATAATATTTAGAAAGAAAAAAGATAGACAAGACTGTGTATTTAGTTTCTTTCTTTTTAGTAACTAGCGAGCACATATTATGTGAAAAAAAAATTGTGTTAGAATAATTTTTTAAAGAAAACTGTTGGTAAAATGTTGTTCACTAAATAATAATATTATCAAAAATATTTTTTTTCACCCTCACGTTCACGTTGTGAAGAGATCATGATCAGTTTACGGACATCCACGCCACATAGAGATGACACACAGTGTTGTGGTCGTGGGCAGTGGACACACTCCTTCCCACGAATACCCTACACATCATGTGTGGCCTATTTTTTTTTCGAACTATAAGCTTTTATAAACAAACCAACGCACAAACAACCCAACATCAAAAACTTCCTCCACAAGCCGGAGGACAGCTACCCAAAACAAAGAATTACATAAACACAAACTTACACCAATTCGGCCAAGCTAACATTTTATTTTTAGACCTATACTTGAACCAAAGAAAACCATAAGCTTTAATATCTCCAATAATCTCTTTCACAATAACTTCATTACCATCAAACACTTTTTCATTTCTCGCCTTCCATAATCTCCAACACGCTATTGTAATAATTCCATGAAACGCCTCCTTTCCACTACTCCAAGCTTGGTGGTCTTGTGAAGCTCTAACAAATCTCTAACCGAAAATCCGAAAATAGGGGGAACTTTATACCAACGGCTTATATGCTCCCAAACCACCGCCGCTATCCCACAACCCGTCATGATATGATCCACCGTCTCCCTCCCAACTTCGCACAGAGCACACGCGCTATCCAAGACCGGAATGTTCCTCCGTTCAAGAGCTCCCCGGGTAGGAAGTCTATCCATTTCTGCCCTCCAAACATGAATATTACACTTCGCTGGAACCCACTTACTCCACTTCATAACATAGTTATTTCCGGTATTTTTATTCTTCATGATCAACCTTTTTACCGAGCTAACAGAGAACTCACCATCCTTTTCTCCAAGCCACTTCCACTTGTTCGGATCTTCCACCCAAACCACAGAACTCATCAATCTAATACAAATTTCCCCCTCAACCAATTCTTGATCAGATCTCGGCCTTCTTTTCCAATTCCAACTCCAGCCAAAACTACCTCCTATTCTCCAAAATCTATCTTTGACTTTACATTTTTTAATCTTTGCTAATTAGAACAAATTTGGACATGCTTCTTTTAAACTCATTTTGCCCACCCAATTATCAAACCAAAAACACATCCTCTGCCCATCACCTACATTCCCAATTATCAAATCAACCAATTTACTACCCTCCCATTTCAAATTATTTATTGTTTTAGCCAAATTAGCCCAAACTCCTGAGCTACCGGTTTTAACCGGAACCACTTCCTGGTCTTTAATATGGTTATGAATAGCTTCTATGACCCTTTTCCACATCCCCATCTCTCCTGTTTTATACCTCCACCCCCACTTCGTTAACAAAGCATTATTAATATCGTTAATCTTAGAAATACCTAAGCCACCCTTTTCTTTAGGAATCGCCACCCTCTCCCAAGCAACCCAATGGATTTTTTGCGAATCATTAGACCCTCCCCACAAAAATCTCTTAATAATTCTTTCGAGATTCTCCTCCACCTTGCTCGGAACCTTAAACAACGATAAGTAATACAACGGTAAACTTTCAAGCACAGCTTTGATAAGAACAACTCTTCCTCCTATTGAGAGAGTGTGAACTTTCCAAATGGCCAATCTTTTTTCAAAAATATCCATAATTCCGTTCCAATTATGTATCTTATTCATGTTTGCTCCCACAAGAATGCCTAAGTGAATGAAAGGCATTCTCCCCGATTTACAACCGAGCACCCCAGCCATACCATCAGTATCCGCTCCACTTACACTGCAGCCAAATAAAATTGATTTTTTGAAATTAATATTAAGGCCAGAACACATATGGAAGCACCTCAAAATTCTGTTGATATTTTCCATATTCTCCTTTGTACACTCTCCAAGAATCATGGCATCATCCGCGTATAAAAGATGAGACACCTTAGGACCTTTATTAGGAGTTTGGAAACCCGTCAAGAACCCACTTTCCTCCGCCGACTTCATTATACTTGAAAAAGACTCCATCACCACCATAAACAAAAAAGGAGATAAAGGATCTCCTTGTCTCATTCCTTTAAAGCATTGAAATTCGAACGTAGGCGACCCATTAACAAGCACCGAAGATCTGGTCGAGGCCAGAATACCCAAAACCCACTTACTCCAAACCTCGGGGAACCCCATTTGAGCCATAATAGACTCAAGGAAGTTCCAGTTCACATTATCATACGCTTTTTCAAAATCAATCTTCAAGAAGAACGCTTTATATTTGGATTTGTTAGCCCAAGTAATTAGTTCATTCATAATCAAAGGACCGTCAATAATAACCTTTCCGCTCAAAAAAGCTGATTATGACTCACTAATAACCGACCCCAGCACCTTTTTTACCCGGTTGGCCAACACCTTCGATACCACTTTATTTATAACACCTACTAGATTAATTGGTCTATATTCGTTTAACCCGACCGGATCCACACATTTTGGGATTAAAGTGATAAACGAAGAACTTACCCCTTTGTTGAATCTCCCAGACATATGAAATTCAGCCAACACCTTCTCAAAGTCGGCTTCAAATAACTCCAAGAAATGCTTAATAAATCTGAAATTAAACCCATCCGGCCCTTGAGCACGTTTCCCATTACACTCAAACACCGCGACTTTAATCTCCTCCTTGGAAAACTCCTTAATTAAGTCATTAGCATCAGCCTCCGATATCTTCTTAAGATGCTTACATTTTAGCCCCGGTCTAGCATTCACTTTCTCTTTAAACCTTTCCCGAAAGTAGCAAAAAACCTCTTTTTTTAACCATTTTCGGTTTCTCACACCATTTCCCCTCAATGATCAGCCCTTGCAAAGAATTTTTTCGTTTCCTGTTGTTGATAAAACCATGAAAAAACGCAGAGTTGTCATCTCCATTCATCGCCCACCTAATCCTCGACCTTTATTTCAAATCTTTGCTTTTCATATTTGCCATTTCTGTTAGCTCTTTCAGACATTCCCATCTAACCTAATCTTCTTCCTCCGACAAGTCTCTCGTTTCAGCTTCTAGATCTAATTTGGCCATCTCTGAAAGCAAAACCTTTTCATTCTCTCCTTCCTTTGCTTTAGTTTTATCCCACCATTTTTTATTTCAGTTCTCACCATTTTAAATTTCTTCATAAGCCCCACATCTGCCGGGCCTTCCCAATTCCATTTCAAACTTCCCGATCGGGCCACTTCCTCAAACCCCTCCCGTTCTAGCCACGTATTAAAAAAGCGAAACGTACGATGACCATAGTTCATATCTTTCAAGATTAAGATCAAAGGTCTGTGATCAGACAAGAATTTAGGCAAAACTCTTAAACCAGCAATCGGCCATATATTTATCACCCCTTGGCTCACCAAAAACCTATCGATTTTACTAAACTTGTTACCTACTGCAAAAGTAAATTTACCCCCTTTCATAGCATATTCAACCAAATCATTCTCATAGATAAATTCGTTAAAATCTCTAGATCTAACAGGATTAAAGCTGGAATTTCTCCTCTCACATTGGTATCTAACCACATTGAAATCTCCCATGATAAACCACAACCCGTCATGTAACCCTTTTAAGCTAGCTATACGATCCCAAAGCCTTTTCTTCTCTCCCGTCTCTTGTGGAGCGTATACATTTAAACAACAGAAAATATCATTTCTCCCAACAACCATACCTTTAATTAGAAGAAAGTTTCTATCTTTTATCACCTCAATAGCTTTAAAAATAGACTCATCCCACAAAATCCATTCTAAAAGCAGATTTATCCCAAAATTTACTAACCTGAGCATTATCAATATCTGACGCCATAGTTTCCTGAATCGCCACAAAAGAGATACCTTCCTTAATTTTGAGCTCTCTAATCCACCCAGCCTTTGAAACTGAACCCATCACCTTTACATTAATTGACAGAAAATTCATTGATTAACTACTTCAACACCTTCTCCTCTGATCGTGTTCTTAACCATCTCTGTGAAATTTCCAATTGATGTTCCCACTTCGATCGTTGCCATAGCCTCTTTGTCTAGCTCAATCTCTTGAACTTCTATGGGATCAACTTGTTCTATTTAAATGAAAATATAAAATTACCTAACTACCCTTAGATGAGAATTAATCTAATTCCGCATGTCTATTTACTAATGGTTCTTATTATTCTTACAAAACTTCTTATTCTTATTTAAACCCTTTTATATATATATATATATATATATATACATATATATATATATATATATATATACATATATATATATATATATATATATATATATAGGGTGCAGTTATTATACGCTAATGCTTCACGTACATTAACGTACGCGAGATGCTCAAAGGCAAAAAATAAAGGCAAAAACCTAAAGCGCTCAGAAACCTTAAACGCTCAAAAAACGGTCTTCGTTAAAAATGTGAAAAATTGATCGATTAACCATCCAAAACTGTTTTTTTCGGAGAACAAATGATTGTTTGGATATGTATTGACAATTCCGAGATGTTTGGATGTGATTTCATGGTTCGATTCGTGAAAAAATGGATCCGTGTACGTTAATGTACGTTAAGGATTAGTGTATTTGATCTTTTCACTATATATATATATATATATATATAATCAGGATCACGAAAAAACTTTTTTGAAATTGAGAACTATTAGAACCTTTTTGGACCACAAAAAACCTAAAAATAAAAAAAAAAACCATAAAATAAAAAAAAAACACAAAAATGAAAAAAATAAAAAAACTAAAATTTTTATTTTAACCTCCCGGTTTCATAAAAAAGCTCGGTTTAGCTAAATTATATACACATATGTATAATATATACATATACGTACATTTACATGTTTTTATACACATATCATATATGCATAATTTAAATGATACTATACATATGTGTATATTACGTAACTAAATATTAAATAAAATTATACATATGTGTATAATACGACGTTTTTTTAATGAAACCGGAATGAAATATAAGAATTTTGTTTTTTTTTTACTTTTCTAAAATTTTTGTTATTTTTTGTTTTATGATATTTTTAAATATTTTTTTTAAAGGTGTTTTTAGTGGTCCAATATGGTTCTCAAAGTTCTCAATTTACAAAGGATTCTCTTAGGATCTTTACATATATATATATATATATGTATATATATATATATATGTATGTATATATGTATTTATTGGATCATTTCAAAAGTTTTTTTACAGCGAGAAGTGAAGGTGTAACTTCATTAATCCCTAATTTCACTACATTTCTTAAGTGTATGTTGTATGTACGTGTGTAGGTGCGTATGTACGTGTGTAGGTACGCATGTTTGTATATGTGTATGTATGTTTGTATGTGTGTAGGTACGTATGTTTCAATGTGGCTCGGTACATTTGTATGTGTATAGGTAGGTGTAAATGTGTATTAAAAAATAAATACAACCTACATACATGTAGGTAACATTATAAGCAAGGGAGCGAAAAATTAGAGATTAATGGAGTTACACATTCACTTCTCGCACTTCTTGTTGTAATATCACTTCTCGCAAGATCCATCTCCTATATATATATATATTGGCTACAACACCATTACACCCGTGACCCTCCCTTTGCTGACTGGGCGTCACATGGCACGAAACGTCCCATTTTGTAGCCACTCCACTCGACATAGCCTTATAAATTTTGTTTTCCGTGTACTTGAACCCAATATTTCTCATCCCAAACTCATGTGTTTAAAGACTTTATCTTTGTCAGTGAATCGCCAGCCCCCATTGGCAATAATATGTTTTATATGAAAAATATGTGAGTTTATTATACTATTATAAGAGGTGAGTATAAATGAAGTTAAGTTACATAAAGAAACAAGTGATAACGTCATGAAAATAAAAAAAAGATAACACGTGGTTGATACATGTTGCACTGTGCATCCAAAAGAGCTTAGACATATATAAAATTGTTGCTATTTTGTCTCTTTTTTCCTTTTCAGAACACTTAGGTAAAAGCAATTGGAAAAATATGAGTTTAGCTATACTAATTGTGCTTGAATTCAAAAGTAATATAGGATGTTGATACGTAGATAACGATATATCAATTATGTTTGAATTCAAAAGTTTTGTGTGATGTTGATAAGTTGATAATGGAATCAAGATGTTTTATTATACTTGTAATTTCTTAATTGACGAGTAATCGGTAAAGTTTATATTATTTAATTCGGATATGTTCATAAAGTGTGCAATTAGCCATGCGCTGTTGTGTAGACACAGTGGAAACACACGACCCAAAGTCGTATTTGACAAACTTATTATTGGCTAATATATAACGTGGGTGATAGAATTTGTTGTTTGTTTGTGTAATCGAATATCTGCCTACCTGATTATATATATATATATATATTCGTTTTATGGGATGAAATTGGATCGGGTTAGACTATTTGAAAACTCAAAACCTATCATTATTCAAATTTAAACCTAAGATCCTGATTAATGGTTTATATAGGGGTTAGTTATTGTATAATAATGACTTATCGTACATTACGTACGCGACACTGCTGGTCATCGATTTCAATTTCACGCGGTGACAATTTGGTAAATAACCCAAACAATAGTTCGCGATCAAATTCATCGATTTAAAATCGATTCCGATCCAAATTCATAACTCCTTAATCTATCTCATCCAATTTCTAAACTCTAATCACAACTTACAGTATGAAATCTCAAAAGTCAAAACCCAAATTGAAAAGAACGTCACTGAACATTAAAAATCTTCAAATTGATCAAAAATTGATGATTTAATCAATAGAATTGATGTGTAGGAGGCTTTAGAATCATCAATCGATTATGAAATTGCATAATAATACACTTAATTGAGCTATGATTAGGGTTCATGTATAAACGTTCTGCACAAAAATTTTAAACGTTCTGGACTTTTTGTACAGAACTTCTAAATTTTTTGTCTAGAACTTTTAAAGTAAAAAGTTTAGAACAAAATGAAGAAAAAGTTTAAACGTTCTGACAAAAAATGAACAAAAATTTTAAATGTTTAACTAATACGTTCTGATCAAAACTACAAATTTAAACGTTCTGACCAAAACGAACACCTTTAAACGTTCAAGTTTAGATGTTCTGTACCAAAACTTTAGATGTTCTAACAAAAGGTTTAGAAGTTCTATGCAAAAAACTTTAGAAGTTCTATACAAAAACTTTATACGTTCTGTTTAAACGTTCAGAACAAAAATCAATTAAACTTTAAAAGTTCAATACAAAAAGTTTATACGTTCTGTTTATACGTTTTAGATTAATGTTAATACGTTCAATGTTAAAACCCAGAACTCAAACTCAAAATTGATAACTGAAACTTCAAATTGATGATTAATTGGATCAATTTCAAAGTTTAATTGATCAGTTAGTTCATCAATTTCAGTTTCAATTGATTAATTTGATAAACTAACCTGTGAACAACTCGTGACGGAGAAAGATGGTGTTCACGACGGTAACGTCGATGGTCGCGACGGTGAATACAATCGTTGGACGGTAACGAATTGATGAACGGTGATAATGAAGGCGGACGGAATCGATGGGAGCAGTGGATCATAGTTGATGAAATTTACAATATTGCCATCGCGTGATTTTGAAATCAACAGTGTAGGAACTCACGTACTTAATGTATGATTAGGGATTATTGTATCGGATCTTTTATCTCATAACTTAAGCCATGTAAATAAGTTTTGCTTGTAGTTTTATATCGACGTTTGAACTATTCTTTAACTAGGAGAAAGTGAATACGGTGCTGTCACGCGTCTAAGCTTACGCGCAAAATCCTTTAAAACGACGTCGTTTGGATTAAAAACCCTTAAAAAGGAAATTTTAAATCTCATGATTCACTTCCATTATTTCCTCCTTGTATCACGTTCTTCATATTCTTTTTTTAAATTCTTTCATCCGACTTCAGCTAAAACTAGTTTTCAAACAAATTAGGTTGTAGTTATCCATCCTATTGTATACAAAAAAGAATTGTAGTTATGCAAACTGATAATTTAACGTGTTTCTCAAATTCAATTTCTTTCGTACGAATACTTTTCATTTATTAAGGATCCAGATAATCAATTTCACCTTTTACTTTTTGCTTGTTACTTAAAAATTTCAGATTATATATTTTGAATTCATATCAACAATCATATTATGATGTTACTAGGAGCATGAAACTGGGCGTTTTTAGAACTCTAGATCGACATCTGGAATTGAGTATACAAAACACTCTAGAAGGTCATGAATATTCAAACACAAAAGAAGAGATGCTAAAGAAAAGTTATAAAACTAGTTTTGGCTAATATCAAATGAAAGAACGTGATTATACGGGGAGGAAATAATGGAAGGAAATCATGAGATTTAGTTTTCTTTTTCTAGGGTTTTTAATCAGAACGATGTAGTTTTGAAAGGTTTTGCGTGTAATCTTAGACGCGTGACAGCACCATATTCATTTTCTCCTTTTTAACTATTTTTTTTGGTAAACCCATGCCATTTTAGAAAGTATGAAAACTAGCAATTTTATTTAGATGAAACTTTAAGTACGTAGATAATTAATATTAACATATGTCAAAAATTATGAACCAATTCGCAATTTTGAAACAGTTAACCTAAAACTGTTGAAGTTTACTCACATTAGACAATTGCTTTATGTAGTAAAATTAATAGTCTTCGTATAAGTATTCAACTTATTATTCATCTCTGGTGGCCAAACTACGGAATGAAGAGTAAATGAAGAATTAAAAGGATTTGGATTATTTTTAGTAAGATTTAATCAAAACGACATAGTTTTGATTGGTTACACACATAGGTGCCTAGCAGCCTTATATTTACTTCCCCGTTATTAAATCGTCTTATTATTAACAAGGACAATCCATAATAATCCGGATAAAACGATGATAATAACAAAATAAGAGCATAAAACTAAAAGAACATTATTGGTTTTAAAATAAAAGTAGATAATTATAATTAAATTAAAAGATTATATTGTATTTAGAAATAAATTAAAACAATTTAAAAATCTTGTGTGAAAGAATAAATAAATCGCATTTCAAAGGATAAAAACAAGATGTAAATTTTGAACCATTAACCTCGCTTGGAATGAATGTTTTAGAAAGACGGCTTAACCACTAATACATGTATCACTTTTGATATTATACTTGTTAGTTCATTTGTGATGCCTTTGTCAAAATAATTAAGGTGTCCCTCGGGTTTAAGTTTTATATACAATATACATATCTTTTATATATGTGTCGAACGACCCCATCCTTAAGGGTGAGGTCTGTCACTCCGTCACTGTATATGTATAACATGACATATAGAGGGAGTTGGAAACCACACCACTGTTGTAGAAAAAGTATACGTTTTCGGGATCGGATGTTGTAGTTATATAGATTCCTTTGTTTCCTAGGATTTAAAAATAATTACAATGGAATATTTTGTATAAGTACATTGAACCACAATCACCCGCTTCTTCCAACTATTAGTAACTAGTTATGCAAGATAGGCCCCCTTAATCGCATATGGCAAGGAAAGTGATTTATAACGTGCAATGTACTAATGCATTGTTTATGAGTGAATATATTATGCACAAATTACATCCTTTTCAAACACAAATCATAGTCGCAGCCTTGGTTGAACAAGTGATCATCAACAAAAGCAAAGCAAAGCTATAAATATAATTACCTTTTTCAGGGACCACCAATGTTGCAAAACTCCAAATCTTGATGTTAAACACTTAAACATTTGAATTGTAATCCTTAGGCCCGGGGTATATCTTAATGCCCAGGGCAACCTTAAGACTGATTTGGCAAAGGTTAACGAGTGGGACACCAATCCCTTTATAGATTAAAAGGCGTTAAAGGTAAGATGTGTTAAAGTATCAACGAGCTTTGAAATCCTCTACACTCCCACATAATAATTAGAATTGTTTTTAAATTAAATGGCGGGGGGGGGGGTGTTAAACATGGGTAAATCATTTCTTTAGGGTGAGATGAAGGGAAAATGGGTAAAGTGAAGTTAAAGGCCATGAATGTGAATCCCATGGGTAAAATGAAGCACTTCAAACCCCCCCCCCCCCCTCCCTCCATTTTGCATGATCTCGATTCTCGACTGCTACTTACTCTTTTCCAATTCTATCTTCGGTGGTCCTTTAACGAAGCAAGTATTTTGTTTGGGTTTCCAACGTTTTCATTTCATTGTACTCGTTGATGATTTCTACGACTCTTTCTTTCCCTTTGCACGACGACTCGGGCACTTTACGTTACTGCCTTTTTGGTGTGGTTTGTTCGTTGTTTAGGGGGCACAAGGCTAATATGCCCTCACATGGAGAGCACATAGGGCTACTTAGGGGGTGTTTGTTTTTCACAAAAGAGCTTTCTGGCCTATTATGTCTATGCCGCGTAGACCACGCGCAGACATTGAGGCTTGCAGACTGTTTGTTTTCCGGGAAACAGTTCATTGAAAAAGGTTTGTGGGTCCTCTTCTTCTCGCATACATGGGCCACTCACTTCTCACCTCTTCTAAACTCTTTCAACTCTTCACATAAACACATCAGACATTATCTCCACACAACCCTAGCCCCCATATCTCCCACCCTCTTCCCGTCACCCTTTCTCCCCACCTTCGACGTCACTCTACACCTTCAATTCCGGCCGCCGCACCCCAACCACACCTCCGACCGCCGCACCCCAACCCCACCTCCGGTCGCCGCACTCCAGCTCCACTTTTCCTCCCGCGTCCTTTCTTGTCCATTATCTATCAATAAGATTCAATTTCTTTACATTATAACAATTATTATTTTCTATCTTTGGATTAATGTTGATGTTGATGATTAATATTAAGTTTTGTTTGATTTGTTAAGAATTTTAATAGATTTGGTTACCATTAGTTTGTTCGGTTTGGTTTGTTTATGAATAATTTATTTATATCTTTGGTTATGTTAAACATTTTTAGTAGGTTTGATTTGTTTATGTTTGGGTTTTGTTGTTGATTAATTTTAATTTATATCTTGGTTTGGTTGTTGATTAATGTTAGTTGTTTTTTTTGTTTGATTTGTTAAGAATTTAATTAGGTTTGATTACCATTAGTTTGTTCAGTTCAGTTTGTTTATGAATAATTTGTTTATATCTTTGGCTTTGTTAAGAACTTTTAGTAGGTTTGAGTTGTTTATGTTTAGGTTTTGTTGTTGATTAATTTTAATATAGGTTTTGGTTTGGTTGTTGATTAATAGAAATGAGAGAGAAACAACAATGGTCAAATAAGCATATAAAATGCTTATTAGAGACTTCCATGAAGAGGTAAACAAGGTGGGTAGAAAAGGTTTGAGTTTGCAAAAATATTCATGAAACAAGTTAGGACGTGTTATTAAGGAAAAGTTTGAGAAGGAGTTGAATAAAAAACAAATGAAAAATGTCTATGATAATCTTAAAGCCAAATACGTAGGATGTGTATATTTAAAAAACAAAACCGGAAACCTTTGCAATGCTCAAACAAACACGCTCACCTTAACAAATGAGGAATAAGAGGAATTTAAGAAGGTATGTTCATATATTTTATTTTTTAAATTCGGCTATAAACAAAAACTTATACCATTTTTATACTTTGGGTTTAGGGACATCTGAAGACTGCGTCATTAAAAACAACCCCATTGCCTTTTCCAGATCTTTGTGCACAACTATTTTGAGGGTAATACTGTCACTGGGAGTCACAAATGGACCTCAACCCAAACATCAGTGGTTGGTTCCACCTCTTCTTGTTGTCATCGGGTCCAACAACTTAGGATTATGGACACCGTTTCTCTTGACACTAAAGATGATGATGCTGGCACTATTCCTAAACCTACTTTTGAGCCTACACCTGAGCCTACCCCCGAGCCTAATCTAAATAAAAGGGCCAAAACCTCAAAATCATCATCTGTCATTGCTGATGATTTAGCAGTTGATATGCAAAATGCCTTACAATATTTGGTTAAAGGCAAGCGTGGGCCAACCGTTCGTGAATGTAGGGAGAGGTTAAGCATGGTTGGGTTAGAAGAGGGGGACCCTCTATTTATAGCCGCTTTTCATATATTTGGAGTGTTGGAATTGGGAGAGGTATGTATGGAATTGTCAAATACTCCCGATGTGGTAAAAAGGTGGATCAAGATGACGGGTACAAGTTTAGGAGTATTTAAGAAGTGAAGAACTTGGTTTTGGGTTTTATCTAGATTTGTTTTTGCTATGTTGACATTATATGCTTTCGGTTTATTTGGTTTATGTTCAATGATTGTTTGGTTTATTTTGACAGTGAATGCATCGATGACATTGTATATTTTGGTTTATTTGGTTTATGTAGAATGGTTGTTTTGATGAATCTGTTAATGGTTGTTTTGATGTTTAATTACCACATGATTTTTATTTTTATTGGTTGTTTGTGTTTTATTATCACATGATCATATTCAATGTTGTAAAAGTAGGTTTCCAAGGCCGAGTACTCTCTACAAGGTATGTTGTCGAGGCGAGTTTCTTTAATTCCGCCTAGTTACTAAGAATTGACTAAATGTGGTCAACCTTAGTCAGAATTGCAACTAGTCGGTAAACTTGAGCCGATTTTGGCTTAAAAAAATAAAACATAACTCGTATTTCTTTAAAATGAAAGAATAAATATCATATTTTTTACTTAATGACTAACAATTTTTTAGAATAATTTATTATTTAAAAGTGTATTTGTCTTATTTATATTGATCTTTACCTATTTTGTTATAAATATTAGTAAATTTGTTATATTCGACATAAATATAATATCCAAAAACTAATTTTCTTTATATTTACCAAGTCCAAGTACTCTCCGAGTACTCCGAGTACACCCAACTCCCCAGTCGGCCGCCTAGGGTCCGCCTAGCGACTTTTGCAACCATGATCATAATGGATCATGATAAGAAATTACTTCTAGTAATTCTTATATACTTGTATATCCGCTTTTTTGGAGGAGAGGTTTAAAACGAATGCGAGACAATGATGACGGGACATAAATACACATTAAAGTTGTTGCAAGGAAATCCCAAACATTTCATTGAATTGCTACGTATGTCTCGTGAATCATTTGTGTGATATTCGTCAAATTCGGATTTCGATTTTCTTTCACGTTTTATTTTTAATAAATTATACTTCGAACCCGTATTGTATTGTAAACCCGACCCAGTAATTTTATTAATCATTTAAGTCGATCTTTAAATTTTTCACGTACTTAATTCATCAAAATCCGTCATGTAGGCGTGTACTAATAGTTATTCATTTAACGTAAAATTAGTTTATAAATCGTAAGGGGTAATACTTGTCATTTTCGAATCTATATTATCATTTCTTAAGTTTAATACCTTTTCATAAAATATGTAGAACTTGGATGGCCTATATGTAAATATGTAATATATATATAAAGGAAAAACCCTAACCCTAATCTCATTCATACAGCCCCCCCACCTTGCCGTTTTCCGACGACCTCGGGATTCCGGCGAGAAGCCGGCGACGGCAACTCCGACCATCCTTTGTCCCCGATCTCAAACTCCGGCCGCCCTCCCTTCTAGCCCGTAACTCCAACGCCATCACCACACTATCCTTCCCTCTCTCTGTACCTTCGGCGAGCCCAGACGCACCACCGGTGCACCGCCTCTGTAACAACTCGGACTTTTCAAGAACTACATCTTTATTTAATTGTTTGTTATATTTAATATATATATATATATATATATATATATATATATATTATATAAATACTTTTAAACATATACAATTTTAACCAAAAACTTAAACTTTAAACCAAAACTGTTTCCATCTCTAAAATGCAGGGGTCAGAATGCAATAAATGAAAGTTATAATATAATATTAATAATTCAAATCAGAAACCCGTTTTAACAAACCATACCCATTAACTCGTATTTAACCCTACCCGTGACCCGTAAACGTATCTTGCGCCTTAATCTTCTCGTCTAAACATGGAATTGATCTATGTAAATTAATCTTCTTGCTAAAATCGGCCTAACCGACTTCGTAAATTAGGAAACGACGATTTAATTGATTCGTATTACGGATTATAACTAACCGTCTTTAAGCATAATGTGTATATACATCTAGGGGTTGATACATATCAATTAATCCCGCATACACAATGATAATCGCATCGCCGTCAGTAACCCCCTATCTAATTGAATTATATTCAGCCGCTGTGTGCTCGTTTGTCATCACCATCGCCGGCTCTGTTTTCGTCTTATTAACCCACTTCTGATCTACGTTTAAGGTAATTAAGAACATGTCTTAGATCGCATTAATGTCCTGATCAAAAGCCCTTAGTTTGTTTGGATTAATTTTACTCGGATTGATAAATTGATGAATCTAGGGTTTATGATCATATAAATACTATGGTCTGCTACTTTTAAAGTTTCTGTTCTGTTCTTTAACCAACGGATGCACTCAGCTCAGTTGGCTGGGTGCGTGTATGTTAACCATCTTAGCCGGCCACTGGCGCGGGTTCTAGTCCAGGCCATGGCAGGCTGTTTTTGTTACTTTTTTTATAATTAAAAAAGGGGGTATTTATTAATATAATATAGATAACATTTAATATTAAATTGACGTTGTTCTATTAAAACCGATATATAAATCGATCATTTTCTGAGCTTTTGTTAAACGTCATATGTATATATATATATATGTATGTATGTATATGTAATGTATTATTAAAGGTTTTGATAAATATTTTAAAAAGGTTTAGTTTAAATACATAATACAACTTTGTTAATTCACATATTAAAAATATAGATTACGTATTTTATAAAAGATCTATTTTATATAAATATCATTATTTATTAATTCTTAGCTATTATTAACAATATTAATATAAAAGAAAACTTTATTATTAATAAAAATATAGATTAATACATATAACGTATTTTTGGATTGAAATTCTCTTTGTATAAACTATAAAGTTTTATACATATTTAATTAAGTATTTTTATGTATTCTAAAAGCATATTAGCTATGTTAAAACGTTAATAAATAAAAATGATATTTAAAATAATAAAGTTGATTATAATTCAAAGCAATAAATGTACCGTCAAGAACACCCGATCATTTAATCCGGAACCTCTATCTATTTTGGGTTCGATGTTGTATTCTTATTTAATTTCCGTAATTATTATTACTTAGGAAATTCGTTTGTTGATATACCTTGTCGAGCTTGGTTTATCGCCTTCTTGTCGTATTCATTCCCGCTTTGCTTATTTACCAAGGTGAGTACCACATTCCCCTCATTTTACTCGTTTTCATACTGTTTTGGGGACATATGCGTAAAACTTATATTTCTCATATATACTTATACTCAAAACTGCAACTATTGTCTTATGTGTTAACAACTTATACCTTACTTGTTTATGTGCTTACATGCTTTACGTGAACCGCATTCGGAGAGGTCCAACATAATCTCAGAATAGTATTATCGTACGCCAGTCATTATAGCCTTTGTGCTTCTCGACATCTCAGTTATACTTGCTCATTTGGTTAATCTGTTATCTCATATGACTTGTTGCAGATACATATTTTGTTATATATACACTATATGTACAACTAAACTGGTGTGTTGCTCACTCAACATGTGTTGTTGACAAAATTCTATTTTATACGCATATGCAGGTTATCGTAGAAATTTAATGAAGGTTGGTGAAGACTTAGTGAATAAATTAAGTTAGGATAGATAAAATCAAGAATTTAATTTGTAATTGTTGTTTGTTTAATAAGTTGTTTTTTGTATTTGAGTTATTTGAATTATTAAATTATTAAATAGATATTGAAACTTATATTGTGCATAATATTAACCTTGAGAGCTGTGACAATCAGTTCGCGTCCCGGCATTTCCGCCGTAGGTTGGGGTGTGATAGATTGGTATCAGAGCCGAAGGTTTAAGATTGGTCGTTAGTGGTGCCTTAGTAACATACTTAGGAGCCCCATACGTGCTTATTTGTTTACCTGATGTGTTCTATTTGATTGTTTACAGCTTATGTAATTACTTGCTAGATTAAGTACTTATTTAACTGTTTATTTAATTGTTTATTTTATTTATCATGCACACACACACAACTCCGAAGCTTTGCTTCACTTTCAAAATATTTTATTACTCGGAGACCATGTCTCATCCTCAAAATATTTTTATAACTCTGAGGCTACGCCTCAACCTCAAAATATTTCTATTTAATTTTATTAAATTGTTTTTTTTATTATCGGAAATTTTCTTGAGAATTTCTTAGCTTTGTTTTTGCTCCAACTTTAAGCGTTCAACGTAATCGGCTGAACGGTTACACCCTCTATTGCGTTTTATTGTTTTTAAAATGTCTAGTTGGGTGTAAACCCCATGAGACACCATGGACACGCCAACTATGCATTTGCACAATTCATTATACTTGCAATATTTTTTTGGAAAATTATCATCCGTTATGATACACAAGGTGTTTCAACTACTTATGTTTGAGTTCGTTTATTCGTTATTTAGTTTGGTCGGTTAAATCGCCATATAACGCTCATGGGCTGACAAACTTAATTGATTCATTGAATTCGTTAATTAAGTTGGGCCATTCAAATTGCCATGTAACGCTCATGGGAAGCTAACTTACACGTTTGTTTTAGTTTTGGTATGCTAAAAAGTTGGAGAACAAAATGCCATGGAAAGCTCATGGGAAACCCAACACATCGAAGAACATTCGTTATTTTTTTGTTTATTTGATTTTATACGAAATGATTTATGACTTGATTTAATTACTCAATTATTCTATTATTCAATTATGCAATTTATCAATTCCTTACTTACTAAAATATTTTTGAATCAAGATCTATTGATTCGATCTATTCATATACTCAACATTCTTATTCTCCTGATCGGATACAAATTCTCCATTTATCAAAACCTGGTTATCATAAGCCAATCAAAACAATTTACACTCTATCGATTTTCACATATTCATCTGATCACGTTATTATAATATCAATACCTCAAGTGATTTAAATAATATAGCACAATTTAATACTCATGATATCATATACATAAACCATTAAATATATTTTAAGCATTCAACCTCAAATTCTAATTGGTTAAAAACATATTAAACTTTGATAAAACTTTTCTCTCATCAAATCAACTTATCGATTATCGATTTAGATTCTAACTTATCCTTAAGTTATAAATAAAAATCAACATAACATATCTTAGTTTCGTTTTACACAATAACTCATATGAAATCTAAACAATTATCCAATTTCCTCATTAAATCACATCTATATTAATCATAGAATGTTTTTTTCAACATCAGACAACATCAATTATTTATTCTCTATAACCGCCTCATAACCACATGTTTAGTCAAGGAGATAACTCCTGCGATCTGTAAAATATAAACTCAATTTCTAACACGTAAATACAATCAACTAAATCTTGTTATTTAAATAAATTTTTGGTAATTTTGATCCATTTACCCCTACTCATTCTTATGACAATAATAATAACAAACGCAAGTCTAAACATAAACTATGTGCCATTAATCAAATTAGCAACCAATCTCAACAAAATCGTAATGTCTCAACCAAGAAACTTTACGTCAAAATCCACTCATTACGCTTCACTTGCCACTATCACTATTCAATTTAACCCTCATATCATTTTGTACCCCATGTAATCGTTCGATTATCTTGTTAATACTTGCCACGTACCACAAGACGTTCCATAAGTGTCTATGCCACCAAATTCTAAAGCCTGTGCTACGACGTTTTCTCCAATTTCATACCTTTCTAGCTATAATTACTAACTATGGAAGTCTTAGTCACCTACGCCATGTGTGTTCTCGATCCAGTCGTATTCAACAAGCTCAAAATTTCCAAACTCTTTTTATTAAACCCTACTTTGCAACCTAATCAAAATATTTCAATTCAATCAACTTCAATGATTCAAATTTTTATAGATCTAATTAATCAAGTTATGATAAAACAGATAAATCAAATCAATCATAACTAAGTTTATCAAAGAAGATGTTTTTGTCATTTTATCTAAACATATTTTATCTTTCTCGGTCGTTCATTATAACAAATATTTATTTAATCTTTGAATTTAATTTTTTTTATTCTAATAGCTTATTGATTTTAAGTGATTATGCTCATACAATAAAATCTATCTTTTCAAAATACAACTTTCTATAATACTGTACTTTTAGTTTATTTCCTGACCTCTCATTTAATAACTATTTACGCAATGTACCCCCCTCATCTTATAAACTTTTACTTTTAATCCTCATGACGCAATTCCTCTTACTTCTTAAGACAACATTGTTATCTCCACATAATTAAACATTTTACTATTCTTATGATTTCCCCAATTTATCCTTCATCTTATAAATTCTCATTTTTGATTGCTAGAATGTCTCATTCAAGAAACCACCGTCATCCTCGACATCAATTGTTTGATTCTCACAACCACCGTATAGCTGCTTGTATAGCCAAAGAGTTAACTGCTACAATCCCTAGGATAGTGACCCAAATCCAAAACATCAATGCAACCGATTCAACTTTTCCCACTAATACCTCTGCTGGTGACTACAAACCATCTTCCTCGACTCATCCACACAACAAGAGACGTAAGAACATTGCTGCAACTAATCCTACCCACCCGAAAGTCTCCTCAAACAAGAAACCTTACCTCGGTCCTTTTTCGTCATGCTCTATTTGTAACCGTCATAACACGGTTAAATCCCTATGTCGTTGCTGCATCTAATGTAATCGTTATGGCCACCTTGCTAACACTTGCTGTATCCCGCCTACTGCACAAGTTGTTCCGCAACAACCTACCTCTCATGCTCAACCTGATGTTTCTAATACTCGTGCTTGCTACCATTGTAAGGACCCAAATCACCTCCGTAATGCGTACCCTCAACTTACCGAAGCTCATCAAGCCCAATCCACGACTACACCCTACTACTTGACACATGCTTACCAAGCTCAAACCTATCAACCTCATATCCCTCAAGCTCTCCCATCAATTAATGCCAACCTTACTTAACCCAACTCTACCAAACCTCGCAACCACAAGCTCAAGTTTACCAAACATATTTCCACCAAACAACTTTCTTGCAAACCTTTCAAACTTCAGTTTTCCAAGAAATACCGAATCAACCTACCTCGACTGCTTCTACTCTTGCAACTCCTCATGGTGCGCCAAGTCATGTAAATTAAGCTACTCAACGATATTGAAGACCTTTATCGTTCCTTTTATCTATCTTAATTTATTTTGTCTCTCTTAATTACGTATTGTAACGCCTCTATATGACTTTGACATATTTCCCCAGTTGAATTAATTATCTATTATCTCTT
Organism: Bidens hawaiensis; assembly: GCF_021521415.1. Taxonomy (NCBI): domain Eukaryota; kingdom Viridiplantae; phylum Streptophyta; class Magnoliopsida; order Asterales; family Asteraceae; genus Bidens; species Bidens hawaiensis. The sequence continues at coordinate 1,044,965 of NW_027491152.1, read as the reverse complement.
GAATAAAATTCCTTTTATTTTAAATAAATTGTTTATTAATGTCTACCTATATCTTATTTCCTTACCTTCATTAACCTTAACTATTAATAAGTTATCTCTTTTCCAACTTTAAAATACTTATATTTTTGCGATGTCTTGGAGATTTCCTCGCTTTAGTAAAATCCAGTGTGACTTTTTTTTTTAAAAAAAAATCTAATTTTATAATTAAAACTCCTTAAAATTTTTCCTTCATCAAAATCATGCTTTACTCTAATGTTTTGTAAACCCACACGATGAGACGAATCATGTGGACCATCCGACGATAACAATAATTATGGTCCGGAACATAATTATCGAAGTCCTCACATGGAAATCATGATGTGTATGATTGTGTGTCATAATATGGAATTGAAAGTAGTTGAGATAACGGTACAAATGTAAAAATGATAAGGACATGGTGGATACGCCGCTGGTACATCCTATATATAAGTGCCCTTATCGGATTTTCGTTTGAAGCGTTGTTTTAACTATTTAAAGTTTTGTATTATGATTAATTTTAAATCTTATGTATTTTATTTAATACTATTATTATGGTATTTCTTAATTTCGGGACGAAATTTCTTAAAGTAGGGGAGACTGTAACAACTCGGACTTTTCGAGAACTACATCTTTATTTAATTGTTTGTTATATTTAATTAATATATATATATAAATACTTTAAAACATATACAATTTTAACCCAATGCTTAAACTTTAAACCAAAACTGTTTCCATCTCTTAAATGCAGGGATCAGAATGCAATAAATGAAAGTTATAATATAACATTAATGTTAGGCCATGAATTTTATACTGAGGATCCTTTATCCTTAACTGTCTTATGGATAGGTTATCCTTGAAATATGTATCAGGATATAAAGGATCGACGATCCTCGGTATTATTTGTTTACTAATGATTGCCTTTTGTATGGTGATGTGTTAGACAGGTGTGACAACTTTAAGACGGACTTGCATCAATTATCCTCACAGAACATCCTATAGCTGGAACATGGATCCAGGATCCTACCTTAATCTTTGGGATCTGATCCTACACCGCTGCTAAATACCTTAGTGGATCAACTCTATTACATAAGTTGATTACTAACGTTTGTCTCACATCATGACATAAAGTAATCAGTTCTTATTGTATCGGCCAAAACCTCGCTAATTGATCTTTACGGTGCTTACTCTATCAATTAGATACTTTACCCATAGACTAAAATAGTTAGGCATATTTATTTCTTCATATTTCAACTTCTATGAGGTTTCTTTCTTTTCTACAGCTAATAAAAATCGTTGTTTTAGACGATGCTTATGTAGAAAGCCCTTTTTTCTAGTATTTACTAGTGAATTTGATCTTTCTTTACGTTTTTCTTTCTATAGTGGTGATAGTCGCACGTAATGACAGATCACGGCCATATTATTAAAAGCTTGAAGCTATTAATGGACGAATTCGTGTGAAGATGAACGTGCAAATATTAACAACGGCTATGAGACTCATTCTTCCACTTATCTCGCTACTGGGTGGCTATTGCCACGTGGTCAAAGGACGTGGAGCGGCTAGGTGGGAGACTTCCGGATAGATAGGAAATGTTGTTATTATTGTTATCTTATTTAAACAAGATATGGTCGAGTAGGAAGACACATGTATTAACACACACACTAGAGCAGAAACTAGCATTCTCTTTACACTAGCATACTTTGTAATCTCGATCATAAACTCCACCGCATTTGTAACCCGATTTTTACCATTAATAAACTTGACGGTGATAGTTTTCACCGTCCGGGGGGTTTTTTGTGCCGGAGATCACGATAATCATATACTCCTCTACCAAAGTTTACCTTGTTGATCATTGACTAAAGTAATTCGACCGAAGATTATCTTATTACTCCTTGACCGAAATTATTTTACCATAGATTGCCTTGATAAGTTTTGACCGAAGTAAGACTATCCTGATTAAGGGCTTTTTCCCTCGTGATCAAACCTTCGTGTTCACCAATATTACCATTATGTACTTATCATTAACGAGTTAGCACCTTACCTCACATAATAGATTTGGATACTTGATCCTTAGCATATTTTTATCCAAAACAATTTGGCGCCCACCGTGGGGCAATTGGTGCTATAATCATATTATCCTTATCATTCTCAACTTCTTCATACCCATATCACTATCAATGGCCTCTCAATCAACCTCTACTTCATCGACCATGCCGGCTATGGTTCCTCTCTCATCAAGGACTTTGCCACCGTGGCCTCCACCAATCACGGGAACGCAACGGCCTGCTGCTGCTGGGAGCAAGACGCATCTACCAGTCTTCCAGAGCTCAAAGACCGCTGCTGCTACCCCGGTGGTTAATACCGACAGTGATGTTTCATCTATGTTTTCGCAGGTTAAAGCATACATGGAGCAGCAGAACAAGACTAATCAGAGGAGCCTTTGTGAGATAGAGGATCTTAAGAAGAATAAGAGGCCAGCAGAGGATCTCACCCCCCTGATGCCAAGGATGCTGGATTTAACCAGTCCAGAATCCATGGCTCAGTTTTCTCAAGGATCATCTATCCTTCAACAGGGATCCATGGGTCAACAGACTCAAGGATCCTCGCTATTTCAGCCAGGATCATCTATCCTTCAACAGGGATCCATGGGTCGGCAGAATCAAGGATCCTCATATTATCGGCAAAGATCGGTCATCCTTCCACAAGGATCCTATGGTACCCAACCTCAAGGATCCTTCATCCCGAATCAAGGATCTTTCTTTCCGAATCAAGGATCCTCGGGCGTCCAACATCAACGATCCTCCGAAGTCCATGAAGGAGACATAATCCCCATGCAGACTATAGCTTCTGGAGGACCAACTCTTATCGCAGACTCCTCCTATCCCATCTACTCATCCGAGATGCCAACCTTCACTCAGCAAAGAGGTAACTTGTACGATTCTTTATCCTTAGATGCTAATCGTTGTTCCATGCAGGATGCAGGTATTAACCAAGCCATGGCCAAGGAGCTACAGAAGCTCAAGGATATGATATCCAGTGTTCCCGGGGTCATAAGACCAATTCCCGAGATACCTGAGGGAAGCCATAGAGTATCCAGATTTGCTCCGCCTATCTGTGATGCTGAAATCCCGAACCGGTTCCAAACTCCGAATATGAAGACTTACGACGGGACCACTGATCCTGAGGAACATGTAGCGCAATATAGGAAAGGATGGAGATTAATCCTATTCCAGAAAGAGTCAAAGAAGCTTTCCTATGCAAGGGCTTTGGATCCACACTAATGGGAGCCGCTCTAAAATGGCTGCTAAGTCTTCCTCCCTTTTCAATTACTTCTTTCTCTCACTTAGTTAACTTGTTTAACACTCAGTTTTCCTGTAGTCGGAAATTTGAGAGGTTAACCAGTGATTTATATCGTGTTGTCCAACCTAGTGACGAATCCCTTAGGGATTTCGTCACCAGATTCGGCAAGGAAGCTCTAGAAATCCCAAATCTTGACATGACTACTGCTGTTGAAGCATTCAAGATGGGAATTCATAAGAACTCCCCCTTTTATGATGATTTAGTGATGACTCCATGCAGGACGTTAGACGAAGTCAGAAACAAGGCGTTAAGATACATCCGATTGGAAGAAGACAAAAGGATCCAGGATCGCCTTGGAGGACAAACAAAACAAGAAACTTCCGAGAAGAATAAAGGATCCTGGAATAGGAACAACAATTCAAAGCCATACGCCAAGCCCAATAATCAGAACGTGCGAGCAGTTGAAGAAGGAGATGACGATGAAGACTATCCTTGAATCTCCGATTATTGTTTCTCTGTGGATACTCTTGGCTTGATCTGTGCCATGAAGGATTTGGGAGAAAAAGCAAGGTGGCTCCTAAAAATGAGAAGGTTGTCGGCTTCAAGGACAAGTCTAAGTGGTGCGCTTTCCACGAAGATTTTGGCCACGCAACAGACGGGTGCATCTGCTTAAGGAGGGAAATTGGTTACCTCCTGAGCAAGGGTCACTGTAAAGAATTCTTGGGAAGGAAGAAATCCAAGATCCAGGATCCTGAAGATCTTCCACAGAAAGCAACACCGCCACCACCAGATGCTCATGTAATCAACTTTGTCTCCAGAGACTACGAATTATTTCAAGATTCTTGTGCCATAAGATAAGATCCCGTAGTAGAATTCGAACTGGACGACGAGAGAAGACCGCTCATCTCCACTACTCGCGTGACTGATCAGAGAATCTTCTTTAATTCAAGGATCCAGGATCCTCACCAGGACAAGCTGGATGTACAAACGGTCAATTTCATTTCAGGTGGTTCAGACATATGTGGAACTTCTTTCTCTGCAGCAAAAAGACTCGCTAAAGAGATAAAGATGGATAACGGAGATCAACCAATAGTGTCCACCACCCTAACAACAGACAAGAGAATCTTCTTCGATGAAGAAGACAAAATGAACATATAGGATCCCCATCACGACGGTTTGATTATTACTTTATTTATCTCTAACCATTATGTACGCAGGATCCTAGTAGACGGAGGCAGCTCAGTCAACATTATCCAACATGATGTCCTTAAGAAGATGAACATCCCAGATTCAGAAATCATTCCTAGAACTTCGGTGCTAGTCGGTTTCAGTGGCGAAACCAAGAAGACACTGGGGGACATCAACCTCCCAATTTATATCGAAGGGTTAAATTCATACCAAAAATTTTGTGTTATAGATAACCTTTCCTGTTGCAATGTTATTTTAGGTAGGCCGTGGCTCCATGGAATGAAGGCTGTAACCTCAACTTATCACCAGTGCATCAAGCTACCTAATCCTTAGGGAGTTCTAAAGATAGTAGGTGACCAAGCGGAGGCCAAGAACTATAATTCATCGTCAATGAAGCCAATAGCCAAGCCAACCATAGGATAGCAATTACTGCAACATCCTAGGAACGTGCTGGAAGCTCGGGAGAAAGACCTTAAAGAAGTATCATTGGACCCCGAAGATCCAGAAATAAAGGTGATCTTAGGATCCAGTATCCCCAGTAAGATTGAGGAGGATATAATATCCTTCTTAGGGCGAAGAAGATCTACTTTTTCCTTCAAGCACTCGGAAATGACAGGTATTTCAAAAGAGGTAATCACTCACAAACTCGGCCTTGATTTATCTATTAAACCCGTCCATCAGAAGAGTAGGAAATTCGCTCCTGAGAGGAGCAAGATCATACAAGAAGAAGTTGAAAAACTTCTTAAGGCTGGTATGATCAGAGAGGTTCAGTATCCTCGATGGCTAGCTAATGTGGTCGTTGTTTCAAAAAAGAATTGAAATGGAGGGTTTGTGTCGATTTTACTGATTTAAACAAGGCATGCCCCAAGGATCCTTTCCCATTACCACATATAGATTCCATGGTGGATGCAACGGCAGGACATGAAATGCTTACATTTATGGATGCTTCCTCTGGATTTCAACAAATTCAGATGGAACCATCTAACCAAGAGGATACAACATTCATGACTCCTACCGGCATATACTGTTATACTGCTATGCCATTTGGACTAAGAAATGCAGGGGCAACATACCAAAGATTAGTCAACATGATGTTCAAGGATCAGTTGGGTAAGACTATGGAGGTCTATATAGATGATATGGTGGTAAAATCAAAGAAAGCTGAGGATCACCTTAGAGACCTCGAGGAATCATTCAATATCCCCGACCAATATAACATGAAATTGAATCCGTCAAAATGTCACTTTGGTGTTAAGGCTGGAAAATTCCTGGGATATATGGTGACGAAGAGAGGAATTGAAGCCAACCCCGAGCAGATTGAAGCCATCCTCAATTTGAAATCTCCTACAAACACAAAGGATGTCCAATGGCTCACAGGAAGAATAGCTACCCTCAATAGATTTATATCAAGATCCTCCGAGAAGTGCAAGGACTTCTACGACATTCTTAGGAAGAATAAAAAGTTTGAACGGACGGAAAGGCATGAGGCTGCACTTACAGCCTTGAAGGATTACTTATCCTCAGCTCCAGCCCTATTGAAACCTGTGGATGGAGAATCCTTATACCTGTATTTAGCTGTCTCAGGAAACGCAGTAACTGCCGTCTTGGTGAAGGATCACGAAGGTGAACATCATCCCGTTTACTATGTAAGTAAAAGTCTTCTAGATGCGGAAGTCAGGTATTCTCATTTAAAAAAGTTAATTCTTGCACTCATTATGGCATCCACTAAATTAAGACATTATTTTGAAACTCATCCTATTATTTTAAGAACTAACTATCCTGTGAAGAATGTTCTTTGAAAACTAGAGTTATCAGGTAGAATGGCCAAATGGGCAGTGAAGTTAAGTGCATATGATATCCATTATGAGCCAAGAACAGCAATCAAATCTCAAGCACTAGCGGACTTTGTGGCTGATTTCACTAGTGATTTACAAAAAGAAGCTGACTTGGAAGTCCAACAACTGGAAATGACCAAGGATCCTTGGATACTCTTCACAGATGGAGCATCCAACGTAAGAGGAACAGGATTAGGGATCCTACTGAAATCACCACAGGGAGACATATTACCCCAGTCTATAGCCTGTGAGTTTTACGCAACAAACAATAAAGCCGAATATGAGGCTTTGATAGCAGGTTTGCAACTAGATAAGTGCATGAGGATCAGGTATCTTCAAGTATATATAGACTCATTATTGATTGCTAACCACTTTAATGGCTCATATGCTGTTAAAGGAGAAAAACTAATCAGATACCTAGATGTTGTTAAGGAATTAGCAACATCCTTCGAATTATTTAGCATTGTACAGGTACCAAGAGAAGAAAATGCTAGGGCAGATGCTTTGGCAAATTTAGCCTCATCTTTGAAAATTCCAGAAGATACGAAGATTCCAATCATTCATGTTCTCTCACCAGCAATAGGAGATCAAGAAGTTGGGGAAATAACAAGTGATAAGCAGATTGTACTTTGGGATCCTTTATCCTCGAACAATCAAGAATCCTGGATCCTCCCGATCACAAAGTACATCCAAACAGGAAAAATTCCAACAACAGAGAATCCCAGATCCTTCAAACTCAAGGTATCACAGTACATTTTATTAGATGATATACTATATAGGATTTTCTTGCAGGTCCATACTTGAGGTGCATTGAGGATCCTGAGATCAAAGAAGTACTCAAGGATTTTCATGAAGGAGACTGCGGCAATCACACAGGTGGAAGAGCATTATTTTCTAGAATACTTAGAACTGGATACTTCTGGCCAACAATGAAGAAGGATGCAGTGGAGTATTCAAGGAAATGTGATGCTTGTCAAAGACATGCAAACATCCTTCATCAGCCAGCGGAGCCTTTATATCATATATCCTCCTCATGGCCTTTCATGAAATGGGGTATGGATATTGTAGGCAAGCTACCAAAAGCACCCGGTGGAAAAGTCTTTATGCTTGCTATGACTGACTACTTCTCCAAATGGATTGAGGCAGAAGCATTTGTACAAGTCCGAGAAAGGGAAGTAATATCTTTTATTAAACGAAATTATATAACTAGATTTGGATTTCCTGCTGAAATTGTTTGTGACAACGGTTCCCAGTTTATCGGGAATAGAACCACTAACTTTTGTGACAGTTGGGGCATCAAAATGATTACTTCCAATCCGGTTCATCCCCAAGCCAACGGTCAAGCTGAGTCTAGCAACAAGATCATCATCAACAATCTAAAGAAGAAACTAGGATCCAAGAAGGGAAAATGGGCTGAAGAACTTCCTTATGTTCTTTGGGAAGACAGGACAACTCCAAAGAATGCAACAGGCCAAACACCCTTTTCATTGGTGTTTGGATCCGAAGCAATAATTCCTACGGAAATGGTGGTTCCTACTGCGGGAACGAGCATCCGTGATCCTGAAGCCAATGAAGAAATACTTCTTGAAGACTTGGATACAATAGAAGAACTCAGAGACCTAGCCAAGATCAGGATGGAAGCATATCAACAAAGGGTAGCTGGGGCATACAACAAAAATATCAGAATCAGAAGATTTCAAGAAGGAGATCTATCAGAATCAGAAGATTTCAAGAAGGAGATCTAGTATTAAGGAAAGCCTTCCGAAACACAACAAATCCAGCTGATGGGAAGCTAGCGCCCAAATGCTAAGGACCTTATCAGATTGAGTCGGAAGCAGGAATGGGGGCATATCATTTGCTCACAATGGAAGGCAATAGACTACCAAGAGCATGGAATGCTATCCACCTAAAGAAGTACTTTTTTCTAATTAGGATCCAATATCCTGAGAGGATATATTATCCTTAAAGGATCAAGGATCCTAAAATCGGTAATATCTATCTGATCATTTATCCATTTTATATTCTTGTTATTCTAAGGATAATATATTCTTAACATTTATCTTTTCCAAGTTTTTAAGTAACAATGCAGATTTCAATAAGAGGTTCAATGTCTAAGAGGTTGGCCACCTCTCCTTTACTTATAAGGTACTTTACTATTTCCCTTGGCCTTGCCCACGATTGGGCATGACCACCGATGGTTATATCCCCTAAGGTTTAAAGGTTTTCACCTTTCTCACGATCGCCAGTTGCGGACGCTATCCGACGTATAGTTCGGGGCAGCAGGACCAGTACACGCTTAGTGGCTGACAATTCCGTTGTCTCCGGCTATATGGAGGATCTTACGAATAATGGTAGACGTACCATTTCCTAAGGTTTAAGGGGTTTTCACCTCTTCTCAAGGGCCATGTCGCCAGTTAACATCCGTATCTTTGGGTCGGTCCCCAGTATTTGGGCTTGTCCCCAGTTTAACACCAGTTGCACGGGCTTGTCCCCAGATTACACGGGCTTCTCCCCAGATTACACGGGCTTGTTCCCAGTTGCACGGGCTTGTCTCCGGTATATTATTTGGGCTTGTCCCCATCTTAATGGGTTTGATCCCAGTTAACCTTATGAATTATTTGCAATAGACTTACTAAGTTCTTTGTGAAGATCAAAAATATAAGGATCTCGGATCCTAAAGCTATTCCTTCAAGGATCATTGAGAATTCAACATTTCTGGTAACTTAGGTCTATCTTGACCTTCTGGTATGATCTCTGCTAATTAACTTATGAATGATATTCGTTGCAATAATTTTGGATCTTTTAGTTTAGAAGGTTATTCCCTTAAATTTGTTTTACTACTAAAGATATTTCGCTCTATTTTAAGGATACTATATCCTAAAAACTTTTACCCTATTTTAAGGATACTATATCCTAAAAACTTTTACCCTATTTTAAGGATACTCTATCCTAAAAACTTTTATCAACTGTTAAGGATATTCTTTCCTAATATTTTTTCCTTAAGGATATTCTATCCTAAACGATTTTCATAAGGATCTTTTATTCTAACAATCTTTTGCTTAAAATTATTTGTCAATGTCTCAACAATAAGAGTATATCTAATAAAATTTTTAAAAATAAATAACAAGTAAAAAGTCTAAAGATTTTTATATTAATTAAAATAAGCCCCAAGGACTTATCCAAAATTCTTAACCCGGACTTCACCATACGAAAAGATGGACCATCCATCCGGGTTAAGTGAAAGTTACTAATAGTTCATGAAGTGCAGGGAAATTACAAAAATAGGGGCAACAAAGGCTTCTTCCCCACAAACAGAGGATCCCTCCACCTTTGTCACCCCCGCCAATTGTCTTAACAATCATGGATTCTTCATCCTAGTTACTATTTTTTATTACAGACCATAGAAATTGTTCAGATAAACATCAACACAAAATAAAAAAGTGGGCTCAGGCCTTGTCTTCGATATCCTTCATTGCCCACTTAAGCTGCATCCTCAACCGCAGCATCACCTCCTTCCCTGCCAGCTTCAACCGCATCCTTGACACCACTGGTCCCAGCCTCGGTGTTTTCAATCATTTCCTCGTCATCCTCACCACCAAGGTCATCAAGGGCAGCATTCCACTTCTCCACTTCCCAGGCCGACTTGTCAAAAGCGGGATCACCGGCCTCCTTCGCCATCTTGATCCGTTCCTGGAATACCGACCTGGAAGCCCATACCTTGTTTTCATCCGTAGCCTGCTCCACTGCCTCTTGACGTTAGGCCTCGGCTAAGGATAGCTGATCCTCCAACTGTTTCTTCTCCTTGGAGAGCTGGATCATGGCCTTATCCTTGGCAACCACAGCTTTCCCTAAACCCGACAGCTTGTCACTCATTTGGCCAATAATCTTTTCATAGTGCACTTTAAAAGCATTCATAGCCTACACACAACAGAGTACTCAAAATCAGAAGGATATTGGATCCTATAATTCAAAGTGTTAGGATACAGGATACTTACAGAGAGGAAAATGTCGTAATAGGTCTCAGGATCATAGGATCTTTTCCTCCTAGAAGCCGCGGACTTGGCCCTGTTCGTTGCAGTCTTGGGCTCGGAACTAGTGCCCGCCTTTGTAGCCTCTTTCTTGACAACAGGCGAGGTGATCATGCAGTCGACGTCTTCGAGGGAGAACTTGCCGGCTGACTTCTGGGACTTCTTGGCACCTGAAAAGGAAAGAAGTTATTAGATAAGTTTTCCTATTCTAATCTTATTTATATTAAAGTTATTAACTTACTTGACATGCTTGAACTTGAGGAGATATCACAAAAACCTTCAATAAATCGAGCTTGAAAGGTCCTAACTTCGGTATCCAGTGCTAGGAACCGTTTTGTCTTTTCTTCTGTGCCAGGTAACTTGCCTAAAGAAACAAAGTTGTCAACTGCAAACAAAAAAGAAAGTTCAGAATTCCAGTCAAATCATCAAGGATCCTGCTATTTCTTAAGGATCCAGGATCCTACCCTTTCTAACCCATTTTGAAGGAAGATCGATTCCTCCTGGTATAGAGTCACGTTTTACAAAGAAGAATTGGTTCCTCCATAGGTAATCGTTTAAGGTGACTTTTGATAACGGGTGAGGTTGTCGGGGCTTGGATTTGAAGATAAAACGAGCAGGACCGTGGGTAGTAAGGGTATACAAATGTGATAACTCCGGAAGTCCAAAATCAATCTTCTGCTCCTCTATGATTCTCTCGATAGTGATGAGAACCCTCCAAATCATCGGCATAGCCTGTATGTGGGATATGCCGGTAGAATCGAAGAAGCTTTGAGTAAAAGACGGAAAAGGGTACTTATAGCCAATCAGAAATGGAGTCGCTGGAAAGCAGACCCAAACCTTGATACATCGCATCTGACACCGGATTCGTAGGGTCGGAATAAGGTTTCCAGAGGAAACAGCGTGCGAAAGTCATCGACCTCCGGATCCGTGAGTTTGCAGATTTCAGTAGACGGGTTGGCCAGCGAACATTGGGGTTCCATTTCCGATAACTCGGAGCCGTCGGAGGTTTGTTCGGAAGGTTTAGAGGGAGATGCAGAAGAAGAAGATGAAGCAGCATACATGATTAAAGAAAATAATAGAGAAGGGTAAGAAGGATACCTGATGCGTCGGATGGAGGTATGTTTATAATCAAAGATATATGGCAACATATATAGACGGTTATAATTAACCTTGGGGGTTAAATGGTAAATATTCTGGCAAAACCGTCCCATCTATCAGTTTTCACAGTGATTTTGAATTTCAAAATGACAGCTGTATTCCACTGTCACCCGCCATTTTGGGGGCAATTGTTAGGCCATGAATTTTATACTGAGGATCCTTTATCCTTAACTGTCTTATGGATAGGTTATCCTTGAAATATGTATCAGGATATAAAGGATCGACGATCCTTGGTATTATTTGTTTACTAATGATTGCGTTTAGTATGGTGATGTGTTAGACAAGTGTGACAACTTTAAGACGGAATTGCATCAATTATCCTCACAGAACATCCTATAGCTGGAACATGGATCCAGGATCCTACCTTAATGAAGCTATTAATGGATGAATTCATGTGAAGATGAACGTGCAACTATTAACAACAGCTATGAGACTCATTCTTCCACTTATCTCGCTACTGGGTAGCTATTGGCAAGTGGTCAAAGGACGTGGAGCGGCTAGGTGGGAGACTTCCGGATAGATAGGAAATGTTGTTATTATTGTTATCTTATTTAAACGAGATATGATCGAGTAAGAAGACACATGTATTAACACACACACTAGAGCAGAAACTATCATTCTCTCTACACTAGCATACTTTGTAATCTCGATCATAAACTCCACCGCATTTGTAACCCGATTTTTACCATTAATAAACTTGACGGTGATAGTTTTCACCGTCCGGGGGTTTTTTGTGCCGGAGATCACGATAATCATATACTCCTCGACCAAAGGTTACCTTGTTGATCATTGACTAAAGTAATTCGACCGAAGATTATCTTATTAATCCTTGACAGAAGTTAATTTACCAAACATTGCCTTGATAAGTTTTGACCGAAGTAAGACTATCCTGATTAAGGGCTTTTTCCCTCATGATCAAACCTTTGTGTTCACCAATATTACCATTACGTACTTATCATTAACGAGTTAGCACCTTACCTCACATAACAGATTTAGATACTTGATCCTTAGCAGATTTTTATCCAAAACAATTAATAATTCAAATCAGAAACCCGTTTTAACAACCCATACCCATTAACCCATATTTAACCCTACCCGTGACCCGTAAACGTATCTTGCGCCTTAAATTTCTCATCTAAACATGGAATTGATCTATGTAAATTAATCTTCTTGCTAAAATCGGCCTAACCGACTTCGTAAATTAGGAAATGATGATTTAATTGATTCGTATTACAAATTAAATGTCACACCCTCAAAATCCACTAACGGAGTTTTACCGTCGGAGGGTGTGAACTAACAGGATCGGAATCATCAGTTATAATCAAACCATAAAACAAAGTTTCAAAACCATGAAAAACGTTTACGAGTAATTAAATGCGGAAGCGTAAAACCATAGAAAACAATGTTACGTCACGCAGGACGATTTAAAACCAATGATAACAGTTAAAAGTAAGTTTGCATAGTTAAAAGTTTTTCAAGCAATACATGTTCCTAAACCGCGCGCCCGCCTCGGCTACCTGAGAATAACATACTAAAAGTGTCAACACAAGGTTGGTGAGTTCACAATTATATAAAAATAAATGTTTAGCGTTTGCGTTCAGCGTTTTGCGTTACAGCGTTTTGCGTTAAGCGTTTTGCGTTACAGCGTTGTGCGTTACAGCGTTTTGCGTTACCAGATAGTGTTATGTCAATTATATATCTATAGGTAGCTAGCCTATAAAGCAAATATTACTGAGTGTTCGACACCGAAGCTGACTGTTTATCAATTGCCTTGCCACCAGGTCATCCAAACCATGGTATGTGTTTAGCCAAGATTACACCCGCTCGACCTCCAGTCGAGTTTAGCGTTGGGTGGGGTTTGTCAAACCCAGTAGTACTACTCAACAGTGACTCGCTATTATCCAAATATTAACCGGTTCGATGTTATGAAGGACTTTCGTTATTGCGTTTGTGCCACTTAGTCTTTACAAGTGATATATAATCTATATTAACAAAATCTTAAATGCGTTTCGGAGTATGTTATCTCCCCCAAGTGAAAAGCGTTTAAAACAGTTTAAAAGGGGAAAGTGAAACTCACTGTTTGCGAAGTATTCCCAAAATAATTCACCAAGATGCGCGTCCCAGAAAAACTCTCTCTAGCGTTCTAAAACAACAAAGAGATTTTTCTAAGTGTCGGAATATTATCGAGTCTCTAGACCCGGCACATAATACCTATGCACATAACATGTTTCGTGTTTCGTTTGTGAATCGTGTGTGACTTTAACAAGTATATTCGTGATACAATACATGTGTGAGCAATCATATACGTGTCATGTATTCATAAAGTACATCACTAGCAATTACTCCCCGTAAGGGCATTTTGGTCAAATCATGACAATTAACTAGCAATTATTCCCCGCAAGGGTAATTTGGTCAAAACATAACAATTATATAGCAAGTATCATGTTTCATGCATTTTCACACAACTCAGCAGCTAGTTTCACCGAGACAGAAATTCTACTTGAAAGATTGTACTATTCCACCGATCATAGCATCTCAATTAATTTACCAAAAATCACCACAGAAGCATATATATCTTAGGTTTCCAGAACATATTTTATTATATTTTTATTCCACATAGTTTTCTCATAATCATCAAATCATTACAGCAAACTCACAACAGTCAAATTCATGCGCAACAGAATGTTATTTGAAATTCCCGTTAAACGAAAAATACAATAAATGCAAGACCACTTGGGTTAGGTTCCTAACTCAATGAGTCAACTTCCAGAAGTGGAACCAACCCAATTGTCTCGTAGTTCATGAGATATAACATTTACAAAACAACCTAACAGCAGGTCTAACAGCTCAGCTTTGCACAACGTTTTTGTAAAATCATAAAAGTTAACTTCTACTTGTCCAAAAATTACAAGTTTATATTCTTTAGAAACTAGACTCAACCTAGTTTACTGTAGTATCAATAATCTCAACAAATTTTCACATTTACACTTCGTTACAGTCTATTAAACATCAATAACACATTCTATCCAGAAACTGTTTGCATCCAAACTCAACATATTAACAATCTATGAACTATCATGCATTCATATAACACTCTAGACTCCATAAACACCATCCATGCACATCAATTACCCATTACATACATGATTAGGGTTCTTGTTTGAACTCAATTCATAGACACAACAATCAACATGTAACAATATCAATACTAGTTATCATATCATTACTCAATCAACAACAATCATATTGGTTACATGCACACATGAAAACGGCAGCTAGGGTTTGTAGTTAGCCCAACAAACATCAAAATCAAGTAATAAGGATGTATAGGATAATCAATTATACCTTCCTAGCACCTAATTCTTCAATCAAGGGCTTGATTTGATGGTTGTATGTGTGTGTGAAGGTGACGGCAGCCAAGGGAGCAAGGGAGAGAAAGACCGATCGGAAGTTGGGGGAAAGAAAATAAGAGTTAGGGTTTGTTTATTGTTATTATTTATAGAATACTATGTTACACTTTGGCCCCTCAACTTCTAAGTATTACTTTTCCTAGCTTAAACTAACTTGTTTACATCTTGAGTTAACGTTTATAACCATGTTATCACATAACACATAAGTCTAACACATAATTATCACATAATTACTGTTTTGACGTTTTTCGTTTATTCATCAATCGTTTGCGTCAACTCGTTTGTGTTTCGGTGCAATTCCCGAAAGACTACACATGTAGTAAGTGTTAAGCGTCATTTAAACCCTAGTTTAAATGTAATGAAGTGTGCGTTATAGATTCAATGATCTTAAGTTTGAATTGATGGAGTTGAGTTAACGGAGTTAACCTGAAATTGACGATTGTCACATTAAAGTAACCATCTTTAAGTATAATGGGTATATACATCTAGGGGTTGATACATATCAATTAATCCCGCATACACAGATAATCACATCGCCGTCCGTAACCCCCTATCTGATTGAATTATATTCAACTGTTGCATGCTCGTTCGTCATCACCATCGCCGGCTCTGTTTTCATATTATTAACCCACTTCTGATCTACGTTTAAGGTAATTAAGAACATGTCTTAGATCGCATTAATGTCCTGATCAAAAGCCCAAAGTTTGTTTGGATTAATTTTACTCGGATTGATCAATTGATGAATCTAGGGTTTATGATCATATTAGATGGTAAGGTCTGCTACTTTTAAAGTTTATGTTCTGTTCTGTAACCAACGGATGCACTCAGCTCAGTTGGCTGGGTGCATGTATGTTAACCATCTTAGCCGGCCACTGGCGCGGGTTTGAGTCCCGGCCATGGCAGGCTATTTTTGTAATTTTTTATAATTAAAAAAGGGGGTATTTATTAATATAATATAGATAACATTTAATATTAAATTAACGTTGTTCTATTAAAACCGATATATAAATCGATCATTTTCTGAGCTTTTGTTAAACGCCATATGTATATATATATATTTATGTATGTATATGTAATGTATTATTAAAGGTTTTGATAAATATTTTAAAAAGGTTTAGTTTAGAATACATAATACAACTTTGTTAATTCACATATTAAAAATATAGATTACGTATTTTATAAAAGATCTATTTTATATAAATATCATTATTTATTAATTCTTAGCTATTATTTACAATATTAATATAAAAGAAAACTTTATTATTAATAAAAATATAGATTAATACATATAACGTATTTTTGGATTGAAATTCTCTTTGTATAAACTATAAAGTTTTATAAATATTTAATTAAGTATTTTTATGTATTCTAAAATCATATTAGCTATGTTAAAACGTTAATAAATAAAAATGATATTTAAAATAATAAAGTTGATTATAATTCAAAGCAATAAATGTACCGTCAAGAACACCTGATCATTTAATCCGGAACCTCTATCTATTTTGGGTTCGATGTTGTATTCTTATTTAATTTCCGTAACTATTATTACTTTGGAAATTCGTTTGTTGATATACCTTGTCGAGCTTGGTTTATCGTCTTCTTGTCGTATTCATTCCCGCTTTGCTTATTTACCAAGGTGAGTACCACATTCCTCTCATTTTACTCGTTTTCATACTGTTTTGGGGACATATGCGTAAAACTTATATTTCTCATATATACTTATACTCAAAACTGCAACTATTGTCTTATGTGTTAACAACTTATACCTTACTTGTTTATGTGCTTACATGCTTTACGTGAACCGCATTCGGAGAGGTCCAACATAATCTCATAATAGTATGATCATACGCCAGTCGTTATAGCCTTTGTGCTTCTCGACATCTCAGTTATACTTGCTCATTTGGTTAATTTGTTATCTCATATGACTTGTTGCAGCTTCATATTTTGTTATATATATATACTATATGTACAACTAAACTGGTGTGTTGCTCACTCAACATGTGTTGTTGACAAAATTCTATTTTATACGCATATACAGGTTATCGTAGAAATTTAATGCAGGTTGGTGAAGACTTAGTGAAGAAATTAAGTTAGGATAGATAAAATCAAGAATTTAATTTGTAATTGTTGTTTGTTTAATAAGTTGTATTTTGTACTTCAGTTATTTGAATTATTAAATTATTAAATAGATATTGAAACTTATATTGTGCATAAGAGTAACCTTGAGAGCTGTGACAATCAGTTCGCGCCCCGGCATTTCCGCCGTAGGTTGGGGTGTGACAGCCTCTCTCTCTTCGTCTCTATCTCTCTATCTCTCTCCGTCTCTCTCTATATCTCTCCGTCTCTATATCCATATCTCTCTCCGTCTCTATCTCTCTATCTCTCCCGTTTCTCTCTCTATCTCTATCTCTAATGCGTTTTTCTGGCGCGCCTCCGGCGGCCGAAATGGGCTCCGGCGACCCTATTTTCCACATCTCCGGCAGCCTTCCTCTCCGACGACCCCCGCTCGGCTCCGACAATTGTTCTCGGCCAAAAATCTTACGCTAAGCATGAGATTTAGAGTTTTTAATCATTTTTGTGTCAAACTCATAACCGGTAATCGAGTCACGAGTTCGGTCCCCCTCTTAAACCGACTTTGGAGAGTGTTCTTGGAACCATTTTTTTGTTAATCTCATAACTTATAATAAAACTTATTATTATTATTACTAACAAGATAATTTTTATTATTATTACTATTATTATTGTTATTATTATCATTTAACAAAACAATTATTTTTATCATTATTTTCATAATTAATAGATTATTATTATTATTATGATTATTATTGTCATTATTATTAGGATTATTAAGGAATATTATTAAATTCTAATATTATTAATATTATCCACTTGTTTTATCGAACCAAAACCCATGTCGGGCCTAGTTGTCGTTTAACGTCGTCGTCACTCGAGTTATATTTTTATCACTAATACTACTATTATGAAAATGTTATAAGTATTAGTTATTATCATTAATGTGGCACAAATAATCATAATAATAATAATTATTATATTAAAATTCATAAATCTATTAATAATGTATTCAACAACAAAAGTATTTGTTATTACATTTATTATTACTACTACTACTATTACTATTAACAACGATTCTCAATTGGTAGTATTATTATGTATTATTATCATCATTATCTTATATATCTATATCTATATATATATATATATATATATAACATATTTTAAAATTATTATTATCATTACTATCTTTATCATGAATAACATCATTATCTATTCTTTTTTTATATATAAAACCGAGCTTTGATTTGAACCCGTCTTGTTTCTATTTAATATTAGTTTAGTTATTTAAAAGCCCAATAAAATAATATCATTTTATTTTAAATTATCAATTAGGTATGAGTCGTTAGCAAATTAATCGGTAACCTGACTAACAACCGAACCTTCTCGTTCGATTTTTCAACTGTAGTTTCAACTAAAGTTCAAGTTCACTAATATATTTTATTTATTTGTTTTCAATTAGCTTTCAAGTCGGATTCGTTCGTTTCGTTCACAAGCTTTCTATATGTCGATCATTTATTAGTTCTCAATTCGTCAATCGAGGTGAGTACTTTCATACCCCTTTTCCATCTTTCGTTTTGGGGTGACATTTTATACGTATCAAACTAAATGCTTTATTTACTTGAATATTAAACCCACAAACGTGATTGTATACTTTACTTAAATAATTGCTCGATTTGGTGTTCTTTGCTTACATGCTTATATGCTTATGTGTTTACCGGTTTTGGAAGGTTGATTCATAAATCCGTGAACTATCTGGTATTCTCTTATAGCACGGTGCCATTAATGTATTCTTATTAACGACCTCATGAAATCTGAATCTATTTATAGACGGAGCCGTTAATGTATTCTTATTAACGACCTCATATAAAAATCCTGAACCATGTGGTATTCTCTTATGGCTGGTGTCGCTAATGTGTTAGCGATCTCATATTATCCATATTGTTGCTTTTATTTATCGTTTCGTATACAAGTTTTGTGGCTTTTTATTACTATATACTTATATGCTGAGACTTATGAATTGCTCACCAACCTTTGTGTTGACAAACTTTATTTTATGAAATGTTACAGGTTTGACTTTTGTTGACTTGAGGACTTGATGAAAAACGTTACCAGGACTATTAGGATATTAGTAAAACGAACAATATAATTGTTACTAGTATTCAAATTTGTTTGTGTGAACGAGATGTGTTGATTATTCATTTATGAAATAAAATGAGTTGAATAAATATTATCACTTTAAATAGTGTCTTGTGTTTTTGGGCAATCGGTTGCACCCCGGCATGTTCCGCCGCTTTTGGTCGGGTGTGACAGATTGGTATCAAAGCCACAAGACTATAGGATAGGTGGTTAGACGTCACGACCTAGTATAGTCTTTACTTTAGGGTCTTTATACGTGTTGCCTATACGTGTTTTCCCTACTTGATTGTTCAATACACTTGTTTATTTATATACCTATTTATTTTATCAAATCATAAATTACACATACACACACTTTCATAGTACTCCAAGGTATTCTTACCTTAAAACGCAAAAACATTAGTTTTTTTTTATTGTGTTTTATGGATCATGAGCTTAACTTGTATCCCGTTGTTTCAAATCTCCTTAAAGATTGTCTCATATGAGATGACCACTTTAAGTAGTCGAATGCGAGCGTTCCGCTCGCCATCCTAATTTTCGGTGTTGAAGAAATAGAACCACGGTGGTACGTGGACTAGTGTTTTGACATGACGTTGTATTCCGATTTATTATTTTTGTTACAATCGTTATTTGAGTCGTATACATGAAAAAACGCGGTGGTACGTGCACATGTTTAGACTCCAACAAGGTATTTTTGTAAAAAGGTTTTAGTGTCGGAATATCAAGTCATGGTGTACATGCACGATTATTCCGCCCTTAATTCTTAAAACACTATTTTTACGGTTCAAGAATTTCAATCATTTTTCCTTTATTCTGTTATAAATTCTTATCACAAGTCTTTATTTATAAATGTTATATTTTTTTTCTATTTGTAAATAATTCTTGCATATCTTGATTTTTATATGGTAAAGTTTTACACCAATTTTCTCATTTTGATTTCACAATGATTTTATTACAAGTTTCGTTCATTATGATCTCTTTGATATAAGTTAAATATATATATATATATATATATATATATATATATATATATATAGCTAGTTCGACCTGTTCGTAATGATTTTAATATGCCATTTATGTTCATTAAGTCTATTTACATACAAAGTTCTTATTATATGAATTTCATCATATTAAGAAAGTTTTATGATAAATTTCACCTTAAATTTTCAAGTAAATTTCCTATTGTATAAACTTTAAATTGTCCTTAAAGTCCTTGTACAACAATTTAATTTTATAACTATTCCGTTTATTTTGGACGATCGCTTCAAAATTTTATTTATTTAAACTTCTCACGACATTTTTAATTATACTAGACTATATAATACACGTGGTAAAAAATTCATTTACTTGTGATTTCTCGATTTACAATGCCGGTCATTTTAACTTACCATAATATTCCCAAAACGACACTCATCATTCAATGTTTGATACCTCATAACAAATTTTGACATTCAATTTACTTATTTTAAACTCCCCATAAGCAAAATTTTAATTTGCTCCTAAAAAAAATCTATTTATATAACATATATATATTTATATATATACTAACTTGTAATTTAATTATCGAACGTTTCACGAATGTTTCGATCCTTAATTATTAATTATGATATTTTCAATTTAAAACTTATTATTACTCAAAAGTTTCCCTAACCGCAACCACGAGCTTCCAAACACCCGTATCCCATCTCATACTACCATCCTAAATCAAACCATCCTTACCTTTCAAAAGTTTCCCGCGCCCTTAAATATTTCCTCAATATGAACGAAACCTAAAGGATCAACGTTATACCTTCACCTACTCAAACCCTAAGCAAGCCCAAGATATACAAAAATCATCCCAACAAAAGGCCCTAACTACCGACACTTTTACGCCACGAATACCTATCAAACTTACCATCCAAATGCTTCAAGGACACGACAAACACATTCACCAAATGCCTTGGACATTAACAAACCAAAGCTTACCCAACTATGACTCAATCCTTCAATCCAAGCTATGTCAAATCACAAGCCATGTCGCCACACCATTCTCATCCAACCATAGGGTTTGATATCAAAAGTAACAACCCCAAACACTCTGTAACATCCCGTTTTCTGGTTTCCGTTAATAAACGAAAGTATGAGTTGTTATGAGTCGGGCTAGTGTTGGGTTAAATGGAATTGGGTTATGGACTTGGGTGATGAAGGAAAGAGGAAAAGACCATGGGATTAAGCCCATGATCTATAATTGTATAAGTCAATAATACCCATTTAATTTCATTTCACACATACTCCATACACCACCAAAACACACACTTAAGCTCTCTCTCTCTATCTAGTTTCTCTCTCTACCCGAAATCACCAAGGAAAACCGATCCCGATCCAAGGTAATGATAGTATGATGTTGTATGAGCTTAAATTCGATAGATATGGTCACGAAACGACGAGCCAACACCGTTAAACCGTTTAAGTCACGAGATCCGGTGGAATCGGGTATAAAAAAACCTAAGATGAGCTGAGGGGTCAGCCTAAATCAGATCTGGATCAAACGGGACGAAAAGCGGTGAAAAACGAGTCAAAACTCGTTTTTCCGGTGAATCCGCGGTTTCCGGCGGCGGCGCCGAAAAAGTTAATACGAGGTTAAAGAATGTAGGAGAATGTTCTAACATTTTCTGACCTAACCCTAATTCGTTAACGGGGACTTAACGAATTAGAGGTAATTCGTTAGCGGGGAGCTAACGAATTAGGGGTGATTCGCGATGTAATTCATTACAGAAATCATAGCGAACTAGCTTCAGTTCATGTTCAATTCGTTAAGGGAAAAGATAATGAATTACTCTTGATTCGTTATAGTCATTCGTTAAAGGAGATAACGAATTGGAAGTTCTAATTTGTTACATGAACTGATTCGCCAAAGGAACAGTTCGTTAAAGGGTTCAGGTCGTTACAAGAACCAGTTCGTCATGGTGGCACACTTCGTTAAGAATAAGTAACGAACTAGAAGTTTACCAAAATGACAGAATGGTCCATGGACTTAGAAAAAGAATGATATAATTACAAAGAAGCCCTTGAACTTTTAAGTTAGTAAATTAATTAATGATTCAAAATCCTAATGGAAAATGTGTTAAGAAAGTTAATGGAAATAAAATTTTTCCATGCTGACCTGGAAGCTCGACCCCAGCCAGGGGCTATGCCCCCGGACCCCCGTTTGTTGAGGGTTAAAACTAGACTAGAAACGCGATGTGAGTAGTGATAGTTAATTGATATGCGTAATTGTTATACAGTTAGTCGAGCACAACTAAGGAAAGGTATAATAGTTAACGGTGAACGTAATCGAGTTCAGGTGAGTTTCTAGCCCCACTTCCTTGTTATGTTTTCGGGGCTGTATGCATACTCGATGTGATAGTTAATACACTTACCTTAAGTGGTAAGTGTATGCCTTGTATGATTTATGTATGATGATTTCTTGACGGTGCGTGAACGATCTTCGGATATTGCATGTACCGTCAAGTGGTAGTTAAAGATATGGTTGATATGCATGATGAATGAATGATGTATGTATGAATATATATACGATGTATGAATAATGTATGTATGATATGTTGATGGTACGTGAACGCTCTTCAGAGATTGCACGTATTGTCATGAAAAACATGTAAGAACAAGTATGGTACAATTACATGAAATAAAGGGACCAGACCCTAATAATATCGTGAGGATAGGGACCAGACCCTTATAATATATGTAAGGATAGGGACCAGACCCTAATAATATCTGTTAGGATAGGGACCAGATCATTATAATATCTGTGATGGTAGGGACCAGACCCTAATAATATCTGTAATGTTGGGGACCAGACCCTTATAATATCTGTGAGGATATATGGCGGATGGCTCTTTATATAGTATGGATAGTATGCAAGTAAAATAAAGTATGAATAATGTACACACCTTCGGGCATGTGTGCAAGTATGAGAACAGATTGTATGTCGTATGATTAACTAGAACTCACTCAACGTAGCTAACTTTTAGTATGCACGCAGGTGAGTAGATTGAGGCAACTTGCATAAGGGAAGACACATGGAATGGACTTGAAGAAGCTGACATCTCAAGTAAATGTTATGTTATTTGACAATGTTTTATGTTAAATGATTTGGAATGATCATTATGACAAGAAATATGGTTATGTACTTAAATGGTTTGAATGTTTTTAATATTCCGCGACTGTTTTTATTAACTATGATATTTAGAACTGTATTTATGAGTAAATCCAACGTCCAAATGTGAGGCACCGGTGACGGGGCCTTACAAGTTGGTATCAGAGCAAAGTTCGAGAGATTTAAGCATCCTACATGCTTAGACTCGAACAGAGAATGGGATTAAAGTAAGACAAGAAAGAAGATGCCGGTACGAGAATGCCATGTGTCACTCAAGCAAGCTAAGTGAAGGTAAAGTATGTGATTGATTTTACGTGTAAAATAGAATAATGTATGAATGCTAGCTTAATTGCTAGGGATAGGAGTATATGATGATATGAACTGTTTGATTGTCTAACTCTTAGAAATAGAACTAGCACAAATAGACTCATAAGAGGAAGTGTATAGGACACGGAAAGAAACGTTAGCAGCTAATCACAGCTGGCCACTGTTATTACCTGTTAGCCTTACTATCCTTGTACTAAATGGTTCCTTAAGTGATGATGTTTGTGTTTCCTTATAGAATACGAATGGCTGGAGCTAAGAAAGTTGCTGGAAGAGGAGGACGTACGAGACGTCGTGGTAGGCCACGCGTTGTCCGAGAACTGTCAATAGGAGCAGCTACTAACGCTGAGGGAGAAGGAAGTGCAGCCGGTAGAAATCCGAATAACAACGAAGGATATCAACTTGACACTGTTGTTCAAGCTGCCATTGCTCAGGCGGGTAGCAGCTGCTGCGAAGAACTGGAATCCTGAAAAGTCTGCTAAGAAGTCTACTGAGAAGTCGGGGGAAAGGAGTAAAAAGGATGATGAGGAGGAGAAGGAGGGATCAAGTGTGGTTAAGTCGGTGAAGGTCGATGACAGGAAAAGAGGCCGAGGTGGGTGCAACTACAAGTCATTTAAAGACTGTGACCCGTCGAAGCTGACTGGCTTGGGAGACGCAATCGCTACTCTTCAGTGGATAACCGTCATGGACAAAATTATCCGAATCAGCAAATGCCGTTCTGATCAAGCTGTGGGTTATGCTACACAATCATTCGATGAGGAAGCAATGTACTAGTGGGAGTCAGTTGAGCAGAGGAAGAGTCGAGAAGAGATCAAGGCCTTAAGATGGGACGATCTGAGGGAGTTAGTGATGAAGCAATTCTGTGCTGATGCTGAGGTAGAAATGGTTGAGATGAAGTTTCTGAGCCTGAAAGCGGGAAAGATGACACACCGCGAATACACCACTGAGTTCAACCGCATGTCAAGGTTGGTGCCAGACTTGGTGAATACTGAGGCCAAGCGGATCAAGTGTTATCTTCGGGGACTGCCACAAAATGTTCATGTATTGGTTAAGGCTGGTAGACCGGGCATTTTTGATTCTGCTATAGGGTTGGCGGAAATGGTGTATGATGATTTGTCGATAGATGATGTAGTGGTGGAAGAGAAGAAAGATAAGAAGTGGGTCGCTCCTGCTAAACGACCAGGTACTCAGTTGTGGAACCCCAAGAATAAGCAGCCGAGAGTTTGGGAGAAGAGGTCGTGTAAGACCTACGGAAAGATACACGGTGGTGAGTGCAAGTGGTGTAGGAGTTCTGATGTTTGTCCCAAATGTGGAAAGGCTCATGGTGGGGAATGCAGGATAGGGTCGAATGCATGTTATAAGTGTGGGAAGGTAGGGAATTATGCCAATGAGTGCGGTGCGAAGCCAACATGTTACAAATGTGGCAAGACAGGCCATATGGCGAAGGAGTGCACATATGGCGAGGCTGGAGGAAGTAGAAAAAAGGATGTTGACCAAGCTAGGCCGAGGACTAGAGCCTACATGCTGACCCAGGAACAAGCCCGACAGATTCCTGATGTTGGGACTGATACGTTCTTAGTAAATGGTGTTTCTGCTTCAGTATTATTTGATTCGGGTGCGAATATAAGTTTTGTAGCTACGACATTCAGTAAACTAGCTAAAATAAAATGTTGCCGAGTGTCTGAAACCTTCATAGTAGAAACCTCTAGTGACACCTCGGTGAAAATAATGAAAGGGACATGAGTTCCCTGTTACTTTGTATGTTACGACCTTAGGAGGGTTCGATGTAGTTTTGGGAATGGATTGGTTATCTGAGTATGAAGCTCAGATAGTGTGTAAGAGTAGGTTAATAAAGCTAAAGTCTTTGGATGGTAGTACGGTGACGGTTTATGGTGATAAAGAAAGTTAAGGGTTTAACGTCATTTCAATGATAAAAGCCGAAGGTTTGTTAAGGCGAGGGTGCGGTGCCTACCTGGCGTATGTTGTCAACGCTACGGCCGAGATGAAAGAAATGAAAGATATTCCTATCGTGCGCGACTACCCAGAAGTGTTCCCTGAGGATCTTCTGGGGTTGCCACCGGAGCGAGAGATAGAAATCCAGATAGATTTAATACCAGGAGCCCAGATCGTCGCGAAAGCACCTTACCGTCTAGCGCCGTCTGAGATGAAAGAATTGATGTCCCAACTGCAAGAACTCCTCGACAAGGGTTTCATAAGACCAAGTTTTTCCCGGTGGGGCGCACCGGTGTTGTTCGTGAATAAGAAGGATGTAAGTATGAGAATGTGCATAGACTATCGCGAGTTGAATAAGCTTATGGTAAAGAATAGATATCCTTTGCCAAGGATTGATGATCTATTTGCCCAACTGCAAGGTTCAAGTTGGTTCTCACGAATAGATCTTAGATCAGGCTATCATAAGTTGAAGGTGAAAGAGGCAGACATTCCTAAGACAGCGTTTCAGACGCGGTTTGGACACTACGAGTTCCTCGTAATGTCGTTCGGTCTAACGAATGCTCCCGCAACATTTATGGACATGATGAATGGGGTGTGTAGGCTGATGTCGGACAAGTCAGTTATCGTATTCATCGATGATATATTAATTTATTCAAAGAGCGAGTCTGATCATGCTGAGCATCTGAGAGAGGTATTGGAGACTCTGAAGAAAGAGAAGTTGTACGCTAAGTTTTCGAAATGCGCGTTCTGGCTACGAGAAGTGCAATTCCTAGGTCATGTAATCCTGAAGGGATTACCATGGACCCAGCTATGATTGAGGCGATAACCAATTGGAAGAATCCGAAGAACCCAACTGATATACGAAGCTTCTTAGGGTTAGCTGGCTACTATAGGAGATTCATCGAAGGTTTCTCCAAGATAACCGCACCGTTGACCGGTATGACCCGAAAGTTGATAGTATTCAGTTGGGGTAAGTTTCAAAAGAAGAGGCTTTTCAGGAGTTAAAGAAGAGACTCACGCAAGCTCCAATCCTTGCTTTACCCGATGGTGACGAGGATTTGGTTGTTTGTACTGATGTTTCGCATTGTGGGTTAGGTTGCGTGTTGATGCAACGAGGAAAGGTGATAGCTTACACGTCTAGACAGTTGAAAGTCCATGAGAGTACTTATCCGACGCATGATTTAGAGCTAGCAGCAGTAGTGCATGCTCTCAAGATATGGAGACATTATCTATATGGTACTAAGTGTACCATTTACACGGATCATATGAGTTTAAAGTACTTCTTCGAGCCGAAAGAATTGAACATGAGACAGAGAAGATGGTTGGAGTTGATAAAGGATTACGACTTTGATATTAAGTACTACCCTGGTAAAGCTAACGTGGTCGCTGATGCGCTAAGACTTAAGAATGAGGAAGTCATTGCAATAGTGAAGTCATACCAGTTGATTATGAACTCGAGTATATTTGAAGAAATCATCAAGGTGCAGTCAGAAGTGCTAGTAGTTGAAGGACTAGTGAAGAAAGAAAGAATTTTCAGCCAGCAAGACGAGTTGATGGAAAACACGCATGGTGTTACGACTAGGTTTGACTGTATGTGGATTCCACACCATGGAGATCACAGATGTCGAATCTTAGATGAAGCTCATAAGTCAAGGTATTCGATTCATCCAAGAACTACGAAGATGTACCAAGATTTGAAAAGAGACTATTGGTGGCCAGGAATGAAGAGTGATGTGGTAGATTATGTCAGTAAGTGCTTAACTTGTTTACAAATCAAGGCAAAGCATCAGAAGCCTTATGGGAAAATGCAACCACTTGAGATACCAGAATGGAAATGGGAACACATCACCATGGATTTCATAACAAAGCTACCTCGTACAGCTAAGCAACATGATACCATCTGGGTGATTGTGGACCGTTTGACCAAAAGTGCTCACTTTCTGCCTATATGAGAGGCTATCTCATCAGAAAAGTTAGCAAGATTGTTCATTAAGGAGGTTGTATCCAGGCATGGAGTACCGTTATCGATTGTGTCTGATAGAGACACTCGCTTTACTTCAAGGTTTTGGAAGAAGTTCCATGAAGCCATGTGGACAAGATTGAACATTAGTACAGCGTATCATCCTCAAACAGATGGACAGTCTGAAAGGACAATCCAAACCCTTGAGGATATGCTACGTGCTTGTGTTTTAGATTTTGGTGGTAGTTGGGATGATCATCTGCATCTAGCAGAATTCTCCTACAACAACAGTTACCATTCAAGTATTGGTATGCCACCATTCAAGATGTTATATGGAAGACATTGCAGAACTCCGGTATGTTGGGGAGAGATTGGTCAAAAGGAGATGGGAAGTTTGGAAGTTGTTCAAGAAACTTCTTCAAAGTTTGATCAGATTAAGGCAAGAATGAAAGCTTCTCAAGACAGACAGAAGTCGTATACTGATAAGCGGCGACGACCGATTGAGTTTAACGTTGGTGACAATGTGATGTTCAAGGTCTCGCCATGGAAATGAATTATTCGTTTTAGGAAGAGGGGAAAGTTGAGTCCGAGGTACATTGGACCGTTCAAGATTTTAGATTGAGTGGGTGAAGTGGCTTACAAGTTAGATTTGCCAGAAGAGTTAGAAGGAATTCACTCAACCTTCCATGTTTCTTATCTGAGAAAATGTCTGGCTGATGACACGTCGCACGTGTCATTGATGGACATTGAGGTTGATGAACAGCTGAAATACATTGAGCAACCAATCGAGATAGTTGATCGCAGGGAGAAGCAGCTTCGTCAAAAAGTTATCCCATTAGTGAAAGTGATATGGAAACATCGCAAAGGATCGGATGCCACTTGGGAAGTTGAAGAAGAGATGCGCATGTTTTGTCCAGATTTGTTTTACTAATAGTTAGGTTACGGGGACGAAACCTCTTTAAGGAGGGAAGACTTGTACATCCTGTTTTCTGGTTTCGGTTAATAAATGAAAGTATGAGTTGTTATGAGTCGGGCTAGTGTTGGGTTAAATGGAATTGGGTTACGGACTTGGGTTATGAAGGAAAGAGGAAAAGACCATGGGCTTAAGCCCATGATCTATAATTATATAAGTCATTAATACCCATTTAATTTCATTTCACACATACGCCATACACCACCAAAACACACACTTAAGCTCTCTCTATCTCTCTCTCTCTCTCTCTCTCTCTCTGGCTGAAATCACCAAGGAAAACAGATCCCGATCCAAGTAATGATAGTATGATGTTGCATGTGCTTAAATCCGTTAGATATGGTCACGAAACGACGAGCCGACACCGTTAAACCGTTTAAGTCACGAGATCCGGGTGGAATCGGGTATAAATCGAGCCTAAGATGAGCTTAGAGGTCACCCTAGCTAAGATCTGGATCAAACGGGACGAAAAACGAGTCAAAACTCGTTTTTCAGGCGAATCTGCGGTTTTCCGGCGGCGGTGCCGGAAAAGTTAATACGAGGTTAAAGAATGTAGGAGAATGTTCTGACATTCTCTGACCTAACCCTAATTCGTTAACGGGGAGTTAACGAATTAGAGGTAATTCGTTAGCCGGGAGCTAACGAATTAGGGGTGATTCGCCATGTAATTCGTTACAGAAAGCATAGCGAACTAGCTTCAGTTCGTGTTCAATTCGTTAAGGGAAAAGATAATGAATTACTCTTGATTCGTTATAGTTATTCGTTAAAGGAGATAACGAATTGGAAGGTCTAATTTGTTACATGAACTGATTCGTCAAAGGAACAGTTCGTTAAAGGGTTTAGTTCGTTACAAGAACCAGTTCGTCATGGTGGCCCAATTCGTTAAGAATAAGTAACGAACTAGAAGTTTACCAAAATGACAGAATGGTCCCTGGACTTAGAAAAAGAATGATATAATTACAAAGAAGCCCTTGAACTTTTAAATTAGTAAATTAATTAATGATTCAAAATCCTAATAGAAAATGTGTTAAGACAGTTAATGGAAATAAAATTTTATATTGTTACACAAATTTTTGGTCAATAACGATTTACACGAACATTTACCTCTTATCATCTCAAGCATAATTTCTTCATAAATTATTCTCATCACAACGGCTTCATGTATACAATTCCTTTAACAATTTGGCTTACAAGATTTACATTTGATAATGATCAAAATGTTTCTCTAGCTACGCGTTACCGTGATGCCTTGTTATTATATACATTTTTCCAAGCTGACTTGGAAGCTCGACCCCAGCCAGGGGCTCTGCCCCTTGGACCCTGCTAGGGGCTGCCGCCCTAGACCCCGCTGCCAGGGGCGCTGCCCCCGTACCCCCGTTCGTCGAGGGTTATAACTATACTAGAAACGCGATGTGAGTAGTGATAGTTAATTGAGATGTGTAATTGTTATACAGTTAGTCGAGCACAACTAAGGAAAGGAATAACAGTTGACGGTGAACGTAATCGAGTTCAGGCGAGTTTCTAGCCCCACTTACTTGTTATGTTTTCGGGGCTGTGTGCATACTCGATGTGATAGTTAATACACTTACCTTCAGTGGTAAGTGTATGCCTTGTATGATTTATGTATGATGATTGCTTGACGGTGCGTGAACGATCTTCGGATATTGCATGTACCGTCAAGTGGTAGTTAAAGATATGGTTGATATGCATGATGTATGAATGATGTATGTATGTATGAATATATATACGATGTATGAATAATGTATGTATGATATGTTGATGGTACGTGAACGCTCTTCAGAGATTGCACGTATTGTCAAGAAAATCATATAAGAACAGGTATGGTACAGTGGCATGAAATAAAGGGACCAGACCCTAATAATATCTGTGAGGATAGGGACCAGACCCTTATAATATCTGTGAGGATAGGGACCAGACCCTAATAATATATGTGAGGATAGGGACCAGACCCTTATAATATCTATGACGGTAGGGACCAGACCCAAATAATATCTGTGATGTTGGGGACCAGGCCCTTATAATATCTGTGAGGTTATAGGGCAGAAGGTTCTTCATATAGTATGGATAGTATGCAAGTAAAATAAAGTATGAATAATGTACACACCTTCGGGCACGTGTGCAAGTATAAGAAAAGATTGTATGTCGTATGATTAACTATAACTCACTCAGCGTAGCCCCACTTACTTGTTATGTTTTCGGGGCTGTGTGCATACTCGATGTGATAGTTAATACACTTACCTTCAGTGGTAAGTGTATGCCTTGTATGATTTATGTATGATGATTGCTTGACGGTGCGTGAACGATCTTCGGATATTGCATGCACCGTCAAGTGGTAGTTAAAGATATGGTTGATATGCATGATGTATGTATGTATGAATATATATACGATGTATGAATAATGTATGTATGATATGTTGATGGTACGTGAACGCTCTTCAGAGATTGCACGTATTGTCAAGAAAATCATATAAGAACAGGTATGGTACAGTGGCATGAAATAAAGGGACCAGACCCTAATAATATCTGTGAGGATAGGGACCAGACCCTTATAATATCTGTGAGGATAGGGACCAGACCCTAATAATATATGTGAGGATAGGGACCAGACACTTATAATATCTATGACGGTAGGGACCAGACCCAAATAATATCTGTGATGTTGGGGACCAGGCCCTTATAATATCTGTGAGGTTATAGGGCAGAAGGTTCTTCATATAGTATGGATAGTATGCAAGTAAAATAAAGTATGAATAATGTACACACCTTCGGGCACGTGTGCAAGTATGAGAAAAGATTGTATGTCGTATGATTAACTATAACTCACTCAGCGTAGCCCCACTTACTTGTTATGTTTTCGGGGCTGTGTGCATACTCGATGTGATAGTTAATACACTTACCTTCAGTGGTAAGTGTATGCCTTGTATGATTTATGTATGATGATTGCTTGACGGTGCGTGAACGATCTTCGGATATTGCATGTACCGTCAAGTGGTAGTTAAAGATATGGTTGATATGCATGATGTATGAATGATGTATGTATGTATGAATATATATACGATGTATGAATAATGTATGTATGATATGTTGATGGTACGTGAACGCTCTTCAGAGATTGCACGTATTGTCAAGAAAAGCATATAAGAACAGGTATGGTACAGTGGCATGAAATAAAGGGACCAGACCCTAATAATATCTGTGAGGATAGGGACCAGACCCTTATAATATCTGTGAGAATAGGGACCAGACCCTAATAATATATGTGAGGATAGGGACCAGACCCTTATAATATCTATGACGGTAGGGACCAGACCCAAATAATATCTGTGATGTTGGGGACCAGGCCCTTATAATATCTGTGAGGTTATAGGGCAGAAGGCTCTTTATATAGTATTGATAGTATGCAAGTAAAATAAAGTATGAATAATGTACACACCTTCGGGCACGTGTGCAAGTATGAGAAAAGATTGTATGTCGTATGATTAACTATAACTCACTCAGCGTAGCTGACTTTTAGTATGCACGCAGGTGAGTAGATTGAGGTAGCTTGCATAAGGGAAGACACATGGCATGGACTTGAAGAAGCTGACATCTCAAGGAAATGTTATGTTATTTGACAATTTTTTGTGTTAAATGATTTGGAATGATCGTTAAGATAAGAAGTATGGTTATGTAATGAAATTGTTTGAATGTTTTTAATATTCCGCGAATGTTTTTATTAACTCTGATATTTAGAACTATGTTTATGAGTAAATCCAACGTCCAAATGTGAGGCACCGGTGACGGGGCCTTACACACTCCTTAAAAAATACATGAATAAACCGAATCTCAACCCAAGCTAGCCAAGATCAAATTATCCAACCCATCAACTTAACCCGAGCTCAAATAAGCAAAAATCCCACCTATTTGCCCAACCACTACTGACACATATCATCTAAAGCCTAACCTACTCAAACGACCTAAACTCAACAAACCTCATCAATCCAACTCAAGAAAATCCAATTATGCAAGCCAACAGAAACACACTCACTCCTCACCAAATTTCCAAACTGTTCACTATTCGAAGCCTAAAACCCCCCCATACACATGCAAGCTTCATTTTTTCCTAACTTTTTTTGATGTATGTATGTATATACAACTAATGTATTTATAACAACCTCATGTGTTTAAATAATCACTTATAGGTTATAAACTCTTTAAAGATTAACGATTTACATATTGTCCAAATCTTATAAATCATCTTTCAAAAATCTAAGATTGTCATGACAAAAAAAAAATTCTATTATGAGGATTTGTATTCAAAGGTTATTAAACGATTATATATGTGTTTTCAAGATTATGAATATTGTTATCTAAAGTGATAATCCCATAACAACATTATAAATCTAAGGTTTCATTTTGAATGTTGAACGCGTGGTTGATTCAATAACAAATTTCAACTTTTCACCATTTGGCATAAACTCAATGATCATGGCTTTGCAAATCTTTTGGGATGCGTTTATGAATATTTTATATTGTTACACAAATTTTTGGTCAATAACGATTTACGCGAACTATTACCTCTTATCATCTCAAGCATAATTTCTTCATAAATTATTCTCATCACAACGGCTTCATGTATACAATGCCTTTAACAATTTGGCTTACAAGATTTACATTTGATAATGATCAAAATGTTTCTCTAGCTACGCGTTACCGTGATGCCTTGTTATTATATACATTTTCTTGGAAACAATAAAACGCCTTTACGTGAGGCTTCATTTTCGATGTTATTCTTATACTTTCAAAGAGCATATAAAACGCGATTTACATATTTCGACATTTAATTCTAGTGTCACAATTATTGCGATTTTCTTTTCATTTGATGAGATGTTTCGATGACAATAATTTTCACAAGAGATTTCATTGTTGTGTTTTGATTTTCGTGACGAATGCAAACTATTCAATAGCAATTTGTGTGATACTTTCAAAACCTTAACTTCACCAAAAATCTCGTTTATCTTTTAAACGATATTTTTATGACTATGTTATTTATATTCGAGCATTTATGTAAACACGATTCTATACATTATTATATATCATTTCATCTAATCTATTAACGGCCGAGGTGTGGCTGTCTACAAGTTTTGGCGCTATTAGAAACCGTTATTATAATGACGATTATATACATGGTTACACAATAGTGGCTGTATTCACGTTTTATCACATTTCATTGATTGTTAATCTAATGTTATTTTATTTATGTTGATACACGTATGCGTCACCCCAAAGAACTCACCTCTTTCTCATATTATTACATTTCACGAAATCATATTCTCAACTACTTATAACCTCTAGTTTGTTCGAGTATAAAACTCATCGTACGACATTATTGTAAATTGTATAATCGTTTATCCCAACCTTATGTGTTCATTTATTGGACTTTTCATTTCCATTTATCGGGTTTCATTTTATCAATTTTATTTAGTACCTCGATTTATAGAGTTTGGCAATTATCTTGATGACTTTTGACTTCAAATCTCATTTCATATTGTTTACCCTAAAATATTTTTATTATTATTATTAATTGATCGTCTTTACTTAATTTAAGCCGAATCGATATTTTCGCCTCGGTTTATATTCTAAGACTTTAAATTGTTTCATTTATGTATCCCATTTTCCTACTTATTAAAAAGTCAATCCCAAAATTTTCAACCGCTAGTATGTTTTGTCAATATTGGTAAAATTCAACAAATTTATTTACACATCTATTTTAAATATTTCAAAATAAATATGCCTCTTAAACCACACAATGGACGAACCATGTGGACCATACGACGATCAAAATAATTTTGGGTGCACACTTAATTATCGAAATCCTCGTATGGAAGTCATGGTAAGTAGGGTTGTGTGCGATAAATTAGACCCGAAAATGATAGCGGAAGAACGATAGAAATGCGAATTATGATAAGGGCATGGTGGATACGCCGCCGGTGCATCCTAAATATAAGTGCCTTTATTATGCTTCTCATTTGTAGAGTTTTTTCGAATCATGAAAGGATTTGACGTTATTCCTTGTTTAAAGATTATTTTTTTCTTCTTTCTTTTTCTCATGCAATTGTTTTACCAAAAGCGACATTCGTTAGTTACTAACTTTTCTTTGATTTTATTTTAATTTCAGGACGAAATTTCCAAAAAGTTGGGGATATTGTGACATTCGTCAAATTCGGATTTCGATTTTCTTTCACGTTTTATTTTTAATAAATTATACTTCGAACCCGTATTGTATTGTAAACTCGGCCAGGTAATTTTATTAATCATTTAAGTCGATCTTTAATTTTTTTCACGTACTTAGTTCCTCAAAACCCGGCATGTAAGCGTAAACTAATCGTTATTCATTTAATAAAAAATTAGTTTGTAAATTGTATGGGGTAATACTTGTCATTTTCGAATCTATATTATTATTTCTTAAGTTTAATACCTTTTCATAAAATATGTAGAACTTAGATGGCCTATATGTAAATATGTAATATATATATAAAGGAAAAATCCCTAACCCTAATCTCATTCATAGAGCCCCCCCCCCCCCACCTTGCCATTTTCCGGCGACCTCGGGATTCCGGCGAGAAGCCGACGACGGAAACTCCGGCCATCCTTTCTCCCCGATCTCGAACTCCGGCTGCCCACCCCTCTAGCCCGTAACTCCAACGCCATCACCACACTATCCTTCCCTCTCTCTGTACCTCCGGCGCGCCCAGACGCACCACCAGTGCACTGTCTCTCTCTCTCTGTCTCTCTCCGTCTCTATCTCTATATCTCTCTCCGTCTCTATCTCTCTATCTCACCCGTCTATCTCTCTCTCTCTCTCTCTGAGATGCGTTTTTCCGGCGTGCCTCCGGCGGCCGGAATGGGCTCCGGCGACCCTTGTTTCCACCTCTTCGGCAGCCTTCATCTCCGATGACCCCCACTCGGCTCCGACAATTTTTCTCGGCCAAACATCTTATGGTAAGCATGAGATTTAGAGTTTTTAATCGTTTTTGTGTCAAACTCATAACCGGTAATCAAGTCCCGAGTTCGGTCCCCCCTTAAACCGACTTTGGAGAGTGTTTTTGGAACCATTTTTTTGTTAATCTCATAACTTATTATTATAATTATTATTATAATTAACAAGATAGTTTTTATTATTTGTAGGTTCCCTGGACGGATCACACGAGATATCCCGATATACACAGGTGCGGAATCCCTGTGTAGATCGTTACGGACGCAGAACACAAACACACGAACACACGAATACGATACGAACAAACACACGTTATATTAATAACTCAACACGTGATATAATCACAGTTACAGACTCTCGACCTCACGTCACTTGACTCACACGAACAACTTTAACTCCTAAAACGATAAGCCGTAACCTATATAAATACACGACAACTTCGCCTCAGGCGAAGTTGTCCATAACTTCGCTTGGTTAACAAGTTCGCCTAAGCGAACTTGTCAACAACTTCGCTTGGTTAACAAGTTCGCCTAAGCGAACTTGTCAACAACTTTGCTTTAAACAAACAAATACATAAACAATATTACAGACTCGATTACAGACACTAGACATATGAACTACTGACATTTATGCACCAACAGACTCCCCCTTGGCAGTAGCTTCATATCTTGATCTTTCAGCTCTTGTCTCGAGAATCCTGTAACTTCAAGCGTGCACTCCTTCTCTAACGCACACCGACACAACCCTTTGATATTTCCTTGCTTCATCCTTCCAAGCAGGAATATAAAATATCTTTTTCTCGTTAAGCATCTTCAAATCAGCTTGCGATAAGTTAACAAGATGCATCGGATCGTAAACTCTAAGGATCTCTTGTTCATCCTCATTTTCCATCACTGCCTCCGCTGTCTCACAATCAACGAACCACCACTTTAGGTCTTTGAGCACATCCTTGGGCATAAGCTTCATCGGTACTTCTTTAAGGCACCGGATTGGTTTATACTTCATAACCATCCAAGGCTTTCCATCAGCTCTCAAACCTCTATCCTTGTCTTCAACAAGTTTCCCTTTCTGTGGTTTCAACAGCTCAAACTTCTTTTCCTTTATGCTCTCTTTCCATACGATTTTCCCTATGACTCTAGCCATATTATCGTCACTTCGATTGATCAACCCCAATCTGGCTAAGTCTTTAACCTCACACTCAGGCAGTGTGTTTAATGATCTCAACATTCTTCTAAGGTACTGAACTCCATCATATCGTTTAATCACAAAGAGCCGCAACTGCTCATCATAAATCCAGCATATAATCCCTTTCTTTGCTTCAGCATAGCCCTTAATATTGTAACTCTTTTTGAACATTGTAGGGACTGCCGGTTTCTTCGTTTTGACGAACCATTGAGCGTATCCTTCCTTCCACCTTGGCTGCTCTTCCCATTCAGTATCTTCAACTGCCGTCTGATCACCCATATCGGCCTTCTCAACCTCTGGAATGTCATGTTCGACATTTTCCTCTACTATCTCGCCTTCCTCAATCTCATTCTCAATCTCAATCTGCTCACCGATCTTCTCAATCACATCACTCGGCAGCACATCTTCATCAAATAACACATCGTCACTGAACATATCATCGTCAAGTTCTTTCAACGCATCAATCACGTCATCACCTATATTCTCATCATCAACCAACACCACATCATCACCACCAGAACCACCAGCCGCGTCGGCAGACTTCCCCTGAGCTGTGGAAGTACCAAGAGCTAGAGTAGTTCTTGGCAACTCACCACCTGCATCTTTCGATGCATTGGGATCATCGTCTCGGTCATTTCTTCTTTTCGTCCTTAGCTCGTCGCCTTTACAGCTCATCTCCCCCTGAGATGCCAAGAACTCCTTCAAGGCATCTATAATTTTCCCATGCTCAACCAGGAGGGATGACTGTAATTGATTTGCTTCTACTAGGCGTTGAATAGTCTTCGATTGCTCTGCCACGATCCGCTCTAGTGAAGCTATTCTCTCTGAGTCTGACATAGGCGTAGGCGAGACATCAGAAGCAGGCGTAACCGCATGTGGTACCATACCTGATAACCCTGCAGTAGTGACGACCGTTGACTCTACAAATCGTGCAGCAACCACCGACTGAGTAAGCGTTTGTGGTGGTAGAGACACAATCTCCGGAGTCGACATCTGGATAGTAGTGGTAGATGGAATGCCAGCAGATGATGTAGCCACCACGGGAACATCCGCAGCGCTTGTACTTGTAACCTGTACAGAAGTAGGAACGATAGACATACCAGACAGTGCGGCCGGAGCGAAACGTACCCTTCTTGAAGTCTCTCCAGCTCCCATACCAGCATCTGTCCTTTCCCGTCTTGATCGTCTTATCAGCTTATGTATATCTTCTTCCTCTTCTAACTCATCATCATCCTCCGTTCTCTTTCTCTTCCCAACCGTTCTCTCTCGAGACACCATCAACCGTCTTCCCTCATCCATGATCTCATCCAAATCTGAGTCAGCCATCGACGTTGCTGCTCTAGTAACACTCACACCCGAACCCTGTGCAGCAGAGACCTGCACCTCTTCCAGCGGATCAACTCGGTCCAAATCAAAGTAATCTTGACCACCAAATACTTCATCAAGATCAATATTCTCCTCAGCCGTCACAACAGGCACAGCAGATGCAGCTTGAGTTGCTCTTGCCTGTCACGGTTGAGGATCTCTGAACTCGTCCCCACCAG
This sequence comes from Bidens hawaiensis, assembly GCF_021521415.1. Taxonomy (NCBI): domain Eukaryota; kingdom Viridiplantae; phylum Streptophyta; class Magnoliopsida; order Asterales; family Asteraceae; genus Bidens; species Bidens hawaiensis. Next base: position 1,006,750 of record NW_027491152.1, on the reverse strand, counting down.
CAGGAACATACTCTGGGTTGATTAAAAACCCAAACGGTGGAGTATGCCTTGGACGCCGCTCAGGCTTGCTCCTCGCACTCGAAGTGCGGCATTGAGCGAAGATACGCTTGCTCACAAATTCCACGTATCTGATCGGTCGTCTCTGAGGTAGATTCGGAGCCACATGGTTCAATATCATCTGGATGAAACATGGATACATAATGAACCGCTCACGAGCCATCGCCCTCCTCTGTCTGTCAATCTCGTAAAAGACCATCTGACTAAAACTATAGCGTTTATTGTAAGTCAGTGCAGTCATTGCGGACTGCATGGTCGCACCCATACCATCAGTGCCCGCCTTCCTTCCTGACATGCAAACTATCATGACGTGCATAAGGAAGCGCCACTGATCAAGTAGAAAACCCTTCCGTCTCTGTGTATCGCCTAATGGACCAGAATAGCCCATTCGGAGAAACGCTCCATCACGAAACGGAGCCACAAACTAAGTTGGGTCGTCCCTCGTCTCTTCTCCAAACCGTAACGCCACCCGAATCTGTTCAGAATTGAACTGAACCTGTTGATTGTTCACAGTCGCTCGCATGACCGGGGGCTCAACACGACAATCGTATTCTACAGTCTGCCAAAAGTCTTCGATATTTGGTAAGGATATCGGCAGAGGCGTCGTGATAGCATGAAAAATCCTCGAGCGTATGAGGAAAGTAATAATCTCGCGGTAATCCTCAACGCCGCTTGCTTCCGGGTCAAGGGTGATGTACATATTGTGACCCGGGAAAAATTGCCGTTGGTTATCACCATCGTCTCCTCCTGCACCTCCAGCACCAGCTACTGCAGCCATATCTGCAACAAACGAACCAAGTTTGATAAACGTTAATGAATAACACAAGTTCGCTAGTTACCATGAGCGAAGTTGTGATAAACTCTGTATAGTCGAAGTTAAAGATGAGGCGAAGTTGGGAACAACTTCGCTTCAGCTTTAAGTTCGTCTAATTAATATTAAGTAAAAATGATCAAGGCGAAGTTAATGGTAACTTCGCCTCATCACAACATCGCCTCAGGCGAAGTTGAGCCTCAGGCGAAGTTACGGATAACTTCGCCGAAACCCTAAGTTCGCCTGAACTGAAACGGCGACAGTGAGGTTTGAATCAAACATCGGGAAATCTGGGATTTTGGTTAAGTTTGAAGATCAAGGACCCCGAAAAACATGGTTTTAAGGTTTTCTAGACGATTAGAATGGTTCTTAACGCGTAAACACAAGATTTGAAAATCGGTTTTTAAATTCCGATGGTCCGAGGTTTCGAAATCGGTCCAAACGACCCCTGATTAGCATGAATGAACATGGAATATATGATAAATCGACATCTCGAACCTTGAATCTTAATGAAATCTGGGAAAAATAACTCGGAATCGAAATAAACAATAAGTTCGCCGGAAAATCAGTAAGTTCGCCGGAGAATACGGATAAGTTCGCTGTTTTTGAAAAGTGATGAACAGTTTGACTCTTGAACATCCTTATATAGGGTCTGGGTTATACAGGCGAAGTTAGGCGAAGTTATTCACAACTTCGCCTGTTTAACAACATCGCCTATATTTACAAAATCAAACCTTATAATTTGAACATTTTTCAATTAACTTTTTAAAACTTCCCTTTAAGAAATAAATGACATGATCAATTCTAAGTAACCAGTTAAATAATCATAAAACTATCTAAGTACAAAAACTTAAAAAATTTAAAGTATAAGGGATCAAATTTCAGTCTAGTTAGGGACTACCACGTTTTTAGAAAAGATCCGAACAGGAATCATACTAATTACGTGACTGTCACATAGATCCGTGTTTAGCTGTATTATGACATATAGAGACAGGTTGTAAGCAGGTATAACTTAAAGTGGTTTTCATCGTTTCTGTGATACGAGTTAGGTTCGATTAAGCCTCAAAATTTAAGTGAGCAACAACTCAGAGATTTTGATGCCTCCTATCTATTCTCAAAGCGTATTTGGCTTTCCCCAAGTCACCCCGAATTGACTTCGACCCATAGTGTCTGATTAAACTTGTAAGTATTCTTGATCTGCTTCCCGTTCTTCTCTCTTACTCAATGATTGTGAAGTCTTGATTTTGTCATCTCTAAAATGTTTCAATAACTCCAAATTTTTTTTTTTTTTTTTTGAAATAAACATAGACTTCAAAGTAGAAATTAACTGCAAGTCCCGAATCTGGATCACTGCAGTATCTTGAAACGCTATATTCACGGGAATCAGAACACTCACGGGCACGTGTATGACTGGGTAATCACTTTTCTGCCTATCATTCGGAAAGATATATATGAATACATGCAGATTTCTTAAGGAGTTTCCACGTAAAATCAAGTAAATTTAGTTTGTATCACATCTACTTTTACGCACCATTAAAAAGTTACCATGACATACAATAACTGTTCTAAAGCCTTTTAAGCCTAATAACTTCACTAGTTAAGCACATAGAATCAGTATAACTATCATTTTCCAAGGTTGGATCAATTTTCTGTTAAACATAGCAAATGAACTTCTTACGAAGTAGTAGACTTGAAAAGTAATTTCATTTCCCAGAAAAATTTTGAATTCTATCGCCCCGATCGATTCAAAGTCTTCAGGTAAACGGCTATCCCGAAGATCCAATGGATCAGCTGGACCGACCACATACTAGTATGTGTCCTTCTAACTAATTATGATCGACTAATTTTCAGCGAAAGAATAAAAACTCATCATAACCGCCCCGGTCACTTTCAGTCATCTGGTTAATGGCTATCCTCATATTCTATAAGGACCAAACATATCCTAAGACATGTTCTTCAAACTGAGGTAACCGACATAATTTTAAGCGATTAGTGATGTTTTTTTTTTATTTAAATACAAGAAAAGCATGGTTACTCGGGATTGATCATCCCATTCAGTTCAATAAGGTTTTGAAATCTGGATTTGTCAAACGCTTTAGTATATAAATCAGCGAAATTATCAAGCGTATCCACCTTTTCAAGCACAATCAATTTCTTCTCAGCACAATCGCGTATAAAATGATGACGTATGTCAATATGTTTAGTTTTACTATGTTTCACGGGATTGTTAGTTACTGAGATAGCAGCTGTGTTATCAATGCAAATAGGAGTAAGTAAGAAATTCAGACCATAGCCGCGCAACTGTTGTTGAATCCAAAGAACCTAAGAGCAGCAGTTGGATGCTGCCATGTATTCTGCCTCACAGGTTGAAATTGCGACTGAAGTCTGCTTCTTGCATTGCCACGACACCAATCTGCCACCAAGAAACTGACATCCTCCAGTTGTTGACTTCCGACTCTGATTGCACCCTCCATAATCAGAATCTGTGTAAGCGACCAGCTCCAAGTCTCCTCCTCTCGGGTACCACAACCCCAGCTTCGGCTTGCCCTTGAGATACTGCAGTATCCTCTTTGCACCTTTCAAATGAGATTCTTTTGGATTTGCCTGAAAACGTGCACAAAGACAAACAGCAAACATTATATCAGGCCTAGATGCAGTTAAGTACATTAAAGAACCTATTATTGCCCGATATTGAGTTGGGTCCACATCTGCATCACCGTCTAATTCAGCACCCAATTTGTGATTGACGCAGATTGGAGTATCATATGGAGAACTGTCCTCCATCTTGAAGCGCTTGAGCACATCATGAACATACTTCGTCTGATGAATGAACATCCCGTCCTTCTTCTGATCAACCTGCAATCCTAGAAAGAAAGTTAGTTCACCCATAGCACTCATTTCAAACCTTTTCTTCATGACAACTTCAAACTCCTGACACATGGAGACTTTTGACGCAGCAAATATAATGTCATCCACGTAGACTTGCACCAGCAGGAAGTCGCTTCCATCTCTTTTGAAGAACAACGTGCTATCAATTTTCCCTCTTTCAAAACCATTCTCGAGCAAGTAATCCGATAAAGTTGAATACCAGGCACGAGGTGCCTGATGTAATCCATACAACGCCTTGCTCAACCTGTACACGTGATCTGGAAAGTCTGGGTCAGGAAAACCCGGAGGTTGCTCAACATACACAACCTCATCAACTTTCCCATTCAAAAACGCACTCTTCACATCTAGCTGAAACACCTTCATCTTTTCATAAGCAGCAAACGCTAAAAACAATCTTAAGGCTTCCAACCTGGCGACAGGAGCGAACACTTCGTTATAATCAATCCCCTCTTGTTGATTAAAATCTTTAACGACTAGCCTCGCCTTGTTTCTTATAATAATCCCCTTATCATCTCTCTTGCACTTAAACACCCATTTTGTGCCTATCGCATGCACATTCTTTGGTTTTTCAACCAAAGTCCAAACTTCCATCTTCTCGAATTGAGCCAACTCTTCTTGCATGGCTTCGACCCACGAGCTGTCCTTTAAAGCCATTTGATAATTCTTCGGTTCAATCTGGCTTATAAAGCAGGTGTACAGGCATTCATTGATTATTCCTGTCTCCTTAATGCTTGTGTTACAGGTGTGTTCATTCAAGCTACTTCTCGTTTGTACACCTGAGGACACATCACCAATCACATTATCCAAAGGGTGATCTTTATGAATTCTCGTGGTCGGAACAGAACCGACATGCAAATTATCTTCCAAATTAGAAGAGATCTCGTCAATGGTTGTTTCTGGCTGAGAGTGAAATGGATTGAAAAATTCTTCTTCAGTCGAGGCAGCAGAGGTACCAGTAGAGTTTGATGAGGAAGGTTGACATTTATCAATCAGCTGTCTTTGCAATAGATTTTCTTCCTCGTCAAGTATCATCTTCGTCGCAACTCTTTCTTCTTCTTCAGAAATTTCCAAATCCGGTATGTTAAAAGACTTAAAAAGCTTAACATAGTGAAAAGCTCAGCAGGTCCATTGCTTGGTTTTGGCGGTTGGTAACTTGTGATGTCGGTGTTACACACCACCTCCACCTTGCAGGTCGAAGTATTGAAGACACGTCTGTTAGGAGTACCAACAACATAACCGACTAAGATTCCTTCATCGGCTACTTCGCCAAATTTAGAATTTGTCTTCAAGATCGAACAAGGGGACCCGAATGGTTCAAGACCACTCAAGTTGGGCTTCCTTCCATGCATAACCTCGTAACACGTTTTACCAAGTCTCTTAACAGTTAACACTCTATTCAGAACATAGCAGGCTGTAGCAACTGCTTCAGCCCAGAACATCACAGGAAGCTTCAAATCTGCCAGCATAGTTCTGGCTCCTTCAATTAAAGTTCGGTTCTTCCTTTCAGCCACTCCATTCTGTTGCGGAGTATACGGAGCGCTGTATTGGTGTTCACTTCCTTTATGAAGACAGAAGATCTCCATCTCAAAATTCTTGAACTCCGTTCCATTGTCACTCCTGATGAACTTAACTGTTTTACCCATGACGTTCTCAACTTTGGTAATCAAATTCTTCACCATTTGAGCCGTCTCATCTTTCGATTTCAGAAAATATACCCACGAATATCGCGAGTAGTCATCAGTGATCACCAAGCAGTAAGAAGTACCTCCTAGACTTTTTGCATACACGGGACCGAAGAGATCCATGTGAAGCAGTTCTAGAGTACTGGCAATAGAGTTGACCTTCTTGGTGAGATGGGATTTCTTGTGTTGCTTTCCCTTCTTGCATGCTATACATTTGTCTTCAAAGTTAAAACTTTTCAAGGGAACGCCCATCACAAGTCCATTCCTGACAATGTGGTTCATCTTCCGAAGATGAATGTGCCCCATCCTCCTGTGCCACAGTTCGGATTCCGATTCGCTTGCTTTCGTCATTAAACATGATTCTTCCGTGGCCATTTCAGTAGACCTCATATCCATTACATAAGTATTTGTATCACGTGGAGCTTTCATCACTATCCACTCGTCTGGTATCTGAAAACCAGGCTTCAACACGATCGCCTCATTCTTCGTGAAATGAACAGTGTACTCCTTATCACAAATCTGCGACACACTCAGCAGATTGTGCTTCAACTCTTCTACAAAGTTCACATTCTCAAGAGTCATTTTTCCATTGGACACCGTTCCTCTTCCAGTAATTTTGCCTCCACTTTCACCGGCAAAGCTAACTCTCGCTCCTTGAACAGGTTTTAAGTCGTGCAACAAGTATTTGTTACCCGTCATGTGCCGGGAACAGCCGCTATCTACAATCCAAAGACTGTGGGCAGCCCTGTTCAACTGTTCCTGCACAATAAAGCAAAGGATTAGAATCTAGGGACCCAAGACCAATTGGTCTTGGGTCTATACATTCCGTACTTCGGCTTTCCAAAGTTAGCATCTGGATAATTCCTGTCAGTCCTATTAGGAAATCTCCTTGGAAATTGAGTGAGGCCTTCCAAACCTATGTGTATTGAAAGTATTATATCTTGCGGTTTGGTTATTAGCATTGTTAAACTGAGGTTTGTTTATGTGAAAACCTGAATTAGTTACATTTCGGAACTTTGAAGGGTTTTCATTTTTAGCAGTATTAAAATTACCATTAGGCTTATGCTCAGTTTTAATAGGCCTCACACCTCTGAATTTCGGCGTCAGAGGGCAATCTGCAACAAGATGTCCTAACTTATTACACCTAAAACAACACCTATGCTCCATTTTCTTTTCAAAGGTTGTTTTGGATGTCGAGGCTGTGTTACCGGCCGTTCGTCTAACATAAGGTGGGACGTACGGGTTGAGTGGAGTACTCTTTTTATAAGTTGTATCTTTTTCTCCACCAGTGGGTAACACTACCTTCTCTTTTGTCTTACCCGATTCGGACAACTTATCCGAATCTGATGAGACTGGACTCGTAACAGAAATTTTCACACTTGAAACAGGCGAACTCGTTTCACCACTACTAACACTTGGTTCTTTACTCGTAACCTTGATTGGAACTGTCTGAGGAACTTCAAAATCAACAGATTTCTGAACACTAGGGTTAAAAGTGTAATTGTGGTTATAAGGTGGTGGAACCTCGTGATAACCAATTCCTCCCCTCTTCGCAGAGGTACCTTGATCACTAACAAGGTGATCAAGAATAGCTGAGGAATTTCTGAACTGCTCAAGTTTTCGGTTCAGTTCCACCACTTGCACCTGGTGGTCAGCAATCTGTTTTTCTCGTTCAGCAATAAGTTTGGTCTTTTCTTCCAAAACCTCATAACTTAGATCTATCACTTCAATTTTTTCAGCAAGTTTTGTTTTTTAAGCTTTTAACATCTTTTTCACACGCTTTTATTTTAATTTTGTAACTGTTCTCTCTTGCTTTCATAAAGTGATGATCTTCTTTAAGAGTTTTAAATTCAGCATCTAAACGAACATACTGATCAATTATGGTAGCAAGTTGCTCAGACAAGTTCTCACATTTAGTACATACAGGTTTAGAACATACCTCGGAGGACTGGTCCTTGAGATCTGCCATGAAAGCTTTTTCCTTACCAGTAGCTTTCTCTTCTCCGGTAATCATCTCACATTCTTCATTCTCAACCTTAGCCATATTTGCCTGCTCACTAGTTTCATTCGAATGCAGGTTCCAGTTGTATTCACCTGCTTCTCTGGACATCATGGCATTGACTTCTTTACTACTCCCAGTGTGCTGTGCAGACCGGCCTAGACCACGTTCAACTCGCTCGTTTCTGCACTCTTTGGCAAAGTGTCCGTTTTGTTGACAGTTATAGCACCTCACCTTAGACTTGTCGAACCCTGGCCTGCCACCAACAAACTTTCTCCCCGTCTTTCTCATAAACTTCTTCACTCTCCTCACTATCATGGCCATCTGCCATTGTAAATCCATTTCCTCCAGATCATCAGCATCGATCTGGTCATAGTCTTCATCCAGCATCGCTGGATCAACAACCTTTCCTTGAATATAGTTTTCATATGAAGCAATAAACGAAGCATAGAGGCCAAACTGCTCTTCAGCAGATTTGACGCTCATTGGCATCTTAGAGTAGTTATTGCTTGAAGAACTTGAAGAGCCACTACTCTGGCTTGCTGTCTGTTTAGTACCACTTGATCCACCGGCTACAAAGCAAACATCCCCATTTGAGTTTACTGACACATGCCCCTCCTGTGAAGACTTGGCACCCGACTCGCCCTTCGTGTAGTAGGCGGCAGAATCAGTCTTTGAACTTGAATTGGAGTTTACTTTAGCACCGTACATGCCTGGATCTTGAACCTGATCCATAGATGTCTCTTTTCTGACCATATTAAGCTCAAAAGTTCTGAGCTTGTTGACAGTGGTTTCAAGATCATAAGTAGGGAAGTCCTTGTCTTCCCTCATCAGCACAGTATACATCTCCCATTTTGGTGGGAGGGCATCGAGAAGCTTTTCCACAATCTCTTCTTCTCGGTAAGAAATGGAGTAGTTACTCAATTCAGTCATTAGATGATAATATCGAGTGATAATATCATCAAGAGATTCGTTCTTCAAGTACTTAAAGACTGAAAATTGAGTTTTGAGCAACTTTATCTTTGAAGCCCGAATACCTACATTCCCTTAAAATCTGTTCTCAAGAGCTTCCCAAAGCTCTCTAGCTGATGTATACTTTCTAAACGTATGGAGGATCTCCTGTGGAAGAGCCATTGTGATTGCAGCATGAGCCTTGCTTTCGGCTTCATACATCTTTTTCTCCTCCTCTTCCATTTTACTGTATTTCTTGATTTGGTCTCGACCCTCATACTCCATGACTGGTGGAATATATCCATCTTGGATGCATACCCACATTTTCGCATCCTGGTACTTAACGTATTGTATGAACCGATCCTTCCACGCGACAAAGTCGGTTCCCTTCAGCAACCTTGGGGCCTTTGTAGCTGACCCCGCTTCAACTTCCATCTTTACAAGCTCCGAAATGTTGATCGACGACATCCTTCTTGAAGACTAAGAAACCCGAAAAATTCTGAGTAGGCGAAGTTAAAAGATTTCCTCTGAACAGTACTGTAAGCGAAGTTAAGGAGTAATAACTTCGCTGGATCTTTCTTAAATTCGCGTGACTGGGCGAAGTTAAGAATAACTTCGCTTAGGGTAAGCGAACTTAGAAAGTAGGCGAACTTGAAGAAAAATTCGCTGAGCAAGGCGAACTTGATGAGAACTTCGCTGAGTTAGGCGAAGTTGAGGAGGTAGGCGAAGTTGTAAATAACTTCGCTTCTCCTTATATCTTCGCCGAAACCCTAAGTATCCTGACGGCAACTTCGCCTGATGAACAGCAACTTCGCCTGACGAACTCAAACTTTCTGCAGATCTGAAAATCGGATTTTAAAGAGGTTTTTGACGGTTTAAAGGCTTGAACACACTGGTAGGAGGCTAGAATGAGCAAAAACACCAAAAACTTGTCCCGTGAATAGTCGAAACGGGACGAATTCTACACCCGCGTGAATATCCCGAACCACACAATCGAGCAAAAGCTTTGATACCAATTGTAGGTTCCCTGGACGGATCACACGAGATATCCCAATATACACAGGTGCGGAATCCCTGTGTAGATCGTTACGGACGTAGAACACAAACACACGAACACACGAATACGATACGAACAAACACACGTTATATTAATAACTCAACACGTGATATAATCACAGTTACAGACTCTCGACCTCACGTCACTTGACTCACACGAACAACTTGAACTTCTAAAACGATAAGCCGTAACCTATATAAATACACGACAACTTCGCCTCAGGCGAAGTTGTCCATAACTTCGCTTGGTTAACAAGTTCGCCTAGGCGAACTTGTCAACAACTTCGCTTGGTTAACAAGTTCGCCTAGGCGAACTTGTCAACAACTTCGCTTTAAACAAACAAATACATAAACAATATTACAGACTCGATTACAGACACTGGACATATGAACTACTGACATTTATGCACCAACAGACTCCCCCTTGGGAGTAGCTTCATATCTTGATCTTTCAGCTCTTGTCTCGTAATCCTGTAAATTCAAGCGTGCACTCCTTCTCTAACGCACACCGACACAACCCTTTGATATTTCCTTGCTTCATCCTTCCAAGCAGGAATATAAAAGATCTTTTTCTCGTTAAGCATCTTCAAATCAGCTTGCGATAAGTTAACAAGATGCATCGGATCGTAAACTCTAAGGATCTCTTGTTCATCCTCATCTTCCATCACTGCCTCCGCTGTCTCACAATCAACGAACCAAAAACTCGTCCCGTGAATAGTCGAAACGGGACAAATTCTACACCCGCGTGAATATCCCGAACCACACAATCGAGCAAAAGCTCTGATACCAATTGTAGGTTCCCTGGACGGATCACACGAGATATCCCGATATACACAGGTGCGGAATCCCTGTGTAGATCGTTACGGACGTAGAACACAAACACACGAACACACGAATACGATACGAACAAACACACGTTATATTAATAACTCAACACGTGATATAATTACAGTTACAGACTCTCGACCTCACGTCACTTGACTCACACGAACAACTTGAACTCCTAAAACGATAAGCCGTAACCTATATAAATACACGACAACTTCGCCTCAGGCGAAGTTGTCCATAACTTCGCTTGGTTAACAAGTTCGCCTAAGCGAACTTGTCAACAACTTCGCTTGGTTAACAAGTTCGCCTAGGCGAACTTGTCAACAACTTCGCTTTAAACAAACAAATACATAAACAATATTACAGACTCGATTACAGACACTAGACATATGAACTACTGACATTTATGCACCAACATTATTATTATTATTATTATTATTATTATTATTATCATTTAACAAAACATTTATTATTATCATTATTTTCATAATTAATAGATTATTATTATTTATGATTATTATGTTCATTATTATTAGGATTATTAAGGAATATTATTAAATTCTAATGTTGTTAATATTATCCACTTGTTTTATCGAACCAAAACTCATGTCGGGCCTAGTTGTCGTTTAACGTCGTCGTCACTCAAGTTATATTTTTCTTACTAATACTACTATTATTAAAATGTTATAGTATTAGTTATTATCATTAATGTGGCACAAATAATTATTATAATAATAATTATTATTATATTAAAATTCATAAATCTATTAATAATGTATTCAACAACAAAAGTAATTGTTATTACATTTATTATTACTATTACTATTATTAGTTTTAACAACAATTCTCAATTGATAGTATTATTATGTATTATTATCATTATTATGTTATATATCTATATCTACATATATATATATATATATATATATATGTAACATATTTTAAATTTATTATTATCATTACTATCTTCATCATGAATAACATCATTAGAAGATTTATTATCTATTCTTTTTTTATATAAAACCGAACTTTTCATTTAAACCCATCTTGTTTCTATTTAATATTAGTTGAGTTATTTAAAAGCCCAATAAACTAATATCATTTTATTTTAAATTATCAATTAGGAATGAGTCGTTAGCAAATTAATAGGTAACCTGACTAACAACCGAACCTTCTCGTTCGATGTTTCAACTGTAGTTTCAACTAAAGTTCAAGTTCACTAATATATTTTATTTATTCGTTTTCAATTAGCTTTCAAGTCGAATTCGTTCGTTTTGTTCACAAGCTTTCTATATGTCGATCATTTATTAGTTCTCAATTCGTCAATCGAGGTGAGTACTTTCATACCCCTTTTTTCAACTTTCGTTTTGGGGTGACATTTCATACGTATCAAACTAAATGCTTTATTTACTTGAATCTTAAACCCACAAACGTGATTGTATACTTTACTTAAATAATTTCTCGATTTGGTGTTCTATGCTTACATGCTTATGTGTTTACCGCTTTTGGAAGGTTGATTCATAAATCCGTGAACTATCTGGTATTCTCTTATAGCACGGTGCCGTTAATGTATTCTTATTAACGACCTCATGAAATCCGAATCTATTTATAGACGGTGCCGTTAATGTATTCTTATTAACTACCTCATATAAAAATCCAAAACCATCTGGTATTCTCTTATGGCAGGTGTTGCTAATGTGTTAGCGATCTCATATTATCCATATTGTTGCTTTTATTTATCGTTTCGTATGCAAGTTTTGTGGCTTTTTATTACTATATACTTATATGCTGAGACTAATGAATTGATCACCAACCTTTGTATTGACAAACTTTATTTTATGAAATGTTACAGGTTTGACTTTTGTTGACTCGAGGACTTGATGAAAACCGTTACAAAGACTATTAGGATATTAGTAAAATGAACAATATAATTGTTACTTGTATTTAAATTTGTTTGTGTGAACGAGATGTGTTGATTATTGATTTATAAAATAAAATGAGTTGAATAAATATTATCACTTTAAATAGTGTCTTGTGTTTTTGGGCAATCGGTTGCACCCCGGCATGTTCCGCCGCTTTTGGTCGGGGTGTGACAGATTGGTATCAAAGCCACAAGACTATAGGATAGGTGGTTAGACGTAACAACCTAGTATAGTCTTTACTTTAGGGTCCTTATACGTGTTTCCTATATGTGTTTACCCTACTTGATTGTTCAATACACTTGTTTATTTATATAGCTATTTATTTTATCAAATCTTAAATATACACATACACACACTTTCATAGTACTCCAAGGTATCCATACCTTAAAACGCAAAAACAGTAGTTTTTTTTATTGTGTTATATGGATCACGAGCTTAACTTGGATCCCGTTATATCAAATCTCCTTAAAGGTTGTCTCTTATGAGATGACCACTTTAAGTAGTCGAATGCGAGCGTTCCGCTCGCCATCCTAATTTTCAGTGTTGAAGAAATAGAACCACGGTGGTACGTGGACTAGTGTTTTGGCATGACGTTGTATTCCGATTTATTATTTTTATTACAATCGTTATTTGAGTCCAAAACATGAAAAAGACGCGGTGGTACGTGCACATGTTTAGACTCCAACAAGGTATTTTTGTAAAAAGGTTTTAGTGTCGGAATATCAAGTCATGGTGGTACATGCACGATTTTTCCGCCCTTAAATCTTAAAACACTATTAATCAACGTTACGTGGTTATCAATGTTAGGATTATTGAAGGCATTTGGGTCGGGTTCGTTGGTTGAGGATTATAAGACAAAAGGGGGCGACCCGTTTAATTATGGAGGATGGCCCATTTAGAGTTTTCTTGGTCCCAACTCTATTAAACCTAATTTTTCTTTATATATACCATGGTCATGTATAGTAATCTTTGTACATTGCTTAATAAAAATACCCTAGTTGCAGCCCGTGGACGTAGGTCGCCTTGACCGAACCACATCTCCCACTAGAAGGCCTTGCGATAAACTCCAGCCTGCCATTCAAGTACAAAGCAACCCAGTCATCAGTAATATTAGTAATATTAGTAATCTTTATTAACAAGTCTTCCAAGCTTCTAGTTCCCATATACAAGCTAAGACTTACCACCTAGTTGCAACAACCCCCTTCAACATCAAGTACCAGAAGGGCCAGTTGAAGCTCCACCGAGCTCCAACTCATCAGCTAAAACTAATATGTCCTCTATCTCAACTGATACACACAATCCACCAGTTTCAGAGATAACTCGAGAACCATTTCCACTCTCCTCTTTCAGCAAGAGTTCCCCAGGAGAGATTTTATAAATCGTAATAACGGTCTTCAAAACCCAACATTGTTTGTAACTGTTACGGGAACACAAATCGCGCTCCCACTGTCCCCAAACCCCTGAACTGTTTTAGACCTCCGACCCCGCTCAGCTTGAATCACCTTTGCACCAAGCTCTACTCTTGAAAATTGAACCTTATTTTACCCCTTCGACTCAGTTAACCCGACTTTGTTTTGAGGGACGGTCATACTTCCCTTAGTAGGCACTTCCACCATGTATAATGAACCAAACCTGCTTCCACGAGCAATAACCAGACTGCCTTTAGTTACCTACCATTTACTTCCACCAAACTTTACTCCCATGTCTAGTTCATCCAGTTTACTAACAGAGATAAGTCTTCTCTTCAACTATGGAATAACAACATTCTTCAAGTTCCAAAAGGTTCTCAATGGAGTTACCAAATTAACATCCCCCATGCCCGTAACATTAAGAACATCACCATTAGCAATACGTACCTTCCCAAAGTTACCAACGTTTAGATTCACCACCGTCTCCCCGCCGTGCGTAGCGTGAAACGAAGATCCATAATCCATGACCCAAGAGTCCACCATGCTATCAACACTACAAAATACTGCCTCGTCATCACTATCGTCTTCATTAACATGTTCAGCAGTGTTCACCTCAGCAGCCTTTCCTTGTAATCTGTTTGGACAATCACTCTTAACATGTCCAACTTCATTACACCTCCAGCACTTCACATTCTTCCGAGTTCTAGACGATCTCCTCCCCCGACTCCCATTGCTCCTGTTATTTTCCCTTACCTTTCCAGCATAAAACATATCAGAAGATGATCCGCCACTCGTGCTTTTCCGGCGAACATCTTCACCCAACACAATGTCTCGGGCCCGCTCAAATGTTAAACCATCGGCCCCAATGGAAATAGTAATGGTCGTTACAGTTCCAGACCAACTCTTAGGCAAATAAGATAACAATATAACAGCTTGAGTCTCATTATCCAACTTCATGCCCACAGAAGCTAACCTGGACATAATTGAGTTGAAATCATTAATGTGACCCGTGACTGAACTTCCCTCGTGCATCCTTGTTACAAACATTCCCTCATCAAGAACACCTTATTGGCTGCAGACGGTTTTTAATACATATTTGACAGAGCGTCATCACACCATGAGCCGTGGTTACTTTCATGATATTAAATGCAACGCTCCTCGTCAAATCCAAATTAATTTTACCTCTAGCTTCTTGCCCTTTGAGTTTCAAACTGCTTCTTCGGCTTTATCTATTTTATCCGGTTTTTCGTCCAATACCATTTGCAAATCATGTTCACCAAGTAACGCCTCTATTTGCATTTTCCACCATGCAAAATCAGCCTTGTTAAACTTGTCGATTCGAACCTTCCCGTCTTCAGATATCGCAAACGAGAAAACAGAGAAAAAAACCCATAAACAAAACTCTAACCCAAAACTCGAAACCTTTCTTACAACCCAAAACTCCTGCCAATAAAAGCAAACCCGAACAACAAACCGAATCTTGAACACCCAACCTTCGATTCTAGTCCGACAACAAAAAAGCAGTCGACACTACTTCTTTCTTTGATAAACAGTCGCACAACAGAAGACGTTTAATATGGTTGCAAGATTTTGATCAAAGGTTAATAACTTGTAGCAGCAAACTTCACAACTTTTGAAAGAAAAAAAAAACCTAAAGCACTTGACACAAAACAGACGGCTTATATTCTTCTTTTTATTTGTGTGACCCAAGAATATAAAACAAATAAACTTGACTTCCCAATTTTATGGATTCTGTTTCTTTATCAATATGTCAACCAAATAAATCACCAAGATTAAGGAATGGACTCTCCTCAAAAGCCGTGCCAACAAAACCAAATTTTTGCAAGAGTTTTACGATCATAGTGATAAACCGAAAAAACAATAATAATAATACCTCGTCTTAGTGCACCCGTGTATTTGACAAACCTTCAGCTCTGATACCACATGTTAGGTATTAAACAGAGTCGGTACGCAACGGAAACACAAACACACACGCACAAACGAAAACAATAAATAAGAGACATGAGATTTTACGTGCTTCGGTCAAGGCGACCTACGTCCACAGGCTGCAACTAGGGTATTTTTATTAAACACGGTACAAAGTTTGCAATACATGACAATGGTATATATAGAGAATAATTAGGTTTAATAGAGTAGGGACCAAGAAAACTCCAAATGGGCCATCCTCCATAATTAATTGGGCCGCCCCTTTTTGTCTTATAATCGTCAACCAACGAACCCGACTCAAAGGCCTTCACTAATCCTAAAAATCAAGCGTAGATTTCAACACTCAAAGCAAACAATTCATAAATTTTTTTGTGAAGTGTTGGATAAAATTATGCTTTTCGCCAAAGATTTGATAGTACCAACTTCTATAAATCCGAATCCAAACATTCCGGGACATAATAAGAGGCTACAACGGGTTTTTAGAGGAATGGTTGGTGCACTAGATGAAACCTTGATACATGCAATTTTCCCTACTATGCAAAAAGATTTATATAGAGGAAGGGGAAATGGGATTGTTATCAAAACGTATTAGCAATTTGTGACTTTAACATGATTTTTACCTTCATCGTGGCCAACTGGGAAGGGGTAGCACATGATTCCAGAATATTATCAGAGGAATTATCAGATCCACATGCGTTATTCTTGATTCCACCACCATGTATGTTTATTGTTTGTTAATTATTTCTATCTTAGTTCAATATTCTAATTAACTTGTATATATTTATAGAGAAATATTATCTTTGTGACGTCGCGTATGCACACACACACGAAGATTTATGGCTCCATACCGTAATGTGAGGTATTGGCTTGGAGATTTTCGTCGGAGACGTACGTTGACCAATAAAGAAAAATTTAACCATGCGCATGCAAAAATTCGGAATGTCATTGAGCGTGCTTTTGGTGTCACGATTCTCTATATTGAAGAGGATGGAACCATTTCCGTTGGAGACACAAAGGAACATTACAATTTCATGTTTCATGGTACATAATTTTATTAAGAAAGAAGGTTTGAGGAATGAGTTGTTTGAAAATTTTGATCAACCCAATGTGTCATTCAGAAATACTCATGTGCACGTTGATGCTGAAGAAGACGAGGTTGAAGCACATGACACTGCATTAGATCAGGAGTATATGACGCAGTTACGAGATGAAATTGCTGAGCATTAATGCAAAGTACCGAACAAATTATTTAAAAAAAATGTTATTGTGGTTTTATGAATATTATTTCAGTGTCGTTTGACGATTATTTAAATTTCTATGTTGAATGACTTTTTATTTAAATTTCAACTTATTTAAAACTTTATGTTTTATTTTAGCAGTCTGCATATGTTAAAAAACAAACACTCTTATTCTTGAAGACTGCAGAGGTTTGATCCATCTCTTCTGCTACAGATGCCTGCAAATGTGGTCCGCAGACTGCAGACATTTTACCTCTTAAAAAACAAAGAGCACCTTAATGTCCAAAATAGACGGTGGTCCAAATTGGAGACCGTATATGTTACAAAGCTGCAAAATATTGGATGAAAGAAGTAGTGGTAGATCCAAGATTTTTTTTTAGTAGATTCATTGTTTTTAGATGATACAATTTCATAAAACCCGGACATAAAAAATTCAGGTCGGTTCGATAGTTAAGGTTTGGCAATCCTAAGGTTGGGGCCTTTATAGTGTAGAAAAGTAATTATATGTGGCAAAACAGGTCAGGTGGACCAAGTTTTAGAATATGGAATATTTGTTTCAGGTCGGAATACATTTTAACTATAAAAGTGAAGTTAACCAAAAAACAAGGAAGTTGACAGGTAAACCACTAAACATGCGAGACCTTAATAACCTTAACTAGTATCTTGACCCCACGCGTTGCGGTGCGTACTCATGCTTCACAACGCAAACTAAAATTTGGTAACTCGTAGTATTAAACTTTGGTAACTTTGAAAGTCTTACACGTAATTGATGATGACAATTTTAATGCATTGTGAAGTTAAAGCCTCGGCTGCAAAAGTTACAGACAAACTAATACATACCAATATAATGATGAATTAAACATTGGCCTTGTATCTGAACCTGCTGTTTTTTAGTACCAAATCCAAAATGTCTGTAACGGCGTAACCATTTAAATTTTGTTAGAAGTCATTAGCTCATTAGCTCCTTGATATTATCCCCCAAAACATGTGTTAAGCATATGCTTGTAAATGCCTCTAAGTTTCATTAACCAAATCGTTTAATGATAATGGAACTGTATCTTTCCCTAATCATCACTCTTTATTCATTTCAAAGAACCATTTAAACGACCTCCTCTTGTGACTCCTCATTCACCAATCACCACACCTCAGATGGCTCCTTTGCATCCTCGGCATCTTAATAATCATCCTTTGTCTCACTGCAATCTTGAGCTTCGAGTTCGCTTTTATCCTTCCTGTGACACTCGTTGAAAGAAAACTGCATCGTATTCCCAATCATGAAGTTTAGTTCAATGGTTAACTAAAATCAAATTTTGCAACAAACATGCATAGAATATAATTATCTTTGATTAGTTACAGCCTAGTTCGGTTTTACATGTGTATCCTTTAGCGAATAATTGCATCTACATGTGCAAACTCACCAAACGTTAAGATGAAATGGCGTAAATATGGACTTCTTTCTTTATTTAGATGTCCTCCTAATAATCTTTGAATAAAAAAGCATGGCCCTGTTTTAGGCAAGTAAACCATTTTAAGTCTTGTTGCACTCAGTGGCTGCTGCAAGTCTGCAACCAAAATTGAAACAATAGATATGAAGATGTTAGTTCGGAGTCGTTGAAACCATTGCTGTATTAGAAGGTATGCTTGCAAAGTTTCCGGTTACATGGACTAGTATGGATCAAATCATCACATACCTTTTGTTATAAATTAGATACTACAAATTTATGATATTATTTTGCAAATCGTATTATGTATGCCTTTATATTGAATACCAAAATATTAAAAACTAAGAGAACTGGATACTGTTTGTAAAATTTCATATTCTATGGTGTAAAGACGTTCTATAATATCCAGAGTGCTCACAAAGCAAACAAAACTATAAGCAACATATAACTTTCAGGTCAAAGGTTATAAAACAAACACAATAGAAATTTTATACAATAAGCAAAATTGCACAATTTTTGTGTTACTCTTCCAGTCCAGTAAACCAAAAAAGCGTGATGCATGAAACATTTTTAAAAAGTGATTAAATTATTAATGAACCAAAGATAATGAGTTGAATAAGAACGTAACGTATCTTCAATTACATTGTGGGTATGTTTCCAAATCAGAAATTGAGTTGTTTTGAATGTATAGAGAAATCGAAACTGAAAAACAAACCAAAAACCCATAGATCTTGAGAATTAGGAAATGAAAATTAGAAAATGAAGTTTTTGTTAAGATTGAGATAAATCTCATACTCCAATTTCTTCACTTTTGGTCCTGTAAACTTTAAAAAACATACTTTTTAATTAAAAAAAAGAATTTGAAAATTCAAAAGAACCTGATCGAAGAGTGATGTTAGGTTGGGGATTCTGGTCTGAAGGTCATGTTTGGTAGGGAATGACGACGGCGGAGGTGGACTGGCAACTGACGGCGGCCAGAGTGGAATTGAATCGCGTCAGGTGGAGGTGGTGAACTTAAATCGACAAGTTAAGAAATGGAGCGTCAATTAAGGTTTTGACAGAGGTGCTTGTGGAGTTGTGGGGGTGAACGACGGGTGGCGGTGTAGGTAGACTAATGATATACTTTTATTTATACATCTCGAATCCCTTGTAAAGTTATGTTTATTTAAATCTTTGATTTCGGTTTAGTTCGTGTTTTGTTCATCTTTTATTAATTTAGGTTTTGAGTCAAGTTTATTTGATATTTATCATATTTTAAATCTTTTGGTGTCTTGCATGTTAAACTTTAATTCTTTCTATCATTTCATGTGAAGTTTAAGTTCGTTTTTGCTCATCAATGGTTACATGATTACTTCACTTAGTGTTTTGATTTTTTTTCATATAGATTTATGGCTTGCGAGTCAAGGAAAAGAAGTTCTAGAAAATTCTCATCGTTGCTTGGAGTTGAAGAAAGGAATTAATCAAGATCTAGCATGATTAAGCAATGAAATAAAGTGCAAAAATTCGTAGCCCTCCCTGGTACACGCCGCGCCGAGCGGCCAGGGAAGCCAAGCCTGATCGCGCGGCGCCTACACTTTCTGTCCAGCCAATTTTCGCAAACCAAGCCCATCATGCACAACATAAAAATATCATTATAAACATAGACGGGATGATTAACAATTGTAGCCGTTTTTAGAGAGAGAAGCCAAGAGATTGAAGGTTTTTGAAGCTAGGAATCAAAGAGGATCAAGAAGTCTTTCAAGGATCAATCAACAAGGGTTTTATCGTTCTAACTTTCATTCCTTGTTCATTTTTTTCTATCATGTCTTTCTTCTTTGTTTTTAATCTTTGTTTGGATTCGTTTTTAATAAGATTCTAGGCTAGACTTCATGTCTACCTAGGTTTGATGAACATGTATTGATTTGATTCTTGCTTTGGACAATTGTTTTGATTATGGTTTCGTTATATTAATAGTAAAGACTTGTTTTTGCTTTCATGATGCATATGAGTGTTTATTATCTTGATTGATTGTTAACTATTGCTTCACATAGATCTTTTATCTCTTGATTTTGTTATTCAGATTTAGGGTTTATTTTTAATCATTACTTGGTGTTTTGATTATTGTGATTGAATAGGCCTATTAGATCATAGAAGCTTGTTGATCGTTGATTAGGATTTTGAATGTTCTGCTGAACTCCAATAGCTGTGAGGTGAGGAGTTATTCATGTGTCTTAGTCAATCGCATTCTAGGAAAGATTAGTGACGGTATTCTTGCTTGGTTATTGTGTTGATCCTTGTTCATGATGTTGTGTTTAGTTTATCAAATTATCTAGCGTTTAGTGTTTCGTGAGATTGCTTACTTTAGATACTATTAATTAACCTTAATTGATGACTGTGAGGAAACAATCCTAATGATTGCTTAATAATCTAATATTCATTCTTTAGGATTTTACTTGATGCGATCGATGGTCCTCTAGGGTTTGTTAGATGAATATATTTAGATATCAGTTTCCATATCATGTTGGTTATCAATTGTTTGGTGATTGTTGATGCATGGGATTCTTACCTAGGTAGATTCCTTCTCTTATTGGTTTCGATCTTGTGATTTATTGCTTGTTTCTAGTTTACTTGTTCATTTACTTTCTTAATTTAATATTAGTTTAAAAACCCCCTTAAAACATTAATAATAAATATTCGTGTCGTAAGTTGAGTCTAATTAGTTAATTTACGTAATTTATAGAGTCCTGTGGGTTCGATATTCCGGACTTACTTAACTTTAATACAATTGATCGGTTCACTTGCCGGTGTTTTGTGTAGTTGAGTCTTAGGTCTAGTTTTTATTATTTGTTTAATTTAGTTAATATTTAATTGACTGTTTTTAGCACATCAACTAACCGTCCACATCTCCACAGAAAGTCCCAATTGAAGAACCGGTGTTGGCTTGTAGACCTTAACATATGCATTATATGTTTATGCGCTATGCATCATATTACCTAACAAAATTGAATAGTAATTTTCTCACATATCATATCCACCTTTTAATATATATAATAATGGGTTCAAAGGGTAATATTTTAAATTTTTGATCCATTGTTTTTGTATGAGTTTAGAGTCTGGCAATCTTCCGTCTTCACTAAGGCTATCCACTATGATGACCGGTTGCCAGTGGTCACCACTTTTGAGAATTAAAGAAAAATAAAAATAAAGTTTTTTATCTCAACTAGTTGCAACATAGGTTGTTCTAGCAACCTATGTTTGCATCCAAACTTTTGTATATAATTTGTTGTTTTCATGAAAATTACAACTTTTAACTTAAATAAAATTAACTACACGGTTTTATTTATAAAAAAACATTTTGATATAAACTTTATAAAAAATGAAGCATTTTTATTTAATAAAAAAGTTGGGTTAGGTTGGATTGTGAGTGTGAGTGTGAGTGAAAATTTGGATTAGATGGGTTGTGTATATGGAGAGAGATAAATTAGATGTTTATTAAATGTGTGGGTTGGTTGGGGTTGTGATAGTGGATAGTCTAAGTTAACCGGTTTACAATCTCCAACTAATTGCACTTGCAGGCCTGTATATTTTGGTTCATCAAGTAATAAGGCAAAGTCTTAGCCACTAGAACACTTATCTATATCTATATCTATATAGGGGTGTTTGGGATTGCTTATTTTTACCAACTTATAACTTCTAAACTTTTTAAAATGTAATAAGGTTTTTGTCATTGCTTATATTGTGAGAGAAAAAGTTTTATAAGTTACACTTTTGTAACTTATTAACTTAATGACAAGTTATAAGGAGATAAAATAAGTAATCCCAAATATCCCCATATAATACATAAGACATGGGCAAATTAAGACACCACATTTATGTAATTTACAACTTTTAATGTCTAAAGTACACCTTATATAACATGTAAGATAGGGACAAACTTGTCTATTAGAAAATATGTCTTGAGATAGTTACAAGATTGCCCCCTCAACTTTTGTAAATTTAAGAAATAGTTAGCATTTTGGACCTTTATCTTTACAATTGTAAATAACATTTTACCAACAATTTTCCAACGGGCATAACTTTTTCATACGTTAATATTTTTTTTATAAAAATTGCACCATAAAAATGAGCATATTATTATTATCTTTAATTGTAACATCCCGTTTTCTCGTTTCGGTTAATAAAATAAAATATGAGTTATTATGAGTCAGGCTATGAAGAAACACAATAGGCTCAAGCCCATGACCCATAATATATATACCATTTCCTTTCCTTAGTTCATTCATTCAGCCATTCCATATATCACCCAAAACACACACTTAAGCTCTCTCTCTCTCTCTCTCTCTCTCTTATTCTCTCTTTCTCTAGCTGAAACCAAGGAGAAGAACCTATCCCGACCCGAGGTAATGATGTTATGACCTTAAAAGGATCCAAACCCGCTAAATCTAGTTGCAAAACGACGAACCGACGCCCTAAACCGTTAAAGTCACGAGGTCCGGATGGAATCGGGTATAAACTGATCAAGAGATGAGCTTAGGGGTCACCCTAGCTCAGATCTGGATCGAACGGGGTGAAAAATGGTGAAAAACGGTGGAAAACGAGTGAGATCTCGTTTTTCCGGCAACATCCCGTTTTTCCGGCGATGACGGCGCCGGAAAGGCAGCTTCGGAAAAGTGGCGTACGAGAAAGGAATGTCAGAGAATGTTTCTGACATTCTCTGACCTAAACCTGATTCGACAGAAGGATAACGAATTAACAAGCAATTGGTTATGCCCATTCGTTAAGAAGAAATAACGAACTAGTAACAGTTCGTTAAGTCATTCGTTAAGTAATTCGTTACGGGGAAATGACGAATGAACCCTCAATTCTTTATAAGGGTAAAATCGTTATAAGAGGCCAGTTAGTTATAGAGACCGGTTCGTTATAAAGGCCAGTTCGTTATAAAGACCAGTTCGTTATAAAGACCGATTCGTTATGAGGGTCAATTCGTTATAAAGTTAAGAAGTAACGAATGAGTTCCTTCGTTAACGAACTGGTTAACGAATTAGACTTTGAAAGAATGACATAAAGGTCCTCGGAGTTAGAAAAAAATGGATTAATTACAAAGAAGCCCTCGAACTTTATGAATCAGCAAATAAATAATAAATTAGAATTCTAATGAAAAATGTGTTAAGACAGTTAATGAAAACAAACTTTTTCCAAGCTGACATGGGCTCTTCCCCTTAAGACAGAAAGCTCAACCCCAGCCAGGGGCTCTGCCCCTTGAACCGTGCTAGGGGTTGCCGCCCCTAGAACCCCGCTACCAGGGGCGCTGCCCCCGGACCCCCGTTCATTGAGGGTTATAATTAAACTAGAAACACGATATGAGTAATGATAGTTAATTGATACGTGTAATTGTTATACAGTTAGTCGTGCACAGCAAACAAAAGGAATAACCGTTAATGATGAACGTAACAGGACTCAGGTGAGTTTCTAGCCCCACTTCCTTTTTATGTTTTCGGGGCTGTGTGCATACTCAATGTGAATGTTAATACACTTACTTAAATGGTAAGTGTATGCTATTATGATCTATGTGATAGTGTGTATGAATGTATGAATGAAAGCTCGTAGGTGCGTGAACGATCATCGGATATTGCACGTATCGACGGGGAAAGTAATATTAGTATGCCTTGTATGAAATATGTAAGTATGAAAGTACGTAATGAACTGAGTATGTACGAAAGTATGATTATGTAAAGAAAAGTATGTATGGTTATAACACGAATGAAAGGTATGGTTTAAGTAGGGAATAGACCCTAATAATATTAGCGAATGTAGAGAACATACCCTAATAATATCTGCGAATGTAGGGAACAGACCTTAATAATATCTGCGAATGTAGGGAACATACCTTGATAATATCTGCGAATATAGGGATCGGACCCTAATAATATCCGCGAATGTAGGGAACAGACCCTAATAATATATGCGAAGGTTATAGGGCAGAATGCTCTATAAAACGTATATGTATGCATGTATGTATGTATGTTTGTATGTATGTATGTATGTATGTATGTATGTATGTATGTATGTATGTATGTATGTATGTATGTATGTATGTATGGATGTATGTATGAACGTATGGATGTATGTAAGTATGTAAGGAAAGATGAAGGTATGTATCTTCGGATACGTGTTTACGTAAGTATGTGAATGTAATGTAAGTTGCATGATTAACTAGAACTCACTCAGCGTAGATGACTTTTAGTATGCACGCAGGTTAACAGACTGAGACAGCTAGTTTGAGTGGGACACATGGCGATAAATCGAAGAAGCTGGCATCTGAAGAATTGTCATGATGTTTTGAATGCTATAATTTATGTTATGTTTTAAAAGACAAGTTATGGATGGTTGTAATGAATGGTTGACTTTTATAATATTCCGTGAAAGTTTTAATTCACTATGATATTTAGAACTGTATTTATGAGTAAATCCAACGCCAAAGTAGGGCACCGGGATCAGGGCCTTACATTAATTTGGGTATGGTGTTTCTATAATTATTCAAATACAAAAATTAACATATTACATATAGGTGTTCACTCGGTTTTAACGGTTTCGAAGTCATATCGTGAGCCAAACCGTTGGTATGATATTTTGTTATTAAGAACCGAAACTTAACCGTTGAAACTTTAAACTGAATCGTTACTAATGGTTTGGCTTCACGCATTGAGCTTCAATAATAAGTTAACCGTCTGGTCCAGTTTTATATGACCAATTTTCTGTATAAACCATAAACCAAAACTGTTTGCTATGGTTTGAGCATTCGGAAACCGGCTGACTAAAAGTGATGATTGGTTCAAACGTTTTCAAGGTTTCAAACGAACGTTGAATATCCACAATTGTTACATGATTACTATGAGATTTGTTTCCCGCCGCATCGCGCGGGCATCTGTCTAGTTATATATAATAAATAACTTATGGGCAAATTAAGACATTTAGATTTTAAATAATTTACAGCTTAATTAACAAACGGTACAACTTACATAGCATGTTGAAGAGGGGCAAAATAGTAAACTTCAATTCTTTAAACATAGTTGCAATATTGTCCCCTCAACTTTAATTAACTTTTATAAATTCAAGTAATAGTTATAGCCTTAGCCTTTTAAATTTTAACCATATATATTTTTTAATTTAACATTTAACCCAACTTCCACCCACGACTTTTAAACCTCATATTGTTTTTATTTGCTAATATTTTTTTTAAAAACCGGCACCATAAAAACGAGAATTTTAATCTCTTTAATTTGAGTATGATATCGTCTTAGTTTTCATTTAGTTAAAAAAATAACATTTACATAGCGGTGTTTGCGATCCGAATTTTATAATTTTTAAATAAACAATTAGTACGTTCACGTAAACCAAAATAGAACCGTTAAAAATTGAAACAAACCATTATCAACGGTCCGTGTTCCCGTCGCATCGCGCGGCTACCCGTTTAGTATTCATTTTACATATAGGTTCACTCCAACTTTTTATATGAGTTAAGTTATTTTACAAACAAGAACAAAAATGAGAAGAATTATAGCCACACAAAAAGCCTTTAAAAAAATAAAACATAAATAATAAAAAATCATAACTCAAAATTTAATAAAATATAAATGAAAAAAGTAAAAACACAAAAATGTTTTCACCGTCTTCCTCGTTTAAAAAAAGACACAATGTTGAGAGAAAAAGATCATTGTGTCTTTTTGTTTATAATTGTATTTTGCATTTATTTTCTTCATTGATCGTGTCTTTTTTTCCTTGACATTGTGTTTTTTTCTTGATATTACTCATTATTGTGTTATATTTTGTTCGACATTGTGTTATATTTTTTGCGATATATTGTGTCTTTTTTAGTTATAATTGTGTCTTTTGTTCATTTTCGTCATTGTGTCTGATCTCAGCATTGTGTCTTTTTGTCGTTTTTTTGGAACGAGAATGACGGAGGAAACATTTGAGTTTTAATTTTTTTAATTATATTTTGAGTTATGATTTTTTAATGTTTTTTTTTTGAATTTTTTGTTGGGAGGTTTTTGTATAGACACAAATCCTTACAATAGTTCTCATTTTTGTCTTTCCTTTTATATTAACATTTCCCTTTTTTATATAGCCATCCTCTTAAAAATCAAAATTTAATGAGTTCCCGTAAATTCAACACCTACTAATCTACTATGTAGGTATGCCCATGGAAAAAGTATTTTTTTTACTAGGGACCAAAACCAAAATACGTGTAAATTACCTGGACAATATGAGTAATTAACTTTAAAATTATTAGTATATGTTAACTAACTTTAAAATTATTAGTATCTGTTGAAGTTTAAATTACAATAACAAATTACATGTCATAGTCGTTGCATTTGTCTTTTTTTTTTTTTTAAGAAAAGAGAAGCTACAAATATTACAAAAGCTACTATTCATCTTTATATCATCTTTGCACACACCTACACTCATAAACCCCACACATGTATATTAAAAAACTAGAAATAGACAATAAAATAAAATTAAGACAACAATAAGATGGCGGATAGAATGTGAGGTTTTCTTTAAATGTGAGATAAATTTTAATAAGCATGATTTTTTTTAAAAAAAATTATAAGGTGAAAGATGATGGAGGAGATGTGAACACTCTTAAAATCTATACAATTATTAAGAAGTACTAGCAACATTTAGTGGTAAAAAAAACACAAACATTAACGGAATAGACGCAAACGAACACATTATCGACGTTCACGATAGGGGTGTTCTTCGGGTTTCGGGTTGTTTGGGTCAGGTTGTTCGGGTTTTAGCTCAAAGCAAATAGACTCAAGAACCAACCCAAATAAGGTCGGGTTGTCGGGTTTCGGGTTAAATGGGTCGGATTAATTCGGGTTGGGTTTCGGGTTAAACACATTAAAAAAAATATCTTTTACAAGATTATAAATAAAACCAAATTCAAACCTTTATAAAACCATAATCAAGTTAATTTCAACATACAACCATATTTAACTATAACAATATTTAAAGTATGAGTGCTTCACTATTTTGTGTGATTCTTTGTGATGTGTGGCTGTGGATTTTGGAATGAAGAGAACAACCAATTAATATTTAAAAGCAATAAAGATTTTAGGGTTTTGTAAAATTAAATTGTGAATTGAATGACCATAACATGTCTCAACTAATATATTAATGTGTACACATGCAGCAACCAAGAGTTTTAGAGCATGAGACATTTGGTTATCTAGGCTTATAAAACATCAGAACCAACTATTTGAGTTTTTCGGGTTGTTCGGGTCAACCCGATTTTGAAAATCTTAACCCAAATACCAATCCAAATGTTTATTTTCGGGTTCGGGTTAAGAGTTTATTTGGATCGGTTACATTCGGGTTGGGTTATTCGGGCCTCGGTTTGCTTCAGGTCGGGTTTGTTATTTGGTACGCTTAAAAAACACACCCTTAGTTCACGAACAAAACTGAATGAACATGAGCCCTGTCTGTGTTCGTTCATTTAGGTAATCGAACAAAATTCCTTTTTTATGTTCGTTCATTAATTGAACGAGCGAACGAAAATGAATTTCCCGCCTGAAGAAACACGAAATCCCCCATTTAGTATAATCGCTTAGTCTAAGGGTGATAATTACGTATTTCCCACGATGGGTTGGATATCTCCTTGACGCAAACGAGTAGTACACCTAAAAAAACACCATAAGCTCGTTACGAGGGAACTGGAGAGATTCTCTTGTAACCACCCTCCGGCGTGAGAATTAGTATCAGTATATAATACTTTTAGAGTTTAGTAGTGAGTGAAAATTGATGGTCGGGTATTTTGTATATATATTAATGTATTAATTATCTAGTTTTTTTAGTGTACTGTTAGAACTTTGGTACTTCATACGTGCTTTGTATTTCAGGTCATTAATCGTTAAATATGCTAAATGGGAGACCTGTACGAGCATGGAATGGTATCTCGGGAAGACCGAAACATGATTTGAAGTCTTAGGAAGTGTTAGAAGGATTCGGGGAAAGTATGGATGAGAAATCATAAGCCGATGCTAAAACTGAACAAGATGGGATGACAAAACGCGACCAAGAAGTAAAACGAGCATATCCTAGGCTAGAAAATGAGTTACGGGACCCATGATATATGAATTTTAGGTTTCTCGACGAGAGGAATCCAAATATGAGGTTTTATCAGGTCGCGATACGCGATGAGATGGGCATATGGCCATCGCGTATCGCGATGGATATAAAAAACGGGAAAAATTGGGTTTAGATCTATATCTTCTATTTACGAAACCTAATCAGTGATAACGACTTCTAGCAGCTGTTAGGCAATTTTGGGTGAATTCCAGGGCTACCAATCATCTCTTAATCAATCCTAATGACCTTCCTCATCATAATTGAATATCTATCGATGACGATGCTTGGCTAGTCTTCTCAAATCATATCCGGGAGGTAAAGTATGTATTACTTTCAGTTTTCTCATGTATTAAGAACACATACTTTGTAACTGTTGATGATTATTCTATGAGTATTGATGTTTAGTATTGTTGTGCATTCAGTCGGTTTAGGTTTACGTTGATCAGAACGATTAGTTTGTCAGTTGCTATAATAATTGCTCATAGGATTGTTTTGATTAGTTGAATACAAAGAAGCATACAATTGCCCGTAGTTGAGTCACACTGGCAGGGACTGTTTGATAACCAGTGTCGTGTGTTAGAGATTTTTGATGCCTAAGGTTCAGCTCGTTAATAAGTCTGTGTTAATCAGTAATAGTTAATATGTTAGGTTGCATGAGATTACTGTTTGTTTGCATTCTTGAATCCCATGTGTGATTTGTTTTTTGTTAATTGCTTGAATTTGTTAAATTGCTTAATCATCTAAAAACCAAACTATTTGCTTGTGTGATCAGCACTACACTTTATTACTTCATAATATTATAAATTGGTTGCACGTTACACTGACCACATACTCCTCGTGGTTCGACACCCTACTTACCCTAGCTAGCTTAGGTATTAGGAACTAATTTTAATTGTTTTTTACTAGATAACGACAATCTAGCATCAAAAGTCTAGATCCCTTACCATTTGGAGGTGATTAAGAATTTATAGTCATTGGAGGAGAGAGAGAGAATGCGGCTATCTGCCATGTTAGGCTATCCACTAATCAGATTTCTTGGACGTGTGACAAGGATAGTTGGTGGGTAAGATTGTCATTGACATGTCGTACTATATTGTACCGTTAACTATGTGTTGTCCACCCGTTATTGGTTGGCGTATTTTACGATGAATATTCTTACTTTTTGCACTGTACTTAGACTTGATGCTATGGGCGCAATTGAAGAGGATGGCGGAGAGTCGTTGGGTGCGAAACACCACCAAGGGGCGCCCTTGGTGGTGGGGCGCCGATGCTAGGTCCGTTCCAACGATGGGCGCGGTTAAGGGTGTGGAGGTGGGCCCCCCTCTCAACGGCTCTCTAACGTTAACTTTAAAAGAAAAAAAAATTAATTTAATTATTTTCTATATAATACAAATCATATTTCCAATTTTTACTCAAATTTCACTCAAACAACTCTAAAATTCTCTCAACTTTCTGTAACCATGGATCCTTTCTCAAACCTTAACCCGAACACAAGTTCTAGCTCAAATCCGAACCCAAACCCGAACCCGTTGGATCCGTCTCGAAGGTGGTGGGCTAGTGTGCTCGCAAACAACAATGACAACCTCTTCTATGCCCACCAACATCTACCCGTAATGCCTCCAACCATGCAACCGTTTCTCAACGATATCATATATCGAATGCCAATGCTGTTTATGCCTCCGCAAACCCAAACCCAAATACCCGAAACCCAAGTAGACGAACCACAAGTTTGTCACAAACGAACCACGAGTTTGTCGCAAAAGAAGGTTGATGCTGGTCAAACAACTACCAAAAGTGTTGAAATAAAAATATGGGAAGATGATGAGGAAGCGGCGTTGGCGCAAGCGTGGATCGACTCATCCGAAGACTCAATTCAAGGTAAATCATAAAATTATTTATATAAATTTCGTGTTTTATTATTTTTTTATTTGTTAACTAATACTAAGCTTTTATATGCATCGTAGGCGACGGTAAACACCCCTGTATTTTGGGTCGAGGTCGCTACCGCGGGGATGACTCCGTCTCCAACAAATGGAAGGCAATGTGCAAAAAAATGAACAGGTTGTCTGAAACTTGCACTCACGTTACAAACAATAAAGGAAGCGGCACGAGCGATGTCAACATCATTGAGAGTTGCTTAAAACAATTCAAGGACCTTAATGGTGCCGATTTCGGTATGTTTGAAATTTGGAGAAAATGCACGAGCTCTCCAAAGTGGCATCCGATCCTGACATCTTCACCGCGACCGCCAAACGGTCTCAAACAACGTCTACATCGGCCAATCAATCGACGTCTCAAGCCGGGTCGGATGCTCGTTCTCAATTTAACTTAAATGAGATTGATCCCGATTTTGTTTTTGATGAACCAGATGAGTTGCCACGTCCGGTAGAAAGAGATAAAGCCAGGGCGGCGGTTAGAGGTGGGGGATTTTCGTCTAGAACGACATCCTCGATGAGTTCCGATGTGAGCTCGCGTTTTGACAACTTGGAGCTTGCACTTAAAGAGTTGTCGATGCGAAAAAACACTCAAAAATGAACTAAAGATAATACATGAAGAAAGAAAAGTGATGCATGCGGAATACAAAGCCATGCATGAAGAAAGAAAGAAAGCTAACTCGGAGCGGGAACGAGAACAGGATTTCAAGCTCCTCACAAAGGATCTCGCGCATCTTTATCCGGCCACGCGGGTGTTTTTGGAGAAAAAAAAAAGCAAGGTTAAAAGCAAAATACGCAAACGAGGACGAGGACGAGGATGATGACGATGAATATAAGTTATACTTTTGTTTTGTTTTGTTTATTTCTATTTGAACGTTTTTTATTTTTATGTTTTTTTTTATTTATATGTTTTTAAATTTAATTTAGTTTAATTTTTATTATTATTGTATTTAATAAATTTGTTGGTTTTTTTGTTTTATAAAAAAAATTAAGGGGCATTGATGCCCCTCACCATAGAGGGACATCTTTGGGTGGGGATTCGATGCCCCCAGTGCCCACGTGGCGCTGACGTGACACTGTGGAGTGGCATCGATGCCCCTCCCCATAGAGGATAGTCTTATGGTGATCTTAGGCGCTCTCATTTTCCGAGGTGTCAGGGAATGTCTAGCGCATAGAGGTATTACATATTGCACCGTAGTTTCTGCATGGCACATGGCAAGATACCCGACGGAAGTATATCATGTTGTGAGTAGGTTTAGTACCTTACCTCTACACTGCCAACGTTTGATTCGCTTAAGGTCTTACTTGTAATCTTGACCTTGTTGGGGAATGCAGCACAACGCATTCACGGTCATCATCAACTAATCAAGGAAAACATACCAATTCGACTTTTCTATGTAATACTAATTCATTATTGATGATATCCACTGATTTATTCTCATCCATATGTTTCTTGAAGACCAGTATACTTAAATGTAAAATGCAATCATTCAACTATTGCCGTAATATTAACAGCCAACATTCCTACCCAAGTGTCCCCTATTTCAAACTGAGAAAATATATCTAAATTGGAACGACTATATACCATTGTATTTGTATGTATCAAGTGTACTATAATATTGGGTACAACTACAATGTATTTATTAAATAAACAATATAATTATTTAAGTAAATTCTAACATTGTATCTAAAGTATGAGTCGAACTCGAGGACCATTACATCAACCACTGTCCTGTTATTTTTTAACGCGTGACTATAATAAATCAGATGGTTGATTAAAACTATTTACTTTCTTTAAAATTATCTTTCCTAAATCTTTTACTCACGAAAGGAGAAGAGAATTGGTTGAGGCGAAAATTATGATAGTGTGGTGGGTTATTTGGCGTTATAGGAATGACAACACGTTCAAGGACAAAATAACTCCTATGGAAAGTATTTTGAATCTATAGTTAATCTTTAGTCTTTTTGGTTTGGTTATATGAATCAAAAAATTGAAACTAGCTGGATGGATTGAATGAAAAATTCTTCACGTAACTGTAAGTTTGTGAGTTTTTATAAAATCAAGTGTTAAAAATTGTCTATTTTAATTATTTAATGATATGGTGTCATTATTAAACCATTTTAGAAAGTATTTTGGAATTTTTGTCTTTTTGATTTGGTTATATAAATTTAAAATTAAAAAATTAAAATTAGCTGGGTGGATTGGATGAAAATCTATTAATGCTCTTCATGTAATTGTGAGGTTGTGAGTTTTTATAAAATTAAGTGTTAAATTGTCTACATTTTAATTATTTAAGGATACGTGTGTCATTATTAAACCATTTTACTTAATTTTGAACTATATTTATACTTTTAGTGACTTAAAAAGTTGACATGTTTAATTTATAATTCCTAATAGAACAAGTATTCCTTAAATAAATTTTGAATAATAATAATAATAATAATTAGTTTAAAATTTTCACAATCGAAGTTTTATATAGGAGTTGTAAGTTTCGTCGGAAATATCCTCCATGTTCAGACATTTAATGTGTCAAATCTTCGTTCTTTTTATGGCTGGCCTTTTCCCGGTAGAGTGTCGACTTCTGACATTTGTTGACTAGGTCAGCCGAAATTTTAACATTACACATTGACCACATCTAGAAAACAAATTGCTCCATATACATATAAACTGAACAGGTGCTCGCGCGATGTAGCGGATGTTTGAATGCATACCTTGTTAATCACGTAGCAAATATGAGTGTTTATGGTGCGGTTAAAACCTTGAAATTGTTTAAACCGATCATTGGTTTAGCTTTTTTTTTTACTTACGGTTAGTTGGTCGCTTCAAAGTTTTCAACACGTAGCGAACGGTTACTTCGCCATATAAACCAAACCATACTGTAAATGTTAAATGCATTTTAATTTTTTTATTATTAATTATTAGATATGTTTTGTTATATATATTAGATATAGTTAAAATGTAATTGACCATAATTTTACAATACAAATAACTTGGCTATTAAAACCTTAAATTAAACTAATTGTAGTATGATTTTTTTATAATCTTTGTTATTATTATTTACCATTTATGTGGCTAAAATTATCATTCTTTATTTATGATCATCTCAAGTATCATATTATGTTGGTGTTTAGTTAAAATTGATGGTACAGTTAAATTAATAATCATTTTAAAATAAATTTATTATTAAAGTTTAAACTGTGAAACCAAACTGCAACCAGACCGTTGGTAACGATTCAGTTTCAACTTCCAGTGCTTCGGTTTGGTTTTGGACCACTACAAATCGATACTAACGGTTGAGCTTACAAGTTTAACTTAAAAACCATCAAAACCGAAACTGAACGCCCCTACGTAACGTATTAATTTATTTCAATTGAAAAAAATTATAACAATATCATATTCAATTTAAAGAAAATAAAATGCTCGTTTTTATGGTGTAAATTTTTTATAGTAGTTAAAAAATCATGGGTGAAAAGTTAGTTTAAAATTTAAATTAGAAACATAATATGGTTAAATATGAGGGGCCAAACTTGTAAGTTGAATGGATTGTGTTTAAAAGACTAGTTACTCTTACTAACACATGTACTTTATGCATTAACATTTATAAAACTCTTAAAATCAAGTGTCTTAATTTACCATTGTCTCATGTATTATATATAGTATATAGATTTTGTTGACTTGGTCAGCCAAAAATTTAACATTACACATTGACCACATTTAGAAAACAAATTGCTCCATATACATATAAATAACTGGTTTCTTACGCATATAAACTTACTAGGTTAGGTACCCGTGTTCTACACGGGATGAACAACTTAAAAGAATGATAAATAAAGTTGAGTATTACATTAAATAAGTACAAAGCTAAATTGCAACTATAAAAAAACAAACTTAAACATAGATCATAAATATCTAAATATTTCTGTCAATACAACATTAGATCATACGGTAAGGATATGGTAACAACTAAAGTAAATTAGTATTATGAGAACATAATTGGTACAATCTGAATAAAATGAACTTGTCATTAGTGAAAGAAAGTTTTCAATTAGTCAAAGAAAGTGCTGTAAAAGAGAATCAGTATGGTTTTGATCAGCAATATATGGATAAAAACAAAGAGATTACGGTTACAGAGAAAAAAAAAAGGCGAGTCGGGTTTAGCTAAAGATCCACGTGTTTTTACAATGAACTCGAGTAAGTTTTTAGGGCTACAATGATTCATATATTTTTAATTGTTTATATATATAAAAAACAGTATAATTCATATTAGACAAGTTAAATAATGAACAATTGTTAAATTTATAAAAATGTTTAATAAACAAACCTAACATTTTTTTAAATAAAGTACGTATTATAATAACAATTATAGAAATTAAAATGAATTAAAAAATATGTATGTTTAATGTATAATTGATAGGAGAGAGATGTCGCACCCCGAAAACCTTAATTTAAACAGCGGAAGACTTAACTTAAGTCGTTCGGGTTATGACAGATCCCGATAGCCAACAACAATAGAACAATTAATAAAAGCTTTATCCTTTTTCAAAGAAAATATCTTGTTACATTATCAGAGTTTCATACACGTGTCATTGGACGGTTTACTAAAATCTTATCATTATTCAAACACGCCTCGCCCTCCTCTTCATGCCTCCACGAAACCTTCACTTACTTAAAAATTATGTTAAAATATCGATCAACACAATGTGTTTGTGAGTTTCCCTTTATAATCAAAATAGTCCATATATATATATATATATATATATATGAATCGAAAACAACATCCATATAATGATCTTTTGTCATTATATCCAACATTAATTCGTGTGTAATCGTCACTGCACCCCGAATTATATTAAAAACATCCTGTTTATAATAGCTTACCACCATTATAACACCAATCCGTGTGTAACTATCTACCGTCATTACATCACCGAAAACAATAGGCATTTTACTTCTTAAACAAAATGTGTTGTTGTAGATAAGCAAAGAATACAACATTACGTATGACTATCATAGTTAATAATCTGAAACATACCATACTCAATGTTACTAATTAAACTTTTTATTTTTATATGTACAAATATTATTAAATACTTTAAAGTCCAGATCTTTAACCTATTTTTTAAGTTCATAACAAGTCAAAACCTTACTTTTCAATAAAGAGTTCTTATTCCATTTTGAAAGAATCTTTATTTTATGATTCAGTATGTTTCTTTTCAACAAAGTTAAATCTGAACTTTTAGAACATTCTATTATTTATAATCAATCACTTTTATATCATTCATATCTTTATCAATCTCTAATCAATCATTCAAATCACAAGATCATAAAAATTTTTGAATTTTTCTAAGTGTTGTTCTAATAAAGTCTTCTATTTTAGTAACTTTTAATATTTGATAATTCTAATTGATTCTATTCTTCCACTTGATTATGTACAATTCCATTTTTAATTCATTCAATTAGTTTGATAGGGTTTTATGCATCCTATGTGTTCTATTCCCATTTTATTCTTTCAAATTACCATTCAACAAAGTTTCTATATATAGTAAGTTGTTGTCCATTTTAACCAATGTGTTAACTAATCCATATTTCTAATCACACATCCTATATTAGTTTGAAGTTGTTATTAATCACATATTGATTACATTCATTAAAAGTATTCCCATCAAAATCCAAATTTCAACTTTTCTTAAATTAAAGTTTCCCTATTTAGTAACTTTAACAATCTTTGTTAATCTTCAAGTTCCAACTATTAATTTTAGCATGCAACCTATCTTATTTCCAATTAAGTCATTCCATAACACCTTTTGATTCAACAATCCTATTCAAAACCCCTCAATTAATCCCAAATCTAAAATCCCCAAATTGCAATTATGACCATTTTCTTATTTTGTTTATCTCTAACAACAAATTTTCAATAGTCTAAGTCCTTACTAACAACAAACCCTAAACTCAATCCATATTTCATTCCAACAACAAACCCTAACATCCAATTATTTCAAGTTCATTTCAAATATTCAAGAAATTAATAACACCTAAACTCAAACTTTAACAATCAATGTTGGATCTTTAGGATGCGTGTATGCATGTGTAAATGAGCTTGATTCTTCCTTTTGCACATACATACATACCCACGGCACCTACGCACAAACACATTCATCCATAATTTCAAACTTTCAATCTTTCAATCAACTCAAGAACATTAAGCCTTATGCATCCATATCTATTAATCAATCATCCATAACTTAATACTTACTTGTTCCTTGAGATTTTGAAAGATGAAGGTGTTGTTAAGAGTGAAAGTAATGTGCTTCCTAGCTTAATCCTTCATAGTATGCTTGATCTTCTAATATCTAAACCTCCATAGATCTTGATTATGTATGTGTGTGTTAATATTTGAATTTGTGTTTGTGTGTGTGTTCAAGGGGTGTTACGGCCGAGCTTATAAGGGGAAGAGGGAGAGCGTGTAGATTAGTGAGTTGGATGATAGGTTTAACAGGTGGAGCGTTGTAGATAAAACAAGTGTTACCTTCTAGAGGGTTAATCATTAGGGTGTTTAGTTGGAGAATTAGGATTGGAGGGTTTAGGAGGTGGTTTTGATGAGGTGGGGGGGGGGGGGGGGAGGGTTGTTCAAGAGGGGGGAGGGGTATTTGAAGGGTTGTGTTATAAACTAGGTGTTTCCGGTTAATCATTTAACGTATTGCGTGATTTAAATATCAAACGGATCCCGTTTTCAATAATTTTTGTCAGACTTTGAACAAAATCAAGTTCCTGATAATATGGACCATAAAAACCATTCTCTTGGAAATAGTTTATGTTGGTCCTTTCCGGGTCCTGTACTGGCTCGTTTTTATTATTTTTCAATTTTCGTGATTCGAGCCTTCCTAAATTATATTTTTACTTGTCTCACGTGTTTTTGTATATATTTTGAATTCTGGAGATTATTTTATTGTCCTAACTGTTTATTTACTTTCTAGCTCGCTGCCCGAGGTTATTGCACGTTTTTCTCGTTTCGTGCCGAAATATGGACTTTTTCTTGACTTTGCAAGATATTAAACTCTAACAAAGAGAGATTTTATTAATGAAATTATATTAGGATGGTAAATGTGATTACATTAATGAAAATTTTTGTCAGATGTTACAAAGGTGGGAAGAAAGAGTAAAAATACACCAGAGAATGACATGTGGCAAGAGAAAATCTTTATTTATTATATAGTATAGATTTCATTATCTATTTATTCAATGTCTATTTATATGTACTTTTACTTTAGAGTAAGTTACTTTTTAAGTTGATAGGCTTACAAAAAGTAACTCATGTATGAAATTGTACATCCCGTCATTACAATTCATTAATTACACGAATCACGCCATCGCTTTGACGCGTCTAAGAGCGTACATGAGTGGAATAGTATCTTCTTCTACAGTTCTAAGCGTGTGGTTCCTCTTACGATGCACTTTGCTGAAGGCAAAGGGCGTTCGGAACCTAAACCAGTTCCTTATTATGGTGTGGACTGGTATAATACGCTGAAGGCTAGCCTTTCTCCTCTTCAGCCGTATCCGGAACGTGCGCTGGTGTTGTTTGAGGTGAGCCGCATCTGGAGCGATGTGATGATGGTCCCTTATATCCAGAATGGTGGCCAAGGTGATAACCCACTCTTGTGTGTGTGTGTGTGTACTAATTTTTTTTAACAGTTAATATTGTTATTGCAGAGGTGGACGATCCGCTGCTGCTATTTAATAAGGTCCTTCCCAGGTTGGTGACAACTTTCCTGGCGCATGTGCTATTGATGCCTCGTTGTTGCGAAGGACATAATCTCCTGAATTGAACTCGCAAATTTTGACTCTTGTGTCATTATACTTCTGAAGCTGGCGTTTGTAATTTTACTCATGCATTGTGTCTAACTCTCGCCTTTCTTCTAGAAGCATTAAATCTATGCGCCGTTGACTGTCATTATTTTCATCTGGTGCCAAAACTCTTAGTGAGGGAAGGCCTATTTCCGTCGGGGCCATGGCTTCAGTTCCATATGTTAGGCTAAACGGTGTTTCAGCGTTTCCTGTATTCTTTTGTGTGGGGATGGCCCAAAGTATGTGTGCGACTTGGTCTATCCACCCTGATCTATATCCATCAAGCCTTCAATTTATACCATCAACAATTCTTCGGTTAGCATGTTCTACTTCTCCATTATCTTGTGGATGTGCTACAGAAGTGAACGTCTGACTTATATTCAGTTCTGAAAGCCAAGATTTGATGCGCTGGTTCGAGAATTGTGTTTCGTTGTCGCTTACTATGTTCATTGGTAAACCGAAGCGGCAAATGATGTATTCCCAGATGATTTTTTTAACACTAGCAGCATTGATGGTCGCCACAGGCTTCGCCTCGATCCACTTGGTAAAGTAATTTATGGCGACTATTAACAATTTCACCCTTCCTTGCGCTTATGGGAATGGACCTGTGATGTCAATGGCCCATTTCTGGAATGGCCATGCTGACATCACTGGTATTATCATGTTTTTTTTTGCTTGAAAGCGTTTGGTGCATGTCACTGGCATGCGCTACACTTGCGTATTTGCTTTTCTGCATCCACGGGCATGGCTGGCCTGTTGTAACCTGCATTCATAATCTTTGCAACCACCATTCTTGGCCCCACGTGAAACCCGCAAATACCTTCCTGAGTTTCCCGTAATAGATAGTTTGCGTCTTGCGGGTTAACACACCGGAGAAGTGGTCCATGTAAGATCGCCTATACAAAATTCTATCTTTCATTTGATAATTCAGTGTTTTGTGGCGTATCGTTTTGGCCTCTTCTTTGTTGCCTGGCAGTGCGCCCGAGGATAAATAGTTGATGATCAATGTCATCCAACTTGTGGTGCTTGTACACATTACACAAACTTCTTTGGCGGCGACACGAAGGTTATCAAGGACCTCAACCCGAATATCTTTTGCCAAATGGTCAAAACTTACCGATGCTAATTTGATAAGTGTGTCCGCCTGTTTGTTTTCACTTAGCTTTATATGTTTCACCTTTCATGTTGTGAAGTTTAGCATCAACTCCTTAGCTTGTGCAAGGTATGAAGCAATCTTTTCGTATTTTGTTTCATACGCACCTTCAATTTGATTCGCGACCAGCATGGAATCCACGTGGGCCTCAAGGTGTTTGACCCCCAACTTCTTTGCTATTCTCAGACCCACAAGGAGTGCTTCGTATATAGCCTCGTTATTTATACTTTTAAAGTCTAGGCGAATCACGTAAACTCATGGCCTTTTGGGTCCTTTAGCTTCAGTCCTGCGCCTGATCCTTCATCATTTGACGCACGTTCTGTGTACAACTGCCAGACGTGTTCTTTCTGTTGATCTGCGGGAGGTTCTAAATCCATTTGCATTTTTTGCTTCTCTTGTCGCAGGTACCTCAGCTAAGAAATCTTCTAGGACTTGCCATTTGATCGCGGGTCTTAGCTTGTATTTTATTGCATGTTCTCCCAGTTCGATAGCCCATTTGGCTAGTCTACCTGGGAGTTCTGGCTTACAAAGTACATTCTATAGCCAATAATTGGTGAGGACATTGATCGGGTGTCCTTGAAAGTATCTCCGTAATCGACGCGCCTCTTGAACCAATGCAAGGACCAGTTTTTCCAAAGTGGAGTATTTGGTCACCACGTCTGTTATCATGCGGCTCACTTAATATATATGCATTTGGATGGTCTCTCTACTTACAAGCAGCATTACGCCTACTGCTCTATCGGATGCGGCCAGATACAGTGTTAGTGGTTCTTTTGGTGTCGGTACTGTAGGCATTGGAAGTTCAGCAAGACGCGACTTAATTTCCTTGAACAAGCTCTCTGCCTCCGCTGTCCATCGGAACTGTGTTTTC
Organism: Bidens hawaiensis; assembly: GCF_021521415.1. Lineage (NCBI taxonomy): Eukaryota > Viridiplantae > Streptophyta > Magnoliopsida > Asterales > Asteraceae > Bidens > Bidens hawaiensis. The sequence continues at coordinate 966,605 of NW_027491152.1, read as the reverse complement.
TTAAGGCAATTCATTAACATGGAGACGAACGGGAAAGATCTATATGCATGGTTCGACAAGAACTAATTAAGCGCGACTAGCCGTCCGTTCAACGTTTGGACCTGCTTGATCATGGAGGGAGAGGGTATTTTGACAATGGCTACTACTTTTTTGGATTACTTTAAATCCATTTGTAGTGACGATAACGCCAAGGAATATTCCTTCCTCCATTCCAAAGGACCATTAACTCGGGTTGAGTTTCATGCTGATCCTTCTATGTGTCTTGAAAGTCTCGTCAATATCTTTTAGCAACACTGATTTGGCGCTACATTTGATGACCAGGTCATCCATGTCGACTTCCAAATTCCTTTCAATCTGTCCCTTGAATTCGCGATCCAGCAGGCGCTGATATGTGGAACATGCATTCTTTAGGCCAAACGACATCATTTTGTAGCAGTATGTACCATTATCTGTGCGGAGTGGGGTTTTGTCTTGGTCCGCTGCTGCCATGTGAATATAGTGATACCCTTTATAAGTATCAAGGAAACATTTATAAAGGAAGGGTACCAACGCGTCCACCTTCAAATCGATCTCTGGTAAAGGGTAACAATCTTTGGGACATGCTTATTCATATCTTTGAATTTGATGCATATCCGCCATTGTCCGTTCGCCTTGGGTACCATGACGGGATTGGCTACCTATGTATGATAGTGACTCGTGCGGATGATCCATGCGTCAAAGAGTTGTTGTGCTTGTTCATTACAAGCTTTCTTTTGCTCTGGCCCCATTTTCTTGCTTTTGTGTGACTGAAAAAAAAAAGCCGACTTGACCTTTAATTGATGTCCTGCTTTAGACCATGGTACTCTGGTCCTGTCTACAGGTGTCCAAGCGAATACATCGATGTTGCTGATTAGGAGTCTTTTAAGCGCCAGACAAGTGGGATTTGATAGTGTGGGTCCAATGGTGATGTTTTGTTCTGGGAATTTACCATTAAGCACCCACTTTTCAAGTTCTCCCTGATCAATCGCTTTCATTGATTTCTTTGGTGGAATGTTCCTATCTGCCACATGGAATTCACGACTGGCGTGGATCATTGCTATCCATGTGGGCGTTGGCACTCCTAACATTCCATGTGCCGTGGACGGATTGGCGTTAAAGTCTCCGACCGCTTCTCTTCCCTGTATGATGTCGTAATACGGGTGCAGGGTTTCCATGATAAGGAATTCCACGTCCTCCGTTCATGAATGTTTTCCGTCACTCAGTGTGACTGGAAATGTCAGATGACCAATCGGGTATTCAATGCTCTGGTTGAAACCTGTTATTGGTGCATTTGCTGGGATGAGGCGGCGCTTGTCATTTTCTTCCAAGAGGTCAAAACATTGTCTGTACATTATGTCAGACATTAGTCCCATGTCGACGAAGAAACGGAATGTTCTATAATGTCCAAAAACGACTGTGATTACCTGTGGTGGTTTTTTATTTGCGCCCCCTTTCACCTTTGGAAAGATTGCTTGTTCTTTTCATACAGCTTGTTCTGTCTGTTGGCGATTTTTACTCTTTGCGCCATCCAGGATCATGTTGGCATGAAGATCTTTGATTTTTTTTTGCTGGTTTCCCGCCTTCAAGACCTGTGGTTCGCTTTGCGCATCCCCGAATGTTTTTTACCAGGTGTTCCAACATTCCATTCCTTACATATTCTTCGATAGCATCTTTCAGGTTAGAACACTAATCTGTCTTGTGACCATGCTGCTCATGATAGTCACAATACCTTGTTGTGTCAGTGTTCAACACTGGTTTGAAAGATGAAGTGTGACATTCGTCATTTTCTGATTCGATTCGTATTCGTCCTTGTATTTTTTGTATTATGAAAAACGACCCATTTTGTATCCCGAACCTTTTAATAATATAAAAATCATGAATTTTATGTTACATATTTGTTTTATGGTTTTCGGATCTCAAAAACATCTTTTACAACCCTTAAAATGCTCCTAAAACGCTCAAAACGAACTTCAGGGACTAAAACTGTCAAAGTTAAAAATCAGATTCCCCTTTATGACACTTAGCGCCACGCTAAGGAGCCCCGCAGTAGCCAGTTACGTTTTTGTTGTTATTTATCACATATTTGACCCTTTAAGCCAATCAAAATGTTTGGAATCTCTAAAGCAACATTATGGATAACCCTTACACCTTATCCTTCATAAATCAAGACCACACCACTCATTTGAACCTACTGATACTCACCAAACACTCTCAGTCTAAGCTCCAAACTCCATCTTTCAAGTTCTTCCTTGTTTGACATTTAAGAGTCAAACAATAACATTTCTTTGATTCTAACTAACTTGTTAGTAATAAAGCTTGTTGTTGCAACATATATACAATATGTATGTAACATCCCGGCTTTAAGCGGAGTACGCCCGGGTGTAACGTACAGATCACTCATAGCTCGTAACACTATTTAAAGCGGCAATAATTATATCATTTCATTTCGTAACGTAACAAGTACACAATTATTCATAATTAAAAATAAAAAAAACACTTCATCAAAACAAATAATAAGTTCTTTATTCAAAAATCCTAAGGTATACTAGTGATCTTCATCCTTAGCATGCCATCGATTCAACCTGTAGCACATTGAAAATAATATATTTGTCAACAATTAAGTTGGTGAGTTTTCATAAGTTTTTGAGTATACATATATATGAAAGACACGATTCAACATTCGTAATGTAAAAAATATCCAAGCGTAAAGTAAATGAAATCAATTAATGTCGTCCTCCCGTTCCTTTAGTCGAGGCCGTAGTTATAGGGGGAAATGAGAACCACCTTACAAACAACCGAAGTCGTAACGTTAGACGGCGCGGGTACGTCCCGTCGGACCCTCCTACTATGTTTATGCGTTCGCCTAACTTCCACCATAAGAATAGTAAACACGTTGCAAGCAAGTTCACGTATAATCATAAACAATATTCAAGAATAATATTAACATGTACGCAAATTGTGAATCTGTTTGTAAATAAGCACATAACTAACGAGGTAAAAACTTATGACATGCTACTCCCCAAAAGTATTAAAAGCGTTAAAATGGGGTTATGAAGAACTCACTTGAAATAGGGAAATACAGTAACGAGGAAATGATAACAATTAACGCAACTAGATGGTTCCACGAGAAGTCCCGATAATTTATCCTAGTTATAAGTTATAAACAACATAAATATCTAAAGCGAAAAGAATGAATACAAAACAAAAAAAGGTTTATAATATATTTGGGAATCGTTAGTTTATTACGTATATTTAAAACGGGCTTTTAAAAGTGTAATTAAAACTTTTATTAGTTTAGTTATTCTTGTAATCGTATTGGAACATAAACGAAAACTATAAGTTTAACCATTTAAAATATAAATTCCGGATTATATATATATATATATATATATATATATATATATTTATATATATATGAAAACATTAAATAAACTCTATTTTAAAGGTTCGATGGGGTTCGGTTTGGTTAAACGAGTGTGATACAATATTAGATTTAATATAATATAGGATTTATGTAAGAAAGATAAATAAATCAATAAAAAAACAATAAAAACCGGGCCTAGGGGATTCGAACCCGCGCCCCAGGCCGGTTCAGGGTTTTAACAGACATGCACCAGCCAACTAGGCTGGTGGCTTAATCTGGTTAGAATACAAGAATGAATATACGTATATTGTATTTCTGGTTTCCCCCAATTCTATTATAAACCCTAGTTTGATTAACTTGTTTAATTCGTTACAGTTGATAAAAATTGATTTAGGGCTTTTGATAAGCACGCAGATGCGATCCAAAAGCATGTAACAATTACCTTAATTGGTTACGGATTGTACGAGGACGACGAATTAGGGTTCGCGGCTAGAAGACGGATTCAAACGAGGTTAATAACTTCTTCTTAGATGCAATTTTCTTAGGGTTTTGTTTCGTGATGGTGAGATGATAGTGTGGAGCATTTTAATTGAGTTTTGGACTCGTATTTATAGGCTAACGAGGTCGATTTCAGCCCGCGTTCATAATTAACAAAAACGATCCGTAATTGATTCATTCTAGCTGTTAATTTCGCGTTTAACTATAACAGGAAGGAGCGTGTATGATAATAATCATCCTAATTAATCAAAAACCCGTGATTTATTATAACATCCTAATTTTGGTTATTAATAAAATAAATTTCTTTTATTTTATAATGGGCGTTATCGGTTTAGATGAATAGAATATGAGTTGGGCTAGTGTTGGGTGAATGGATATGGGTTATGGACTTGGGTTATGAAAAGAAAGAAGGAAAGACCATGGGCTTAAGCCCATGATCCATAAATATATAAACCCTTAATACCCATTTAATTCTTCATTTACACATATCCCTTACACCACCCAAAACACACACTTAAGATCTCTCTCTAGTTCTTCCCTTCTCTAAACCGAAATCAAGAAGGAAACCGAGCACCGACCCGAGGTAATGATACTATGATCTTGTATGAGCATTAGCCGTTAGATATATCGCGAAACGATGAGCCGACACAGTTAAACTGTTTAAGTCACGAGATCCGGATGGAATCGGGTATAAACCGAACCTAAGATGAGCTTAGGGATCACCCTAGTTCAGATCTGGATCAAACGGGACGAAAAACGGCGAAAACGGTGCTGAAACACGTTTTTCCAGCCACCCCTTGGTTTTCCGGCACAGCGGCGCCGGAAAGGCGGCTGGGAATTTTAAGGATGTTAGGGAATGTTTCTGACATTCTCTAACAAACCCTAACCCTGTTCGTTAACGAACCAGGGGTGATTCACCAAGTGATTCGCTAAAGAAAGCATAACGAACTAGCCTTAGTTCGCGTCCAGATTCGTTAAGGAAAAGATAACGAATTGACCCCCAATTCGTTATAGTCATTCGTTAAGGAGATAACGAATTAGAAGGTCCAATTCGTTACCTGGACTAATTCGCTATGTGGACTGATTCGTTAAGGGTTCAGTTCGTTATAAAGGTTCAGTTCGCTATGAGGTCCAATTCGTTAAAATAACCAGTTCGTCATGACAAGTCAGTTCGTTAAGGATAGGTAACGAACTAGGAGTTTGGAAGAATGACAAGAACAGTCCCTGGACTTTAAGTAGCAAATCAATTAACGATTGAAAATCCAGGGTCTCTGCCCCTTGGACCCCGCTAGGGGCTGCCGCCCCTAGAACCACGCTGCCAGGGGCGCTGTCCCCGGACCCCCGTTCGTTGAGGGTAATAATTAAACTAGAAAGACGATATGTGCAGTGATAGTTATTGATACGTATAATTATTATACAGTTAGTCGTGCACAGCTAAAGAAGGGGATAACCGTAAACGGTGAACTCCACCGCCTTGAGGTGAGTTTCTAGCCCCACTTCCTTGTTATGTTTTCGGGGCTGTGTGCATACTCGATGTGATAGTTAATACACTTACCTTAAGTGGTAAGTGTATGCCTTGTATGATTTATGTATGATGATTGCTTGACGGTGTGTGAACGATCTTCGGATATTGTATGTACCGTCAGGTGGTAGTTAAAGATATGATTGATGAGTATGATGTGAGATATGATGTATGTATGAATATGTGATGTATGCATAATGTATGTATGTTATGTTGATGGTACGTGAACGCTCTTCGGAGATTGCACGTATTGTTAAGGAAAGTATGTAAGAACAGGTACCATATAGTTGCATGAAACAAAGGGACCAGACCCTTATAATATCTGTGATGGTAGGGACCAGACCCTAATAATATCTGTGATGGTAGGGACCAGACCCTAATAATATCTGTGATGTTGGGGACCAGACCCTTTATAATATCTGTAACATTAGGGACCAGACCCTTATAATATCTGTGAGGTTATAGAGCGGAAGGCTCTTTAAATTGGATGGATAGTTATGTATGAAAAGTAATTATGAATAAGGTACACCCCTTCGGGCACGTGTGCAAATATGAGAGAAGATTGTATGTTGTATGATTATCTAGAACTCACTCAGCGTAGCTGACTTTTAGTATGCACGCAGGTGAGTAGAACGAGGCAACTTGCTTGAGGGAGAGCACATGGCATGGATTTGACGACACTGGCATCTCAATGAAGTGTTATGTTATGATAATTAAAAGACAATATTTTATGTTTAAATAATTTGAATGCCCATTAAGACAAGAAAGGATGGTCATGTAATATAATGGTTTGAATGTTTTAATATTCCGCGAATGTTTTTATTAACTCTGATATTATGAACTGCATTTATGAGTAAATCCAACGTGCAAAGTAGGGCACCGGTAACGGGCCTTACATTTATGGGTCAAACGCAATCAAAAACTAGAAGGGGGGAGCTGTTAGCGCCGGGAATGAGAGAAAGAAGAGGGAAAAGTATATTTTTTTTGTTATTTGCAACATGGTCCCTCGAAATTAGTTTGGTGCTCAATTGTGGTGAGTAGTATATTGTAACGGTTATAAGTGGACATAATAGATACTTTAAACGATTATAAATATTTTAATACCAGTCAGGCGAAAATAAAGACAAAACCGAATAAAAAAATTAATAAGTCAACGTTTTATTAAATGCGACGATTCGATCACAAACGAGTAATAAATACGAGTACAAAGACTAAAACGAATTTGACGAATGTCACAGCATTCCCAACTTTTAGGAAATTTCGTCCCGAAATTAGGAATTAACATCCGTAGCAAAAAGATGTGGATACTTAGACCTCATTTGGTCTTCACATTCCCAAGTGACGTCCGCACCGCGCTTATATTCCCAACGAACCTTGACCAAAGGGAAATAAGGCTACGCTTCGTTTCCTTATCCATTCGATCGACTATATCCACTGGTCTCTCAACAAAGTGCATTGCCTTATCGATACGTACCTCGTCAAGAGGGATATGAAGGTTCTCGTCATCTAGAACCTTTCGAAGGTTAGAAACATGAAACACAGGATTGATGCCTTGAAGCTCTTGCGGGAGCTCAAGGCGATAAGCAACATCTCCGATTCGTTCAAGGATTTTGAATGGACCAACAAAACGAGGGGCTAGTTCACCCTTCATTCCGAAACGGACTACTCCTTTCCAAGGTGAAACCTTGAGGAGGACAAGTTCGCCGACTTCGAATTCCAAGGGTCGTCGTCGCTTATCAGCATAAGACTTTTGGCGACTTCTAGCAGTAAGTAGATTATTACGAATTTGAGCTATTTTGTCGGTGGTATCTTGTACCATTTCGGGTCCAGTGAGCTGAGTCTCCCGATCTCATTCCAACAAATAGGCAAACGGCATTTATGGCCATAGAGCGCTTCGAATGGAGCCATTTTGAAGCTCGAATGATAACTATTATTGTATGAAAACTCAACCAATGGAAGATGAGTATCCCAATTACCACCAAAATCAAGCACACAAGTTCTTAGCATGTCCTCAAGGGTTTGAATGGTTCTTTCCGACAGACCATCTGTTTGAGGATGATAAGCGGTGCTAAGATCTAGACGGGTTCCCAAAGTGGTTTGAAGCGAATTCAAAAAATGGGACACGAAACGACCATCACGGTCAGATATAATACTCAAGGTTATACCATGGCGACAAACAATCTCAATGACATAGATTTGAGCGAGCTGCTCGATAGAATGCTTTTCCCGAATAGGAATGAAATGAGCTGATTTGGTTAATCGATCGACAATTACCCAAATGCTATCATGTTGCCTCTTGGTGGTTGGAAGTTTTGTGATAAAGTCCATCGTAATGTTCTCCCACTTCCAGACTGGAATAAAAGGTTGCATGAGCAAACCAGCAGGTTTTTGATGCTCGGCTTTTACCTTAGCACATGTTAAACATTTTCCGACATAGATAGCAATATCTTTTTTCATGCCGGGCCACCAGAAAGTAGTTCGAAGGTCGAAATACATTTTATCCGCACCGGGGTGGATAGAATATCGTGACTTGTGAGCTTCGTCCATTATAAACATGCGAAGATTGTCACGATCAGGGACCCAAAGGCGGTTGAGAAAATAGAGGAAACCATCACGCATGGTTTCGAGTTGGAGTTCAGCACCACACGACATCTCTTTGTGCATATTTCCTTCAGTGACAGAGATGTGTTGGGCCTCAAAGATACGTAGCTGAAGATCGGTCTGGATAACAACACTTAGAAGAAGAATGCTTTTGACATGGGTTTTGCGACTTAGGGCATCAGCTACTACGTTTGCTTTACCGGGATGGTAACATATTTCACAATCGTAGTCACTAAGAAGTTCGGCCCATCGTCGTTGCCTCATGTTTAAATCGTTTTGGTCAAAAAGATGTTGGAGACTCTTGTGGTCAATGAATACCCTACATTTTGTTCCATACAAATAGTTTCTCCAAATTTTCAATGCGAATACGACAGCACCGAGCTCAAGGTCGTGTGTCGTACAATTCTTTTCATGAACCTTAAGTTGTTGTGATGCATAGGCGATGACCTTGCCTCGTTGCATGAGAACGCAACCGAGACCTTGATTCGAGGCATCACAATAGACAAAAAAATCCTCGTTTCTTTCGGGAAGGGCTAGGATAGGAGCGTCGCAAAGCATACGCTTCAAAGTTTGAAAAGCTTCATCTTGCTTAGCCCCCCACTCATATGGTTTACCCTTATCAGTTAAGGCGGCGAGGGGTAACGCGATCTTGGAAAAGGTCAAAATGAAACGACGGTAATAACCAGCGAGGCCAAGAAAGGATCGAACTTCCGTAGGTGAAGTCGGGGTCTTCCTATTTTTAACAGCTTCGATTTTGATGGGAACAACATGAATGCCTTTTTCGTTAACGATATGGCCAATGAATTGAACTTCGTTTAACCAAAACTCACATTTGGAAAACTTGGCAAAAAGTTGTTCTTTCTTCAACAACAAGAGGATATCATGCAAATGTTTTTCGTGCTCAACTTTAGATTTCGAGTAAATGAGAATGTCTTCAATAAACGATAACGAACTTATCGAGATAAGGCTTGCATATGCGGTTCTTGAGGTCCATAAACACCGCAGGTGCATTGGTCAAGCCGAAAGGCATAACCATAAATTCGTAATGACCGTAACGAGTTCGAAAAAGCGGTTTTGGGTATATCATCCTCATGAACATGTAATTGGCGATAACCCGAACGAAGATCGATTTTTGAAAAGCAAGATGCGCCTTGTAGTTGATCGAAAAGGTCATCAATTCTAGGAAAAGGGTAATGGTTCTTTATCGTGAATTTATTGAGTTCACGATAATCGATACACATTCGAAAGGAACCATCCTTCTTTTTAACGAAAAGAACGGGTGCGCCCCAAGGCGACGAGCTTGGGCGGATGAAACCTTTGCTACAGAGTTCTTGGAGTTGACTCGCTAGCTCTTGCATTTCCGAAGGTGCGAGACGATAAGGAGCTTCGGCGACGGGATTCGCACCAGGCACAAGGTCAATACGGAACTCCACTTCGCGAGTAGGAGGTAAACCAGAAACATCTTCAGGAAAAACTTCGGAAAAATCACGAACTACCGGAATGTCTTTTATTGTCTTCTTTTCTTGTCTCTTTTCCAAGACGTTGGCAAGGAAAGCCACATACTTTTTACGTAAGTATTTTTGGGCTTGAGTACACGACATAAGCTTGAGCCTCTTGGAAGGCTTTTCGCCGAAAATACGCAAAATCCGATCGTCGTCTAGTGGAATTCGAATATACTTCTCAAAGCACACGACTTCGGCACGATGTTGAGCTAACCAATACACGCCTACTATGGTATCAAAACTTCCAAGTTGCATAAAAATGAGGTCGATAGAAAAATCATAGTCGTTGAGATTTAGAGTACAACCACGAATAAGTGAGTCAATCAAGTTAGTTTTACCATTCGCGACTTCAACCGTAAAGGACCTTTCGAGTTTAGAACGAGACGACGAATGCATAGGCTCAAAATCAAAAGACACAAAACTCATATTAGCACCGGTATCGAATAAAATGGATGCATAAACATTATTAACCAAGAACGTACCGTTCACGACATCATTATGCTGAGCTTGATTTGTATTGATCACGAATGCCCTCCCGTGAGCATTGGGGATGACGGGTGTAGCTTGAGAAGTCGAGGCTTGATTGGCTTGAACCGGTTGAACAGCTTGGTTTGCCATAAGTTGCGGAACTGGTTGAAAGGCCTGAGCTTGATAGGCTTGAGCAGGGTACACAGGCGGAGCGGCCATTTGGACTTGATATGAGAGTCGGGGACACGCGTTGCGGAAATGACTAGGATCTCCACAATTGAAACACGCTCGAGGGGTGGGGTAGGCTTGAGCAATGGGTTGAGCTTGAGTTAAAACACGGTTTTGGTTGAAAGTGTGGGGAGTGCGGGGTGGTTTGGTGAGGGTTGGATGGGCACTTATGAATTCAAAACATGCGCCTAGCAGGTGTCCGTAACAGCCACAATGGGTGCATTATCGGCAAGGGATGCCGAGTTGGTGGTGTCGTTGGAATATTTGGTAAAACGGCTGTGGTCCGTTGTAAGGTTTCTTTGGAAGTGGAGCTTGAAGGTTTTAGGTTTGGGTTGGTTGGTATTGAGGTTGAGGTGGGTTTTGTTGGGTTAAGGCATAGTTTTGCTTACGTTTCTTGGAATGGTTGTTGTTGTTGTTGTTGCGGTTTGGTTTGGGTGTGGCTTCGGCCGTGACCTCTTTGGATGGTTCGGCCTCGGTTTTCTCAACACTCTTCTTGCTTCCTTTAAGGGTTCCTGCCTTAACGTGGTTGTCAGACAAGGATTCAGTAAGGACAACAGCCTCGCGAAGAGTTTTGGGGGCACTGCTTTGGAATGAGTCTTTGATATGCCTTGGCAAACCCCGAACATACTTGATAATCCCACTAGAAAGAGGGGTGACAAGATGTGGCACCAAGACACTGAGCTCGTTGAAGCGAGCGATGTAAGTAGCGTTATCACCACCCTCTAGCTTAAGATTCCAAAATTCCACCTCAAGGTTCATGAGTTCATTGGGTGGACAGAACTCTTCGGTCATGATTCCCTTAAGTTCCTCCCTTGGCAAGGCCATGGCTACATCAGCACCACGAGTGGATTTTTCTTGTACCCACCAAGTTAAGGCTCTTTTCTTGAAGACACTTGAAGCAAAGCGTGTCTTCTTGTCCTCGGGACATTCGATGTGGAGGAAAGTACTCTCCATACTTTGGTACCATTCCAGAAGGGCAGTGGCACCTTCAAAGCCATCAAACTTAAGAGGATTCGTATCGGTGAAGGTCTTGTAACGACAAGAGTTGGAGTTCGAACCCGAAGTGGCTGAGTTCGAATTGGAAGCAATTGTTTGGTGCAGTTGAGCCACCATATCCGGGAGCACAGCAGCCAGTTTCTTAGTGATCTGGGCTGTCATCTTGCGGCTGGAGTTTCTTGTAGGACGACGAGGGAAACGAGAAGACATGCTGAAAAGAGAGTACTACGCGCGTGAGTTATCGAGTGAAGATTTCGAGAAGTGGAATACTTAAACCATTTGAATAAAATAAAAAAATGGATAATACTAAAATCACATGAAAAATATATTGAAATTAGGATATTCATTTATCACCATGACTTATATGAAATTTAAAAGCAGGAGTGCAACCATTCTCTATTCACAAAGGAAAATGGCCACGTTTGACAACTTAAAGTTGTGGTTCATATGACGTTTGGTGTGGTATTATTTGGCCTAATAAGTTCCAGCACCCTTTTCGAACCCTCCAGGAAAGCAACCGGGTCCCGCGTCTAATTAGGATTTATACGCATTGCTTATCCTTAGGTTTAAAAACCTTGGTGTCAAGGGTTCGAAAAACAAGTGTGTCACCCTTCCAGTTACTACATACCCGTCACGTAGAAAGAACTTTAAGAGGATTGAAAATTGTTTTTTTAATAAATAAATAGATAAAAAAAATAAAATAAATTGTTTAGGCATAAGCCTTGGAGTTTGTGTGTGAATAGGTGTACATGTGACGCTATAAAACGTAATAAATTCGAGCGTATGAATGAACTTTTAATAAAAGTGTGGGCACATAGCACATAGGGTATACATGCAATCTGGGGCACTAAAATAAACTATAACTATACTAGGCCGATACGTCTAACAACCTATCTTATAGTTACGGCTCTGATACCAATCTGTAACACCCCGGCTTGAAGCGGAATACGCCCAGGTGTAACGTACAGATCACTCATAGCTTGTAACACTATTTAAAGCAGCAATAATTATATCATTTCATTTCGTAACGTAACAAGTACACTATTATTCATAATTAAAAATAAAAAAAAAACACTTCATCAAAACAAATAATAAGTTCTTTATTCAAATATCCTAAGGTATACTAGTGATCTTCATCCTTAGCATGCCATCGATTCAACTTGTAGCACGTTGAAAATAATATAATTGTCAACAATTAAGTTGGTGAGTTTTCATAAGTTTTTGAGTATACATATATACGAAAGACACAATTCAACATTCGTAATGTAATAAATATCCAAGCATAAAGTAAATGAAATCAATTAATGTCGTCCTCCCATTACTTTAGCCTAGGCCGTAATAATAGGGGAATGAGAACCACCTTACGAACAACAGAAGTCGTAACGTTAGACGGTGCGGGTACGTCCCGTCGGACCCTCCCACTATGTGTATGCGTTTGCGTAACTTCCACCATAAGAATAGTAAACACGTTGCAAGCAAGTTCACGTATAATCATAAACAATATGCAAGAATAATATTATCATGTACGCAAATTGTGAATCGGTTTGTAAATAAGCACATAACTAACGAGGTAAAAACTTGTGACATGCTACACCCCAAAAGAATTAAAAGCGTTAAAATGGGGTAATGAAGAACTCACTTGAAATAGGGAAATACGGTAACGAGCAGATGATAACAATTAACGCAACTAGATGGTTCCGCGAGAAGTCCCGACTATTTGTCCTAGTTATAAGGTATAAACAACATAAATATCTAAAGCGAAAAGAATGAATACAAAACAAAAATAGGTTTATAATATATTTGGAAATCGTTAGTTTGTTACGTATATTTAAAACCGGTTTTTAAAAGTGTAATTAAAACTTTTATTAGTTTAGTTATTCTTGTAAATCGTATTGGAACATAAACGAAAACTATAAGTTTAACCATTTAAAATATAAATTCCGGATTATATATATATATATATATATATATATATATATATATATGAAAACGTTAAATAAACTCTATTTTAAAGGTTCGATGGGGTTCGGTTTGGTTAAACAAGTGTGATACAATATTAGATTTAATATAATATAGGATTATGTAAGAAAGATAAATAAATAAATAAAATCAATTAAAACCGGGCCTGGGGGATTCGAACCCGCGCCCCAAGCCGGTTCAGGGAATTAACAGACGTGCACCAACCAACTGGGTTGGTTGCTTAATCTGGTTAGAATACAAGAATGAATATACGTATATTGTATATCTGGTTTCCCCCAATTCTATTATAAACCCTATTTTGATTAACTCGTTTAATTCGTTACAGTTGATAAAAATTGATTTAGGGCTTTTGATAACCACGCAGATGCGATCCAAAAGCTTGTAACAATTACCTTAATTGGTTACGGATTGTACGAGGACGACGAGTTAGGGTTAGCGGCTAGAAGACGGATTCAAACGAGGTTAATAACTGCTTCTTAGATGCAATTGTCTTAGGGTTTTGTTTCGTGATGGTGAGATGATGGTGTGGAGCATTTTAATTGAGTTTTGGACTCGTATTTATAGGCTAACGAGGTCGATTTCAGCCCGCGTTCATAATTAACAAAAACGATTAGTAATTGATTCATTCTAGTTGTTAATTACGCGTTTAACTATAATAGGAAGGAGCGTGTATGATAATAATCATCCTAATTAATCCAAAACCCGTGATTTATGGGTCAAACGCAATCAAAAACTGGAAAGGGGGGGGGGGGCTGTTGGCGACGGGAAGGAGAGAAAGAAGAGGGAAAAAATATATTTTTTTTTGTTATTTGCAACATGGTCCCTCGAAATTAGTTTGGTGATCAATTGTGGTGAGTAGTATATTGTAACGATTATAAGTGGACAAAATAGATACTTTAAACGATTATAAATATTTTAATACGAGTCACGCGTAAATAATGTGATGGTGAGATGATGGTGTGGAGCATTTTATTTGAGTTTTGGACTCGTATTTATAGGCTAACGAGGTCGATTTCAACCCGCGTTCATAATTAACGAAAACGATCCGTAATTAATTCATTCTAGCTGTTAATTACGCGTTTAACTATAATAGGAAGGAGCGTGTATGATAATAATCATCCTAATTAATCCAAAACCCGTGATTTATGGGTCAAACGCAATCAAAAACTGGAAAGGGGGGCTGTTGGCGACGTGAAGGAGAGAAAGAAGAGGGAAAAAATATATTTTTTTTGTTATTTGCAACATGGTCCCTCGAAATTAGTTTGGTGCTCAATTGTGGTGAGTAGTATATTGTAACGGTTATAAGTGGATATGATAGATACTTAAAACGATTATAAATATTTTAATACGAGTCACGCGTAAATAAAGATAAAACCGAAGAACATAATTAATAAGTCAACGTTTTATTAAATGCGACGATTCGATTACAAACGAGTAATAAATACAAGTACAAAGACTAAACCGAATTTGACGAATGTCACAATGTACCCCTTGTTTTCTTTCGCCTTTCACTTCTACAGTCTCGATCGGTGAAGTGTCGGGCTTATAAGGCAAGTCTACATGAAGGATTATTGCAATCCTTGATTATACTATATTGCGCCTTAATGCTTATTAATCTTGTAGTTACTATTTATTTCAGTTTCAAATTCATATTTATTGAGTTCCATGGTATTGGGTGTGTGGTGACTAGCCTCAGTTTCAGCCCGAGTTGAGAACCGAACCGAAACCGAACTTTCGTGTAAAAGCTTTGTTATTAACATTTTGAATGTAAAACTTTAGTATTATTATTTATAAGTTTTTTTCAAGTTCCATGGTATTTGGGCATGTGGTAACCATCCTCGGTCATATCCGAGTTAAGGACCGAACCGAAACTGAACTAAACCGAGTTTACTCGCTTAAGACACATAAGTGTGTTTTGGGCCACCGAAACTCATCTCTTTCTTCAAGATTATATTTTAAACTAATTTAAATTATTTTCTCAACATACTTGGCATGTTGGAATCCAACTTGATCTTATAACAAGTTGGGACCGATAAAACCGAATACTCGTTTAACGGACGTTAAGGTTCTTCACAATAGAACTATATACTTGGTTAAGTCTTTTTAGATTTTATTGAGCTATCTCATAACATTTATCACTTTGGAAAGTTGACTTTGAGTTTGGTTAATTATCAAGTCTCGAACCGACAAATCCGAACACTCATTTAAAACCTCATTTTGGTATTTATTTAACAAAGGGTCTTGCAATAGTGCATTATAAACCACATAGTTACTTAACATAGGTTGAGTATAGAATACCAAGACCCGGTTTCAGGCAAACTTATTTTTCAAGAAACATTTCTTTAATTTCTCAAATATTTACATTTTAAACCCCTAACTTTATTTATTTACTTTACTTGTCATATATTTTACTTTAAACTATTCCAAAACTATCTACTAACTCAAGACCCATTTAATCTAGGTCTTGCTCGTTAAACCGATCGCTCCGATTATTCACGAAACAATCCTTTAAGTTACTTAGTTAACGTGAGTACTTTTTTATCCCCTGTTTTTCCATCTTAGTTTTTGGGGGTGGCATTGCTTACTTATTTAAATTCAAATGATTTGTACTATGTGTCTCAAACCACAAACTCTTAAGTATATGTTACTTAAATAAATGCTCGATTTGGTGTTGTATGCTTTACATGATTACATGCTATATGTTTATTGCTTTAGGTGGGTTGGACTCTATGAAACTATTAAGTATGATCATACGCTCCCCTAACTATTTTAGCTAAATTTCTAGTAGCATAGGGCAACTATTATCCAAGTATATATGGTTGTTACCATATAGAAAGGTGTCTCAAACTATTTACTATTCACACATCTAAATTGTTGCTATTATTTATTGTTCCATATATGAGTTGTGGATTTCATCTATTATATACTTATTGTTCAAAACCATGAAAATTGCTCACCAACATTCATGTTGACAAAGTTTATTTTATGCAATGTTACAGGTTTATTATGTAGCATTCGTTACTTTTCAAAACCCTAAAATCCGACCCGTTTTAAATTTTTGGTTTTCTTATTTATAAATATAAATATATATTTCAAGATTCGTCAAGTTATAAATCAATAATTTTCTATTCGTTTCGTTTAAATAACAAAACTCTGGTATTTAAGGTTGTACTTAAACGAATCCCGAGCTACCCAAGTATAATATGAAAAATACCTAACTTCATAAACTTTTATATTATTCTTGTAACATTCAAAAGTTCAAGGTTTATTATGTAAATATATTTTAATTTTGTTTTAATAATATATGAAACATGAGGGACCATTTGTGCAATTCCGGCGACATTCTGGCGTCACTCCGGCATTCCCGTATACCCCTTAAAACCCGCTCTTTGACCCAGTTAATTCATATAATGTGTTTCTTCACTAATTAAGAACAGTAATCAATATAATTAACCCGTTATAATAACCTTAAATCACGGATTTGAATCCGAAACCGCCGAACATTTTTTTAAAACTCAATCAACAACAATTAAACGTAATACGACGAAATTGAGCCTATAAATAGGACCCTAGGCTTCGTAAAAACTCGCACCAACCTTCATATTCATCTATAACACTCTCTAAAACCTCTAAAAATTTCCGACGAAAAACGAACTCCGACGAGCTTGTTCTTCGTTATTCCGGCACCAAAATAGGTAATTAAAATATATTTTTGAATCCTTTGAACCCATCTAACAAAACCCCTAACTTAGTTCGGGCAAACATGGAACTGCTTGAACGAACTGAATCTAGGGTTTATATGGGGAAGAAGATGAATAAGAGTATTATTATATATAAATTAAATTCCATTCTTATAACAAACTGATGAGCTGGTACCGTGGTTAAAGCATCTTTATGTGTCCCATAGAACCCGGGTTCGAATCAAGGTTATAGCAGTTTTTGTTTTCATATTTTTAAAGTTTTTTATATTATGTTAAAAATTAAATAAAAATATTTTTAAGTTAACAAATAATTGTTTCAACTCATTTTTTAGCATTTGCATTCAAAAACTAAACTTTTAAAAACCCGCCTTTCATTTTTGTTATGTCTATCGTTAGAAACCCAGTTAATATTATAAACTATTATTTCGTTATAATACGCTAATATAACTATTTTCAAGCTAAACCTCCGTTAAAGATCCATAATTCATAATCGTTGTGAATTTCAAACTCGTCAAGTCTTGTTTAAACTCGTAAAACATACTATATATATATACACTTTCGTTCGTAAACTTTAAACTTTGTTAACATATTCTTTGTTCAAAATAAAATATACCGTTAACATCAAAATCCCATAAACCTTATAATTATCAAACTCGATATTAATCTCGTAATTTAAATTTAAAGTAATATTAAATTAATAATTTATTAATAATTTGTTAAAGTTCGTTACCGTATAAAATAACATTATAATATCCAAATCCATAATAAAATGCACATTCAACACTTAAAAATCCCGACAACCCGAGTTACCTTCTTTTTTTTATAAGTCGTTAGTTAATATTTTATTTTGTACTTTTAATTGTAGTTCGTGAAGTTCAATTGCTTCGGCTTCTTTTACACGCTTTCAGTTTTATTTCAAGTTTATCTTCAACTTCAAGGTGAGTTTCTCACACCCTCCTTTTTACTCTTTTATTACTTTTGAGGGTAGCATATATATCCTATCAAAATTACAATTTCGTTTATTCATTATTTACAAACTACAATTCGTTACATGGACTTGTGTGTTTATTTGCTTACTTTCTCAAAGATTGCATGCTCATGGTTTCCTCATTAAATATGATCATACGCCTCCCTATGTACTCAGGACCTCGATGTTATGAGTGGAATAGGGACCCCCGATCCGAGTATGTTGGTTGCTACCTACGGAAATGACACTTATTGCGCTATTATCCAAGTACATTGGTGCACAATCCCAACTGGAAAGGACCTTACTTGCTCATTTACACTGGTTCATGGAATTGTAGATTTTTATGTACTTATATCAAAACTTGTGTGAATTCACCAACTATTCATTTAGTTGACATTATTTTATATATATATGCTACAGGTATCTTATTTAGAGGATGCTGTCGTGACAAAGAAATTAGTACTTAGGATATTCAACTTAAAGGGACGAATTGCTTAAATGTGTATTTTCCTTGTAGTTCTTGTGGCAAACTTGTGTACTAGATGTTTAAATTAATTAATGATAATATTATCACTTAATAGTGTCACATGAGTTATGAGCAATCTGTACGTCACACTCGGGCGTATTCCACTTTAGCCGGGGTGTTACATATTACTTGTTTGATTTGGAGACTTGAAGAACTATTATCTTGTGACCGTTTAGGTTATTAGACATAAATAAATAATTTATTTGTATAAATATTTATAAGGTTATTTTTATGAGCACTATTGTGTTATTTATGATATTATGAATTTAAATGAGTTGTTTAAATAATGTCACTTAATAGTGTCGTTGTGCAATGGACAATCGGTCGTGCCCCGACATTTCCGTCGCTTTTGATCGGGGTGTGACATGGAGGTTTTTTGAATTCGATGCCTTTCGAATACATGATTTGTGCCAGACTTTTAGTCAGAGGCGTCCACCTGTTGTATGGATCTGGATGCGCCTTCCGCTTGTTATTATGCGCCTCGTTTGAAGCGGTGCCCTTCAGTTGAGGCTTTTGGTTTATCCGTGACCAAACGGAAATGATTTTTTTGCCTTGGCGGGCCCGATTAATATCATTTCCCGCATCAGTGCACACCAACTCTTTCCCAAAGCTTTTTTCTATTCGCGCATAGCGTTTAGCCGTTGTCATGATGGCATCCCAACTTTGAGGCATGCCATCTCGGCCTGTGAGGGTACGCATGAGGTCATCGCACTTTACGTTTTGGCGGAAGGCTGCCCGCATGAGCTCTTCGCCTACTCCACCAATATTGAGCCATTATTTGTTAAACCTGGTAATGAAATCTTCTATTGTTTCGTTGTCCTTGCGCGTGACACTAAGGATTTATGATGGATTGCAAATGTGACGCCACTGTTGGCTGAAATGTTGGGTGAATTTGTTCGCCAAGTCATCCCAATTCACGATTTGTCCTTCTGGTAGGCGTTAAACCACGCCCGTGCCGCTCCAACGAGCGTCAAGGTGAATATGTGATACCAAAGTGGAATTGTCCAACCTGAAACCAGACCCGCGACAATATAGGTCTGTAAATGGTCATCTGGATCAGATAGACCATCGTACTGGCCTGCTGTGGGCAAAATCTTTTGATCCTCTGGTAATTTCGCCTCCGCGATCCTCCCGATAAACTTAGATTTCCCAGCCGAGGCGATTGGTCTGTTTGGGTTTAAGAAATCTTCGTTCGCATCTGGATGGTACTTGATGAGTTTTTTGATGGATGACTCGGGATCTTTCCAGCTTTGTTCATAGTTTGGATCGTCTAGACGTGAGTTGGTCGTATGGCATGAGCGCTGTATTTTGCTACGCCTTTCTGCTTGACTATTCACCCGACCACCCCGTGTTTTCTCAGATGACGACTCTCCTATTTTCTGCACAACAAGAGTTGATTCATCAACGTCTTCCTTATCTTTTTCGCGTGCCCTATTACTGCTCGCTTCTCCGCCGAACATGTTTCTACGCTGAACGATAGACGATATTTTTTCTTGCGTTCTGGCCATGAGTTTATCTTGCTCCCCCTCCCACCAAGTCAAGACTTTTGGCGGTAGGGCTGTTTGCGATTGTGGTTGTGTTTGTAATCTGGTTGTAGTCACTCCTGTGAAGGGTGGTCGAAGGATGGACGCGTTATCGATGCCTTCGGCACTATCCATCACAACGCATATATCCAGGTTTTCATCCAGGTTGATGTTTAACGGCTGACTAACCGCTTTAGTGGGTGTTTTTTCACTCATTTTGTAACATCCTACTTTCGGTGATAATAATAAAAGAAATTTCATTTATATGATAATGCGTTATTATCTAGTTTAGACAAATTAACTATTAGAGGGTAAGCTTGGACATTAAAATATGGAATAAGAAATGGAATGGGCCTTAGGTCTATGGGCTTAAGGGAGTATAAATACCCCTTAAGCTTTAATCCTTTCCATTTTTATCCATCTTTACACCATAGCCTACACCTTAAAAAAACACACATAAACACCCCCCGTTATCCCAAAACAAGATCCGAAGGTAAAAACCCGAGCTTGTTAGTGTTAGGGCATCGTAATGAGCCAAAGCCGAAATCAAAACTAGATCGTGTTTGTAAACAGATTCGTTTAAAGGTACATTCTATAACAAAAACTTGTTCAACTCGTTTAGTATTCCTAGATCTATGCATAAATGGTAAAAAACCGAATCAAGCGCAACGATTCTCGTTGAAATTCGTTAACATTGAACTGGTTAATCAATCGAATATTGAGCCGTATGCTCATATCAATCAAATGCACCATTTTCACGATATGTTTAGATGTTTGGTTGATTAGGGTTTATGGCCATGTGATTACGAGTAAAATGATACCAATTTTATGTTGTTTCATCGTGATTTGGGGTTTAATCGCAAATCCCATTCAGTTTGACTGTTTAGTGTTCATATCAGTTTTGACTTTGACTTCTGAGTCAAGAATTGGATAAGAACCGATGCTCATTCATTATCTTAAACGAATCTCCGATCATTCGTTAGACATTCATAACGAATGAGATACATTCGGGTGTCTTTATAATGAATGAACCTTCCATTCGTCTTACAGAATTAACGAATGGCATTCGTCATTCGTTATCCACCCATTCGTAATGACAAGACAACGAATCAAGCCATTCTCTACACGATACAATTCATGCGCTTACAACGAATGAACCCCTCATTCGTCATATAGAAAGCACGAATGGCCTTATTCATTCATTATGCACTCATTCGTCTAGTTATGATTCAGATCAAGCCATTCGTTATAACGAATGGGATCATTCGTCATAACGAATGGGATCATTCGTCATAACGAATAGGATAGCGAATGGTGCTCATCCAGATCAAGCCAGAGGCTCTGCCCTTTGGACCCTGCTAGGGGCTGCCGCCCCTAGACCCCACTTCCAGGGGCGCTGCCCCTATATCCCCATAGCTAGGGGTTACAATAACTTAGAAGTATGATATATTCATAAATAGTAATTGATACTTGTAATTGTTATACAGTTAGCTATGCGTAGCTAAAGAGGAGTATTACTATAAACTGAGAAAGAAACAGGATCCATTTGAGTTTCTAGCCCCACTTCCTTGTTATTTTTCGGGGCTGTGTGCATACTCAATGTGGATGTTAATACACTTACCTTAAATGGTAAGTGTATGCTATAATGATTGATGTGATAGTATGTATGAATGTTGTGAATGAATGTTTGTCGGTGCGTGAACAATCTTCGGATATTGCACGTATCGTCAAGGAAAGTAATGTGTAGTATGCTTAGTATGAAACATGTATGTATGAAAGTACGTAATGATATGAGAATGTACGAAAGTATGTTTGTATAAGGAAAGGTATGTATGATTAAAGGGTTGCAGACCCTAATAATATTTGCGTAGGTTAAAGGGTTGCAGACCCTAATAAAATCTGCGAAGGTTAAAGGGTTGCATACCCTAATAATATCTGTGAAGGTTAAAGGGTTGTAGACCCTAATAATATCTGCGAAGTTTATATGGCGAAATGCTCTTTAAAACGAATAGTTAGTTATGCATGAAATGCATAGGCTAAAAGAATGAAAGTATGAAAGAAAGAATGAAATTATGTATAAAGAAAGGTAACATGTTAAGAATGTGATATGAATCTTTGGATATGTATTTATAAGCAAGTATGTGTATGTACTGTATGTTGCCTGATTAACTAGAACTTACTCAGCGTAGCTGACTTTTAGTATGCACGCAGGTGAATAGGTTGAGGCAGCTCGCTTGAATAAGGACACATAGCATTGGACTGAAGATACTGACATCTTGAGGAAAATGTTATGATGTTATTATGATTTATGTTTTAATTTGAAAGGCTAAAGATGTTTAGTTTGAAAAGATTTGAATGATTCTGTAATATATGTTTGACACTTATTATTCCGCGAAAATTTTCATTTAACTTTGATATTTAGAACTATGTTTATGAGTAAATCCAACGTCTAAAGTGAGGCATCGGGAACGGGGTCTTACACTTTTGAACCAAGAAATTAGGTCAAAAACAGTTCTAGCAAAAATGCACGAACGGCTCCAAGGAAGAAACATGAAATCCCCCCTTTAGTCTAATCGCTTAGTCTAAGGGTGATGATTAAGTAGTTCCCACGATGGGTTGGATATTTCCTTGGCGCAAACGAGTAGCGCACCTACAAATTAAAACACCATAAGCTCGTTACGAGGGAATTAGGGTATTATCTCATAACCACCCTCTGGCATAAGAATTATTATCAGTATATAATACTTTTAGTGTGTAGTAGTGAGTGAAAGTCTAGATCCTTTACCATTTGGAGGTGATTGGGTATTTATAGCCGTTGGAGGAAAGAGAGAGAGAGAATGTGGCCACCTGCCTTGTCAGAATATCCACCAATCAGATTCCTTGGACGTGTGCCAAGGATAGTTGGTGGGCATAATGGCCATTTGATGTTGACATGCCGTACTATATAGTAGCGTTGACTACGTGTTATCCACCCGTTATTGGTTGAGCGTATTTTACAATGAATATTCTCTCTTTTTTGCACCATACTTATGGAGATCTTAGGTCCTCCCATTCCCGAGGTGTCAGAGATTGTCTGACGCATAGAGGTATTATATATTGCACCGTAGTCTCTGCTTGGCGCATGGCTAGATACCCGGCGTAAGTATATTATGTTGTGGGTAGGTTTAGTACCTTACCTCTACACCACCAAACGTTTGATTTACTTAAGGTCGTACATGCAATCTTGACCTTGTTAGGGAATGCAGCAAAACGCATTCACGGTCAACATCAACTAATCAAGGAAAACATACCAATTCGAATTGTTCTATGTAATACTCATTCATTATTGATGATATCCACTGATTTATTCTCATCCATATGTTTCTTGAAGACCAGTATACTTAAATGTAATATGCAATCATTCAACTATTGCCGTAATACTAATAGCCTACATTCCTACCCAAGTGTCCCCTATTTCAAAATGAGAAAATAAATCTAAACTGGAACGACTATATACCATTGTATTTGTATGTATCTACCATTGTACTTGTATGTATCAAGTGTACTATAATATTGGGTACAACT
Organism: Bidens hawaiensis; assembly: GCF_021521415.1. NCBI lineage: Eukaryota > Viridiplantae > Streptophyta > Magnoliopsida > Asterales > Asteraceae > Bidens > Bidens hawaiensis. The sequence continues at coordinate 943,147 of NW_027491152.1, read as the reverse complement.
ACAATGTATTTATTAAATAAACCATATAATTATTTAAGTAAATTCTAACATTGTATCTAAAGTATATATAGCAAAAGTTCTTTCCATTTTAGAGTCGGACTCGAGCATCAGTACATCAACCACTGTCTTGATATTTTTTAGCACGTCACTATAATAAATCAGATGGCTGATTGAAACTGTTTACTTTCTTTAAAATTATCTTTCTTAACTCTTTTACTCACGAAAGGAGAAGAGAACTTGGTTGAGGCGATAATTATAATAGCGTAGTGGTTTATTTGGCGTTTTAGGAAATGACAACACGTTCAAGAGCAAAACAACTCTTATGGAAAATATTTTTGAATCTATAGTTAATCTTTCATCTTTTTGGTTTGGTTATATGAATAAAAAAATCAATTTTAGTTGGGTGGATTGGATGAAAAATCCTTTAATGCTTTTCATGTAATTGTAAGTTTGTGAGTTTTTATATAATTATAAGTGTTAAACAAATTGTCTATTCTAATTATTTAAAGATATGTGTCATTATTTAACCATTTTAGGAAAGTATTTTGGAATTTTTGTCTTTTTGATTTGGTTATATATATATAAATCAAAAAATTAAAATTAGCTCGGTGGATTGGATGAAAAATCCATTAGATCATGTGTAGTCATAAAGTCTCATCACCAGGCGTTATGCGTCACGTGGCGCCCAATCAGAGTTATGGTTTTTTACAAAAACAGGGTGTAGTCATAAAGCCCCACTGTCAATCGTTATGCGTCACGTGACGCCAAGTCACTATTAATTGTTTTTGATTTTTTAAATAATAATTCATTTAAATAGTTTGATATAAAAAAGTAAAAAACTACATTAAAATTAAAAAATACATTAAACTCACAAATAAAAACTAAATTAAAATAAAAAAAATACATTAAATTAAAAAATACAACAAAATAATAATAAGACTACATGTTGTATTTTTAAAAAAATTTCGCTTGCCGAATTGCTTTTAGAGATTGGACTCTCGGGTCGTCTTCGGATAACTCTTTTGTTAAAACCTCTATGCCGTGGTCCAATTCATTCCTGTAACACCCCGGCTAAAGCGGAATACGCCCGGGAGTGACGTACAAATTGTTCAAAACACATGTGACACTATTATGTGGCAATATTATCATTAATTAATTCAAAGCCCAAGTATACAAGTTTATTAAATGAACAAACACAAGAAAAAAGGAACAAAACGAACATCTTATTGTTTATTATTTAGATAACCTAACTTCTAGTATTTTCGTCAATTCATCCTCTAATGAAACTACATGTAGCATATATATAAAATAAAGTTAACTACTTGAATAGTTGGTGAGTTCACACAGTTTGAATAATATATAAAAACCATACAATTCCATGAAAACTTGTTAAAGTACATAGGGGTTCTTTACACTAGAATCAAGGGTCCTGAGTGTAAAGAATAAATGAAGGTCTTTTCCAGTTGGTATTGTGCACCAACGTACTCAGATCGGAGTCCCCTTTCCACTAGAAACAATGGTGCTGAGTGCAAAGGGGGGCGTATGATCATACTTATCGAAGAAATCCATGCACGTAATGTTTGAGCAAATAACAAGTAAACACACAAGTCCATGTAATGAATTGTAGTTTGTAAATAATAAATAAAAGAAATTGAATTGTTGATAGGATATATATGCTACCCCCAAAATGGTTAAAAAGGGTAAAAAGAGGGTGTGAGAAACTCACCTTTGGAATTGGATGATAACTTGAAAATAAAATGGTAAGCGCGTTATATGAAACCGAACGATTGAATCTCATGAGCTAAAATAATAAGAACACGAGAATTACTAATTAATTTAATGGAAATAACATATCGGTTTCAAAGTTCATATATTATTGTTTGTATATATACCTTTACACATGTTAACGTATTTTAGTAATTAGGTCTAACGGATTTTAACATGTTATTAATATAATATTACATATAAGATGAAAAATGAATATAATAATGTTTACGGAATTTTAGCGTTACCGGTATGTTTATTTGTTATAAATGTTTGTCGATTTAGAGTTAAAGTTACACGATATTAGATTTTATATATATACATATTTATATAGTTATTTTACGAGTTGTAACGATTGGTTCGGGTTTGTTAAATTTGGATTCTTGGATAAAAAATGCTAAAGAAATCTAAAACACCTTTTATTTAACTATAAAAATGAGTTTAGTTATTTTATAATAATTTATAAACATATATTTGATTTATTAAAACTATTAAAGTGGTTTATAAAAATAAACAAAATGGATCTGCAGTGACCCGGGTTCGAATCCGAGTCTCCATGTCCACAACACACATACACAGCCAATGAACCAATTCAGTTTTGTTGTTAAAAGATGGAAATTATAATTTCAAAACACATTCTCATGTTCATCTTCCTCCTCACAAACCCTAGTTTCAATTCTTAAAATCTGATCCATGGTTGTTAAATTAAAGTTAAGGGTTTTGTTATACGCTTGAAACTAATATGATTTCATATAACAATTACCTTTAAAGGTCACGGAATGACGACGAACTAGACTCGGCCGGAGTTAACTTTGATAAACGGATTGAAGGTTGTGGATAATCTGTTTGTGTATTGTAATGTTTGTGAAACATTTGGACGATGATTAGAGTCCCTTTTATAGTGTCAATTGGATCAATTCGTGTTTAATTCATGTTTTTATTATTTCGGTTAGAATTCGACGGGTGAAGCTTAATTAGTGTTAATTAGGTTATAAATGACGAAATAAATTACATAATCAAGTTTAGGAGTTGTGGAGATGTCGTTTGGGGTTATTAATGGATTAAAACGATGTGTATACGGGTATATTAGGAGTCGCCGGAACCGAGCTGCCGTCGCCAGAATAGTTCCGCAGGAAACCGATTTGGGAAGGGGACGGGGCTGGGTTGGGATAAATTATATTATTATTATTATTATTATTTAAATTAAAAGTTACATTTTGGACCCTAGACTTTATAAATATATATAAACTAATTTTAAACTTTATTTACTCTTTAAACCTTGAACTTTGAAAGTATACTAAACTTTGATAAAACTTTATATACTTTAATATCTTTGGTTTGTTTGCGTTTTATACTCGTATAGTTTTAAACTTTGATTATTTTATAATCTTTTAAGGGTTGGAGATTCGTTAATTGAACAATACGAATGGAAAGTGAACATAAAGAAACTTGAAATTATTGAACTTGATATAACTTGATAAATCTCATAACAACAAATACATTGTAACAACTAAACGGATCGGTTTAACGGATACCAATACGAATACGAAAAATTGACAAATGTCACAATTCCTTTTAAATACTTCGACGGCGTCCAAATTTACTTGAAGACGTTTAGCTCCAAGTTCTTGTATATCTTTGAGTCGAATGTTCATTTCTTTGAAACGACTATCCATTTCGGCATTCGAACCCGGACGCAGCCCCTTCCCCTTTCCCTTGCTTCTTCTACCCCCGGTCAAGGCATCTCGGTAATATCCGTATAAGGATCCCCGGCTTCATTATCGCTTAGGTTGAAATTTCGAGCATCGGAACCGGGCGTTTCTAGATCAACCGAAGACGATGTTTTAGACCTTTTTTTAGGCAGACCACCTTCGGTGTTGGCCTCCATAACCGGACCCCATTTTGGGTGAAAACTCAGGTATTGTTTCCATATGCCAAAGTAATTTAAGCTACCCGAGAACTTATGTTGATACTCTGCCAACGCCCTTTCCATGATTTCCGCGTCAGAGACACCGCTACTCCACGTTCGAGTCATCCGAGAGTGAACCATATGGAAAACCGTTCTTTGGTGTTGATATCTTTCCATTTCGACTGTAAGGAATCTTTTTCTCGACGTGAGTCCCCGCCAAGTTCGTGGAACAACACTTTAATTTTATGCCAAAATACGCCCGTTTGTTGATAGTTTGCTGATAAAAATAAAAACATTACAATTTCATTGTTCGTTCTTAGAAATTTAAATAATATATATATTTTTAAAAACTTACCACACTTGGCATCTTCCGATATCGCGCACCAAGCACGAGCATATAGTTCGCACACGTCGATACTCCACGGTATGGTGTTCAATTTTAGCCCGAGGTTCGCCGGCGGGCTTCTCGGGCTTCTTTGCGTGTTTTCTCGGACGTCCGCGTTGGCTCGAACCGCCGCGAGTCTCCGGGACGGGTTGTGGCTACGGGTTTATTTGCGTCTCAGGCACCGTCTCGTCGTCGGGTTGGGAGCCCGAACCGGCAAAAATATATGTGGTTAGGTTTTGGAAACCGGGCATCGTATTTGGTAAAGGGGCTCCGGAACTAAGATATTGCATGTACGCGGCCATGTGCGCTTCGAACGGATACGGGGATTGAGGGACGGGGACGGTTGGCATCGGGACGGTAAATGGGTTCGGTTGTGGATTTTGGTTGTTTGGGTTGCCTTGACGGCATATTGACCGAAACCGAGAACATTTTGGTTGTTAAACGGAAACATTTTGGTAGTATTATAATTGTAGTAGAAAGAATTGTGTTAATATTTAGGTTTGATATAGAAGTAGTAGAAAGAATTGTGTAAAAAAAATGAGGTTTGTGTTTGTTTTGATAGTATGTTTGTGTTTGTGTTAATATTTAAAAAAGTTTGTTTTTACTCCAACGGATATATTTTTTAATTTTGTGCCCATTTCTCGCGTTATTAACAAAATGCCGAACAAAAATAATATAGCCAAAACGCGGGGGGGGGGGGGGGGGGGGGTTGTGCTCCGGCGTTATCATCCAAAACGCCGGCCATGAGGCCCGGCTACTCATGGTCTAAGTGTAAAAAAATTTTCTACATTTTAATTATTTAAGGATATGTGTGTCATTATTAAACCATTTTACTTAATTATGAACTACTAGTTTTTATCCCCCGTATTACGGGGGGTTGTTTTTCAGTATTCGTTTAAAATATTATATATTTTTTGGATTTTAATTTTATTTATATAAGTTAATAATATATTAAGTATTTATGATTAAAAAGTTTCACAAATAAATGAAATGTTATAACACGATTTAAAAGTTATTTGGGTTTAGTGAGACTCATGACCAGCTTATTTTTTTTACTATAAAATTGTTTTTGAATTACAAATAATATATATATATAAGGAAATCAAATATTATTTTTTGTATATTCCTATTTTATAGGTTTTTCATATCAAATATCTGGTGAGATTAATTTTTAGTTTCATGAGATTTATAACCTGTTTAAGAAATATCTAGGTTTGGTGAGACCCATACCCGTGAATTCGGGTCAAATGCATGAAAAACCTACATTTAAAAATCAAGCAAATTTGGTGACTCCATCAAAGAGGGAGCAACCACATCGCGACACGTAGGATTTTTATGTTTTCGTTTATATATATATTATAGATAATTATACTTTTAGTGACTTAAGAAGTTGACATGTTTAATTTATAAAGAACAAATATTCCTTAAATAAATAAATGGAAAAACAAAAATAATAATAAAAGAAGAAAAGAAAGAAGAAAAACATAGGAGCTGTAAGTTTCATAGGAAATATCCTCCATGTTTAGACATTTAATATGTCAAATCCTGATTCTTTTCATGTCCGGCCTTTAGAGTGTTGACTTCTGACTTTTGTTGACTTGGTCAGCCATAATTTTAACATTACACATTGACCACATTTAGAAAACAAATTGCTCCATATACATATAAATAACCTGTTTCTTACGTATATAAACTTACTAGGTTAGATACCTGTCTTCTATACGGGATGAACAACTTAAAAGAATGTTAAATAAAGTTGAGTATTACATTAAATAAGTACAAAGCTAAATTGCAACTATGAAAAACAAACTTAAAAATAAATCATAAATCTTTAAATATTTCTTTCAATACGACATTAGATGATACTGTAAAAATATGGTAACGACTAAAGTAAAATAGTATTATGAGAACATAACTAGTACAATCTGAACAAAAGAAACTTGTCATTAGGTTATCTGGCTATGTGTAGTGGAGGGGCGACAAATTGGGCGAATTGCGACAATTAGCCCACTACGGGTGGCCTTAGTGGAAGAAAGCTTTCAATTAGTCAAAGAAAGGGCAGTAAAAGAGAATCAATATGGTTTTAATCAGCAATATATGGATAATAAGAAAGAGATTACGGTTACAGAGGAAAAAAAGGCGGGTCAGGTTCAGTTAAAGATCCACGTGTTTTTACAATGTACTCGATTAAGTTTTTAGAGCTAAAATGATTCATATACCTGTAATTGTTTTTATATATAAAAAACAATTTAATTCATATTAGTCAAGTTAAATAATGAAAAATGTTCAATTTATAAAAATGTTTAATAAACAAACTTAACTTTTTTTTAAATAAAGTACGTTTTATAATAGCAATTATAGAAATCAAAATGAATTAAAAAATATGTATGTTTAATGTATAATTGATGGGAGAGAGAGGCGAGAAGAAAGACAAAAAATACACCAGAGAATGACACGTGACAAGAGAAAATTTTTATTTATTATGTAGTATAAATATAAATTTCATTATCTAATTTATTGAATGTCTATTTATATGTGCTTTTACTTTAGAGTAAATTAAATTTTAAGTTGCTAGGCTTACAACAAGTAACTCGTGTATGAAATTGAACATTCTGTCATTACTATTCATTAATTACACGAATCACGCTTGCGTTTAGGGTTTGTCACGTTTTTTCAGCATTTTGATGGATGACCGTTAGTGTCATCTGTTAATTTCAGCCATGTGCAAGATGCGTAAAAATATACGCTAAACCCACAACAACCATCACCGTCACATCAATCATTTTCATCCTCTTCATGTCACCTCATATTTTTCACCTTGCCCCCAAATAAAGCCTACCGGAAAATGCGAAGGTTTGGGTTATATTCATTTCGTTTTAAAAATTAAATCAATATGGTGTTATAGTCGTTCTCATTTATAAATCAAGATGGTGAGGGTTATTGGCGTTCCCATAAGTTAATTAAGATGGTGACCTAACAAAGCACACGATGATGAGAATTTGTCGATTCGATCGAGCCAATTTCTGAAAGAAAAATCTTGACATCGATGGATGATGAGAGCAAAGAGTATCTTTTAAACCCTGCTTTCCCTATTAATGCATGAACAATGGAGACATAGTGATTGCACGAAAAGATATGGGGAGTGTTAGGAAGTAAAATAAATGGAAAATAGTATAGGGTTAGTTTCGTTACTTGAGAGTAGGGTTGTCCAAATTGTTCGCCGCTCGCTCAAAATATGCTCGTTCGATTTCGGCTTGGTTTGGAAATGAGCCGTTCGGCTCGGTCCGGTTTGAAAACAAACCAAGCATGAGCGGAGCCTCGCTCAGTTCAGTTCGGTTCGTTTTTGCTTGAATTATTTATTTTATATATATATATATATATATATATATATATATATATTACGTATATAAAAATAAAGTATTTTTTTTAAGTTTTTGTTATTCCCTATTTTCCGTTGGCTTTAAAGTTTAATTTGAAACTCTACTTGCTCATCGTATAAGTTTTTTTTTTTTTTTTTTTTGAGTTTTAGACATTTTAGGGTTGGAAGTTTTGACAATTTGGAGTTGAAAGTTTTGAATTAATGATATTTTTTATTTTTAGAAATTTAAAATTAAAAACCTTATAGCAAACCAAGCTGCTCGGTTTCAAATCAAACCAAGTTCAATCATAAAAATATCGTTTGTTTCTTAAAATTCAATCTGCTCGGTTCAGTTCGCTTTCAAACCAAATCAAGGAGCAAGTCCGCGTTCGGTTCGACTCGATTCGTGAAGAACCCTACTTGAGAGCATCATAATTCACATCTCTAAGAAAACAAATCAAAAGAGGCGTTGCAGCAGACCGAGAATGAAAGAACTAATTATTATTATTATTATTATTATTATTATTATTATTATTATTATGTTTAAGCAATTGTTCATATTATTTATTCTGACTCTTTGTAGGCCTGATTCAAGATCGGCGTTGTGACACCCGGCATAATGAACTAAGTTAATGAACTCCCATGCATATAGAGTCATGTATGCATACATTGAGTCAGTGGTGTCGTTGGTGATCTAAGTGAGAGTAACTAGTTATTGATAAATAGAATAATAAACTTGGCACACATGCTATATGTTATAATAAATTTGTCACATATGATAGTTACATGTATTGTATGTGATAGATATAATTGCGTTACATGCTTAAGATGTTACATGATTAGTTGTTGCATACCCATATGTTGTAAGAGATTGAACAATCAAATAACATAACATATAATATATTACATGATAAGTAACAAAAGAGAAGTGCATAACATATAATTACTAGGAAATGTTTATAATAAAATTTAACATGTCACAAATTAAATTAAATAAATTTATCTAAAGTTTAATCAAATTGATGATGACTTAATGAAAGTGTAAATGAATGTGTAATGATGAGTAAATAGCAATGAGGTTAAAACGATCCAATCCGATAAACTATACCTCCCTGATTAAAAGATCGCTAGCTGCCAAATATTAAGTAAAAGTCAAAGGACTTCTAAATTGTAGTTCAATTGGGCACGTAGTATATTTTCTTAATGGTTCCTCGTGTGGAATAAAGGAAACTCAACCTTGGCTAATCAGCGTAATAGTGATCCGAATCTTATGAACATCTTTGGGATGTTATAACCTGTTACAAGCTTCATCATTATTAAGTTCCATGAACTCAAATTACCATATTGACCAAAATAGGAAACAAGACGTGGTAGTATTCTTCGCTCGATATCCGGACTTGATCGGTAAATGAAACTCTTATATACAAATTCATCTTTATGACCACCATCTCCTTGAGCTATAGAAGCCTTATTTTCTAAATCCTTAGCATTTGTATCAGTTCCGCAATGGTAGCCGTACCTATTACTAATCTTATCTGGAGATGAGATTGAACTATTGAGACTCAACTCCTTTACTGCTTTTGAAATTTTGCCATTTCTTTACTGCTTTATAATAAAATGTAACATGTCACAAATTAAATTAAGTTTAATCAAATTGATGATGACTTAATGAGGGTGTAAATGAATGTGTAATGATGAGTAAATAGCAATGAAGGTTAAAACTTTTCTTTTTCTTCCTTTGGCCGTCCATTTCACACCCACACACACACTTTGTATTTTCTAAAAATTCTCTCAAATATCATAAACAACTTGGTGATTTTTAGAAGCAAGGGTGTAGAGTTCTTGGACCAAACAATAGGTAAATATGGTTTAGTACATACTAGTAGTTGTGCCCGCGCGTTGCGACGGGGACGTAATGAGGATGTGATCGGCGCGAGTTATCTTTGCGGTGCGGGGTGATGCAACGTGGATTCAGTCGGTATCTGTTTAGCGCATTGTGGCGGGGTGACACGGCATTTGATCAGGCTTGATTAGACTCATGGTTCGTGTAAATGAAAAAATGATTAATATGGTTGATTGAAATGCGAATTGAACGGCGATAGTAGAGATTGAAACCGATGGCAAAATTGAATGGCTTGTTAATGGCACAATTTGTAGGGTGTATAGGAATTGTCAGTTGGCGACCTCTCTGGCGTCAATAAACAACCAATGGAATTTAATAATTAATGTATCGACGTCTGATGGTAAGAGAAAGTAAAAGATGAATGACGCATATCTCCTACTTATTATCAATCATATTAGATACATAGACCCTTCTAATTGAATAGTAAATCCTTGTAATCTTAGTCGGTCGAGACTTAAGACATTCGATTAAACATTAGACCCAAACATCACACCTCTTACGTGTATCCGATGGCACAATTTCAGGAACTTAATCCAAAGCTAACGATATCCAATAATCTAAACATTATCAAAACCAAATTAATACCTTTTTAAAATGACCCAAACAAAAGTGACTATTATAAAGTGGCCCATTTTGACCCAACGCTTCGTGACGAGCAAGTTATTTTTAACTCTTAAAGGTTTGAAAGAAATGATATCCTTGACTCGCTCCTAAACCGTCAACAATAATATATCATAAAGAATCAATGAGAGAGTTTTATAACCAATTTATCATTTTCCAAATTCATGTAAAATACCGTGCAGTGTATCACATCATATAAATTATAAACCAATAAAACTTCCTAAATCATATCATTTTGTGATATAATACTTTTGTAATCAACCTCTTATAATTGAAAAGTTACGTATTACATTAAATAGGATATATTGAAGTACGTGTATGGCTATTTGAATCCTTCATATATACAAAATATGGTGCAACTACTATGAGTAACACGCTTCATGAGTTTCTAATGATGTTGGGACTTTTTAGAAATATAAAAGTTACAGTACCATCTCTAAAAGCCCGGCTCGTGTGGTGCCCCTCTCGCAGTAGAGTTCCAAACCTCACATCGCTCTTGTGACATGCTATGTTTCCCCTCTCTATTCCCAAGTAAAGGGTGAGTCCCATGCGTCAGTTTGTGGATCGCGGTCTCACACGCTAATCCCTAGATATGTGTTAACTTTTATTGCCTAGCTTTCATGTTTGATGAGTTTTGTATATAGCTACGGTTCCCTTTCTTCGACTCCCAGTACACAACAAGCTGTTACAAAGAAAAAAGTAGTAAAAATAAATTATTAATAATGACACATTTTATCTCAAAGCATTATTCAATTCAATAAGTTTAAATCACAAGTTTATTAAAATTAGAAAATTTATTTAAAAAGGATTGTTTTGGACAAAGCCAAATTGTTGTTATTTTTTAATTTTGACCCGATAAAGTTGATGGTTTTTAAATTACGTCACGCTTTAACCAATAGTCAATTTAACATGAGCACGTTCTAACCCAAGACTAACTTGAGCAGAACTTACCCTGACCCAATACGACATGCCCATTTTTAAGCTTACTTATTTATAGCATTATTATGTTACATAAACTAATAACTATGTCATTTTTAACTAAACAACTGTTCACAAGATATAGTACTAATTTCAATATTCATTTTGAGGGTGTGCAGTCAAGCGCGTTAAAACAGTACCCTAAGACAAAAACAAACATCAATATTGCTTGGACAGTAAACAATTCCTAATACCAAGATATTTTGTTAGCTTACCTAGATATGAGGCGCCTCCAGTAGTAGAAAACATTCATGCCTACTGCAAAACTTAAAACTGAATATACAAAAAAAAAAAGACCATAGAAGAGAAACCATACACGTTAACAAATACAACATAAATAAAAAAAATCAATAAAATCTCATGTAACTCGTAAGTCGTAACATAAGGACAATGACACTTACGCACTACAGGCTCCACCACCCTTGGCATGAGCATCGATTTAAGTAATGATAGCAGCTCCAACAGCAACTCTTTGCTCAAAGGCTAGAACTTGGTCAAATGCAGCTTGATCAATACTGTTATCCATTACAAATATAACCAGATCTGGTTCATGATCAAAAGCTAAACAGGGCGTTGGGCTGAGTTGCATTATGCTCTTGCTTAACTCTCATTAGCACCTACATCAAATACACATGATGTTATATGATATTCATTGTGCTGATACTAAATTTGTAGTATCTAAATGTTTAAATACAAACAAATTTGTTGACCCGCGCGTTGCGGCGCGTGGGGATATTTGTGTCTACGTTTGTATTGTTTTGTGGCAATTTGTATATGTTTAAATGTGTGAGACGAAAGTGAAATGCAAATAGGTGCACATGAAGAAGCACGACGTCTAAACTCCGTTCGAGATGTACAGCTAACATATTGCGAAGATTTAATTAATCTACATGCACGCTTCCTAGTATTATTATCCGACATCAACGCCAACAAATTAACTAAACAGGTGCATGAATTGATGGAACTAGAAAAATTTTAAAGCAAACAATAAAATCAAGCTATAAATTACAACTTAAACCTCAGGCAAAGTCAAAGTGCAATGCAAAAGACAGAAAACATTAAAGTGTCTAAATTAAACCTTAAACCAAAGCTAAAGTGTATAGCAGGTAAATTAAAGCAACATGAGCAAAGGTAAACCTTGGAGAAACAATGACTGAGATATTAGGTCACTTGAAACATTTAGAAAAACAAAAACCAAGCTGTCAAAGCCAAGACACAAACATACAGCAAAATAAGCAAACGTACTGAGAAAGACGATAAGTCAACCATGTTACAGCAAAACAAAAATGCAGTAAAACAATTTTTTAAAAAACATGCAGTGAAACAGGGTAAATCGGAAGGCAATGCTAAAGGGCAGGTGACGTACCACAAACGATCGGTCCTGTTTAGCTACCTTCTGGGAATAGTGGTCCTGCAAGAATCAGAAATCGTAAACAAATACCGGTAGTTAAACCCTAAAAATTGAGAACTGAATAGGCACATTACAGACCAAATATTCGGTGTGCCTGACTAATATGAAGCCTGGTCACAAAACAGAGACGCAGACAGGCGGTTAGAACAGGAAAAAAATCCTAAACAGTTAGTACGAAAATTATAGAAGTGGCCATCAACTTGGAAAGGGCTTAAAGTAGGGTTCATTGAAACATATGGGGATTCAATAGCCCAGTAGATGTAAAGGTAAAGCATTCAATTGAGGAATAACATTGATTTCGCTTTCAATTGAAAGATTACAACGTTAATTCCTAAGGAAGAGGGACGGTCTTCGTATTGAATTGTCGCCGGAAAATCAGTATTTAAGTCGCCGGCAGGAAGATTCTAATAAATGTTACGGCGTCTCATGAGAGTGAATGGAGGGAGATAGAAAGGTTGCCTATCTATTTTATAATGTAGTATATAGATTCTTATTCGTATTTTGATTTTGGGTCATGAAAACCTAGTATCCAAATAATCGAATTTGTGAAAATGAACTAAGAATAATCAAGGTTGATTGATAAAAAATTTTTGTGTTTTGATATAAAAGAAAAGATGGAAACCTTTTTGTTACTAAATGTTATTTTATGAATCAGTAAAATAATGAAAGACATGAGATTTGATTGTATAAAAATGTTTCTTGATGATTAAAGATCATAAGGATATAAGAATCATGATTTTTTGTGACTTTTGGTTTGAATATGCTTGTTGACAGATTCTGTGTTTTAGATTGTAGATTGAATAACTTGATGATACGTTGGTGTTTCTGATTGATTTTTGACACTATGATTAAGTAATTTGAATATAGTTTTCAAAATGTCAAGAATCATAAGTTTTGGACTGTGCTTGACTAGTTTTTATTAATTTACAAAATCAGGTTGCAATCCTGATTGAAAGAGAAATTTTCTGAGCTATGTTGTAAATTGTTTAACTTGAGATTGAAACTAGATATGGGTGTGATTCCACCTCTGGAGTGTTAAAAATTTAAGTAGGAATCTAATCCAATTGGTCTTGCATCAATTGGACAAATATAAAATTTGTGGCAAATATTTGTGTACTGTTGTGTTAAAATAGAGACTGAAATTAGGTTGTTGTAGAGTGTGAATATTCTGTATATTTGTGTGAATTGGAAAATTATAAGAAAAATATATGTTATACCTAATACTTGAAAGAATATGTGTGAATTATTTGGTAATTTAATCACAAGTTTTGGTTGGTTGGAAAAATCAGTTTTGATGATTGAAAACTTGTTAAGGATGATCAACATATTGGTTTGTGAAAATAATTGTAATTTGTAATAGATTGATTGTGGTAAATTGAATTTTGACTTTATGGGTCAACTTAGAACTATTTGACTAAGTGGTTAGTCTTACTTGTGAGGTGTTGAAAGTGGTAGAAGTTAGACTTCGCCATAAGATTGTATGAAAATTGGCTAATTGTACATTACTTGATTTTTGTGATTAGGAACATAATGTGATCATTCTAAGTCTAGCGAATTAGTCAAAAGTCACCAACAGGTCGTCGGTCAACATTTTGGACCGCCGGTCAACATTTTGGTCAAAGGTCGACAAAACTCAATTTTTAGTCTTCGGTCATCGAGACTTGGACGTTTTAGTCAACGGTCAACAACTTGGACCTTTTGGTCAAAAGTAAAACGAAAAGTCAAACTTTGGTCAAAGTCAACACAAAAGTCAAACTTTGGTCAAACTTCAAATAAACAAGGGAATTGTTTGGATACTAAGGGTTCTAGGAATCGCTTAGCAAATACTTATAGTGCTTGTATGATTTAGGCACTAGAACAACTTTGACTTAAGCAGTTGACTTTCAATTTGAACCGCATTCGAGGTGAGTTTCACTACCTCACTTTTTACTTACAACTTTTGGGGGGAAAGCATGCAACATACAAACTTCTTTGGATAATTGTAGACTTTTTAATACCTCATGTGTACATAGTGAACTTAAACTGAAGTCCCATATGCACATTGGACCGTTAACAGTTGTACATTGGCTCGGTAATGAAAGGTAGTACTACTGGGTTTGACGAACCCCCTCGGGGCTCTCGGTTGAGGGAGTCGTCGGGCGTCTCATTTACTAGAAACACACTAGTCTTTTATTAGACTCCGTGGGTGGCAAACAAACTAACAAGTCAGCCTAGGTCACAAGAACTTACAGTAATGTAACATGATTGCTAGCCTAATTAACTAGCGGTATTACTAATGCATACAATATCCAAGCTTTATTGCTTACAACGTTTACTTACTAAATGGTTTGTTTAACAAACTTGTTTTTAAACTCAAACCTGTGAACTCAACAACCGTTGTGTTGACCCGTTTTAGCATGTCTTTCTCAGGTGTTTAAGGTGCACGTGCGAAATTGAAATGAGTCTAGGATGCATGGATCCCACTAAGCATCGAATTGTGCTGGGAGTCTTTAATGAAATGTTATGACTGGGCGTCTGGACACGCACTCTGGGTTTTTAAATGTTTTCGTAAATTATACACTTTCGTAAATGTAAAAACTTTATTGTAAATGTACTTACCTCATTTATGATGAGCAATAATATTTAAATATTTTCCATTATAAATTGGTTGTTCGTTATGACACATGTCTAGATCCTGGTATGTCACACGCCTCACGGTAAAACCCCGTTAGTCGAAAATTGAGGGTGTGACAGATTGGTATCATATCCATTGGTTATAGTGAACTAGGATTGTTTTTAACCACCAGTTTATAACCGTTTTCAAAGCTTTGTGTCAGTTTTAATACTTACAAACCCAGACATATATTTCATTCATGCATACACTACATATGTGTACGCGTCGTATTTGCACCGCATTGATTTCGCACTTAGCTTCTGCACTCATTTATGACAAGAATATTATTCATGCATTTGCATACACGTTTATTCTGTACTTGGGGTACGTAGTATGTTAGTACATAACCACTTAACTCTACAATGCCATACGGGTAGTCGACATTATCCACAACATTATCCTCGGATAAGGAGCACGCCACTCTTGTCGTCACATCGGAACCTTCACCCATTCTAACATCATTGGAGCCGAGGAAATACCGGCTTGAATATAGCAACGACATCGTCTAGAATGATGAGTCATCTCAGGCCCTTGCGCGGGCAACGCCAAATGAGTATAACCTCTTTGAGAGTTGGGCTTTTCTGATGTGAGTCCCTTCTCTATTTACCAATGTGAGTATTCTGAACTTGCTAGCTATACTTCACATGAAAATCCAAATTGAGTCTCGGGTGAGACACACCTCTTTGAGGCAGACCCTTGAAGGCATATTTTTATAGAAATTCATCGGCATTGAGATGCCATAATTTTCATTCCTGAACTGCGCGCTCATTTCATTAGTCGATGCTGCTGGAAGAGTAGATTGACTGCGCAACTGAAAACATCTTGCTTATGGTACACTCAAAGTCTATTCTAACTTAGAGGGGAAAAATGCTTACTTCACTTTATTTCTAGCTTATGTCTAAGTCATACTTCAATTGCATGTTTGCTTCAAGAACATGTATCCTTCTGCCATCTGTAAAGCTGAACTCTTAGTGTGTTCAACTCGAGTGAATACTCGGATAATCTATTCCCAACCAAAGTTTTAGGTGAAACTCTGAACTAATCTATGTACGATCAATAAAAAGCCTTTTCCTCACCTTTTAATGATAAGTATCATTCTGTACTCAGCAATCCAAACTAAGGGACAACTTGACGCATGGTGGGAGGAATTGGGCTGATCATGTAAACCGAATTATTATTTTGGGTGCACACTTAATAATAATTTATGGTGCATGTGAATCCTGATGAATCCTATAGTGTGGTCATTGTCCTTGAATCTCAAACCTATGTTTCCACCATTGCTGGAAGCTCTCATAACTCGTCCAACACTAGTAGAAATGGTATAATATGTTCTATAACTTGTAGAAGCGACTAGCCGATTGAAGATGGATACTCATAAAATTTGATGTTTTAGTTACCAATATGCAAGTTATTTTGGCAAGCTTAAGATATCTTTTCCAAACCTTGTTATGAAAATAATCTGAATTCAAACCTCTCTAGCGTTTCGTGGCAAGACCTCTAACCCTAGTGTATATGCGAAGTATTAAGAACCTCTTATAAACCAACACCATGTTTGTTCGACCTAACTAAAAGTTCTTGTTGACATACTGTTGGTGCATGATGTCAGTAGTTCAGTATCTTGTGTTTGTCTGTGTCTGTAATCATTTAGTTTGTTTGTTTCGTGTTGAATACTGTTTATTGTATGTTCGCTAGTGTTTAGGCGAACTTGGGGATTAGCGAAGTTATGACAACTTCTCCTAGTATGTTAGGCGAAGTTGTCGAGGTTTATAAATACCTTAACTTCGGCTATTTTGTTTAAGTTTTTTTGGAGAACAATTGGTTTTAGTGATTTTTTGTATCAAGTGTTGGCTTTTGGGAATATATCAAGTTTTACAGTATACCTTCGCGTGTTTTATATAAATATTCAACGTGTTATTTGTTTCAACACTCGTATCGTATACGTGGGGATTCCGCACCCTCGTGTTACGAGATGCTCCTGTGTAGATCCGGCTGGGAACCTACAATTGGTATCAGAGAATTTTTCTCGTGATTGTGTGGTTCGGGATTATCACACGGGTGTTAAGATCGTTCCGTTAGACCATTCGCGGAACGAGTTTACGTTGAAATACCTCGTTTTTGTCATTTTCTCCTCTTCCCTCATCAAATATACCTACAAATCACCCTCGCGTCCCTCGCAATTGACCTAACTAAACCTGCAAAACTCCATTGTTCGTCAGGCGAAGTTTCCGTCACCAATACTAGGGTTTCAGCGAACATATTGGGTTTCAGCGTAGTTTTGAAGTAGCGAAGTTGTGAGTTAGCGAAGTTGAGAAGTAGCGAAGTTGTGAGTAGCGAAGTTTAGGTTCTGCGAAGGTAAGTTCTAGCGAAGTTACAAGCTAGAGCGAAGTTGTACTAACTTCGCTGTAGCTGTACACAGAAAACTGTTTTTGATTCTTGAATCACAACTCTTTCAACTATGACTTCGATAACATCACAGAATTGGTAAAGATGGAGGTTGAAGCCGGTTCAGCAACAAAAACTCCAAAACTGCTTAAGGGTACCGATTTCGTTGCATGGAAAGATAGATTTGAACAGTATGTGAAGTATCAAGACGCAAAGATGTGGGTTTGCATTCAAGACGGGTACATTCCTCCAACATCCATGTTTGAGGGTCGTGAACAGAATAAGAAGTACAGTAAGATGGAAGATGATGAAAAGAAAATGTATGAGGCAGAGAGTAAGGCGCATGCAGCTATAACAATGGCACTTCCACAAGAGATTCTTCATACCTTCAAAAAATACAAAACTGCTAGAGAGCTATGGGAAGCACTAGAGAATAGATATGAAGGAAACGTTGGGATACGTACCTCCAAGACAAAGCTGCTAAAAACCCAATTCTCCGTATTCAAGTATCTGAAAAATGAATCACTTGATGACATCATCACACGATATTATCATCTGATGACCGAGCTAAATAACTACTCCATTGAATACAAGGAAGAAGAGATAGTAGAAAAGCTTCGTGATGCTCTCTCACCAAAATTTGAAATGTACACTGTTCTGATGAGAGAAGATAAGGACTTTGATAAGAATGATTTAGAGACGGTGGTAAATAAGCTACGAAATTTTGAACTAAACATGGCTCGAAAGGAGACACCGACTGATCAGGTTCAGGATCCGGGAATGTATGGTGCGAAAATCACTCCAAACTCAAGTTCAAAATCAGAATCCACTGCCTACTACTCAAAAGGGGAATCAAACTCCACTCCAGATGGTCTTGTGATTCTCAATATGGATGGTGAAGTATGTTTCGTAGCAGGAGGTAGTAGCTCCTCAAAACCTCAAACCACAACTTGTAATTTCTCACCCAATGCTCCAAGCAAGAACTACTCACAGATGCAGATGAGTGTGAAATCAGCTGAACAGCAGTTTGCTCTCTATGCATCCTTCATTGCATCTTATGAGAATTACATCAAAGGTAAAATAGTCGACCCTGCAACTTTGGATGAAGACTATGATCAGATCGACGCTGATGATCTGGAAGAAATGGATCTGCAGTGGCAGATGGCTATGATTGTAAGAAGGGTAAAGATATTTATGAAGAAAACTGGTAGAAAGTTCGTTGGAGAAAGACCAGGGTTTGATAAGTCAAAAGTTCGTTGTTATAACTGTCAACAGAATGGTCACTTTGCTAAATAATGTACAAATGAGAGAGTCGAACGAATCCAGAACAGGACTGCTCAGTAGAATGGGGGTGGATGTGAAAATAAGGCTATGGTATCTCAACAGAAATGTGGATACAACTGGAATATACAAGTTGAGGAGGTGTTCGAACAGGAAAATCTGGTAATAGAAACTAGAGGAAGTGACAAAGAAATGGGAGAAGATCAAGCATACATGGCAGAAGTAAACGTTCAACTCTCAGAGGTAAGTTCTGAACTTCATTGTGAGCAATGTGAAAACCTGTCTGATCAATTGAAAACATTAACCGATCAGTTTGTTAGTTTGGACACTCAATTTAAAAACTTAAAAGAAGAACATCACTATTCTAAAACTAAAGAAAACAGTTACTCGGTAAAAATAAAAGCTAGTGAAAAGGATATCAGAAGTCTTAAAGCAACCCTAGCTGAAAAAATACAAGTGATTGATCTTAGTTATGAAGTGTTAGAAGAAAAGACCAAACTAATTGCTGAAAAAGATAAACAGATAGCTGATTACCAGGTAAAAGTGGTGGAACTGAACAGAAAAATTGAACAATTTAGAAATTCTTCTGCTATGTTAGATCACATCATAAGGGTTCAATGTTCCTCGGTTAATAATGGGGGAATTGGATTCTCAGAAGTCCCACCACCATACAATAATAACTATACTTATGATCCTAGTAATCAGCAATCTGCAAATGTTGACATTAGTCAGACAGTTCCAATAAAGGTTTCTGCTAAAGAAAGTGAAGTTAATGAGAATGAAACAAGTAAGACAAGTTCTAATGTCACAAGTTCTGCATCTAGTTCTTTCTCGTCAGATTCGGACAAGTCGTCCGAATCGGGTGAGATAAAAGAGGAAGTTGTGTTACTAAAACGAGGGGAGGACTATAAGTTTGATGAGAAGAAATCTTCCCTAAATCCGTTCGTCCCACCATATGTGAGACAAATAGATAGTAATGCGACCTCGACATCTGCAACAACTTCTGAGATGATAGTTCAATACTGCCAGACTAGTTCGAACAGAAATTGTTTTAGAAGCAACAGCATAGGACATCTGGTCGCTGACTGTCCTCTGAAACAGAAAAAATATAGGAATATGAGGCCTACCAAAACTGAGAATAAAACGAATACTAATTTTGATGCTGGTAAGAATGTAAACACACTAACTTTCAATCATCGGACTAATTCAAGATTTCAAAGAAATCAGTCTCGTTTTTTTCCAGTTAATTACCAAACCAACTATTATAATTCAGTTAAATCAAGAAGGTTTGGATGGCCTCATAGCCAGTCATCTAGAAATTTTCCTTTCAGAACTTATAGAAATTCTCCTCAAACTGACTTTGGGCAACCAAGGTACTGGATGCCGGATAACAGGTTTAATCAACCCAAGACCAGAAGGTCTTGCATCCCCAGATTTTAATCTATTTATTTAATTGTGTAGGAACAGTCAAACAGGGCTGTAAACAATATGTGGGTTGTTGACAGTGGCTGTTCCCGGCACATGACTGGTAACAAGAAATTGTTACGTGATTGGAAAGTCATACAAGGAGGAAGAGTGAGTGTTGCAGGTGAAAGTGAAAAGAGTATTTCAGGCATTGATATGGGAGAAAGGATGGACACTCAGATGTTAACTGTCGAAGAAGAGAGCTTCATGCATAACTCAAAGGTTGAAGATAAAAGATAAACAGTGGATTATGCTGAGAAGAAGTTAATCGTGCTTGAAAAGGTTGATTCTATGAATATTTTTGTCGATCTTTTACAAAAGCGTTTGACAGGTCCCGTTTCAAAACCTTGTTGAGCTAAATGGGATGATCTATCCTGAGTAACCTCGTTTTTCTTGTTTTCTTAAAAAAAGAAAAAAAAAATTGGGGAAATGATATTATTTTTCAGTCTATAACTTCGCAAGAAATTTCAATATTGGTGTTAAAAATGAAAATTGATCCAACCTTGGAAAGTGATAGATAAATTGATTTTGTGTGCCTAACTGGTGAAGTAATTAGGCCTAAAAGACTCTAGAACAGTCATTGTATGTTATGATAGCTTTCTATTGTGCGTAAAAGTTGAAGTGATACACACTAAATCTACTCGATTTACTGTGGAGAGTCATTTTGAGTTGTGCATGTCTCCACATACATCTCTCCGAATGATAGGCAGAAAAGTGATTACCCAGTCATACACGAGCCCGTGAGTGTTCTGATTCCCGCGAAGTTAGTGTTATGTTTCTGCAGTGATCCAGATTCGGGACTTGTAGTTGTATTATTATTGTAAAAAAAAATTACTTATTATTATTATTATCGTTAAGCCTGATGAAGATTATATGTTTACAAATATCAAGAAAGAGGCAAGAAAGCATAATTCAAAGTATGAGAGAGTTCGGGAAGATGAATCGGAAAGTTTGACATGTGAATATTTATTGATCAAACACTACGGGTCGAAGTCAACTCGGGGTGACTTGGGAAAACCAAATACGCCTTGAGAATAGATAGGAGGCATCACAATCTCTCATGTGATGTCTATCTAAATTTTGAGCTTAATTGAACCTAATCCGTATCACAGAAGCAATGAAAACCATACTAAGTTTTATACCTGCCTACAACCTGTTTCTCTATGTCATAATACCGCTGAACATGGATCCGTGTGACAGCCTCTTAATCAGTATGATTCCTATTCGGATCTTTTCTAAAAACGTGCAGGGTTCGATCAAGACTGAAATTTGATCCCGTCCTTTTTTTTAACTTTTTTTATGTGGTTTGTCTTATGGCTTTTCCTCTTTAAATTCTTGGTTACTCGTTTTTGATCTTTTTCAAAATGATTCTAAAATTAACTTCGCTATGGCGAAGTTGTCTAAACCAGCGAAGTTGACTTAACTTCTTGGGTTTTCCAAAGGGTTTATAAACAAGTTATTGGTCAAAATAGGTCAAACTTTACTCTTAAAACCCTCGGCGAATTTAATCTCAGAATCAACCTTGATCAAATCTGGTTTTGTTCACTTATTAAGGATATTTCTCATATGTCATTTGAGTTTGTTACTTCTCTGATGGATTCCGAGCGGATTGTGGTTCTGGAACGTGCTGTTGCCGAGCAATCTAGGGAACACGGGGGAGACTAGCTGCAAGGGAGATGAGCTTAGATCAAAAGAAAAGGGGGAATGACAGAGACAATGATCCCAATGCATCGGAAGGTGCAGGTAATGAGCTGCCAAGAACTTCACAATCTCTTGGGGATTCCACATCTCAGGGGGAGTCTTCTGTTCCGGTCTAGCAATGCAGATAGTGAGATAATTGTTGTGGATGATGAAGACGACCTGGTTGAAGATGCGTTATCTTTCAATGAGATTAAAAAGATTGGCGAACAAATTGAGATTAACAGTGGCTTAGAGGTAGTTGAGAGTCTGGATGGTAGTGTGTTGGGTGATTCTGCCTCAAGATGTGTTGAAGGATCTCAAGTGTGGTGATATGTTGATTGTCAAACTGCTGAAGCGGGGATAGAAGATAAAGACGAGCAGGAGATTCTGAGAGTGTATGATCCAATGCACTTGGTTAATTTGTCTCAAGCTGATTTGCAGGTACTCAATGATAAGAATATTTTCTACATTCCTGCGTGGAAAGATGAAGCTAAGAAGTACCAGAGGGTGGTCTCTGTCTGTGTAAGACATGGCGTTCATGCTTGAAGACGGGTGGTACGAGATTTTTGGATTACCAGACACGGGAAAGAAGATAAAGATATGAAGCTACTGCCAAGGGGGAGTCTGTTGGTGCATGATGTCAGTAGTTCAGTATCTTGTGTTTGTCTGTGTCTGTAATCGTTTAGTTTGTTCGTTTCGTGTTGAATAATGTTTATTATATGTTCGCTAGTGTTTAGACGAACTTGGGGATTAGCGAAGTTATGACAACTTCGCCTAGTATGTTAGGCGAAGTTGTCGAGGTTTATAAATACCTTAACTTCGGCTATTTTGTTTAAGTTTTTCTGGAGAACAATTGGTTTTATTGATCTTTTGTATCACGTGTTGGCTTTTGGGAATATTTCAAGTTTTACAGTATACCTTCGTGTGTTTTATATAAATATTCAACGTGTTATTTGTTTCGACACTTGTATCGTATACGTGGGGATTCCGCACCCTCGTGTTACGAGATACTCCTATGTAGATCCGGCTGGGAAACTACACATACTTACCCTGACCAATTGTTAACTCCCATTTTAGCTTGAAATTTTTTTTTCCCGACCATGACAAAATCTATAATAAGACCATTCCCTAAGATAATCCCATTTTCTCTAGGACATTGGAAAACATAATTTAAACCATCGAAACTCCACTAGAATGCGATGAATTGGAATACCTTATGCACGGATGGAACTGTAACCCTATAACAAAACTCTTTCCGAAATATCTTCTTTAACACCCCTCTTTGGCTAACATTCTCAAAAACAATTTTAATCACTTGCCTCATCTTTTCACCGTGAACTAGCTACTAGTATGATCCTAACTCAATTCTCACAGAAATTGGTAAATTAGTTATGGAAGTTGTCATAAAGCATTGAATCTTCCTCTCGACCCATATCTCTAGTAACACCTCCCTAAGGATTGGGAATCCCCTATGCAACTTTTCCTAGAATGTTTTTGGCTTCGGAGCAATGATCCTTAATCGTCTAAAGTACTCCTTGAATCGATTGTGAATGTTGATGGTGTAACTCATCTTATGTGCCTATAGTAACAACGAACATGTTTTTGATACAAACCTCCAACACTGACACGTCCTAATTTGAGTCAAACCCCGAATAGCCTAAGTATTATTGAATGCCCTAGTGAAGGAAACTAAATTGATTTCCTCCAATTTTTTTTCTTCAGTACAAGCTCGAACCCGCTAATGCCATCAATTTGCACGCACATAACGAAGTGATAAATACCAAACCTAAAATTCAATAGAATAGCGAGTAGGAACTTGACGAGACATATGGTTGAATTTTTCTTCTGGTAAACAAACAGCAAAGTGATGGATATATTATCCAATAGACGATAAACCTACGATAATGACTTCGCCTGTGACGAACCTTAATTTGAATGAAACCCGAATAACCGTGTCCTCATTATGACATCTATTTCCCCTAGGAACAAAGTTTAAGAAACAACGCATTTCTATTTCCAGTGTACCCTATACCGCACGACTGAGGACCAAATAATTAACGTGAATAAGTCATGTTAGTTGGTAAATGACCATTCATCATCAAAACCCTCCTCAGATCCGTAACTAACATGGAACGAAGAGTAACCATCCATCCAAGTATTCATATGGATTCATATTGGTCTATCTTAGATGGAAAACATATACTCATATTTTCTTGCCTAAAGTGGAGAAGAGAAATTTACCAGTTACACTTGACATTGGGAAGATACAGTTTGGTTAGGATTGGTAATGAGAACCACCGAAGATGTGCTATTAGTGTGGTGAATTAGCTGTGGTACACCCTATATATAAACGCTAATGGTATGTTGATGTTGGGGACATCACTAACCGACTTTCCTACCTTAAGCATAGTTATATTCGCTTTAACCAGAATCGGTATTCGCACCAAAGTGGCGGAGACAAGAGCTACCTTACGACCTAGAAACTATCCGCTTGCATTAGGAGAGATATTTTCTAAATATGCCTTGTTCGATGTTGGACTTGAAACACAATGCCCGCTAGAGCGGAGGATAGGGGAAATCGTTTAATTGTGAATGATGAGTAGTATTCTTACGTAAGATACATTAGATGCCCATCCAACCTAATGACTAAGCCTGCTGACCGAGTTAGTTGATGACATTTTTCTTTCGATACCTGGAGCTAGTTAAGGCCAGTCCCAATTAAATAACCCATTGGATATGCTTTCTACAGTTGGTTAAACGTCTTTAACGTTGAACCACTTCTCTCATTCTCAATGATAGCAACAAACTCTTAGGCTAAAACCATATCATGTCCCTTGAGGCCAAACAAATACAAACATCAGAAGACGTTTGACTTGTTTCAAGCAATGAGAAAACTTCAATGAAAATGGGAGCTAATTTCCATGATCTTTATTATTAATTTATCCTGAACTCCTATCGGATGCAACACCATTTGGGGTAATCATAATTCATTTGATTGGAAACACACAATCCTCTATAATCATGGGTATCAACAATAAAGAGGAATGAAACGAACCTTTGACTATTCCTTTCAACTTATAATATTGCAAGTCTTTGATATTTCCCGAATATTCAAAACCATACTTATTTCTGGACTTCGTTCAGTTAAAATGATTATAACAACGACTTGTTTGGTTAAAATGACATTTTATCCCTTCCGGAAGGTTAACTCCACTGTTTAGGAGTGGAAGAGCTCGTCCCGTTTCTGAACCTTGATAAAACATCAATTATTAATGAATGTATTCAACACTCACCTTGGATTTTTTTTTCTTTTCTCTCTTCGATCACTTAAAGTAACTCCCTTGGTATCTCCAAATCATGTGATCTTAGAAATGGAGAAATTTTTTCTTTCACCAAATTACTTTGATAGGAATTCTGGTATGAGCAGTTTCATCAACATTTTATTTCGGGACACATGTCCTTTGTGTCCACGACATCAACCTCTAAATTTATTTTGAACACAATCGTTTCATGAAACTTTACTACCTTAACTATGTTGAGTAACGATCCAATCCGATAAACCATACCTCCCTGATTAAAAAAGCGCTAGCTGCCAAATATTAAGCAAAAGTCAAAGGACTTCTAAATCGTAGTTCAATTGGGCACGTAGTATATTTTCTTAATGGTTCCTCATGTGGAATAAAGGAAACTCAACCTTGGCTAATCAGCGTAATAGTGATCCGAATCTTATGAACATCTTTGGTATGTTGTAACCTGTTACAAGCTTCCTCATTATTGAGTTCCATGAACTCAAATTACCATATTGACCAAAATAGGAAACAAGACATATTAGTATTCTTCGCTCGATATCCGGACTTGATCAGTAAATGAAACTCTTATATACAAATTCATCTTTGAACCACCATCTCCTTGAGCTATAGAAGCCTTATTTTCTAAATCCTTAACATTTGTATCAGTTCCGCAATGGTAGCCGTACCTATTACTAATCTTATCTGAAGATGAGATTGAACTATTGAGACTCAACTCCTTTAATGCTTTTGAAATTTTGCCATTTCTTTACATCAATGGATGCTTATATTATAATGGCTTCCCTAAACTCTTAAAAAGTCATAATTGAATGCATAAACTTTTACAAACATTGATCGGATATTCTTATAACAAACCTCTAGGTTTATTTTTATATCTCTAATCAAGTGAATACTTGAATCTCGTTTGGTTCCCAATAACATTAAAAATCGTTAATCTTAGCACTTCCTATTTACTTATATTGTCAAGCGTTCAGACGCTTTCACTATCAATAAACAATGGTTATAGTTTCCGTATATCATAATCAAAATTTCGAGTACGAAATTTCTTTCAACAAGGGGATGATGTGACAAATAGAAAATTTTGCTTAAATATGAGTAACACTGCCCAAATATTAGTGGCACAAGCATATAGACTGAAAGTCTACTGACGTACTGAACGTACAGTGAACAAACATATAGACTGAAAGTCTACTCACGTACTAAATATACAGTGAACAAACATATAGACTGAAAGTCTACTGAGGTACAGAATGTACAGTGAACAAACATATAGACATGAAGTCTACTGAATTTACTAAGACCAAACACATAGACGAAAGTCGACTGGTGTACTTGGTAGCATATTAATTTTCGGGACGAAAATTCTTTCAACAAGGGGATGATGTGACACCCGGCATTTTCAGATTAACTCCGTTAACTAAACCCATTTAAATCCTGTTGACTGTGTCAGTAAAACCAGTTAGTTCTGTTAACTAAGTTAATGAACTCCCATGCATATAGTGTCATGTATGCGTACATTGAGTCAGTGGTGTCGTTGGTGACCTAAGTGAGAGTAACTAGTTAATGATAACTAGAATAATAAACTTGTCACACATGCTATATGTTATAATAAAGTTGTCACATATGATATGTTACATGTATTATATGTGATAGATATAATTGTGTTACATGCTTAAGATGTTACATGATTAGTTGTTGCATACTCATATGTTGTAAGAGATTGAACAATTAAATAACATAACATATAATATATTACGTGAAAAGTAACAAAAGAGAAGTGCATAACATATGATTACTAGGAAATGTTTATAATAAAATGTAACATGTCACAAATTAAATTAAATAAAGTTATCTAAAGTTTAATCAAATTGATGATGACTTAATGAGTGTGTAAATGAATGTGTAATGATGAGTAAATAACAATGAAGGTTAAATCTTTTCTTTTTCTTCCTTTCGCCGTCCATTTCACACCCACACACACACTTTGTATTTTCTAAAAATTCTCTCAAATATCATAAACAACTCGGTGATTCTTAGAAGCAAGGGTGTAGAGTTCTTGGACCAAGCAATAGGTAAATATGGTTTAGTACATATTCTTATTCATATTTTGATTTTGGGTCATGAAAACTAGTATCCAAATAATCGAATTTGGGAAAATGAACTAAGAATAATCAAGGTTGATTGCTAAAAGAAATTTTGTGTTTTGTTATAAAAGAAAAGATGGAAACATTTTTGTAACTAAATGTTATTTTATTAATCAGTAAAATAATGAAAGACGTGATATTTGATTGTATTAAAATGTTCCTTGATGATTAAAGATCATAAGGATATAAGAATCATGATTTTTTGTGACTTTTGGTTTGAACCTGCTTGTTGACAGATTCTGTGTTTTAGATTGTAGATTGAATAACTTGATGATATGTTGTTTTTTCTGATTGATTTTTGATACTATGATTAAGTAATTTGAATCTAGTTTTCAAAATGTCAAGAATCATAATTTTTGGACTGTGTTTGACTAGTTTTTATTAATTTACAAAATTGGGTTGCAATCCTGATTGAAAGAGAAATTTTCTGAGCTATGTTGTAAATTGTATAACTTGAGATTAAAACTAGATATGGGTGTGATTCCACTTCTGGAATGTTTTAAATTAAAGTAGAAATGTAATCCAATTGGTCTTGCATTAATTGGACAAATATAGAATTTGTGGCAAATATTTGTGTAATGCTGTGTTAAAATAGAGACTGAAATTAGGTTGTTGTAGAGTGTGAATATTCTGTATATTTGTGTGAATTGGAAAATTATAAGAAAAATATATGTTATACCTAATACTTGAAAGAATATGTGCGAATTATTTGGTAATTAAATCACAAGTTTTTGTTGGTTGGAAAAATCAGTTTTGATGATTGAAAACTTGTTAAGGATGATCAACATATTGGTTAGTGAAAATAATTGTAATTTGTAATAGACTGATTGTGGTAAATTGAATTTTGACTTTATGGGTCAGCTTAGAACAATTTGACAAAGTGGTTAGTCTTACTTGTGAGGTGTTGAAAGTGGTAGAAGTTAGACTTCGCCATAAGATTGTATGAAAATTGGCTAAGTGTACATTACTTGATTTTTGTGATTAATAACATAATGTGATCATTCTAAGTCTAGCAAATTATTCAAAAGTCACCAACGGGCCATCGGTCAACATTTGGGACCGTCGGTCAACATTTTGGTCAAAGGTCAACATGTAGGTCAACGGTCAACAAAACTCAATTTTTAGTCTTCGGTCATCGAGACTTGAACGTTTTAGTCAACGGTCAACAACTTAGACCTTTTGGTCAAAAGTTAAACGAAAAGTCAAACTTTGGTCAAAGTCAACAAAAAGTCAAACTTTGGTCAAACTTCAAATAAACAAGGGAATTGTTTGGATACTAAGGGTTCTAGGAATCGCTTAGCAAATACTTATAGTGCTTGTATGATTTAGGCACTATAACAACTTTGACTTAAGCAGTTGACTTTCAATTTGAACCGCATTCGAGGTGAGTTTCACTACCCCACTTTTTAGTTACACCTTTTGGGGGGGAAGCATGCAACATACAAACTTCTTTGGATAATTGTAGACTTTTTAATACCTCATGTGTACATAGTGAACTTAAACTGAAGTCCCCCATGCACATTGGACTGTTAACAATTGTACATTGGCTCGGTAATGAAAGGTAGTACTACTAGGTTTGACGAACCCCCTCGGGGCTCTCGGTTGAGGGAGTCGTCAGGCGTCTCATTTACTAGAAACACACTAGTCTTTTATAGACTCCGTGGTTAGCAAACAAACTAACAAGTCAGCCTAGGTCACAAGGAACTTACACTAATGTAACATGATAGCTAGCCTAATTAACTAGCGGTATTACTAATGCATACAATATCCATGTTTTATTGCTTACAATGTTTACTTACTAAATGGTTTGTTTAACAAACTTGTTTTTAACCTCAAACCTGTGAACTCATCAACCACTGTGTTGACCCGTTTTAGCATGTCTTTCTCAGGTGTTTAAGGTGCACGTGCGAAATTGAAATGAGTCTAGGATTCATGGATCCCACTAAGAATCGTATTATGCTCGGAGTCTTTAATGAAATGTTATGACCGGGCATCTGGACACACACTCTGGGTTTTTAAATGTTTTCGTAAATTATACGCTTCCGCAAATGTAAAAACTTTATTGTAAATGGACTTACCTCATTTATGATGAGCAATAATATTCAAATATTTTCCATTATAAATTGGTTGTTCGTTATGACACATGTCTAGATCCTGGTATGTCACGCGCCTCACCGTAAAACCCCGTTAGTCGAAAATTGAGGGTGTGACAGGCGTCTCCCAAAGTATGATCTTTTAAGTGGGTTAGACTCCAAAGAAATAATAGACAAAACTAGACATTTTACTTCATAATTTTCTGCTTACATTCAATAAAACAAAAGAGGCCTTATATAAGCTTACAATGCAACAATAAAAGGAAAACATGGTATAGTGTAATTGTAATTAACTACCAACTACATGCATTAAATAATACTACTAAATGTGGGTACTAAATGGAATTGACAAAACATGCATGCAAATCAATATCAATAAACAATATCAATAAACTTGTTCTAATTCCATTTCAAATCAGGGTGTTACTGGCACCGTGATCTTTGAGTTATCCGATTTAATTTCAACTTCTAAACCTAAAGTTAACTACATAGAGACCATGAATGGAAGAATGGTTCCCGTAAAGGGTGGATAAGCCATTGAAATTTCACATACTTTAAAACATTCAAATTGTCTTTTTGTCTTATCCTTGTCACATAAATTTATTATCTTTCAAATGTATTATCCATTAGTCACGTGATAAAAGAATTAAATTGTTCAGTTTTAATGCACCGAACTTTTGCATCTTACAAAATATAAGGATGGAAGAGATTATTGGGCGTGGCACTGAAAGCCAAGGATTGTACTACGTGGAAGAAGCGACTCAGCATGATATTGTGTTGTTGGCTAGTGGAACTATCAATAGAGAGGCTTGGTTATGAAATAGGAGATTGGCACCCATATGTCGGTTATTTACATATTCTATTTCCAAAATTATATCTTCTCAATGAAACTTTACGTGTAAGACCTATATACTTGCTAAAAGTCGTAGGCATACTTATAAACCATAGAACACTAGATTTAACTTGCCATTTTCCCTTATTCATGCGGATCTGCGGGATCCCGTAAAGGTTGGTGGTGGATAAAATCTTTGGTTGTTAGTTCTCTTTGTGAAGATTGCACTCGCATGACCTGAATTTATTTTTTAAAACATAAATATGAAGTTTTGTTAAATTGACTATGTTTTATGCCATGTTACAAAGACTATCTTAAACCAATATCCAAATTCTTCGATATGATAATGGTGGGGGGGGGGGGGGTTCATAAATGATCTAATGAAACAATTATGTCAAACGAAAGGGATAATCCACCAAACGTCATGATCCTAAATCCCAAACAAAATGATATTGCCTAATGGACAAACCGCATTCTTTTAGAAGTAACTCGTGCATTATGAATAGAATCCAAAGTAACTACGTCTTTCTGGTCCAAATCTATTGCCAATGTTATATATCTTATCAATCAGCTACCAATAAAAGCCCTTGACCTGAATACCCCTCTTCAAGCCCTTTCAGAATTCACCAACCCACCACCTACTCTTACTTTACAACCACTAATATTTGGTTGTCCTGTCTTTGTTCACATATCCAAAAACAATCAATCCATACTCGATCCATGTGATGAAAAATGTGTAATTAAAGGATATGGTGTCAATAAAAAAGGGTACCGCTATTACAACCCCGAAATGTGTCATAGATACACCATAATGAACTATGACTTTCTTGAAACTAAATTCTTTTATAACTCCCAACACAGTGGTCAGGGGAGAAAAATATAACACACCGAGTTGGCTAAAATGGATTCCAAAATGGGCTTCAACATATAAAACAGACAATCATAGTAACCAGATGAGTCACATACTTTACAACAATCTAGTTCCCAACCTGGTATCTGAGGTACGTAATTCTCAAGCAACAAAAGATATAACAGATAAGGATAAACAAAAATGAAAGTATTAATATACCAAACAACCATTAGACATAAATAGAACAAATACTACAAGAAGAACAAGGACAACCAATACAATAAGAGACAACACGAGAAGAACTAGTATAAGAAGAAATGAGACAGGAAGACCCAACCGAGAGATATGCAATTCCACCAAAAGTCAACAAAGGCGTCCCAGCAACACGATATTCTCCATAAACACAGTCAAATCCTCTAGGTATCCCATGTAAAACATTTCCAAAGGGAATTTTTCCAAAAAAGCCAGGGCATTTATGTCTTCCCTTTATACTCAACAAATTCCCACGTCTATGGAACAAGCCTTATCATCAAAGAATTGGAAGGATGAGATAGATGCCGTAATGAAAGCACTACTAAAAAATAACACTTGGGAAACATGTGACCTACCTCCAGGAAAGAAACCAGTGGGACGCCGTTGGGTCTTTACAATGAAACACAAACCAGATAGAGCTATTGAAAGGTATAAAGCATGGTTAGTAGCTAAAGGCTATACCAAGACATACGGGGTTAACTACTCAGAAACGTTTTCTCTGGTAGCAAAGTTTAACACAATCAAAGTTTTGTTCTCAATCGCTGCAAATGAGTATGGCCTCTTCATCATCTTGATATTAAGAATGTCTTCCGACACGAAGAATTAGAAGAAGAAGTTTACATGGAAGCTCCAACCGGGTTCACGGGAAATTTTGGGGCTAAAGAAGTACGTCGTTTGAAAAATCACTCTATGGGCTCAAGCAATCCCCTCGAGATTTGATGGTCAGTTGTATTTCTTGTATTATAGTTACTTAATTTATATGTTTTTTGTTTAAATTTAACATGAATGTACTTCATTTTTGTTTAATGATTTCAGGTCATCGAGTGTTAAAGGATTTATTTTGGAGCTTTAGAATAAGTTGTGGCAAAATGGTCGGGAACTACACACGGTTTTCGAGCAGGATATGAAGAAAAATTGGTCTCAACCGTACGCTACTGTCTTGGAAAGAGTTTTGGAGCCAAAGACATGTAACCAACCATAAAACATATTGTTTCATCCGTACTCAACGACACCACTGTACCCTACTGCCTTAGCAACGTACCCTATGGCCAGGCTCATTTCAGCTCACGAAAGTAACGTTTTTGACCATGTTAATTAGGGGTTTTCATGCCATATTCAAGATACATTTCCCTTGGACGAGTAGAGGGAGACTGGAGGTGATTTTAGGAGTTTTGCATCATTTCAGAGGCTATTCGATCCATAATTCATCCTAATTTTAATCCATAGGAAGATTTCAACAACATGGTGAGTGGCTAATTCATCTGTGCTCAACCCTAGGTGTAGGGTTTGGTTTGTAACTTGTGTTCAACTATTTTAATTCTAGTTGTTAAACATGAATCGTTTGATTTCCTATATTGTATTGCTATTTTATGATTCGTGTAATTGATGTGATAAACGAGCGGCAAAGACTTAGTTTTCTTGATTCATCTCTTGGATTTTGATTATGAGATGATAAATTTGATACTGTTCTAGCTAGTGTTTTTATTTGGTTGATTTAATCCCTTTTCGGTCGACAGTGCTGGATTTCGTGTCGGTTATCATCCTTTGTTTATCTGTTGATTATGATTATGTATATGTGATCTTTTAACAAGGAGTTGAAATTAGTGATAGTACTTGCATCTAAACCTAAAACCAAAGAGGTGATCATCTTTTATAATTGTTTACAACTTTACATAATTCTCATTTACATTAAACCAACCTTTAATTTGAAAAATACTAAGAATATTGCAAACTTCATAATTGTTCTTTTAATGAATCGATTAAAGTACAAAACTAACCATTAATTCCTTTGACACCTTACTTACCCTACAAGTTAAGATACTTACGAACACACTTTTTTACTTATTTTTGACCGGGAATTCGATCCCGATCAAGCTTGGTTTGGAATATTCACTTTAGCAAGGAAGAAATATGGATACCAATAAAGCAACTCTAATCATACATTGTTCCTTAAACGAAGATGTAAACCTGTAATATGCTGATGACATGATCATTACAGGAAATGATGAGGTTGAAATGAGAAAGTTGAAGGCAAACCTATTCACTGAATTTGAAATGAAGGACCTATGAAGACTTAAGTACTTCGTAGGAATTGAGGTACTAAGGTCTAGACGAGGAATTTATATACCTATAAAAATACATTCTCGACCTATTGGCCGAGACGGGAATGGTTGACTGTAAGCCTTCCGACACACCAGTAAGGGTAAACCATAAACTCCCTATGGAAGAAGAAGTTGAGTTAACAAACAAAGAATAAATACCAATGCCTGGTGGGCAAGCTAATATATCTGTCACATAGTCGTCTTGATATCACTTATGCAATTGGAGTGGTTAGCAAATTCATGCACCAAGCTCAAGTATCCCACATAGAAGCTTAGTGGTGATATTAGATACCTCAAGGGAATAGTGGGCCATGGAGTTATCTTTAAACAAAACAAACATTTGAAGGTCCTTCAGCTATATACTGATGCAGACTGGACATGAGATAAATATGATGGAAGATCAACATCGGGATATTACAATCTAGTTGGTGGGAATCCTGTTACATGGAGTCGAAGCCGAATTTCGGGGAATTACATGGTGCGTGACAAGATTTCTATGGAAATTGAGACTATTGATAGAAATTGGTTTTCCCCGAACCGAAGGCAACAGGATCATGTGTGACAACAAAACTGCAATACAAATCTCATAAAACTTAGTTCAACACGACCATACAAAATATGTGGAAGTTAATAGACATATCATCAAAGAGAAGCTTGAAGTCAAGATCAAAGAGCTATCTTTCGTACTATTAGAAGACCAATTAGCGGATATATTATCAAAGGCTGTCAATGGAAGAAAATTCAACAATTGTCTTGGCAAGTTGAGTATTTGAGAAATCTCATAAAACTTAGTTCAACACGACCATACAAAATATGTGGAAGTTGGTAGACATATCATCAAAGAGAAGCTTGAAGTCAAGATCATAGAGCTATCTTTCGTACAATTAGAAGACCAATTAGCGGATATATTATCAAAGGCCGTCAATAAAAGAATATTCAACAATTGTCTTGACAAGTTGAGTATTTGAGAGACCTTACTACTCAACTTAAAAGAGGGGGTGGGGTGGGGTGGGGTGGGGTGGGGGTTGTGGGGGTGGTTAGAAAAGTAAAATAAATTGAAAAATAAGGTTAATTTTCTCACTTAAGAGCATCACCATTCACAACACAGGGGCGTAGCCACTAAAAGTGAGGGGTGTCCCCTGTCCCCTGTGAAAAAAAAAATTAGTGTTAATGTACCGAAAAATTCCCGACCGGCCCCTATAAACTTTTGGCACCGACCCCTGTGAAACTTTGAAGTCGTACCCTGTATAATTTCGAGACGAACCCCATGAGATTTTGAGACTAACCCTAACAAAAAGTACAATGACAATTTTATAAATATAACTATATAAACGTTATATAAAAAAACTTTCCTATTAGATTGACTTTAATATTAACAAGTCCATTAGTCCGATATCTAATCCAATTTTTAAGTCCAAAACCCAATTCAAACCCTACTCAATTTTTAGCCAAAACTCCCCGAGTTTGATGATGTAATGATTAGATTTCAAAAAATGAAAACTCGCAGAGAACAACTTTACTATATGTGTTATCTAATATTTTGTTTGGTAATCCTTTTTTTATATATATGACCTGACTCGACCCGACCCAATTCGACCCGACAGTTGTATTAGTTCCGACCATAAAAATTCCCGACCCCTTTGAGAAATTTTCTGAATCCGCCACTGTCTGAAGATAAGAAATCAAAAGAGCCATTGTACCAGACGAATAATCAAGGAATTCATTATTTTTATTATTCTATTTCCATGTTTGAGCAATTGTTCATATTATTTATTCTGTCTCTTTCGTTTATGTAAGCTAACAACAATATCAATAAATATGTTCTGATTCCATTTTAAATCAGGGAGAACTTGGTTGTTTTTGGTTGAAATCACCACTGAAGACACATTGTTCTTGATAAGGTCTTGTCATTTGTGAGACATTATGAAAGTAAACTGAAGAAATGGCCAAAAGTTTCTTTTTGCAACTAATTTAATTAAGCATTTCTATCTTGAGAAAAATGTGTACATGAGATTTTGATTTATTACTAGTTATAAAATAATCTATAAGAGAGAATGATTACTGACGAACAAGGTCGATATCATAGTTGTGTGATGCATTAATTGTGCGACCAGTGACGTATTGTCAACCGCTTACATTTTTAAGTAGCTTACCATCTAATATTATGACCTACCTTTGTTTTCAAATAAAAGTTACAGTTTTGTCCATTCTCATGAAAATTATCATTGAACTCTTTATATATTTCGTAACATCTAAAGATTTAAGAGATGGAATACAAAGTAACAAATGTTTTTATGTATTCTTCATTGTAAATCTTGTGAATACTTATTTTTATTCC
This sequence comes from Bidens hawaiensis, assembly GCF_021521415.1. Lineage (NCBI taxonomy): Eukaryota > Viridiplantae > Streptophyta > Magnoliopsida > Asterales > Asteraceae > Bidens > Bidens hawaiensis. The sequence continues at coordinate 907,439 of NW_027491152.1, read as the reverse complement.
GTGATTTGTGTGTAATTGTAAGACAAGAGAGTTGTAATCACTATCAGCAGTAGTGATCGATACTTACTTAATAATACGTTGAAATAATGGTAGTTACCAACTTATAAAGAAGATTTTAGAGAGACAAACTATTGACAAAAGATCGAAGAGTGACGTATGTTGAATTTGTTAACATCCACATTAACAACTACATATAAGGTGTCAAAGTAAGATTAGTTTCAACGACAAGCCTATAATTTATTACATCCATAATTCAAAGGCGGATCTATATACAACGTTGCGGGTTCACGGGAACCCACTAAGTTTCGGATTTTACATAGAAAGCTTATATAAAATATGAGAGTGAACTCACCTATATTTTGTGAATAAACATACAAACAAATTGAATCTATAGTCTAATGGTAAACATAATGTCTTCCAAATTGAGAACCTGTGTTCGAATCTGTCATAAGTTTTTTTCAATTATTAATATATCATGTCCCCGTGGAGTCGTGGTTCAAACTAAATCTACTAGACCTTTTAGTATTTCTCATGTCCTTCGTTGTTTAAAGTTTATTTTAATGTTTTATATATTTTAAAAACCGGACAAGTACATTAAGGTTTCTTTGAAAATGAAATAATTTGATGTTCTTTCGATCGATGATTTATTTAAGGGGGTTTCGTTTGAAACCAGAAACTATTTTTTTTTCATGGTTGGAGTTAATCTAGTAGTTGTTCTAAAATTATTTACAATGAATAAAACAATGGAACTAGAACATGATATAAATTAGAGATTTGTGAAATTCTCATCAAAGACAAAGAGCAAGGGCACAAAATTTCTATATTGCTGTAGGCCTTTAAAATGATTGAGCCGGCCATACATACAACAGCTTGCAATCACATCATTTAACTCCATCAACCCCCAACACAACTACCTTCAGCCACAACATTCAACTTAATTTATAATGACGATGTTTTTTTGTTATTATATCATATTTTAATTATGTGATAAATCCTAACTGACCCGAACGCTCGAACTGACCCAAATAATGAACCCACTAAAAAATATCTTGAATCCGCCACTTTCAAGAAATTAACACGGGTTAATAATTTGGCAATAAGCGAAAATGACTTGTTGTCTTTCGTAGCACGTACTCCAAAAAGTAATAAATCCCCATTTCAAACTCACCACCACCGTACACGTGTAGGAAAGGTTCATGAACTTTAATTTTATTATTCTTGCCCAAAGTAGGAAAGGTTCTTTATCTCAAGTCCTGAGTGAAGTCTTTTAAAAGGTATTCATTTGTTTGCAATAATTTAATCTTTTGTTAAGATTTTATATTTCTTTTTTTGTTTATAGAATAGTTTGGTTGTAATTGTATATTGGATGGATTAGGGTATAGGCCTGTGTTATACACGGGTAAAAAATATATCAACAAACATAAATAAATTTAAACAACAAATTTAAGCAACACAAAACTTTTTCAACTTTCGGACCAAAACGTTAACCATTTACAATATCTATATATAAAAGTTTAAAGTTACAATAATTTAGTGTACTCCAAACCACCAAAAAACATCAACAAAAGACCTAAACATGTTCTTTCATATTAAACCACCGTCAACTTCTTCAGATATTCTAACAAAAGAAACTCATTTTGCTTCACGTACCACCTGAATATTTAAAAAAAATATCATCCAAACTAAATATACCAGTAAAATAATAACATGTTTAATAATGAAAGCCCATGTTACACACTAATGAAAGTTATAATAAAAGTAAAAAAAATATTGCATGTATACGTAAATTGAGTTATATTATATACTGATTTTATTTATGACTTTTATAAAAAGTTTTTGATATATTTATACACTATTAATTATAAATTATAATTTGCAAACCAAACCTTGGTGTTTGATTTATTTTAAAACAAAACATTCATACTGATATTATTATACATTTTATGTTTATAAAAATGATTTTTAGAACAAAATGTTATCACATATTAAAAATTGTCATTCTATAATGTTGGAAGAATTGGAGACGAAGACTCAAAAAATAATGTAAAATTTCAATATGTTTCAATGGCTAGTAATCTTTGTATCATACGCGTGAAAAATGTATATAAATATATATAGCAACAACAACAACAACAATAATAATAATAATAATAATAATAATAATAATAATAATAATAATAAATTGATAGTGTAATATTTATAAGAACAAATAACTTTACATTCATTAAAAGGTATTATATTGTTGTTTTTATTAAAACAAAATAACATACAACAACAAACAAAGTAAATTGTCAACTTAAAACATAACTTAAACCATGAAGCCAAAAAGATATATCAATAAAAACTACATTTTGATATATGAAGTCATAAAGTCTTGTTTATTAAACAATCATCGAAATAGAAAGTTTGTTGAGATTGAATACTATGGAAAACTTTAAAGTTTGTATTTAATTTGTAAAATTCCGTATGCGGGTTTAAATATGTTATGACTATTAACCATAAATTAAGCAATTATAATGACTATTTAAAATTTAAATATAAATTCGAAATGATTTATTTCAAATTCCGTATTTAAGCAACAACTTACTATATTTCAATAACATTAAATTAAAAGTAAGTTATAATGATGATTATAATTTGAATTTCGAACAGAAGATTGAAATTATTAATTTAGGGATTTACTTTTAGACATTAATTTTAACATTTAGGCGTAAAACGGTCATATATAAACAAATGGAAAGTTGGTTGACATTTAAGAATATGAAAGGCTTTAAAAGTTTGTTAGTAATTAGTCAAATTCTGTATTTAATCGGAAATAAATATGTTATGAATATTAACTATTTATTAATTAAGAATAAATTAAGTAACAAATATAGTACTTATATTTTGGTCAAGCTAGCTACGTATTAATTCGATAATAATGTTAGAACATATTTTAGGCATCAAAAATGCTTTAATTTTATACGTATTTAATCTTGATTAATTATGTCATGAATATTAAGCAAAATTTAAGTAACAAAGACTTGTATTTTAAGTAAGAGTTTAAAGAAAAGTCAAATGACTATCTTCATTTGAAATTTAAATATCAATTAAAATTATTAATTTGTATTTTAAAAGGTAATTCGGTAATAAAGCTGGAAAAAGTTTTATGTAAAAACTATATTAAAAAAAATAATGACAAACGTGTTTAAAATTGACAGAAATTTTCAATAACATCCACACATGTTAACAATAAAAACATGTTTACAATTAATAGAGATTTTCAATAACATCCACAGTCCTTTGAGACAATTTGCTAATTTACAATTTTGGACCGCCAGAAGGTGAAATGAATAAATTAAATTAATGTTACATAATAATTTTATAATTTATATATACTAAATTAAAAAATAAAAACACATATTTTGGTTTAGCAAGAACTAACAATGGATTTAACCGGAATATGTAAGACAATAATTTTAATGACCACCTAAATCAACCATAATTAAGAGAATAATTGTAATCAACACCTAAATCGGCCATTAATTGTTGGGAAGATGTAACATCCTACTTTCGGTTATATAATAAATGAAATTTCGTTTACTCAATAACGTGTTGTGTATCGGTTTAGATAATAAAATCTAAGAGGTTGGGCATGGACTTTAGAAGATGGAATAAAGGATGGAATGGGCCTTAGGTCCATGGGCTTAAGGGAGTATAAATACACCTTAAACCGTAATCATTTCCATTTTTATCCATCTCTACACCCTAGCCTACACCTTGAAAAACACACACAAACACCATCCTATATCCCGAGCCAAGATCCGAAGGTGTAAACCCGACCTTGTTGGTGCTAGAACGTTGTGACGAACCAAAACAACATCAAGACTAGACCGTGTTCGTAAACCGACTTGTTTAAGGTACACTTATAGTTAGGAATCGTTCTTTTAGGTTTGGATTTGTTCGGGAAATCTTAGATATGTTTGAGTATGGTAAAAACGAATCCAACACAACAAATCTCATTGAAATTCGTTAACAATAGATAGGTTAATTGTTAATATGAACAACCGGGTTCGTGTACTGGGTAATCACACCATATAAACACGAATATTTGGATGAATGAATGGTTAGGGTTTGTTGGCGCTGGTGTTACGAGTCCATAGATACCAGATTCGTGTTATTTCATCACGAAATGAGGATTTGATTGAAAATCCTGCACCTGTTGACTGTTTGGTGTTCTTGAGAATTTTGGCTTTGACCCTGAGTCAAAGTCTGGATAAGAACATATGCTAATTCGTTATGACAAACGAATCAGGTCATTCGTTATGTGCACAATTCGCTATGTTCAGAATAACGAATCAAGTGATTCGTTACTCACCAATTCGTTATGTTAAGATAACGAATAAGGGGATTCCTTATTCACCAATTCGTCATATTAAGATAACGAATCAGGTGATTCGTTACTCACCATTCGCTATGTTAAGATAACAAACTAGGATAACGAATCAGGTGGTTCGTTACTCACAAATTCGCTAAGTTAAGGTAACGAATTAGGCCATGAATCGAGCTATGTTCAGATAACGAATTAGGCTTAATTCGTTATAGAGAACAAGTGGGTGAAGTAGATAATAATTTAAAATCCTAATGGAAAATGTGTTAAGACAGTTAATGAAAATAAATTTTCCTAAGCTGACCTAGCAGCTTAACCCCAGCCAGGGGCTCTGCCCTTGGACCCCGCTAGGGGCTGCCGCCCCTAGAATCCTGCTGCCAGAGGCGCTGCCCCCGGACCCCCGTTCGTTGAGGGTTAGAAATATACTAGAAACGCGATAAGGGTAGTGATAGTTAATTGATACGTGTAATTGTTATACAGTTAGTCGCGCGCAGCTAAAGAAAAGAATAACCATTAATGGTGAACGTAACCACATTCAGGTGAGTTTCTAGCCTCATTTCCTTGTTATGTTTTCGGGGCTGTGTGCATACTCAATGTGAATGTTAATACGCTTACCTTAATTGGTAAGTGTATGTTATAATGATTAGTGTGATAGTATATATGAACGTTATGAATGAATGCTTGTCGGTGCGTGAACAATCTTCGGATATTGCACGTATTGACAAGGAACGTAATATGAAGTATGCCTACTATGAAATATGTATGTATGAAAGTACTTAATGAAACGAGTATGTACGAAAGTATGATTATATAAAGAAAGGTATGTATGGTTATAAGACGAAAGGAGGGTATAGTTAGAAAGGGAACCGACCCTAATAATATCGGCGAATGTAGGGAACCGACCCTAATAATATCGGCGAATGTAGCGAACGACCCTGATAATATCGGCGAATGTAGCGAACCGACCCTAATAATATCAGCGAATGTAGGGGACCGACCATAATAATATCGGCGAATGTAGGGGACCGACCCTAATAATATCGGCGAATGTAGGGGACCGACCCTAACAATATCGGCGAAGGTTATAGGGCAGAATGCTCATTAAAACGTATATGTATGAATGAAAGTATGTATGTAAGTATGTAGGTAAGAATGAAAGTACGTATGCATGTGAATATGTAAGTAAATATGAAGGTATGTACCTTCGGGTGCATATGTAAGTATGTGAATGTATTGTATGTCGTCTGATTAACTAGAACTCACTCAGCGTAGCTGACTTTTAGTATGCACGCAGGTTAAAAGACTGAGACAGCGGGTTTTAGTGGGACACATGGCAGGATTGAAGAGGCGGTCATCCGAAGATTTGTCATGATGTTTTGAATGCAATAATTTAAGTTATGTTTTAAAAGACAAGTTATGGATGATTGTAATAAATGGTTGACCTTTTAATATTATTCCGTGAAAGTTTTAGTTAACTATGATATTTAAAACTATGTTTATAAGTAATTCCAACGCCCAACGTGAGACACCGGTAACAGGACCTTACAGAAGATGAAACAATTACAGAAACCTCAACATGTTCATTTAACCACAGATTTTGATTTAAAACCTAAATAGAGTAAACGATAATTTGATTAAACAATGGTCACTAAACTAAATTGAAAGATAATCGGAATAATATTCAATAATACATGATCATCGAACCTCATAGTAGAAGAAATATTAAACCGATGGAAATGAGAGCCCGTCGCCAGAGTGTGAACGCAAGAGAGAGAGAGTGGAAACTAAAAATGTTTATTATGGTTTTTAATGTTAAGGTGTATATAATATGAAAATGATGAGTTGGCATACCTAAGGTAGAAAATATGTGACATGACATCTAGTTGGTATCTTGGATACTCTAGAATGATGCCATGTGAAAACCTTGTATTGCTTTAATATATTAGTAAGATAAAACTTATATACAAATTATAAATAGAATATTCTGGTTTATTGTTTATAACCTCCAAAAATAACCTTAAAAATAAACAAACAATTATAATGTGCCTTGTATAATAAGTTTAACAATTTCCATATATAAAGTTTTTAATAAATCAGTTTATAATTTCATAAATATACAGTGAATATTCCGGAATCATATAATTAAATATTTCCGAAAATAAAGAAAAAAATAAATAAATAAATAAATAAATAACAACATAAATAATATTTAATTGATTATCGTTTTTACAGTCAAAGCTTTTAATATAATTTGAATTTCAAATTATGTAAAGATTTATTATGTATATCAAACAAAATTATAAAAGATTTAAACTTTCGATTATAATTGATTAAAAATTATAATTTCGGAATATTAAAAGCCAATATTATATATGAATATTATATTTGAATTAAATAATTCTAAAACAAATTATAATTAAAAAAATAGAAATCAAAGTTTCAAATTTAGGATACAAAATAATCAGAAATTGGTCGGAAAAATAATCAGAAATAGGTAATTTTTCGTGCAACATATGACGGGAAATTACCTTGTTCAGATTTAGGAAACACAAAAGAATCAGAAATTGGCCGGAAAAATTATCAGAAACCTAATTTTTTGTGCAACATATAACGGGAAATTACCTTGAATATATCGACCGGAAAACAATTAGATATTCATTCTTGTCTGATCAACCATTAATTGAACGGGCAAATCCTTATTGAATCGTCTCTGATGAACAATCAATTGAACGAACACGACGGTATTGGAGAAATCTATAAACATTGAACCAAAGGTATTCAAAGTAGATTAATCAATTGTTGTTAGATATTGTAGATGTCGGATATGAGCGGCAGAAAATTAGGGTTGATATGCTCCTAGGGTTATTTGAGAGAATAATGAGTTTAGGAATTGGGTGTGGTATGACTCTTTGGACGGGGTTTAATGTTTTGTAATTTATGTTGAATAAAATAAAAGATGAATATTTGGAAAAATTCAAATATGAAAACATGATGAGTTTGATGCATACGTGAACAGCCTAGTTGATTGTCATATGAACAATTATAATATTTTAACAGTATTGTTAGATTCCTTTTGTAACCACAATAGAAGCTGCCATCACTATCTTAAAATAGGGTGGTCTATGTGTTTTATCATAAATGCACTTAAGGGTTTCTTTTTGTTTGACAATCATGGGTTTAAATATCAGTATATCGCTCATGTATTATATTTCAGGATTTAAGCCTAGATGAATAGGCCCTATGATATCAAACTTAATGGGGTTTTCCAAGAGTTTAGAATGTGATGTGCTCGTGATTCGGAAAAACGACATTAGGAGCTAGGGGGAGATGGCAAGTCTATGTTTCTTTGACAAAAGAATCTTCTTTCCACTGGTCACTACTATCCTATAGAATAAAGGCATGTCTCAATTGTATAATATAAATCAGTTTTAGGATAAAGCATAATCCGTTGTCAAACAACAAAACCTGTTTTCTAATTGAAAACAAATTTATAATTCTAATTATTAAAAGAAAAAATTACAGTTTCTGTTCTTTATGTTTGTCTCAAATTTCAGTGGTTATTTTTTGTCTTTAAAAGTAACATATTTTGTAATTTACGTTTCCAAATGCTACACCATTTATCCGTTAGCCCTAACCCAGTTAGTTTTTATCGCTAAGCCTTGCACGTGAGGGTAAATTGGTCATATCACTTACCATTGTGTGTTTTTTTATGAGAACGAGAAAGACGGTGAAAATATTTTTGTGTTTTTATTTTTTCGTTTTTTTTTGTTAAATTTTCAGTTATGATTTTTTATTTATTTTTTAAATTTTTATTTAATGTATTTTTTATGTAGCTACAAATCCTTTTAATTTTTCCCCATTTATAGAATAACTTTAACCCTTTTAATTAATTGCATTTGTCTATTACGTGTTAAATACGTTAAAGACATATTTTATGAGGAATAAGTTAAAGAGAAAATTTCCAAAATAGCCCATTTATAGAATGTGGTTCCAAGTTTATCCCTCTAAATTCAAGTTTCTAATTTCGTCCCTTTGGTATCTCGTCGCCGGCGATATGTTAGCGAACACCGACGATGTGTTAACATAACATAGGGTTGACGATGCGTTATGTTGCTAACATAGGGTAGCAGCGATGCGTTAATATTTAAAGAAGGGGTTCCACGATGCGTTAGTGGATAACGCATCGCTGCCACCCTATGTTAGCAGCATTAACGCATCGTCAACCCTATGTTATGTTAACACATCGTCGGTGTTCGCTAACATGTCGCCGGCGACGAGATACGTTTATGTTGCTAACATAGGGTAGCAGCGATGCGTTATCAGCTAACGCATCGTGGAAGCCCTGCTTTAAACATTAACGCATCGCTGCTACCCTATGTTAGCAACATAACACATCGTCAACCCTATGTTATGTCAACATATCGTCGGTGTTCGCTAACATGTCGCCGGCGACGAGATACCGAAGGGACAAAATTGAAAATTTGAATTTAAATGGACAAAATTGAAACCACATTATATAAATGAGCTATTTTGGGAATTTTTAAAGAAGGAATTGAGGTTTTTGTCATGATATGATAGTAATTTACTTTTGACATTCGTTGTAACCTAGTAGGAACCAAATTCGATGCTCCATTAAAATACAAAAAAAGCAACAGGCGAGTGATGACGGATGAATGATGAACACGATGTGACATCACTCGTTATTACTTGGTTGCTTCTACTTCCCCATGACCTATTTCCTCCTGCGTTCCCATTATTATTAATTAATATTATTAAAAAGGAAAAAAGCACGGACACATTAATCACTATATATAGGCACCAACACACATGGCACATGTATATAGCACACTTTCCTTATAGCACATATATTACTTTTCATACTTAAGCCACTTGTTGTACGGATTGAGTTAGCCATAGGTTTTAACATGGATGGTGGCATCAAGTTTTCGGCTTCGAGGTCGCAGAAGCCCGAAAGAAAGATCATCGAGAAGAACCGAAGAAACCAGATGAAGAAGCTTTACTGTCATCTCTACTCACTTGTCCCTCATCGTTTCATATCCAAGGTTAGTTTCAATATGTAACCTAGTTTCCATTTACAATTAAACTTCTAAAAATCGCAGTTTTCTATAACTGACACTGCATATGTGTCGTGTCGCAGGGAGGTAACGGAGTGACGGATAGAGTGGATAGAACAATAGAATACATTGAAACGTTAAAGAACAACGTGGAGATGAGCAAGAACAAAAAGGAGAAGCTCTTGAGTAAGAAAAGGGCACAAGAACACATTGCTAAAGTTAACAAAGTTCGTTGCAACTCACTTGATATTCAAATCCAAGAAATAAGCCCTGATCTTGATGCCGTTTTGGTGAGGGGGTTGAATGATTATTCAAGCTTTTGTGATGTCGTTCGGTTACTTGGTCAGTCCAGTGCTGAGGTAACACTAGCCAATTTTTCGACCACCGGGCATTGGACCTTTCACATCCGTCAAAAACAGGTGAATCCCTCCCTTTAACATAGTATATTCTCATTAAGTTTCCTTTGTAATTATCTTAAAATTAATCCAATAGTCAAATCTTATGTGGTTACATTTCTTTATGATCTAGTTTCTTGTAGTATCTAATTACGCATAATATTATTTGATGGACAGATTGAAGCGGACGATGTTTGTAAACGGCTCAAGAATTTAGCAGGCGGATATTCAAACGGCATCAAGGAGTCGGATGAAGCTTCGTTTTGCAATGAAGTTGAGCCAGATCTAAGTATATGGGACTTTGACTTTCAAACCAGCGTGTGGGGTTGCGAGTTAGCGATGATTTTGAATACGAATGGATAATACTAATAATTGGTGTTATTGCTACTTTTAGAAAGGAATCATTTTTAGTGTTCTTTATGAAGTACTGTAGAATATTATTCCCTATTTGTTTATTGCATAGAAAGAGGAATATATATCTCGTATATGTGTCCAAAACAGGATGGATTAGGAAAGTGAAAGGAAATCATAAAAAATAATAATAATAAACTTTTGTATATTATTAATCAACATGTAACTTTAAAATTAAAACTATTAGAAAACTGTATTTAGTACTCTAGGTTTAGCTAACAAAAGTTGTTAAGCGTTGTTCCCTGTCATATATTATTTAATTAATGAATCTGTGTAACTGGATTATTTTGTTATCAAAACCACATATATTATTTCCAACCGACATTGACGAACATAAAGATATTTGAAACGATTGTTTTCCTCTCAACCACTCATTCTAATAAAAATCAGTACTCCAGAGCCCCCCATACAGTGACAAACCAATACTACAAATGCGGGCCAGCCATGGTATCACGAGAGTTAACCCTTTTTAAAATAAACCAAAATGTCACTCGTGAAGTTAATGCAGTCAAAAAATTTTAAAAACACATTATTCTTTTTTAAGTATTTATTAGAGTTAAGTGTCATTTTAGTACATGTGGTTTGACCAACTGCGTAACTTTAGTACATATTCTTTATTTTATGCAAATGACTACCTTAGTTTCAAAAAACTTGTATTTTTAGTATTTTTTTTCTAACACTGTCTATTATTTCCGTTAAGTTAGGGATAATTTGGTAACTTCGCTATTTTATTTGTTTTTTTCTTTTCTTTTAAACACTTATATCTTGTAAACCCTAAATCCCCAAATCATAACATCAAAATCCAAATCCTAAATACTCAAATATCGTAAAAATTCAAACCCAATGATGATATGGAGAAAGGGTTTGGGGATTTAGGATTTGGATTTTGATGTTATGATTTGGGGATTTAGGGTTTAAAAGATATAATCGTTTAAAAGAAAAGAAAAAATTAAAGAAAATAACGAAGTTACCAAATCATCCCTGACTTAACGGAAAAAAATAGACGGGGTTAGAAAAAAAGTACTAAAAATGCAAGTTTTTTGAAACTGAAGTAGCCATTTACACAAAATAAAGAATATGTACTAAAGTTGCGTAGTTGACCAAACCACATGTACTAAAATGAAACTTAACTCTATTTATTATATATCATATATGTGTCAGAAAGTGAATATGGGATTGTTAAGCAACTAACCTTAGATTCGAAACTCACAAAACTAAGTAGTTTTGATAGAAAAACCAGCTGAAACCAGGGCCGACTCAATGATTTTGAAGGCTTAAAGCCATCTACAATGTTGGGGCCTTATTCAAAACATGTTTGATATATATAAACCATTTACCTTTATCCGGTCTTAGGAACAACAATAAACTAAAATTTTATAGTGTAGGGGAATTATTTTTAAAGATATATGTATCTTGTGTGTAAAAATATAATTAAAAAAAATATTTTTCTTGCATTGTATGATGCAAATTGTTTAACTAACATTCACAATATAATATCGATCAGTTAAAAAAAAAAATCAATCAACATTTATGAAGCCGGCACCGTTGTTGCTCCCCTCACCGCCTCCAACCATACATGTATTATTGATTATTTTTATATTTAGTTAACCTAATGTTGATATATAAATTTTTTGTATAAAAATGGAAGCCCCATTTTTAGGGAGGCCTCAAGCCCTAGCATGGGTTCTTTATACAGTGAAGCCGGCCCTGGCTGAAACTTAATTTAAATTCCATTTTATGTCCAACAAAAATCGCACGATGCTCAAGTTTTTAGAAACTAGATCTCCTTATTCGATCGGGAAAACGAATATGAGGTTATTAAGCATCTAAGTTTAGATGCGAAAACCTCAAAACTACTTAATTTTGATGAAAAAAACAAATTAAAAAAATTCGTGTTTTCAAACAAATGGTGTTCTTCCCATAAGTGCGTTCGGTTTTTTCAATAGCATCCTCGAAAGGTAAATCCACTATTTGTACAATCAATTTCAAAAAAAAAAAAAACCATAACAAGTTAACTTCAATTGTTTATTGCCCAGATGCTGCTTTATTAAAGAACAATTAAAGTTAACTCAACTGAAGTTCTTTCAATTGTTTATCATCCATATGCTAGGCTTGTAAACGAACCGAATGTTCGGTGAACAGTTTATAAACCATTTTGTGAGAAGTTCGTTTATGTTCGTTTATTTAATAAACGAGCGAACATGAACAAAAAATGTGTGTTCATTTAATTAAACCAGCGAACATGAACGTATGATTCGTTCATTCGTTTATGTTTATGAACGTTCGTCTATGTTTGTTTATTTATGTTCGTTTATGTCTGTTTATATATGTTCGTTTAGATATTAATAGAAAATAATTACATATTATCTAGATTGGTCATCTGCTTAAAGGTTTTATATTTGTTAATTTGTGTTTACTTAAGTGTTTTCATTTAAGTTCATTTATGTTTGTTTGTGTTCATTTACATTTGCTCATATATGTTTGTTTATCTTTGTTCAGTTATGTTTGTTTAGATTTTAAACAAACGAACATAAACGAACAAAAAAACCCATTTTTAAATAAACAAACATGAACTTAAATATTTGTTTGATTAAGTGTTCGTGTTCTTTTAAAATTAAATGAACGAACACGAACATGACCTTGTTCGTTTTCATTTGATTCATTTATAGGATTTCATTATTCACATTGATAAATACATTGGTTTCAATCTCTAGGATCTGCCGATTTTATCTGTGTTCGTGAACCGTTAGTGAACACATTAATTTCCTTAATAAACGAAAATAAAATCTCATTTGGTAAGTGTTCATTAACCGTTTGTGAACACATTATTTTTTGAATGAACGAACGTGAACAAAGCCTTAATCATTTTCATTCGGTTCATTTGCATCCCTACCAGATGCTACTTTAATTTTTTTTTTCTATCAAAACTACTTTAAAATCAACCCAACAAAAAAGTTCTTTCATAAAGTAGCATTTGGGCAATAAACAATTGAAGTTGACTTTTTTATTGTTTTCTTTTCTCTCTTTTTCTTTTTCTTTTTCTTTTTCTTTTTCTTTTTTTTTCCCTTAAAATTGGATGTACAAATAGTGGATTTACCTCTTCAGGATGCTACTGAAAAAACAGAACGCAATTATGGGAAGAACACCTTTTCTTTGGAAACATGATTTTTTTTAATTGGTGTTTTCATCAAAACTAAGTAGTTTTAAGGGTTTCGGATATAAGCTTAGATTCTTAACAGTCTCATATTCGTTTTCTTGATCGAATACGGGGATCTAGTTACTAAAAACTTGAGCATCAGTATGGGCGATTCTTGTTGGACATAAAAATGGAATTTAACTTAAGTTTGAACTGTTTTTCTATCAAAACTACGTAGTTTTAGGGTTTTCATATCTGAAGTTAGATGTTTAACAGTCTCATCACTTTCCCCAAATTAGGATATATATATAGGATTGATTTCTTTTAGAACCGCTTTGAGTTTTAAGAACTCGAAAGAACTCAACGTAACAAATTTTTTTTTAATTTTTTTTACACATGTGTAATACGTAAGTGTAAGTAATGTACAAAAAATTACAGTATTTTTTTACACACCGAATCAACTTATTATACATGTGTAACTAACATTTAAACTTTTGTAATTATCAAAAATATTTATTCTCTCTCCTGATTCATTTTTTAGTTAAATTTAATCTCAGCCACATATTTCATATCATTTAATTAAATGTGTGGTCCAAAATTGAGTTCTTAAAGTTCTTACAACTCATCAAGTTCTCAAAATATCTCTCCCATATATATATATACACACACACACACACACACACACACACACATAGGGGTTGGTCCATGCGAGTAGTCAATCTGGACCACTGGATGATTTTTATAATCTTACATCATTAAAAATATATAAAAAAATATTTGTAACATCCTATTGTTGATAATAATAAATAAAAGAAATTTCCGTTTAATTATTGGGGTGTTATTATTTAGTTAAGTTAGATAAAATTAATAGAGTGTGGGCTTGGTCAATAAAAGATGGAATAAGTGATTGTATGAGCCTTAGTTCCATGGGCTTAAGGGTATATAAACCCCTTAAACCTCCCTAAAACTCTAAAACCCTCATTTCCACCAACTTTGCTTCCCTACACACTCAAAACTCACACACAAACACCTCTATCCTTTATGGATAAGATTTTATTCCTAACTAAGAAGGGTTTGTGCTAGATCTTCCTCATACAAACAAGAAAATAGTCCTTAGTCACGTGTTAAAGCTAAAGCGTAGCTAGAAGTGAGCTAAAAAGGTACGCTTTAGATTAAAGGTCACATTTTTAAGGTCGGTTTGCCCTAAGATTTGATACTAAGGCAAATCGGGCATTTTTATGCAAGAAAAAATGAACTTGAACGTAAACGAGGTGTTTTGGAATGAAACGAGACAAACAGGTAACGTTTGGACCGAGTTATTGCAAGAAAACGATGTCGTTATAGACCAAGGCTCGTTTCTTATGAAAGACGAGCAAAACGAGTCGAAAGGGAATGCTGGAAAGTGAAAAGAGTGGAAACCATATATGAATCGAGTCGTTAAGAAACGTGATTCAGTAGAAAAAGTAATCGAATCAAATAGAAGAAGAAGTAATCGAATCGAATAGAAGAAAAAGTAATCGAGTCGAATAGAAAAATTAATCCAATCGAAAGGCCATTCGATTAGAGTCTGCCATTTGATTAGATTTTCCATTCGATTAGAACTGTTATTCGATCAGAATGGTCATTCGAATAGAATGGCCATTCGATCAGAATGGTCATTCGATTAGAATAGTCATTCGATTTGAATTATGATTCGATTAGATTGGTTCAAACTTTAAGTTTTCTAATGAACATTTTAGTAAATAACAGTTAATGAAAATAAAATTTTTCTAAACTGACATGGCAGCTCGACCCCAGCCAGGGGCTCTGCCCCTTGGACCTTGCTAGGGCTGCTTCCCCCGGATCCCCGTAGCTAGGGGTTACACTAATATAGAATTTCGATATATTAGAGGTAGTTAATTACTAATAATTATTACACAGTTAGCCGTACACAGCTTAAGAGAGGTATTATAGTTAACTTTGAGAAGCACATGATACATGTGAGTTTCTAGGCCATTTTCATTTTATGTTTTCGGGGCTGTATGTATACTCGATGTGATTAGTTAATACACTTACCTTAAGTGGTAAGTGTATGATATGTGTTTGTTTTATGTATGATGTATGGATGATATATGAATGCTATAGGAAAGATTGAGGTGTTGTTTGTTTTTTCTCAAAAGCACTTCTCCACCTCTTTTGTCTGCACTGAGAAGAGAGCGCGCAGACGTTGGGCTCTGCAGTGTGTTTGTTCTTCCGAAGACGTTTCATTAAAAAATGTCTGCGCGCCCTCTTCTCCTAGAAGTGATAGTATTGTTACTTCTCACCTCTTCTAACCCATTTTATTCCATCGTTCTTCTTATTCATCAGATACTCCCAAACCCTAACTCCTCTCCTCCTCTCCACTGCCGCCCAACTCCTCCACCCTGCAACCCGCCGGCTGCCTCCACAACGCCGCCGCCGCCATCCGCCGCTTCAGTCATCCATCGTCGGCCTCTTATCTCTCTGTCCAGGTTTAATACTCCTCCACCACCACCACCATTGCTATAATCTAATTACCTATTCTTTTATTTTCATAAGTGTGTTAGATTGTTAAAGTTTAGATTGTTAGATTTTGTTAGTTTGTTATTAGTTTTGTTGGATTTTGTTAGATTGTTAGATTTTGTTAGTTTTTTGTTAATTTTGTTAATTGTTAAAGGTTTTTGTTAATTTTGTTAGATTTTGATTAGTTTGTTGAAAGTTTAGGTTTGTTGAATATTGTTAATACTTTGTTGTTGAATAAAGTTTGTAGTTTTTTGTTAATTGTTAAAGGTTTTTGTTAGTTTTGTTAGATTGTTATTAGTTTGTAGAAAGTTTAGGTTTGTAGAATATTGTTATGAGTTTGTTGTTGAATAAAGTTTGTAGAAAGTTTAGGTTCAATGAATTGAGAATTGTTGTTTCTTGTTAATTGATCATAAAAATGGGAGAGAAACAACAATGGTTGATTGAGCAAATAAAATTTTTATTAGAAACTTGAATTGAAGAGATAAACACCGTGGGTAAAAAAGGGTTGAGTTTGCACAAAGACTCATGGGCTAAGGTAATAAGTGTTCTTAAGGAAAAGTTTGGGTTGGATTTGTCTCAAAAACAAGTGAAAAACGCCTATGATAATCTTAAAGCCAAATACATAGGATGGGTGTATTTGAAAAACAAAACCGGCAACATCTACAACCCTCAAATAAATACATTTACCTTAACGAACGAGGAATGGGAAGAATTTAAGACAGTATGTTCATATATTTTTATTTTTTAGCATCTATCTCTACCTTAAGGTCCACCCCTAGTTTATTTTTTAACATCTACCATTAATCTTTTAGGGGCATGTGAAAGCTGCATCCTTAAAAACAACTCCATTAGCATTTCCGGAATTTTATTCACAAGTTTTTGATGATAATATTGCCACGGGGAATCGCAAGTGGACCTCAACCCAAACATCAGTGGTTGGATCATCCTCTTGTCATCGGCTCCAATCGGTCCAACCATTGATGATTACGGACAACATTTTTGCCGACACAGAAGATGATGCCGGCACTACTCCTACTATTGGGCCTACTACCGAGCCTACTACTGAGCATACTCCCGAACCTACTCTCGAGCCTACCCCTAAAAGGGCTAAAACCTCAAAATCATCATCATCTGTCACTCTTGAGGATTTAACACTTGACATGCAAAATGCTTTGCGACATTTGACTAGAGAAAAACCCCCAAAAAACGCCCAATAGTTACAACAGTTGTGAATGTTCCGAGAAGTTAAATTTGGTTGGGTTAGAGCAGAAAGACCCTCTATATTTGGTTGTTTTTCATATTTTTGGAATGTCCTCGGACATGAGAGAGGCGTGGATGGCATTGCCAAATGTTCCCGACGTGTTAAAAGGGTGGATCGAGATGACGGCTAAAAATTTAGGACTTATAAAGTAGTGAAGAACATGGGTTTTGTTGAAAACATTATTTGCTTTTGGTGTATGTTTTTTTTTGTTTTGTTGAAAACATATTTGTTTTTAGTTATGTTGAAAATATTCTATGCCTTTTGGTTATGTTGAACACATTGTATGTTATTTTATGGCTAAGTGACATGGTTGTTTATGCTTTATGATAATGGTTGCTTTGTTATGGCTATGTGACATGGTTGTTTATGTTTTATTAATAGGTTCATAATGAATAATGATGATAAAATACTTCTGGTAGTTGTTATGTACTTGTATATCCTCTTTTTTGGAAGAGGGGTTTGAAACGAAATCGAGACAATGATTCGGCAATGACGGGACATAAATACACGTTAGAGTTATTGCAAGGAAATCCCAAACAATGCATTGAATTGTTACGCATGTCCCGTGAATCATTTGTCCGACTATGTGCACATTTTTGCACATTTTAAAACAAATTATTCGTTAAAGGATAGTAAACATGTTTCGGTTGAGGAAAAGATGGCTATGTTTTTGATAATAATCGGCCATAACCAACGTTAGGTGGTTATCAAGCGTAGATTTCAACACTCAAAGCAAACAATTCATAAATTCTTTCATGAAGTGTTGGATAAAATGATGCTTTTCGCCAAAGATATGATAGTACCAACTTCTTTCAATCTGAATCCAAACATTCCAGGACATAACAAGAGGCTTTGAAAGATTTTTAAAGGAGCGGTTGGTGCACTAGATGGGACCTTGATACATGCTGTTGTTCCTACTAGGCAACAAGATTTATATAGAGGAAGGGGAAAGGGTGATTGTTATCAAAACGTATTAGCAATTTGTGATTTTAACATGATTTTCACTTTTCTTGTGGCCGGATGGGAAGGGGTAGCACTTGATTCTAGAATATTATCAGAGGCATTATCAGATCCACATGCGCCATTCCCATTTCCACCATCAGGTATTTTTATTGTTTGTTAATTATTTCTATGTTAGTTTAATATTGTAATTAATTGCAAATATTTACAGAGAAATACTATGTTTCTGACGCTGCGTATGCACACATACGAGGATTTATGGCTCCATATCGTAATGTGAGGTATTGGTTTGGATATTTTCTTCGGAGACGTGCGTTAACCAATAAAGAAAAATTTAATCATGCACATGCAAAACTTCGAAGCGTCATTGAGCGTGCTTTTGGTGTCTTGAAAGCAAGATTCCCTATATTGAAGAGGATGGCATGTTACACCCCCATCTTAGGCCTAGGCGTGGGACTCGATAGTTGGTCCCACATTTGTAAATAAATCAGAGTTACGGTTAATTAGCGGAAGACTTTAAAACTTAAGGATCAAAGTTATAAAATATTAACATTACAAAAGATGGAAACAAGTTCCATTTTTGTTTACTTGTTTTAAGTTTACAAAACCACCATTTTTGTTATATTAACATTTAACAAACATTATCTGAGCCATCAGATTCTTGAGCCTTCGTCCTTTAGCTCTAATCTTGGTTACCTGCAAAATGTTATAAAAATACGTCAGCAACGAATGCTGGTGAATATGCTGACGCGAAAATATTTTCTTTCACTTTGTTACCCCTCGAGGGTTATGCATGCATCGGCCCATCTTGGCTTAGGAATAACAAAGTTAAAGCAATATCATTATAAACTCGAGCCTCTACCTAGGTCACCCCAGCAAGACACCGCAGCGTCCCAACGTACTTAGGTACCATAAATATACACAAGGTCATTCTCACTCGAACATACTTTGGTTCGGCCCATCGTGGCTGGAGGTCGTGACCAGGCATGGTGCGATGTGCCCACCGCATTTTACCACATATGTAAGGATCCAGACACACGTATACTAAGGCCTGAGGGCTAGGCTTTTTCTCTTATTAATAATGTTTTTAGAGACACTTAGTCTCATGTAAAGTTTTACACATAACACGTTTACTTATTTGAAAACAAGTTTGAAAAAGTGGGGCGTATTCACCTTTGATTGGGAGCGGTTTCCAACACCGTCCTTGCGTAATCTTTTTTGCTATCTCGCACCTATAGTACGAGTATAACTTTTATTAGTCGGATATATAATCCGGCTTAAGACCTTTAGTCTTATTATCTCGATGAACCTTTAGTTCATTTCTTTTACTTTAAAACCTTTAGTTTTAAATGCAATATTTATAAACCTTTAGTTTATTATAAAAAACCCGACGTTTCTTCTTTTATAAGAAACGTATTCTTTTTCTTTTATCATATAAGAACATCTTTATTACTTATATAATAATCATAACAAAGAATCATATATATATAATCACATACATACATACATACATACATACATACATACATACATACATACATACATACATACATACCTCTACTTTTATATTTCTTTTCCTTTCTTTTCTTTTCATAAGAATCGAGTATAATTCCGACTTAGGGCATTAAGCCTTTATAATATTCTATTATTAATTTAGTCGGGTAGTGATCCTTACCTTTTCTCGGCTTAATACTTCCTAGATACTCGAGCAACACTTCTATGCCGCTTAGCCTTTCCAACACACGCCTTGATCGTTACTTCACTTTGGCACGCAAATCGAGACACCCAATCTTCTCGGCACGCACTTCGAGGTGATCGTCGGGTTGTAAGAACGACACCACCTTCTTGATCGGAACTTCGTCGGGGAGTGGTACGAGTATCGAGGTATGGCACGTTTATCGAGGAATCGGGGCACGGTTTTCGAGGTGGATCGTTGGCACAAATTTCGAGGTGTAGTGAGAGAGTAGAGAGATGATTGAGAACTGATTTTGGATGTGGTTTATGAAGACCCCGGACCTGCTATTTATAGGCAAAATCTTGGATCCTATCGCGATACGCGATAGGCTCCTAGTCACCCATCGCGTAGCGCGATGTAGCTTTGCATCGTCACCACGTAGGTCTGCCACGTGTTGCTACGTGGCAGACGGTGTGCCACGTGTTAACACGTGGCGGACGATGTGCCACGTGTTGCCACGTGTCGGGACACGTGGTGAGAGGTGTGCCACGTGTGGCAGTCTTGTGCCAGAGGTGTCGGGACACGTCATCGTGATACGCGATGACGTAGGTTCAACCAGCGATCGCGTATCGCTGTTGACCCTTCCAGAAGGTATGACCAAGCCCCATCGCGATACGCGATGGCTTGTCCCTTGTCCCCATCGCGTAGCGCGATAGGACAAGAAAACAGATTTTTCATTTTTAACTTTGGAGTTTGATTTTGGCAGGACTAGTCCCTTAACTTTTGAGAGTTGTCATTTTTGGCCCAAAATTCCCGTGATGTTACATCCTCCCCACCTTGAAATAAATCTCGTCCTCGAGATTGCTTCACGAGAATAAGTGGGGGTATTTCTTTCTCATTTCAGACTCGAGTTCCCAAGTATACTCGGGTCCTCGTCGGGAATCCCATTTTACTTTCACTATTTTCAAAGTTCGTCTTTTGAGCTTCTTAAGTTTTGAATCTTCGATTTGAATTGGGCGCTCAACAAATTTTAAGTTCTCATTAATTTCAACATCTTTTAACGGCATCGAGAGAGATTCATCGGCTAAACATTTACGCAGATTCGAGATATGGAATACATCGTGTATCCCTTGCATTTCCTTGGGCAGTCGCAATCGGTATGCGACGGTACCAATTCGTTCAAGTACCTCAAATGGTCCAACGAATCTAGGACTTAACTTTCCTTTCTTGCCGAAGCGGACTACGCCTTTCCATGGCGAGACTTTCAAAAGAACTTTATCATCAACATTGAATTCTAATGGCTTACGACGGACATCGGCGTAACTCTTTTGGCGATCACGTGCCGTCTTAAGTCGTTCGCGGATTTGGAGGACTTTGTCGGTAGTTTCTTGGACTATCTCGGGTCCAGATAATTGATTATATCCAGTTTCAGACCAACACACGGGCGTTCTACATTTTCGACCATACAACGCCTCAAACGGTGCAGCTTGAATACTTGCATGATAACTATTTTTATACGAAAATTCCATTAGGGGTAAGTGGTCATCCCAACTTCCACCTAAGTCTATCACGCAAGCTTGGAGCATATCTTCCAACGTTTGAATTGTCCTTTCGCTTTGCCCATCAGTTTGTGGATGATAGGCAGTGCTAAGGTTTAACTTCGTACCTAGCGTTTGTTGGAAGTTTTTCCAGAAGTGAGACGTGAAACGGCTGTCTCGATCAGAAATAATGGACGGTGGTACCCCATGTAGGGCCACAATATTGTTAACATAGATACGAGCTAATTTGTCCATTGAGTAAGACTCATTGATGGGTATAAAGTGTGCGGACTTTGTTAATCGATCCACAATTACCCAGATTGCATTATGTTGTCGAGTCGTTTTAGGGAGTTTGGTAATGAAATCCATGGTAAGCAAATCCCACTTCCATACGGGAAGTTCGGGTTGCTGAAGCAATCCCGAAGGCTTTTGGTGTTCAGCCTTGACTTTCAAACATGTTAAGCATTTCGCAACATGCGAAGCGACGTCTCTTTTCATTCCATTCCACCAATAGTTCTCCTTGAGGTTATGGTACATTTTGTCACTCCCGAGATGCATCATGTACTTAGACCTATGGGCTTCGTTTAAGATCTTCTCACGCAATCCTCCCACAATTGGTACCCAAATCCTGTTGCCAAGTCTAAGGATACCATCGTCACCTTTGACTAGCGAGTCAATAGTGCCATTACGTTTTTCATCAGAGATTTGATTCTCGTTAA
Organism: Bidens hawaiensis; assembly: GCF_021521415.1. Taxonomy (NCBI): domain Eukaryota; kingdom Viridiplantae; phylum Streptophyta; class Magnoliopsida; order Asterales; family Asteraceae; genus Bidens; species Bidens hawaiensis. The sequence goes on along the minus strand of NW_027491152.1, from coordinate 885,380 downwards.
TTACTTGAGTTTGGGCGGATTTGATTTGGTCAACAAGATCGATTTGAAGTTCTAGCCTTAACACTCGGACTCTTTTTGGCTTTTCGTGCTCTTTACGACTTAAGGCATTAGCCACAACGTTGGCTTTACCTTCATGATAAACTATTTCGCAGTCATAGTCGTTAAGAGTCTCCATCCAGTGTCGTTGGCGCATGTTGAGCTAATTTTGATCAAAGATACGCTTTAAGCTCTTATGATCAGTGTACACGGTAAATCTTACTCCATAGAGATAGTCCCTCCATATCTTAAGTGCGAAGATTATGGCGCCTAACTCTAGATCGTGAGTCGTGTAATTCTTCTCGTGTACTTTCAATTGACGAGAGGCGTAAGCGATTACTTTCTTTCGTTGCATCAATGCACATCCCAAGCCGGAATGGGACGCATCGTAAAAGACAAAGAAGTCCTCAATACCTTCTGGCAAGGCCAGTATGGGAGCTTGGGTAAGCTTTTGTTTGAGTATATCGAACGCCTCTTGCTGCTTTGTTCCCCATTCATATTTGACGTTCTTTCGAGTCAAGGAGGTTAGGGGAATAGCGATTCGAGAATAGTTCTCGATGAACCTTCGATAATAGCCGGCCAATCCCAAGAAACTTCGAATCTAGGTTGGCGACTTTGGGATCTCCCACTTCGAGATAGCTTCAATCTTAGCGGGGTCTACTTGAATACCATTAACGTTGATGATGTGACCAAGAAATTGCACCTCGTGCAACCAGAACTCGCATTTCGAGAACTTGGCGTACAGTTTCTCTGCCCTAAGAGTTTCAAGTAACGTTCGAAGGTGATTCTTATGATCGGCCTTAGACTTAGAATAAATTAATATGTCGTAGATGAACACGATCAAAAACTTATCTAAGTAAGTCTTACAGATACGATTCATCATGTCCATGAACACAGCCGGTGCATTAGTAAGTCCAAATGGCATAACGGTGAACTCATAATGGCCGTACCTTGTTCGAAACGCGGTCTTTGGAATATCTTCGGATTGAACCTTAAGTTGGTGATAGCCGGAGCGGAGATCGATCTTGGAAAAGAAGCTAGCACCTTGGAGTTGATCAAACAAATCGTCGATTCGGGGGAGTGGGTATCGGTTTTTGATCGTAACTTTGTTGAGGGCTCGGTAGTCAATACACATCTGTATGGATCCATCCTTCTTTTTGACGAATAGTATCGGCGCTCCCCATGGTGATGAACTTGGTCGTATAAATCCTTTCTCGAGGAGCTCATCAAGTTGTTTCTTCAGTTCTTTCATCTCAGTTGGTGCGAGGCGATATGGATATTTGGCGATCGGAGCATTGCCGGGAATGAGATCGATTCTAAATTCTACCTCGCGATCAGGGGGGATGCCGGGGAGTTCGTCGGGAAAGACATCGGCAGAATCAGAAACTACAGGAACGTCTTTGATTTCTTTGGGTTTAGATTCTTCTGTGATGTAGGCCATGAATGCTAAGCATCCTTGATTTAAACATTTGTTAGCCCTTATCATGGAGATTAGGCTAACTTGGCCCGCGTCCTTATCCCCTTCGATTCGTATCGTACGTTTGTCAGGGGCTCGAAGTTCAACAATCTTTCTATTGCAAAGGATACGGGCATGGTTGTCGGATAACCAATCCATACCCAACACAACATCAAAACCAGCAAGAGTCATAGGTAGCAATTGGATGGGTAAAATGTAACCGGCTAATAAGATTTTTCCGTTTTCTAAAGCTTCGGAGATTTTAACAATTTCACCACTAGCGGTCTCGACGCTTAGAGTTTTATTAAGTTTGATTAAAGGTTCGTTTAATAGACTACAAAACTTATAATCTATAAAACTTAATTGGCTCCTGAATCAAACAAGACTCTAGCATAGGCATTGTTAACAAGGAACGTACCGGTAATGGTTTCCGGTGTGTCGGCCGCTTTCTTGGTATCCAGGACGAAAACTCTTGCATTGCCCTTCTTGGGCTCACTCTTCTGACCGCTACCACCCGCACCACTAGTCGCGTGCTTATTCTTGGTGCACTAGAAGCTAAGGTGTCCCATCTCCTTGCAGTTGTAGCAAGTCATCTACTTCTTCCAGCAATCGGCCGTGGCGTGGCCAAATTTGTGACATGACTCACAAGGACGGGGAGTTAGATGGCATCGACCCCTATGGTATTTCTTGCAAGTTTTGCATTGTGGGATGCCGGAGTTGAAGCCCGACCTTCGTTGGTCGACTCCCTTACCCTTGAAACGGGTATTTCCATCCTTCCTCGTATCTTGCGTCGACACGACCTTCTTATATTCTTCTTTATTGCGGATCATTCCGCCCATTAAGTATCCGGCCAATTCCATCGCAGAGTCGGCGGTTTGAGGCAAGTGCGACCTCACCATGTCACGAATTTCCCGCGGTAGCCCCCATATATAGCGTGTAACTTTGCTGGATTCCGGGGTAACCAGCTGGGGCACCAAGCGGCAGTACTCATGGAATTTGGTATTATATTCACGAAGGTTCGTTCCGACGACCTTGTGAGCTAGGAACTTGGTTTGGATTTGGTCCGTTTCATGCATCGGACAGAATTTTGACATTAACAGTTCCTTAAACTCGCTCCATGACAACCCATACATTGCCTCCCTTCCTCTACTCATGATTAGCGTGTTCCACCACTCTAGCACTTCGCCTTTGAACATCAGGGCGGAGTATTGAATTTTCTCCTCTTCCGAACACTTGCTCGTTATTACAATCGTTTCCATCTCTTCAAGCCACCTAACAGTCGCGATGGCTCCCTTATCGCTGTGGAATTCTTTCGCCCCATAATACTTGAAGTCCTTGAACGTACACCCACCAATCTTAAGCCTCTTAAATTCTTGACGAACGCCTCCATCGGCGTTTGATTCATGTACACTCTCATCTACGTGTGAGGGTCTAGAACGGGGTTTGGTAACAGATTTTTGGGACGGATTAACCGAGTGAGAGTGAGAATGTTTCGTTTGACGAGATTGGGACCTAGCCATGGATCCTTCCCTAACAGCGTCTTTAATCATCTTTTGAATTCGATCCATAAATTTTTCGGGAATTGGATCTTCTTGTTCTTTTTCAGGTCCTTTTCCTTTTTCTTTTTGTTTTTCAGATTCCTTTCGGGAAACCTCAATGTTATTACTTCTTTGAGACATATTATCTTTTTCTTTTTATTCTTTTATATCTGAAATTTAACAAATGTTCTTTATTACACACACATTTTATTTCATCATTTGTATATAACATGCATGGTATATACAAGGATTATTACAACACACTTATATATATACATTCATATCCGATGTATATATATATTTATTTTCTTATCCATACAACACATTACAAGCAAACTACATTACACACACATTCTTCCTACGTCATTTCCACCATCGTCTCAGTCCTTCAGAAACTTCTTGACAACCCTCGTCAGTTTGTTGCATTTGTGAAGAAGCTTCTCCCCTATCTTCTTCTTCTTTTTCCCTTCCTCAGCCATCTTCTTCTTCCAGTCATCAGTCTCGTGCAATGCGCGATCAAGGTGTTCCTCGTACGATTGTGGAATGACGTCGGGGTATCCGTATTGTGGCGGTGGGTCACGGTAACCCAACGTTACCATCTCGAAGTGGTTTCTCGGTTCAGGATACGGGACGTAAGTCTGATCAGATGTAAGGTAGAGGTATGTCTTGGAGGCTTGATTTTTCTCACGAATCTCATCAGCTTGTTCTTGAATTGAAGGAATCCTTCCTTGAAATGGCGGGAAACTTGATGAAGCTTGGTTCCTTAACTACTCAAGGTACTGCACATACGGATCGACAGAACCGTAACTTGGATTGTTGGAAGCGAGTGATCCATCAATGGATGTTGATATCTCATTAGGGTTGTCGGGATGCTCTTCTTCGGTTCGGTTTCTTCCATAGGATCCTCCTCTTCGGAATCCTCCTCTTCTTCCTCCATAGGCTCTTCCTCCTCTTCCATATACTGAGCGGGTTCGTTGATTATCGCATGCATCTTGAAACTCTCGTAAGGCTTCGTCACCCTCATTCTTGGTTTACGGGATGATCCTTTGCCATTGTTGGGTTGTGAGTCGACTTCATGAGCGGTAGAGCTTCCAGTATGCCACCTTCGCTGGTCGAAGTGACACTGCATCCAATCGGAGGATGGGGATTTTGGTTCTTCCTTTATGGGTCGGTTTGAAAGGAAGGTATAGGATGGGTGTGCATTTGGAAAATATCCGGTTGGGTAGTATTGTGGTAATTGTGGTGGTTGGTAGGAAGGAATTTCCGAGGGGTATGCTGGTTGATACATAGGGATTGAGGGTGGATGATAGCTCGAGTGTCTTGAGGGTTCGATTCTTTGTGGTGGCGGACTATCAGGTAGTTTGATTGGGCATTGTTCAGTCCCGGGGAAGTACACCAGTTTGGGACGTTCAACGTATTGGTCTCGGCTAAAGAAGGACTCAAAGTAATCTTCATCCATGACGTCTTTTGGGAACTTGTAGTATTTTCTTGCTCTTCTTGCTTCACGATCATAATACTCCATTAATTTTTCATATGATATCTTTGGGTGGTTTAGAATGTAGAGAGGGAAAGAGAATGTTACCAACCAATCTCATCCCTATTCAAATAAACAAGTAAATATTTTCCTATGCTTGGACGAAGCTTGGGTATTGTTTAATGATACCCAATTCGCTAAGATCGATGGCTCTGATACCAACCTGTCATACCCCCATCTTAGGCCTAGGCGTGTGACTCGATAATTGGTACCACATTTGTAAATAAATCAGAGTTACGGTTAGTTAGCGGAAGACGTTAAAACTTAAGGATCAAAGTTATAAAATATTTACATTACAAAAGATGGAAATAAGTTCCATTTGTGTTTACTTGTTTTAAGTTCACAAAACCACCATTTTTGTTATATTAACATTTAACAAAAATTATCCGAGCCATCGGATTCTTGAGCCTTCGTCCTTTAGCTCTAATCTTGGTTACCTGCAAAATGTTATAAAATACGTCAGAAATGAATGCTGGTGAATATGCTGACGCGAAAATATTTTCTTTTACTTTGTTACCCCTCGAGGGTTACGCATGCGTCGGCCCATCTTGGCTTAGGAATAACAAAGTTAAAACAATATCATTATAAACTCGAGCCTCTACCTAGGTCACCCCAGCAAGACACCGCAGTGTCCCGACGTACTTAAGTACCATAAATATACACAAGGTTATTCTCACTCGAACATACTTTGGTTCGGCCCATCGTGGCTGGAGGTCGTGACCAGGCGTGGTGTGATGTGCCCACCGCATTTTACCACATATGTAAGGATCCAGACAAACGTATACTACTAGGGCCTGAGGGCTAGGCTTTTACTCTTATTAATAATGTTTTTAGAGACACTTAGTCTCATGTAAAGTTTTACACATAACACGTTTACTTATTTGAAAACAAGTTTGTAAAAGTGGGGGCGTATTCACCTTTGATCGGGACCGGTTTCCAACACCGTCCTTGCGTAATCTTTCTTGCTATCTCGCACCTATAGTACGAGTATAACTTTTATTAGTCGGATATACAATCCGGCTTAAGACCTTTAGTCTTATTATCTCGATGAACCTTTAGTTCATTTCTTTTACTTTAAAACCTTTAGTTTTAAAAGCAATATTTATGAACCTTTAGTTTATTATAAAAAACCCGACGTTTCTTCTTTTCTAAGAAACGTATTCTTTTTCTTTTATCATATAAGAACATCTTTATTACTTATATAATAATCATAACAAAGAATCATATATATATAATCACATACATACATACATACATACATACATAAATATATGTATACCTCTACTTTTATATTTCTTTTCCTTTCTTTTCTTTTCTTTGTTATATATTTTCTTTTCATAAGAATCGAGTATAATTCCGACTTAGGCATTAAGCCTTTATAATATTCTATTATTAATTTAGTCGGGTAGTGATCCTTACCTTTTCTCGGCTTAATACTTCCTAGATACTCGAGCAGCACTTCTATGACACTTAGCCTTTTCAACACAGGCCTTGATCGTTACTTCACTTTGGCAGGCAAATCAAGACACCCAATCTTCTCGGCACGCACTTCGAGGTGATCGTCGGGTTGTAAGAACGACACCACCTTCTTGATCGGAACGTCGTCGGGGAGTGGTACGAGTATCGAGGTATGGCACGTTTATCGTGGAATCGGGGCCTGGTTTTCGAGGTGAATCGTTGGCACAAATTTCGAGGTGTAGTGAGAGAGTAGAGAGATGATTGAGAACTGATTTTGGATGTGGTTTATGAAGACCCTGGACCTGCTATTTATAGGCAAAATCTTGGATCCTATCGCGATACGCGATAGGCTCCTAGTCACCCATCATATAGCGCGATGTAGCTTTGCATCGTCACCACGTAGGTCTGCCACGTGTTGCTACATCAGGAGAATAGGCTAAGTCAGCTAGCTTGATAGAATACACATGGCATTGGACTGAAGAGGCTGTCATCCTTAGAAGAATGTTGTGATGTTTTAATCTGACTTCTTATATTATGTTTAAAGACAAAGGTTTTATTGTTATGAAAAAATTTGAATGATTATGTAATATATGTTGAAGTTTTATATTCCGCGGAAAATTTTTAATTCACTTTGATATTTAGAACTGTATTTATTAGTAAATCCAACGCTAAAGTAGGACACCGGGACCGAGACCTTACAATATTAAAGTAATATAAATTGATTCTCTCTCCAACTAATATATATAATTAAACCATGCAAATTACATCTATAACTATTATAATTAATCTCATCACAACAATTAAAAGATTTAAAAAGTCAATAAATCCAGAAAACAATAATTTTATCTTTATAATTTTTACCCTATCTCTTGAGTTCATCCAACACAACTATGATTTTTTCCTACACCTTTTCAAAATTTTCCTATATATCTTTAATTTTTTCATAAATGTCTTAATTTTTTGTCCTACATATTTTCAATTTTTTCGTACACATGTTTCTTGTCATACACATCTTCATATGTTTCCTATACATATTCAATTTCTTCCTATACATCTTTAATTTTCTTATACAAAACATTTTTTTTCCTACAAATCTATAATTTCACCGTACACTTTTTTTTCCCGTCCTACACATCCTCAATTTTTTCCTATGCATATTTTATTTCTTCCTGCACATCTTCAAAATTTTTCTACACGTCTTTAATTTTCTCATACAAAGCTTGATTTTTTTTCTACAAATCTTTAATTTTCTCACACACATCTTAATTTTTTTTCTACACATCTTTAATTTTCAAAATACACATCTTAATTTTTTTCCTACACATGTTCAATTTTATCGTATACATTTCTTTTTTCTGTCTTAGACATCTTCAAATTATTATTTTTTTCTAAAGATCAATCGATGATGAAGATACTATTTTGTCTAAATGTTATAAATTAAAAACTTTTATTGGTGAAAAAAGAACAAAATTAAATCTTACACAACATATAGGTAGCGTTTGGTGTGCAGTAATCCAGCGGGAATGAAATGATTCATTGCTTAGGAATGTACAAAGTAGTGTTTGGTTGCTCAATGGAATGGAATCATCCATTACACATGGAATCCCATGCCGTCAAAACCATTCCTTCCCACACTCCTTTTTCTTTCATTTCATTCCTCATTCACCCTACTTTCTCAACAACAACACCACTTAACAACAACAACCACCATCACTACCATAGCCACCACCACCAAACCTCCACCACCACCGTCATCGTCTCCACCACCTCCGCTACCATTGCTGCCGCTTCCACCGCCGCCACCTTACCACCAGCACCGACGCTGCCAAAATTGTCACCTAACCACCACAACCATTGTCACCGTAACCACCATAACCATTGTCATCGTCGTCGCTTGACCATCATCAACACCGCCACTGTATTTGCCTGACCACCACCACCTGACCTTCGCCACCGTCGCCTCCACCTTACCATCTCCATCACTACCAATACTACCATCGCTTGACCACTGCCACCCTCCCACCACCAAAACCACCGCCAATGTCGCTTGACCGCCACTTCCACCGCCATTTTCGTCGTCGGCGTTACCACCACCACCACCACCGTCGCCATTGCAGTTTTTTTTATTTGGTAAAAAAATTAACTTTGAGATAAGAGTGATTTTGTTATTTCTATTTTATTCCTACAATTGTTTTAGATACCAAACAACTAATAATTCATTTCATTCCCACATGTTAACCAAACAAGACAAAATAATGGTAATGATCTATTTCATTCCCTTGTTCATTAAATTCCTTCTCTCATTCCATTTCTCCTTCATTCCATTACCTCTAACCAAACATACCCATAATGAAATAAATAAATTGTACCTTACAAATCATAAATTCTAAATATATATGCTTTGTGCTTTTATTTAGGAATATATGAGATAAATTAAATGATGAATTATTTTTATTCTACCTATACTACCGTTTTCTTATTTTAGACAAAATGGCAAAAGACGTCCTTTATGTTTGCACAATTTTTCAATGGACGTCCTTTGGCAAACTTAATGACAGAAAACATCATTCATGTTTCAAATGTCTTTCACGTTAAGTCCTTTAGCTCTAACACAGTTAAAATTTTTCAGTTAAATCTAATCATGTGCAAAGCACATGAGGGTATATAAGTCATTTCACCATTTTATTTAAAGAATAATTAAAAATATTTAAAAATATTTAAAAATATATAAACACACACACTCTCTCTCCATATCTACAATCACCACCATCTTCCTTCTCCATCTTTAATATTAACCACGACCACCAAACAACCAATACCGCCTCTTGCGAACCGCCACCACTCGTCCACACCATCACAGCCTTTACACTACTGCCGTACTCTCCTCAACCAAATCTTCTTCCCCAAATCCAATAAGTTCGATTAGGGTATTCAAGGGATGAAATCTATATGAGGGTGATGAGTATTTTGAAACCCTAGATCCCCAAAATTAGGGCTTTTGCAAGCTACGCACCTCAAACCACCTCTGGATCCGCCTCCCTCTGTAACCACCGTCGGCTGCCTCCCTCTGTAACCACCACCGGCCGGCGAGGTGTGAAGCCAAAGATTATGATTATGGTTCATCATCCTCATTGTGTAAGCTTAATTCTTGTTAACGCTTATGTTAGTTATGATACAAAGGTTAAAAAAAAGAATCGGGGTTGCTGTTGAGAGTTTAGGCCGGCCGGAGACGATGGAACTTTGGATGGAATCAGTCAGTGGAAGAGAATATGGTGGTTAGGAAACAGTGTGTGAGAGTGGTGTGTAATTTTGATTTAAGAAATTTGAGCTATTATGTTTTTTTTTTGTTTTCAATAAAGAAGATGATTAATGGAGGTCGAATAATTCAACTGATGAGTACCTGGGTTGGATCTGAGATGATGATGATGATGATGGGTGGTGGCTGGTGTTTGGTTGTGGTGATTATGGTTAAAAAGAAAAAAAAAATTATTTATTTAAAGCACAAAATTTTAAGTCAGTTACAAAAATAACCCCTGAGGGGTAAAAAAACTAAATTGCCCTCACATCAGGTGCACATGACTGGATTTAACGAGAAAAACTAACTCTCGTTAGTGAAAAGGACAAACCGTGTAACATTTCTTGAACATAAAGGTTGTTTTCTGTCATTAAGTTTGCCAAAGGTCCATTGAAAAACTATGCAAACGTAAAGGACGTCTTTTGCCATTTTGTCCTTTTTTTATTTTAATGTCTTTCATATTTTATTATTTACAATAAATATAATAATGTTTCAACCATTGATTAATAATCTAATGGTCGAGATCATTTCTCGCTAAGAGTCACTTCTGAAATGAACCTAATCACACACACACACACACACACACACAGATATATATATATGATTAAGTTCATTTCAGAAGTGATTTTATAGAGAGAAGTGCGATAAGTGATCTTAATTAATCAATGGCTGAAAATTAATTGTATTAGTTATAATTAATAAAACTTGAAAGACTTTAAAATTAATAATAATAGGGTAGTTTAGGTAGAATAAAATAATTTATCATTTAATTAATATCATCTATCCCTAAATAAAAGCTCAAGAATTTATGATTTGTAAGTTACAATTTTTTTATTTTATTATATGTTAGTGTAAGATTTGATTTTGCTCTTTTTTCACCAATAAAAAGTTTTTAATTTATAACATTTAAGCAAAATAGTATCTTCATCATTGATTGTTATTTTGGAAAAAAAATAATCTGAAGATGTGTAAGACAGAAAAAAATGTGTACGAATAAACTGGAAATGTGTAGGAAAAGAAATAAGATGTGTATGAGAAAAATAAAGATGTGTAGGAAAAAAAAATTAAGTTGCGTATGGGAAAATTAGAAATGTGTAGGGTAAAAAATAAAGATGTGTATGACAAAATTAAAAATGTGTAGGAAAGTTTGAATATGTGTGAGAATAAATTAAATACGTGTAGGAAAAATTGAAAATGTGTATGACGAAAGAAAAACGTGTTCGGCGAAATTGTAAATCTGTAGGAAAAAATATATTGTGTATAAGAAGATTAAAGATGAGTAGGATAAAAAGTAAGATATGTATGAAAAAATTAAAGACGTGTAGGAAGAAATTAAATATGCGTAGAAACATTTGAAGATGTGTAGGACGAAAAAAATGCGTACGAAGAAATTGAAAATATGTAGGAAACATATTTAGATGTGTACGAAAAAATTAAAGTTATGTAGGAAAAAAATTGTTGAGGTGTAGGAAAATATTATAGTTGCGTAGGGTGAATTCAAGAGATAGGGTAAAAATCATAAAGATTAATTTATTGTTTTATGGATTTATTGTGATTTTATTAATTATATTAGTTAGAAATGTAACTTGTATTGGTTTAATTATATACTAGGTTATTAACCCGTGTACGACACGGGTGGAAATATTGAAATTTTTAAACAAACACAAAGAAAACATATGTTGTTATATGTTATTCGGGACGACAACATACTTTAAGTTGTAAATAATATTGGTACGAGAACCAATGATTGTGAAATACAAAGATAAACCCAAACAATATTCAAATTACAATATTTGAAAACATAATCAAAAGTTAAAAATGTAAAATTCATAAGCTACTAAAAAACCTTCCTTATAAACCAGATTTATTCTTTATTTGTAACTTTGTCTTCCTTGTTTAATAATTTTAACACCACTCTTCACTCTTGATAAAGTTACATAGAGTTGTCTATGTGTAAACACCGGTCTTTGAGATATATGTCAACTCTTGCTAGAGATTGACCCTAACTTTTGTTAATGGTCATTGCAAAACATACTACAACTTGAAAAAACTACCTTATTTTCAATTTAAACGAAAGTTTCTTATCTGAAGGTGTTAGACCACAACGAATTATATAAGTGCGACAACTGAAATAACTTTTACTATAACAAAACGCCTACCCAAATTAATTACTCACAATCTAGTTCCATCACACAAACCTTTCTTATAATCCATATTCCTTAGTAACATTATTGGCACATCGACTTTTAGAACCAATCTATGAGTCAAAATAATTTTGATCTTTTTGAATCTATTTAGCATAATGTGTTTATGAAAATTTTAGTTCAAATTATAATATAAAAAAAATAATTTGTATGGTCTTATTTAAAAACCAAAAAAACTGATTTTTTATATGGACCACAACTAAATTTGTGAAATTTGTTGCAAATTATGGAAACAATATAAATTGAGTTAACCAAATATAAGTAAAAAAATAATGGAGAAATATCTTTGCGCCTCTAACTAACATAAATTGATTAGTATACACATCTTAATTAAAAAATATATTTTAATTAGTTTTAAGAAAATAAAATACGATTGGATAACTGAAAATTATGTTTCGTATCGTTTTCAAAAAAGAAAAAAGAAATGTGTGAACATACATTCAATGTTATTAAAAATTTGTTTACCAAAAAGGTATAATGTAGTTAATAATAAATGTAATAAAAATCGTTTATAATTTTCTGTTACAAGTGCCTAATTTTTAGTTAATAAAATATTAATTTTTATTTACTACATTTTAGTTAATAAAAACTATATTTTAATACAATATATTGTATTAACCCGTTTAAAATAAAATGTTACCGTTCAAAATGCTAGTAAGTATTTCTCTTGGCGTTGAAGCTGCACATTTTTAAAAAAATGCATTATTAAAAAACATTTAAATGGTAACTAAAAAATATATTAAAACGACTAACCGTTTGAATTACCCCTCTTATTGAAAGATGTTGATTGACCAAAAATTGCGTTTTCTTTAATTTGAAGACATCTATAATAGAATATAATATGGTTAGTATATGAAAAAGATGAACAACATAAATATAAAAATATAATTTTATGTAACATGTTGTTTCAATTTTGCTAACTTAATGAAAGATTTTAATACACAAAATATAAAAATTAGAAAACCGGGAAACCAAGTACTATTAACTTTATTGACAATTGTATGTTATTTATATTTGGTATTCATATAGATATTGAAGACATGAAAATTAGAAAGATTACACAGGAAACAACAATAACACAACTTACTCAACTACATATGAAGACTATCGGCTAACTTGAATCAACAAAGATGATCAGAAATTCATTTATGTAAAAGTATCTAACTCACCAATATATTTATATAATAGTAGCTCATGTTACACATGAGTTAAAAACATAGAAACAACCATACACATATAGACAACCATAAAATTTCATAACTAACATATTAAACCAACAAAAAATTTTAGCATAACTTTGTAACCAAAATATTAAACATTTAAATTGTATACATAAAAAGTTAATACTTACATAAACGTCGAAAAATTTATGATTAACACGTCAGTTGAAGAAATATAATCGTGAGCACCAAGGAGAGTGAAAACATAAAGATGGAGATATATTTTTCATGAGCTTTGATTTGAAGAGAAATGAAAAAGATGAAGAAAAATAGAATAATATTATAACTATGTCTATGTTCAGTGTATACTTTTGACAGAAAATAGCCATGTGGGCCAACAGGTAAACTATTACTTTATTTATATACTAGGTTATTGACTTGTGGGCGCCATGGGTGGAAAAATATAAATAATGTAACATACACATTTTTCTAGCATCAAGTGAAATATAAATAATGTAAATACATAACATTCAACTAAAATAACATTCATTTTACAATTACAAATTAGTAAATAGTTCCTTACAAACCACATTTGTAGTTTTATTTGTAACTTATCTTCATTGTTCAATATCTTTCAATGGCTAGTAACATGTGTATCATACGCGTGAAAATTGTATATAAATATATATAGCGACATTGATGATGATGATGATGATGATGATGATGATGATAATAATAATAATAATAATAATAATAATAATAATAATAATAATAATAAATTGATAGTGTAATATTTATAAGAACAAATAATTTTACATTCATTAGAAGGTATTACAATGTTGTTTTTAGTAAAACAAAATAACATACAAAGTAAATTGCCAACTTAAAACATCTTTCTAACTTAAACCATGAGGTCAAAAAAATATATCAATAAATACTACATCATGATATATGAAGTCGTAAAGTCTTGTTTATTAAACAATCATCGAAGTAGAAAGAAATGCGTTGTAATTTTTATACCTGCAAAGAAGAAAACTAAAATCACCACAAAATCAAATTCATTGTATTGTTAATAAGAGAAATAAAGGTACAAATACAATTCACAAGCTTATAAACAAATTATAAATCTTTATATACATCCTTGGAATGAAAGAATGAATTTTATGATAAGAATTATATAGAGATAGTCATCATATCATACGCTTTAATAGAAGTTGTTTGACAAAATTATTACACGATTTTTATTTATAGATGATTTAGATAAACTTTGTAAGGATGTGATAGAATTAATTATGATGTCAGTTTTTGTCTAAATCTGAATATTAAATTTGAATATTAACGTGTGTCAGTTTTGGTTTAATTTGAATATTCAAATATTGTAAAATTTGGTTACGAAATGATTTATATATGAAAAATGAATATGTCTTTTTAGTTAAAAAAAATAGTATATCTTAAAAATAACTTGTGATGACACGAATTCATACCGAAAAAATTTGATATTCTTTTAAAATTAAAACAACCTGTTTCAAAATAATTACAAAATATAAAAAAAATGGTTAATTAGTCAACTTCAAAAAATTATGGAAAGATTTTTGATTTTTGAAGCATTATAATCGGGGGTTTAGTTTAGACATTATTTTTTTACATTTAGGCATAATAAAAATGGTCAAATATAAAAGAATGGAAAGTTTGTTGAGATTGAAGACTATGGAAAGCTTTAAAAGCTTGTATTTAATTTGTAAAATTTTGTATTTAATCGGGTTCAAATATGTTATGACTATTAACCATAAATTAAGCAATTATAGTGACTATTTAAATTTTGAAATTTAAATATAAATTCGAAATGATTTATCTCAAATTCCGTATTTAAGCAACGCTTACTATATTTTGAGTAATATTAAAATTAAAAGTAAGTTATAATAATGATTCTAATATTTCGAATAGAAAATTGAAATTATTAATTTGGTGGTTTATTTTAAGACATTAATTTTAACATTTATGCGTAATTAAAAATGGTCAAATATAAACAAATGGAAAGTTTGTTGACATTGAAGAATATGGAAAGCTTTAAAAGTTTGTTAGTACGTGATTAGTAAAATTCCGTATTTAGTTGGAAATATATATGTTATGAATATTAATTATTTATTAGTTAAGAATAAATTAAGCAACAAAGATAATACTTATATTTTGGTCAAGCTATGTATTTAAAATCCTTAATGCTGGAATTCGGTAATAATGCTGGAACATATTTTAGGTATAAAAAATGCTTTCATCTTATGCATACTTAATCTTGATTAATTATGTCATGAATATTAAGCAAAATTAAGAAACAAAGACTTGTATTTTAAGTAAGATTTTAAAGAAAAGTCAAATGACTATCTTCATTTGAAATTTAAATATCAATTGAAGTCATTAATTTGTATTTTAAAAGGTAATTCTGTAATAAAGCTGGAAAAAGTTTTATGTAAAAAGCATATTAAAAAAATAATGACAAACATGTTTAAAATTGATAGAAATTTTCTATAACATCCACGCATATTAACAATCAAAACATGTTTACAATTAGTAGAAATTTTCAATAACATCCACACTCATTTGAGACAATTTGCTAATTCACAATCTTGGACCACCAGAAGATGAAATGAATAAAATTAAATTAATGTTACATAATAATTTTATAATTTATATATACTAAATTAAAAATTAAAAACACATATTTTGGTTTAGCAAGAACTAACAGTGGATTTAACCGGAATATGTAAGACAATAATTCTAATGACCACCTAAATCAACCATATCTAAGAGAATAATTGTAAATAGCACCTAAATCAGTTTAGGAATGCAAGGCTTCCTTACATAGGCTTGCATTCTGTTGCCCTGCAAATTATTATTAAGATTAGTAAAATGTTGTATGAATAATATAATAAATTAATAAATGTATTAACAATACCATTTCGTCTTGAACAATCATTTCGATGGACCAATCTTGCCCGGGCTTTGAGTTGTCCTTCAGCCGCCAAAGTTTCAAAATACGAACCTTTAGGATACACTCACTGTTAAGAACATCAAGTTGGTTCAACATGGTGATATTTGTTGGCTCCATCTTGCTAGAATAATTTAACAAAAACATAAAAAAATTAAAATTAAATAGCAATAACACTTTTAAGCCTCAAAAATGAAATATGAAAATGGAAGATATGCAAACAACAAAAACTAAAAACCTTGGCACAAAGCTACTCGTTTTTACTAAAGAGGCTTTGATGGTGTAAGAATTAGCCTATCAAATGTACGTATTTATACGAAACGAATTAGGGTAGAGAAAATTGTAGAAGGAATGTATAAATGTAATTAATTAAAAGCATAAATTTTCAAAAAAATTATAGTAAGAAGGAATAGAATTGATATCGTAATTAATGGATTTTTAAATAATATGCAATCTTACATAATCAGATTCGGAATACAAATAATATATTTCCAAATTTTTGAATTTTATCTAATGGTAGTTCTGTAAAATGCAATGTTACATAATGTAAAAATGTAAGTTACTAATTATATAGTATGTATTGTGATTCAAGGTGTGAAAATAAAAAGTTACTAATTTAGTTATATATATGTAACTCAATTGTTAATTAGTAAATCGTAATTTTGAGTCAATGTTGACAATAATAAGTGAATGGGTCAACAATGAATTTGTAACGCAATTGTTATTGTTAAACAATAATAAGTCAATGGATTTGTATTTTACTTCTTAAAAGTAAATGACTGTAATTAAATCAGTGAGTCAATGGGTCAAACTAACGTAATTATAGTAAAACTTAATGATTGTTAATTAAATAAAATTTACATTCAAATTTAGACCATAATTTAGACAATAATTAATTCAAATCGGAAGGGGGGAATATCAAATTTACAAATTTACAAATACGTAATTAAAACTTTCCTTAATAAAATGGGTCATCCTTTACTAATTTCATTAATTTTCTTTCGAGTTTGACAAATATAATTTAAATAATATAATATTTTAACAGAATTATAATATTTTAAATCGGTATCTATATATATATATATATATATATATATATTATTCATAATCTCTATATTAAATCCGTAATCTCTTATATTGATGAAATAACAAATAATTAATTAAATTATTTATTATATATTATCTATAAAATTAACACAGGTGGTGAATGAAATCAACCGAAAAATAACAAAGGTGGTGAATGAAATCAACCAAAAATAATAAAATTTTCAAAATTTTTTTTTTGAATATTTCGTATTCAAACTATAGCTACGATTTTAAAATATTACATTAATTAGAATATTTTGTGTTGTTATTTAATTAATCTAAATTTACCCTTTTAGCTAAATGTAATATTAAAATATTACATTATTACATTATTATTTAGACAGAATTACAAATTTTGTCCTTTAAAATAAGACGAATTACGGTTCGTGTCCTTTTTTTAGTTTCCTTGCAGGCGGTGTACTTTAAACTTTTTTTTTCTACAAGTTTTGTCCTTTACGCTAACTGGGTTAGAAAAAATCAGTTAAATCCCCTCACGTGAGGTGCATGTGAGGGCATATTGGTCTTTTTGCCTACCCTGCAACTTCTTCTTCTTCATTTTGCAGATCTTTACCTTCCCCTCCTTTCTCTCTTATTTCTCTCTCTACGCCACCACCATCACCATACCACAACCACTCCGCCCATGGATATCCTCAAACACCATCACCACCGCCACCACAGCTCCAGCTCCGACCACTCCTATGACGCAGACGCCGCCACAGCTCTGCTACCAGCCACTCCGGCCATGAATTAAGATCTGCGATTTCGATTTTTCAGATCTGCGACCACCAACCACAGCTCCTTACACCGTCGCCACCAACCACTCCGGCCACCACCGCAGCTCCGCCACCACCGCTCCATCTCCGTCACTGCTTATTCGCCACCACCACAGCTCCGCCACCACCGCTCCAGCTCCGACCACTCCTATGATCAGTGAATCGGAGGTTGAAGAAGAATCAGCAGAGGTTGCTCAGGTGGCCGGAATTTCTGATGGTCACCTGAACCATCACCTCCGATTTCCCCAATTTTAAGCAAGCAACAACTGAACCCTAGCGTAACCGGCCGTAACCCACCCAAATCCGTAACCCTAATCGCCGCATCATAACCCCCTCCAGCCACCCACCAGCACCAAATTCGTAACCCACCCATCATAACCCTAATCTCCGGAATTTCTAATCGCCGCATCATAACCCACCCAAATTCGTAACCCTAATCCACCCAAATCCACCACCACTACCGTAACCCACAACCGTCGCCACCACACTCCACCAACACCACCATCCTCGCGACACTTTATCTGTTGAGGTTAGTAATTAAAGGGTTTTTTTTGTGGTGGTGTGGCGTTGCGTCGGTGGTGCGATGGTAATGGTGTGGTGATGGTTGTTTAGAACTAAAAAGAAGAAGGTGAGGGTGAAGTTGCAAAGTTTTGCAGACATTAGAATTATTATATATGTATATATATATATATATATATATTCTTTTCTTTTTTTTTAAATTTAAAGACATATTAGAATTACAATTATGCCCATCACATGTCTGGCACATGTCATACTTAACTGCGTTTTTCTAACCCAGTTAGCGTAAATGATATAACGTGTAGAAAAAAATGTTTAAAGTACACCGCCTGCAAAGAAAGTAAGAAAAGGACACGAACCGTAATTTGGCTTTTTTTAAAGGACAAAATTTGTAATTCTGTCTATTATTTAAGTATTCAAAAAGGAAAAATTAAAGACTAAAGGAAAGAGGAAAGATAATAATTAAATATCATTGATTAATCATATTTTAATATATTATTGATTTATTTTATTCACTTGAAAATTATAGAAGACATTGATATACATGGAAAGTATGAGAATTAACCAATAGAAAGGGGGTATATGGACTTAAAGCTTATTGCTTTAATAGTATAGTTAGATATATATATATATTAATTGGAGAGAGAATACATTTATATTACTTTAATAACATTTTCATATATTTTAATGATTCAAGATTAAAAATTAAATGAGTGGTCTAGATTAATTTCTCGCACTTCTCTCTATAACTTTACTTCTCGCATGAACCATCCCTTGTATATATATATATATATATATATATATATATATATATATATATATATATATAGAGAGAGAGAGAGAGAGAGAGAGAGAGAGAGGGGGGGGGGGTTGATCGAATACAAATTAAATTAACGTTCTAATTGTGAGAATCAAGTAGAGTAATTATGTAATTACATCATATTTTAATTACATAATTACTCTAATTGTATATATAATTGATATACTTGATTCTAATAATTAACACGTTAATTTAATTTGTACGTTAACTTTTTCATATTTAGGTTGTTTGATATTTTCTGGTAATGAGCATACAAACAAGTAACCTTCAATCAGATAAGATCGATAATAAACAAGTGTACGTAATTTTGTAAGGTATACTCGTGAGTTTGATGAAACAAGCCAAAAAGACGATTTTATAATATCTAATGAAACTAGTTTTGTAATATTTGCCCGAATGGCAATCCCTATCCTCACCACTACAATATATAATTTGACCAATCCATTGTCCAACACACGTCACTTCCTAAAACCACTTAAACCTTATCTTGTGGCTTCATATTCTTTTGTAGTTCTTTAATCAGTATGGTAATTTAACGCATTCCACTTTTAGGACAGCCGTTTTGTTTTATAACTTGTTAATAGTTGATTTTAACTAGTAAATGGCTCGTATGCTGCTGTGAGAGTGTTGATACATGTTAAGACATAAAGTTACAAATGTTTATACGCGCGTAATGACAGGTATGGTCTTAATAAATTTATATCAAAACATAAATAGTAATAAGAAAATATTTATACAAAATTAAGTTGTCGTGAAGAAAACATAAAAGAAACATATAATATTTGACCATTTGTTTTGGTCGCGCATTGCGTGAGCTAGGTATTGAATAAAATTTTTATTGAGGCGTACGTAAAAACATTAACGTTTGTATTCAAAATTTAGAGTATCATTACTACATGAAATATATATATATATATATATATATATTTCATGTGATATTTTGAGAATCATGTTGAGTTTTAAGAACTTAAGAACTCAATTCTAGACCACACATTTAATTAAATGGATTGGAATATGTGGTTGAGATTAAATCTAGCAAAAAAATCAAAGTATGAGAGAGAATAAATATGTAAGTGGTTACACTAACTTTTACGTCCGTTACACATGTGTAAAAAGTCGACTCGGTGCGTAAAAAATTCTGTAATACTTTTACGTGTATGTAACTTACATATATTACGCATGTGTAAAAAAATTCGAAATTTTTTTTACACTGAGTTCTTTCGAGTTCTTAAAACTCAAAGGGGTTCTTAATTGAAATTTCCCATATATATATATATATATATATATATATATATAGGATTAGGTTCATTTTAGAAATGTTTTTAGAGCGAGAAGTGCGAGAAATAAATTCAACCAATTAATTTTTTTTCTTTTTCTTTATTATTTATTTTATTAAAGGGTATATTAGTAAAAGAGGGATTTTTATATTTGTGGCAAGTAACACTTGATTGGATAGAGTTACATATTAGTTTTTTTTTTATATATACGTATAATTTATCACTTTTTTTAAATTGTGTTTTCAAAATTTGATAGCCTACGTACTGCCAACTTTTTATGTTTCAAAAGTTACATATTACCTTTTTTATATATATATAATTTATCACCTTTTTTTAAATTATGTTTCAAAATTTTATGGATCATTCGTTTAAATGTGTAACTTTATCCGCAATTCAAACAAGGTATTTGATAATCAAATATCCGTTTCTTTATTATTCTATTTGTCAAATTCGACTTGAACTTTCACATATACTATAATTTAGTGTAGATCATTTCATCTGGTTCTCCATTAAAACTCACAACATGTTAAATACTACCAATGCACATTATGTATAGGGGTTGCAAGTTCAATCATAACCTAGATGCTTGAATTATAAAAAAAAAAAATTTGTTTCACCAACTAAGGAAAGAAATTTGGTGCATTTTAATTAAATACACTACACACATATTACAAAATACAAATTTATATTCATGGATGTTGGGTATTTCGAGTTGTGTACGTGAAAATTTTATCGTGTGTAGGTTCATATATGTATTGTGTAGGTTGTATTTCGAATTGTGTATTTGTAAATTTAATCGTGTGTAGATTCATATATGTATTTTGTAGGTGGTATCTCGAATTATGTATGTGAAAATTTTAACGTGTGTAAGTTCGAATATATATATACACACACACACACACACATTGTGTAGGTGTTATTTCGATCATGTATATGTAAATTTTAGCGTGTGTATGTTTATATATATACTTTGTAGGTAGTATTATAAATTGTGTGTATATAAATTTTATTATGTGTAGGATCGTTTATGTAATGTATTCCTAACACATTGAATATAGGCTACACAATTAACAAGAAGAGAATTCGTTCACAACGTACAACACAAAGCATAACCTACATAATAAAATCCAACACAACGTATAACAAAAGAAATCTATACACAAAACACTCTACATACGTTTTTATAATATAATAACTTACACATTAAAAAAGAAATACATGCATATTTTCAACACCTACACTAAGAAAAAAAAAAATAAAGCAAAGTTGAATTCCACGATTTCATGATTGTTGGTTAGGGCATAAAAATAGGAATCTCATAAGGCACAAATGGGGAATCTCATAAATGTGTACGTTTCTTGTTTTAGCCTACATAAATATGACTCTTCTACCCTTTTTATTATAAATGAAGAGGTTAGAATATAGACAAATTACAAAAGTGCCATTTTCATTTTTCCACCGTTGATTACTCCATATCAATGGTTAAGATCTATTTCTCGCACTTCTCGCATGATCCATCCCCTATATATATATATATATATATATATATATATATATATATATTATCTTTGACCCAGATTGGTTTCATATGAAATTTATTCTGAAACGTAAATATAAATACTCACGCCACAATCGTGTACATAATTTAAGAAACATAATATTTTCAAAAACAAAAATATGTCAAATTTTATTTATAAAAGTTTCTTTTGCAAATACATTGAATATGAAAAACGTAAAATAATATTAAAAATCAAACTTTAAAATAACTACTTTAAAGTGACTAGTAGCAAAATGATTGGTTTATTTCATGAATAATAAATTTTTTGAGTTAACCACCACATGATTTTTAATATATATATATATATGGGATGGATCTTGTGAGAAGTGATATTACATCGAGAAGTGAAAGTGTAACTCAATTAATCCCTAATTTCACTCCCTTTCTTATGATATTAACTACATATATGTAGGTTGGTTGTATTTATGTCGTAGCTACACACATCCAAACCTACCTACACACATATACATGCGTACCTACACGCATTCAAACCTACCTACACACATACAAACGTACCGAGCCACATTCAAACCTTCGTACCTACACACATACAAATATACATACACATATACAAAAATACGTACCTACACACATACATACGCACCTACACAATAAGAAAATGAGTGAAAATAGGGATTAATGAAGTTACACCTTCACTTCTCGCACTTCTCGCTGTAAAAAAAACTTCTGAAACGATCCAATACATATATATATATACATACATATGTATATATATATATAATGAGTGAACATATACAATATATATGCCGTATATGTTATACGGCGTATAAACATATGTGTCGTATATGTTAGCATATATATATAGTTTTATACTTTTTCATTCTTGTAATTTTTACGCTATGATGAAGTAAAATTTTCTTTTCCTGCTTCTTTTCTTTTTTTTTTTATTTCCATGTCATCGTTCTTCGACGTTTACATGGCATCAAAGTAGAGTTCTTAATCTTGCTTTTCGTTTCAACCGGTTTCTCTCGATTTGTTGGTTTTCTCTCTTCGTCCGCTGTTTTGTTTTTGATCATTTGATCATTTCCTTTCATCATTCATGTGTTTGTTCGGGTATTGATCTCGTTATCTACTTGAACGACCATTTTTTTCATCTCTTTTCTATCTATTTTCTTTATTTCAGAAGATTTAACCGTTCAAATCTTGCCAAAAGTTCACAACATGTCATATTCTTTGTTTTGAACTTTTTCTCTTAGTTTTGAACTTTTCCCAAAGTGTCAGGTTATTTCATCTTATTTTTCACTCAAAATCTTGCAAAATGTCCATTTCTCACTTATACGACACATGGGTTTTGAGAGTATAAACTTACACGTCGTATAACCTTTATCCGTATATCCTTTTTGAGCGTATAAGTAATTATACTCCGTATAAGTCCCTTTGACTTATATGTCGTATATCTCATTTTTTTCTCTCTCCTTATAACTCCTCTGTGTACCTTATACACCGTATATGTTGTACGACGCATAAGTTGATCTTACATGTTTCTTCTTCTCGTGTTTTTGTTTTCGTTATGATGTGTTCAATGACAGACTCAAACAATTTTGTTATTCCAAATATGCCCATCAATACTTCCAACTCTCTTTACCTTCATCCTTCGAATCATCCTATTATGATCCTTGTTTTGAAATTTTTCTATGGCAATGGTTTCGGTGCATGGAAGAGAGCAATGAAGAATGCTCTGTCAACTAAAAACAAGCTTGGTAATATCAGCAACACTTTAACCACGCCGAAAACGAGCAACAACTGCCAGTTTGGCAGCGTTTCAATGACATGGTGATGCCATAGATTCTTAACAATCTCACTCGTGAAATTAGTGATAGTGTTTTATATGCTGAAACTGCTCAGATTTTTTGGAATGAGTTTAATTCTTGCTATGTCTAGACAAATGGTGCTAAGTTTTATCACTTGCAAAAGAACCTTTGTCAAATCACTCAGGGTAGCAGTGATATCACTACCTACTTTGCTAAATGAAAGAAACTGGGATGAGTTGAATGCGATTAATAGCATTCCCTCATGCACTTGTGGAACAGTTCACTCTTTTGCTAAGAGAGATCAAGATCAAAGGCTGATTCAACTTCTTGTTGGTCTTAGTCTAAGTTATAACATGATCATAAGTAACATTTTGATGATGCAACCTCTTCTTTCTATTAACCGTGCAAATGGTATTCTCATTCAAGATGAGAAGCAAAAGGAAAATCACACCACTCCTGATTTCACTGCATCTATGAACGCGAGAAGTGGAGGAACATAGGAGAATATGAGAACTTTGGTGTGCACTCATTGCAAGAAGAATGAGCATTTAATAAACAAATGCTATAAGCTGATTGGTTTTCCCAAAGATTTCAAGTTAACCAAAGGAAATAAGTTTTCTAACAGTGCCGATGATCAAGAAACAAGTGGTCAAAATCAGTCCGAACAACATCAAGGGATAACTCAGCAATAATATAATGATTTGATGGTTTTATTGTAGCAAACTAAAGTTCAATCTGGTACTTCAACCACATATGTTGCTAGCAGTTTCACAACCATCACTCATGAATCTTTCCGAGATATAATGCCTTGCAATTCTTCAAAACATTATTTCAAATGGATCATTGACACTAGTGCTAATGATCATATGTGTCATGATCAACATCTATTTTTAAGTGTCTCTTTTCTTAAAATTCCTATTTTATCACTCTTCATACTGACACATCCATCACAATCCATCAAAGTTCCTTTGGCCGATGACATTTCTTTGTCGAATATTCTTTTCGTGCCACATTTTAAACATAATCTTCTCTATGTCTCAAGATTATGTATTTATACTGATGCTATTGTTCTTTTCTCTAAAAATACATGTGTTTTGAAGGCCTCTTCTCTGAAGCGGCCACAGGTTCTTGGTGATATGCTAAATGGACTTTACCATCTCGAGGCCACTAAGCATTTTCCTGTCAATTATTTTGTTTCAAATAATGTTTGTAATTCTGTTATAAGTTGTGAAACTTGGCACAACATACTTGGTCATTTACCAAGCTACAAACTAAAACAATTACCTTTCAATTCTGATGCTTCTTTGAAATCTATTGAGCATTGTGATATTTTTCCTAAAGCACGACAACATAAATTGTCATTTCCTACTAGTACCACATCAACTAGTAAAGTTTTTGAGCTAATTCATATTGATGTTTGGGTACCTTATAATATAGCTACATACAATGGCTTTAGATATTTCTAACCATAGTGGACGATTTCAGTAGGACCACATGGACACGCTTGCTTTCAATAAAAAGAAATGTGTTTTCCTATACATCAATCATTTATTGAAATGGTTAGAAACCAGTTTGGCACCACTGTGAAATGCACTAGATCCGATAATGCTTTTTAACTAAGGTATGGATCTCTTCAAAGTGCTTATTTGTTATGTAAAGGAGTTATTCATCAGACCACTTGTGTAGTTGTCCCTCAACAAAACAATATTGTTGAAAGAAAGCACAAACATTTGCTTGAAACCTCAGGAGCTCTTATGTTTCAATCTAAGCTCCAAGTTAAGGTTTAGGGTGATTGTGTGTTAACTGGAACACATTTAATTAATCAGTTTTGTAAGGCCCCCGTCCCGGTACCCTACATTTGACGTCGGATTTACTCATAAAAACAGTTATACAAATCAGAGTTAAATAAAACTTTTGCGGAAACTAAAACTTCAAACATTCAATACAAAACATTCGAATATTATCTTTAAACATAATATAATCGTATTAAAACGTCATGACTATTTTTCTTCGGATGCCAACCTCTTCAGATCATGCCATGTGTCTCCCTCAAGCCAACTCTTTTAACCCATTTACCTGCGTGCATACTAAAATTCAGCTACGCCGAGTGAGTTCTAATTAATCAGGCAATATACAATGCATTCACATACATACTTACATGTATCCGAAGACACATATTAATTCCTTAACCTTTTATTAATATCCATAAGAGGAACGTTACGTAATACCCATTAAAAGAACATTTACTATTGTCCATAGAAGGAATACTATATATTATCCATAGAAGGAACAACGTGTATTATCCACCAGAAGGAACACTATATATTATCCATAAAAAGGAACAACACATATTATCCATAGAAGGAACAACTAGTATTATCCATAGAAGGAACACTATATATTATCCATAGAAGGAACAACATGTATTATCCATAGAAGGAACAATATCTATTATCCGTACAAGGAACCCTACATATTATCCATATAAGGAACAACATTTATTATCTATAGGAGGAACATATACTTAATTATATAATATCCATCTAAGGAACATTGTTAAGGTCCACAGTCCTTATCTACGCTATCACATTCCACGTCTATGTCCAATAGAAGTTAGAGGGATTTTCCATCCTAACTTACTATGTCGGACGTAGAATATACCATCGTAAACAAGAAAATTACATCATAACATACAAACGCACTGGACATCCTTCACATTAATCTTCTAACAATCACCTTCCTTGACGGTACGTGCATCATCTGAAGATCGTTCATGCATCGACAAGCATTCATTCATAGCCTCAATATAATAACTATCACATAAATCATATATGGCATACACTTACCACTTAAGGTAAGTGTATTAAAATTTTACATTGAGTATGCACACAACCCCGGAAACATAACAAGGACATGGGGTTATAAACTCACCTGTCTCCTGCTTCTGATGACGGTTATGTCCTTCTTTTGCAATGTACGACTGACTATGTATTAATGCACATTAATACTGCTTCTAGAGTTTGTTTACTTCATTGGTTTTCTTTCTAAGTCCTACACATTTTACACGTTATCTTTCGTTATTAATTGGTTCCTTGTTCTTCGCATATTTACCGTATAAGTCCATATTCCTTTCTCACATACGTGTACGTCATACATACATATATGTTATCCATATATATATATACATATATGGCATTCTTACATACACGTTACATACATACATATACGGTATACACACATATATATGCTACATATTGATATACGGTACACACACATACATACTACATATATACGGTACATACGGATATACGACTCATATATATATATATATATATATATATATATATATATATATATATATATATGCGGTACCTATACATACACGCCATGGATATACATATATGGCTCATATACATATGCGGTTCATATACATATACGGCTCATACACATATGTGGTACATATACATTTACGCCATAGATACATATACAGTACATATACATATACGCTGCATACATACACACTATATACTTATACGGCTTATATCCATACATATACGTTGTTTACTTATACTGCTTCATGCATACACGCTATATACTTATATGGCTAAACATACTTATACGTTCGTATATACTTATACGCCTTAACATGCATATCAGCTTTCTATTTCTCGTTTTTAAGGTTTTTCTTCGATTCCGGTGCCGTGACGGGTGGTCCATGGGACAACCCTTTAGTGATTTAAGACCGTTAATAACCATGCATACAGTTTATTTTATGGAATTAGTTGACTATGGTTACTAATATAATTGTAGGTATGAGAAGATAGAGGATGTAATTACGAGAACGTGTGCGAAAACGGTGAAGAAAACGGACTTGCAATGAGAAAGTTATGACGAAAACAAGGAGGCCTTGTTAAAGGCCACCGTAAGCTACGGTGGGATATGAAGAAAATGACGCCGTATGGCAGTTTAAAGCCACCGTAGGCTTTTTGGAAGCCACCGTAAGCTACGGTGGCCAACGTAGCTTACGGTGGGCGCGACGCAAAAACTTGTAACAGCCATATAAACTCTTTTTTGAGACGGCTTTTGACATTCTATTCATTATCTTTCATCCAAGGACGACCTAGGGGCGAATTTGAGGTGCCTTGGATCAATTGTGAGTGGTGTAACCAATAAAGACTCGATTTTAATTCGTATGATTACTATAATCGAAGGGATGATGAACCGAATCATGCTCGGCTAATTCTCTTTGTGTTTTCCCTCGGATTGTAAGGTTTTATTATGAATGTTGATTGAATGTTTATGCAATTTCTGAGATAATAGTTTAATCTTGTTGATTTAATTATTATGGTGTTTATGAATTGATTGATAGATTGTTAGTTTGTCGAGTTCGGGTTCTAAACCGTCAGTTATTGGTGCTTTTGGCATTCGAGATTTATCAGGAGGGTTTCGGGGTTGGATAAGCTAATTGGTTTTTGAGTGATTACCTTGCGTTGTAAAATCCAAGTACTTGATCCTCACTTATTGCAATTGTTTACATAAGTATGAACTTTATTTTATCGTTCATCTCAGTTTAAACATTTATTTTGACATTCGTAGAAACCTGAAACCGAGGGAAGGCATAGTTTCTCGTATTAATTTAAAACTTGTTAAATTGTTTTCAGTTCTAGTTGTTAATCAAATCAGTTAACCAAATACTAGAATTTATTTTCTGCTTTTAGTTTAATATAGTTAAATTACAAGGCTACTTAGTAATACAATTTCCACATACTCTCTGTGTCCGACACCGCTTACCGGTATCTAATTAGTTGTATCCGGTTTATTTTTTGAGTGAGTCTTCGACCTCACGTCAAATTTTGGCGCCGTTGCCGGGGAGTAGTGCGAAACGTGCGTTAGCTTTAGTAGTTTTTTGTAAAGCCCCGAACTCGGTAGCCCTACTTTAGCGTCGGATTTACTCATAAATACAGTTCTACAAATCAGAGTTTATTAATACTTTCACGGAATATAAAACTTTAACTGTTTTTTACAAAACATTTAATCTTTTCTTTGATACCATAACACAAAACATTATATTTAAGACATCATTTCTTCCATCTTCAGATGCCAGCCATTCAATCCATGCCATGTGCCATCCTCATGCTAGCTCTTTAATCTGCTCACCTGCGTGCATACTAAAAGTCAGCTACGCTGAGTGAGTTTTAGTTAATCTAGCAACTTGTCATACAACCACTACAAGAATTTATATACCTGTCTGAAGGTACATAGTCCACTGTCTAACTTGTTACTGCCTAACCACTCAATTACCCCTACAGCTTAGCCACTTAATTACCCCTACAGCTTAGCCACTTATGCCACTTTATAACGAATAGCGTTATGCCACTTTGCCACTTTAATAACGAATAACGTTATGCCACTTTAACACTCTTACTGGACCCCTATCCACTTTTATCTAACTCTACCTCTACTTGTCTATAACACATTTCCTATCAGTACATTATTTATATAACAAGCAAGTCACATCATAGAAATCATACACACTAATAACCACTTGGCAATCACTATCCTTGGCGATATGTGCAATATCCGAAGATCGTTCACATGCCGACAAGCATTATATAATAACTACTTCGTATAACATCAATAGCATACACTTACCACTTAAGGTAAGTGTATTCACACTTCACATCGAGTATGCACACAGCCTCGAAAACATAACAATGAAATGGGGCTAGAAACTCACTTGAACTCGGTTACTTCTTCCGTTAATGGTTATTCCTTCTTGAGCTGTGTGTGACTAACTATTTAACAAATGCAATATCAAATACTACTCTAGCCATTCTCATTGCTACTTAATTAGTCTTATGCGTATAAGTCGGTTTTACTTCATTGAATTTTTACCCGGTTAGTTAATCGTTACTCGTTAACCTTTAAAGGTATCTTTCATTAATTATCAAAGTCCAAGGGCCGTTATGTAATTATATCCTTCTTCTTTAAGTCCAGGGACCATTCTGTAATTCTGCCAAAGTCCACTTCGTTATCTGGTTCGTTAACGAAGGAGGCTCCTTCGTTATTCCTTAACGAATTAGCCTTTATGACGAATTGGTCATCATAACGAACTGAACCTCTAACGAACTGGACCCTTAACTAACTGGACCCTAACGAACTGAACCCTTAACGAACTGGGGGTTAATTCGTCAGTTCTCCCTTAACTAACTATTTTAACGAATTGGAGTTAGTTCGTCATCTTTCTCCTTAACGAATTGGATACGAACTAGGGCTAGTTCCTTAAGCTTTCGTTAGCGAATCACCTTGACAATTACTTCTAACTCTCCGTTAACGAATTAACTCTAGTTCATTAACTTCCCGTTAGCGAAATAGGGTTAGGTCAGAATGTCAGACTATTCTAACATCCTCGTACAAACATTCTCCGGCGCCGCCTTTCCGGCGCCGCCATTGTAGGAATAACGGGATCTCGCCGGAATAGTGAGATATCGCTTGTTTCACCACCGTTTTCACCGTTTTTCGTCCTGATCGATCCCGATCTGAGTTAGGGTGATCCCTAAGCTCATCTTAGGTTTGGTTTATACCCGATTCCACCTGGATCTCGTGACTTCAACGGTTTAACGGTGTTGGCTCGTCGTTTCGTGACTAAATCTAACGGGTTTGGATCTCTACAATATCACACTATCATTACCTCGGTCGGAAATCGATCCTTCTTCTTCTTCTTGGTTTCGGCTAGAGAGAGAGAGTAGGATGAAAGAGATAGCTATGTGTGTATTTTGGTGGTTTATGGAATATGTGTAGGTATACTAGAAGATTTTCTAAAATAATAAAGCAGGAGTTCGTATGGGTCGGGCTAGCGTTGGATAATGGATATGGGTTATGGACTTGGGAAGGAATGAAGAGACCATGGGCTTGAGCCTGCACATTAACACAACACAACCAGCACACTAACACAACCATCGTAAACCCGAAAATAACAAACAAAAATGTAATTCCGAACACTTCGAAGATCTAATAGGTCATCACAACTAGTTATCGATCCTGAGATTAACCGAACACTTCGAAGAAACCGAGTTCTACTTAGGGAGAACAAGCTTCTTGGCTCTCCAACTGCATCGAACAGCACCATGGAATCACCAGTTCCCACTTCGGGTCAACCATTACCATCCACACCTCCACCAATTCCACCTCCACCAATCACTACTAATATACCTACAGCATCAAGTGAATTGCAACCACCACCCATAACCAAACCCTTCCCTGCTCAATACACCTACGCAACATCAGCCACATTGCCATCTATTTCCAACCTTTTTTCCTACCTTTGGTTCATCATCATCTCAACAAAATCAACAACAAACCTTTCAACAAGCACAATCAAGCTACCAATATCAACCCCAACCTTTCATGCAACATTCAAGATCACAAGGTGACGGATACGGATATGGGTTTTACAGTGAATTTGAGGGGTATGAAGTGGAAGGTTACTACATGGGAGGTGATGGAGGCAAAAGGGTAAATCCAGGATATTTTAGTTATGGTCAATGGCAACAACCGGAACCATTGCAAGAGCTTAATCGACAACAACCACTGCAGGTTGTCCAACAACACGTTTAACCACCACCAGTTCAACAACAAGCTCAACAACACCCACCGGTTATTCAACAACCACAAGGGCAACCTCAAGATCAACAATTTCAACAACAAATACCCCAACCACAGTTTCAACAACAATTTGCGCAGCCAAGGCCCGTTTATAGGCAAATGGGTCAACCAAGAGTACCAATGGGGGTACCAAGAAGGCATGCAAGAGAGATGGTTAGGGGGATTGAATCCCATTTTCGACCGGTGATTACTAATAATCCGTCTCCGGTGGTTATTCCTCACAATCAACATGGGAGGACATTTAAAGTGAGAACCAATTCTCTTCAAAGTCTCCCGAAGTATAAGGGTCAAGCAATGGAGGAACCTCACTTTCATTTGGAGGCATACGACTCCATTTGCAACACGATTGGGGGTCAAGATCGGATGAGGTTAAGTTGGTTCTATTTCAGTTTTAGTTGGAAGACAAGGCAAAACGATGGTTTTACACTTTGCCTTCCGTTTCTATTTATACTTGGGCCGAAATACAACAAAGATTCTTGGAAGAATTTTACACGGCCCAAAAGACCAACGATGCGAGAAGAAGTTTGAGAACCTTCCAACAACAATCGGGGGAAATGTCTCATGAAGCATTCGAGAGGTTCAATATGATGATCAAGAATTGTCCTCATCATGGTATTGCTCTTTGTGAGTTGTTAAATCCTTTTCATGAAGGGTTGAGTATGGAGGATGAACGAGATTTGAGGTCAATCACGAATGGTACATTTGGTACCAATTATGAACAAGATTATTGTGCATATTTGGAACAAAATGGCGGTTACTTAAAAGAGAAAGGCCCAAACCGGAAGAAGAGCAAGACCGGCGATTGGTAGACCGCAAGTGCAAGCCGTGGAAGAAGAAAATGTACAAACCACTAATCAGTTAATTGATATTTGTACAAATTCTAATGAGTTGGGTCATGGGTCAGATGTGTGTGTGGTGGGTCAAGCACCGGGGGGATGAGGTGAATGCACTTCAAGGGGGAGGTGGTAGGAATTATAGTATGAACTCCAATACTTACCACCCCGGGTTGAGAAATCATCCGAATTTTCGTTATCGAAATTCGGCTACTCAATCCAACCCGACCTTTCAAGGAAATCAAGGCAATGATATTCCTCGCCAACAATATAATAACCAAGGTAATTTTCATGGCGGGAATAGTCAAGGGTTTCAAGGTCAAGGAGGTGGCGGTCAAAGTGGGTCAACGGGTCAAAGTTCATCAAGTGTAAATGAAGTCATGGACATGTTGAAGATGATGCAACAAGACATGCAACGGAGAAATCAACTTGATGAAGCTCGAATGCAAAAGGATGAAGTCCGTGACAAAGCCATCCAATCGTTGACCACTCAAATGGGTCAACTTGCAACCGATGTGGCGAATTTGAAGAAAAACAGCTCGAGTTTAAAGAAGGGGAACAACGTGCATATCAATGCGGTAAGTCTTTTACCTAATTTTGAAATTTCTAGTGTTCAAAGTGATCCAATACCACGGTTTGTTGAGAGGGTGGTGGAAGATATTAGTGATGAGATTGCAAATGTGGGTAATTATGAAACAATTTTTCAAAATAACTCTGAATTACAACCGAATGAAACATCTTTTTGTAAAAATTGTTCTTATGATAAATGTTTAAATGACAAATTAATCAAAATAAGGGATGAGAGGGTTGATAATAATATTATATCCCGAGTAAACTTCAAGACCCAGGAGTGCCCCTTTTATCAATCCAAATTGGTGAATTTAAAACTGATCGGGAACTGCTAGATCTTGGAGCTTGTGTTAGCATCATGCCAGGTAGTTTATATGATTAGTATGAGTTTGGTCCGCTATCAAAAGTAAACACCACCGTGGTATTAGCGGATCAAACCCATACATTTCCCCGAGGCATGATATATAATGTGATGGTACATGTGGAGGATTTCTGTTACCCAGTTGACTTTTTAGTGCTTGATTATGCTAAAAATGTAGCTAACACGCAACCCGTAGTCATATTGGGTAGACCCTTCCTTGCCACTTCACTTGCAGTGATTGATTGTGCTAAAGGGACATTGGGAATTAAATTTGGGAATCGTGATAAACGGTCATTATTATTTGAAAATACTACTGACACTCTTGTTGACAACGAAAGCCTGAAGGCAGATTTTTTTAACAAGTGTGTATCCTTGAGCAAGGATCACACGAAAGTGGAGTGTTTTGTGATTGATAGGTTAGTTGAGAAGAAAGAAGTTGAGCATAAATAGAGTTAGAAGGTGGCAGAAAAAGGAGGCCGACTAAGGAAGACGAAAGTGAGACATCCACCTAACCTAAATGATCCAGGGTGGAGGATGAGGATGTTCGGGCCTGACCCTGGTTTGCCAGAAGACTGGCAATAATTGTTCGAAAAGGAGCGTGCTTATAACGAGAAAGCTGCACGGGAGTGGGCCAGTCACCCACCTTGAATGTCACAAAAGTTTCACAAAGGTGGTAATTGTACATTTTGTATATTTTAATTTTTATTTTGCATTATAATTTCTAGTTTGTTTGTTGTTAGTGGTAATTTAAGCTACCATCTTAGCAAAAACCAAGTGTGGGGAAATTCTTATGAATTTCTCTTCGACACTGTGTTGGGAACAACCTGGGGTTTTCATGTAAGGAAGTGGAGTTTTACTTAGTAGTGTCTTTGTTTTTATTTTCTCAAAACCATACATTGGGGACAATGTATCCCAAGTGTGGGGATGAGGAAAATTTCGTTTGTTTTAAAAAAAATTAATAATAATAATAATAAAATATATAAAAAGCAGAAAAAAATTAAAATTTTAAAGAAATCGGAATGTGGTAAGAATGGTGGGGTAAGGTTCGGGTCCCTTTTCATGGTTACAATTCTCTAATAACATGTTTGACTAGTTGTTTTTAAAAGGAGGTTGTTTAGTATTCTAATCAAGGTTAGCATGCTTTTGGTGCAATAGCTTGCATAACATGTTCGTTTACACTTGCGAGTTGAGAAAATACGGATTGTTTAGAAATTTGAGTTTTCTCCGATAGAACTTGTATAATTAGTGCATTTCGAGATCTTAGCTTGACATAAATGCAAAAGTGATAGAGGCAATTAGGTTAAGCCTCGTCTGGATGAGTTCGAGTGTGGGATTTGGGGGTTGGGCCTCATACATTACATATATGAGCGTGGATAATGAGAGGGGCGGGGGGTTGGTTCCCTTAGAAAACATTTTTAGGCCTATTCTTTCACTTAATAAACCCTGGTGTTATTTTGCGAGACGATCCGGCTTAATAGGTTTCTTTTGTACCTGTTTTAGTTTTTATCAATAGGATGTATTAAGCATTATGTTATTATGCTTCAAAAAAAAATTGTGTTAAAGTTGCAATGTTCAAGTATTATGTAGTGAAGAAAAATATGAAAAAAAATACATAAAAAAAGGAAAGAAAGAAAAAAAAGGAAAGAAAAAGAAAAAAAGAGAAGTTATTGATGTTTATAGTTGTTTATTTCATTGTTTACTTAGTTCGTTTGTAATAGGCCGGATCAGATCGTTAGCTACTTTCAATATTCACTTTCCATAACCTTACACCTAGCCCTGTTTTTTATGACCTCTTGATTTACATTTATGTTAAAGCATTTACATAGGTGGAGATTTGAAAATTTTACAAGCGTATGCGAGGAGAATTGGTTATATGTGTAAATGTGTGCTATGTATGGGTAAAAACTGAAAGCATGTTAGGTTTGGCTAGAATTCTATGGTTTAAGTAGAATACCAAGTATATTAGTGCAAACCGATAGAAATAAGGGAATAGGGTATGACTTGGGACCTTGACTGAGCCGGAATTGTTGGTTGGTTTGGTGGTTATAAGTTAAAAATGAAAAAATCGTTGTTTGAGGTGTTGCTTGAGGGCAAGCAACGAGTAAGTGTGGGAATGTGACGGGTGGTCCATGGGACAACCCTTTAGTGATTTAAGATCGTTAATAACCATGCATACAATCGGTTTATTTTGTGGAATTATTTGACTATGGAAACTCATATAATTGCAGGTATGAGAAGATAGAGGATGTAATTACGAGAACGTGGGCGAAAACGGTGGAGAAAATGGACTTGGAACGAGAAAGTTATGACGAAAACAAGGAGGCCTTGTTAAAGGCCACCGTAGCTTACGGTAGCCACCGTAAGCTACGGTGGGATCTGAATAAAATAACGCCGTATGGCAGTTTAAAGCCACCGTAGGCTTTTTGGAAGCCACCGTAAGCTACGGTGGCCACCGTAGCTTACGGTGGGCACGACGCAGAAACTTGTAACAACCATATAAACTCGTTTTTGAGACGGCTTTTGACATTCTAATCATTATCTTTCATCCAAGGACGAACTAGGGGCGAATTTGAGGTGCCTTGGATCAATTGTGAGTGGTGTAACCAATAAAGACTCGATTTTAATCTGTATGATTACTATAATCGAAGGGATGATGAACCGAATCATGCTCGGCTAGTTCTCTCTGTGTTTTCCCTCGGATTGTAAGGTTTTATTATGAATGTTGATTGAATGTTTATGCAATTTCTGAGATAATAGTTTAATCTTGTTGATTTCATTATTATGGTGTTTATGAATTGATTGATAGATTGTTAGTTTGTCGAGTTCGTGTTCTAAACCGTCAGTTCTTGGTGCTTTAGGCATTCGAGATTTATCGGGAGGGTTTCGGGGTTGAATAAGCTAATTGGTTTTTGAGTGATTACCTTGCGTTGTATAATCCAAGTACTTGATCCTCACCTATTGCAATTGTTTACATAAGCATGAACTTTATTTTATCGTTCATCTCAGTTTAAACATTTATTTTGACATTCGTAGAAACCTGAAACTAAGGGAAGGCATAGTTTCTCGTATTGATTTAAAACTTGCTAAATTGTTTTCAGTTCTAGTTGTTAATCAAATCAACCAACCAAATACTTGAATTTATTTTATGTTTTTAGTTTAATATAGTTAAATTACAAGGCTACTTAGTAACATAATTTCCACATACTCTCTGTGTTCGATACCCGTTTACCGCTATCTAATTAGTTGTATCCGGTTTATTTTTTGAGTGAGTCTTCGACCTAACGTCATGCCATCAACCACCGTTAACCGCCATGGTTGGCCGGAGTTTTATCGTTTATGACACAGGTAGCTTTGGGGTGTCAAGATCTGAGCTAAGGTGACCCCTAAGATTGTTTTTGGTTGATTAGACACCCGAATAAAGCTATATTTAGATTCAAATGCCTCATTCGGTATCCCGGGGCTGCCGTGTCAGGTTCTAAATTATTGAGTCAGTTGAGATAAATGATTTCTTACCTTCGGTTGGTTTAGGATCATTGAATAGAATATAGTAGAGAGTGTTTGACTTAAGTGTGTGTTTTTTATGGTGGAGGCTAAGGTGTAGAATGATGGCGATGGAAAGGATTTACGATTTAAGAGATATTTATATTTTCTAAGCCCATGGGCCTTAGGCCCATGAATTAATTCATCTAATTCCATGATTTAATTCTATCTATTCTAGCCCGCCATTAGGAGACGTTGTTTTCTTTGAAGCTTTATTCCCTTCAATAACTGAATCCAAAGAAAGTTTCATTTTTCCATCTATCGATCTCATCAATCAATTTTTTGATGATCCTTTGTCCACTCTACTTTTAGTTCATGATCCTCTTTCTCATTCCTCTTCATCTTTTGTTCCTATTCCTGGTCCTCTTCTAATGATCCTAATGAACCTTTTTGAAGATTTTTGAGAACTTTGTTACCCCTTCATATTTAAATGACTATATTTGTAATAAC
The DNA here is from genome assembly GCF_021521415.1 of Bidens hawaiensis. NCBI lineage: Eukaryota > Viridiplantae > Streptophyta > Magnoliopsida > Asterales > Asteraceae > Bidens > Bidens hawaiensis. The sequence continues at coordinate 848,492 of NW_027491152.1, read as the reverse complement.
TCTGAATCTTCTCGTCATTGTTCCCAAACTCCTACTGAAGCTTTTTGAAGATTTTCGAGAACTTTTGTTCCCCCTTCATATTTAAATGACTATGTTTGTAATAACTCTGAATCTTCTCGTCATTGTTCCCAAACTATCACGAATTTGTGCTTCTTTCCTATCTCTTGATCTTCTTCTCATCTTCTTCCTTCCAGTCAGTCTCTCACCAAAGCGATCCCTGATTTACATGAGCCTACTTTTTATAATGAAGCTGCTGGCATTCCCAAATTGCAAGATGCCATGAAAGTTGAATTTCAAGATCTTGAATACAATAAAACTTGGGTTGTTACTGATCTTTCCCCCGGAAAAAAACATATTAAATGGAAATGGGTGTTTAAAGTTAAACACAAAGCACATTTATCACACCCCAACCTAAGGCGAAAATGTCGGGGCGTGATCTGATTGCTCACAACTCTCAAGGTACTATCATGCAATATTTAAAATGACAATATCTATTAATTAATTCCAAATATTCCATCAAGATTCGAATAAACAAATAAAACAATCCATAAATAAAACAAACAAGACAAAATCCAAATTTAATCTTGATATCTTCTTTCTAGCATAATAAAGCCTAAGTTTCTTCGAAAGATCATGAACAATCAAATCATTCGGTGACCTGCATATGCGTTGAAAATACAAATAGGTTTTGTCAATACGAGGTTGAGTGAGTAACATATCAGTTAAGTGAAATATATAATAAATAAAAAAATGCAAACTATTACTGTGAGATAAACAGTTAAGCCATAACATATAAACAATTCAACCAAACAATAAAGCTAGGGCTAAACCATTTCCATACAAATGAACATTTTTTACCAAGATGGGGCTAAACCATTACCATAGAAATGGACATTGGTTACCAAAAATAGTCGTATGATCATACTAATAATGATGGACCTCTCCAAAATACAATCAAATAAAGCAAGTAAGCAAATAGCAAATTAAGCATAAACTGATATACACACAAGGATAAACAGTTACAGTTTTGAATACTATATAATAGGTAAATACTGTAAATACGCATATGTCCCCAAAAGGATTTAAAAACAGTAAAAGAGGGGATTGATTACCCACCTTAGCAATTAAGTAAGAGATAAATGAATACGATAGCAAACAAGAGCCGCGCTCTTTGGGGAAATACCGACGAGAAAACCTAATAAAGAGTAGTTTCGGGAGTAAATATAATTTGTATAACGGAACCAAGATTAGATAAAGGTTTAGGATTTGATGATTGAGTGAATTCTTGCGAAAGTTTAATATTATAAAGGTTTATTTTACATTATTATTTTGAATTATCACTTTAATAAATAGCATGTTTTAATTAATAAAATAAATAAATAAATATTAATAAAATTTAGGATAGATTATATAAAGTGATCGTCTTAAAATATTTATTTTAAGCTAAAATACCTTTAATGTATTTATATATATTTTCACTATTAGTAAAGATTTCTTTTTAAATAAATATCGTAAATAATAAATGATAAATAATAAATAATAATATTTATATAAATATGATCTTTTATAAAATACTTGAACTATATTTTTAATATGTTAATTAACAACATTATATTAAATATATATTTTAGATTAAAACCTTATTAAAATCAATTTTTTTACTTAATGCATATACATACAACATACATATATATATATATATACAAATCTATACATTTAAATATGGTTTTTAACAAAGATTCGAAAAAAAACTAGTTTAAATGTCGGTTTTGTAAAAATATTGATTAAATATTGTACTTAAAATATTTGTAGTATAGTTTAAATAATTAAATTAATTAATATAGATTATATGGTTAATTAACAAATGAATAAAAAAAACTTCCAAAAATAATGGGGGGGGGGGGGAGTTCGAACCCGCGCCCCCAGCGGCTTAGTGTTTTAAGCGAAGCTGCACCTGCCACTGGGCCGGGTGGCTAACTCAAGAATTGACCAGATTACAAAATTTAAACACCACTAGCCGCGAACCCAAATGAAGAACAAACCTACAAAATCCCAATCGTTATATCCGTTAAGTGATTGATTAATTAAAGTTAGGGCTATTGTACAGAGAATAACGACGATCCGAAACATATACTTAATTACCTTAAACGGTTAACGGATAATGATTAATTAGAACCACTTATGCCGTCAAGAACAAGGATTAGGACTTCGAACAGGATGCTAAGATAATCAAATTAGGTATAGGGGTAATGTTTGCGCTGCTTTGAGGATAGCATCCGTGCATTTAACTAAATTATGATGATGGTTATGATGTATATACATAGACAGGTTAAAGAAGGATCATTAATATAAGCAATAAGTATCAAACAAATTGTTATTTCTTAATTAGTTATGTCGGTGAGATCGTTATGGAAAGTATAATAATTTCCCTAGATCAGTTCTGGGAATACGTCGAGAATTATGGCACAATAAAACTTAAGCGGGTCCTTGGATACGGGTATATGGGTTAAAATTGTATATAGTCAAAGTTATTAAATATATGTTAAATAAATATAATAATAAACAAATAAAATAATATAATAATAATTTGATAAATGCGATATTTTATTAATAAGATTTCCCGACCATAAAAGCGGGTCGGGTTATGATTAATAAATATCAATTTAAAATCCGAGTTGTTACAATATTGGACGATTGAACGTTGTAAAGCTAGATTGGTGGTGAGAGGAGATACTCAAAAATAGGGGATTGATTACAATAAAACATTTTCTCTTGTTATCAAGATGACCACTACATAAGCCTTGTAGATTTCGCTACAAAAAGAAGTTGAACTCTATTTCAGCCAAATGTTAATAATGCTTTTCTTCATGGGGATTTAGATGAAGATATCTAGATGATGCCATCACCTGGCATGCAGCTTCCTGATAATCAAGTACATAAACTTTAGAAATCTTTATATGGTTTCAAACAAGCTTCTAGACAATGGTTTGAGAAATTGTCTCCCGTATTAAAGTCAAGAGGGTATGTGGGTTTTCTGAATGATCATTCTTTATTTCAAAGACTATGGGATCCTTAGTGGTATATGTCATTGTGTACATCGATGATATATTAGTTACAGGAAACTATTTGGAAGAGATCAATAATCACAACACTTCCTATACGCAACTTTTAAAATCAAAGATCTGGGAAGTCTTAAGTTTTTTTTAGGTATGAAAGTTCTTTACACTACCAAAGGAAGTTCGCTAAGGGCATGCTTTATTAATATGATACTTCTAATCTTCCTGTCACAAATTCTATGTTTCTTCATCATTTGCAACTTAAATCTCATGAGAGACTTGTTCTTGATGACCCTTATAATACAGGAAGCTTGTTGGAAATCTTAATTACCTTACTCACACAAGACATGATCTTGCTTTTTATGTTCAGTTTTTAAGTAAATTTATGCAAGATCCAAGGAATCCTCCTTGGAATGTAGTGCTTCATACCCTCTCTTATGTCAAATGAACTTTATCTCAAGGATTACTCTTCAATAATAACTCTTCCTTTGATTTGCAAGCATTATGTGATTTTAAATGGGCAGCATATCCTAATAATCACCGATCGGGTAGTGGTTTTTATATTTCTCTTGGGTGCTCTCCAATTTCATGGAAATTTAAAAGGAAACCAACTGTTTCTTTGAGCTCGCCTGAAGATGAGTACCGATATCTTCAACACGTGATTGCTGAACTTGCCTGGTTGATAAGACTTCTCTCAGAGTTCAATGTTCCTAACATTACTCCTGTCACACTTAAATATGATAGTCAGGCGGCAATCTATATTGCAAAAATTCATGTTTTTTTATTAGCGAACTAAACAAATTGAAATAGATTGTCATTTTGTTTGCGAGAAGTTACAAGACGGTTGTCACACCCCAACTTGTTTTGTAAATATATCAGAGTTAAAGGTAATTTAGCGGTAGACTTTGCTTATAATACAATATTAATTTATTTTGAAAATTTTTGAATAATAAATACTCTAGTGTTTGATTTACAAACTCTGTTTTATCTTGTTTGCAGTATATTATCTAATTAGTATAATTAAGAAGTTTGGTGCTACAAAAGTTTTTCTTAATATTTTATTAGTTTAGTTTTATATTATGTAAATCATTTTTTCATTTAACCAATTCTTATAACTTGGCATGGTGGCTGTTGATGATTTGTTAAAGTTTAGAAATTTAGAAGGAGGGTGTGCAAGTTCAAGACACATATCTAGAAACTTTTAGACAATTTATTTGGGTTATGTGGAGACATTCTTTCTTTGACTATTTTTTGGTGTAAGGCCCCGTTACCGGTAGCCCTACTTTTGTGTTGGATTTACTCATAAACACAGTTCTAAATCAGAGTTAATTAAAACTTTCGCAGAATAATATAAAACATCAACAGTCATTACAAACATTCATAATCTTGTCTTTAAAACATAACTTAAAACATTGTCTTTTAGTTCAAAACATAACAAGTAGATCTTCAGATGCCAGCTTCTTTATTCTACCGCCATGTGTCCCCGCTCAAGCCAGCTGCCTCATTCTACTCACCTGCGTTCATACTAAAAGTCAGCTACGCTGAGTGAGTTCTAGTTAATCAGAAAACTTACTTTACATACACATATGCGTGCCCGAAGGTACGCATTACATACTAAACCTGTCCATCAATCTTTCATATTTATATTCATAACTAACCTCACGTTATAAAGAGCATTTCGCCCTACATACCTCGGATATTATTAGGGTCCGGTACCCTCCATCCTCGGATATTATTAGGGGCCGGTCACCCTTCATCCTTGGATATTATTAGGGTTCGGTACCCTCCATCCTCGGATATTATTAGGGTCCGATCACCCCTCATCCTCGGATATTATTAGGGTCTAGTACCCTCCATCCTCGGATATTATTAGGGTCCGGTACCCTTTCTTCCATACCTCCATAGCATACTTTCTATATACATAATCGTAAAGTTTTGTACATACATACATCATTCATTCTTCATCTTACAACATACATATAACATCAACCATTTCCTGGCAGTACATGCAATTCCGAAGATCGTTCATGTACCAGCAAGAAACCATTCATACATTTCACATAATACATATATGGCATACACTTATCACTTAGGATAAGTGTATTAATTAATCACATCGAGTATGCACACAGCCCCGAAAACATAACAAGGAATGGGGCTAGAAACTCACCTGAAGTCGGTTACGTTCACCGCTAACAGTTATTCTTTTCTTCAGTTGGGCACGGCTAACTGTATCATAATTACATGCATCAATTAACTATCACTACCCATGTCGCGTTTCTAGTTTAATCAATACCCTCAACGAACGGGGTCCGGGGGCAGCGCCCCTGGCAGTGGGTCTAGGGGCGGCAGCCCCTAGCAGGGTCCAAGGGGCAGAGCCCCTGGCTGGGGTCGAGCTGGTCATTGTAGCGAATTGATCCCTCTAACGAACTGGACCTCTGACGAATCAGTCCATATAGAGAACCAGTCCACATAGCGAATCGGTCCCGGTAACGAATTGGACCTTCTAATTCGTTATCTCCTTAACGAATGACTATAACGAATTGGGGGTTAATTCGTTATCTTTTCCTTAACGAATCTGGACGCGAACTAAGGCCAGTTCGTTATTCTTTCCTCAGCGAATCAAGTTAACGAATTACCTCTAGTTCGTTAACTCTCAGTTAGCGAATTAGGGTTAGGTCAGAGAATGTCAGAAACATCTCTGACATGCTAACTTCGTACCAGCCACCTTTCCGGCGCCGCCGCCAGAAAAACGTTGTTTCATTGGAAAAACGAGATCTAGCTCGTTTTCCATCGTTTTTCACCGTTTTTCGTCTCGTTTGATCCAGATCTGAGTCAGGGCGATCCCTAAGCTCATCTTAGGTTCGGTTTATACCCGATTCCATCCGGATCTCGTGACTTAAATGGTTTAACGGTGTCAGCTCGTCGTTTTGTGACCATATCTAACGGGTTTAAGCTAATACAACATCATACTATCATTACCTCGGGTCGGTGCTCGGTTTTCCTTCTTGGTTTCGGTTTAGATAGGGAGAGAAATAGAGAGAAGGCTTAAGTGTGTGTTTTGGTGGTGTATGGAATATGTGTAAAATGAGGAATTAAATGGTGATTATGGTTTATATATTTATGGATCATGGGCTTAAGCTCATGGTCTTTCCTTCTTTTATTCATAACCCAAGTCCATTACCCATATCCATTTAACCCAACACTAGCCCAACTCGTATTCTATTTATCTAAACCGATAACGACCCACTATAAATAAACGAAATTTATTTTATTATTATAACCAAAAGTAGGGTGTTACATTTGGTTTCTTTTTTATTTATTTTATTAGTTTTTTTAATAAATTTTTTGGGTTATACGGAGACCTTTCTTTGAATACTTTTTTTTGTTATTTATTTATTTTTTTTTCAATATGCTAATTTGCCGAAATTATTATCTAAGTTTATTTCCGATACCGCAGCGAGCCTATTCGATACATATCGAATTCGCAGCCGCAACGTCTGTGTTTTTACCTACCACCTAAAAATCAATTTACATTATGTTATTTTCCGTATTATAAGCTACATGAGTGCCGCTATTATACCATATTCACGTCGGATCTCCGCCTCAACACATGTATTTTTTATATGTTAGTTTGATGTATCTAGCTATTGACGATTTTTTTTGTTTAGTTCCGGTTACGTAGTACCCTATACCAACCGAATTCACGTTGGCTTATTGTTGTAGCGTGCGTATAAATAGCCAAATATCACTGGCCCTGCGCAACGCGCTGGGTAAGTCACCTAGTTAATAATTAAAAACCGAGTCATCTCCATATAGCAAGTATTTAACTCTATGAGTGACACTAATTCCTTGCTACCTGTGCTAAATCTGTTTCCTTGAAAATGCTGGTAAAATGTTGACTCTGAAAACATTTAATAAATCTTTAATTGACAGATAGTTTACTGTACAAGCTCAGCAGAAACATCTTTTATTCCCAGGGTTTGTACTACTGACATACACACACAATTCAAGGGTACTCTAGGAACTGATGCCCACTGGAGAACTGGTTATGACTGATAGACTTCGGCCACGTAGGCTTGCTAGACAGATATGTTTGGATCCAGACACATGAGTACTCGGTCTGAGTTGCTTTTATTTTCTATCTTGTAAGTTAGGGATCATGTAATCCCTAAAATCTTTGTATTTAGAAATCAAATAATCTCATATAAAAATTTGACTGACTTTTTAAAATAAACAACCCACTTATCTTATTGCGTATAAATATTTTGACTGCTAGTAAAGGATTAACTTATTCATTTGTGATTCTCTGTACAGAATGATGTGGTGATCTTATTTGAAAACTTTTATGAATGAATGATGTGTAACCTATAATCAAGTAGGTTTACATAAATAAATGGATCGTCTCTTGATCCGGCTACAGATCTTTAGTCTGGTTTTGATAGGTTTAAACCTTGATTGATCTTGTGTTTAAACAAAATATTTAGACTTGTAGTTTTTTTGTTTATTTATCAGGCATGTGCTAAGTTTCTTGTTAATGAAGAAACATTTATGTTAGGTTTCTTCTTCAAGAAGAAATGTCAATTAATTATAACCTTTGTATGTAAAATCTTACGTTTATTAGTCATGAAGAAACATATTTTAACTATGCCCTTTCATATAAAACTTTATGTTTCTTAATCATGAAGAAACTATATTTGACAATATCATTTTGTACGTAAAATCTTATGTTTCTTAATCGCGAACAAACAATATTTTAGCTATAACCTTTGTATGTATAAAGCTTAAGTTAACATAAATATGATCAAGGTTTAGGCTATACCCCCAATTAAGGTCTAAGCCTTATAATATAATAATAAGATATTATCTTAAGAGGGACCCCTACCATATACGGGTATTCAGAGTTTATACGCCTAAGCTTGTACGAGCAGCACTTCTAATTTATGTCGCATACTGGGGATTAAACCATTGAAACTTCGGGAATTGGCACGCACTACGTGGTTTGGCACACTTCATGACATAAAGTGTGTGAGAGAAAGTGTGTTTTGGTGTGAGATTTAATGTGCTGTGAACCCCCTATTTCTAGCCATTTTTGAGTTACATCATATAGCATGAAGGAAAACTAATTAAGCCGTTAGCGTAGCGCGAAGGCCTTCAAAATTCGCTAAGACATCGGTCGGTTGCCACGTGGTATGACATGTTATGCCCCGTGTCTACACGTGTCACACGACTGTGATGGCCACTTCGCGTTGCGCGAAGAGAAGGTAAACGAGCTCTTCGCATAGCGGGACACCGCCCATTCTTGGGTTTTGGGTTTTTTCCTTCGCGTATCACGAAGATTTTATACATGTTCCGTCGTGTAGCGCGAAGGATCAAACGTTTAGATTTTACACTTTTGGTCCTTTTACTTTCCAAAAATACTAAGGCATCTCTCAAGCGGCTTTCGGCGATGCGTGTGAAGTGTAAAGTGTGTCATCGAAGCGCCACATTGTGCCCATCGCCTGAACCTGTGCTCGAGCTCGTTCTAGTGTGCGTGTGCGTGTGCGTCAGGTGTTTTGCACCCTCGCTAAGGCAACTAAGTGTGTCTAGCCACATAAAAATATTATCAAATGAACTCATTTCCTTATAAGGAGTTCACAAGTTTTGTAATTTAATCAATGTGGGAGAAATTTATCTTTTATATGTATACCCATGTGGAAATTTACTCCACTTTATTTCCTCTTCCAATGTGGGATGAACCAATTTTTCTCATTTCTTCAATATGGGATGCTTCCATCTAAATTTTCCATTATTTATTTTTTGAAGAAATTTTAGATCCCTTATCTTAACTAAGTTGTCAAATTTAGATCGAATTTTTGGGGATGTTACAACGGTCTAGTGACTTTGGTGCATACGAACACGAAGGATCAGCTTGCTTGCTGACATCTATAATAAGAGCTTACCAGGGTCTCGTTTTCACTCACTATTATGCAAGTTGGGTTTTCTCAACCTCCAACTTTAGGGGGATTAGAGACGCGAAAGCGAAAGCCTATGGGTTCACTTCTGTAACTGGATAACCAGCACCGAAACCGTCTTTACATTGGATGGTTTGGCGTTTTGATGATCCCAACCTTATTAACCACAAATTCTGTATTTATTATCGCCTTCATTGTTGCGCCTTCAGTAGATATTGATGGCTTGTTCGTGATAACTTCTTCGGATTTGCAATGTATACGACATATACGCCATATATGTTATACGGCCTATAAACATATGCGCCGTATATTTTAGCCTATATATATAGTTTTGCAATATTCCATTGTATTAATTATTCCATTATGATGAATAAGATTTTCTTTTTCTGCTTCTTTTCTTCTTTTATTTTTGTGTCATCGCTCTTCAACGTTTACATAATGTTAAACCAGTTGTGATGATTAGGAATGTTTACGGTCCGGTTTTTATAGTTTTTAGGTTAAACTATAAACAAAAACCAAGTAGTAAAACTCTCAACCGAACCAAACCAAACCAAACCTTTATGTTTCACGGTTTGGACCTTATGATATATTTATGATGAAGCTGTGCAGAAAACCGACTTTAGGGCTTTAATTGATAAAGTGCAAGGTCGATGAAATTTTTTCGATTGTTAATTGGGGTTAGCCCTTTTTTCTTTGTTGCTAGTTTAGTACTTAGTAATATACTTTGTATCAACTAACAATTTAATTTAATTATGTATAGTAGTAATATATTTGTATACATCTATTTAATATAAAATATTAAAATTAAGATACTAAATTATACGGTTCGACCCGGTTTTATACGGTTAGTTTTCGGTATTAACCGTCAATCAAATAGCTCATTATGATTTGAAATTCTTAAAACCGATCGATCAGATGTTAAGAAAAAAACATACAAATCGTGAAACAGAGACCGGTTTCGAAATCTTTGTAATTTCGAATCAAACCATAAACACTCCTAGCGGTGATTTCATTTAATTTTGGTTTCAATTAAACCCATTGTTCACCATGCCACTTGAGCTTATTTATGTTGAAAAGGATGGAAGTTTTTTAATGGAACTTAGTTCAATTCTTTAATATATATCATATGCTATAGATTTTAATTATTGTTATAAAATGATTCTTAATAGTGTTTAACAAACTAATTAGATTAAAATACATTAAAATTAAATGAAAGGCTTTCATAAAAATTCAGTGTTTCGTCTAAATGGCAATGGGCTTAAGGAGATTGTGATCCAACTACTCAATACAAGGATCTATTAGATCGCAATATGTGGCCTGTGCTAAAGAAGCGTGTCTTTGTCTTCCATATCTTCCATGTGTGGTTCATTCTCGTCAATGATTTCTAACAGATTTTGTCCCTCATGTTATTGCATACTAGGATTTAAAGTTTCCTATTCTCTTACAAGTAAATACAGACTAAACTATCACAAAACGATGTGCACGCCGCACCATACATCATCATCTCCCACGCCTCAAGTCCTCAACTATTTAAAAGTTGAAACCCACCAAAACTGACGAAATCATATCCATATTCATAGTTGGCCACTATCTAATATAGATTGATTATAAACGACAATAGCTTTGAACCAAACAAGTATTTTGTTTTCTGAAATGTCACACCCTTGCTACCATTCCAAAACTTTCAAAATCAATATAAAACCATAAAATTATGATAAGGGTATCATATCATGATTGGCCAAAAGAGATTCGGACCCTTGTTTTGGCCCGAGCTATTCTTGCAGGCTATACATGTATAAATAAACATTTAAAAGTGAAAAAAAAAACATATAAACAACTTAGTTTATGAGTTTTTATGTCCATAAATAGATATACGTATATAAGAAATAAACATATGCTTTTTATTAAACAAAACACAACATAAACATTTGCATAAATTTGTATCCTGTAGATATTGTTTTTTCAACATAATTACTCTTTTGTATAGAAAAATGATTGGTGAAAATAAAAGAAAAAAATAAAATCTTGAACAAATTACTATTTTAGACGTTATTATTATTGTTATTTACAAAGTAAATTTTATTTTCTAGACAATTTTATACGAGATAAAGTTAGAAACACATTTTAATATTGAATATCAATTTAAACATTGCTAATCTTTTCTGTTTAGTTTTAGTTTAATCTTACTGGGTTGCTCATTTTACTTATGATTCTTAGTTTATTATTTAAACAATCTATTTGATGAATTTTTTATAACTTTTTTGTTATTTTACTGGATCGTATCAGATATTTAAACAACTAATTTCTTAAAGTTTATATAAGTTATAATAATATAAATAATGAATATTATTTAAAAATAAAATTTAATAAGTAAATAAATAAAACTTTGAAAAGGTCTAATATTTTGGATATGTCGTGAGGTTGATCATGCCAAACAGTCAGAGCTCTTTTTGGTGTACGCGCTTTATCAATTCTGACCAACCTTTATGCACCTTTAATAGTTGCATGTGATGCTTTGAGACTTTGATTGTTGTAGGCCAAATCTTGTTTGACACGGTGTAATTAAGACTATGGGTTTTGAAATCATAGCGAGTCAGCTACACCACACCAAGGCACTAAGGGGCATCATTATGAATGATTTGTTAACGTGATAGCGAGCTCTTTAACGGATGAAAGGTGGAGCCATCGACTAGCAACCAATCAACTTTTTATTTTCTGTATTTCCTCGACTATCAAAACAAACTAATTAAATTTAGTTAACCCACCACGTCCAACTTGATGAGTTGGGGTAGTTAAAGCCTTACTGCTAGTGACTTTTTCTTATGTGTTAGAATGAGTATTTGTGTACGGGTTAGAATAGAAGCAATCAAGCTATCCTAGCTATTTTGTTTCAAAAAAAACCCGAAAAACAAATAGAAACCAAGAATTCAAAATCATTCAGATACCGAAAACATCAAAACCGAAACCGGGCAAAAGGAAAAAAGGAACAAAAACCGAACAAAAAAAACCTGAAAATATCGAACCTGGACAAGACGAAACCATTTTTTCTTTTTATTTTATGAACTTGGACAACGGAAGAAACATTTCAGCTTTTTTACTTTTTTTTATTTTTTTTATTTTTTATTTAGATTTTGAGTAACTAATTTTGTATTGATTTAAAAAAAATGAGAAGTTTTTGAAACTCTTTAGATTACAACCTTTATTTAGGACAAGATAGTGTAACTTTACCCATATTGACGCATACAAATTCTAAACATTATTTTTGAAAAAGTCATCTGGACTATTTACACATCGTGACTGACCCATCATCCAATCATACCCAACTCATTCTTATTGACACCTCTACTCAAGACCAACAAATCACATATTTTTATGTTATTTATAATTAAAACCACTCACCAATATGACAATAACATGACACTTTTAACGGTATAACATTTAGACACCTTGGCTGATGATGTATAATTATTTATACATCTTTATTGCATCATTTTATACCCAATTCATGTTATTTTCGTGATAATATTATTGAGAATTGGTTCTAATAAGTCTTTATTTGTTTTTATAGGAAAAATGATCCTAGAAAACCAAACATGATGAAAAACAAAGAAAATAATCAAGAAAAATGAAAGTCTGTCAACTAAGCATGGGTCAAGCCTCAGCCAGGCGTGCCTCATGTCCATCTGAAGACACATCAGCTAAGCATGGGCCATTCCTCAGCCAGACATGCCCCACGCCTCCTCAGAAGATGACAAAATAAAGTACACAGTACATTGTCCCCCTTTTTGAAGACACACAGAGGCATGCCTCACCCAGGCATGCCCCATGTCAACCAAGCTGTCAAGAAAGTACAAATAAGTAGCATGCACATTTAATTCTTGAGGGACCAGCACATGCCATGCCTCACCCAAACATGCCCCGTGCCTAGCAATATGCCAAAGAGTACAACCAGGGAGCACGTGGTGTACTACATGGGGACCAACATGGGTCACGCCCTACTAAGCATGGGTCATGCCTTGTGCACAAGTGAGCCTATATAAAGACCATGCATGTTGCTCATTTTTGGTGTGCACAATTTTGGAGAAAAACACACATATTTTCACTCCCATAATCCATAGAATTAAAGAAAGAGAAGCTCTTGAACCTTCATACAACATCAAGAAGAAGTCTTTGCATCATCATAATTATCTAGCTTGGTTAGATTATATTAATATTAAACATGAATGCTATATTCTTCTATTTTGGTGTATCTTTTATAATTATCATGAGCTAAAACTCTTTATATCACCTTAACTTATGATGAAACTTGACAACTTTTGATGGTTTGAATTAATGATAATTTTATGTTAAAATAATGACTAGTTCTTGGTTATCTTTTGATGAAATATTGGGTTTAAACAATTGAAAGTAATATACAATAATTATAAATGGTACAACTTGTTATGTTGAAAGACTCTTGATTTTATCATTTATTTATAAATGTTGTTCATGCAACTTTTTAACTTTTAATCTAGAAATAGTTAAAATAATTCTAGTATGCTACATGAAAATTGGTTAAACACATATCCTCATGTTTAGATTTGAAAAGATTGAACATTTGTTATGAATTAATATTCTAGTTAAGTAATATTATAAATAATTTGTTAACACAACTATTTTAATATTACACTTGGGTTGAAAATTCATAAATCAAAGGAATACTGGAACTTGGTCTAATTTAATCAACCATAGGTGGATTATGTGTTGTTCATGTAATCTTTCTGACCGGTTGTTAGATTTGAGTTTCTTAATTGAATGATAATCTATATCTTTAAATTTCAACATAAAGGTTCACTTACATTATAATATGGTTTGAGGTGATTAGTTTGTATAACTCATACTAAGTTTTCCAAAAAATCATTTAGATGGTTATCTATAACTAGAAACTATTCTTTTTAAAACAAAATAGTGAATTTATCATATATTTAAGTTTACCAGCATTAGGAGTCAAGTGGATTCTAAGTTAAGGTGATAGCTTCTTAATTCTTGTTTATCTCCATTATCGTGTTACTTGCTTTAAAAATTTTGTTACGAGTTTTTCTTAAAATTAATCTTAAAAACAAATCAATTATGCTCAATTCTCATGGTTATTATATTTGCAAAGGTTTGATATTAAAATTTACGTGTCCATGGATTGATACCCGGTTCTCGCCGTTACTATATTACCACACGATGGGTACACTTGCCCTTTTGTGTGTGTGGTTAAGTCTAGGTGAAAACCATTTTTAAAAACCCGACAAAGTGTGATAAATCTTTAATAAAAATATATATGTCTCACACCACATCAGTTGATATATTCTCTGTTTTAGGTGTACTGTGTTCGGTTAATCAGTTTTTGTCAGCTTTAAATTCCCAAAATATGCCATTTGAGGAAAGAGGGTCTCAAAATAGGCCACAAACTTTAAAATTTCCAAAATATGCCATCGAAATCCCGTCCGCCATGACATTTGGTTCCATGCCAAATTCGTGAGATTTCAAGCCAAATCCGTCTGATCCATGGGATTTCAAAGGAAATCCGTTTGACCCATGAGATTTCAAGCCAAATCTATTTCCTTGAAAACCATATCCTCTGCGAGATTTGGAAAAAAGTTTGAATAAACCTTATTTTGATTCACCACCACCACCACCTTAATTTTTTGAAATAATCTCGATTAATCTTCGTCACCATCTCTGTCCTTCAACATCAAACATCACCATCTCCGACCACCGTCGGCAACACTATCTCCAACCACCGTCACATTCACAATCTCCGGCCACCGGCGTTCAAACAAAAAAATGAATTAACTTGTTATTTTTAACACATTACCCGATAATGAAAGTTCATTACCAATCAAGAATTTATGGCTAGATTTATCTTATTACGGATACACAAAGCATAGCGTCAACTAAGAAAACACCTTCACGTGTTACGGCAGTGGCTGGAGAAAGTGAATTTGACGGTGATCGGAGATAGTGTAGCCGATGATGGCCAGAGATGGTGATGTTGGATGTTGAAGGACGAAGATTAATCGGGATCATTTCAAAGAAATGAGGTGGTGGTGAATCAAAACAAGGTGAATTCAAACTGTTTCCAAATCTCACGGAGAAGATGGTTTTCAAGGAAACACATTTTGCTTGAAACCTCAAGGGTAAGACAGATTTGGGTTGAATTTTCAATGGTCAAATGGATTTGACTTGAAATCACAAGAGTCACATATTTCCTTTGAAATCCCACAATTTAGACAGATTTGGTTTGAAATCTCACAAATTTGACACGGATCCAAATGTCACGGCGGGAAAGTAAATGTCATGGTGGAGATGGATTCTGATGGCTTATTATAGGAGGTTATGAAGTTTGTAGCTTATTTGAGACTATGTCCGCAAATGGTCTATTTTAAGACTCTCCTCAAATGGTCTATTTTAAGAATTTTTCCTAAATTTTATTCATTCAGTGAGTTCAATTGATGTGATAACGTAGGTTGAACCTTAGGGTGCCAATTTCAATCTTACACCAAAACATAACAAAAGAAAACATCACACAAAAAATGAGATTTTCATTTGGTATTATTAACCCAGTTCAAAAAATTTGATCTTGTTCGAACACTTTTAAATAAACAAGTCTTTTTAGTTTTAGTCAGTCTACATGTTTAGCCAATTTACCTAAACAAAGACGATTCACCTAAACCAAAAAAACACGGTGGAGATGCTT
Organism: Bidens hawaiensis; assembly: GCF_021521415.1. Taxonomy (NCBI): domain Eukaryota; kingdom Viridiplantae; phylum Streptophyta; class Magnoliopsida; order Asterales; family Asteraceae; genus Bidens; species Bidens hawaiensis. The sequence continues at coordinate 832,755 of NW_027491152.1, read as the reverse complement.
CATGGGTCATGCTAGGCAAACGCCAATGGGGAGAGGAACCAAGGGAGAAGGGAGTCAGAAGACGAGAGAGGTTTTCACCAAATTCTTTGTGTCCAATATGCCGGAAAAATGTGCTTCTTCGGACCTGTTTCAGGCTATGAAGGGTTACGGGGAGATAGAAGGTAACTATATTGCCCGGAAACGAGATAAACTTGGTAAACGGTTTGGGTTTGTTACATTCCAAAACGTTAGAGATGTGTCAATATTGGAGTTCAAATTAAAGGATATTTGGATTGGTAGTTATAAGCTATTTGTTGTTCTCGCGAGATTTGTCGATGGAGAGAAGATGCAGAGGTATCATGAAAGGAACCCAGATTGGGTTAATGATCATCAAAAAGGTGTGGTCAAGGAAGCAGAGAATCGGGCAACTAATGATATGGGAGATAGAAATCAGAATGGAGATTCCGGGAGGACCGAGAACTCTTCAGGTCCAGATACGGGAGGCGGAAAATCTTATAGAGACATGGTCCTCAATATACCAAAATAGGTGAGATACGATACGATTAATATTGACAGTAATGTGGTTGCATTCTCAAACTGGTTTGAATTGGCCCTGGTTGGGAGGGTGGTGGATTTCGGGACTCTTACAGGGCTGAGGAATTTGGTAAAGGATAAGGGATACAAAAAGATTGATATAAAACACATAGGAGGTTATAATATTCTACTTGTTTTCTTGAACCAAGTGGAGGCAAAAAAAAAATTTAGATGACAAAGATTCATGGAGTACATGGTTTGAGAAGTTGTGTAAATGGGAAGGACAAGTGTTGGAGTTTGAGAGGATTGACTGGATCAAAGTATATGGAGTTCTTCTACACCTAACTATTGATCCAGTCTTCAATATTATTGGAAACCAGTATGGTCGGTTGGCTCAGCCGGCAAAGGTGATCGAAAAAGATTATGATTATTCGTTTGTCTGTCTTGGGATTTTGAGTAACAAAGTTGACAGAATAGAAGATAAGGTGAATTTGTCTTGGAAAAATTTGAACTTCACGGTAAGGATAGAAGAAGTTGGTGATTGGGTTCCGGATTGTGTGGAGGAGTTTGATGTTGAGGAGGTAAATCTGGATCGAGAGGAGGGGGAGTGGAGAGACGGCATGGATTATGGTAATGAGGTGGAAGCTGGAGTGGATGTCGGAGAAGGAGTGGAAGGGGCAAATACGAACGACGAAGGTCAGACCGGCGGTGTAGGCAATTTGGAATCTTCCGAGATTTTAGTCAATCATGATATTCATATTCATGAGGATCCCGAGATTTTAGCATCAAGTGAAGCTTTATTTTGGGAGGTAGTAATGGAGAATTAGAAAGGGTTGACAATTTTGAATGTAATTTAAATTCTGGCGGTGTTATGGGAGTTTCAAAAAGAAAGAAGTTTTCTAAAAAGCAGGTCTAGGACTAGGAACTCTGTATCACCCCAGGTCCAGGAACGGCCCAATAAAAGACCCAGAGAAAATAATGACCCTTTTGATATTGATAGATTCATAGGTATTTTAAATGGGGGCCCAACTAAGGAAAACTTGGTGAATGGTATGGAAGGCGACACACGAAAGGTTATAATCTGGATCTGAACAACGAATTTTTATCGTAGGATAGAGTGGAAGGAAAGGATATGGTGCAATTGGATATTCAGAACTCTCCCAGAACTACCGATCATGTGGAAAAAAACCGGAATTTTGAGGTGTTCGAGACGGTACAACTGGGTGTTGCCTTAGGCGCTAATAATTTGGAAGATTTTCAAGCTAACTTAAATAATGTGATTGACGATGAAGGTTTTCAAGTAGGTCCTAAATGAATTTGATTTCTTTAAATATCCGTGGACCGGGGAATCAAGGTAAAAAGGACTGGGTTAGAAATTTGAGGGCTCTTCATCAGGTCAGTTTTATTATGCTGCAAGAGATACAATTTGCGTCTTTAGAGAGTGTAAATCTGGACGGGTTTTGGGGGACAAGGGATTACCGTAGTGAATGGGTTGAAGCTACGGGTTGTTCGGGTGGTTTAATCTCTTTGTGGGACGCGAAGTTGTTTAATGCGACGTCATTGTTAAAGAATAGATATTACCTGTTGGTTTCAGGTGTTTGTAAAAGCAGTGGGAAAGAAATTAATTTTCTTAATGTATATGCTCCTCAACAATCCTCAGTAAAAAAAGATCTTTGGATTGATTTGTCAAGATTGATAGTGGGATCGGTGGGGTATTGGGTGGTGGGAGTTGACTTTAATTGTGTTCGGAGTAGAGAGAGAGAAGAAATTCTAAATTTAATGTTGTGTCAACTCGGGAGTTTAATGATTTTATTGAAGATGCAGGGCTCCATGAGTTTGCTCTTAAAGGTAGAAAGTTTACTTTCTGCTCATGTGACAAGCTCAGTCGTATTGATAGATTTTTAGTGTGTTGGAGATTCATGAATGATTGGCCAAATGCTGAGTATAGAGCTTTGGCTAAGGAGAAGTCAGATCATTGCCCTCTTCTGTTAAAAACTGTTTCCAAGAATTTTGGCCCGAAGCCGTTTCATTTCTTGAATTCTTGGTTAGGAAGGGAAGATTTTGAGGGGGTAGTAGTTAGAAAGTTAACGGATTTCAGGGGTGTTGGACCGCCGGATATTCTGCTTCTTCAGAAATTCAGAAGTCTACGTAAAGAGATTATGGAGTGGAGGAATAAAATGAAAGGCTTGGAAAGTGAGGAAGAAGTGAATTTGAAACAGGAGATATATGATTTGGAGGTGGTAATGGAAGAGAGAGATTTTACTGAAATTGAAGCATGGGTTTTTGAGGAATCAAAGTAAAAGTTATCCGAATTGGAGGAGTTTAAGTACAAAGATTTGAAGCAAAAGGCGAAGGTGAAGTGGGCGAAGGAGGGTGACGAAAACTCGAGGTTCTTTCATGGTAGCATTAATAAGAGAAGGATTAGCAATTCGATTCTAGGTCTTTTGGTGGACGGTCGGCGGGTTTCTAAGCCTAGCAACATCAAAAAAGAGGTGTATAATTTTTTTAAAAACAAATTTGTTGAGGAGTTGGGAGTTCGACCAAGCTTAGATTGTTTTGGGTTAAAGAAAGTTGGCTTAGTAGATGCGGAGGGGATAGTGGCGGTTTTTACAGATAAAGAGATTAAAGATGCGGTTTTTGAGTGTGATGATGATAAAGCCCCTGGTCCAGACGGATTTAATTTTCGATTTATAAAGCACTTTTGGAGGTTTTTTTCGGAAGATTTCGGGAGAATTTTTTTTACGTTTTTTGATTCGGGTTGTATTAATCGGGGAGTGGGATCATCTTTTATTACTTTGATTCCGAAAGTTAGTGATCCTTTCAAGCTTGGAGAGTATCGTCCAATTAATCTTATAAGGGTGATTAGCAAGGTCATTTCCAAAGTCTTGGCTAATAGATTGAAGGGGGTCATAGGTGGTATTATTTATGAGACTCCCGGCCTTTCTTTAGGGTAGGTATATCTTGGACGGGCCATTGATGATCAACGAAATTCTGTCTTGGGCTACTAGGATGGGGAGGGAGTTATTTATGATTAAGATAGATTTCAGAAAGGCTTATGATAATGTTAATTGGGAGTTTTTGTTGTCTATTATGTGACAAATGGATTTCCCTGAACGGTGGTGTAAATGTATTTTTGGAGTGTTGTCTTCTGCGAGATCCTCTATTTTAGTTAATGGCACGCCTACTTTTGAGTTTGATTGTAGTAAAGGTATTCGGCAGGGGAACCCCATTTCCCCTTTCTTGTTCATTATTGTTATGGAAGCGCTATCTGGTATTATCAATAAGGTGTGCTCGATAAGGGCGTTGGATGGGGTGGTGTTGCAGAATGGTGGTCCAGTCCTGTCTCATCTTCTGTACGCTGATGATGCAATGATCATGGGCGAGTGGTCCGATTTTAACTTTATGAATATGAACAGGATCTTGAGGATCTTCTTCCTTTGTTTCGATTTAAAGATAAATCTTCATAAGTCAACTCTTTATGGAGTTGGTAAAAGTAAGATAGAGGTGTCATTAAAAGCGGAGGTGTTGGGGTGCAGCTCTGGTGAAGCCCCGTTTGTTTATTGGGGATTATTGTGGGTGCCAATATGAATAGGATATCTAATTGGGATCTGGTGGTAACGTTAATAAAGTCGGTACTTGAAAGTTCACCCACGTACTACTTTTCAATCTACAAGGCTCCGGTGGGTGTTATTAAGAAGTTAAAGGCGTTGATCAAAAAGTTTTTATGGGGGGGTGGTAAGGAGGGGGAAAAAGTCCATTGGCTCGCTTGGGATAAAGTTACTCGTCCTAAGAGAAGTGGTGGGCTGGGACTTGGTAAACTAGATTTGTGTAATAACGCTCTTTTAATTAAATGGATGTGGAGGTACCGAAACGAAGTTGAAGCACTTTGGGGAAAGACTATTGATGCAATTCATGGTTCCAAGAGAAGGTGGGACATGGTTCCATGTAACAGAAGAGCGACGGGTGCTTGGAGTAGGTTGGTGGCTGCTGTTTACTCCAAGGAAAAGATGTTAAGAATATGTTTCGTGGGATAGTGAGGAATGGAAGAAGAATACGATTTAGGAATGATTCTTGGGTTACCCAAGTGCCGTTAAGGCGGTTATTCCCGAACATATTTCGCCTTGAAAAAGATAAATGGTGCATTGTAGCTGATAGAATTGGGATAAATAATGATTCCGCTGCTGTGTTTTGGTCTTGGAACAAGTACCCCATTTCGGAAGACCATTGCTGTGAGTTGGTGGAGTGTCGAAGGTTGGTTGCTAGCGTTACGTTTTCTAATAAAGAAGATGGGTGGAAATGGAATGATGGGTCAAATGAAATCTTCTCATTGGCTATGGTTAAAAAATGGCTGAAGGATGAGGAATTGGTAATTAATGGTGATGTTTATAAATGGTGTAAATGGCTCCCACATATGTGTAACATGTTTATGTTGAGGGCCTCCTTAGACAAGATTCCAACTAGGATGGCTCTTCGAAGGAGGAACATTGAGGTTGATGATTGTTCGTGTGTTTTTTGTGTTGTATATGAAGACACCGGATCATCTTTTCTCGACGTGTGCGATTTCTATTGGGGTTTGGCAAGGTATAGCGGCGTGGTGTGGAATTCCCTTTCCTTATCTGTTTTCGGTCAAAGATGTGTTAGATATTCATAGCCAAATGGTGGCCCCCAAGGAGGAAAAAAAAGGTTTTATATGGCATTGCTATATTAACATGTTGGCAGTTATGGAAAGCTAGGAATGAATTAATTTTTTCGAGCAAAAGAAGAGGTGCGGTTGAGATAGTTTCGGATGTTAAATCTTTAGGGCATCTTTGGTATAGGAGTAGATTGGAAAAGGTGGTGTAACTTTGATGTAATGTAATTGTTTGTTTGCTTTGGGCGTCCCCTATTTTTTTCTTAGAGATAAAGCGCTTGGTTTTAATGAAGTGAGCTTTTTTTTTTAAAAAAAAAAACTTAAACCATTGTACCAATATTTTATAACTTGCAAATTTAAATATTTTTAAAAAATTGATTATTGCAAATCTAATATATTGAAAGTTTAGTGTTCATTTAATTAAAGTAAATTAACAGAGACAAATTACCAATAACTGAATGGTCAATTAACCAAACTCACTCAACAATGACCAATCAAATGTCAGTTATGGTTAATTTCGATTAACAATTCGGTTTTCAGCAATATTTTAATACCCGGACCGGACCTGTATCGGTCCGGGTGAGGCTATATAACCCGTGTTCTAAATAACGGGCCAGTTCTTAGGGTTTGTAGTCAGGTCGGAACTGGTGGACAGGCCATCTGACCAACAATATTGAATATTACTAGTTATTTAAGTATTTTCTTTTTTCTCAAATATAACCTTAAATCGACCGAACCCACCTTTAAGCCATCTGCATGGTTGTCGTCCTTTAAATCAGACTTATTCTTCATACTTGTTAGTAATTAACCAATATATGAAATTTTGTATATATAAGGTATGAAGAAGAGAGAATACAATATGGATATTGGAATAAGCTCAAGGCCGTAATAAATTAAAATAAATAATAAATAAAATTTTTATTTGGAGTTTATGGGGTTTTAAGTGGTATAATATGAGTGTGACTTTATGTCATTCTATAATGAAGACTCCGGTAAAGAAACAAAATCACAAATAAAGACAAGATAATTAATATATACGTGTATATTCGTCTAATAATAATAATAATAATAATAATAATAAATTGTTAAAACTTATAACAATAATAATAAATAACATATATAATTTATGACTTAATCGGGTCAATATCAGGGCCGACCTCTTCATCGGTCCGACCTTTGACCCGATAAGAAGTTCAAATCGTTGTCCGGTCAGGGATTGGCTTTCAGTTATCGTTCAGTTTTTCTCAGCCGTGTACCAGCTTCGGATAAAAGTAAAGAAAAACAACAAATCAATCATAACTGATATAAATATATAAATTAGAAATGGATAAAGCAATTGATCTCATGAAAATCAGAAACGAAAATAGATTTCTCATACACAGCATTGTCAGACTGTGTCAGAAGGTGTCCTAAGATATTTCTGGTTTCATCATATTTCAATATCTCAATTTTTCAATCCAACCAAAATAACAAAAAAGATAAAATATGAATCAGAAAGAACGTAGCAAGGAGATAGTAATTGGATCATTTTATTGATATAAAATATAATATTATATCATCTCCGCTCCGGTTTCATCATCTCATACTCTAAAAAGTAAAACAGAAAAAAACAATAACATGATTAAAGAAGAAGAATATGCTGGGTGGATATGAAATTGAATCTGGGTATGGTATGACGGCAGGCAGGGATAGATGGAGGCTACAATTTATAGTCAGACAAAACCCTAGCTGCAACTTATTTAATATGCTGTTTGGTTACAGGTGTATAAATGTTACTTTTCATATGGGCTGTTTGGCTGGCTGGTTTCTTTGGTTATATGGGCCAACTTTTTCTTCTGTTATGGTAAATAGCACTGATAATTTGACGGTTTATAAGTACTTGGTGTAGGGTATCTTTATTGTATGCATTCGAGTTCAGCTATCTCCTCACTACTCAACTTCATCTTGGGTTTTTTTGAAAATAAATGAAAGGTCATCCAATTAATTATTCTTACAGTAAGTTGGTTTATTTGAAAGATGAGAAACATGGTGATCTTTAATAACAAAAGAGTATCAGTCAACCTCCTAAAAGAAGACATAAAAAGATATAACTTCCTTTATGGAAAAAATATAGAAGAAAACTTGTGGGTTTGGATTGGGAAAAATGGTGTTCATTTTCATTTTGGGCATAGCAATGTTATACGTCTGGTTGCTTTTGTTGTTTTATGTTAGTAATATTGTATGAAAACTGAACAAGGAAACAAATAAAACAATAAACAGTGAACCGAGCTTGTGTTTGACCCAATTCCCTTAAACAAGAAATAGACCTAAGAAAGAAAATTAGTGAAATTCTCATGGTTTGCTTGAACATAAGAGATGTAGTAGTTATACAACAAGAAAGTATTAATGCCTCTCAAGAACCTCATCGACCATCATCATTAAGATACTTGGAAAATGATATAAGGGAATTATCATTTCATACAATTATCCCAAACATCAAATTCTCAAACAAGAAATAAACAACTAGATTGTGCTATTATAAAATGAACAACCTCAATAAAGATTAGAAAGAAGTATCCTTGAAATGCGACATACTTAAATAAACATTTTATAGACAAATAAATTTTTGGTACTTATATCAATTGTTCAATGTCACACATTTGTTGCAGACATTCAATCATTAGTAAATAAATAAGAAATTCCGTTCGTACTAAAATTTATTCTATTTACAGAATGTCGAACCTAAACAATCAAGAGAATAATGACGAAGCTTCTATTCAAAGAAGCAATAATGATATGACAAAACCTGCATAGGAGATTCCTGAGCAGTATCTTGTCAAAATACAAGAAATGATTCATAACGCAATGACTTCTTTCATCGATGCTATGAAAGAAGGGTCACACAAAAGTAAAATTTAGTATTCAAATAAATCTGCTAGAACTCATCCATATCGAAATTCTTCTCATCATGAAGAAAAAGTTCATAGCTCCAACGCTGAGAGAAAATTCAATCGTACATTCAAGAAACAATTAATAATCCAAGGCTGTAGTTTCAAGAACTTCAAAGCCTGTGGACCAAAAGAATTCTATGCCGATAAAGGTGCCATATCAGCTTTAAGATGGCTTGAAGAAATCGAGTCTATTGTTAACATCAGCTAATGTATTGAGATTCAAAAGATTCAATACTCCTCTCAACACTTTAAAGATGAAGCTTTGGAATAGTGGAGTACCCTAATCATGTCAAAGGGTAGAGAAACTATGTACCAAATGAAATGGGAAGCATTCATAGAACTTGTGCTACAAAAGTTATGTCCCATGCATGAAACCGATCTTATCCAAACTAAGTTTTTGAACCATAATGTGGAAGGCACTAATCTCAAAAAATACAATACCAAGTTTCATGAGTATTGTAGATTGGTACCATATTTAGTAACACCGGAGTTCAACAAAGTAACCCGCTACATTTGGGGTTTACCTCGGGAAATTAGAGACATGGTAAGATCACATTTGCCTCAAACCGCTGATTCAGCCATGGTATTAGCCGGTTATCATATGGATGGACTTATCAGAAATCAAGAAGAAGATAAGAATGGCAAAGGAAAGAAAGAAGAAACTAAAGAAAATAAAACAAATAAAAACAAGGAAAAGGAGGAATGGTCTTTTAAATTCAAAAGACCAATCTGCCAATGCTATGGCAGAAGACATAACGGGAAGTCTTTAAGACCAATCAAAAAAATTCCATTAGTAACATGCACCTTCTGCAAGAAGCTCGGTCATGCAGGAGATGATTGCAGGAGGAAAACAATAGTATGTTTAAGTTGTGGGGAAAACAGGCACTTCAGTTCGGAATGTCCAAATTAGACAAGCAACGCAAGTGGAAGTGGTGCTAAGAAAGGAAAAGCGAAGATAAATATGTTAACCGCTCATCAGGAGTAGAAGCATACACGAGTATACCAATGAAAGTCAAGATCCAAAGGTATTAGAAATAACTATTGGTTTAGTTAACTCTTATAAGTTTCTTGTAATCTCGTTTTAATGAGAAATTTTGTAATCATATAAGGGTATTTAAATCCCTAATGTATATAAAGAAAGATACTAGCATATAGATAGTGTCTTCACACAAGAATGCATATATACAAAGGAAAATATGTACTTAAATTTTAAAAATTTTTGAATTACAAGATACTATATTATTTAATAAATCATCATATATAGAAAAATGAACTAAAGAGAATGATGAATTAAACTAAGACATAAGAGCAACTTTATTCAAAGAAAATCAATTATCCGAACTTTAAAAGTTCAAGGGTATAATTGATGGACATACACGGAAAGAATCCGTCAATATCATGAAGTAAAGGATTACGTGTGTGACATTCGTCAATTTTGGGTTCCGATTCGTTTTCGTTTTATAATCGTTTATTATGTAAACCGTCCCGTTTTATAAACCGAAACCCTCGATATATTCAAAATGGTGGTTTTTATGTTACAATATTGTTTTACACTTGTTGGGTCTTGAAAACATCCTTTTCGGTCCTTAAATCGCGTAAAAATCACTAAAACAAACTACAAGGACCAAAACTGCCATTTTTGAAAGTTTGAAAACCACCAGCCACCACCCCATCGCGCTACGCGATGGGGGACACCAAAACTACAGCAGCTCGTTATTTGTTTGTTTGTGTCTTGTTTTGATCGATTTTTCATGCCATTACTTAATATTTACACCCATATTTGACCACCAATATTACCCTATATATACACCACTATTCCTTTCATTTTCCCCTGCTACAACTCCAATATCTCTCTCAAGTACAAAGATCTAAGGTTGTTTATTTATGTGTTCTTGAAGGTTTGACTTTCAAAAGTCAAACTGCGCTTAATTTTTCATTTTAATTAGCTTATGTAGTCTTATTAATACTTCAATATGGCTGTACAACATATATATAATATACACCCCTTGCTACCTTTGGTAGTTATTTCTTCGGTCTCGATCGGTGAGGTTTCGGACATCGTAAGACAAAACTTCATGTAGGACTTCATGTTCTTGATATATATAAACACACACACACACACACACACACACACACACTTATATAACTTGTTATTACATACTAACCATGCTTAACTTCTGCTCATTTTAGTTTGTTTGTCATATTTACAAGTTCCATGGTTATGGGTTTGAAGAGTCTAAACACGGTTTAACCGTAACTAGCTCCAAACCGTAAACCGAACTTTGTTTACTTGTTTTTTTAAATAACTGTTTAAACATATTTAATGTTAGATTTAAGTTTCTAAAATCATTTTTATGAGTTCTATGGTTATGGGTTTGTAGATTCTAACCTCGGTCTTAACCCAAAACTAGATCCGAACCGAAAACTGAACTTTTGTTTAAAGACTTTATTGTTAACTTTTCGGTTGTAAAACTTTAGTATTTTCATTTGTATATTATTATACAAGTTCTTGGATATTTGGGCATGTGGAAACCATCTATGAACTTATTGTGAGATGGAAAACCGAACCGAACCAAACCAAACTTTCGTTTAAAGACTTTATTGTTAACTTTTGGGTTGTAAAACTTAAGTTTCATCATTTATAAATTATTATACAAGTTCTTTGATATTTGGGCATGTGGAAACCATCTATGAACTTATTGTGAGATGGAATCGAACCAAACCGAACTAAACCGATTTTCACTCGCTTAAGACACACAAGTGTGTTTTTAGCTATAAAGACTTGTATATATCTTTAAAAATAGTTTACAAACTGATTTTAATTATTTTCTTAAGTACTTGGAAATGTTGGATCCAACTTGATCTCATAACAAAGTTTGGACCGATAAAACCAAACACTCGCTTAACGTGCGTTGTTAGTTCTAAAATAATAGAACTACATACTTGGTTAAGTCTTATTAAGTTTTTTTGAGTTATATCATAAAATTCATTATTTTGGAAAGTTGACTTTAGGTTTGACCAATTATCAAGATCCGAACCAACAACCCGAAACACTCGTTAAAACCCGTTTTAGTATCTTTATTCCTAAGGGACTTGAATTCTTGAATTTTACCCACCTTATTACTTAACATAGGTTGAGTAAATATTAAGGTTAGATTTTTTAACCCGATTTCGAGCAAACTTACATTTTAAAGGGTTATTATTTTAAATTCGTAAATATTTACATCTTAAACTTTAAACTTTAAATTGTTGCATTTCTTATCATTTATTTCATTTAAAGACCTCTTAGACAACCTCTCAAATACAAGAATTCCTTTCACCTTAACTTTGCCCGTTAAACCTCATCCTTCCGGTTACCTGCTATTTTACCGATCAAGTTTATAACTTGAATGTGAGTACTTTCATACCCCCTTTTTCCATCTTTTGTTTTGGGGGTGACATTTCATACTTATTCAAACTAAATGCTTTATACTTGAGTCTTAAACCACAAACGTTATTGTATACTTTACTTAAATAATTGCTCGATTTGGTGTTCTATGATTGTATGTCTATGTGTTTATCGCTTTTGGTTGGTGGAACTATAAAATCCTAGTCTATTTGGCAACCCCTTATAGCAAGGTGTTGTTAACGTAAGGAAATTAACGATAACTATAAAATCCTAGACTATTTGGCATTCCCTTATAGCTAGGTTTCGCTAACGTAATTCTATTAGCGATTTTATCTTAGTATCCAAATTATTGCTATTATTTATTGCTTCGTATACAAGATTGTGGCTTTTTCTTTCTATATACTTATATGCTCAAACTTATGAATTGCTCACCAACCTTTGTGTTGATAAACTCTATTTTATGAAATGTTACAGGTTTGTATTTAGATTGATCTGGGATTGTGAAGAAAACGTCATCAAGCCTATTAGGATATTCGCAAAATGAACAATATATATTTGTTTACTTGTATTCAATTTGTTTGTATGAACAAGTTATATGATTGTTTATGGAATTATGAAATAAATGAGTTGATTAAATATTGTCACTTTAATAGTGTCTGGTGTTTTGGGCAATCCGTTGCACCCCAACATGTTCCGCCGCCTTTTGTCGGGGTGTGACAATGTGACTCAAGTATGGATTGAAAATTTTCAAGATGAATAAACTAAAAGGATTTGATATACTGAGTCCAAGATGAAATCTAGTTAACACCAGTAAATGTTTAGAATACAAAAGGTAAGGTAAATAGTTAAACACAACTGGCCAATGTGCTTAACAATTTACAATTACTTATGATATTTAGAACTATTAACTGAATACATCATCCAAAGATGTGAGTTAACAACAAATCAGGAATTTTAGCCATTCAGATAATTTGAGTTAAGCTCAAGATACAAATTAGAAAGAATCTGTTACCAAAACGATTAGCAAGGAATCACTCACAACGAATCTCGAGGACGAGATTTATTCCAAGGTGGGAAGGATGTAACATCCCCAAAACTTTGATCCAAATTTGACTACTTAGAAATGTTGAAGGATCAAAAATAATCTCAAAGATATAAAAATTTAAATAAGGAAATAGAATTATTTCATGATAAGGAAATAAAAACATTTCATAAAGAAAATTAATCTCATATAAAGGATAAGGAAAAAAGGATATAATCCCACATGTAAAGATGGAAGAAAGTGGAAGTATTTCACATGGGTACAAATAAGGAATATAAAAACCATCTCACATGAAAAGTGAGAAAGATTTGGAAGCTCTTTATAAAGAGAAAAACTTCCATAGTATTATCTTGGTTTATAATGAATCTTAATTGAAATTTAATAATGATATTAAAACATGTGATTTGTATTTAATAACTAATGGTTATGTTGCAATTATCACTTGATGATGAATTTTAAAATACTATTAAAAGATACCCCAAGTGTTAAGCTTGACGATAAGCCGAGAAATTGTTAGTCTTGCGAAGCCTTGGTAAACCTTAAAATAGACACCAAGACCCCGCACTTGATGATAAGCCAAGAAATCGATATTCTTGTGAGGACTTGGTTGATAAATTAAGAATCCTTAAAACGAACCCCCAAATACCGTGCTTGAATATAAGCCGGGGAACTGCCACTCTTGTGAGGGTTTGGGGAATAACTTAAGAAACCTTTTAAAGAGCCGCCAAGATCTGAAGCTTGATGATAAGTCAAGAAATTGCTATTCTTGTATGGGTTTGGTTAGAAAAAAAGTGAATCCTGATACTAACAGGGACCAAATGGAATATTAGTTGTGATTGACCACTTTAGAATGAAAATTATCAACAATGTTGTGAAAATGGATTATTGGTGTTCATCCACTAAGATCGGTTAATTATTCGTTAAGTGAGTGTGCAACAAAACCTATTTTAAGCAACTCTTGAGTGGTTATTATATGAGTTCTATAACTGTTCAAGAGATGTGTGGGTTAATACTTGGTAATTCAAGGTTAATTCTTTACAACTCAACTAATCTAATTGTTATTTAGGTATAATACAAAGGTTATGTTTACTAAAGTATCAAGGACAATTACCTTAGTAATTTAAGCGATTATCTCATCTTTAAAGTGAGTTAGCTTATCTTTATCAAAAACCACTTGCTTACATAAAATGATGTTTGAGTAAAATGGATCAAGAGTATCTCTTTCTTTAATTATCATGGAGTAACATGACTAACGATGTTATTATCATATTTAATCACTATAGCAAGCTCAAATCACATGTTTACTAATCAACTTTTAAGCCAATTTAAGAGGAGTTTCAACCAAGATGATACGGTTTTATCTTTAATCTTCTTTCTATCTAAAAATATAAAAACCCAAAAATATTGTCTTTTAATTATAATTTACGTTTCTTCAAACTCAAACTCAAAAACCAAAACCAAAATAATCTTCACTTTCGGTTATAATAAATACAACGATTTAGTAGTAAAAATCCAGTGGCGGCCCAAGGTTTTTAGAGGCCTCAAGGTAACTATCAAGTTGGGGCCTTTCTTTTCCAAAATTTTTAAGTATATACCCTCCTCCTTTATCCGGGCTTGGGACCGGCAATAATAAACCAAACGTTTATAGTAGGCGGAGTTAAAATTTTTTTTTATAAGTTATTTCGTGTCGGTAAAAAATAATATTTATATGAAATTTATTTTTCTAGCTTTAATATATGCAAACTGTTTAATAAAATAATCATAATCAATTTCTCCTAAAAAGTTATTCTCAATCGATAAAAGAGCTAAACCATTTAACCTTTCTTGTGACATTGTAGATCTTATTAGATTCTATTCTAATACATATATACAATTAAGCACAAATGTCAAGTAGGCAAATAGGGCAACATGCTAAAATCTAAAATTAACCTCAACAGTCAATAGTAAACCGTCAAAACAACTAAAAATCTAAACAAGCAAACAAACAATAGGGCAATAATCAGGCTGAATTAAAATTTTAAAACTAATCGATTGGTCACAGAGAACAGAGTTGACTGCAAAACTGATTGCAGAAGCCAGAAGAAAGCTTAGGGAGTTAGGGTGAAAACCGTGAAATCGATTTCCACCACGAGCTATTTGTCTGTTTCGTCAGTCGCCAAAGGCTCACAGATGTTGTATGGGTATTTCGAAGTCACCAGAGTTAGTCAGTAACAGATTCTGATGGATTAATCGGCATCTGATAGATTAATCAGTCATCAAGGGTTAGTTTATACTAGTTGATTAGAGATTTAGATCCATTAATTGGTGATAATAACAAAAAAAATTACCGTTATGATTCAATGGAGTGTTGTCGTTGTCCAATCCCTTCATCCTTGACTAGTTGAATAGGTGGTTGATTCATGATTGAAAGATTGTGATTTGTGAATCTCCAGAAGTTCATCACGCGTGCGCCGTTTCTTTCTCTCTGACCTAACATCGCCATTATTATTCCTGGCTTGCTGCATAAGATATATAATTTTTTTTTATTTTTTTAAATGGGGGCCTTATAATTTAGGAGGCCTCAAGCCCTTGCTTAGCCCAATTGGCCTATTGGGCCGGCCCTGTAAAAATCTATAAGTGTGTCTATGAATTAATACTTGGTTCATACATATACGTTATGTACACCTGCCTATTTGTGTGCGGTTTAGTTCAGATAATTATAATTTTTATAAATTTAAAATAAAACGTTGTGTAAACAGACCTTTGAAAAATTTAACACTTTTTCATACTACACTTATCACGCATCAAGTTTTTGGCGCCGTTGCCGAGGACACATGATGAATTATTACAAACAATTGAGTATTTATTAGACCTTGTTTATAGTGTATATATTTAAAAGAAAAAAAAACAAAAAAGAAAAATATTTTTCTATCTTCTTTATTTTTCATTTTTAGCCTTAGTTTTAGTTTTTAATTTTTTTCTTTGTAGTTGATAACCTGATTGTCTTAGTTTTAGTCTTTTTAATTTTTATCTTTCTAGTTGATTGCCTTAGTTTAGCTTTAATTTTGCCTTTAGATCTTTTTTCTTTCTCAGTTAGTATATGTTCTCTACATCTATTCCCGACCTCATTTCACCACTTTCCGAACCTGAGTGCCACTTCCACCAAAGAAAACACACTCAAGCACGTAAAGCAACCCAAGGAGTTAAGGACGGACAGGAGGAAAGTACAGCAACGGAGGAGAACCAAGAAGAGCCTATGATAGAGGAGCTAAATAGCGAGCTAAACATGAGCCAATATGGCAAGCTGACATTAGATGTCTATGGCAATAGCGTTACACTACCCGAAGTACTTCAAAACTTAGAAATCAAATCTAGTACTATTCATATGAACGAAAATTCTGTCTAATTTCGTGGACTTCTCAACGAAGATCCTTTGTCTCATATTTCCCGATTCATTCAAATATGTGAAACTTTTAAAATTCAACATTGCTCAGAAGATCAAGTTAGGCTTAAACTCTATCCATTTTTGCTTCAAGGAAATGCCTTGGAATGGCTTGAATCCTTGCCATCTGGTACCATCACTGATTGGGGTCCGATGGTGGAGCAATTCCTTCTAAAATACATTCCACCCAGTAAAACTGCCAAGTATCGTGCAAACATCACTGGATTCCGGCCAGATGAAGACGAGTCACTACATGCAGTATCAGAGAGATACAAGAACCTTATTCGACGATGTCTGCACCTTGGATTAAACAAATGAATTCAAGTACAAAATTTCTTCGACACTCAAACTAGCCAAAACCAACAAGTAATCGATCAGGTCGCTGTGGAGATCTCGGAACCAAATCAACGAATGAGGCATTCGAGATCTTTGAAAATGCTGCCAAGAAAAGCTTTTCCTATAATCCACCGCGATCAACCACATCACATAAAGGCATACACCTTGTCTATAAATAAACCTTTATCTCTGGGCAATTCGAGTCCCTCTCGAAGAAATTTGAATTTCAGTCTAAGGTGGTCAAAGCATTGGTGAAATGTGATATGTGTGGGGGAGATCACAAGGTTAAGTACTGCCAAAGTATGACCATCGAAGAATGTGATTTTGTAAGCCGACACAATAACATGTATGGCGAAATTTACAACCCTTGTTGGAGAAACCATCCGAACTTCAGCTGGAGGGATGAAGCCAAAAATCAAGCCCCGCTTGGCTTTGATAGAATACCCTTCAATAAAAACCAACCCTCTCAACCTAGACCTCCATACCAGAACCATTGTACAAATACCATCTAGCAACCAACTAGTGGATATATAGTGGATACTCTGCTAACGCAACTCATAACAAGTATTGACACTTCAAACAAATTGACCGAAGACCGATTTCAAAAGAATGAAGTGGAGTTAATGAACTAGAAGGCTTCTTTGAAAAACATCTAAAACAAAGTAGGTCAGTTAGCCCAGCTACTGTCTGAGCGACCACTTGGAGGACTCCCTAGTAACACCATTACCTATCCCAATGCTCAAGCCAATGCCATAACCCTAAGAAGTGGTAGAACTGCTATAAATAACTCACAAGTCACACCTATCCAATCTGAAGGTGAGACTGAGGTTCTTGACACACTCAACACTCAAGCTATTCCAACAACTATTCCTAAACCTATCAAAAAACCTGTGAAACCATATGTTCCATCAATTCCTTATCCAGCTCACCGAAAGCAGGAAAAGATGTAGGCACAATACGGCAAATTCCTAGAACTCTTTAAGCAATTACATATTAACCTTCCATTCAAAGAAGCCATTTCCTAAATGCCAAAATATGCAAAGTTCTTAAAAGAAGTTCTATCCAACAAAAAGAAGCTAGAAGAGTTATCACACGAGATACTCAATGAAGAATGCTCTGCCATTCTCCAGAACAAGCTTCCAAAGAAGATGACTGACCTAGGAAGTTTCACTATTCCCTGTTTAATAGGAAAATTGTTTGTCGGCAATGCCTTAGCCGACCTAGGAGCCAACATCAACCTGACGTGAATAAAGACACTTCTGTACCCCTTATTTTAGGAAGACCATTCTTGGCTATCGCAAGAGCACTCATAGGTGTTTGCATCGGCAAACTCACCCTCAGGGAAGAGGATGAAGAAGTAACTCTTGGCATTGGGAAGCCAATGAAATACCCACAGTACACAGATGATTTTTCATACTTCCTAAATATGTGTGAATCAATAGTGGGCTGTCATTTACGGAAAATAACTGTGAAAGAAGCATGTGATACACAATTGATTGTTTAGAAAGCACATGCTATCAATTCAGAAAATCAAACTATTAAGGAAGAAGAAAGCAACTCCGAAGGGAGTTTTGAATAAGTACATAGAGATCTAAAACCTAAAGCAAAACCTTCTATTGAAGATCCACATACTTTAGAGCTTAAGGAATTACCTAATCACCTTGAGTATGGTTTCCTCGAAGGAAAATCTCAATTGCATGTCATCATTTTCTCCGATTTCTCAAGCGATGAGAAAGAAATACTTCTAGAAGTTCTTAAATTTCACAAGAAAGCTATCGCTTGGAAAATCATGAACATTGAAGGCATCAACCCATCTCTTTGCACTCACAAAATTCTGATGGAAGAAGACTTCAAACACGTAGTGTAGCACCAGAGAGGACTAAATCCAAATATGTAAGATGTGGTGAAAAAGGAAGTACTCAAACTGCTTGATGCAGGATTAATTTACCCCATATCCGACTCTCCATGGGTAAGTCATGTTCAAGCAGTGCCGAAGAAAGGAGGAATGACGGTCGTCACCATTGACAAGAATGAGCTGATTCCTATGAGAAACATCATGGGATGGTGAGTATGCATCGACGATCATGAAAAATGTACTATTGTTTTCTTGACGGATTCTCTGACTGTTTTCAAATTCCAATATCTCCCGAAGATCAGGAGAAAACAACATTCACATGTCCCTATGGCACATTAGCGTACCGACGAATGCCTTTTGGACTATGTAATGCTCCAGCTACTTTTCAACATTGTATGGTAGCTATCTTTCACGACATGATTGAAGATTCAATGGAAGTCTTCATGGATGAATTCTCCTTCTTTGGTGATTTATTCAACGTACGCCTTGAAAACCTGAAAAAGATGTTAGGAATATATGCGGAAGCCAGTCTTGTGTTAAATTGGGAAAAATGTCACTTTATGGTTAAAGAAGGCATTCTCGGGCACAAGATATCTCAAGGCAGATTAGAGGTGGATAGAGCCAAAGTAGAAACCATTTCCAAACTTCCACCGCCAACATCTGTTAAAGTCATTCAAAGTTTCCTTGGCCATGCAGATTTCTATTGTCGTTTCATCAAAGACTTTTCAAAGATAGCCCAACCAATGACACAACTTCTTGAAAAAGATGCTCCATTCATCTTCTCAGAAGAATGTTTGGATGCATTCCAAACTATTAATGGCAAGCTCGTTGACGTTCCAATCATGGTAACTCTAGACTGGACACTACCATTCGAACTTATGTGCGATACAAGTGATTTCGAAGTTGGAGCATTCTTAGGATAGAGGAAAGTTAAGCATTTTCATCTGATTAACTACACCATCAAGACTCTTAATGATGCTTAAGAGAATTACACAACTACCGAGAAAGAGCTTTTGGCCGTAATCTTCGCTTTCGACTGATTTCATTCTTCTAATCATTTCAAAAACCATCATTTACACTAATCATGCGATGATTAAGTATTTGTTCACAAACAAGATGCTAAACCCCATCTGATCCGATGGATTTTAGTTCTAATAGAATTTGACATCGAAGTCAAGGATAAGAAGGGTGCGGAAAATGTTGCAACCGATCACCTTTCATAGTTGGAAGGCCCAACTTCACAAGAAATAATGGGGAGTAGGATAAAAAACAATTTCCTCATGAATTTCTTACGCATATCCAGACTTGGTTCGCTGGCATCATAAAATACAAAACTAGTGGAATTGTTCTCAAGGAATGACGTCAACAAAGGAAGAAATTATTTTTGTATAGGAGTTGATAATATTATTCGAAGATGCGTATATGGAGATGAAGCACACAATATCCTGAAACATTGTCATGATGGACTATCAAGAGGTCATCATAGAGCATCGGTAACTGCAAAGAAAGTATTTGGCGCTGGCTTTTATTGACCTACAATATACCGAGAGGAAAACGAAATGGTTCGCTCGTGAGATGTATGCTAACGTGCCAACAACATCTCATCCTGAGATGAAATGTTACAAAGGCCAATCCAGGTCTGCAAAAATATTTGACGTTTGGGGCACTGATTTTGTGGGAGCATTTCCAACATCATTTGGTCATCACTACATCCTAGTTGCAGTAGACTACGTATAAGAATGGGTCGAAGCCCAAGATTTACCCACCAATGATGCTAGGATGGTAGACAAGTTTTTGGAGAAATTATTCTCTCGTTTCGGTTTGCCCAAGGCAATTACAAGAGATCGAGGAACACATTACTGTAAAGCGCAAATGGTGAAAGTATTGGCCAGATACGGGGTTCACCGTCGACTCGATACTCCTTACCACCCGCAAACAATTGGTCAAGTGGAAGTTACAAATTAGGTATCAAACGAATCTTGGAGAAAACCGTGAGTCATAACAGCAGAGATTGGTAAGAGAAATTGGACGACGCTCTGTGGGCTCTCTGTAGTGCTTACAAAACTCCTATAGGCACTACGCCGTTCAAATTGGTGTACGGAAATGCTTGTCATCTTCCCGTCGAACTCGAGCATAAAGCTTATTGGGCACTTAAAAATTCCATTCATATCTAAAATTCTCGGGAGAAAATAGATTCAAGCAGCTTCACGAGCTAGAAGAATTGAGGATGCAAGCATACGAAAACTCACATCTTTCCAAAGAAAAGATGAAAAGACTTCATGACGCACGAATAAAAGGTGAAAAACATTTTAAAGCAGGAGACCAGGTACTCCTTTATAACTCTCGTCTTGGCTTATTTATTGGAAAGCTAAAATCTAGATGGTCCGGTCCTTTCACGGTTAAGAAAGTTTTTGATTACGGGGCCGTTGTATTTGTCCAAAAGGATGGGCATTTCTTTAAGGTAAATGGTCATAGACTTAAACTTTACTTAGGAGAAGCCGTAGAAACCGCAACGGAGGTACATCACCTCCGTTCCGTGAACTAAGATGTCAAAATCAGGATTCAAGCTATTGACTACGACAAAAATTTAGCATGTTTAGGTTAGATTTTACTGTTTTGTAGGAATAAGTTATATATATATGTGTGTGTGTGTATATATATATATATATATATATATGGTGAGGATTTGAAATTAAGAACTTTGAAAACCATTTTGAGTCACAAAACACTCTTAAAAAATATTAAAAAAAACTATAAAATGAAAAAAAAATGAAAATTTTTAAAAAGTTAAAAAACCAAATATTTTTATTTTTGATCCCGGTTTCATAAGAAAAACATCTAATTATACATATTTGTATATTTGTATTTAATCTCGATTAACATAATGTACACCTATGCACATTATCATTTATCTTAATTGTACATATGTGTATAAAGAATAACATGTATAAATTAAAAATATTTGACATATGTGTATAATTTTTCTAAACCGATATTTTTAAAATTCCTTTTATTTTATTTATTAAACCGGGTTGAAAAATAAAAAAAAATGGTTTTATTTGTTTTATAATTTTTTTGAAAGGAGTTTTTTTTGGTCCAAAATGGTTCTTATATGATCCTGATCCTACATACACACACACTAGTTGGTAACCCACGTGATGCGGTGGCGGTGACAAATTACATCGCAATACTCGCTTTATGTTAGTTTATCAATCTTTCATGATATATTTATATCATACATCGAGTCGTTTTTGTTTTGTAGCATCGTCTATGTTATGACTGGGCCATACAGATCCCAATTACAATGGGTAATTTAGAATTATGGGTCACTAATCCGTTATAAATATGTCTACATGATTTCAAGTGTAATAAGTGTAATTTGAGGAATTATTAGAAGTATAATGTTAGAGCAAAATACCGTTATTAGAATGAATGCACAACTTGTAAGGATAGACACTAATATGGTTTATTATGCGAATTATGTTATTAGGTATATAATTTCACTCATAAACCTGTTACCATAAGATATCAAATTTCGGAGCCAATTCAATTATTTATCTACCAGATTATGCAAATTATTTTATTATGGTATAAACTATACAGTCCAAAGCACACTATGCAAATAATGTTAAGCTGCGTATTACAAATTATCTTATGCAATTTTATACATCCCAACAAGCACATATAAACTACTATAAGTTGATCTACATATTGATGACATGTGAATGGTCAAGTATCTCGCACTTTTATTCATCAAAAAATGGTCAAAATAACATTTTTCTTCATTATTACTCTTATATATCAAATCTAGTATCCATCTTACAATTGCAGTAATTGCTACTATCAATACTGCTCGTGCCTCATTGGCTTCTTTCTGAAAAAAATTAAACAGATTTGGGTTACAATTCATCCAAGATTTTGATTTAATATAACAAAATCCATGTTTCAGATGGATAATCTAAGAAACCCAACATTAGCTAACGAAGCAACTAACTTTATTCACATAAAGTTCATGCAAAAATTAAAAACTAACCATTAAAGTTCATTATAGCTTTTAACAAAACAAAACCTAATAACAAACGCGCGAACAAATTTTGTAAAGTTCCCATCAGGTTTTGGTATCTTAGCATGTTTTGGTATCTTTCTCTAAAAGAATAAAAAGATTTATAAGATTCCACATAAACCATTTAGATTCAATAGCATTACTTGAAGACAATTTTAGATTTTGTATATACAGATTTTTAATAAAAAATTACATCAACTGGAAACAACTTTGATGAAAAAAGCCTAGTGTCACTGCACCTTCACTGGCAAGTGATTTCCAAAGCCTGCAAATCAGCTAAAAATTAATGCTGACATGTGTAAAAACTTGATAGTTAAATCAATTATAGTCTTTATGCAATAATATAACAAAATAAGCACTAATTTTAACCCAATCGACAATTTCTTATGGTAAGCAATATTCTTAACATGTGTTTTATTAATGAAGTAAAAAAAAAAAACAAAGCATATATTAAATTCAAGGCAAAGCAAAATGTTTACAAAAACAGATAAATGTTTACAAAAACAGATAAGTCGTAGACAACAACAATCATCTAGTTCTTCAAAGTATATTACCCTTAGTCATATCTAATACGGTTTGTTGGGTTACACTTTATGGTTTATACTTAATCTATTTGGGCTTGGGTTTTGGCTAACATGTAACACCGAAATCTCTTGCATGTTATATGGGCTTGGGCTTTAGGATGTTTGGCATTATATATACCTTGTAACTAGGTCATTATGGGGGTCGATTATTAGTAGAACAATGGGAGAGGTGTAGGGCTACGTAGCATTTGATTCCATTCATATTTTAATCCTCGTTGAAGGGCTTAATCACCTGACGTTTAATATAACGTGTGTTTTGAAGTCATTCGTGTGTTAATTTGTTTTTGTTCATCATTGTCTTGAATCAATTCGTTGTTAGTTTCCGCCTAACAACGGGTTATTAATATCACACTGAAAGATCCTGTTTTGGGACTTACATTTGGTATCAGAGCCTATAGACCTATTTCAGGCTCGGTGTTGGTGATATCAAGGATTCAATATTGTATTCTTTGTTGATGTTCCTTGAAAATTTTCTAGAAATCAAGTTCTGTTTGTTCTTCGTGTTCATCGGGTTAGTTGGAGATATTTTTGGGATACATTTGAATTTGTATTTGGTTTAAATTCAAATCCCTGAATTCTCGGTATTTGATTTGTTTACCAATTTTACCAAGTCAAGGGTTAAATCGTTATCGGCAACCTTTTTCTGTTCTCAACATAAACTGTATGATCTCGGTAACAAGTCATCATTCTCGGGTATTAAGCAAGGATTCTCAGCCATATTCAATTGTTCTCGACAATTATTGAAAGTTTTTGGCTAAAATACAGGGTTCTCGGGACTTATTGTGTGTTCTCGGCTACCGTGTATTCTGATCAAGGGTTCTTGGTTAAACTACGGTGTTCTCGGGCTTAATCCAGTGTTCTCGGGCTTAACTATTGTGTTCTCTACTTTTGGGTTCTTGGGTCCTAGTATGAATTTGGGCCTCGTTACTTTGGGCCATACCTAATTCGACTTAAAATTTTATTGCACTGTTATTTGGACTTTAAATGGACCAATTAAGTAACACATCATCAAATGCTGCTTTGCATCAAGAGTTGGACTCCATTATGGGAACTTCTACTCGTGTACTGCGTCTACTGTCTCATGAGGGGTTTGCTGAGTGGAAGTTAAGGTTAGAGAAGTATGTGAAGATGAAGGATGCAAAGATTTGGAGAAGCATTGTCCGGGGTCCTCAACCTATCACTTATCAGAGATAAAATAGTGATGAATTTGTTGTAAAGCCAGTCAAAATGTAATGCGACACGGATTTTGAAAAGATTGAAGAGGATGAGAAGGCTTTTGCTACTCTAACAATATCACTTTCACCTGAAATTGCTCAAGTATTTAGAGAGCTACAGTGTGCTAAAGCATTATGGGAAGCTCTTATTGAGGTGTATGAGGGAAACGAGGATATGAGAAGGAGTCGATAGGATCTGTTGAGACAAAAGTTTAATATGTTCAATCATGTTCTGGTATAGTCTTTGGAAACACAGCTTCAAAGATTTGTTACGTTGGTCACTGAAATAAGATCTGCAAACATCAATCTGACTTCAATTGAAACAAATAACAAGCTGGTCAACTTCTCAATGTTTAAGTCCGCTCAAGGTGAATTTACACAACAACCTGCTCCAGAAACTAAGCCTAAAATAGGTGTTGGGTCTTCCAGTCAGTCTCCCACTCAAGTTCCTTATATTTCAAAGGAGACTCAATAAAACATTGCCTTAATGGCAGGTTTCATAAACTGCTACAATGGTTTTCTTGCTGGAGATCTGGTTCAACCAGTCGTAATTGCGGAGTCGGATCAAATCCATCCTAATAATGTGGAGGAAATGGATATCTCTTGGCAAATAGCCATGGCAACGTTTATAGCAAAGAAGTTTACCAAGAGAACATGTAGAAACAACTGGAATTTGCCAGCTAACAAGAAAGTGGAATCCAATAAAGATACTCTAAGGTGTTATAACTTTCACGAGCCGAGTCACATTGCTCGTGAAGACACGAATCCCTCTATGGAGGTAAACAGAGAAAGGGCATTGGTTTTGATAGGTTGTGTTAGAGGAGAAAATGCAGCTATTGCTGGAGAGAATGAACGGGGATTGGTGACTTAGTAGTTTGATTGGAATGACCAGATAGCGGCACTCAACATAAAAAATCAGACTGCTAACCTTGCTCAGATTGATGTTGCTGAAGAAGAGAACGATGCAAAGGAGCAAGTAAAGGATCTTCAGTTTGCTTATTCCATTTCGAGGACTTACAGAAATACCTCGAACGGTGCCACAATCTGTTCGACGTACAACAATGTGTTGCACTACTTCAACAAGTCTGCGCGTGAGATATCCTGCATCTGATGTTCGTATAGCGGTATCCACAACCCCTTTCCGGGCTCTATAGCAAGAAATAATATATTCTGTTAAAGAAAGTCCTTCGCGTAAATTGCTTTGAATGGGCAAATCAATCATTTGCCCTTGGGGATCCGACATTAATCCTCTCATACCTACTAATTGATGTACCTGAGATGCATTTCCTCTGGCTCCCGAAAAAGACATTATATGGACTGGATTAAAAGGATCGGTCATCCGAAAATTAGGATTCATTTCTTGCCGCAAATATTCACTTGTGGCATACCATATCTCGATCGATTGACGTAATTTTTCTACCGCGTGTACATTCCCAGAATGATGGTGTTTTTCCAAAATAAAACTTTGTTGTTCAGCGTCTTGAACTAGCCATCTTTCATGGCGTTTACTTCTCCTAGCTCATATGAGGTAAGTTCTGAATTGTGTTCTCAATCTTGCATTAATAATGTAGCTTTGTATAGAGTTCATAATAGTAATCTGATTAGAGAAATGGAGGGCATAAAACATGTAAATTTCACTCTTAAGAAACTTGAAAAATCTTTTAAAAATAAACTTGAATCACAACAAAAAGATTCTCAAAACTTCAAACAGATTTTAGTTGGAGAAAATTTCCAGGATAAATGCCGAGTTAGATGCTTCTAAGTTGAAGACTACAAATTAAATAACAACTTTGAAAACACTGAATTCAACTTTAAGAAAATCGATGTTTCAAATGCTGTTGTTGAATCTATGATTGAGAAACAGCTAAAATGGAAAGAGAACAAGGGTGAGGGTATTGGGTACAACATGGTTCCTCCTCCATATAATGACAATTACACTGGACTTCCTCTTTCTAAAGAAGAGGAAGCAAGGGAACCGTTCATGCAGTACGGCAAGCCGAATGCAAATGGAAAACTTGGTCATGGTTCAGTTAAACCTACTGAACCAACATTGAGAGTGAACGATACTAATGTATTTGCTTCACGTGCATATGAAGTAATTATAGAGGATTGGACTTATGAGGAGGAAGATTTACTTGCTTTAAATAATAAAGACATTAATTCTAATGTTTCTTTAAATTTTCCTATTTTGGATTTTGTTGCTACTAATGTTTGTGTGGGCTATGTTTTTAAGAGCAAAGACAATTGTGTGATTGATCATTCAAAAAATTTTATATCTTGTGGTGTGGTTTCAAATAAAATTGATAAAAATAAAAGTTTGCATAAACTTTTTTCACCTAAGTTTGCTAAAGAAGAAAGTTCACGTGTTCATAATTGCAATAAATCAAATGTTCAATCCAAAGCGGGGCAAACTAGCTCACTCAACAGGTCAAGACCTGGGGTTGACCACAATGATTTTATATTAAAAAACAAACATATTTTAATTGTGGCATTCCTGGTCACATTGCTAGAAATTGCCCACAACGTCCTTATGTCCCATACTACGGGCATAATAAGAGGAATACGCCTCGAGATACCTTCAATATTTCTAATTTTAATAAGTCCAGGTACTACATGGCAAATCCCTCTAATGTTGATTGGAAACGAAACAAGGCTGAAAGGTTGAACTCCCATCAAACTAATTCTGCCAACGTAATGAAAATCGATTTCGGTCCAGAGACCAAATTTGGCTTCGAGACCAAATTTGGCCTCTAAATCGAAATCGACATGGAAGTCAAAATCTAACATAACTTACATCTGTAAACCTGAGACTAAGACAACCGTTTGTGCTATTAAAACCAAACTACAAATGGTTTCCTAAATCTTCAGTGTCCAAATCACCAAAAGCATCCTGTTCGATCTTAGATAACCAGGAAGACATATCATGACAACTCGTAACATGCATAGATTAATCTGGAGTACCCAACACTACTATGGATTGGGTAGCAAAAACTAATTAATCTCGCACATCGTGCAGGAACAGCTATGGAGGAATATCATCAGACCTTGGTATGTTGATAGTGGCTGTTCCAGGCTCATGACATGAGACATCTCTCAACTACACGACATTCAAATATTTAATGGAGGTTATGATTCCTTTGCGGGAGGAGAAAAAGGGAAGATCACACACAAAGGTACTGTAAGTAATGGTGTTCTTAAATTTTAAAATGTCACTTTTGTTCTAGAGTTACATTCAAAATCGGGTGTTGATCAATAAATCCCAGATGAAGACTCCTTATGAGATTGCTTATGGTCACAAGCCCACTGTAGCACACTTCTGTGCATTTGGATGTCCATGCACTTTACTGAATCTCGAATCAACTCCAAAGTTTGGGGCTAAAGCTGATGATTGCTACTTCGTTGGATATGCTGGTTGCACTGCCTATATGGTTTACAACAAGGAAACGGAGCAGATTGTGGAATATTATGATGTGTGTTGGATAGAGGAAAATGAAACCAATGCTCGTGTGGGTCCTGACTGGTTATTTGTTTATAATGAACTTTTTAAATCGTTTAATGTGTTTCCAATTGTTGATGCAGGAAACTCAGGTGTAGGGGGTTCGAATGCTGTTGATGAAGAAGAAGTCATCTCTGTTGGTTTTCAAAAGTCTCCGGTGTTGGGTATAGATTCGTCGGAATTGGTTGATACGACTCAGCCTTCGTCTTCGAGTCCACACGAACATGTCAATAAGACTGATTCTTCACAAAAGTCTCCTGAAGAATATGAATTGCATACAGCTGAGACACCAGCGGAAAATGTTTCATCAGTAGAGGGGGAGAGTACCATTCGCCAAATATTTGATAGTATTCTGTTTCCAAATGTCATTCCGAACAAATGAATTGATAGTACATCGTACTTGCACAGTACCTAGGCATCTGGATGGAGAGGAATCTGCTCTCTAAACTCCTTGAAGATCAAAAAAATTTACCTATTACAAGTTTTGTTATGATCATTCTGTTCTGACCAAGATTTAACGGGATCATCCAATCGAGAACGTCATAGACCACTTGAAATAGGCGTCTCAACCAGAAGTCAGACATGACAAATCAACAGTTGTCTATATTCCTGTTTTATTTCTCAGATTAAACCAAAGTCTGTTGAGATGGCACTACGAGAACCAAGTTGGGTGGAAGCTATGCATGAAGAGCTGAATCAGCTTGATAAACTCAAGGTTTGGAGATTGGTTGAGTTACCCATCGGGAAAAAAGGCATTAGACACGAAATGGGTTTTCCGTAACAAGCAATATGACACTGGGGTTATTGTTCGAAACAAAGCGCGGCTTGTGGCTTGTGGTTTTCATCAGGTTGTAGGTTTAGACTACACTAAAGTGTATGCTCCAGTGGCTTGTCTTGAGGCCATTCAGATTTTCTTGGCATATGCTTCCTACATGGGTTTCATTGTTTATCAGATGGATGTCAAGACTACATTTTTGTATGGAGAAGTAAAGAAGGAGATATATGTTAGCAGCCACCGTGTTTTACTGATTCAAAGCATCCTTCACATGTCTACAAGTTGGACAAAGCTTTTTATGGTCTTTACAAAGCTCCTCGGGCATGGTATGCTACTTTGTCAGCTAATCTGCTAGGACATGGGTACAAGCGAGGGACCATTGATCAGACTCTGTTCCTTAAACTGTCGGGAGAGTTCTGATATTGGTTCAGATTTATGTGGACGACATCATTTTTAGTTCCACCGGTACTGCTCTATGTTATGAGTTTGAGGAAGTACTGAAGAAAAGGTTTGAGATGAGTTTATAGGGGAGATGCCGACATTTCTAGGGCTACATGTTTGTTAGAGTTCGACAAGAATTTTGTTACATCATGGGAAATATGTCGAGGATATGTTGGCAAAGTTCGATTTCCTAGATTCTAAGTGTGTGGCGAATCTAATGGCCGAAAGATCTGTTTTTTCATCTGATCCTAAAGGAAAATCCGTAGATCAAACATACTATCGATCAATGATCGGATCCCTGATGTATGTCACTGTCAGTCGCCCTGACATCATGTTTGGAGTCTATCAATGCACACGTTTCCATGCTAATCCTAAACTATCTCACTTAACTGTTGTTAAACATATTTTTAGTTATCTGAAAGGGAAAATGAAGTTAGGTCTTTGGTATCCCAAAAACTCAGACTTTGATTTATATGCTTTTGCTGACAACAACTATGGAGGTGATGTTATTGATAGGAAATCTTTGTTTGCTGGATCTCAATTCTTAGGTGCTCGACTCTTTTCATGGCAATGCAAGAAACAACAAATGGTGTCCACATCCACCACTGAGGCTGAGTACATTGCTGGTTCTAACTGCTGCTCACAGATTATCTGGTTGCAACACCAATTACTGGATTATGGTTTGGAATTTCTTGACACTCCTATCTTTTGTGATAATTGATGCTGATATTGCTATTGTTAAAAATCATGTTCAACATTCTAAAACCAAACACATTGACATAAAATTCATATCATTCGTGACTGTTACGACCAGAATTTGATCCATCTTTAACAAGTTCACACTGATAATAATGTGGTAGACTTACTTACAAATCGGTTGAAACAGCCAAGTTTAATGTGCTTGTAAGGTTTCTTTTAATGCTATGTTTTGACGATTGAGTCTTTTTTTGGGGTTAAATTTGTTCATAAAAGTTTTTCTTTCTGTTAGAATTTTTGCACAAATTTAGGGGGAGAAAATTCAAAAATACAAAAAGAGTGTGCGTGTGTTATAAAATTAAAAAAAATTCAAAAAGAGTGTGTGTGTGGTTTATATCATTAGAAATTTAAAAAAAAATTGGCTTTTGGTTACTTTTTCTTATTGGGAAGTGATATGTTTATTTAGTTACAAGCTTTATAAGAAGCTCAAAATATTTTTAAATGAAAATTTGATCCAACATTTGGAAAATGATAGATAAATTGATTTTGTGTGCCTAACGTGTGAAGTTATTAGGCTAAAAAGGCTTTTGAATAGTCATTGATATGTATGTTAGCTTTCCATGGTGCGTAAATGTCTGAAGTGATATAAACTAAATATGCTAAACTTACTATGGAGAGTCATTTTGGAGATTTATGCATGTCTCTAGATATCCCTACAAATGATAGGTAGAAAAGCAATTACCCAGTCATAAACAAGTCCGTTGTTGCCTTGATCACCAAAACTATTTTGTTCTTTATTTATCGATATAAAAAAATTATTGTAATAATAGTATATAATCTTATAGTCAAATTTGTTTTCAAGCTCAAAGGGTCAAACTAGAACTACAAGGGTGGGGCATTCAAGTAAGTCCTAAACACTCCGAATGTAAGGCTTGTAAGCCCGGACGACATGTAAGTCCAACGTAAGCTTAAAAATTCTTGTTTCTATAGTAAAAGTCAAAAACGTTTTGATCGAGCACTAGGGGGTTGGAATCAAATTGGGGTGATCTAGAGAAAGCCAAATACGCTTTGAGAAGAGATAAGAGGCATCATAGGTCCATAAGTGATGCCCATCTAAGCTTTATGCCTAATTGAACCTAATGCATATCATTGATGCAATGAAAATCATGCTAAGTATCTAAATTCCTGTTATCAACCTGCTCTCTTTGTCATAATAATGGTGGAATGAATCATTGTGAAAGCATCTTAATGAATATGATTCCATGTTCGGATATTTTCATAAAAGTTGGCTCATTTGACAAAACTTAAATTTGATCCCGCAATATGTTAGATCTACTGAAATCCTTGTGGTAAAACTTGTATTATTTTTGTTTTTATGTTAATTTTTAATTTACTTTTTCCATTTTTTATTATTTTGCGTCTTTTATTTTACCTCATTCTTACTTTTGTCGAAACAAATGCGTTAAGAAATTGTTTTGATCAAATATGGATCAAGCTTTGTGTTCATTTGGGTTCTCAGCCCATGAGGCTTGGTATGCTAATTGTGTTTTCGGCCCATATGGTCTGGCCCAGACGTTAATGAGAATATCCTTGTTCTCGGACCATTAGTTTTCGGCCCAGATCCAATTTCTTGAAGTTTAGATGGCAATTATTGTTACTTGGGTGTATTATTGTTCATCAAAATCTAACTTGATAATAAACCTTTCTATTCTAAATCTCAAAACATTATTGCCATCATTATAATCATCTTAGTTCTTTTGAAGTGTTTTTGATAATAAAAAAGGTGTCGGTTCCTATAAACGATCGCTCAAACTCACAATAAATGTCACAACCCACACAATAAATGTTTCTACAAGAAGGTTGATGACGTTGCTATTTATGGTAAGATTAGTTATTTGTTAACGGCGGATTCACTAGCAAAAAACTATCTGTTGCTTAAGGATATTAAAGGTAACAAACACAAACAATCACTCAAAATATTTCCATTTATAAAAGGTGTTCATAAAAATGTAAATTGATTGGGGTTTCTTGTAAGGAATGTTTATCCATGCAATCCTAGGACAGCCGTCACACTCAAATAAGGAATATTCGATTAGTCTGAAAAGTGTAAAGTGGAAAATCCGTGGTAGGCGTGCCCTAAATTATTCTATTTATAGGTCTGCCACCACCTAACAGCTATCCTGACTTCTAGAAACCCTAATAATAGGTACATAATCATATTACAAATGTAAAAACAGGTCTTCCGGGTAGGCTTTGCGCCTTTTGTCTTCTTCGAGTAGACCTGGTAACCTAGAAGTGTGCTAGTAAATAGTTCTCCGGGTATACTTTACTTAGAGTATTTTCCTTAGAAAATACTCACCTAGCAGACTTCAATCTTCTTGACCATAGCAAACTTTTCCCGATATGATCTAACAAGCAAACTTGTTCTTCAGAGATCCTTTCAACCCTTTGTTAATAAATAACTTATTAGCAAATACAAGTGTGCTGGTAGCACTGTGGCTTGCTCGGAGTTGAACCTTGCTCGAAGAAGTCCTTAAGATAATTGTTTATCAACGTTTATCAAGCATGCTCGGATCACTGTGTTATTAAAGAATACCTTGCTAGATCTTCCAAATACTTGGCTTCAAAAGATTGGTTAGCCAAGAGCTTACTCGGAAGCAAACCTTGCTTGGCTATAAAGAACAACCTTGCTAGACATAGTGAACCCTGCTCGGATTGACACTAAAGAAGATTTCAAGAAGATAACCTTGCCCGAAAGGCAAAATACCTTGCTAGGACAAGTAAAACCTTGCTAGGAGATCCAAGTATGCACGGTTTCCATACTTAGTCATTTCTGAGGAGTGTTGAGAAGAATACAATCTTCCTTAATCTCCCTTAAGTCATTTCATGTAAAATCTTTGACTCAACAATCTCCCCATAGATTGGAACACCTCAGCTGTCTCAAATTACCTCTAAGGTTACATACACTTAGTTAAAATACATATCAAATCAAAATCAAATTACATAAAAAAATTAAAAGATTACATTTTTATTTTCAAATTCTGTCCGTAGACATTACAAAGCAAACCCTAAAGCTAAACATAGTCTTCATCTCCTTTCATTGTGGGCTGCTTGTCTTCTACCAACTATCACTGATCCCGCCCTGTGCTTAAAAATAGGTAGTATTTGATGATTAGGGTGATTCTCAGGTATTGTCATTTCCATTATATCCCTCAAATCTTCACTACTTACAAAGGTCAGATCTTCATCAGTCTTGATTATACCCCAAACCAGTCCATCTGAGTTGCGAAGAATGTAGTGGTCTTCATTACTGTTGTAGTCAATCTGGGCAATTCTACCATTCTTCTACACTTTGTGGTTGGGTCTTGTCATGCGTCTCCTCATACTGATGCACACATTCAAGTTGGACAGTGGGTTCTTGTTTCTGACTTTCAAAAGGTAGCCATATTCAGCACTTCTTATGCTACTTATGCGCTTGGCTCTTCTGTTCTTTTCTTGATTAGTCAGCTCCCAGTTCCTTCTTTGATCCAACAATGGAAAATTCTTCTCAGCTTCACTTTTCAAATATTTTGACAATTCATTTTGTTGTCTTCCGGCCATCTTGTTTTTGTCATGATAGTCATATAAGTCAAGATTGGCCATAATCTCAAGCTGCTCTCTCTTGTAATTAGCAAAATCATCTTTGAATACAATCTCCCTTAATTCTCGGCTTTGCATTACCACTTTCAGAGTATTGGAGACAGAGTCATAGAAGAGTATCATTGGTAAGTCCACATCAGTTTGTGGCCTTTCTTCCCTTTGAGTTCCATCTCTTCTTGGCTCATTTCTGGATGTTGAGATGTGTCTCCTTGAAGCAGAGGGCCTAGTCGGAATTTACTTCATTGGTTTAGTGGACCCAGAGATTCAAACTCTCATTTTATACATCTCAACTAATTATTTAGCAGACATCATAGCCAGATCAACTAGGTTTTCACCTCCATCCCTGTGTAGTATTCCAATCATTTCCAAAATCTTTTCATCATTGAGCTTATAGGCTGGTACAAACTTTCCATCAACAAAGCTTTTGGGAATTTCCTTTTAAGGAAGTAGCTTCTCTCATTCAGCTTTTTGTTCATAAAACAGCTTCTTCAGTTGTGCCTTACCCAGCATGTCAAACATATTCTCTTTCATTCCTTTTCGCTTCATCACCTCCTTCAAGATCTTAATCATCTCCTCATTTTCCCATGGATCTGTATGTTCAATCGGTTAAGGTTTTATTTCCACAGGAATAGGAGTATCTTGGGCTTTGGCTCTTTCCAACTCATCCTTCTCATTTTCATCTCTCTTCTTTTCTTTTACAGTCATAATCCTTTGCTTTTTGGCAGAAGGTTCAGGTTGATCTTTCTTCGATTGATCCTTCTTTGATAGTCTGTTAAAGTGAGATTCAACTACTTCCTTTGGCAAGCTATCAACCATTTCAGGTGCTATTCCTTTATCAATCAAGTGTCCACACATTCCTCCATATTTCCTCCTCACCTCCTTTATTCTTTCCTTCAGCCTTGATTCTCTCACAAATCTTTCCTTTTATTCTTTCTGAATAGTTTCCCTTGTTGTGTTAAACTGTCTCTCCAAATCAAGGAAACTCATCTTGCTTAAATCTTTCTCATTCAGCCCATGTTTTCTTAAACATTCTCTATACTTCATAGAGTCAACATTTTTCTTTTGAAGCCTTTCTTTATCTCATAGTCCTCTCTATCAATCATTTTTTTGCAGCTCCTCATCAGATAGAGGAGCCAATCTTTCAAAATCGTATCCAAATTTCATCAACTTGATGACTAAAGGATTATTCCTTTTAGCCTCATCTAGAATTTTTTGGATATTTGTCCTTTGATCATCAGTCATTTCTACTTGTGGGGACAACATATCAACTTTCTCAGCAGTATTTCCCTGATCATCATCATCATTTTCAGAGTCATCTTCCTCAGTCGTATCTTCCTTTTCTGTAGACTCATCTGCAACATCAATCTTTTATTCTTCAGGGTTGGGAATACCCTCATGAATATCCTCAGGCCTTATCAACTGAACTGGCACTGGCCTCAAAATACTTTCCTGCTGCTCAGGACTTTCAACAAAGTATTCATTTTTATCATCCCATCTGGCCCTTTTTGCTGATTTATCAGTCTGTTCTCCATCCTTCCTCTTTCTTGTATAAATCTTTTCAAACCTGTTCACTTTAGCAGTGAACTCCTCATGTATTTTGGATGCCTTTTTCAGCAATGTTTCAACTGTTTCCTCAGTCTCCCCCTGTTTCACAGATTCTTCATCTTCCTTCTCAGGTTCATTATGGGGTTGACTGAATACATCCAAAACTATTGCCAAGGAGTTGTCTACCTCTTCATCTCTTTTCATCTTAATCAACATATCAATAACTACCTGATCTTCTTCCTCTTCTTGATTTAGTGTTTTGGCAATGTTGGCTTGCTCAATTAGATCTTCTTGATCAACCAATTCTTCTACTGTCAGGGTTTGGGCAATGTATTCCCTCTCCCTTGTTTCAATAATCACTTGTTCAAACCTTCTGGCTGTAGCAGCATTCTCATCCTCTTCCTCATCCTCATCATTCACCTTCTTGGAAGTAACAGGCTCTTCCTCTTCATCATCATTAGCAATTGCTTTCCCCTTATCTAATCTTCTTTTCTTTTCTTCTTCTGTTTATGAGGGAAAGTTATCAATATCATCCAACAAATCATTCATCTCCTTATCTTGCTCTACTCTCTTGGAACTTTCTTCATTATTTTCTTGTCCAGTAAGGACTAGTTCCTCAGTAGCAGCTTCTTCATCCGTCACCACATCTGTAGCCATTGTATCAGTCATTACATCAGTAGCAATAGTATCAGTTGCTATTGCTTCTGTTGTGGCCACATTGTCAGTATTCACATTGTCAGTGTTTTGTTCTTCCATCTCATCAACAATCTATTTCTCCTTCCTCAACAGATCATCATCAAATTCACCATACAAAGTGTTCAATACTTCATCATTATTCACATCATAGTTATGAACATCATCATCAGACTTATCTCCTTCATAATCTTCATCAAGAATCATTCTCCCTCCACTATCCTCCTCATCTTCACTATCACCATAAGCACTTAAGATGTTTTTCAGTCCATCATCCACATTATCATCCACATTCTCTACTATCACATCCACCACTTCCTCATCAGCAACAGTGGCTATTGGAACATTCTCACCCTGTTTTGGGGCAGCTGAGGTCTTCTCAACCTCCGCCTCCAAGGATTGAATTCTTTTAATGGCTTGTGCCAGCTATGCTTTCAAATCAACATTTTTTTTTCTCAATTCAGCATTATCTCCTCTCAACTCCAAATTTTCACTAATGAACTACATATTTATGTTGAAAACATAACGAGTATGGGGAGGGAATCAGGTGGTGAAAAGGGAAAAGGTTTAGGTAAAGGGTTGGTCTATGGAAGGATTGGGTCAGTTGGAGGGCTTGGGTGCTCAAAAATGTTTTCATTTGTAGAGATTGGGAATGTAGGTTGAATGGGTTGTTCTAAGGTTTCAGGTGGACTTTGGGTTAGGGTAAGAGGTGTTTGAGGTGGGGATTGGTCATGTGGTGGTGGTGAGTAGGGTGGTGTGGCTACGGGTGTGGCTGGTGGTGTTGGAATAGGTGTTTATGGTGGTGTGGGTATAGGCTGCTCCCCCTTGATCCTGTACAACATCAACAAAAACTCCTTCAGCTCCTCCTTCATTACCATCTCCCTCTTCTCCTCCATCATCACTGTCATCACTATCATCAATCTCTATCTCATAATCATCCTCCTCCTCTGAGGTTAACTCAGGAATAGGCATAATCTCAATATCATGGTTTACCAACCATGGTAATACATCAAGTTCAACATTTGGATTGAATCTGCTTGTGCTTGCCAGATTAGCAATCCTTTTGTAGGTGTTTGGATTCTGAAACACATGTGTTGTACCCATTTGAGGTAAATCTTGTAGGTCATGATTGAAAATAATCTGCAGAAACCTGGGATAGGCTCGGAATTTATCTTTGTTTTCCTTCTTTAATATTCTTACCATTCCATCAAAGATCATTTTGGAAAAGTTGAATGGTAAGTCATACACCACAGCAACTGTAGCCTTGGCTAAGTCACGAATCATAAGAGTCCAAGATCCCTTTCTAGGGGCAAAGCCCTGAATGAGATGGTGAATCAAGTATCTGTACAAGTTTGGGAACATCCCCTTTTGGCATTGTCCTTCCTTCACGTTCCCTTGATAGCCCATTGTATGCACAAATATCTTCAGAAGATGATCAGTTGTAAAGTGAATAGGATTGTGATCATCATCATGTAACTCCAGGCATCTTTTGATCAATCTTTCAGTAATATGGATCTCCTGCCTTGCCACGGTAGCTTCTATCCGCCTACCATTTATATCATCAATGAATTGAGCTGATCGCTAGAAATCTAGTAAATGATTTCTATACAACACCGGGCACTCTGTCAAGGCAAAGGGTATATTTGACCTTTGGAGCCACCTTATCATAAGATCCACGTCCTCATTATCTGCTGTAACTTGTAAAAAAGCACATATATTGTGCTTGTGCTCAAACGGGTATGTTGGTTCGTCACCCACCATATCTGTTCAAACAAGTAAACATATTCAAAGCAAAAGTTAGTCAAAATGTTCATAGCTTTTTTTACAATTTTAGGTTATAATTTGAAGCAGGTAAGAAGAAATTTCTTTAAAAACCTATTCTTCGACAAATTTATAACCTACACAAGAAACAGAGAGTTAGTAAAAATGAATAATCAGTGCCCATAACCACTTAATCGTTGTCGGAAAACACTTAATTGTTGCTTACCGAGTCAGATTGAGTGGCTGACAAATTAGGGTTACGAAGTTTAGAATTTAAATGAGGCGGTTGAGTTTCTGAAACGAGAGTGAGAAATTGGAAGGTGAGAGAGAAAAGTGGCAAAAATTTCTCTAACTCCCTCTTATATACCTTTTGAACGTGGGTTTTAAATGCATTTTGTCGTGGAGTGAGTTAATAGCTGTCAAATAATACTATTAACCATTTAAATATATTCACATATAAAACCTTGCTTGATAAAGTTCATTTACAAAACCTTGCTCGGAAAAGTAATTATTCAAAGCTTGCAATGAACCTTCCACTTCCTCAAAGCTTGCTCGTTTCAGATTTAATTCATAAATTAAAGGTTAATTTATAGAAATAAAGCTAAGAAAATAAAATGAAGGAAGCTTACTCGAAATACAAGATTGCTCGATAAATGAATCACAAGACTAATAATCAAGTATAAAATATCAAAAAGACAACCTTGCTAGGAATCAATCAAGATACCCAAATAAATACCTTAGTCATACTCCTAATAACAAACCTTGCTCGAATAACTGAACTTATCACAAACCTTACTCGAATATGTCAAAAAGTTCACAAATATTCAGTCAAGTATATTTTGAAAAACAAAGTATGCTTGAAAAACTTCAAGAATACGAAGTGTGCTAGAAAGGAATTTTAAACAAAAAGTGTACCCGAAAAAAAAAAATTTGAAATTAAAGTATGTTAGGAGAACATTTGAAGATTTCAAAGTGTGCTCGTAACATAAAGTGTGCCCGGGAAATAAAGTTTGCCCGAAAAACACTTGTAATTTCAACAAATCATATTCATAGGTAACACATAGCTTGCTAGAATGAGTTTAAACAGTAAAAGTAACATTTAAGTGTGCTATAAAGTCTAAAAGCATTGAAGATTTCTAGAAGTAACATAATCAATCAAGAAGCATGCTAGTATGACTTAAACAACCTATAAACCAGTTAAGTTTGTTAGAAAGTTTAGAATTCAACAAAGCTTGCTAGTGAATAGTAACATTTCAAATAGCTTGCTAGTAAATTGTTGTTCTTCCAAACAAAATGATAATATGTGTTAGGCAGTACAAACTAAACAAAAGCTTGTTAGAAATTTCATATTCAAATTCCAAATATGCTCGAAAGGGTTAAACTTCAACTAAAACAGTCAAGTCTACCCGAAATAATGTAAAATATCAAAGCATGCTCTAAATTGCTAAACTTAGACAAACAACATCTAAGTGTGCTCGGGAAGGTTGAAAACATTAAACCTTATCCGAAAATACATATTCAAACCTTTTGAAGGTAAAATGCAACTCTTTTTGACTTAAACCAAATATCAATCAAATTTATCATTAAGAATCATTGTTTTAGAGCAAATGGTGCATTTAGAGATCAAATTTCAGTTATCATTCCTCTCAAAACAGTTTCTTTCCTTTTATGAAAAAGATCTCAATTATGGGATCATATTGACTAAGTAGCTTCTCAATACTTCATTCTCAGAATTATTATGACAGTTTAGACATAGCATGATTTTCATCTCTTAGGTGATATGATTAAGGTTCATTTAATATGCATAATACTAAATGGATAACACATATTGTTTTCTGATGCTCCATATCTATTCTCAAGGCTTATTTGGCTTAATCCATATCACCTCAAATTGACTCCGACCCCCAGATATATGGTCAAAACATTTAATGACAGAAATTTTAAAGATTTAGATATTTCTTTTCAAGTCTTACAGACATATGTGAGGTTAAACGTTGGACTTATATGCCACACTAGTTGGGATTACATGCCTTTCATTCGAGATGTTTAAAGGACTTATATGATTGCCTCCACCTCTGTAGTTCTATTATTAACCCTCATGTTTGCATTTTCTTTATAAAATTTTGTGAACACTTATCAACTTTTGGTTGATTGAATATTTGAAATAATATGGTTCACATTTGTTCATTGTCATTCTCAAATAATTTATTTCATTTTTGGTGACCAAATACTAATGGGCTTGTGTATGACTGGATATTCACTTTTTTGACTGTCATTTGGATAGATGTATTTTGGAACATGCACAGACAACAATGTAACTCCATATTAAGTTTAGCAAATTCTTTATGTTTATATCACCTTAGATTTTACACATAATGGGAAAGCAACCATACATGTCAATGACTGCACTAAGTGTCCTTTTAGCCTATTAAATCCATATGATTGGCTAAGTAGTCAATGTACTATCATTTCCCAATTTAAGAATTCGGTCACCCCAATTACTCTTTATTGTCAGGTAAATGGCTATCCTATCTGACCACAAGTGGTTAACATGACCAAACATATATGAGAATACATGTCCTTTCAAGTAGAGTTATTGGCATAGTTTTAAGTGAAAGAATAAAACAAGTTACAATTGCTCCAAATGCTTTTAGTCTTCAGGTTAATGGCTATCCTTTCAATATGAAAACAGATGACAGGACCAAACATATACAAGTATATGTCTCCAACTTGAGCAAATGACATAATTTAATCAAAAGTAACTCTTTGAGTCTTTTCATTGAAAATCTCATTTTAAGCTTCTATAAAGCTTTGAACTGAATAGTATTATCATATCTCATCACCATTAAACAACTTGCTCTGTTTTATCAAAATTGTTTTGAACAAAAGCTCCTTAAAATTCTTCATTTGAGCATATCTTTTGACACAAAAACACAATTTCACACAATCACAAGTGTAACATATTCAAATCATCAATGACATCATTAAAACAGACAGACTTCTCATAATGCATAGTCTATCAAATCCTAATAATATCATATTAGATAAAACACATAATCAAGATATCAGACAAGCACATATTATCAAGTCAAATTGGGTACTTATCTAAATATCATACACATTCACTGATCATTATCCAAAGCATCAGAAATACCTAGGTTTTACAGTTAACCAATTAGGAACATATCAGTGAACAACAAACAGAATCACATTCAAATATAACAATTTGTAAATCCTCTACAAAAATAGTCAAATAGCATATAGAGGCACAAATATCAAACAAACATTCATCAAGACTTTGAAAAGATACTCAGTTTGCTCAACAAGCACATATCATGAATCAGACTTCATTTGAGTTGATCATTCCCAGGGCTTTCAGAAGAAAGTTGAACCTGGTTCTATCAAGTGGTTTTGTGAATAGGTCAGCCAAATTATCACTTGTATCAACTCTTTATACCTCAGTTAAACCTTTTTCACTACAATCCCTTATAAAATGATGTCTGATTTCAATGTGCTTAGTCTTGGAATGTTGCACAGGATTCTTAACAATAAAAGATGCTACAGTGTTATCAATGTATATAGGGGTGTTTAAGAATTTCAGACCCTAGAAAACAGCAAAGCATGGGGCTGTGCTTCTGAAAGCACGGGGCTGTGCTTCTGAAAGCACAGGGCCGTGCTTACCTATCAGAAAAGACAAAAATCTACAACAAAAAGACAAAATAGTGGACAACTAGACACGGGGCCGTGCTTCAATGGACACAGGGCCGTGGTCACCTTCTAGAAAAAGACAAAATGAATTTTTCACATGTTAAAAAAAAACACGGGGGCGTGCCTACCTAAGCACGGGGGCTTGCTCACCTTTCAGAAACGACAAAAAGAATTAGCACATGTCATTAAAAAGTACGTGGGCCGTGCCGCAGGAAGCACGAGGCCGTGGTGAGTCATCATGTACGATCTGACAACATGCAAATGGGACACGTAGACACGAGGCCGTGCTTAATAAAACACGGGGCCGTGCTTTTCTCTCCAGACAACCTATAAATGGTGGCTCTTGTGCCATTTGAAGGGTGTGCCTTGAAAAGAATTCTATCCGGTTTTCTCTTATAAAAACACACACTAACACTCACATAGAAGGTTTAGTGAAGAGTTGAAGGTTTGAAGATCATCACCATCAACCATCATCATCAACCATCATCACCATCACTAAGAAGGAAGATTCATCTACATTTGGTTAGATCATTCTAAATTTAATCATGTATTTGTTATCATCATTCATCTTAATGTTTATCATTATGCTCATTATGAGCTAAACTCCTTTTACTATCTAAAATCTATGAAGAAGCTTTGTTTTACTTGATAATTATATAAAACATGTGGTGTAGTCTAGTAAAGAACATGGTTATATTACAATTATCTATTGATGAGAAATGTTTCACCATCTTAAATCACTAATTCAAAGTTGGTAGTTGTCAATTCTATTGGCAATCGTTCATGATCGATTCATGTTCTTGAAAGATAGAAATACTTTGATATATTATCAAAACAAGGATCCTTATATTTTACTTAGAAATGATTAGATATAAGTTATGATGTATTTCTCTAAGTCTTGGTAATCCGAAAATGGCTTTGCCGAGGATATCATGCTAGTTAAAGAGATCATATGTTAATGGAATGTGTGATTATAACCTACATAAATCAACCAAGGGGAGGTTGTGTGACTAAACTACAACCACCCGAAGTTGTTAGAATTGGTATTTGAGAAATCGAAGTCAATCCTAATCTTTCTACTTTACGAAACTACTTGCCAACTTAAATTGACATCATTGAGATGACATGACATTAGGAAAGGGTGGACTTTAAAATGCGCATGTTATCTCCTTACTGCCAAAGATGCTCACTTATGGTTTAAGGAGCTATCTATCATATATTTCTATTGAAAGTTTATCACATGTTTGAATATTAATTATCAAAGCTAAAATGGAGTGGATTCTTGATCTTAGATGGTAACCTTCGCATAATTGAACAACTCGTTTATATCTCGTCTTGGTCACCTATATATATATATATATATATATATAAGTATTTATATTTTATAAAAAGTCCGAAAAGTTTACCCCCAAAAAAAGATTAAAACCTCCGATTAAAGTAAGAGAACGATTTATTATTAGAAACATTTGTGTCCACGGATCGATACTTGGTTCTTACCAATACTATTCTACATATACGATAGGTACACTTGCCTATTTTGTGTATGTTTAGTCTTTGTAGAAATCATTTTTATAAATTTAAAACACGATCTTGTGCAAAAGCAAATCATTCCACCTTTCGTATTTATACCGCACGCACGCACGACATCATTGCACCCATCATAGTCACTATCTGTGTAGGAAGTAAGATCAAAGGACTGGTTCTTTGGATACCAAATTCCCAGATCTGGTCTTCCCTTCAAATATCTAAAGATCCTCTTCACTAAATTCATATGAGAAACCTTAGGACTTGACTAGAATCTTGCACAAACACACACATCAAACATGATATCTGGCCTTGAAGCAGTCATATACATTAGAGATCCAATCTTTGCTCTGTATTCATGTTCATCCACTGGCTCCCCCTTTTCATTTGCTACCATCTTCTCTTTTGTATCCATAGGAGTTGAATAAGTTTTAAGATCATTACACTTGAATTTGTCTAATATGTTCTGCACATACTTAGACTGGTATATGAATTTGTCTAATATGAAAATCCCACCAGTCTTCTGTTGAACTTGAAATCCAAGAAAGAAGTTCATTTCTCCCATTGAGCTCATACTGTACTTGGATTTCATCACCTCTTCAAACTCCATGCACATTTATTCATTGGTTGACCCAAAAATGATATCATCAACATAAACTTGCAGCAACAGCAAATCTCTTCCCTTCTTCTTGTGAAAGAGGGTCTTGTCAATGGCTCCCCTTTGGAAACCATGTTCAAGTAGATGATTTGACAACTCATCATACCAAGCTCTTGGAGCTTGATGTAGTCCATACAAGGCTTTGTTTAATTTATACACCTTATTAGGATAATCAGGGTCCTCAAATCCTGGTGGCTGAGTTACATAAACCTCCTCTCCTATTTTTCCATTTTGTAATGAAAATTTTACATCAAGTTGGAATACCCTGATATTCTTTGAGGTGGCGTAAGCCAAGAAAATTCTTATAGCTTCAAGTCTTGCAATTGGTGCAAAGACTTCCACAAAGTCAATCCCTTCTTCTCGTAGGCATCCAAGTGCAACAAGTCTGGCTTTGTTCTTAATCACAATACCTCTTTCATCCCTTTTATTCCTGAAAACCCGATTGGCTCCAATTGCATATCTATTTCTTGGCTTGTCTACTTGCAGATCTCTAAATTGTACCAACTCCTCTTGCATAGCCTCTACCCAGCTGTTGGCCTTTAATGCTTTTAACAGCCGAAAAACGCACAAAAAGGCATTTTGTCAAAAGAGTTAGGTTCTGGAAATTTTGCAGGGGCTATGTAATCACATTAAGGCCATTGGTAAAAATTATCGGATTTTTCGGAAGTCGTTTGATATAAACGGGTCATTTATTACACGATTATAACCTATAAAATGAATTTTTATAAATAAATAAATAATCATAAAATTTCTGAAAATATTTTTATAAAATTCTCCATGTCTTAATGTATTTTTACAAAAATTTACATAATTTATATATAAGTACATATTTAGTTATGATTTATCAAAGATTTAAATTATAATTGTTTTAACGAAACCGGCAGTTTTGTGTTTAACGGACTGACTGGTATGTCATTATGTCAAAAGTGGTCAAATATCATATTTTTGAATGATATTGATAAAAACGAACTTTTTACGAGAATTCCGGACAAATCGGGTGGATTGTGCGCGTTTTGTATAATCAAACCCGTATGAAAACGGAAACGAGCCCTGCAATCAAACCAGATACCGAAACTTTAAAATTCTTTCATAAATCAACTTATTTTATCAATCAATATATTTACTTAAGTTTTATGTGATCTTACCTAATCCCGAAACGTATAAACGATCAACTGAGCTAGGCTCGGAAAACGGTGAAACTGAGCCAAATCCAGTTTTAAACATTTCATAGTATACAACGTCACAATCTAAGACTATGGTCATGTTCTGGACCTAACAGCTATACCCAGATTATCTATACAGCCCGACTTAGCTTGAACACTATACTAGTAATAACAATACGATACCGTTTATAGGAATCAGGCTATAAACGAGACATCTGACTATTTGATACGTGATTTCTGTGCGAACTACGATAAGGTGAGTTTCACGACCCCCGCTTTCTAAACTGTTTTACGAACTTTTGGGGTGAAAAGCATGTTTACATAAACTGTTATACTTGAAAACGTGTGATGATGTGGATTATCTAAGTACTAACACTTGACAAGTCCCCACAAACACAAGTGATTAACTTCGTGCCGGTGGCGTGTGGATAGTACTATCGGTTTGACAAACCCAACTGTGACAGAGCCGGTGGGGTAAGCCGGAACATATGTAAAACCAGTTGCACATTGTCATTATATATTTACATACTGCTATGTGGTGTTAGACATAGTACATACATGGGGCAAAATTGGCTGTTAAATGCCAACAGGAGTGCATGGGCAGGAGAGGCCATGCAGTATAGCTCGTTTCGGTTTCACTTGTGGCTTAGTATAATGCATCATACACAGACATATATACATACACACTGTAAACTTTACGAACTCGTGTACTGATTTCGTTGAAACTCGTGAAACTTGAAACTCACCAACTAGACGTAGTTGACCCGTTTTAACATGCTTTTCAGGTAAAGCAAAAGTG
This sequence comes from Bidens hawaiensis, assembly GCF_021521415.1. Taxonomy (NCBI): domain Eukaryota; kingdom Viridiplantae; phylum Streptophyta; class Magnoliopsida; order Asterales; family Asteraceae; genus Bidens; species Bidens hawaiensis. The sequence continues at coordinate 787,881 of NW_027491152.1, read as the reverse complement.
GAATGATTTGCTTACATGCTTGGTGTTAGAAAGACAAGTTGAATAGCTGTGAATAGACGCTGATATAATACTGTTTAAGAAGCTCGTAAACCGGTTATGTATTTTTCACCTAGTTTGTAAACATACTACCTACCCATGTAATATGATGTAAATTAGTTGTTGAATTTTCTTTATAAACAATGTGGTTGATACCAGTGTTATCTGTTACATTCCCGTATTACGCTTCCGCAACTACCTAGTCGGGGTGTGACAGAAGTTGGTATCAGAGCCAGGTTTTAAAGAATTAGGATGTCCCTTAGGATACCCTAAGATAACCGTAGGCTCGATTAACACTGGGAATAAAATAATATTAAATTATATACACGAATGATTCTCGTGATGAACGCGAATGGACAAGTGGGTTATTATGGTCCGGAACGTAATAACAGACTTGTTTGTACGAGGAAATTCGAGAAGAAGTCGATAAACAATCGAATAGGTAAAAACAGCAACATATGTGTATAAAATATAATAATAGATAAATATTTGTGTATATAAACGATTATTTGTGCTTATGTGTATAAATACCTGCACGTATCTTACTATGATTAATATAGAAGGATACTATTCTTATTACTAACCATTGTGCAGGAATATGTCAAGATCTACTGATCGTTTACCTACTACCCTACCAACAAGGCCTGAGGAGGAGGAGGAGGATCCGGAAGAGGAAACTGAGGAGGAACCAGAGGAAATAGGAGAAGGTGCAGATGCGGTAATTCCACGTGAGGTACCCGCGGATCAACCCGACTTATCGGGTTATCGTTGTGACACCTATCCCCCTAGGGAATCCCCTAGGAATGTAGTAGAACAGGGAGCTACTAGTGCTTATCATTCACCTGTTAGGGCACCCAGATCCCCTACTCCACCTGTACAGCATGCACCAGTACCCCCACCTACCATTAGAAACCGTCAGACTGCTCGCATTTCAGTGCGTCCACCTGAGCACACCTTTTCCCCACCTCGATCTACGTACCATAGGGGAGAAACATCGCGTGTCCGGGTAACAGAGATACCTATTCCTACTTGGGGTTTACCAGCCCCGGTACCCGAGCCACCTCGTCATTCTGATTCAGCATGGTTTGGTTTAGCAACTGATCAGCTCTTAGAACACTCACATACGATAAATAGCCTAAACCAGCATAGACACGATATGTATGATCACATGAGGTATATGCAGCAGGAAATCAGAATTGTACAAAGATCCAGTGCTGACAGCCACGGGCGTCAGGATCGAGCGATGATACTACTGGGGGCGTGTTTAGCGGTTAATGCGGCCCTAGTGGCTGCTGTGATTTGGTTGTGGTTCCATGTTGCAAAGAATGGATAGGACCTAGTAGTCTGGTCTTATGTATATAGTCTTTTGATATCCCAAGCAGCATTTTGTTACAGCATGTTGGGCTGACTTGGGAGTTGTTTGTGGTTTAGTACTATTTCAAGCACTGGCCCTTATCGGGTTAAGTCTACATGTCACTTGGTGACAAATTTTGATACGCATATACAAGCGCTGGCCTATACCAGGTTAAGCCTATGCGCTAATTTTGGATGCATATGTACAGTAATGATTATAATTAATACAAACGTGTTTTCTTTGGCATAGTTATGTGTTGTGAAGGTGTAATATTGTAAAGTTGTGTTGATGATAGTGAAACGATATTGATTATTATATAATTGATTATTCTATAGAATGGCCCCGAAGAAAACAAACACTTTGTCTGAGGCGGAAGTGGCCGCAATGATTGCTCGTCAACTACAAGCAGTGATACCAACAATTGTAGCCCAAGTCACTGCAGGCATACGTGCTAACAATACTGTTAATCAACCTACGAGCACCACCACGGCCACTGTTAATACAACTCCGCCGGACACTAATGTAGCCCCGGGTGTTACTACCCCGGTGAATACTGATAATGTCATAAATAATAATAACACTCTCCCAACTATGAATGTCACTGGGAACCCAGAACCTGTTGTGCACCCTGATAATATCCCGAACCCTGTACCGGTTGTTAACACAACTAATGATAATAATAATAATAACCGAGAACCCCCGCGTCAGGAGTACTCATACAAACAATTTACATCATGTAAACCAATTGAGTTTAAGGGTATTGAAGGACCTAGCGGGCTGGTCAAATGGATAGAAAAGACCGAGTCAGTAATTAATATTAGTGAGTGTCCACCCAACCGCGTGGTCAAATTTGCTACCAGTATGTTTCTAGACCAAGCGCTGATGTGGTGGAACACAGTAGTCCAAATAAGGGGACAAGATGCTATTAATCGTATGTCATGGACTGAATTAAAAACCCTCATGCTAGAGCATTTCTATCCTAAAAGTGAGATTCAGAGGTTGGAACACGAGTTATGGAATCTGGAAATGAAAGGAGCAGATCATGTGGGATACACGAATCATTTTAACGAACTGTCCCGCTTAGTCCCATGGTTAGTTACACCGGAATCGAAGCGAATTGAACGTTATATCTGGGGACTGACCCCTGCTGTGAGAAGTATAGTAAATTCAGTTGCCCACCCGACATTAGAAAGTGCTGTATCTCAAACGGGTGTCGTTACTTTTGATCGGTTAATTCGTAGTGCTTAAACGAGTAACCGACCGATACTAATTATGACCCGTATACATACTGAGGGGTAATATACGAGTTATATATATGTTATAGAGGCTAACATATTGATATTTAGGCCTCGGTACGTTTAAAACTCTTTAAACGAAAAAGGTTTCGTTTATCGATACGCTATAAGCTTAAACGCAATCGTTAATATCAAAACAAGCATTGTAGCATCCGTTAAGCCGAAAAAGATTTATAAAACACTTATATGACATGTTCTAAGCCATCCGTGAAAATATTTTGGAATTTTACAACGAGTCAGTACGTTTTTCTTATTTTACAAAAATAAGCTGAAAAACACTCGTTTTTACGTTATTTCTCACACCCGAATTAATTTTCTTGCGAAAAACCGGACCCGAACTAAATTTAAAGTGGGCTTTTCATGTTTGGGCTTGTATGTATAGTTTAATGGGCCAAAACAGCCCATTAAGGCCCCATCAAAAGTTCCGATCGGACAGCACCTTATCCCACATGTTTTCTTTTATAAAGCTTATTCAACAAGCTTTGTTATTCATTTTAACATACAACAAACTTTCAAGTCCAGCAGCTCTAAACCCCTGTGCTCTCAACTTCCTTTCAAACCCTAAGGTGAGATCAAATTCCATAAAGTTTTAACAAAGTATGATGTATATGATTAATATATAAACATGTTTTAATTAGTTTTAAACATGTTTAACCATCCGAAAACCCTAAAAATCAAGTAAAATTATGTGTTGATGTTAAACATGTTTACAAACCTGGAACATATACTTTTTTGGTCAAAAACGCGGATTAGAACATGAATACAACGTTTTTACGGATAGAAAGTTCGGTTTGAACCCAAAACCGAAACCCTAATTATCAAGGCTGTTACATGGATGATTTATGCTTGGTTTGATGTTACATGATATGTAGATATACTGAGTTTGCAACCCGAGACCCGGAAAGTCGTTTAAGCTAGCAAAATTCATCGAAAACCGACAAGGTAAACCCGTAATACTCGTTTAGGGGCTGTTTAGTATTAGGTTGTGACGTGCTTGTTGTTAGCTTGTGAAAATTTGCAGGGACATTAGGGATCATATAAATGAGTCCCTGTTCAAATTTGGTAATTTTTCGATAAACGGAGAATATTTGGTGAATTTATTCCCGTTTATGAGCGTTTATTTGGGAAAAATAGCTAAACATATTGAAAAATTATGAAACTTGGTTTTGGAGTTTGATATGGGATGGTAAGATCACTGGTAAAGTTTGGGAATCATTGGAAATGCCTAAGTATGGTTTGTGCAATCATGGTTTAACCGAGTTTTAACAGCCGAAAAACGCACAAAAAGGCATTTTGTCAAAAGAGTTAGGTTCTGGAAATTTTGCAGGGGCTATGTCAGATCTCTAAATTGTACCAACTCCTCTTGCATAGCCTCTACCCAGCTGTTGTCCTTTAATGCTTGAACAATGTTCTTAGGTTCTATTTGGGATAGAAAGCAGGAGTACAAACAGATGTTTGCAGATTCAGATGGACTTCTTGTTACTCTTTCATAGATGTTTCCAATGATATTCTCAGGAGGATGATTCTTTTTAACATAAGAGGATTGAACAATTATATCAGTGGACACATTAGAATCAAGATTTGTGTCATTGAGATCAGGTTCATCAATGATCAAATCAGTTGTTGCATCATGAAATTCTGGTGCTTCTTCATTGTTCAGTTGAGAGGTAGATGCACCATTGTTTCCAACATTCAAAGTTTGAAAAAAGTCCTCAAATCTTGCATTTCTTCTTGCTTCTTCTGTATTATCAGGATCTGCCTTATTCATCACATCGTTATCATGATTTTCTTGGTTATCTGGATCTTCATGTTCATTGTTTTGATCTTAAACTTGTTCTGGAACTAATTCATTTTCAACAGTGCAGGGATGCTTAATGAAATTATATTCTTGACCTTTTTCAGCAACCTTTGACCACATCTTGTCCAAATAAAGTTTCTTTGAAGATTCTTTAGTAATCACACTTGTCTTATACATAGTTTCATCAAAGTCTTCAGGATAGATCTTGAATGACTTGATTAGCTTTTCAAGATCAAACAGCCAAACAGCACCATCAACTGTATTGAATTGATTTTCATTGAACACAATATCAGATGATTCTATCAAATGGTTTTTGACATATACTCTGTATGCTTTTGAGTGTGTAGAGTAACCAACAAAGAAGCAGTCCAAGGATTTTGCTTGAAACTTGTTGAGATAATCCTTGGTGTTCAATAATGAACATTTGCATCCAAATGGCTTAAGAAACTCGATGTAGGGTTTTCTTTTAAACAAAAACTCATAAGGAGTTTTATCTTGACTTTTGTTGAGAAGCACTCTATTCTGAACATAACAGGCTGTGTTGATTGTTTCAGCCCAAAATGTGACAGGAAGAAAAGCATCAGCCAACACGGTTCTTGCAGCTTCTATTAGTGTTCTGTTTCTTCTTTCTGCTACACCATTTTGTTCAGGATTTCTAGGAGCAAAATTTGTTGAAGAATTCCTTTTGCAGTACAAAATTCTTCCATTACTCCATTTTTGAACTCTGTACATTGTCACTTCTCATTATCTTAACTCTTGCATCCAGTTGATTCTCAATCAGGGTTGCACAACTCTTAATCAACTCAGCAGTCTCATCCTTTGTAGTTAGGAAATAAACAAAAGTATATCTTGAAAAGTCATCAATGATCACAAGACATGATCTTTTCTTGCCTATATCTGGACACTTACAGGACCAAAGAGATCCATGTGGAGCATCTCAAGCACTTGATCAATTGAGTTGATGAGTTTTGCTTTGTGAGAAGACTTGTGCCGCTTGCCCTTCTGTCATGAGATACAATTATCATCCAATTTGAACTCTCTTATAGGTAAGCCAATCACATGCTCACCCTTCACAAGTCTGTTCATGTTTTTCAGATTTACATGACACAGTTTCCTATGCCACAATTTTGACTCATTTTCAGTGGCCTTAGAAACAAAACAGGTACCACCCCTTGAAATAGCATCCTTCATGTTTAGTTCAAACAAATTGCCATTTCTTGGGGCCATCATCATTATCATGTCCGGTGGGATTACAATATCAAGTTTTAGAATGAAACAGTGAGAATCAGCAAACCCAACTTTATAACTTTTATCACATATTTGAGATATGCTTAAAAGATAATACTGTAATCTTTCCACATAGAAGACATTGTCAAATGTGACCTTTCCATTTGTCAAGATTCCCTTACCAACAATTTTACCACCATTTTCATCACTAACAAAGGCTACTGGACCTTATAAATTCTCTTCATAGTAGACAAGTGACCCTTTGTCACAAGTCATGTGGCTGGAACACCCACTATCCATATACCATACTTCATTCAGTGGAGTGGATGGTTCCTGTGAAGAAGATGCAACCTCACTTTCAACTTTAGCCATTAGAGAAACATTGGCTTTTGTGATGTCATCTGCATGGTTACTCCAATCAAAATCTCCCTCCTGTTGTGCAGCAAGTGCTGCATTCCCTTGGTTTCTGGGTTGATTTTGATTGTTTCTGCTGGGTTGTTTGGAGCATTCGGAGGGTTTTGGTTGTTTCTTTGGTAGTTCTGGTTCTGAGTCACCACCTGCTGGTTGTTCATTGGGGGCTACTGGTAGTTGTTAATATTGGGGTTGTTGTAGTTGTTGTTTCTTGGTTGGTTTTGCGGATATTGGAACTGGTTTCTTGGCTGTTGGTTCTGGTATTGGTTTACTTGGAAGTTTCTTGGCTGGTTGCATTCTCTAGCAAAGTGCTCAGGTTGTTGGCAGTTATAACAAATGGCCTTTAACTTGTCAAATTTGATTCTTTCATTAGGCCCTGATAGAAGAGATCTACCAGTCCTATTATATAGCCTTTTGCTTCTAAGAGCCAACATGGCAGCCTGCCACTTCAGGTCCATGTCTTCATGGTAATCTGTATCAATTTGTTCCAAATCATCTTGAATGACACTTGTGTGGATCATGTTTTTGGCTACAATGCATTGTAGGACTCTGTAAACATAGAGAACAATGCTTGAGGTTCATTTCCTTGACCACTGTTTCCACCAGCATAAGGTAGATGTCCACTTTCCATGGAGGCAGAATCATTGTCATCTATGAGTTGGACATTAAACCTTGATTGGCTACCTTGGTGACTTGAACTACCACCAACAAAAGCTTTTGGTGTATCAACACCGTGTTCAGTAGGTTCTTCTATGATAGGGATCTGTTGTTGGTTTTTGGTGGACAAGTTTCCCATAGGTGCAATCAGTGCATTGGACACCTGGAAACAAGGCTTCTCTTCCTTTATCATTTCATTTTCAATCATCTCTATCTCATCAGCTTGAAGGAAGCAAATCACATCATCCAGCTTGAGTTGTTCAAAGTTTGGCTTCTGAATAATGAACTTACCAGCTGTATACCATTCTTTGGGCAATGTTGATAACAGTTTAGTGTTCAAGTTAGAATCTGTCATCACATAATCAGTGGTTCTGAGATCATTCACAATGACTAGAAACCTTTCAAGAATTGATTTCAATCTCTCCCCATCTTTATACTTGAACCTCTCAAGTTGTTGCTTGAGTCTTTGCTTCTTGATGTTCTTCAACTCTGTATTGCCCTCAAACATTTCAAGTATTGCATCATACATAGCCTTGGCTTTGTATGATGTGCAACTTTTATGAGAATATCCTAAGACAGACCCAACTTGATCATTGCAAGGGCTCTGTCATCAATTTTCTTCATTCTATCAACCACAGTTTGGTTAGGATTTGCACCTTCATTAACATATGGTCCATTTTTAATAGAGTTCCACATATCCACGTCGTTATAACACACAGCAGCCTCAAACAACACTTTCCATTTGATGAAATTTTCCTGCCCAGACAGCCTTGGAATTTTGTTAGTGGATACCTCTTGCTCTTCAAAACCAGACATATTTTTGGTATTTTGTAAAATGATTTTAAAGAAAAACAAAGAACAATTTGAATAGATTGAAAAATCAATAAGATCTGAGAGAAAATTCTTCAGATCTGATATATCTGATTCGATTGGAGCAAGATCTAAGAATAAAAAATTCAAATTTTAAGCAAAAACAAGCATAAGCAGAAACCCAATATTGAAGATCTGGAAGAATGAAGGAAGAACAAAGTTGCTGACGTCAGTATTCAATGGAACAGTACTCAGCTCACGTCAATCTTCATCTTCAAATAATCAACAATAAGCAACAAATCTTCACCTTAAATAGCAACAAACAAACTCTGATACCACTTTTCGGTCCCGATAAACGATCGCTCAAACTCACAATAAATGTCACAACCCACACAATAAATGTGTCGACAAGAAGGTTGATGATGTTTCTATTTATGGTAAGATTAGTTATTTGTTAACGGTGGAATCACTAACAAAAAACTATCTGTTGCTTAAGGATATTAAAGGTAACAAACACAAATAATCACTCAAAAGATTTCCATTTATAGAAGGTGTTCATACAAATGTAAATCGATTAGGGTTTCTTGTAAGGAATGTTTATCCGTACAATCCTAGGACAGCCGTCACACTCAAATCAGGAATATTCGATTAGTCTTAAAAGTGTAAAGTGGCAAATTCGTGGTAGGCGTGCCCTAAATTATTCTATTTATAGGCCTGCCACCACCTGACAGCTGTCCTGGCTTCTAGAAACCCTAACGATAGGTACATAATCATATTACATATTCAAAAATATATTTAGTGTAAAAACAGGTCTTCCGGGTAGGCTTTGTGCCTTTTGTCTTCTTCGAGTAGACCTAGTAACCTAAAAATGTGCTGGTAAACAGTTCTCTGGGTAGTCTTTACTTAGAGTATTTTCCTTAGAAAATACTCACCTAGCAGACTTCAATCTTCTTGACCATAGCAAACTTTTCCCGATATAATCTAACAAGCAAACTTGTTCTTCAGAGATCCTTTCAACCCTTTGTTAATAAATAACTTATTAGCAAATACAAGTGTGCTGGTAGCATTGTAGCTTGCTCGACGAAGTCCTTAAGATAATTCTTTATCAAAGTACATAAAGCATGCTCGGACCATTGTTTTATTAAGAATACCTTGCTAGATCTTCCAAATACTTGGCTTCAAAAGCTTGGTTAGCCAAGAGCATACTCGGAAGCAAACCTTGCTTGGCTATAAAGAACAACCTTGCTAGACATAGTGAACCCTGCTCGGATTGACACTAAAGTAGACTTCAAGAAGATAACCTTGCCCGAAAGGCAAAATTCCTTGCTAGAACAAGTAAAACCTTGCTGGGAGATCCAAGTGTGCTCGGTTTCCATACTTAGTCATTTTTGAGGAGTGTTGAGAATATTCCAATCTTCCTTAATCCCCCTTAAGTCATTTCGTGTCAAATCTTAGACTTAACAAAAGGTATATGAACTTTTAAAGAATTGTTCTCGGGTCACTGTGGACCATCTCTAATTATGAATGTGCTTTGGGTTTGATCGGGATCATCTGTGCATAAAATATTGATTCTGATATTTGGATTGTGATATATGGTTGTGGTGTGTAAATTGTGTTATGATTTGGTCATATTATGAGTTTTGAGATTTGCAGGTTCTACGTTAATGGTAGAGTTGTTGTGTTTGGGAAGATGACACAATATTCGAGACATAATTCAAAGGGTTTTAAGGCCCGAGATCAACAGAGATCTTGGGTTCATGGGTTCTCGGGGATGGTTAACCGAAAACCTTTGGTCAACAAGATAACCCCTGATTCTAACAGAGATCTCAGGGTTCTTGGTCATGTTTGACCGAGAACTCATAAGGTTGACCGAGAACCCATGGTTCTCGGCTGTCGTGGCTCGTTTTCTAATAGAGAACTACATTGTTGGAACAAAATCTATTAGTTTTGACCGAAATCATTTATTATTGACCGAAAACTTCTAACTTTGACATAACACTTATATGTTTGGACATAAAACACATTAATCAGTTTAAGTTATTATTTGGACTAACTTTTTATAACTAAAGGACTTATGAAACGGGGCTTATAGTTTCATCATGTCAAGTTTTGGTCATTATAATATTATCATGTTATCAAATCCAAATGATAAATAATTATAGAAACAAGTTAATGGTATCTAACTTCATTCATTCATTGCAATTATGGCTGATCAAGCACCTCTAAAGTATGTTAATACACATTATATAGCCATTTGTCTATTTGATCCCCTACAGCTCACAAGGAGTTCAAGTCTATGATTGCGGGGCTGAATACTTGCAGGATTTCTCACGTATTACGAGAAAATCTTGTGATCTGCAAGAAGATGGTGACTGACTTTTGGAAACATGCCTCTATCAATCAACGAGGTGCCGGGCGGAGCAGTTACTATAGAGTCAAAGATTCAGAAGAAACCAGTGATTGTCTATAAGGCCATTATTCGTGAAGTGTTGCTGTTTGGTGATCAACTTGATTACACTTACAGAATATTCTACTGAGGCTGTAGCATAGATCGTGCAATGAATGGGAAATGAGAGAACCTATCCTCCTGCCATCAAGAAGCTATTTCATCCGTATTGGAGGTTATTGATTCACACATTCTTTACGTGCGTATCGGGAAGAAAAAGGGGTTATGGCAAGATCAACCACACTCAGATGTCGGTTGTGGTTTCTTCGATCATGGATTCTAGCTACAACTACTCAATGTTCATGTTCGGTGAGATGATAAGCAACCTAAAGTGGAAGAAGAAAGAGATGTTTATGATGTATCCGAGGTTTCTACAGTAGATTTTGATTCCCATTATCCTGAGCTGAATCGATTTGTAGAGAAGCACGATCTGAAAGCCATGGGTTCGAATACCTTTGGTTTATTGAAGCAGTAAAGGAAATGGGCTAAATTGGTTTATCAAGGACTTCAGCCGCTATTCAAGTTTGGTTTGCAGAGACTGAAGCTGCTGCTACTGCTATTGTTGCTGAGGAACATGTTGTTCCCATTCAAAGGCCTTCAAATGCCTTTGAAACTATTTCAGAATACGAATATGATAGTTCTCCTTCTCAACCCTTGGAGACAGAACACCAAGTGTAACAATCTGTACCCACTTCTGAACAACTTGAAGATTTTGAGACGTTTAAATCAAAGCTCCAGTCAACTGCATTGAAACTTCCTCAATCAATTATCGTGACAAAGTATGAAGCTGTTGAAAATGAGCTAGTCATTAATCTTATTCCATGAAAGCGACGAAAGAAAGATCCAAGATCGGGTGTGTTGGAAAGTGATATTATGCCAACCGTTCAACCAACATCTACTGAGACTATTGTTGTAATTTAATCTGAACAAGGACCATCTGTTGAAGCCCAACTCACTCGAGATCAAGTTTTTGATGATATTATGAAAGAGTTTGACTTTGAAGCCCATATATAGTAAAATTCTGAACCTTCCAGATCATCTGATTCGATTGGAAAAGAAAGCTCGAGTGCATATGAGAAGATTTCTCACATCCTCGCCACGCAAGACAAATTTTTACAAGAAAAGGGCAAAGGGATTGCATTAGAAGCCGAACCTGTTGATGTACATGCTTTGCAATGCAGGGTCTCTAAGCTTGAACAAGACCATGTGGTGAAAGATGTAAATATTCAAGAGCTTGAAGCCAACAACTCCGATAAAGACTCCAAGTTTCAAGAACTTCAGGCTAGCATGGGTGGTCTTACTGCTATGTATCTTGATCTCCAACAATAACTCGTTAAACAGTTTGGAGATGCATTAAATGGAGCTGATAATAGCGGTGATAAAGTTGTTGGTGGTGAGCAAGGTGCTCCTGAAGATAGCGGTTCCAGTTTGCGTCTTCCTTCAAATAATGATACTTCCATGCAACTGGAGAAATACTTAACTGCTCCACCATAGACTGCTGAGCAAATTGAAAGTATCGGAAAGAAGACGTTGATCATGATGAACTCTAATCAAAATGTTGTGTCTTCCGATCACCCAAAAAAGTTTGTCATGGAGATTCAAAATGGCTTTTCTGATAAGTATGGTGATCGCTCCGGGGTCATGGGGTTATGATATCGACAAAGATATGTGGTGGGTCAAGCATAAGTCTGGGAACACGGATTACTACAAGAAGATGAAAGATTTCGGCTCCAAGACAAAGGTTGATTTAATTGATTTGATACATGCTCCTTTCCCCAATATGCCTACTGCCGAGTCTTTTATCCAGAAAGCGAATGGGGTTCGTAATCCTTATAGTAATAAGCCGATGCTGAACGTTATGTAGCCTCCAACTACTAAAGTGACGTCCCTTATGATCATCAAGAGATTTTCTGAAGTTGCACTTGATGAGATGAAGTTTGGGACTTATGATGGTTAGACAACTACAATTATTATATGGCTGAAGACCTGTTGAAGTTGGGTGAAAAAGATATTAAAACCCTTAGTGGCTTTCAAATTATGGCTGAACCAATTTAGGAGCCAGCTGTTAAGGAGTATACCGGTATGGGGTTATGGGTACATGCTTACAAAGAAGCTGGTGCTTAAGTAATGAAGCACGAGTGAAGATCAAGCTATAAACCAAGGGGGAGATTATTGGGCTACATTTATTGGTTTTTACTTAATATATTTGGGATTGGGTTTTGGCTAAAATGTAACACTGAAATCACTTGATTTTGTTGGGCTTATTATATGGGATTGGGCTTTAGGGTCTTTGCATTATATATACCTTGTAACTAGGTCATTATGGGTGTCGATTATTAGTAGAACGGTGGGAGAGGTGTAGGGTTACGTAGCATTTGATTCCGTTCATATTGTAATCCTCGTAGAAGGGTTTAAGCACCCGAAATTTAATATAACGTTTGTTTTGAAGTCATTTGTGTGTTAATTTGTTTTTGTTCATCTTTGTCTTGGATCAATTTGTTGTTAATTTCCACCTAACAACGGGTTTATTGATATCACATTGAAAGATCCTGTTTTTGGGACTTACATGGTTGCAGGCCATAACCGAACTAACAAAATACAAAAAGTTTCATTTTTGGTACGTGCTGAAATGGATTGGGCCATGGCAAGTTAAGTTGACCAAAAAACACTTCTTGGTGCCACTTGTATTATTAGTATACAATATTTTAACTATGAATACAAAAACAATGTTATTATGATGACAAACTAAATATATTAATAACCAATTTATATGTATGCCTTAAATGTTGTAACTAAACCTCGGGTGACCTTAAACCCAATTGGTTTATTTTTGTTCTTATAATCAGGTGCTGGGCCCAAACTGGTCTAGTTTTTGCCCCAACCGGTTTGTGTTGAAACCGGTTTCGAAAGGAAATAACCGAGTTCAAACCTGTTCGGTTCAGGTATGAGTGTTTGATCGGCATAAATCCTATTCGGTTCGGTGTAACCAGGTTAAAACTTGAAACTAGTTCAGTTCGCTTTTGCAGCCTTGTAAGATTCTTTTGGGCTCCAACTCGATAAATGACATCTAGTTCATTCAATTTTAAAAAACCTAGCATCACCAACATTTAAGTAACTTCAGTTAATGAAAACATATTAACATTCAGGTTTTCAGTTAGTACCAAGAATGTAAGTGTTCCGCCTCGACTACAAGAAAGAGAAAGGCGCTTCCAGCATGATAGGTCTCGCCATGAAACTATTAAAAAATATTCATTAGTTACAAAAAACAAATATCCAAAAATCCATCTTGTATCTTCCTTATCGCAGTTCTCTACTTTAAATTAGTTATGTTAACGATCCGATTTCAGCTCGTTTAACTTACAAGTTACCAGAACTAAAGCTCGAGTTTAGCTCATAACGAGCTTTACTTATAAAAACAATCTCCGCTCATTATTAGTTTTCAATCTCGAGCTCCGCTCATTTATTATTTATTATCATTCTTGTTATTATTTCATTGATATTCTACTTATAAAACTTATATAAAACATAATATATATTACTTTTATCATAATCAAATAGTTTTATAGTTTATATAAGTTTAATAAACGTATTACAAAAATTTGTAACTACTCACCATATGATGACAGTGGAAATGGCAATGGAGCTTGCTTCCATTACATGATTCCAAGTGGCCAACACACTATATATACCTAAGATACATAAAGATTATGTAATCAATTAAGTTTAAGGTTCAAGCATACAATTGCACATTTGCACAAAAAACTCATATTTTTAAAAAACTAAAATCTAAAACAATTATTAAAATGCCCACCACAGAGATGTTCTTTAGAGAATTCCAACAATCAGAATGATGAATTCCATATGCAGATGCATCATCCAATTAACTGCATGTGATCTTAGCCTTGCTTTTGATATGTCAACAACTTCAAACACAGCATTAACAACACTTCACTACAATCCATTAAATAATCATAACTCTAGAGAGAAATTTTACATCTGTACCCTTCCAAATCTGCTTTCATTATTATTATCGCGTCTCCTAAAGATGCTAAGGTGACAGTTGACACCAATTGCCACATCTTATATTCTTAACCACCCACATAACATATATAGTTTGAAATACACATATTAGAGCATCTCATATGGTGATCTCAATAAAAACACCTCAACATCACCTAACCAACCCCTTCTCTCTCCTCTTTTTCCATCTTCTCTCTCCATCTTCCTCACAACCTTGGTTTGTAACTACAAACCCTTCTCCACTCTCTCTTCCACCTAGGAGCCACATAGGATCAACCACAAGTAAAAAGCCCCCATTGGAGATGCCTTTATTGATCTTAGACTATTGTTAAGACCCGAATGGGAGACTAACCTTGCTTTGAAATGGTGCCAATAGCACTGCCAGTCGCCTTGACCGCACATACTCCAATGTTGAATCTGAGATCATATGTTAGTGACATTCAACCTGCAAAAGGTTATTCAAAGTCATTACTTCATTTTACATCAATTAATCTAATAAATATAACCGAAGGCTACCAAATAACAAAGAACACCTGTTATCCTTCCTCTCCTCGCTTTACAGTGCATGGATGGTGTCCTACCCTCAAACGCGTTCTCTGCAACCAAACATAATTAATATATAATGTCGTCCCATAAACATTGTTTTAAATATAATAAGTAAATATTATATAAGACTCTTTCACTCACTAATGAACTTTACTGCTGAGGCCACATGTTTAACTATCACCTAGGTTCGCCACCAGCACCACGAATCATAAAAAAGAATTATGAATATATAATTGTAAAATACAAAACACCATATAATAAGATTTTGAAAACACATAACTGCTAAGTAGTTTCCCATCCACTAATAAAAGTTATTTTTAAGCCGAAATAAACAAAAGCAGCTCCAACAGGTCATATGCCACACAAAAATCATGTATAACATTGTACGAACAAAAGAACCTAATATACATACTATTAACCTTCGTAGAGTTATAAGTCAAACCCGGAATCAAAACAAACTAATAATCACTAAACCATAAGTCACAACTGAAATACATGATACAAATTTCGTATGGAATCAATTTATTGGTACTTAATCGAGAGTTAAGAGGCTTGGACACACTAATATCAATCACCTAACAACATCCAAGTAAGGTGATTTACTATTTGGCTCTAGTCAGAATTTCTTATCGATGACAAAGACAACAAACCCCCTATCGTCTCCCTTACAATAACCTGGTACAACTAAATAATCCAACCGATTGTGGATCTGGAATCATCAACGTTGGAAATCTTAATTGAAAAACAACATTTTAGAAAGTGAAAAACAAATTGAGAAGAAGAAATCAAACCTGGAATCTTGATTTCTTCAATTCGAATATCTATTTCTTAAATTAGATGAGAGAGAGAGAGAGAGGTTGTATTTCAAAATCTGCTGTGTGTGATAACATTAGGATAATTCTCAATCACCAGAAGGGATACGCTGGGCGGGATATGTAGGTTTTGAGAACATGTGAGTTAAGATGTTGTATATTGTCCATAAAGAGTAATAAAAATCTTTATATTAACAGTTTGATAAATTACTATTTTGACCTTTTTATATGTATTATAATATAATGTGTGTGTGTGTATTGTACGGTCGTGCCCATACAATTTCCTTGCGGTGATAGTTTTTGGCACAATTTTCAGCTCAGAGTGTCCAGTTTCAGAGAAAACTTATCAACATGGCATGTGCCTTGCAAGGCACGATCGTGCTGAGAGTTTCTGGAAGATTATAAATGTGCATCACCTCTTTGGGAGTTTTTCACACCTTCTATCCACATTTCTCTAATCTAAACAGCCTCCCAAGATGCCGATGAAACATCCTAATACTGGAAACCCTGTCACCACTCCACCTAAGAAGAAGAACATGAATCTGGAGATGATCCTTTAACTCTAGGAAATGGCGAGAGAGCCCATGGACATGCTCGTTCCCGATGAACAACGAGTTCTAACTCTGACAGAAACGGTGGAGGAAATGAAAGCCGAGCTTTGTGACATTAACGAGCAAATTCAATTTAGACCATTCAGTTGGGGTTCTTTCCCCTACCACTACCACCACCACAACCTTTCGGTGGAGATGGTGGTTTTGGTGAAAACCTCTCCGGAGGAGATTTTGGAGACCATTTCTCCAATATTTTCTGATATGCCCGTTGATGGTTCAAGGGATTGTGCTAAGGAATAGTTGTTAGGATTTATCGGGCTTAACCCGATTATTTGTTTTTTACTTTATTTTTATTTTTATGTATTTATAGGACAAGTAATTTAATTTTAGGAATTTTTAGTGGAATGAAGTTTAATCATGTTTTTGGGATAATATTTGCACACACTTGACCGACCGTCCGAGCCACGATTGAGATATGAGAGAGAAAACTGAAAAATCATGAAAAATGCCAAGGCATGGCCATGTCTTCCCTAAGCATGGGTCGTGCCCAATCATAAGTTGTCATCTCCTCAATAAATGCAAAATTCTGAACTGGCATTCATGACACTCACCTAACATGGGCGTGTTTTTGTCACCATGGCCATGTTTTGCCCTCATATGTGTCTATAATTGGCTATTACTTCCCATTTTTTGACATATCTCTTTTGACACATTTCCACAAAGAAGTTACCATGGAGAGGAGAGGATGGAGGCCAAGTTATGGAACACAAGAAGAGGTGCTTATAGATGTAGTTAGGGAGTTAATGTGTTTACGTGAGAGAGCTGAGAATTTAGTAAGCATTAACGTGGTGGCGGAGCAAAGAAACCAAGAGCTTCATGATAAGGTTGAAACAATGTTTTGAACATTATCATGTGGACCGAAGGATGGCGAAGCTGGAAGACAACCTCGAGCTGCTAGCGGTCGAGCTTGCTCGTTTTAACTAGAACCAAGCCGAGAGGGAAACCCAAACCAACGCCATGTTAGGGCCTGGCCACATGTAGACCTTGTTCAGAGGAGGACCGGGGTTATTCAAGTAGTTTCCGATAGGTTTAGGATTTCATTCATTTATCACCTGTACTCTTCGTTTCCTTTGCTTTAACGTTCATGTACTCGTATTCTGATCAATGAAATTTCATATCCTATGTTTATAAATTGACATACCAAACTTGTTTATTTCAAAATGGTCATTAAACAAATCACGGTTTAAAACCAGTTAAAAAAACGAAAAAACGAAAACAGGTCAGGTCAGCACGGTCGTGTCGGGTTGGCCTGTTGGTTTTTATCTTTTGAAAATCACCCTCTTTCACTTTTAACCACACCCCTTCAAACCCTAGGCGATTTCGGGTGATTTTCCGGCCATTATTCCATCGATTTCTCGTTTCAATCGTCAAGGTATGCCAATTTACTCGTTCAAACCTCGTTTCGGGTCGGGTTTCACCCTATTGACCGACCCATGTCCGAGACCATTTGATAAGTTTGATTAACGGGTTAATACATACATTTGAGACTTCATAACTCTAAATTTGTGCAAAACACTCGTCGTATTTCGCCAAGAATAGCCATGGTAAACCTAAAAGTCAACCACAAAATCACCCAAACTCAACATGGGCCGTGCCTTGCTACTTGAATAAAATTTTTATTTTTCAAATCCATCTTCTTGACTCATTTTCTTTATTTAGGATGATCGGATATGATGATGAGGAGTTTTATGAAACAGATCACCCATCGTTTCTGTTTGCGGGTACTTCACGAATGAAAATTGATGCTAGTGAGAAAGTAGAGATAATGAAAACAAGAATGGAAGACCCACTTTATTATGCGTGCAAGGCTACATTTAAGAAGGTTAATCAATACAAAATGTATAAGGAAATACATAGAATTCTTCAAACTCAAAGAAAATCCAACATACCCAAGAAAATCCAACATACCCAGGGGATTGTTTTGAGGAAGACATGATAACCTTTAGGCCAGGAGGTTGGTGGTTCAGGACCTCGTTCACAGATTTAGGTGTGAGTTTAGGGATTTACACGCATGCAGAGACTTAGACAAAATGTGGCTTACATCAGGCTACATATTTGAGGGTGAAGAGGGAAGAGAAAGAAGACAGATGGCTGACATTACTTAAAGAGCAAATGCGTGGAGATTGTTGACTGGTAACCTAGAGGCAGTGTATATCCCGAGTGTTTCTAAGAATACCGAGCTGAGGGACCCACTGTTTAGGTACATGCACTGTATCCTTAACCACACCCTAACACCTCACAATGAAAGTACATGGTTTGTTAGCCTTGGAGATTTGTGGGCCCTTTATTGCATGAAAATGGGGGGAAAATGTAGCATCCTCTACATGATATGCAAGATGTGGGAAAAATGTGCAAAAGTCAATGAAAGCAAGATATTTGGGTGAGGATAGATTGTTAAGCCTCATGAGGCATACGGTTTAGATCCTAATGGTACTGAGGGAACATAGTCGATTCCCCTGGATCTACATATTTGCATGACTATGGAGATGATGGTGGGGTTCTGGGGACAGGGAACTTTCGTTCTGTGGACTCTCGTGGTAGGACTTGGGATCCAGAGGCTCTTGCTGATGAGGTTGATGATATGCCATTAGCTCAAGTATGACAGACATGCCGTCACCCCGATACTCCACATACCGATTATGATGCAAGCTCATCACAACTTGACCCATACTCTTTTTAGGGCCTACACCATCTCATGACCACCCATTTTGACCACCTTTAGGGTGATTTGAGATACATTAGGGAGCAGATGGACATACCCTGGCCCAGAGACCAGTAGGTACGATGTGACCTCGTAGGACCCATGACATGGTTGATCACTTCTCCCCATGTTAGTTGATGTTCTATGATATACTTTTATGGTGTTGATTATCATTGTGAACAATATTTATTTTTGTTGCTTTGTGTGGATGTTTTAAGAAATTATTATTATTATGTTGGGTGCCCGTTTATAGGGCAATATGGGTAATTATATACCCATACTTACCTTTTGTCTTTGTATACTTTGTGTATTATGTTTGTGGTTGTGTTTGTTAATTTTATGCATGTAGGATTTATTTTATGTGTTGGAACTTCTGAACAACCGACAATAGATGACAAAAATTTCGTTTTGGTTCGTAGATAAATTATATTCCTGTTTTCGCCTTGTTTCCATTTATTCTAAATCTTTCACATTGAGGACAATGTGAGAAAGTTTTGAGTAAATTTTTCCAATTTCTTTGTTTGTAGCAACAAAACCTTAAGCTTGTGAAATAATTTTGAAAAGCCAGGAACTAAGATACAACGAGAAACATTTGAGCAAGATTAATCTATCCTAAAAATGTGATCAAACTAAAAATATGGTTTGTAATATTGAGACTAACTTTATATAAAATAGGGCGTTTTCATCCAATCCTTCCATTTGTGAGAATTATGCCTTCATGTAGATATTCAGAAAATACTCATATATTGGATAATTTTTATTGAGTCTGGTACTTTTGTGTATTAAAACTTTTCATGAGAATTCTATTCGAGATCAGAAGAAATGCTGCATAAAAAGGTAATATATTTTCAAAAATTACAAAAACCACCACATAAACCCTATACCTATCACCAAACCTACCCAAAAACTCTTCCTACCAAATTACCCTTTCACTAGTAGAATTCAACATTGGTCTTTTTTCGGCAGAACCTATAGAACTGGTATGCATTCTTTCAATTTCAATTTACTTTGTTGCCTACAATTCGCTAAACCTAGGTTTCCTCCACCACTTAGGAAGAGATTTTTTCTCTTTAGCAATGAGGTGAGAAAATAGTGGAGCCAAGAGGAACAAATATCACCATTTTGTGGGATTTTCAAAAGTGTGATGAAAAGACGAGCAAAAGGAACATGAACGATGTTTAGGCAGCGAAAATTGGTCCCACGAAGGAAGATGTTGAGTAAGTTAAACCCAATCATAATACAAATATACCAAACTAATGAGGGTTGGGGCTATTATGCTCAAAGCTGAACGATCCATTAGAATTGGGAGTTATGTTCAACACAGGATTGAGGAGGAGCTGATCCACATCTTTGATATAACCACTCTTGACGATCTGACCTTAAAAGAGTTATTAGGATCGAAAAAAAAACTTTGTTGATTCACCACACTTTGTGATGAAAAATGGATCAAGGGCAAGAAAAAGAAGAAAATATTGTAGAAGAAGCCTGATTAGTCATACCCCTCCAAATTAAAACACCTTTGCCAGAACACCTTACTAAACCTACCACCCACATACCAAAACGTTTTGAAATATAATATCTTTTGATGCATCAAGCGCTTCACAAGATGGGTGGAGAATTGATCTCTCGACAAGTATAATTTATGTTAGACGTATCTCGACTAAGATTGTTTATACATACAATCTTGCTCTTATATATGTCCAAATAAAATGCCGAATGTGTTAGGACATTGTGAGCACGTGACGATTTGCATAAGATGAACCTCATAAAAGCGAATCGTAGTTTTAAGAATCATATACTAACACATTTTGCTCTTATGGATTCCCGGGATTTTCTAAAATTTATTGGGATATTTAGCTTCGGTTGACATGCTGTTTCGAAGAGTTTGTTCAAAGCTTGATTGAGAACAAGCAAGGTTCAAGTGTGGGGATATTTTGTTTATAAGAATTTATACATCTTTTCAGCACTAAATATATCTAAATAAACGTAACTTCGGCAACTATATTAGAATAAATAACCACTAATGTTTATAATTTATATCAATAGGTAAATATAGTCCAAAGAAACAAAACAAGCCAAAATACGAAGAAAAACAAAGATAACCGGTGTAAACCAACTCAACACACCCCATGGTGAATCAAGACTTGGCCAAATATAGAGCATACAAAGTAAAGACAAAAAAATCAGGAAATCAAGACATGACCATGTTAACCACAACACACCCCACTTTATCAAAACAAGGAATACAAGACAAAGTTGAAGGTTCTGAAGCAAACCACGGTCGTGCCTTCCCAAGACACGGCCATACCTTCAAGTACAAGAGAAAAAGACAAAACTAAAGGCGTTTGGACTGTTATGGAACTCAACACAACCTTTCCTTGCTTAACACAACCGCTTTAACCTCGAGCTATGCGTTCTGACATGGACACTTAATGCAGTAGGATAAAAAATGATGACACGGTCGTGCCCTGCTTAACACGGCCATGCCTAGAGGACCTGGACAACCTATAAACTGAATGCTCTTTTTCTTGTTCTTCTTCTTCATTAAATGGATCTGAACACCCCTTGGTGTTGGGCTACACTTAATGGTTTATACTTTATCTAGCTTAGTTTTTGACTAACTTGTAATACCGAAATCAATAGGTTTTGGTGGGCTTTTGTATGGTTTTGGGGTTTAGGGCATTTGGCATTATAAATAACCTGTAACTAGGTTATTATGAGGGTCGGTCATTCGTAGAACAGTGAGAGATGAGAGAGTTGTTTTATCATTCATATTGTAATCGATGTTAAGGGCTTAAGCACCTGACGTTGAATATAACGTGTGTTTTGAAGTCATTCGTGTGTTGATTTGCTTTTGTTCGTCTTTTTATTGAATCAATTCTTTGTTAGTTTCCGCCTAACAACGGGTTTAATTGATATCACATTGAAAGATCCTGCCTTGGGAATTACAATTGTTATCAGAGCATATAGACCTATTCTAGGCTCGATGTTGGTGATATCATTGATTCAGGATTGCGTTCTTGTTTTATGCTCTACGGAAACTTTCTAAAAATCAATAGCAGTGTGTTGTTTGTGTTTATCATGCTTCGTTGAGCCATTTTTGGGATATATTTGACTTAAATCTTTGGTTTAACATCAACCCCCTGAATTATCAAGTTACCAAGTCAAAGGCTTAACTTATCTCAACAATATGTGTGTGTTCTTGGCACAACCTGATCATTTCGATCATATTCCCTTGTTCCCGGCATCCCTTGATCGTTCTCGGGTAATCTAACAAGGGTTCTCGGCATAAACTATGTGATCTTTGCCACATTCAATTGTTTTCGACAATTATTATAAGTTTTCGGCCAAGATACATGGTTCTCGGGTTTATTGGTGTGTTCTCGGCTACTGTGATCTCTACTCAAGTGTTCTCGGTCAAAATACAGGGTTCTCGGGTTCAACTGTAGTGTTTTCTATTTTTGGGTTTTAGGGACATAGTTGAAATTGGGCCTGATCTTTTTGGGCCTTACTTATTGGACTGTTATATTGGAATGTTAATTTGGACAATAGTTTAGAATGGACTAATTAAGTAACACATCATCAAACAAAGCATATATTAAATTCAAGGCAAAGCAAAATGTTTACAAAAACAGATAAGTCGTAGACAACAACAATCATCTAGTTCTTCAAAGTATATTACCATTAATCATAATCTAATACGGTTTGTTGGGTTACACTTTATGGTTTATACTTAATCTATTTGGGCTTGGGTTTTGGCTAACATGTAACACCGAAATCTCTTGATTTCGGTGGGCTTATTATAAGGGCTTGGGCTTTAGAATGTTTGGTATTATATATACCTTGTAACTAGGTCATTATGGGGGTCAATTATTAGTAGAATAGTGAGAGAGGTGTAGGTTTACGTAGCATTTGATTCCATTCATATTGTAATCCTCGTTGAAGGGCTCAAGCACCTGACGTTTAATATAACGTGTGTTTTGAATTCATTCGTGTGATAATTTGTTTTTGTTCATCTTTGTCTTGAATCAATTTTTTGTTTGTTTCCGCCTAACAACGTGTTACTAATATCACACTAAAAGATCCTATTTTGGGACTTATAGTTGGTATCAAAGCCTATAGACCTATTCTAGGCTCGGTGTTAGTGATATCAAGGATTCAAGATTGTATTCTTGGTTGATGTTCTTTGAAAACTTTCTGGAAATCAAGTTCTTTTTGTTCTTCGTGTTCATTGGGTTAGTTGGAGATATTTTTGGGATATAATTGACTTTGTATCTGGTTTAAATTCAAATCCTTGAATTCTCGGGATTTTATTTGTTTACCAATTTTTACCAAGTCAAGGGTTTAATCGTTATTGGAAACATTTGTCTGTTCTCGACATAAACTGTATGATCTCGGCAACAAGTCATCGTTCTCGGGCAATAAACAAGGATTCTCGGCTATATTCAATTGTTCTTGGAAATTATTGAAAGTTTTTGGCTAATATACAGGGTTCTCGGGACTTATCGTGTGTTCTTAGCTACTGTGTATTCTGATCAAAGGTTCTCGGTTAAAATGCGGGGGTTCTCGGGTTTAATCCACTGTTCCCGGTCCTAGGGTTCTCGGGCTTAACTATTGTGTTCTCTGATTTTGGGTTCTCGGGTCCTAGTATGAATTTGGGCCTCGTTACTTTGGGCCTTACCTAATTGGACTTAAATTATATTGGACTGTTATTTGGACTTTAGAATGGACCAATTAATTAACACATCATCAAATGCTGCTTTGCATCAAGAGTTGTCCTCCATTATGGGAACTGCTACTCGTATACCCCATCTACTGTCTCATGAGGGGTTTGCTGAGTGGAAGTTAAGGTTTGAAAAGTATGTGAAGATGAAGGATGCAAAGATACGGAGAAGCATTATCAGGGGTCCTCAACCTATCACTTACCAGAGACAAAATAGTGATGAATTAGTTGTAAAGCCAGTTAAAATGTAATGCGACGCGAATTTTGAAAAGATTGACGACGATGAGAAGGCTTCTGCTACTCTAACAATATCACTTTCACCTGAAATTGCTCAAAGATTCAGAGAGCTACAGTTTGCTAAAGCGTTATGGGAATCCCTTATTGAGGTTTTTGAGGAAAACGAGGATATGAGAAGGAGTCGATAGGGTCTGTTGCGACAAAAGTTTAATATGTTCGATCATGTTCTGGGAGAGTCTTTGGAAACACAGCTTCAAAGATTTGTTGCGTTGGTCACTGAAATAAGATATGCAAACATCAATCTGACTTCAATTGAAACAAATAACAAGCTGGTCAACTTCTCAATGTTTAAGTCCTTTCAAGGTCAATTTACTCAGCAACCTGCTCCAGAAACTAAGCCTCAATCAACTTTTGGGTCTTCCAGTCAGTCTCCCACTCAAGTTCCTTATATTTCAAAGGAGACTTGAGAAAACATTGCCTTAATGGTAGGTTTCATAAATTGCTACAATGGTTCTTTTGCTGTAGATCTGGATCAACCAGTCATAGTTGCCGAGTTGGATCAAATCCATACTGATGATGTGGAGGAAATGGATATCTCTTGGAAAATAGCTATGGCAGCGTTTAGAGCAAAGACGTTTACCAAGAGAACAAGCAGAAACAACTGGAATTTGCCAGGTAACAAGAAAGTGGGATCCAATAAAGATACTCTAAGGTGTTATAACTGTCACGAGCTGAGTCACTTTGCTCGTGAAGGCACGAATCCCTCTAAGGAGGTAAACAGAGAAAGGGAGTTGGTTTTGATAGGTGGTGTTAGAGGAGAAAATGCAGCTTTTGATGGAGAGAATGAGCAGGGATTGGTGACTCAGTAGTTTGATTGAAATGACCAGATGGCAGCACTCAACATAAAAAATCAGACTGCTAACCTTGCTCAGATTGATGTTGCTGAAGAAGAGAACGATGCAGAGGAGCAAGTAAAGGATCTTCAGTTTGCTTTCATGGCCTCTACTTATCCTAGCTCATATGAGGTAAGTTCTGAATTGTGTTCTCAATGTTGCATTAATAATGTAGCTTTGTATAGAGTTCATAATATTAATCTGCTTTGGGAAATGGAGGGCATAAAACATGAAAATTTCACCCTTTAGAAACTTGAAAAAGCTTTAAAAAATAAACTTGAAGCACAACAAAAAGATTTCTCAAAACTTCAAACAGATTTTAGTTGGAGAAAATTTCCTGGATAACTTCCGAGTTAGATGCTTCTAAGTTGGAGATTGCAAAATTAAATAACAACTTTGAAAACAATGAATTCAACTTTAAGAAATTCGATGTTTCTTGTGTTGTTGTTGAATATATGATTGAGAAACAACTAAAATGGAAAGAGAACAAGGGTGAGGGTATTGGGTACAACGTGGTTCCTCCTCCATATAATGAAAATTACACTAGGCTTCCTCTTTCTAAAGAAGAGAAAGCAAGGGAACCGTTCAATCAGTATGGCAAGTCGACTGCAAATGGAAAAATTGGTTATGGTTCAGACAAACCTACTGAACCAACATTGAGAGTGAATGATACAAATGTGTTTGCTTCACGTGCATATGAAGTAATTATAGACGAATGGACTGATGAGGAGGAAGATTTACTTGCTTTAAATAATAAAGACATTAATTCTAATGTTTCTTTAAATTTGCCTATTTTGGATTTTGTTGTTACTAATGTTTGTGTGGGCTTTGTTTTTAAGAGCAAAGACAATTGTGTGGTTGATCATTCTAAAAATTTTTAATCTTGTGGTGTGGTTTCAAATAAAATTGATAAAAATAAAAGTTTGCGTAAACAATTTTCACCTAAGTTTTTTAAAGAAGAAAGTTCATGTATTCATTATTGCAATAAATCAAATGTTTAGTCCAAAGCGGGACAAACTAGCTCACACAATAGGTCAAGACCTGGGGTTGAGCACGATGATTTTTATCTTAAAGGACAAACACATTTTAATTGTGGCATTCCTGGTCACATTGCTAGAAATTGCCCTCATCGTCCTTATGTCCCACACTACGGACATAATAAGAGGAATATGCCTTGAGATACCTTCAATAATTCTAATAAGTCAAGGTACTAAAAGGCAAATCCCTCTTATATTGATTGGAAACGAAATAAGGCTGAATGGTTGAACTCCCATCAAACTAATTCTCCCATGTTTCAAAAGCGTAATGGAAAATCGATTTCGGTCCCGAGACCAAATTCGGCCACGAGACCAAATTGGGCCTCTAAATCCAAATCGACCTGGAAGTGAAAATCTAACGTAACTTACGTTCGCATACCAGAGACAAAGACAACCGTTTTTGCTAGTCAAAAATTTTAAACCAAACTACAAATGGTTGCCTAAATCTTCAGTGTCCAAATCACCAAAAGCATCCAGTTTGATCTTTGATATCCAGAAAGACATATCATGGCAACTCGTAACTTGGATAGATGAACCAGGACTACCTAGCACTACTACGGAATGGGTACCAAAAATTAATTAATCTCGCACATCGTGCAGGAACAGCTATGGAGGAATATCGTTAGACCTTGGTATGTTGATAGTGGTTGTTCCAGGCACATGACATGAGACATCTCTCAACTACACGACATTCAAATATTTAATGGAGGTTATGTTTCTTTTGTGGGAGGAGAAAAAGGGAAGATCACACAGAAGGGTACTGCAAGTAATGGTTCTTAAATTTGAAAATGTCACTTTTGTTCCAGATTTACGTTCAAAATCAGGTGTTGATCAATAAATCCCAGATGAAGACTCCTTATGAGATTGTTTATGGTCACAAGCCCACTGTAGCACACATCTGTGCATTTGGATGTCCATACACTTTGCTGAATCTCGAATCAACTCCAAAGTTTGGAGCTAAAGCTGATAATTGCTACTTCGTTGGATATGCTGGTTGCACCGCCTATATAGTTTACAACAAGGAAACGGAGTAGTGGAATCTTATGATGTGCCCTGGATAGAGGGAAATGAAACCGATGCTCATGTCGGTCATGACTGGTTATTTGTTTATAATGAACTTTTAAAATCGTTTAATGTGTTTCCAGTTGTTGATGATGGAAACTCAAGTGCAGGGGGTTCGAATGCTGTTGATGAAGAAGAATACTTCTCTGTTGGTAATCAAAAGACTCCGGTGTTGGATAAAGATTCATCGGAGTTGGTTTATACGGCTCAGCCTTCGTCTTCGAGTCCACAAGAACATGTCACTAAGACGGATTCTTCACAAAAGTCTCCTGGAGAATATGAATTGCATACAGCTGAGAAACCCACGGAAAATGGTTCATCAGTATTGGGGGAGTGTACCATTCGTCAAATATTTGGTAGTACTCTGTTTCCAGATGTCATTCCGAACGAATAAATTGCTAGTACCTCGTACTTGCATAGTACCTTGGCATCTTAATGGAGAAGAATCCGCTTTCTAAACTCCTTGAAGATCAAAAAAATTTATCTACTACAAGTTCTGTTCTGATCATTCTGTTCCGACCAAGATTCAACGGGATCATCCAATGGAGAACGTTATAGGACCACTTGAAATAGGTGTCTCAACAAGAATCAAGTCAGACGGGACAAATCAACAGTTGTCTATATTCCTGTTTTATTTCTCAGATTGGACCAAAGTGTGTTGAGATGGCACTACAAGAATCAAGTTTGGTGGAAGCTATGAATGAAGAGCTGAATCAGCTTGATAAACTCAAGGTTTGGAGATTTTTTGAGTTACCCGTCGGGAAAAAAGGCATTAGACACAAAATGGGTTTTCCGTAACAAGCAATATAACACTGGGGTTATTGTTCGAAACAAAGCGCGACTTGTGGTTCATGGTTTTAATCAGGTTGTAGGTTTAGACTACACTGAAGTGTATGCTCCAGTGGCTCATTTTGAGGCCATTTGGATTTTCTTCGCATATGCTTCCTAAATGGGTTTCAATGTTTATCATATGGATGTCAAGACTGCATTTTGGTATGGAGAAGTAAAGAAGGAGATATATGTGACCAGCCACCGGCTTTTACTTATTCAAAGCATCCTACACATGTCTACAAGTTGGACAAAGCTTTTTATGGTCTTTAAAAGGTCCTCGGGGAGATGCCGACATTTCTGGGGCTACATGTTCGTCGGAGTTCGATAGGAATTATGTTACATCAAAGTAAATATGTCGAGGACTTGTTGGCGAAGTTCGATTTCCAAGATTCTAAGTGTGTGGCGAATCCTATGGTGGAAAGACTGAAGGAAATCCGTTGATCAAACATACTATCGATCAATGATCGGATCCCTGATGTATGTCACTGTCAGTCGCCCCGACATCATGTTTGCAGTCTATCAATGCGCACATTTCCAGGCTAATCCTAAACTATCTCACTTAACTGCTATTAAAAGTATTTTTAGTTATCTGAAAGGGCAACCGAAGTTAGGTCTTTGGTACCCCAAAAACTCATAATTTGATTTGTATGCTTTTGCAGACAACAATTATGGAGGTGATGTTATTGATAGGAAATCTACGTTTGCTGGATGTCAATTCTTAGGTGCTCGACTCATTTCATGGCAATGAAAGAAACAACAAATGGTGTCATAGGTTATCTGGATGCAACACCAATAGCTGGATTACGGTTTGGAATTTCTTGACACTCCTATCTTTTGTGGTAATGATGCTGCTATTGCTAATGTTAAAAATCATGTTCAATATTCTAAAACCAAGCACATT
Organism: Bidens hawaiensis; assembly: GCF_021521415.1. Lineage (NCBI taxonomy): Eukaryota > Viridiplantae > Streptophyta > Magnoliopsida > Asterales > Asteraceae > Bidens > Bidens hawaiensis. The sequence continues at coordinate 759,473 of NW_027491152.1, read as the reverse complement.
GACATAAAATTCATTTCATTCGTGACAGTTACGAACAGAAATTGATCCATCTTTAACAAGTTCACACTGATAATAATGTGGTAGACGTATTTACAAACCGGTCGGAACAGCCAGATTTAATATGCTTGTAGGGTTTCTTTAAATGCCATGTTTCGACGAGTGAGTCTTTTTGAGGTTAAATTTGTACATAAAAGTTTTTTTTTTCTGTTAAAATTTTTGCACAAATTTAGGGGGAGAAAATTCAAAAATACAAAAAGAGAGTGCGTGTGTTATAAAATTTAAAAATTCAAAAAGAGTGTGTGTGTGTTTTATATCATTAGAAATTTAAAAACATTTGGCTTTTGGTTACTTTTTATTATTGGGAAGTGATATGTTTATTTAGTTACAAGCTTTATAAGAAGCTCAAAATGTTTTTAATTGAAAATCTGATCAAACCTTTGGAAAATGATAGATAAATTGATTTTGTGTGCTTAACGTGTGAAGTTATTAGGCTATAAAGGCTTTTGAATAGTCATTGATACGTATGATAGTTTTCCATGGTGCGTAAATGTCTGAAGTGATATAAACTAAATATGCTAAACTTACTATGGAGAGTTATTTTGAAGATTTATGCATGTCTCAAGATATATCTCTCCGAATGATAGGCAGAAAAGCAATTCCCCTATCACACACAAGCCCGGTATTGTCTCGATCACCAAAACTATTTTGTTCTTTATTTATAGATATAAAAAATTATTGTAATAATAGTATATAATCTTGTAGTCAAATTTTTTTTAAAGCTTAAAGGGTCAAACCAGAACTACAAGGGCGGGGCATTCAAGTAAGTCCTAATCACTCCAAATGTAAGGCTTGTAAACCCGGACGACATGTAAGTCGAACGTTCAACCTTAAAGCTTAAAAATTTATGATTGTATAGTAAAAGTCAAAAACGTTTTGATCGAGCACTGGAGGTTGGAGTCAAATTGGGGCATCATAGGTCCATAAGTGAGAAGAGATAAGCCAAATACGCTTTGAGAAGAGATAAGAGGCATCATAGGTCCATAAGTGATGCCCATTTAAGCTTTATGCCTAATTGAACCTAATGCATATCACTGATGCAATGAAAATCATGCTAAGTATCTAACTACCTGCTATCAACCTGTTCTTTTTGTCATAATAATGGTGAAAATGAATCATTGTGAAAGCATCTTAATCAATATGATTCCATGTTCGGATCTTTTCATAAAATTTGGCTCATTTGACAAAACTTAAATTTGAACCCGCAATATATTAGATCTACTGAAATCAGTGTGGTAAAACTTGTATTATTTTTGTTTTTATGTTAATTTTTCATTTAATTTTTCCATTTTTTATTATTTTGCATCTTTGATTTTACCTTATACTTACTCTTGTTGAAAAAATGCGTTAAGAAATTGTTTTTATCAAATATGGATCAAGCTTTGTGTTCATTTGGGTTCTCAGCCCATGAGGCTTGGTATGCTTATTGTGTTTTTGGCCCATATGGTCTGGCCCAGACGTTATTGAGAATATCCTGGTTCTCAGCCCATTAGTTTTCTACCAAGGATCCAATCTGTTGAAGTTTAAAAGGCAATTATTGTTACTTGGGTGTAATATTGTTCATCAAAATCTAAACTGCTAATAACCCTTTCTCCTCTAAATCTCAAAACATTATTGCCTTTATTATTATCATCTTAGATCATCTGAAGTGTTTTTGATAATCATAAAAGGTATATGAACTTTTAAAGAATTGTTCTCGGGTCACTGTGGACGATCTCTAATTATGAATGTGCGGGTTTGATCGGGATCATCTGTGCATAAAACCTTGATTGTGTTATTTGGATTGTGATATATGGTTGTGGTGTTTAAATTGTGTTATGATTTGGTCATATTATGAATTTTGAGATTTGCAGGTTCTACGTTAATGGTAGAGTTGGTGTGTTTGGGAATATGACACAATATTCGAGACATAATTCATAGGGTTTAAAGGCCCGAGATCATCAGAGATCTTGGGTTCATGGGTTCTCGGGGATGGTTGACCGAAAACCTTTGGTCAACCAGAGAACCCCTGATTCTAGCAGAGATCTCAGGCTTCTCGGTCTCCTTTGACCGAGAACTCATAAGTTTGACCGAGAACCCATGGTTGGGTTCTCCGCTGTCATGGCTCTTTTTCTAATAGAGAACTACATTGTTGGACCGAAATCTCTTTGTTTTGACCAAAATCATTTATTATTCACCAAAAACTTCTAACTTGGACATAACACTTATATCTTTGGACAGAAAACATATTAATCAGTTTAAGTTATTATTTGGTCAAACTTTTTATAAACAAAGGACTTATAAACGGGACTTATAGTTTCATCTTGTCAAGTTTTGGTCATTATAATATTATCATGTTATCAAATCCAAATGATAAATGATTATGGAAACAAGTTAATGAGTATCTAACTTGACTCGTTTGTTGAAGTTATGGCTGATCAAGCACCTCTAAAGTATGTTAATACACATTATATTGCCGTTTGTCAATTTGATCCCCCTCCTGCTCACAAGGAGTGCAAGTCTATGATTGTGGGGCTGAATAGTTTCAGGATTTCTCACGTATTACAAAAAAATCCTGTGATTTTCAAGAAGATGGTGACTGACTTTTGGAACCATGCCTCTATCAATCAAAGAGGTGCCGGGCGGAGCAGTTACTAAAGTGTTAAAGATCCAGAAGAAACCAGTGATTGTCTTTGAGGCCATTATTCGTGAAGTGTTGCTGTTTGGTGATCAACCTGATTACCCTTACAGAATATTCTACTGAGGCTGTAGCATAGATCGTGCAACGATTGGTAAATATGAGAACCTATCCTCCAGAAATCAAGAAGATGTGTCATCCGTATTGGAGGTTCTTGATTCTCACGTTCTTTACGTGCGTCTCGGGAAGAAAAAAAGGGTTATGGCAAGATCAAACACACTCAGATGTCGGTTGTTGTTGTTTCGATCATGGATTCTACCTACAACTACTCAAAGTTCGTGTTCGATGAGATGATAAGCAACCTAAAGTGGAAGAAGAAAGAGATGTTTATGAGCTGAATCGATTTGTAGAGAAGTCCGATCTGAAAAACATGGGTTCGAATACATTTGGTTTAATGAAGCAGTCAAGGAATGGGGCTAAATTGGTTTATCAGGGACTTCATCCGCTGGTCAAGTTGGTAAATTTGCAGACACTGAAGCTAGTGCTGCTATTGTTGCTGAGGAACATGTTGTTCACATTCAAAGGCCTTCAACTGCCTTTGAAACTATTTCAGAAGACGAATATGATAGTTCTCCATCTCAACCCTTGGAGACAGAACACCAAATACAACAATCTGTACCCACTTTTAAACAACTTGAAGCTTTTGAGACGTATAAAGAAAAGCTCCAGTAAACTGCATTGAAACTTCTTTAATCAATTACCTTGACAAAGTATGAAGCTGTTGAAGATGAGCTAGTCATCGATCTTATTCCACGAAAGCAACGAAAGAAAGATCCAAGATCGGGTGTGTTGGAAAATGATATTATGCCAACCATTAAACCAACCTCTACGGAACCTGTTGTTGTAATTCAATCTGAACAAGGACCATCTGTTGAAGCCCAACTTACTCAAGATCAAGTTTTTGATGATATTATGCAAGAGTTTGACTATGAAGCCCATATCCAGTCAACGGTTGAACCTTCCAGATCATCTGATCCGATTGGACAAGAAAGCTCAAGTGCATCTGAGAAGATTTCTCACAACCTCGCCACGCAAGACAAATTTTTACAAGAAAAGGGCAAAGGGATTGCATTAGAAGTCGAACCTGTTGATGTACATTGAAGCTGGTGCTGAAGTAATGGAGCACGAGTGAAGATCAAGTTATAAACAAAGGGGAAATTATTGGGCTACACTTTATGGTTTATACTTAATCTATTTGGGATTGGGTTTTGGCTAACATGTAACACCAAAATCACTTGATTTCGGTGGGCTTATTATATGGGATTGGGCTTTAGGGTGTTTGGCATTATATATACATTGTAACTAGGTCATTATGGGAGTCGATTATTAGTAGAACAGTGGGAGAGGTGTAGGGTTATGTAGCATTTGATTCCATTCATATTGTAATCCTCGTTGAAGGGCTTAAGCACCCGACGTTTAATATAACGTGTGTTTTGAGGTCATTTGTGTGTTAATTTGTTTTTGTTCATCTTTGTCTTGAATCAATTAAATGTTAGTTTCCGCCTAACAACGGGTTTATTGATATCACATTGAAAGATCCTATTTAGGACTTACATGGTTGCAGGCCATAACCGAACTAACAAAATACAAAATGTTTTATTTTTGGTATGTGCTGAAATGGGTTGGGCCATGGCAAGTTAAGTTGACCAACAAATACTTTTTGGTGACATTTGTATTATTAGTATACAATATTTTAACTACGAATACAAAAACAATGTTATTATGATGACAAACTAAATATATTAATAATCAGTTTATAATGTATGCCTCAATTTATAATGTATGCCTTAAACAATCAGAATGATGAAGTCCATATGCAGATGCATCAACCGATTATCTGCATGTGATCTTAGCCTTGCTTTTGATATTTCAACAACTTCAAACACAACATTAACAACACTTCACTATAATCCCTTAAATAATCATAACTCTATAGAGAAATTATACGTTTGTACCCTTCCAAATCTGCTTTCATTATTATTATCGCGTCTCCTAAAGATGCTAATGTGGCAGTTGACACCAATTTCCACATCTTATACTCTTAACCACCCACATAACATATTCAATTTGAAATACACATATTAGAGCATCTCATATGGTGATCTCCATAAAAACACCTCCACATCACACAACCAACCCCTTCTCTCTCCTCTTTTTCCATATTCTCTCTCCATCTTCCTCACAACCTTGGTTTGTAACTACAAACCCTTCTCCACTCTCTATTTTTCTCTCTCTCTTCCACCTAGGAGCCACATAGGATATAACACAAGTAAAAAGCCCCCATTGGAGATGCACTTATAGATCTTTGACTATTACTAAGACCCGAATGGGAGACTAACCTTGCTTTGAAATGGTGCCAATAGCATTGCCAGTCGCCTAGACAGCACATACTCCAATGTTGAATATGAGATCATATGTTATTGACATTCAACCTGCAAAAGGTTATTCAAAGTCATTACTTCATTTTACATTAATTAATCTAATAAATAAAATCGAAGGCTACCAAATAACAAAGAACACTTGTAATCCTTCCTCTCCTCGCTTTGAAGTGCATGGATGGTGTCCTACCATGAGTCGCATTCTCTGCAACCAAACATAATTAATATATAATGTCGAACCATAAACATTGTTTTAAATATAATAAGTAAATATTAGATTAGAGTTTTTCACTCACTAATGAACTTTACAGCTGAGGCCACATGTTAAACTATCACCTAGGTTCGCCACCAGCACCATGAATTATAAAAAAGAATTATGAATATATAATTGTAAAAAAACAAAACACCATATAATAAGATTTTGAAAACACATAACTTCTAAGTAGTTCCCATCAACTAATAAAAGTTATTTTCAAGCCGAAATAAACAAAAGGAGCTCCAACAGGTCATTTGTCACACAAAAATCAAGTAAAACATTTTACAAACAAAAGAACCTAATATACATACTACTAAGCTTCGTAGAGTTATAAGTTAAGCTGGAATAAAAACAAACTAATAATCACCAAACCATAAGCCACAACTGAAATACATGATACAAATTACGTATGTAATCAATTCATTGGGTATCTGATCGAGAGTTAAGAGGCTTGAACACGCTAATTTCAATCACCTAACAGCATCCAAGTAAGGTGATTTACTATCTGGCTCCATTTGGAATTTCTTATCGATGACAAAGACAACAAACCCCCTATCGTCTCCCTTACAATAACCTGGTACAACTAAATAATCCAACCAATTGTGGATCTAGAATCATCAATTTTGGAAATTGTAATTGAAAAAAAACATTTTAGAAAGCGAACAACAAATCAAGAAGAAGAAATCAAACCTAGAATCTTGATTTCTTCAATTCGAACATCTATTTCTTGAATTAGATGAGAGAGAGAGAGAGAGAGAGAGGTTTGTGCAAAACACTGGTCGTATTTCGCCAATAATAGCCATGGTAAACATGAAAGTCAACCACAAAATCACCCAAACTCAACACGGTCCGTGCCTTGCTTATTTTCATTATTTAGGATGCTCGAATATGACGATGAGGTGTTTTATGTAATAGATCACCCATCGTTACTGTTTGCGAGTACCTCACGACGTTACTGTTTGTGGGTACTTCACGGAGGAATATTTATGCTAGTGAGAAAGTCGAGATAATTAAAACAAGGATGGAAGACCCACTTTATTATGCGTGTAAGGCTACACTTAAGAAGGTGAATCAATACGAAATGTATAAGGAAACAACTCATTGACTATGGCAGCGCTTCCTAGGAAACTAGAAAAAATCATACAGGGAACTGACCATAGAATTATTTGCTTCGTTCAAACTTAATGAAAATCCAATATACCCAGGAGATCATTTTGAGGAAGACATTGTAACCTTTAGGCCAGGAGGTTGGTGGTTCGGGACCTCGTTCACAGATTTAGGTGTGAGTTTAGGGATTTACACGAACGCAGAGACTTAGACAAAGATGTGGCTTACATCAGGCTACATATTTGAGGGTGAAGAGGGAAGAGAAAGAAGACAGATGGTTGCAGAACTAAAAGAGCAGATGCGTGGAGATTGTTGACTGAGGCAGTGTATAGCCCGAGTGTTTCTAAGAATACCGAGCTGAGGGACCCACTGTTTAGGTATATTCATTGTATCCTTAACCACACAATAACACCTTGCAAAGAAAGTACATGGTTTGTTAGCCTTAGAGATTTGTGGGCCCTCTATTTCATGAAAACGGGGGGGGGGGGGGGATGTAGCATCGTCTACATGTTATGCAAGAGGTGGGAAAAATGTGCAAAAGTCAATGAAACCAAGATATTTGGGGGAAGATAGATTGTTAAGCCTCATGAGGCATATGGTTTAGATCCTCATGGTACTAAGGAACAGAGTTGATTCCCCTGGATCTACATATTTGCATGACTATGGAGATGATGGTGGGGTTACGGGGAGAAGAAACATTCGTTATGTGGACTATCGTAGGGTTTCAAAAGTGGTAACAGAGCAGATGGCTGCTCTCGGTGCATCGATTAAGGTATGAATCTGGTCAATTCGTGTTCTTTTTGTTCTTCGAGTTTTGGACTGGTTTGGTCAGATCTGGATTAAATTAGTGTGTTATTGGTGGATTTGTTGGTTATTCGTGTTTATTTGTGGAAGAGGAAACTTCCTGTGTAATTTGGTGTTAAGTTATCGTGTATTGAGTGATTCACCATGGAAGAGTATGTTACTTTTTGATTCGATTTATGATGATTTAGTGATTGTTAAGTTTATTGGAGGATGGAATTGTGTTTATCATTTAAATCCGCATGTTTCTGTGGATTTTGGTGGTTAATTATGGTGAATTGAAGATTTCACCATGGAAGAGCATGGTTACGGGTTGAGTTAATTGATGTTGAATCGATGATTGTTAAGTTAAACTGATTATGGATTCGGAGTTGTGATGAAAATCCGAGTGTTCGATGTGATTTTCGTGGTTAATTATGTTGATATGATGAATCCGCCATTGATGAAGTTCAAAAATCCAGATTCCGGCCAGATCAACTTTTTCTGGCCACTGTAACTGAATTTTCAGGCGACAATCGTTGACAAACTCATATTTAGTGAAAAAAATCTTTTTCCGGCGAACAGTTCAGATCCAACAACCTGATTCGTTAAGTTATTGTAGCTAATTCGTTATGTTACTGTAGCTGATTCGTTATGGAAGTTTAACGAATCTACTGTAGCAATTCATTATGGAAATTTTAGCGAATTATGGTAATTCGTTAAGTTAATTCGTTAAGTTAATGATAACGAATTAAGGAGATTCATCAAGGTAGTTCGTTAAGTTAAAGATAACGAATTAAGGTACTTCGTTAAGTTATTTCGTCACAGTGATTCGTTAAGTTAAAGGTAACGAATTAAGGCAATTCGTTAAGTTACTTCGTTAAGCTAAGTCGTTAAGTTAATGGTAACGAATTAAGCAAATTCGTTAATGTGGATGACGAAGTGGAAATTTAAACAAATAGGGGGCCATTCGTGTAATTGTTATAACGAATTAGAATGGTAATTTATAACGAATTGAGAAGATTCATTAAGCGTGAGACAAATGGTGATTATGTTAACGAATTGGAGAGCACGAACTAAGTTAACGAATTGGAGTTGTTAGTTTATAACGAATTGAGAGGCAATTCGTTAAAAAAAAGAAAAAATGAAGTTATTTAGCGGGAAATTTTTTTCTTGCGCGATCTTTTTCCTGAATACTCTTCATAAGTGAGATTTCATTCTTGAAATTTTGGCGATAATATTTATCTCTCGAAACTTTTCGGTGAATTTTTGGCGGAAAAATCAGGAAAAATTTTCTTAATCGAATTTTTTCTAAGATGTTCCTATTGTATTGGGTACTCTTCTCTCAAATTTTGGTTAAGTACTTTCCGGAGGACTTTTTACGCGTTTCAATCTGGGAATTCTGGGGGCATGATAACACAAGAGGGTGAAGTTTCAAATGGTCACATTACATTTGAAAAAGTCAATTACTGTGATAAGGTGGACAATAATTTATTGAGTGTGTCGCAAATCTGTGACAAGAAGTACACCATGGTATTTACTGATAAAGAGTGTATGATTTTGAAACCGGGATATGCTATTCCCGAGAACATGGTTGTCATGCGATTAGCTCGATCCAATGATATTTATGTCTTAAATATGAGTTCTAATGTATCAACGTCTATTGAAACATGTTTTGTCTCAAAAGTAACCGAGAAGGACTCTATTCTATGGCATCGTAGAATGGGTCACGTTCATGTTCGAAAGATGAATTATTTAATGGAAAATAACTTAGTTGATGGTGTTTCGTTGAAGAACTTTAAATTATCTTATCACTGTGTTGCGTGCAAGAAGGGAAAGCAGAAGAAAAAGTCACATCCATCTAGGTTATTGAATTTCATTGATACTCCTCTTAAACGACTTCATATGGATCTTTCTGGTTGAATCGTGCTAGTATCTATGGAGATTGGTATTGTCTCGTTGTTACTGATGATTATTCAAGATATTCATGGGTCTTATTTATGAGTTCAAAAGATCAAACACATGTTCTGGTACAAAACCTAATCACTAAGATCGAATCACTATACAAACAAAAGGTGAGGAGAATTTGAAGTGACAATGGTACTGAATTTAAGAACACTGTGTTGAATTTCTTTTGCGTTCAAAAGGGATTTCACCGATAATACAGTGCACCCTATGTACCCCAACAGAACGGTGTTGCTGAAAGGATGAATAGAACTTTTATTGAAGCCGCAAGAACTATGCTTGCCGATTCTAAGCTTCTTGTCCAATTCTGGAATGAGGCGGTGAATACAGATTGTTATACGTAGAATTGGGTTCTAATTGTTAAACGACTCAAGAAAACAAGTTATGAGCTTTTAAACAATCGAAATACTAACTTAAAGTACTTGGAACCGTTTGGGTGCCCTTGTACGATGTTGAAGAAGGATGTGGGTAAGTTTGAAGAAATAGTCATTGAAGGATTTTTCTTGGGTTATGCGTCTTCAAAGAAAAGGGTATTTAATGTCACTTCTGGTTGTGTTGAGGAATGGTATCATGTGGACTGTCAAAAGTACACCAAACCTCCTGAAGGGAAAGGTCCCGACTGGACTTTTGATTATGATGGCTTATTTAATTCATTTACTCCATCAACCGAAAACTTAGATGAAGAACTGGTTCGAGCATACTTTGAAGATCATTTGGCAATTCCAAGATTTTCAAGTTCTAATGATGATGAAGCTCCAACTCCTGCTCCAACTGAAGATCCATGTGATGCTTCTCCAACCGCTTTTGATAATGTGTCTACTTCTTCTGATGATAATCAACCTGATGATCTGGTTATTGAACTTGACAGTGATGTTTCATCTCCCGAACATGGTGAACGTTACACTAACTTATTTGAAAATGTTGTTGTTCCTGAGAACCCCACTCTTCGGATTCATAATTATCATCCATAGGAAAACATCATTGGAGAACTTGATGTGGGCATTCAAACATGTCATCAAGTTGCATCGTCAAGTGAAAATAATGTATTGTGTGCTTATGCAGATTTACATTCTTATGGAATTGTAAATATTGCTAAATTCACTTGCTTTCTATCCCAAGTTGAGCCAACGACGCCTCGTATCGCACTTCAAGATACTTCTTGGGTAGAAGCCATGCAAGAAGAATTACAGCAATTTGCACTTTTGGGTGTTTCAGATTTAATCAACATGCCCGCTAGAGTCAAGAAAGCTATTCCGACTAAGTGGGTATTTAAATGTAAGAAAGACGATTGAGAGGTGATCGTAAGGAACAAGGAACGATTAGTGGTGCAAGATTTCATCAGCAATAGGGTATTTATTACGCTGAAATGTATGCTCCGGTTGCAAGATTGTAGTCTATTCGAATCTTTCTGGCGTTTGCTGCTTATAAGAATATCAAGGTCTATCAAATGGATGTTAAAAGTGCTTTTCTCAATGGTGAACTACACGAGGAAGTGTTTGTTTTGCAGCCTCCTGGCTTTGAAGATCCTGATTATCTGGACCGAGTTTACCGATTAAACAAGGCCATATATGGTCTACATCAAGCCCTAAGAGCTTGGTATGGCAAGCTCGCCGACCATCTGACTGATAATAGCTTCAAGCGAGGGACTGTCGACTACACTTTATTTCATAAAACTGTTTGTTATGATCTTCTCCTAGTTCAAATTTATGTCGACGATATTATTTTTGGGTCTACAAACGACACTTTATGTAGGAGTTCGAGAAGTCCATGCAAACAAAGTTCGAGATGAGCTCGATGGGAGAGATGAATTTTTTTCTTGGGTTGCAAGTTCACCATTCTGCGAAAGGAATCTTTTATTCACCAGACCAAATATGTGAACGATGTTTTGAGCCGATTCAAGATATCTGCCAGAAAAATCCCTTCAACTCCTCTCCCCGTGTGTCACAATTTATCACCGGATGAATTGGAGGATACCGTTAATCCTACCCTCAATCGTGCTATGTTCGGATCTTTAATGTATCTAACGACTTCTCGCTCCGAAATTATGTTTGCTGTTTGTCTTTGTGCTAGGTTTCAAGCAAGTCCATGAGTGACTCACCTAGCTGCGGTCAAGCGAATTCTTCTGTATCTGAGGGGAAATCCAGATATCGGGTTATGGTACCCCAAGGACGATAACTTTGAGCTTACTGCCTTTTCAGACTCGGACTACGGAGGTTGCAAGATCAAATTCAAATAAACTACGGCAGGGTGTCAATTCTTAGGAAACCGGCTTGTTTCCTTGCAGTGTAAGAAGCAGACGACGGTCTCTACTTCAACCGCTGAGGCAGAATATGTTGCAGCCTCGAGTTGCTGTTCCCAGGTTTTGTGGATTAAACAACATCTGCGCGACTACGGTTTGAAGTTTCTTGCCACTCCTATTTTGATTGATAACTCTGCCGCCATAAGTATAACAAAGAATCCCGTACAACACTCTAAAACGAAACATATTGAAATTCGATATCATTTTATACGGAATTGCTTTGAAAAGAAATTAATCGACCTTGAGAAAGTACATACTGACTTTCAGAAAGCCGATCTATTTACCAAAGCCTTTGACAAAACTCGATTTCTATTTTTGGTTAGTTTAAATGGATTGAAGACCCTCGCTGATATCCTGAAACAAGGATAACTATATTTCTTTTCCGTTTATTTTTACTTTTAAAATTTATGTTGATTTTGGGTTTTAGGCGTGAAAAATAGAAAATACAAAAATATTGTGTTTTTCGTATGTATAGATAAAATCCAAAAACATTTAAAAAAAATTTAAAAAATCAAAAACATTGAAAAATTAGAAAAATAAAAAAAAATTGTGTTTTTCTTGTCATTATTTTAAATATTTTGAAACAAAACCAAAAACATTATAAAACTTTGAAAAAGACAAAAAGATTGTATTTAATGTTTGTACCGAAAAATCTGAAAATCCAAAAAGATTGTGAAATTTTTATGTGATTAAGATAATCGAAAAAGACAAAAAAGATTGTGTTTTTTAAGTTTGCATAGACAAACTGTTAGAGTAAAGTATGTGATATAAATATAAAGAAATGCCAAATTGAAAGAGGTGCTAGTCTCTAGCAAAAATCTCGGTGAGGATGGTAGAAATGTATTAACATGTCATACTCAAGCCTTATATTTGTTTGATCACCCAAAAATAAAACAAAGCAAATAACAAGCGTTGAGGTTCTGGACACTGTGAGTCTTTATGCGGCTTAATCATCTTGGTATTCATATGCATGAATATTTCATTCGCTTTAAGAGCAAACCTAAAGTCATTAAACTTGATCACTGCTGTACCTCGTACAATCTGAAGTACTGACTTGATCAAAATCCGCTGTTAGTCATACATTTGTTCATCCCTTGCATGCGTCTTAATACCATTAAGAAACGGACCCAAGGGGATACAGTGTATGTAAGCCGACAGATGGACTCGTGCATATCCACTCACAGTAAAGGAAACTCAATACGTTGCTCATAAATCTTTATAAAAAATCAAATTTTGATCAGCAGTATAATGGTTTAAGTCAAGTTGGGGTGATATGGCAAAAATCAAATTAAGCTTGAACAGAGATTAGAGGCCGATAGGTTCTGATATTCTGTGTTTTAATTGAACCATTAATCATATCACAAAAACACTTGAAGGTTTGATTTAGATTTAGATTGACAACAATATCATTGACCGACTTAACGGAAGTCACAATATCGCTGAAATATAAAACTGTGATGGAAGGACAATCTAGTCAATATGATTCTCTGCTCAAACTCGCCAAACATCCATAAATATTTTCCTGCTTTTGAAAAATTCATACAAAAACACAAAAATATTTTCCTGTTTTACATGTTAATTTTTGGATATTTTTCAAGTAAACATTTTTCCATTAACAAAATTTTCAAAAAAAAAAAAAAAAAAAAAACCAAAAAGATTTTGCTTTTTCATTTTACATATTATTTTTTTATTTTATTTTAAGTTAAGTGTTTCAAAGTGTAAAATACGTTAAGGTATTCGATCATTGAGATGTGGGTTCTCGGTGATTTTTTTAAGTTAATTGGTATTATTTTTTAATATTTAATTTAATTGATTTAATTCATTTAAATTGTTTAAGTTAAAATTAAATAATGTAATTCGTTACATGTGATTCGTTAAATTATAACGAATTAAGGCCAATGATAGCGAATTGAGCTCAAATTCGTTAACCTTATTTCGCTTCATCCACTCTGTAACGAATGGCTTCTAATTCATTAAGAGTTTAATGAATCACTTTGTAATTCGTTATGCCACGTATTAAGTTAAGTTAACGAATCACCTGATTCGTTATTTCAAAATTCAAACGAATAAGACGACTCGTTACATTAAGAACTGTTCCGTGTCTGATATATAGGGATTCGTGAAACGATTCGTTCCACACTATTCATTTTCTTCTTCCATTGCATACTGTTACTCTGGCAAAATTTTCCAAAAATTTCGATCATAACTAAACCTCTTTTTGATCATATATTCCGATTCGTATGGTAGTACTTATCACAACGCAATAATTTTCGTCATGTTTGATGGATGATTACTGGGTTAATTGCTTGATGTTACTATAGGGTTTGAAGCTTGGCTTAAAACCCTAATTTACGTAAATTGTACCATGTTTGGGAACACCAAACCTATACCATTCTAATCGCAATGCGTTTCTGAGATCCTTGTGATCACTTGTTCGGATATTCATCGACGATTAATGGGTAATTGTTATCATAATTGCATTTTTGACTTTCATTGTTCTTGGTAATTTTGACCTTGACCAATTAAGTCAAACATTAAGCTAAATTGGTCATTCGTTATGCTTAATGAATTGAAACTTATTCGTGTCCAATTCGTTACGCAATCCACACGAATCAGGATAACGACTCAATATTTATAACGAATCAGATTTGCATTCGTCATTTATAACGAATTAGACTTTTATTCATTAATTTTTAATAGTAATTCGTTAGTCCTAATTCGTTAACCATTTACTTAATAGCGAAGTAGCTGATTTGGTATAACGAATTGCCATTCGTTATAACGACTTAGATTTTTTTAACGAATGAAATTTTAATTATTATAAATTAATATTGTTATAAATTGGTTAATTTTATAATTTTAATTATATATTAAATTTATGAGTTTTATTATTATTAATTATCACTAATTCTCGGTTTATTTCGTAGTAAAATGCCCGATAATATGGAACAAGATCCTCCCATTGTCGATCCTCAGCAACACCAACAACAGCAAGACCAAGAGTTACCGATGCTTCCGTACGACAAAAAGCATAATATCTGTGCTTTTGTCGGTACGCATTTTGCCTATGAAGATGTATTTGGGGATCTACTAACGTTTATTAGACGTTCGAGTATACACTTTGCTATTACTGTTAGGCCGAAAGTTTATCTAAGTATTATACGTTAATTCTGAAACACGGCCAAGTATGTTAAACTTGAGAACCATATTGAAGCTACAATCAACCAAACACTTATCACTGTTGATACTAATGTGATCCGACATGTGCTTCGGTTTGGAGATACTATTGATCACACGTGTGAGTTTGATAAACGTTTGATCAAGGGTTTGTTTCGTAGAGTATTCTATGGTGGTGACATTGAAGCATCCATGTATAACAAGAATGGATTATGCCCAACGTACAAGTATTTATTACATGTACTAATCCATTGCTTAGGAGGACGAAAAGGTGGCTTCGATGAATGCCAGATTATGCTACAATCGGCATTTGTCGAGTTGATTCTGAACAAGCCATTCAACTTCTCAGAAATGATCTTTTATCATCTTAAGGAACAATGCCTTCAGACGGTTCAACGGAATAAGTTTTTAATGTATCCTCGGTTCCTCCAGTTAATTATTGAAGATTTGATTCCCAATCTGGTTATTGATCAAGCTGCTGTGAATGATGTGATGCCTCTTGAGCATATGTCAGTTGATATTGTACGACGGATGAAGATCTATCGGAAGGATACACCTAGGACCAAACGTTTGATTGGTCATCTGGTGAATCCAGATTATGTATGTCCTGACAATGATCGCTGGATACATGATGATTCGGATTCTGAGCATTATGAAGGAGAAGGTAGGAATGAGGGTAATGATGATGGTGGTGGTAATGGTGGTGATGGTGGTAATGATAGTAGTAATGCTGGTGCTGGTAATGTTCCTATTTTACAACCTGCTGAGGTTGAAGCAGCGTTAGCTGGTGCTATAGCTCCTCATCACAAAAGAAAAGGGAAGGAATTGGTGAAAGAAGGATCATCAAGCGTCGGGTGTCGGCAGGTGCTGGCATCTCATTTGGAGTACAACCTTCAAGGCCGTCTATTCCTCAACGTCCGGCGGTGCCGCTTACTACTAGCACCCCGGAACTTACATTGACGACCACACTTACTTCGGATCCTAGGCTTGGTATGATTCCTCAATCGATCTTATCAACTATACCAAGGCCTAGGACTGCTACATCGGTGGTTTCTCCAACACCAATGATGATGCCTCCATCGGATATTACATTTATGAGGCTCAATCGTCCTCAAGGTCCAGTTCAACCTCTTCCTCCTTCATTTAATGCAATGTATTAGGATCATCAGACAAATATGCTTTTAAGCCTACTTCATCTTTATGAAAATCAAATGTCTGTTGATCGCCTGAATCAAGAACGTCTCATGGAGAATTAGAAAAAGTTGTTAAGTTATGTATCCTTCTGCCAAAAGGAAACAAAGGCCCTCCGTGAGATTGTTGAGTCTTAGGGGGTGAAAATAAAACAGCAGGAAGATCTCATCTTGTAGCTTACATGCAAAGATGATGAACTTAAGAAGCTCAAGAATGATGAAGAAGATCCAGATGCTTCGGGTACTGGAGGAAGTGAGCCTAAACAAACTCACGGCTCGGCTTCTGGTCCTGGTACAAGTGCAGCTGTGATTCAGAAAAACAGATCGTCGCTCATCATGATAATACAGCTGCTACACCCATTGAGATGATCGAGGCCGATACTGTCATTTTTGTTGATGATAAGGGGTGGTTAGAAGCATAGTGAATGCAGATGAGATTGCTGTGGGATAGTTTGTTGAAAGGTCCCTAACACGAGAGCAGATTTCAATCTTGCTTGGTTTGAATGATGACGAGTTGACCGTGTAAGAGATTGAGGAGGACGTGGAGGTGGAAAATGATGAAGAGATCCTATATGATCCGACTGTTGAGATGAATACGGTGTTTATTTATGAGGATGGGGAAGTGGAGATAGAAGACATGACTGCTGAGGAATATGCTGATCTATTTCAACACACCAATGTTGATCAGGGTGCTCCAATATTTACTGAAGAAACAGTCAAAGCAGCAGAATATCATTTGGAGAAGACTTCCAATGGAAAGAATGTCGTTGATACGAGATTTGATTCGTATCCCGATCCTTCTATTGCTGACATTGAGAGTTGGTTTACTCCTCGGAACAAGAATTCTCGAAAGATTATTCAGGCTTTCCGATATGTAGATCAAGAACATAAAGTTGAAGCTGTTGCTCGAGCTCAAGCAAATCAAATGACTTGCTTCAAAGCTGTATCTAAGGTTCAAGGTGATATTATCTCTTAGTTATTTGATTCTGATTTAAACGTATGTATTATTAAATGGGAGAAGGGAGTTCAGTACTATAAAAGGATTACTGATGTTCTTTCGTTACCAGATGGGATGTATGGACCTTGGCGTACCGTCCATTTATAAACCGTGGGGGAGTTAAACATGCAGATTGGTTTCACAAACATCTGCTGTTTAAGGTCAACCATGGGTTTAAGTTCCTTAAACCTCATGTACCTAAACGTAAGCGTATCGATGAAATCGATCCAAGAACAGGTTGGAGAAAGTTTAAGGTAAAACCGCCAAAGACCACGAAGCGTGTGCCAGTGAAGACATTGAACAAAAACATGTATTTATCCTTCAACCGCTGGTACTACGACAACAAGACCGGCGAGGCCGTTATTGTGCTGGGTAAAGGTTTAAAGACCGAGCTGATAAAGATCATCGATCCGTTGTGGCTCGTGAATTTAAAGAGACCGACAATGACGTGATATTTAAGAATAAGATATTGATAGATTGTCGTGAATACTATAACCTATCAATTCAATTTCAACGCGTTGTTAGGGTGTGTCATGAACATGGTATTCGCAGCTATAGAGATTGGCAGACAAGTCGCTTTAAGTAATTTAATGACAGAGAGCTCAAGATGAGGGGGTGTCTGTTAATGCACGGTTTTGCATCTCAGGTCTTTGTATTTATTGTTTTGTATTTATCGTTTATTTAATGTAAAAGTTTATTTAGATATTAAGGTAATTCGTTAAGTATGTTTAACGAATTAGGGGGTGTTTCGTTAAGGTATTTCTTTTAATGTATTGTAACGAAGTCAGTGTCTAGTTCGTTATGGAATGTTAACGAACTAGACCCGTCTTCTATATATAGTGGTGTCTTTCACTGTTAATTTAAGTTTGGAGTTAAAGTATATTGAACCTCTGCCCAATTGTGCTCTCAAGCTTCACCTTAATATTATACACACACACACACACACACACACATATATATAACTAATACAAATATATAAACATTAACGTATTAATCAATTTAATCAATAGCATCATGAACTAGATTCATTTATATTATTAAGTAATCCTAGATCCGAGATCGATTTAGGGTTTCACACATCTCATGACCACCCATTTTGACCACCTTAAGGAAGATTTGAGATACATTAGGGAGCAGATGGACATACCCTGGCTCCCAGAGATCAGTAGGTACGATGCGACCTCGTAGGACCCATGACACGGTTGATCATTTCTCCCCATGTTAGTTGATGTTTTATGATATACGTTTATGGTGTTGATGATCATTGTGAACAATTTTATTTTTGTTGCTTTGTGTGGATGATATAAGACATTATTATTATGTTGGGTGCCGTTTGTAGGGCAATATGGGCAATTATATACCCATACTTACCTTTTGTCTTTGTATACTATATGGATTCTGTTTGTGGTTGTGTTTGTAAATTTTATGCATGTAGGATTTATTTTAAGTGCTGGAACTTCCAAACAGCCAACAGGGAGACAACAGATGACAAAAATTTCGTCTCGGATCGTAGGGAAATTATATTCCTTTTTCGACTTGTTTCCATTTATTTTAAATCTTTTCACATTGAGTACAATGTGAGATTTAAGTGTGGGGAGGGATTTACACTTGGCCGTACCAAGTCTAAAAAATGAGAAATTTTTGAGTAAATTTTTTAAATTTATGTGTTTGTAGCAACAAAACCTTAAGCTTTTTAAATAATTTTGAAAATCTAGGAACTAAGAAACAACGAGAAATTGTTTGAACTCGTTAATCCGACACACAGATCTCAGATCTGAGATGTTTATATATAATTAACCTTTAATAAGGATCTAGTTCATAATTACGCTTGATTGTATGTTGTATATGTTATATTAATTGTATATATGTGTATAATATTAATATTGAAGGTTGGGAGAGTAATTCGGCAGGGGTTCGTTACTATTAACTCAAAACTTAAATTAAACAGTGGAATAACACCACTATATATAGAAGACAAGTCTGATTCGTTAACATTCCATAACGAATCAGACACCGCCTTCGTTACATTACAAATAACGAAATAAACCTTAACGAATCACCCCCTGATTCGTTAAACATCCGTAACGAATCAGGAGTGATCTTAACTTAAGGGCTAGTTCGCTAAACATCCTTAGCGAACTAGCCAACTCCCTTAGCGAACTAACTTAATAACTTAAATGTTTATTACATTAATAAAACGATAAATACATTAAAGATAGATACAAAGACTCGAGACGCAAAACCGTGCACTAACAGACACCCCCTCGTCTTGAGCTCTTTGTGTTGTAAGTTACTTGAAACGTCTGGTCTGCCAATCCCTGCAGCTGTGAATCCCATGTTCATGACACACCCTAACAACGCGTTGAAATTGCATTGCCAGATCATAGTCTTCATGACGCTCAATCAAAATCTTTTTCTTAAATAGCACGTCATTGTCGGTCTCCGTTAAATTAACTAGCCACATCGGATCGATGATCTTTATCAGCTCAGTCTTTTAACCTTTACCCAAAGTGATGAAGGCCTCGCCAGTTTTGTTGTCGTAGTACCAACGGTTGAAGGATAAATACATGTGTTGGTTCATCGTCTTCACTGGTACACGCTTCATGTCTTCGGCAGCTTTAACTTAAGAACCAGCTTTCTCCAACCTGTTCTTGGATCAATCTCATCGATACGCTTGCGGATGGGAATTTGTGATTTAAAATATTTAAAACCGTTGTTCACCTCAAACAGCAAGTGTTGGTGAAACAAACTTGCTTGGTGATTTCCACCACGATTAATAAATGGACGATACGCAAGAGTACGTACATTCCATCTTGGTAGTGAGAGGACATCAAACATTCTTTCATATACTGAATGCCCTTTTCCCATTTGATAATACATACTTTTAAATCAAAATCAATAAGCCAAGAAATGATATCACCTTGTACTTTAGACATGGCCTTGAAAGATGTAATCTAATTAGCTTTGGCGCGTGCTATGGCTTCTACCTTCAATTCATGATCGACGTACCGATGTGCTTTAATAATTTTACCAGCCCTCTTGTCTTGATGAGCAAACCAACTATGAATATCTGCAAGGGACGGATCGATATTTGAATCGAATCTTGTATCAAAAACGTTCTTTCCCTTGGCAGTCTTTTCCAGATGATCTTCAGCTTCTTTGACCGTTTCTTCAGTGAATATTGGAGCACCCTGATCAACATTGGTATGTTGAAACAGATCAGGGTATTCCTCAGCAGTCACATCCTCAACCTCAACCTCCTCATTCTCCTAAATAAAACCTGTACTTATTTCAACATTCAGATCATTTAAGATCTCATAATCATTCATTACCTCAATGTCCTCCTCAGCCTCTAACACGGTTAATTCTTCATTATTCAGACCAAGCAAGATAGCAATCTGCTCTCGTGTTAGTGATTTCTCAACAAACTTCCCCACATCAATCTCATCGGCATTAACCATGCTTCTAATCACCCTGTCGCCACCAATAAAAATAACAGTATCGGCCTCGATCATCTCAATTGGTTTGACAGCCGTATAATCTTGATAAGTGATAATCTGCTTTCCTGAATCATCAGTAGCACTTGTACCCGCACCAGCGGACGAGCCATGAGCTTGTTGTGGCTCACTTCCTCCAGCACCCGACTCATCTGGATCTTTGTCATCGTTCTTGAGTTTCTTTAATTCATCATCCTTGCATGTAAGTTGCAAGATGAGATCTTCTTGTTCTTTCAGTTTCACCCCCTGAGACTCAACAATCTCACGGAGGGCCTTCGTCTCCTTTGGACAAAACGAGAAATAACTTAACAGCTTCCTATGGTTTTCCGTCATACGTTCTTGAGTCATACGATCAGCAGACATTTGATTTTCATAAAAATGTTGTAGACTCAACACCATACCCATCTGCTGATCTTGAGGCAAATTATTAAAAGGAGGAACAGGCTGAACTGGAGACATAGGACGACTGAGCCTCAAAAATGACATATCTGGTGGAGGCATTATCATTGGTGTTGGAGAAACCACCGATGTAGCAGTCAGAGGCCTTGATATATTGGATAAGATCGATTGGGGAATTATACCAAGCCTAGGATCTAAGGTAAGCGTGGTCGTCAAAGTAAGCTCCAGAGTGCTAGTAGTAAGCGGCACAGCCGGGCGTTGAGGAGTGCACGACATTGGAGGTTGAACTCCAAATGTGATGCCAGCTCCAACCAACACTCGACGCTTAGAAGAGCCTTCAGAAGCTAACTCTTTCCTTTTTAGCTTGCGTTGAGCTAAATCCAATTGTAGCCGCTAAATCGGCTTCAACCGCAACTTGTTGTTCAAGGATTGCAGCATCTCCATCACCACCATTACCACCATTACCACTTTCGCCACCATCATCACCTCCATCAGTCCCACCTGGTCCCTCCTCACACTCAGAATCTGAATCGTCATGGATCCAATGATCATTGTCAGGACATACATAATCTGGATCTACCAGATGACCAATCAGACGTTTGGTCGGAGGAGGATCCTTTCTGTAAATCTTCATACGTTGTACAATATCAGCCGTCATATGATCTAGTGGTAGAACATCATTCACCAATGTTTGATCAATGACTAAAATGGGAATCAAGTCTTGAATAATTAACTGGATAAATCGTGGATACATTAAGAACCTCTTTCTTTGAACTGTTTGTAGACATTGTTCTTTAAGATGATAAAAAATCATCTCTAAAAAGTTGAACGGTTTTTTTGAGAATCAATGCGACAAATGCCGAGTGCAACATGATCCGGCATTCATCAAAACCACCCATACGACCTCCCAAGTTGTGGATCAACACATGTAAGAGATACTTGTAGGTCGGGCATAATACATTCTTGTTGTACATCGAATCATCAATGTTACCTCCATAATAAACCCTTTTAAACAAACCCTTGATCAAACCCTTGTCAAACTCACACGGATTGTCAATGTTGTCCCCAAAACGAAGAACACGTCTAATCACATCAGTATCCACAGTGATAGTTGTTCCATTGATTGTAGCAGTAATGTGATTGTTGGCTTCAACATACTGAGCGATATTCCAAAATTGTCTAACTATA
Organism: Bidens hawaiensis; assembly: GCF_021521415.1. NCBI lineage: Eukaryota > Viridiplantae > Streptophyta > Magnoliopsida > Asterales > Asteraceae > Bidens > Bidens hawaiensis. The sequence goes on along the minus strand of NW_027491152.1, from coordinate 737,506 downwards.
CTTAGATAGACTTTAGGCCTTACGGTTACAGCAAAATGTATCACCGAACGTCTCAGAAAAGCTAGTAAAGTCCCAAATAAAGCTTCGTCTGCAAAGTTTGTACCGAAAAAGGCACAAACATTATGCCTTTTGTCTTACGGCAGTACATGCATCTCTAGTTGTTGTTGCTGTTGTTGATGTTGTTGAACAGCAGCTGGGGAATCTTGTTCCATATTATCAGTCATAATTCTAAACAAATAACTTCGAGAATCATTAATATCCAAAAATTATATAAACATAAATTTGTAAATTTTTGAAAATTATCAATGTAAAGTATTAAATTACGTAAATAAAATGTCATTCGTTAGAAACAAACTGATTTGTTACATTCTTATAACGAATTATCTGTTTTTCTATCAAGTAAATAAGTAACGAATGAGGAATAACGAATTACTATGAAAAGGTAACGAATTAAGGTCAAGTTCGTTATTAATAACGAATTTAAATCAGATTCATTATAAATTATGATTCGTTGTCCTAATTCGTTGAATTACTTAAAGAATTGGACACAAATTAGTTCCAATTCATTAAGTATAACGAATGGCCAAAATAAGCTTAATCTTTGACTCAGTTAATCAAGGTCAAAATTAACCAAGAACTTCAAAAGTCAAATATATAATCGGAAATCTGATACAACCCTAATCATCAACATGAAACAAGATCAAAGACCACTATGGATCTTGGAAACCCATTCCGACTACAATGACATCAAAATGGTGGTTCACAAATTTGTTAAATTTTGAAGCATAGACTAACAAATTTTCCTTAAGTAGTGCCTAGTTCATTAAATATGCATAACGAATAGAGTGTCATTCGTTATAGAGTGCGGAAGTGAATTAGGGTAACGAATTAGGATGTAATTCGTTAAATTGACCTAATTCGTTATTCATAATTAACAAAATACCGATTATTTAATTTTAAATGATTAAATTAATGAATTAAACAATTAAATAAATTAAAGAATTAAATAATGTAATTTTAACTTAAAAGAATTACCGAGGACCTTTATCTCGATAATCGAATACCTTAACGTGTTTTTCATTTAAAAAAAACTTAACTTAAATAAAATAAATAATATGTAAAAATAAAAACGAAAATATTTTTGAAATTTTGAATTTATGTTAAAACAAAATATTTACCAGAAAATTATCCGAAAAATATAATGTAAAACAGTAAAATATTTTTGTGTTTTTGTATGATTTTTCAAAAGCAGTGCATATTTTTTTTTTGGATTTTTGGCGAGTTTGAGCAGAGAATCATATTGACCAAATTGCCCTTCCACCACAGTTTTATATTTCAGTGATATTATGACTGGTGTTAAGTCGGTCATTGGTATTGTTGTCCACTTAAATCTAATAACAAACTTTCAGCATTTTTGTGATATGATTAACGGTTCAATTAAAGCACAGAATATTAGAAACTATCAACCTCTAATCTCGGTTCAAGCTTAATTAAATTTTTCCATATCACCCCAATTTGACTTAAACCATTATATTGTTGATCAAAATTTGAGATTTTCAAAGATTTAAGAGCAATGCATAGATTTTCTTTTACTATGAGTAAATATGCACGAGTCCATCTGTCGGCTTACATACATTGTATGCCCTGGGGTCCGTTTCTTAATGGTATTGAGACGCGCGCAAGTGAGAAACAATGTATGACTAACAGCGGATTTTGATCAAGTCAGTAATGTGGATTTGTACAAAGTACAGCAGTGATCAAGTTTATGACTTTGGGTTTGCTCTAAAAGCGAGTGAAACATTCATGCATATGAATACCCAGATGATTAAGCCGCATAAAGACTCACAGTGATCAGAACCTCAACACTTGTTATTTTCTTTATTTTATTTTTGGGTGATCAAACAAGTATAAGGCTTGAGTATGACAAGTTATTACATTTCTGCCATCCTCACCGAGATTTTTGCTAGAGACTAACACCTCTTTCAATTTGGAATTTATTTATGTTTATATCACATACTTTACTCTACTTGTTTGTTTTAAGACCTACCAATGCACTAATGCAATTAAGCACACAATCGTTTAAGCTTATTTCTTACTGGATTTGGGGTCAAAACAGTCAATGTACTATCATTTTCTCTTTTTCCTTCAAACTCAAAATTTTGAGGAGCATAAAACAAAATAAATTTAATCGCCCAGTTACATTAAGTCTATAAGATAATGTCTAACCTATCAATTTACAAGTAAATAATAGAACCAAGACATGCAAGCATGCTTCACAAACTTAAATAACCGACATAATTTTCAGCGAGAAAATAAACTAAAACGCATAACGAACGCCCCAATTACTTTCCATTATCATGTAAATGGCTATCCAAATCATTGACAAGTAAATGTCAGGACAAAACATAGACAAGTATATGTCCTTCAAATTTGGGTAATTGACATACTTTTCAGCGAACATATGCAAAAACCTTTATTGTTTTTCTATATACATACTTAAAAACACAATCTTTTTGTCTTTTTCAATTTTGTTATAAACATAAAAACTTCACAATCTTTTTGGATATTCGGATTTTTTATGTACAAATATAAAAAGCACAATATTTTTGTCTTTTAAAATTTTAAAATGTTTTTGGATTTTCAAAATATTTTAAGGAAAAGCAGTAAAGAAAAGAAATCACAAACTTTTTTTTTAAAAAAATTTTCAAATATTTTTGGATTTTAAAAATTTTAATGTTTTTGGGTTTTATCTATATAAACTAAAAACATAATATTTTTGTAGTTTTCTACTTTCACCACCTAAAACCTAAATCCAATTAAAATTTTAAAATAAAAATTAACAGAAAAGAAAGATAGTCATCCTTGTTTCAGGATATCAGCAAGGGTCTTCAATCCATTTAAACCAAGCAAAAATTGAAAACGAGTTTTATAAAAGGCATTGGTAAATAGATCGGCTTTCTGAAAATCAGTATGTACTTTCTCAAGGTCAATTAATTTCTTCTCAAAGCAATCCCGTATAAAGTGATATCGAATTTCGATATGTTTTGTTTTTGAATGTTGTACGAGATTCTTTGTGATAGATATGGCAGCAGAGTTATCAATCAAAATAGGAGTAGTAAGAAACTTCAAACCGTAGTCGCGAAGATGTTGATGTATCCACAAAACCTGGGAACACTTGAGGCTGCAACATACTCAGCTTCAGCGGTTGAAGTGGAGACCGTTGTCTGCTTCTTACACTGCCAGGAAACAAGCCGATGTCCTAAAAAGTGACACCATGCCTGGTTGACTTGAAGTTGATCTTGTGACCTCCATAGTCTGAGTCTGAAAAGGCAGTAAGCTCAACGTTATCGTCCTTGGGTGTAACGATTCCGGCAAATTCAGGTATACCCTAGCCGGAATATACCATTTATGTGTTATTTAATACTAAATATATGAATTATAATGTGTCTGTACGAGTATATAAGATTCCCAGTACGAATTATACTCGAATGTACAGTTAGTCGTATTGGAATTACGATTAACCGATGAACGGTTATTGAAACCCGAACGAATCGGGGATTACGTCATAGATGAAATATATGATGTTTAGTAAGGTTTACGAAGTATTAAGGTTTCGGGATGAGTGAATTATAGCACAGAAAAGGATTTCGATTTATTAGTACGTCGGTACGTTAAACGAAACCCTTAACATCAAACAAAGCAAGAGACGATCGATCAAGCCGAAAAAGATGCACAATGACCGACAATATGATGTGTTGAGTCAATAAATGTCATGGTTTAAGTTTTTAAAGATTTTAAATCGGTTTTATATAAATTTTATTTTTAAGCCGAAAAACGACCGTTTTAGCCTCGTTTTAAGCCAAATTAAGTGTTTAACCGAAAAACGAACTGAACCAGATTATCCACAACATTATCCGGATTACACAATCCAAGTTTGTGGCCAAGAATGAAGATGTGGGTCCCACCCCACACCCTAACTTGGACCGATCGGTCCTATGCACACACGCACACACACATTTCATTTTTCTTTTTTCTACATCCCAACTCTCCAAATCCTCTCAACCCTTTACACATTCATCCAACCCCCTTTGATTTATACCAAGAAACCGAGGTAAAGATCGGATTATAGTCGTGTTCATCGTCTTTTTCTCGAGTCATTTACAAGAAAATGAGGTTTCAAGTAAAAAATGGGTGAAAACCCGAGATGAAACCGATTCTTGCATGATCAAGTGATGTATACAAGTTATACAAGGGATCTTGGTCCAAGAAAGGAGTTAAAAGAATCAAAAACGAATTTTTACGGTTAAAATCTTTGTTTTGATGTCTTAACCGAAACCATGAAAGAAATGGCTTGATTGTGGGTATAACTTGCTTGGTGTGGTGTTGTCGTGCTTGTAGGTGTTGTATCTAGTGGCTAGCAAAGGCTAGAAACCATGATCTTTGCGATCTAACGCTAGAAAACACAAGGTAGTTCGGTTTTCGTATGATTTAGATAATTTGGACAGATTGTGATAGACCTAGAGTTGGGTCACGAAATTTCACAGAGATGATCTACACATGAAAATATGAGATCTGTGAATTTTTGGTAATTTTTGGATAAAGGATGAATATTTGGTGAATTTAATGCTCGGTTTTGGCCAAAAATGGTGAAAAATAACTAAAAATCATGAAAAATTCTGGAAAATTTAAGATAATCTTTTTATAACATATAAAAGTCACAAACAAAATTTCAGGTTCATTGGAGAAGTCTAAGTAGGCTTTTTGGTAAAACGAGTTCTAGGGATTTCTAGCTCGGTTTTGGTAAAAATGGCATGAAAAATGAGTTTTTGGTTCTGGAAAAATTACAGGGAACTATGTGGGTGACAGGGGACATCCCAGAAAAATTTGGGATTTTTCGAAGGTCGTTTGGTATTTTCGACATATTTGGTGTTTAAATGACGTTTAAAAATGGTTAAATAAATTTTAGATATAAAAATTAATTCTGGAAAAATTTTATAAAATTCCTTACTGTCAAAATATGGTTTGTACAAAATTTCAAGGTCCGAGACTAAACGGATATTTATTTGTGCTAAATGGAACTTAAAAACAAACTTTTAAAGCTTAAAACGAGTAAACCGGCGAAGTTCGCCTAAGCGAGCTGACTTGTGTTAGAAAACCTTAAAAATGGATGATTTTTATGAAACTAAGTTAATCAAGTAAAAATAAATCATCCGAAAATAATTCGGATGATTTGGGTAATTTTACCCGACTTAACCGTTTCCGGTGTATTAAAGGCGGAAACGGGCCCCGCGGCCAAACGGGGTGTCTAACCGAGCTCTAATTTCACCACTTAAATTAAAATATCAATAACAACTATTTTCGGGTTGTATGTGGCCAAACTCATTTTTGAAAACATAAAGACGAATAACCGTGCTAGGCATACAAAACGAGAAAACAAATTAACGGTACTTTTGACTAAAGAACTCTAAGTGATATCACAATCTAAGTCCTGAAAAGTATTTCGGGGTTAACATTGTCCCCGGATCGTGTACGGTACTGGGTTAGCAGTGTCCCCAGACGTACCGGTTAACACGAATTTAAGTTATATTAATAGAAATTGTGTAGTAACGACTTAGGGATCGTATTACAGATCCGGGCCGGTAGCTGTTCACGGTATTACACCTCTGCTCACCAAAAATGTGAGTTTTCACGAGCCCCTTTTATTGAACTGTTTTAAATATTTTCCCGGGGCGGAAAGCATGTTTTTATCAAAGTGTTTAAGTACATGCCGATCGCCTGGAAATGAATGTATTTATATAATGTTTATTGTACGGGAATCGTACGGAAATGTACTAAGATGGTAATTTTCTGAGCTGCTAACATTGTAAGGCCCCGCAACACGAGTGATTAGCTAAAAGCTGGTAGAGTGTGAATAGTACTATTGGTCTGACAAACCCAACTGGTCCGGCATGGATTGCTGATGTTTCCCAGCCAGTTGCACATGTCTATTTGGGTGTTATATATATTTTGCTATGTAATGTTAGACATAGCGGTTTGGGGCAGTTCCGTGGACGGGGGATATGTCACGGGTCCGTGGGCGGGGGATATGCCACGGGGATTGTCTGTGATAGTCAGAGGTTTCACTTGTGGGCTCAGCATAATTACATCGATAATAATATGATTATTATAATGAATTGTCACTGTTGTTTAAATTAGTGAAACTCACCAACTATTCGTAGTTGACCCGTTTTCTTTACATGCTTTCTAGGTACACCAAAATTGGAATGAATGATACGTGCTTGCTGATGTGTGCTATTTTGTGGAAGCTTAAGAGTCTATATTTTGTTTTAAATATGTTAATGTACTATCGGTAAAACTTATGTGATAACACCTAGATGGTAACGAAACTCGGAACAATGTAATTCGTTTGAAATTAATGTAGTGGTGTTTTCTTTATAAGCAATGCTGTTGATATCAGATGTGTCTGTTGCATCCCGTGTACGTTTCCGCTGCGGTTACGGGGTGTTACATTGGGGTACCACAACCCGATGTCTGGATTTCCCCTTAGATACTGAAGAATTGGCTTAACCGCAGATAGGTGAGTCACTCGTGGACTTGCTTGAAACCTAGCACAAAGACAAACAACAAACATAATGTCAGGGCGAGAAGCCGTTAGATACATTAAAGATCCGATCATAGCACGATAGAGAGTAGGATCAACGGTATCCTCCAATTTATCCGGTGATAAATTATGACCCATGGGGAGAGGAGTTGAAGGGATTTTTCTGGCAGATATCTTGAATCGGCTCAAGACATCGTTCACATACTTGGTCTAGTGAATAAAGATTTAGTTTGCAGACTGGTGAACTTGCAACCCTAAAAAGAAATTCATCTCTCCCATCGAGCTCATATCGAACTTCGTTTGCAAGGACTTCTCGAACTCCTTACATAACGTGTCGTTTGTAGACCCAAAGATAACGTCGTCGACATAAATCTGAACTAGAAGAAGATCGTCACCAACAGTCTTATGAAATAATGTGCAATCAATAGCCCCTCGTTTGAAGCCGTTATCAGTCAGTTGGTCGGCAAGAGTGCCATACCAAGCTCTCGGGGCTTGATGTAGACCATATAGGGCCTTGTTTAATCGGTAAACTCGGTCTGGATAATCAAGATCTTCAAAGCCAGGAGGCTGTAAAACAAACCCTTCCACGTGTAGTTCACCATTGAGAAAAGCACTTTTAACATCCATTTGATAGACCTTGATATTCTTATAAGCAGCATATGCCAGAAAGATTCGAATCGACTCTAATCTTTCAACTGGAGCATATACTTCTGTGTAATCAATACTCTCTTGCTGATGAAAACCTTGCACCACTAAACGTGCCATGTTTCTTACGATCACCCCACGATCGTTTTTCTTACATTTAAATACCCACTTAGTCGGAATCGCTTTCTTGACTCTAGCGGGTTTGTCGTTTAAATCCTAAACACCCAAACGTGCAAATTGTTGTAATTCTTCTTGCATGGCTTCTACCCAAGAAGGATCTTGAAGTGCCATACAAGTTGTCGTTGGCTCAACTTGGGATAGAAAGTAAGTGAATTTTGCAACATTTACATTTCCAGAGGAATGTAAATCTGCATAAGCACACAATACGTTATTCTCACTTGACGAAGCAACTTGATGACGTGTTTGAACGCCCACATCATGTTGTCCAATGATGTTTTCCTGTGGATGATAATTATGAATCCAAAGAGTAGGATTCTTAGGAAAAACAACATTATCAAATAAGTTAGTGTAATTTTCACCAAGTTCAGGAGATGAAACATCACTATCAAGTTCAATAACCGGATCATTAGCTTGATTGTCATAAGAAGAAGTAGATACATTATCGAAAGCAACTGGAGAAGAATCACATGGATCTTCAGTTGGAGCATCAGGTTGAGCTTCAACATCATTAGAACTTGAAAATCTTGGAATGGCCAAATGATCTTCAAAATATGCTCGAACCAGGTCTTCGTCTATGTTCTCGGTTGATGGAGTAAATGAATTAAATAAGCCATCATAATCAAACATCCAGTCGGGACCTTTCCCTTCAGGAGGTGTGGTGTACTTTTGGAAGTCCACATGATACCATTCCTCGACACAACCAGAAGTGACATTAAATACACATTTCTTTGGAGACGCATATCCCAAGAGATATCCTTCAATGGCTTTTTCTTCAAACTTACTCCCATCCTTCTTCAGCATCGTACAAGGATACCCAAAAGATTCCAAATACTTTAAGTTAGGCTTTCGATTGTTTAAAAGTTCATAACTTGTCTTTTTGAGTCGTTTAACTATTAAAACCCGGTTAAGCGGATAGCAAGCTGTATTAACTGCCTCATTCCAGAATTGGACGGGAAGCTTAGAATCAGCAAGCATAGTTCTTGCAGCTTCAATCAAGGTTCTATTCTTCCTTTTAGCAACACCATTTTGTTGTGGTACATAAGGTGCACTATATTCTTGATGAATTCCTTTTTGAATGCAAAAGAAATCCAATACAGTGTTTTTGAATTCAGTATCATTATCACTTCGAATTATCCTCACCCTGTGTTTGTATAATGATTCAATCTTAGTGATAAGGTTTTGTACCAAAACCGGTGTTTGATCCTTTGAACTCATAAATAACACCCATGAGTATCTTGAATAATCATCGGTAACAACAAGACAACACCAATTTCTAGAAATACTCGCACGATTCACTGGACCAAAAAGATCCATATGAAGTCGTTCAAGAGGAGTATCTATGGAATTTAATAACTTAGAAGGATGTGACTTCTTCTTCTGCTTGCCCTTCTTGCATGCAATGCAGTGATCAGATAACTTAAAGTTCTTCAACGAAACACCCTCTACTAAGTAATTTGCCATTAAATAGTTCATCTTTCGAACATGAATGTGACCCATTTTATGATGCCATAGAATGGAGTCCTTCTAGGTTGCTTTGGAGACAAAACATGTTTCGATTGACGTTGATACTTTAGAACTCATATTTATGACATAAATATCATTTGATCGAGGTGATCTCATGACAACCATGTCCTCAGGAATCACGTATCCCGGTTTCAAGATAAGAAACTCTTTATCAGTAAATAACGTGGTGTACTTTTTATCGCAGATTTGCGACACACTCAATAAATTATGGTCCACCTTGTCAAAGTAATTGACCTTTCAAAAGTAATGTGACTATTTGAAACTTCACCTTCTTGTGTTATCATTTCTCCAGAATTCCTAGCAAACGCTACATAACCCCCTTGAATATTTCTCACATTGGTTAATAGGTAGAGATTTCTAGTGATATGACGAGAACATCCACTATCCATTATCCAGTTTTCACCAGACACAGTCTTGGATGTACCCTACACACAAAGTAAAAGTGATTAGTTCAAAAAGGCAGCCCAGGCCTCTGTCTTGGGCACCTTTTGAGTTTCTCTTGGATCATTAACTTGAACAGATTTCAATTGTTGTTCAGCAACTTGAGAATAAGTTGCCGACTTCTTAGACTTTCTTATTAGATAAGCAGCTTGAACAATATTTGAATTCACATTCTTGCATATGGGCTCAGTTGGAACGAATTTTGGTTTCACTTGACCATGTGTTTCATTTACATGAATTACTTTACTTGGATTCACGTTTGAAAACATGATATGTGTATCATCCTCAAACGACACTAGTCGCTTCAAAATCTTTGTTATCATAGGAATCGGTTTCGAATGATCCTTGCCAAAAGGATGGAGATTCTGAGATTTCTGTTGACCACAATTTCTCACCACATGACCTTGTTGACCACACAAAAAGCAACTTCCAATGTCAACGTGACCATGTTGAGGTTTGGCAAAAACAGATGCAACAGAAGGTTGATAACTTACACTTTCAGTGAAACGTTTGGCCAAATCATCAGAAGTTACAGACTTCTTTTTCATTTAAAAGTCAAGATTAGAACAATTGGAAAAACTTTTCAATGTATCTGTTCCAGTTGATTTCACAAACTAAACCTTTTTAACATGTTTTAACAATTGTTTTTCTTTAATTAACGGGTCTGATGAGTTCGATGTCTTGGCAAAAACATATTAACGTTCCAAATCTTTCAACTTGTCAGTTTCATTGTAGAAGACGCTCTCGATTAGTTCCGGTTTAATGATACTAATCGGGATATCTTTTTCAGTGAACATCGTATTCTTTCCCTTTAACTTAAAAACCCTATCAGATGTTGGCTTAGAACTACGAGGATTGATGAAACGAATCAAGTCCTCATCAGAAATTTTCGGTTTATCTGACTTCTTTGCCTTCACAGGTTTGACTTTCATTTGTTCTTCCTTCTTCACATGAGGCTTGTTTGAACCATACACAGCTTCCTCAAATTCATGAGGTTCACAAAGAATGTAATTAGAACTTGGAATATTCTTGTTCTTGTGTATCACCTCAGGTTCGAACACATCGTCAATAATTACTTTGTCAGCATTTTCAACAAAGACTTTATTGCTTCCAACATGAGGCTTTTGAGGTGCAAGTTGGGTTTTAAAAGTTTCAATTTTAACAGGTTTAGCATTTTCTGAAATCACAGGTTCTTTCACAATCACATCATCTTCTCTTTTAGCAAAAGGATTTACTTTATAATCATTGTGAAAAGGTGGTGGAATTTCAACAAAACCTATACCTTTCTTTGAATCTTTTTGCTTTCTAGACACTTCGATTATTTCATTTAGAAAAAAGGAAGAGTTACGAAACTTACCCAATTTTGTTCTTCAACTCAAGAACCTCATTCTCAAGCTCGGTTATCTTTGAACGATGTTTCAAGATTTCTTGAAACTTTTGATCATTAATTGTCATTTTAACAGATAACTTAGCCTTGAGATCGTGGTAACATGTCGACAAAGCTTCAATCTTCTCTCGAGATCTCATTTGAGATTCAAGAGATTTTTGATAAGTATCCTTTAATAAATCAATTTCTCTTACTAAATTATCATTGTGATTTTTCAAAGACACTAACTTAGGTTTATTAGATCACACTCAACACAAGTTACTTTAACAGATGAAGTAGCAGAGATAGAATGACTAACCTCATTGATTTTATCCATGCAAGCAAATTTGGTTGGAATATTAACACATGAATCATCGAAATCGGATTCAATGTCATTATCAGATAATAGCTCACTTTCGCTTGCATCTTGAAACACATCATTTGTCTTGAACATCACCAAATTTGCTTGATTGTCATTACATAGTAATCGTTGTGACCAGTCAGTTCGATCAGTTAACATTGCTTGTGACCCAGAAGTAGACGGTTTCTTTTCAGCATCATTACCTCGTGGTGTAGAAGTACTTTGGTTTTGACCACGAGGACCAGTATACTCTTTTTTCGGCTTGTCACATTCTTTTGCAAAATGAAAGAACTCTTGGCAATTGTAACATTTCACCTTTAACTTATCAAATCCCAATTTGTTGTTCAAAGCAGGAAGATCTTTTCCGGTCATTTTGCATAAATCTTTTAACCTTACGAACAATCATCGCCATGTTCCACTTCAAGTCCATGATTTCTAAGTCATACGGATCAATCTGATCATAATCTTCATCAGTCAGATCACTTGTGGCTATCTTACTACAAACTAAATTCTCATATGAAGACATGAAGGCTGTCAGAAAAGCAATGTTTTGTTCAGCTTCCATCATGTTTACGGTTGGTGGTGGAGAGAATTGGTTTTTAGTTGATGAATTTTCAGATCCAACAGAACACCAGGTGATCAAGCAATGTAGAAACATGCTCTTTGATCATTATAGATGGTTGTTGCATTCTCACTTGCATTTTGTGTAAGAAATGCAGTGATCGGTGAAATGGTTGAACTTAAAGGCATGCTACCACTGTAAAAAGCAGGATCTTCACTTTGTTTGGAAGACTTCTGACATTTCAGATTGTACTCTCTTGCTTCAATATTTTGCTAGAATTCAGTTGCAGTTAAATCTTCATTCTTGAAATAATTGTTCTCTTTTAGAACCATAAAAACGTAGAATAAGAATTCGGTAGTCCACTCTTGATAGTATCAATCTTATCAACCTCAGAAGATTCCTATTTAATTTTGTCCATCTCAGCAATCAAGTGATTAAACCTTGTCGTCATTTCCTCAACAGTTTCACCCTTCAATAGATTAATGTTTCTAAATTGAAACTTGAGCATTACCTTCTTACTCTCAACTGTATTTCCCATACTTCTCATCGAATATGTTGGAATAAGGAAGCACAGATCTTTATGCTACCCACTTGGTGAAAGATGTTTTCGGGTAAAGCCATAGTAAGAGTAGAATAAGCCTTTGTCTTAATCTCTAACGCTTTCTTCTCTTCTTGTGAATATTGAGAAATAGCTTTAGGAGTGTAACCAATAGTGACATCTCCAATCATTGGAACAATATATACCTCATCTAAGCAATACGAGCAGTCAGGGTGAACAGAACCCAAATGAGCACAGAAACGGGGTTCCCATTTAGCAAAATCGCTAAATTTTATCAACCTTGGACATTTCGAATGTGACCCAATATCAGTGATCAATTGCAACATTTGTTGCATTAACAGATTCTGTGAAGCCAAAGCATACATACCAGCCATGTTTCTTAAATGATAATTTTCTCAAACTCTAAGGGTTAAAATTGAAAATAAGACTAATGAACTGTGAACAGTAGAGGTAACGAACTTTGAATAGTGGTTAACGAATCACAACTTAAGGAATTTAAGGTTGATCAGGTAACGAATTAGAAATAATATTAACGAAGTGGTCCACGAATTAAGTAACGAAACAGGATGTTTTCTTTAACGAATCACTAATAGTAAGCTTAGCGACTTAAGTAGAGAACTAGCTACATTTGATAACGAATCAATTTATAGTGAAACAGTGTGTTACAACGGTTATAACAAACTTCTGACAACAATTGCCACATGGCAAAAGTTTTTACAAGAAGAGTTAACGAGGTGAGACACGTGTCACATGAATTGGTTGACACGAATCAGAATATATAATGAATTGGTTCACGAATTAACCAATACACATAACGAATCAGCTTAAAACATTAACGAATTAGACTGAAAGTTTAACGAATTAGGCTGAAACTTCAAATCTTCAAGTCATCAAACACGTATTTTACAGATTTCTGGAAAACGTATGAACATTCAACCCAGTAACAAATTTGTAATAATGACTCAATACACAACCAAATCGTTCAAGTAAACTACCAAAACACTTGGTAACACAAGGAGAATACAAATCTCACCATCTTTTATACTCAATTACCTTAAATCAAAACCAATATGACCAAATCCAATCCCTTGTTTCTCGGCCAAACCAAAACTAAACCAATTCAATCAATCAACAGTCTAAATTCCAATTCCTCACTACCAAATCACATCAATAACTTACCAATCACAAATCCAAACCAATCAATCCATTTCCAATTCTGAATCGACTCAATTCAATTCAAAAATCAAACCGGATCTAAACTTAACACAAAACTATCAATTAATAATCTAATTAATACCAATTAACATCCAATTCAAGAGAAAACGAGCAGCGAAATCTCTGATACCACTTGTTTGAACTCGTTAATCCGACACACAGATCTCAGATCTGAGATGTATATATATAATTAACCTTTAATAAGGATCTAGTTCATAATTATGCTTGATTGTATGTTGTATATGTTATATTAATTGTATGTATTTGTATAATATTAGTATTGAAGCTTGAGAGGGTAATTCGGCAGGGTTTTGTTACTATTAACTCAAAACTTAAATTAAATAATGGAATAACACCACTATATATAGAAGACGAGTCTGATTCGTTAACATTCCATAACGAATCAGACACCGCCTTCGTTATATTACAAATAACGAAATAAACCTTAACGAATCACCCCCTGATTCATTAAAAATCCTTAACGAATCAGGAGTGATCTTAACTTAAGGGCTAGTTCGCTAAACATCCTTAGCGAACTAGCCAACTCCCTAAGCGAACTAACTTAATAACTTAAATGTTTATTACATTAATAAAACGACAAATACATTAACGATAGATACAAAGACTCGAGACGCAAAACCGTGCACTAACAGAAACATTTGATCAAGATTAATCCACCCTAAAATGTGATCAAACTACAAACATGGTTTGTAATATTGAGAATAACTTTATATTAAATATGGCGTTTTCATCCAATCCTTCCATTTGTGAGAATTACGCCTTCATGCAAATATTTGGAAAAATACTCATATATTGGATAATTTTGATTGAGTCTGGTACTTTTGTGTATTATAACTTTTCATGAGAATTCTAATCGAGATTAGAAGAAATGTGGCCTAAAAGGTAATATATTTTCAAAAATTATAAAAACCACCACATAAACCCAATACCTATCACCAAACCTACCCAAAAACCTATCCTACCAAATTACCCTTTAACCAGCAGAATTCAGCATTGGTCTTTTACCGACAGAACCTAAAAAACTGGAATGCATTCTTTCAGTTTCAATTTACTTTGCTGCCTACAATTCCCAAAACCTAGGTTGCCTCCACCACATAGGGAGAGAGTTTTTCTCTTTAGCAATGAGATGAGGAAAAAGTGGAGCCAAGAGGAACAAATATCACCATTTTGTGGGATTTTCAAAAGCGTGATGAAAAGACGAGCAAAAGGAACATGAACGATGTTTAGGCAGCGAAAATTGGTCCCACGAAGGAAGATGTAGAGTAAGTTAAACCCAATCATAATACAAATATACCAAACTAATGAGGGTTGGGGCTATTATGCTCAAAGCTGAACGATCCGTTAGAATTGGGAGTTATGTTCAACACAGGATTGAGGAGGAGCTGATCCACATCTTGGATAAAACCGGTCTTGACGATCTGACCTTAAAAGAGTTATTAGGATCGAAAAAAAAACTTTGTTGATTCACCACACTTTTTGATGAAGAATGGATCAAGGGTAAGAAAAAGAAGAAAATATTGAAGAAGAAGCCTGATTAGTCATACCCCTCTAAAAATAAAATACCTTTGCCAGAACACCTTACTAAACCTACCACCCACATACCAAAACATTTGGAAACATAATATCTTTTGATGCATCAAGTGCTTCACAAGATGGGTGGATAATTGATCTCTCGACAAGCATATTTCTGTTAGTCTTATCTCGATTAAGATTGTCTACACATACAACATTACGTGTATGTCCAGTTAAAAAGCCGAATGTGTGAGGACATTGTGAGCACGCGACGTTTTGCATAAGATGAACCTCATAAAAGCTAACCGTAGTTTTAAGAATCATATACTAACACATTTTCTCTTATGGATTCCCGGGACTTTCTAAAATTTCTCGATTTTAAGAATCATATACTAACACATTTTCTCTTATGGATTCCCGGGACTTTCTAAAATTTCTCGAGATATTTAGCTTCATTTGACGTGCTGTTTCGAAGAGTTTGTTCAAAGCTTGCTTGAGAACAAGCAAGGTTCAAGTGTGGGGATATTTGGTTTATAAAAATTTATACATCTTTTCAGCACTAAATATCTCTAAATAAACATAACTTCGGCAACAATATTATAATAAATAACCACTAATATTTATAATTTCTATTTATAGGTAAATATAGTTCTAAGAAACAAAAGAAGCCAAAAATACGAAGAAAAACAGAGATAACCGGTGTAAACCAACTCAACACACCCCATGGTGAATCAAGACTTGGCCAAATCTAGAGCATACAAAGTAAAGACACAAAAAAAAAAAAACAGGTGATCAAGACATGGCCATGTTAACCAAAACACACCTCACTTTATCAAAACAAGGAAGAAAAGACAAAATTGAAGGTTTTGAAGCAAACCACGGTCATGCCTTCCCAAGACACGACCATGCCTTCAAGTACAAGAGAAAAACACAAAATTGAAGACGTTTGGACTATTATGTAACTCAACACAGCTGTGCCTTGCTTAAAACAACCATTTTAACCTCGAGCTATACGATCTGATATGAACACTTAATTCTGTAGGATAACCTATAAGTTGAATGCTCTTCTTCTTCTTCTTCATTAAATGGATCTGAACACCACTTGGTGTTGGGCTACACTTAATGGTTTATACTTTATCTAGCTTAGTTTTAGGCTAACTTGTAATATCAAAATCAATAGATTTTGGTGGGCTTTTGTATGGTTTTGGGCTTTAGGGCATTTGACATTATAAATAACCAATAACTAGGTTATTATGAGGGTCGGTCATTCGTAGAACATTGAGAGACGAGAGAGTTGTTTTATCATTCATATTGTAATCGATGTTAAGGGCTTAAGTACCCGACGTTGAATATAACGTGTGTTTTGAAGTCATTCATGTGTTGATTTGCTTTTGTTCATCTTTTTCTTGAATTAATTCGTTGTTAGTTTCTGCCAAACAACGGGTTTAATTGATATCACATTGAAGGATCCTACCTTGGGAATTACAATTGGTATTGGAGCCTATAGATCTATTCTAGGCTCGATGTTGGTGATATCATTGATTCAGGATTGTGTTATTGGTTAATGCTCTATGGAAACTTTCGAGATACAATACCAGTGTGTTTTTTGTGTTTATCATGCTTTTTGAGCAATTTTTGGGATATATTTGACTTAATCTTTGGTTTAATCTCAAACCCCTGAATTATCGGGATTTGATTTGGATACCAAGTCAAAGGCTTACCTGATCTCAACAATATTTGTGTGTTCTCGGCACCACCTGATCATTTCGGTCGTATTCCCTTGTTCTCGGCATCTGTTGAAAGTTCTCAAGCAATATAACAAGGTTTTTGGCATAAACTGTGTGATCTTGGCCACAATCAATTGTTCTCGACAATTATTATAATTTTTCGGCCAAGATACAGGGTTCTCGGGTTTATTGGTGTGTTCTCGGCTACTGTATTCTCTGCTCAAGTGTTCTCGGTCAAAATATAGGGTTCTCGGGTTCAACTGTTGTGTTTTGTGTTTTTGGGTTTTAGGGTCATAATTGAAATTGGGCCTGGTCGTTTTGGGCCATATTTATTGGACTGTTATATTGGAATGTTAATTTGGACTATAGTTTAGAATTGGATAATAAGTAACACATCATCAAATGATGTTTTGCATTATGGGGGTCGATTAGTAGTAGAACAGTGGGAGAGGTGTAGGGTTACGTAGCATTTGATGCCATTCATATTGTATTCCTCGTTGAAGGTCTTAAGCACCTGATGTTTAATATAACATGTGTTTCGAAGTCGTTCGTGTATTAATTTGTTTTTGTTCATCATTGTCTTGAATCAATCCTGTTAGTTTCCGCCTAACAACGGGTTATTAATATCACACTGAAAGATCCTGTTTTGGGACTTATAATTGGTATTAGAGCCTATAGGCCTATTCTAGGCTCGGTGTTGGTGATATCAAGAATTCAAGATTGTATTCTTGGTTGATGTTCTTTGAAAATTTTCTAAAAATCAAGTTCTGTTTGTTCTTCGTGTTCATCGGGTTAGTTGGAGATATTTTTGGGATATATTTGACTTTGTATCTGGTTTAAATTTATCACTAAATTCTTGGGATTTTATTTGCTTACCAATTTTACCAAGTCAAGGGTTTAATTGTTCTTGGCAACGTTTGTCTGTTCTCGACATAAACTGTATGATCTCGTCAACAAGTCATCATTCTCGGGCATTAAACAAGGATTCTCGACCATATTCAATTGTTGTCGGCAATTATTGAAAGTTTTTGGCTAAAATACAGGGTTCTCGGGACTTATTGTGTGTTCTCAGCTACTGTGTATTCTGATCAAGGGTTATCGGTTTTAACTACAGGGTTCTCGGGCTTAATCCATTGTACTCGGTCCTTGGGTTCTCGGGCTTAACTATTGTGTTCTCTGCTTTTATGTTCTCGGGTCCTAGTATGAATATGGGCCTGGTTACTTTGGGCCTTACCTAATTGGACTTAAAGTTATGTTGGACTGTTATTTGGACTTTAAAATGGACCAATTAAGTAACACATCATCAAATGCTGCTTTGTATCAAGAGTTTAACTCTATATGGGAACTTCTACTCGTGTACCCCATCTACTGTCTCATGAGGGGTTTGCTGAGTGGATGTTAAGGTTCGAGAAGTATGTGAAGATGAAGTATGCAAAGATTTGGAGAAGAATTGTCAGGGGTCCTCAACCTATCACTTATTAGACGGAAAATAGTGATGAATTAGTTGTAAAGCCAGTCAAAATGTAATGCGACGGGGATTTTGTAAAGATTGAAGAGGATGAGAAGGCTTTTGCTACTCTAACAATATCACTTTCACCTAAAATTGCTCAATGATTCTGAGAGCTACAGTCTGCTAAAGCGTTATGGGAAGCCCTTATTGCGGTGTATGAGGGAAACGAGGATATGAGAAGAAGTCGATAGGATCTGTTGTGACAAAAGTTTAATATGTTCGATCATGTTCTGGGAGAGTCTTTGGAAACACAGCTTCAAAGATGTTACGTTGGTCACTGAAATAAGATCTGCAAACATCAAGTTGACTTCAATTGAAACAAATAACAAGCTTGTCAACTTCTCAATGTTTAAGTCCGCTCAAGGTCAATTTACTCAGCAACCTACTCCAGAAACTAAGCCTCAATCAAATGTTGGGTCTTCCAGTCAGTCTCCCACTCAAGTTCCTTATATTTCAAAGGAGACTCAAGAAAACATTGCCTTAATGACAGGTTTCATAAACTGCTACAATGGTTTTCTTTCAGGAGATCTGGTTTAACCAGTCGTAGTTGCTGAGTTGGATCAAATCTATCCTGATGATGTGGGGGAAATGGATATCTCTTGGCAAATAGCCATGGCAGTGTTTAGAGCAAAGAAGTTTACCAAGAGAACAGGCAGAAACAACTGGAATTTGCCAGCTAACAAGAAAGTGGGATCCAATAAAGATACACTGAGGTGTTATAACTGTCATGAGCCGAGTCACTTTGCTCGTGAAGGCACGAATCCCTCTAAGGAGGTAAACAGAGAAAGGGAATTGGTTTTGATAGGTGCTGTTAGAGGAGAAAATGAAGCCGTTGCTGGAGAGAATGAGCGGGGATTGGTGACTCAGTAGTTTGATTGGAATGACCGGATGGCAGCACTCAACATAAAAAATCAGGCGGCTAACCTTGCTTTGGTTGATGTTGCTGAAGAATAGAATAATGCAGAGGAGCAAGTAAAGGATCTTCAGTTTGCTTTTGATGGACTCTACTTATCCTAGCTTATCTGAGGTAAGTTCTGAATTGTATTCTTAATCTTGCATTAATAATGTAGCTTTGTATAGAGTTCATAGTTGTAATCTGATTAGAGAAATGAAGGGCATAAAACATGAAAATTTCACCCATAAGAAACTTGAAAAAGCTTTAAAAAATAAACTTGAAGCACAACAGAAAGATTTCTCAAAACTTCAAACTGATTTTAGTTGGAGAAAATTACCGGGATAACTGCCGAGTTAGACTCTTCTAAGTTGGATATTGCGAAATTAAATAACAACTTTGAAAAAACTAAATTCACTTTAATAAATACGATGTTTCTAGTGCTGTTGTTGAATCTATGATTGAGAAACAGATAAAATGGAAAGAGAACAAAGGTAAGGGTATTGGGTACAGCGTGGCTCCTCCTCCATATGATGACAATTACACTAGGCTTCCCCTTTCTAAAGAAGAGGAAGCAAGGAACTGTTCATGCAGTACGGCAAGCCGAATGCAAATGGAAAAATTGGTCATGGTTCAGTCAAACCTATTGAACCAACATTGAGAGTGAATGATACAAATGTGTTTATTTCACGTGCATATGAAGTAATTATAGAGAATTGGACTGATGAGGAGGAAGATTTACTTGCTTTAAGTAATAAAGACATTAATTATAATGTTTCTTTAAATTTATATATTTTGGATTTTGTTGCTACTAATGTTTGTGTGGGCTCTGTTTTTAAGAGCAAAGACAATTGTGTGGTTGATCCTTCTAAAAATTTTAAATCTTGTGGTGTGGTTTCAACTTTCAAATAAAATTGATAAAAATAAAAGTTTGCATAAACATTTTTCACCTAAGTTTGTTAAAGAAGAAAGTTCATATGTTCATAATTATAATAAATCAAATGTTCATTCCAAAGCGGCACAAACTAGCTCACACAACAGGTCAACACATGGGGTGGACCACGATGAGTTTTATTTTAAAAGACAAACATATTTTAATTATGGAATTTCTGGTCACATTGCTAGAAATTTCCCTCATCGTCCTTATGTCCCACATTACGCACATAATAAGAGGAATATGCCTCGAGATACCTTCAATAATTCTAATACTAATAAGTCAAGGTACTAAAATGCAAATCCCTCTTATGTTGATTGGAAACGAAACAAGGCTGAAAGGTTGAACTCCCATCAAACTAATACTCTCATGTTTCAAAAGCGTAATGGAAAATCGATTTCGGTCCGGAGACCAAATTCGACCTCGAGACCAAATTTGGCCTCTAAATCGAAATCGACCTGGAAGTCAAAATCTAACGTAACTTACGTCCGCATACCAGAGACAAAGACAACCGTTTTTGCTAGTCAAAAATTTTAAACCAAACTACAAATGGTTGCCTAAATCTTCAGTGTCCAAATCACCAAAAGCTTCCTATTCGATCTTAGATAACCAGGAAGACATATCATGGCAACTCGTAACATGCATAGATGAATTAGGACTACCCAGCACTACTATAGATTGGGTACCCAAAACTAATTAATCTCGCACATCGTGCAGGAACAACTATGAAGGAATATCATTAGACCTTGGTATGTTGATAGTGGCTTGTTCCAGGCACATGACATGAGACATATCTCAACTGCACGACATTCAAATATTTAATGGAGGTTATGTTTTCGTTGTGGGAGGAGAAAAAGGGAAGATCACACAGAAGGGTACTTTAAGTAATGGTTCTTAAATTTGAAAATGTCACTTTTGTTCTAAAGTTACGTTCAAAATCGGGTGTTAATCAATAAATCCTGGATGAAGATTGCTTATGAGATTGTTTATGGTCACAAGCCCACTGTAGCACACTTCTGTGCATTTGAAGGTCTATGCACTTTGCTGAATCTCGAATCAACTCCAAAGTTTGGAGCTAAAGTTGATAATTGCTACTTCGTTGGATATGCTGGTTGCACTGCCTATAAAATTTACAACAAGGAAACAGAGCAGTGGAATCTTATGATGGGCTCTGGATAGAGGGAAATGAAACTGATGCTCGTGTCGGTCATGACTGGTTATTTGTTTATAATGAACTTTTTAAATCGTTTAATGTGATTCCAGTTGTTGATGCAGGAAACTCAGGTGCAGGGGGTTCAAATGCTATTGATGAAGAAAAATACATCTCTGTTGGTTTTCAAAAGTCTCCGGTGTAGGATATAGATTCGTCGGAATTGGTTGATACGGCTCAGCCTTCGTCTTTGATTCCACACGACCATGTCCCTAAGACTGATTCTTCAAAAAAATTCTCCTGAAGAATATGAATTTCATACAACTGAGACACCCATGGAAAATGTTTCATCAGTAGAGGGGGGGAGTACCATTCGTCAAATATTTGGTAGTACTCTGTTTCCGAATGAATAAATTGCTTGTACCTCGTACTTGCATAGTACCTT
Organism: Bidens hawaiensis; assembly: GCF_021521415.1. Taxonomy (NCBI): domain Eukaryota; kingdom Viridiplantae; phylum Streptophyta; class Magnoliopsida; order Asterales; family Asteraceae; genus Bidens; species Bidens hawaiensis. The sequence continues at coordinate 715,861 of NW_027491152.1, read as the reverse complement.
GGCATCTAGATGGAAAAGAATCTGCTCTATAAACTCCTTGAAGATCAAACAAATTTATCTACTACATGTTCTGTTCTAATCATTCTGTTTCGACCAAGATTCAACGGTATCATCCAATCGAGAACGTCATAGGACCACTTGAAATAGGAGTCTAAAGTCTTTTAATATTGCACTACAAGAACCAAGTTGGTGGAAGCTATGCATGAAGAGCTGAATTAGCTTGATAAACTAAAGGTTTGGTGATTGGTTGTGTTACCTGTAGGGAAAAAATGGCATTAGACATGAAATGGGCTTTCCATAACAAGCAATATGCCAATAGGGTTTTTGTTCAAAACAAAGCGCGGCTTGTCGTTCGTGGTTGTAACCAGGTTGTAGGTTTAGTCTACACTGAAGTGTATGCTCCAGTGACTCATCTTGAGGCCATTCGGATTTTCTTGGCATATTCTTCTTACATGGGTTTCACGGTTTACCAGAATGATGTCAGGACTGCATTTTGATATGGAGAAGTAAAGAAGGAGCTAAATGTGACCAGTCACCGGGTTTTACTAATTCAAAGCATCCTACACATGTCTACAAGTTGGTTTTATGGTTATTGATATGGAAAAGTAAAGAATGATGTCTACTTTTTATGGTTTTTAAAAAGTCCTCGGGCACAGTATGCTACTTTGACAGCTCATCTGCTAGGACATGGGTACAAGCGAGAGACCATCGATCAGACTCTGTTTCTTAAAACTGTCAGGAGAGATCTGATATTGATCCAGATTTATGTGGATGACATCATTTTTGGTTCCACCAGTACTGCTTTACGTTCTGAGTTTGAGGAAGTAATGAAGCAAAGGTTTGAGATGAGTTCGTTAGGGGAGATGCCGACATTTCTGGGGCTACATGTTCGTCAGAGTTCGAAAAAAATTTTCATACATCAAGGGAAATATGTCGAGGACATGTTGGCGAAGTTCGATTTCCAAAATTCTAAGTATGTGGCGAATCCTATGGCGGAAAGATCTCTTCTTTCATCTGATCCTGAAAGGAAATCCGTAGATCAAATATACTATCGATCAATGATCGGATCTCTGATGTATGTCACTATCAATCGCCCTGTGAAAATCGTCAATTTCAGGTTAACTCCGTTAACTCAACTCCGTCAATTTAAACTTAAAGACCACTGAATCTATAACGCACACCTCATTACATTTAAACTAGGGTTTAAATGACGCTTGACACTTACTACATGTGTAGTCTTTCAGGAATTGCACCGAAACGCACACGAGTTGACGCAAAAAATTGGTGAATAAACGAAAAACGTCAAAACAATAATTATGTGATAATTATGTGTTAGACTTATGTGTTATGTGATAACATTGTTATAAACGTTAACTCAATGTGCTAGAACTAGTTAATTAATCTAGAAAAGTAACATTTGGAAGTGGAGGGACCTAGATGTAACATGATTATTATTAATAATATTATAAACCCCTAAACTCTCTTCTCTCTTTCTCTCCCAAACCCGACGGCAGCCTCTAAACCCCCCCCCCCCTTGCGATCGGCCTTCATACACACACATACAATCAAGATTATTCAAGTTTGATTGAAGATTAAGGTGCTAGGAAGGTATAAACGACTATCCTATGAATCCTTTATACTTAATTTTGATTTTTAATGGGTTAATTACAAACCCTAGATTCCGAAAATTTCATATATTGTGTTCATATAATTTTTGTTTGAGTTGATGATGTATTGATGATGATTTGATAACTAGGATTGATATTGTTACATGTTAATTGTTGTGTCTTTGATTTTGAGATCAAACAAAACCCTAACCATGTATGTACGGTGTAATTGATGTGCATGGATTGTGGTTATGGTGTCTAGAGTGTCATATGAAGGGATTATGGTCTATAGATGATTAATATGTTGAGTTTTGTTGCAAACAGTTTCTGGACAGATTGTGTTATTGATGTTCAATTGACTGTAACGGGGTGTAAAACATTGGTTGAGATTATTGATACTACAGTAAACTACGTTGAGTCTAGTTTCTAAAAAATATAAATTTGCAATTTTTGGACATGTAAAAGTTAACCTTTATGATTTTACAAAAACGTTGTGCAAAGCTGAGTTGTTAGCCTGCTGTTAGGTTGTTTTGTAAATGTTTTATCTCATGAATTACGAGACCAATTGGGTTGGTTCCACTTCTGGAAATTGACTTGTTGAGTTAGGAACCTAACCCAAGTGGTCTTGCCTTTTTTGGATTTTTCGTTTAACGGAAATTTCAAATAACATTCTGTTGCGCATAAATTTGACTGTTATGAGTTTGCTGTGGTAAATTGATCATTGTGAAAAATGTATATGGAAAACAAAATACAACAAAATATGTTCTGGAAACCTAACACATACATGATTTTGTAATGATTTTTGGTAAATTAATTGAGATGCTATGATCGGTGGAATAGACTAGTTTTACAAGTAGAATTCTGTCGTTAAGAAACTAGTTGCTGAATTTTGTAAAAGTTGCATGAAACATGGTAATTGCTAGTTACTTGTCGTGTTTTGACCAAATTGCCCTTGAGGGGAATGATTGCTAATTAATTGTCGTGTTTTGACCAAATTGCCCTTACGGGGAATAATTGCTAGTTAAGTGACCAAATTGCCCTTGCGGGGAATAATTGCTAGTTAATTGTTATAATTTGACCAAATTGCCCCTGCGGGGAATAGTTGCTAGTGATGTACATTATTAATACATGACACGTAAATAATTGTTCACACATGTATCGTATCACAATTGTACTTGTTAAGTCACACACGATTCACAAACAAACACGAAACGTATCTTGTGCTTAGGAATTATGTGCCGGGTCTAGAGACTCGATATTAGTTCCAATACTTAGAAAATCTCCTTGTTGTTTTAGAACGCTAGAGAGGGTTTTCTGTGACGCGCATCACTTGGTACTTTATTTTGGGAATTCTTCGCAAACAGTGAGTTTCACTTACCCCTTTAAACTGTTTTAAACACTTTTCACTTGGGGGAGATAACATACTCCGAAAACGCATTTAAGATTTTGTTAGTAAATTATATATCACTTGTAAAGGCTAAGTGGCAACGAAACAATTGAAGTCCTACACATCGAACCGGTTAATATTTGGATAATAGCAAGTCACTGTTGAGTAGTACTACTGGGTTTGACAAACCCCACCCAACGCTAAACTCGACTGGAGGTCGAGCGGGTGTAATTTTGGCTAACACGTACCATGGTCTGGATGACCTGGTGACAAGGCACTTGATAAACAGTCAGCTTCTATGTCGAACACTTAGTAATACTTGTTGTATAGGCTAGCTACCTATCGATATATAATTGATTTAACACTATCTGGTAACGAAAAACGCTGAACGCAAAACGCTGAACGCAAAACGCTAAACGCTTTATTTTATATAAACTTGTGTACTCACCAACCTCATGTTGACTCTTTCAGTATGTTATTCTCAGGTAGCCGAGGCGGGCGCGCGGTATAGGATCATGCATTGTTTGAAAACGCTTTTGTTATGCAAACTATTTTAAAACTATTATCATTGGGTTTAAGTCGTTCTGCGTGACGCAACATTTATTTTATGGTTTTTACGCTTCCGCATTTAATTACTCGTAAACGTTTTCGTGGTTTGATAACTTTGTTTTATGGTTTGATTATAACTAATGAATCCGATCCTGTTAGTTCACACCCTCTGACGGTAAAACTCCGTTAGTGGATTTTGAGGGTGTGACAGATTGGTATCATAGCCATTGGTTATAGCGAACTAGAAATTGCATGCATACTAGACTATAACCGCGACGACCCATTAGTTATAATGATATGCACTGCATATGTTTGTGTAGTCTTTGTTATCATATCTCTTTACCTCTTTCACTCATACGCGTGCATACACGGCTTACCTGTAGGGATGTCGACGCCACCATCATCATCATCATCATCATCCGATCAGATGACTCATGCTCGTGGGAAGGAACCGCAGTTACCTACCTCATCGCCACCTCGTGTAGTCCCGGAACTCGAAGCTCTTGCACCGAAGAGGTATCGCTTATCCGAAGGCATGTACGAAAACGAAGTTAGTTGGGATTGGTACTCTAATATGATCAGGCGTATGGTCTATCGTGAACAAGTTCCCCCATTACCTCACCCGAACCATCCTGCTTACCCCAACACCCTACCACCCATAACCGAACCTGTAGAGCGTGTGCTCGCAGCTGTCGTTTCTTGTTTGGAGCGTGACGTGGGTTACATGCGCTATACGAGAGCTAACGTTTCCGGACTGTTAAAAGATTGAACCGAGACTAAGGAGGAAATTTCCCGCATGACCGCGGCAATGAAGGAAATGCAAGAGGCTAGTGATCAATAGATGAATATCATGAGAAAGATGCAAGCCGAGATGATAGACTTGCAAGAGCAACTCCAAGTAGCGAGGACTCGAACCGAGATAGCTTTAGAGCGTTGCGATGTCTTACAAATGCAAATTGCTCAGAACGCAGCCGAACCTGAGGCAGAGCCTGAAGAAGATCCCAAAGAGGAACCTGAGGAGGATCCCGAGGAAGATCCCGAGGAGGAACCTGAAGAAGAACCGGAGGAAGAACCGGCTGAGGAGGAGGCACACTCAGAGGTGTCCTCAGATGATGACATCCAGTGATGATAACACCTAGATGGAGGGGTTGTCTCCATCCAAACTTTTATTTTCGATGATTTTAAGGATTGGTTTTAAATACTTTGTAGCGAATACAATAGTTTTAATCATGAATTATTATTTGGATTAATATGTGTTTGTGATGTGATGTTTGTTTCTTATTTCTTTTTTACCTATCTTTTATTACATGTATGGTGTGTTTCATATGAAAGAAAAATTCATGTTTAACATTTTATGCTGTGATTCTAGGAAATGGCAGGAAGAAACGTTGGACACGGACGTGGTAACATCAACTTGACTGCAGCAGAACTCCAAACTCTGCTGAACGACCACGCGGCGGCCGCTCTAGCCGTACATGTTCAAAACCAAGCTGGAGGTCCAATTGGAACGTGTACCTTCAAGAATTACCTTGACTGCAAGCCCAGTACATTTAAGGGCACTGAGGGAGCTATAGGCTTCCTGCGTTGGGCTGAGAAGGCCGAATCGGCGTTTGAGATGTGTAATTGTCCTCCTGCCAGTAGGGTCAAATTTGCTGCTGGAACACTTGAAGATTCTGCCCTCACTTGGTGGAATTCAGACGTGCAGATCCTTGGATTAGAACTGGCTAACGCTATGAACTGGGAGGAGTTCAAGAACATGGTGCGAGAAGAGTACTGTCCTAGGGAGGAGATTGCAAAGTTGGAATCCGAGTTTTGGTCATTGAAGATGGTGGGTTCGGAAATCGAAGCCTACATCACCCGTTCTCATGAGTTAGCGGTGATGTGTCCACGGATGGTAGACCCGCCGAGTAAGAGGATTGAAATGTATATTGATGGGTTAGCACCGCAAATTCAGGGCATGGTGACATCTTCCAGACCAGCCACGATTCAACAAGCGATCCGGTTAGCTCACAAACTGACGGATCAAGCAGTGACCCAAGGTGCGCTACCACCTAGGGGTTCAACCACTAAAGCCCGTGACAACCTGATTACTGACAACAGCCACAACAACCCGAGCTATGGAAAGAGAAAGTTTGACAACACCAGATCCTCATCCTCGAACCCTCCACAGCAACAACACTACCGTAAGCCCGAACTCACTCGGGGCTCAACAATCAGGGTCACAACAACAATAACAACGGTAGCGGGCAGGGTTCGAGCGGCTATGCTGGGAAGTACCCAAAGTGCAACAGGTGTAACTATCATCATGCTGGCCCGTGTGACCGTGTCAAGTGTCTGAGATGCGGAAAGATGGGTCACCAGGCAAAGGAATGTAGAGGAGACCTTGCGGCAAAGGGTGCTCCTAAACCACCTATGACGACGAAGGGATGTTTCGAATGTGGGCAGGAAGGTCATTTCAGGAAAGATTGTCCCAAGCTGAAACAGAACGACAACAATGGAGGTAATGGAAGTGGCAGTGGTGGTGGAAACAATGGTAAAGGAAGAGCTTTTGTTATTGGGTCGGGTCAAGCCCGCAATGATCCGTACGTGGTGACTGGTAAGTTCCATGTGAATGATTGTTTTGCTTCTGTATTGTTTGACACTGGAGCTGATAGGAGTTTTGTGTCGAAAACCTTTAGTCAACTCTTAGACTTAACTCCAACCCCGTTAGATGCTAAGTTTCCAGTAGAATTAGCCGACGGTAAGTCTGTAGAAACGACTCATGTACTTGTGGGATGTAAGTTAAAACTGTCAGGTAATGTTTTTGATATCGACCTTATTCCTTTTACGCTTGGTAGTTTCGATGTCGTGGTCGGCATGGACTGGTTATCCGAGAACCGAGCGGAGATTATATGTCACGACAAGATAGTCCACATTACTACCCCTTCCGGCGAGATCATTTCGATCCGGGGCGAGAGAAGCGGCATGACCACCAGCGTTATCACCCTCATGAATGCGCAGAAGTATCTATGAAAGGGTCATCCGGCAATTTTGGCGCAGATTGTTGAGAAACCCGTGGAGGAGAAGCGAATTGAAGATATACCGATTGTGCGAGATTTTCCGGATGTTTTCCTGGAGGATTTGCCCGGACTACCTCCTATACGACAAGTCGAATTCCAAATCGAGTTGACACCCGGTGCAGCACCCATAGCACGAGCCCCGTATCGGCTCGCACCGGCGGAGCTTCAAGAACTGTCCACACAGTTGCAAGATTTGTTGGATAAGGGTTTTATCCGACCTAGCTCATCGCCATGGGGAGCCCCTGTCTTATTTGTCCGAAAGAAGGACGGGACTTTCCGCATGTGTATCGACTACCGGGAGTTGAACAAGGTGACGGTCAAGAACCGTTATCCTTTACCCTGAATTGATGATCTGTTTGACCAGCTCCAAGGATCTAGTTACTACTCGAAGATCGATCTGCGGTCTTGTTACTATGAACTAAGAGTACGCGAAGAAGATATTTCAAAGACGGCTTTCAGGACTCGGTATGGTCACTATGAGTTTTCAGTTATGCCTTTTGGCTTAACCAACGCACCAGCCGTATTCATGGATCTCATGAATCGAGTATGCAAGGCGTACCTCAACAAGTTTGTGATTGTGTTCATTGATGATATTCTCGTTTACTCCAAGGACAAGGCTGACCACGAGGAACACTTAAGGGTAATTCTGGAATTATTGAAGAAGGAGCAACTGTACGCTAAGCTCTCGAAATGCGAATTTTGGCTTCGCGAGGTTCACTTTTTAGGACATGTGATCAACGAGAACGGTATCCATGTCGATCCCGGTAAGGTAGAGGCCATCAAAAACTGGGAAGCACCTAAGACTCCGACTGAGGTGCGCCAATTCCTAGGACTGGCCAGCTACTACCGGCGTTTCATCGAGGGATTTTCAAAGATTGCTCAACCCCTCACCGCTTTGACTCACAAAGGCACTAAGTACAATTGGGGTGACGCGCAAGAATCCGCTTTTCAACTGTTGAAAACCAAACTCTGTAGCGCCCCTATTCTAGCCCTACCCGAGGGAACAGAGAATTTCGAGGTACATTGTGACGCATCGATACAAGGTCTCGGTTGTGTGCTGATGAAACTCAAGAAGGTTATAGCTTATGCCTCTTGACAACTACGGGTTCACGAGAAGAACTACACGACCCATGACTTGGAACTCGGAGCTGTGGTGTTTGCCCTTAAGATATGGAGGCATTACTTGTACGGTACCAGGTTTACCATTTACACCGACCACAAGAGTCTCCAACATATCTACGATCAGAAGGAGCTGAACATACGACAACGTCGTTGGGTCGAGCTGCTTAAGGATTATGATTGTGCCATCAAGTACCACCCTGGCAAGGCCAATGTAGTGGCCGACGCCCTCAGCAAAAAAGAAACCGATAAACCCAGGCGAGTGCGAGCATTGCAACTCACGATTCATACCAACTTACCCGATCAGATTCGCGATGCCCAACTCGAAGCTTTGAAAGATGATAATCTTCCATCGGAACTCATGCGGAGCATGAACAAACAACTTGAAACCAAATCGGACGGGGTCCGATATTATGAGAACCGAATTTGGGTTCCACGATACGGCGAGTTGAAAACTTTTGTGATGGACGAAGCTCACAAGTCCCGATATTCTATCCACCCTGGCTCAGATAAAATGTACCATGACTTAAAGGCACTTTACTGGTGGCCGAACATGAAAGCCGACATTGCCACCTACGTGAGCATAAGCTTGACTTGCGCCAGAGTCAAAATAGAATACCAGAAACCATCTGGCCTACTACAACAACCGGAACTTCCAATGTGGAAATGGGAACACATTTCAATGGATTTTATCACGGGTTTACCTAAGACACCGACGGGATGCGATACCATCTGGGTGATCGTTGACCGGTTGACTAAATCGGCACACTTCTTAGCAATTAAGGAATCGGACAAAATGAAAAGATTGGCTCACGTCTACATGAAAGAAGTGGTGTCTAGACACGGAGTGCCTGTCTCAATCATTTCTGATCGAGATTCCCGTTTCACTTCGCACTTTTGGAACTCACTACAAAGCGCACTAGGCACCCGTCTTGATATGAGCACAGCATACCATCCTCAGACGGATGGGCAAAGTGAACGAACTATTCAGATCTTAGAGGACATGTTGCGTGCATGTGTGTTGGATTTCGGAAAAAGTTGGGAACCTCACTTACCTTTGGTAGAATTTTCGTATAATAACAGCTACCACACAAGTATTAAAGCAGCGCCGTTTGAAGCGCTGTACGGACGGAAGTGTCGATCACCTCTCTGCTGAGCAGAGGTGGGTGACAGCCAAATCACTGGTCCAGAACTGGTACTCGAAACCTCGGAAAAGATTGTTCAAATCCGAAACCGCATGGTAGCAGCACGAGATCATCAAAAGAGTTACGCGACAAGCGCCGAAAGACTCTCGAATTTCAAGTGAACGACCAAGTATTACTCAATGTCTCACCTTGGAAGGGTGGGTTCGCTTTGGGAAGCGAAACAAACTTAACCCACGATACGTTGGTCCTTACCGGATAACTGAGCACATTGGTCCGGTGGCGTACCGACTGGACCTACCAACGGAACTCAGTGGCATACACAATGTATACCACGCATCCAATTTGAAGAAATGCCTATCTGATGAAACCCAAGTAGTCCCTTTGGATGAACTGCAAGTTGATGAACAGCTACTCTTCATTGAAGAACAAGTCGAAGTTTTGGATTGGGAAACCAAAACACTCAAGCACAGCAAAATTTCAATTGTTAAGGTTCGTTGGAACTGGAGACGTGGACCGGAGTTCACGTGGGAATGCGAGGATCAAATGATGAAAAAGTATCCTCACCTTTTTGAAGGGCTGACCAAACACAGAAAACCGCGAAACCAGACAAACCGTCAGAAATCACCGGAGGTATGAATTAAATTTCGGGACGAAATTTCTTTCTACTAGGAGATGATATGACAAACTGAAAATTTTTTTTACTTTTTCAGACACTCATCACGACTTGACTCAAATTTTCGGGACGAAAATTCTTTAACATGGGAATGATGTGACAATCGTCAATTTCAGGTTAACTCCGTTAACTCAACTCCGTCAATGAAAACTTAAAGACCACTGAATCTATAACGCACACCTCATTACATTTAAACTAGGGTTTAAATGACGCTTGACACTTACTACATGTGTAGTCTTTCGGGAATTGCACCGAAACGCAAACGAGTTGACGCAAACAATTGGTGAATAAACGAAAAACGTCAAATCAATAATTATGTGATAATTATGTGTTAGACTTATGTGTTATGTGATAACATTGTTATAAACGTTAACTCAATGTGCTAGAACTAGTTAATTAAGCTAGAAAAGTAGCATTTGGAAGTGGAGGGACCTAGATGTAACATGATTATTATTAATAATATTATAAAACCCTAAACTCTCTTCTCTCTTTCTCTCCCAAACCAGACGGCAGCCTCTAAACCCCCCCCCCCCTTGCGATCGGCCTTCATACACACACATACAATCAAGATTGTTCAAGTTTGATTGAAGATTAAGGTGCTAGGAAGGTATAAACGACTATCCTATGCATCCTTTATACTTAATTTTGATTTTTAATGGGTTAATTACAAAACTAGATTCCGAAAATTTCATATATTGTGTTCATATGATTTTTGTTTGAGTTGATGATGTATTGATGATGATTTGATAACTAGGATTGATATTGTTACATGTTAATTGTTGTGTCTTTGATTTTGAGATCAAACAAAACCCTAACCATGTATGTATGGTGTAATTGATGTGCATGGATAGTGGTTATGGTCTCTAGAGTGTCATATGAACGGATTATGGTCTATAGATGATTAATATGTTGAGTTTTGTTGCAAACAGTTTCTGGACAGATTGTGTTGTTGGTGTTCAATTGACTGTAACAGGGTGTAAATGTGAAAATTGGTTGAGATTATTGATTCTAATGTAAACTAGGTTGAGTCTAGTTTTAAAGAATATAAATTTTCAATTTTTGGACGTGCAAAAGTTAACCTTTATGATTTTACAAAAACGTTGTGCAATGCTGAGTTGTTAGACCTACAGTTAGGTTGTTTTGTAAATGTTATATCTCATGAATTACGAGACCAATTGGGTTGGTTCCACTTCTGGAAGTTGACTTGTTGAGTTAGGAACCTAACCCAAATGTTCTTGCCTTTGTTGGATTTTTCGTTTAACGGGAATTTCAAATAACATTCTGTTGCGCATAAATTTGACTGTTATGAGTTTGCTGTGGTAAATTGATCATTGTGAAAAATATATATGGAAAAAAAAAAACAAAATATGTTCTGGAAACCTAACACATACATGCTTTTGTGATGATTTTTGGTAAATTAATTGAGATGCTATGATCGGTGGAATAGACTAGTTTTACAAGTAGAATTCTGTCGTTAAGAAACTAGTTGCTGAATTTTGTAAAAGTTGCATGAAACATGGTAATTGCTAGTTACTTGTCGTGTTTTGACCAAATTGCCCTTGAGGGGAATGATTGCTAATTAATTGTCGTGTTTTGACCAAATTGCTCTTGCGGGAAATAATTGCTAGTTAAGTGACCAAATTGCCCTTGCGGGGAATAATTGCTAGTTAATTGTTATAATTTGACCAAATTGCCCCTGCGGGGAATAGTTGCTAGTGATGTACATTATTAATACATGACACGTAAATAATTGTTCACACATGTATCGTATCACAATTGTACTTGTTAAGTCACACACGATTCACAAACAAACACGAAACGTATCTTGTGCTTAGGATCTATGTGCCGGGTCTAGAGACTCGATATTAGTTCCGATACTTAGAAAATCTCCTTGTTGTTTTAGAACGCTAGAGAGGGTTTTCTGTGACGCGCATCACTTGGTGCTTTATTTTGGGAATTCTTCGCAAACAGTGAGTTTCACTTACCCCTTTAAGCTGTTTTAAACGCTTTTCACTTGGGGGAGATAACATACTCCGAAAACGCATTTAAGATTTTGTTAGTAAATTATATATCACTTGTAAAGGCTAAGTGGCAACGAAACAATTGACGTCCTACACATCGAACCGGTTAATATTTGGATAATAGCGAGTCACTGTTGAGTAGTACTACTGGGTTTGACAAACCCCACCCAACGCTAAACTCGACTGGAGGTCGAGCGGGTTTAATTTTGGCTAACACGTACCACGGTCTGGATGACCTGGTGACAAGGCACTTGATAAACAGTCAGCTTTGGTGTCGAACACTTAGTAATACTTGTTGTATAGGCTAGCTACCTATCAATATATAATTGATTTAAAACTATCTGGTAACGCAAAACGCTGAACGCAAAACGCTAAACGCTTTATTTTATATAAACTTGTGAAATCACCAACCTCGTGTTGACACTTGTAGTATGTTATTCTCAGGTAGCCGAGGCGGGCGCGCGGTATAGGATCATGCATTGCTTGAAAACGCTTTTGTTATGCAAACTATTTTAAAACTGTTATCATTGGGTTTAAGTCGTCCTGCGTGACGCAACATTTATTTTATGGTTTTTACGCTTCCGCATTTAATTACTCGTAAACGTTTTCGTGGTTTGAAAACTTTGTTTTATGGTTTGATTATAACTAATGAATCCGATCCTGTTAGTTCACACCCTCTGACGGTAAAACTCCGTTAGTGGATTTTGAGGGTGTGACACGCCCCGACATCATGTTCGCAGTCTATCAATGCGCACATTTCTAGGCTAATCCTAAACTATCTCACTTAACTGCTATTAAACGTATTTTTAGTTATCTGAAAGGGCAACCGAAGTTAGGTCTTTGGTATCCCAAAAACTCAGACTTTGATTTATATGCTTTACTGACAACAATTATGGAGGTGATGTTATTGATAGGAAATCTTGCTGGATGTCAATTCTTAGGTGCTAGCCTCATTTCATGGCAATGCAAAAAACAACAAATGGTGTCCACATCCACTACTGAATCTGAGTACGTTGCTGCTTCTGACTGCTGCTCACAGGTTATCTGGATGCAACACCAATTGCTGGATTACGGTTTGGAATTTATTGACACTCCTATCTTTTGTGATAATGATGCTGCTATTGCTATTCTTATAAGTCATGTTCAACATTCTAAAACCAACCACATTGACATAAAAATTCATTTCATTAATGACTGTTATGAACGGAAATTTATCCATTTTTAACAAGTTCACACTGATAATAATGTGGCAGACTAATTTACAAACCGGTCGGAACAACCAGATTTAATATTCTTGTAGGGTTTCTTTAAATTCTATGTTTCGACGAGTGAGTATTTTTGAGGTTAAATTTGTACATAAAGTTTTTGTTTCTGTTAAAATTTTTACACAAATTTAGTGGGAGCAAAATTCAAAAATACAAAAAGAGTGTGCGTGTGTTATAAAATTTAAAAATTCATAAAGAGGTGTGTGTTTTATATCTTTAGAAATTAAAAAAAATGGCTTTTGGTTAGTTTTGTAATTAGGAAGTGATATGTTTTTTTAGTTACAAGCTTTATAAGAAGCTCAAAATGTTTTTAAATGAAATTTGATCAAACCTTTGGAAAATGATAGATAAATTGATACTGTTTTCCTAACGTGTGACGTTATTAGGCTAAAAAGGCTTTTGAATAGTCATTGATGTGTATGGTAGCTTTCCATGGTGCGTAAATGTCTGAAGTGATATAAACTAAATATGCTAAACTTACTATGGAGAGTCATTTTGAAGATTTATGCATGTCTCAAGATATATCTCTCCGAAGGATAAACAGAAAAGCAATTACCCAGCCATACACAAACCCGTTATTGCCTTGATCACCAAAACTATTTTGTTCTTTATTTATCGATATAAAAGAATTATTGTAATAATAATATATAATCTTGTAGTAAAATTTTTTTTAAAATATAAAGGGTCAGAATAGAACTACAAGGGTGGGGCATTCAAGTAAGTCTAAACACTCCGAATGTAAGGCTTGTAAGCCCGGACGACATGTAAGTCCAACGTTCAACCTTAAAGCTTAAAAATTCTTGTTTGTATAGTAAAAGTCAACATTTTGATCGAGCACTAGGGGGTTGGAGTCAAATTGGGAAGCCAAATATGCTTTGAGAAGAGATAAGAGGCATCATAGGTCCATAAGTGGTGCCCATCTAAGCTTTATCCCTAATTGAACCTAATGCATATCACTTATGCAATGAAAATCATGCTAAGTATTTAAATACCTGCTATCAACATGTTCTCTTTGTCATATAAATGGTGAAAATAAATCATTGTGAAAGAATCTTAATCATTATGATTCCATGTTCGAATATTTTCATAAAAGTTGGCTCTTTTGACAAAAGTTATATTTGATCCCGCAATATGTTAGATCTACTGAAATCCGTGTGGTAAAACTTGTATTATTTTGGTGTTCATGCTAATTTTTAATTTAATTTTTCCATTTTTTATTATTTTGCGTCTTTGATTTTACCTTATACTTACTCTTGTCGAAACAAATGCGTTAAGAAATTGTTTTTATCAAATATGGGTCAAACTTTGTGTTCATTTGGGTTCTCAGCCCATGAGGCTTGGTATGCTTATTGTGTTTTCGGCCCATATGGTCTGGCCCAGACGTTAATAAGAATATCCTGGTTCTCGGGCCATAAGTTTTTGGCCCAGATCTAATCTCTTGAAGTAAAAAAGGCAATTATTGTTACTTGGTTGTACTACTGTTCATCAAAATCTAACCTGCTAATAACCCTTTCTCTTCTAAATCTCAAAACATTATTGCCTTCATTATTATCATTTTTAGATCATCTGAAGTGTTTTTGATAATCTTAAAAGGTATATGAAATTTTAAGGAATTGTTCTCGGGTCACTTTGGACCATCGCTAATTATGAATGTGCTTTGGGTTTAATCGGGATCATCTGTGAATAAAACCTTGATTGAGATATTTAGATTGTGATATATGGTTGTGGTGTGTAAATTGTGTTATGATTTGGTCATATTATGAATTTTGAGATTTGCAGGTTCTACGTTAATGATAGAGTTGGTGTGTTTGGGAAGATGACACAATATTCGAGACATAATTCTAGGAGTTTAAAGGCCCGAGATCATCAGAGATCTTGGGTTCATGGGTTCTCAGGGATGGTTAACCAAAACCTTTGGTCAACCAGAGAACCCCTGATTCTAGCAGAGATCTCAGGGTTGACCGAGAATCCATGGTTCTCGACTCTCATGGCTCGTTTTCTAACAGAGAACTACATAGTTGGACCGAAATCTCTTAGTTTTGACCGAAATCATTTATTATTGACAGAAAACTTCTAACTTTGACATAAAACTTATATGTATGGACAGAAAACACATTAATCAGTTTAAGTTATTATTTGGACTAACTTTTTATGAAATGGGACTTATAGTTTCATCATGTCAAGTTTTGGTCATTATAATATTATCATGTTATCAAATCCAAATGAT
Source organism: Bidens hawaiensis (assembly GCF_021521415.1). NCBI lineage: Eukaryota > Viridiplantae > Streptophyta > Magnoliopsida > Asterales > Asteraceae > Bidens > Bidens hawaiensis. Next base: position 700,809 of record NW_027491152.1, on the reverse strand, counting down.
AAATGATTATGGAAACAAGTTAATCAGTATCTAACTTGACACGTTTGTTGAAGTTATGGCAGATCAAGCACCTCTAAAGTATGTTAATACACATTATATTGTCGTTTGTCTATTTGATCCCCCCTCCAACTCACAAGGAGTTCAAGTATATGATTGTGGGGCTGAATACTTGCAGAATTTCTCACGTATTACGAGAAAATCTAGTGATCTGCAAGAAGATGGTGACTGATTTTTGGAACCATACTTCTATCAATCAACGAGGTGCCGGGCGAAGCAGTTACTATAGAGTCAAAGATCCAGAAGAAACCAGTGATTTTCTTTGAGGCCATTATTCGTGAAGTGTTGCTGTTTGGTGATCAACCTGATTACCCTTACATAATATTCTACTAAGGCTGTAGCATAGATCATGCAATGAATGGGAAATGAGAGAACCTATCCTCCTGTCATCAAGAAGTTGTTTCATCCATATTAGAGGTTCTTGATTCACACATTCTTTACGTGCGTCTCGGGAAGAAAAATGGGTTATGACAAGATCAACCACACTCAGATGTCGGTTGTGGTTGCTTCGAACATGGATTCTAACTACAACTACTTAAAGTTCATGTTCGATGAGATGATAAGCAACCTATAGTGGAAGAAAAAGGAGATGCTTATGATGTATCCGAGGTTTCTACATATTATTTTTGATTCCCATTATCCTGAGCTGAATCGATTTGAAGAGAAGCTCGATCTGAAAGCCATGGGTTCGAATACCTTTGGTTTAATGAAGAAGTCAAGGAAAGGGGCTAAATTGGTTTATTAGGGACTTCATCCACTGGTCAAGTTTGGTAAATTTACAAAGACTGAAGCTGCGGCTGCTACTGTTGTTGTTGAGGAACATGTTGTTCCAGTTCAAAGGCCTTCATCTGCCTTTGAAACTATTTCAGAATACGAATATGATAGTTCTCCATCTCAACCCTTGGAGAAAGAACACCAAGTGAAACAATACGTACCCACTTCTGAACAACTTGAATCTTTTGAGACGTTTAAAGAAAAGCTCCTGTAAACTGCATTGAAACTTCCTCAATCAATTACCGTGACAAAGTATGAAGTTGTTGAAAATGAGCTAGTCACCGATTTTATTCCATGAAAGCGACGAAAGAAAGATCCAAGATCGGGTGTGTTGGAAAGTGATATTATGCCAACCATTCAACCAACATCTACTGAGCCTATTGTTGTAATTCAATCTGAACAAGGACCATCTGTTGAAGCCCAAGTCACTCGAGATCATGTTTTTGATGATATTATGCAAGAGTTTGACTAAGAAGCCCATATCCAGTCAACTTCTGAACCTTCCAGATCATCTGATTCGATGGGACAAGAAAGCTCGAGTGCATCTAAGAAGATTTCTCACATCCTCACCACGCAAGACAAATTTTTACAAGAAAAGGGCAAAGGGATTGTAATAGAAGTTGAACCTGTTGATGTACATGCTTTGTAACACATGGTTTTTAAGCTTGAACAAGACCATGTGGTGAAAGATGTACATATTCAAGATCTTGAAGCCAACAACTCCGATAAAGACTCCAAGTTTCAAGAACTTCAGGCTAGCATGAGTGGTCTTACTACTATGTATCTTGATCTCCAATAAAAACTCGTTAAACAGTTTGGAGATGCATTAAAGGGAGCTGATAATAGTGGTGATAAAGCTGTTGGTGGTGAGCAAGGTGCTCCTGATGATAGCAGTTCTTGTTTACGTCCTGTTGCAAATAATGATACTTCCATGCAACTAGAGAAGTACTTAACCGCTCCACCAAAGACTGCGGAGCAAATTGAAAGAATCGGAAAGAAGACGTTGATCATGAAGAACTCTAATCAAAATGTTGTGTCTTCCAATCACCCAGAAAGTTTGTCATGGAGATTCAAAAGGGCTTTTCTGATAAGTATGGTGATCGCTCAGGGGTCATTTCATGGGGTTATGATATCGATAAAGAAATGTGGTGGGTCAAGCATAAGTCTGGGAACATGGAATACTATAAGAAGATGAAAGATTTCAGTTCGTGGACAAAGGTTGATTTAATTAATTTGATACATGCTCCTTTCAACAACCCAAGTTATGATCCAAAGGCCACCAATTTCTGGATTTTTTTGAGCAACCAAGTTGAAAGAGGGTTCCCCAATATGCCAACCGCTGAGTCTTTTGTTAAGACAGCGAAGGAGGTTCGTAATCCTTGTAATAATAAGCCGATGCTGAACATTATGTGGCCTCCAACTACTAATGTGACGTCCATTCTGATCATCAAGAGATTTTCTGAAGGTGCTCTTGATGAGATAAAGTTTTGGACTTTTGAAGGTGAGACAGCTATAGTTATTATATGACTGAAGAAGGGAAATTACCTTATTTTTGTTCCAAGAGACATGTTGAAGTGTGGTGAAAAATATATCAAGACCATTAGTGGCTTTCAAATTATGGTTGAACCACTTTATGAGCCAGCTGCTAAGGAGTATACCGGTATGGTCGGATCAATTATTTGTACGGGTTATGGGTGCATGCTTACAAAGAAGCTGGTGTTGAGGTAATGGATCACGAGTGAAGATGAAGCTATAAACCAAGGGGGGAGATTATTGGGCTACACATTATGGTTTATACTTAATCTATTTGGGATTGGGTTTTGGCTATCATGTAACACCGAAATGACTTGATTTCGGTGGGCTTATTATATTGGATTGGGCTTTAGGGTTTTTGGCATTATATATACCTTGTAACTAGATCATTATGGGGGTCGATTATTAGTAGAACGGTGGGAGAGGTGCAGGGTTACATAGCATTTGATTCCATTCATATTGTAATCCTCGTTTAAGGGCTTAAGCACCCACGTTTTATATGACGTGTGTTTTGAAGTCACTTGTGTGTTAATTTGTTTTTGTTCATCTTTGTCTTGGATCAATTCGTTGTTAGTTTTCCGCCTAACAACAGGTTTATTGATATCACACTGAAAGACCCTGTTTTGGGACTTACATGGTTGCAGGCCATAACCGAACTAACAAAATACAAAAAGTATCATTTTTGGTTCGTGCTGAAATGGGTTGGGCCATGGCAAGTTAAGTTGACCAACAAACACTTCTTGGTGCCACTTGTATTATTAGTATACAATATTTTAACTACGAATACAAAAACAATGTTATTATGATGAAAAACTAAATATATTAATAACCAATTTATAATATATGCCTTAAATGTTGTAACTAAACATCGGGTGACCTTAAACCCATTTGGTGCATTTTTGTTCTTATAGTAAGGTGCTAGGCCCAAACTGGTTCAGTTTGAGACCATGTCAGTTCAGTCAAAGAAAGTCCAACATAGTTTTTTCCGCAACTGGTTAGTGTTGAAACTAGTTTTTGAAAGGAAATAACCGGGTTCAAACCTGTTCGGTTCAGGTATGAGGGTTTGATCGGGTTAAATCCTATTCGGTTCGGTGTGACCAGGTTAAAACTTGAAACTAGTTCAGTTCGCTTTTGCTGCCTTGTAAGCTTCTTATGGGCTCCAACTCAATAAAAGACATGTAGTTCATTCAATTTAAAAAAACATAGCAACACCAACATTTAAGTAACTTCAGTTAATTGAAAACATATTAACATTCATGTTTTCAGTTGGTACCAAGAATGTAAGTGTTCCGCCTCGACTGCAAGAACAGAGAAAGGCGCTTCCAGCATGATAGGTCTTGCCCATGAAACTATTAAAAAATATTCATTAGTTACAAAAAAACAAATATCCAAAAATCCATCTTGTATCTTCCTTATCGCAGTTCTCTACTTTAAATTAGTTATATTAAAGATCTATTTCAGCTTGTTTAACTTAGAAGTTACAAGAGCTAAAGCTCGAGCTTAGCTCATAACGAGCTTTACTTATAAAAAACAATCTCCGCTCGTGATTAGTTTTCAATCTCGAGCTCCGCTCATTTATTATTTATTAGTTTTTTATCATTCTTTTTATTATTTCATTAACATTCTACTCCTAAAATTTATATAAAATATATATATGGGTATGTTTGGCAAAGCTAGCTGGTAGGTGTAGCTGGAAGCTGCTAGTTGGTTGTTGGAAGCTGGTGGCTGGAAGCTGCAGCTGGTAGCTATTAGCTGTAGCTTTTTAGAAATATTAAGGTGTTTAGTAGAGTAGCTGGAGCTTTTAATATAACTAGCTGGGTGCTCGCGCAGTGCATCGTTCTAATCTGAAACCTATTCTGACTTGACCTCTTTCGATTCAAAACTGTATCAACGTGAACTGAACTAAATTAACCATTTTTGCATTGACTCGTTTTGACCCTTAATCTGGTCTTATACATGACCCGAGCTATCCTGACTCGACTTGTTTCCGATCCTGACCAATAATCACAGAATATGCTAATTTTTTAAAGTTATAGAAGTATAACAATATGATACTCAAATTAAAGAGAATAAAATGCTCGTTTTTATGATGTAATTTAAAAAAAAATATTAACGTGTGAAAAAATTATGGCATTTTAAAAGTCATGGGGGGTAGTTGGTTTTGGAAGTTCAAGTATCAAATTTGTAAAATATGAAATACGAAAAAGCTTGTAGCTTTTCTTAAACGCTACTAGTTGGCGCTTTTAGCTTCAAGCCTTTTCTCCTATCCTAGAAGCTTAAAGCTACTCTAACCAAACAACACTTTTCAATAAATATGAGTTTTTTCTTAAAAGCTTATAGCTTAAAGCTCTTAAAATCTTCTAAAAGCTCCTTGCCAAACATATCGTATATATTACTTTTATCATGATTAAATAGTTTTATAGTTTATATAAGTTTAATAAACGTATTTCAAAAAATTTGTAACTACTCACCATATGATGATAGGTAATGGAGCTTTCTTCCATTACGTGATTCCAAGTGGCCAACACACTATATATACCTAAGATACATCAAGATTACGTAATCAACAAAGCTTAAGGTGCAAGCATACAATTGCACATTTTCACAAAAAACTCATATTTTTAGAAAACTAAAATCTAAAACAATTAATAAAATGCCCACCACAGCGATGTTCTTTAGAGAATTCAAACAATCAAAATGATGAAGTCCATATGCAGATGCATCAACCGATTAGTAGCATGTGATCTTAGCCTTGCTTTTGATATGTCAACAACTTCAAACATAACATTAACAACACTTCACTATAATCCCTTAAATAATCATAACTCTAGAAGGAAATTGTACATTTGTACCCTTCCGAATCTGTTTTCATTATTATTATCGCGTCTCCAAAAGATGCTAATGTGGCAGATAAGACTCTTTCACTCACTAATGAACTTTACAGCTGAGGCCACATGTTAAACTATCACCTAGGTTTGCCACCAGCACCATGAATCATACAAAATAATTATGAATATATAATTGTAAAAAAACAAAACACCATATAATAATATTGTGAAAACACATAACTGCTAAGTAGTTCCCCATCCACTAATAAAAGTTATTTTCAAGCCGAAATAAACAAAAGGAGCTCCAACAGGTCATACGCCACACAAAAATCATGTAAAACATTGTACAAACAAAAGAACCTAATATACATACTATTAACCTTCGTAGAGTTATAAGTTAACTCGGAATCAAAACAAACTAATAATCACCAAACCATAAGTCACAACAGAAATACATGATACAAATTTTGTATGGAATCAATTTATTGGGTACCTGGTCGAGAGTTAAGAGGTTTGAACACGCTAATCTCAATCACCTAACAAAATCCAAGTAAGGTGATTTACTATCTGGCTCCAATCGGAATTTCTTATCGATGATAAAGACAACAAACCCCCTATCGTCTCCCTTACAATAACCTGGTACAACAAAATAATCCAACCGATTGTGGATCTGGAATCATCAATTTTGGAAATCTTAATTGAAAAACAACATTTTAGAAAGAGAACAACAAATTAAGAAGAATAAATCAAACCTGGAATCTTGATTTCTTCAATTCGAACATCTATTTCCTGAATTAGATGAGAGAGAGAGAGAGAGAGAGAGAGGTTTGTAAGGTTTGAATTTCAAAACCTGCTTTGTGTGATTACTTTAGGATTATTCTCAATCACCAGATGGGATACGTTGGGCGGGATATGTAGGTTTTGAGAACATGTGCATTAAGATGTTGAATATTGTGCATAAAGAGTAATAAAAATCTTAATGTTAACAGTTTGATAAATTACTATTTTGTCCTTTCTATATGTATTATAATATAGTGTATGTGTGTGTGTATTGTACGGTCGTTCCCAGTATAATTTCTATGCAGTGATAGTTATTGGCACAGTTTTCAGCTCAGAGTGTCTAGTTTCAGAGAAAACTTGTCAACATGGCATGTGCCTTGCAAGGCATGACCGTGCTGAGTGTTTCTGGAAGATTATGAATGTGCATCACCTCTTTGAGAATTTTGCACACCTTCTATCCACATTTCTCTAATCTAAACAACCTCCCAAGATGCTGATGGAACATCCTAATGCTGGAAACCCTGTCACCACTCCACCTAAGAAGAAGAACATGAATCTGGAGATGATCCTTAAACTCTAGGAAATGGAGAGAGAGCCCATGGACATGCTCGTTCCTGATGAACAACGAGTCCTAACTATGACGAAAAACAATGGAGGAAATGAAAGCCGAGCTTTGTGACATTAACAAGCAAATTCAAATTTAGACCATTCAGTTGGGGTTCTTCCCCCGCCACCACCACCACAACCTTTCGGTGGAGATGGTGGTTTTGGCGAAAACCTCCCCCGAGGAAATTTTGGAGACCCTTTCTCCAATCTTTTCTGATATGCTCGTTGATGGTTCAAGCGATTCTGCTAAGGAATAGTTGTTAGGATTTATCGGGCTTAATTCGATTATTTGTAGTTTAATTTATTTTTATTTTTATGTATTTATAGGATAAGTAATTTAATTTTAGGAATTTTTAGTGGAATGAAGTTTAATCATGTTTTTGGGATAATATTTGCACACACTTGACCGACCGTCCGAGCCACGATTGAGATATGAGAGAGAAAACTGAAAAATCATGAAAAATGCCAAAATGCCAAAAATGCCAAAGCATGGCCAGTCATAATTTGTCATCTCCTCCATAAATGCAAAAATCTGAACTGGCATTCATGATACTTACCTAACATGGGCGTGTTTATGTCTCCATGGCCATGTTTTGCCCTTATATGTGTCTATAAACGGCTATTATATCCCATTTTTTGACATATATCTTTTGACACATTTCCACAAAGAAGTTACCATGGAGAGGTGAGGACGGACGCCAAGTTATTGAAGACAAGAAGTGGTGATTATAGATTTAGTTAGGGAGTTAATGTACTTACGTGAGAGAGCTGACAAGTTAGTAAGCATTAACATGGAGGCGGAGCAAAGAAACCAAGAGTTGCATGATAAGGTTTAAACACTGTTTCGAACATTATCATGTGGACCAAAGGATGGCAAAGATGGAAGACAACCTCGAGCTGCTAGCAGTCGAGCATGCTCGTTTTAACTAGAACCAAGCTGAGAGGGCAACCCAAACCAACTTCATGTCAGGGCCTGCCCACATGTAGACCTTGTTCGGAGGAGGACCAGGATTATTCAAGTAGTTTCCGATAGGTTTAGAATTTCAGTCATTTATCACCTGTACTCTTCGTTTCCTTTGCTTTAACGTTCGTGTAATCGTATTTCGATCAATGAAATTTCATTTCCAATGTTTTTAAATTGACATACCAAACTCGTTTATTTCAAAATGGTCATTAAACAAATCTCGGGTTTAAAAACAGTTAAAAAACAAAAAATGGAAACAGGCCAGGTTAGCACGGTCGTGTTAGGTTGGCATGCTGGTTTTTATCTTTTCAAAACCACCCTCTTTCACTTTTAACCACACCCCTTCAAACCCTAGGCGATTTCGGGCGATTTTTCGGCCATTATTCCATCGATTTCTCATTTCTATTGTCAAGGTATGTCAATTTACTTGTTCAAAACCCATTCTAGTGCTCAATTAGATCCATTTCACTTTCAAATCGAGTATAATCTGAACCCTAGATTCAAGTTCCACCAAATTTGGGTTAAACTAGGACTACTTAATATGTCTAAACTTGGTTAACATCATTTAAAAGATTAATTGGTTTGAAAAACTTTATTGTAAACTAGTTTAAACATGATTTTGAGTCCACTTTGGTTAACTTTCGATTTGGGTCGGGTTTCACCCTATTGACCAACCCATGTCCGAGACCATTTGATATGTTTTATTAATGGGTTGATACGCACATTCGAGAGTTCATAACTCCGAATTTGTGCAAAGCACTGGTCGTATTTCGCCAAGAGTAGCCATGGTAAACCTGAAAGCCAACCACAAAATCACCCAAACTCAACACGGGCCGTGCCTTGCTTCTGGAACAAAATTTGTATTTTTTAAATCCATCTTCTTGACTCATTTTCATTATTTAGGATGATCGGATATGACGTTGAGGAGTTTTATGAAACAGATCACCCATCGTTACTATTTACGGGTACTTCACGAAGGAATCTTGATGCTAGTGAAAAAGTCGAGATAATGAAAACAAGGATGGAAGACCCAGTTTATTATGCATGCAAGGCTACACTTAAGAAGGTGAATCAATACAAAATGTATAAGGAAATAACTCGTGGACTGTGGCAACACTTCCTAGGAAACTAGACAAAATCATACATGGAACAGACCATAGAATTCTTAGCTTCGTTCAAACTCAAAGAAAATCCAATATACCAAGGAGATCATTTTTAGGAAGACTTGGTAACCATTAGGCTAGGAGGTTGGTGGTTCAGGACCTCGTTAACAGATTTAGGTGTGAGTTTAGGGATTTACACGCACGCAGAGACTTAGACAAAGATGTGGCTTACATCAGGCTACATATTTGAGGGTGAAGAGGGAAGAGAAAGAAAACAGATGGCTGACAAAACTAAAAGAGTAGATGCGTGGAGATTAATGACTTGTAACCTAGTGGCAGTGTATAGCCCTAGTGTTTCTAAGAATACCGAGCTGATGGGCCCACTGATTAGGTACACTCACTCTATCGTTAACCACACCATATCACCTCGCAATGAAAGTACATCGTTCGTTAGCCTTAGAGATTTGTGGGCCCTCTATTGCATGAAAACGGGGGGAAAATGTAGAATCGTCTACATGTTATTCAAGATGTGGGAAAAATGTGCAAAAGTCAATGAAACCAATATATTATGGGGAGGATAGATTGTTAAGCTTCATGATGCATACAGTTTAGATCCTCATGGTACTGAGGGAATAGAGTCAATTCTCCTGGATCTACATATTTGCATGACTATGGAGATGATAGTGGGATTCTATGGATAATGAACTTTTGTTCTGTGGCCTCTCTTGTTAGGACTTGGGATACAGAGGCTCCTACTGATGAGGTGGATGATATGCCATTAGCTCAAGTATGACAGACACGCCGTCGTCCCGACAATTCGCATACTGATTATGATGCAAGCTCATCACAGCTTTACCCATGCTCTTTTTCGGGCCTACACCATCTCATGACCACCCATTTTGACCACCTTGAGGGAGATGTGAGATACATTAGGGAGCAGATGGACATACACTGCCCCCCAGTCCAGTAGGTACGATGTGACCTCGTAGGACACATGACAAGGTTTTTCACTTCTACCCATCTTACTGGATGTTTTATGATATACTTTTATGGTGTTGATGATCATTGTGAACAATATTTATTTTTGTTGCTTTGTGTGGATGTTTTCAGACATTATTATTATGTTGGGTGCTTGTTTATAGGGAAATATGGGTAATTATTTACCCATACTTACCTTGTGTCTTTGTATACTTCGTGTATTATGTTTGTGGTTGTGTTTGTAGATTTTATACATGTAGGATTTATTTTAAGTTCTGGAACTTCTAAACAGCTTACAGGGAGACAACAGATGACAAAAATTTCGTCTCGGATCGTAGGGAAATTATATTCCATTTTTCGCCTTGTTTCCATTTATTTTAAATCTTTTAACATTGAAAACAATGTGAGATTTAAGTGTGGGAAGGGGATTTACACTTGGCCGAACCAAGTCTAAAAAAGGAGAAAGTTTTGGTAAATTTTTCAAATTTCTGTGCTTGTAGCAACACTACCTTAAGCTTTTTCAATAATTTTGAAAAGCCAGGAACTATGAAACAACGAGAAACATTTGAGCAAGATTAATATACCCTAAAATTGTGATTAAACTAAAAATATGGTTTGTAATATTAAGATTAACTTTATATAAAATATGGCATTTTCATCCAATCCTTCCATTTGTGAGAATTACGCCTTCATTCAGATATTCGAAAAAATACTCATGTATTGGATAATTTTGATTGAGTCTGGTACTTTTGCGGATTATAACTTTTCATGAGAATTGTATTCGAGATCAGAAGAAATGATGCATAAAAAGGTAATATGTTTTCAAAAAAATACAAAAACCACCAAATTACCCTTTCACCAAACCTACCCAAAAACCTATCCTACCAAATTACCCTTTCATCAGTAGAATTCAGCATTTGACTTTTACAAGAACCAGAATGCATTCTTTCAATTTCAATTTACTTTGCTGCCTACAATTCGCAAAACCTAGGTTGCCTCCACCACTTAGGGAGGGAGTTTTTCTCTTTAGAAAAAAGTGGCGCCAAGAGGAACGAATACCACCATTTTGGGGTATTTTCAAAAGCGTGATGAAAAGACGAGCAAAAAGATATGAACGATGTTTAGGCTGCGAAAATTGGTCCCACGAAGGAAGGTGTAGAGTAAGTCAAACCCAATCATAATACGAATATACCAAACTAATGAGGGTTGGGGCTATTATGCTCAAAACTGAACTATCCATTAGAATTGGGAGTTATGTTCAACATAGGATTGAGGAGGAGCTGATCCACATCATGGATAAAACCGATGTTGACGAACTGACCTTAAAAGAGTCATTAGGATTGTAAAAGAAACTTTCTTGATTCACCACACTTTGTGATGAAGAATGGATCAAGGGCAAGAAAAAGAAGAAAATATTGAAGAAGAAGCCTGATTACTGATACCCCTCAAAAAGTAAAACACCTTTGCCAGAACACCTTACTAAACCTACAACCCACATACCAAAACATTAGGAAATATAATATATTTTGATGCATCAAGTGCTTCATAAGATGGGTGGAGAATTGATCTCACGACAAGCATATTTTCAGCACTAAATATCTCTAAATAAACGTAACTTTGGCAACTATATTAGAATAAATAACCAGTAATGTTTATAATTTCTGTCTATAGGTAAATATAGTCCTAAGAAACAAAACAAGCCAAAATACAAAGAAAAACAAAGATGAACGATGTAAACCAACTCAACACACCCTATGGGGAATCAAGACATGGCCAAATCTAGAGCATACAAAGTAAAGACAAAAAAAATTAGGAAATCAAGACATGTCCATGTTAACCACATCACACCCCACTTTATCAAAACAAGGAAGAAAAGACAAATTGAAGGTTCTAAAGCAAACCACGGTCATGCCTTCCCAAGACATGACCATGCCTTCAAGTACAAGAGAAAAAGACAAAATTGAAGATGTTTGGACTGTTATGGAACTCAACACAGCCGTTTTTACCTCGAGCTATACGATCTTATATGGACACTTAATGTAGTAGGATAAAAAACGACGACACGGTCGTGCCCTGCTTAACACGGCCATGCCTAGAGTACCTTGACAACCTATAAATTAAATCCACTTCTTCTTCTTCTTCTTCATTAAATGGATCAGAACACCCCTTGGTGTTGGGCTACACTTAATGGTTCATACTTTATATAGCTTAGTTTTCGGCTAACTTGTAATACCGTAATCAATATATTTCGGTGGCTTTTGTATGGTTTTGGGCTTTAGGCCGTTTGGCATTATAAATAACCTGTAACTAGGTTATTATGAGGGTCGGTCATTCGTAGAATAGTGAGAGACGATAGAGTTGTTTTATCATTTACATTGTAATCGATGTTAAGGGCTTTAGCACCCGACGTTGAATATAACGTGTGTTTTGAAGTCATTCGTGTGTTGATTTGCTTTTGTTCGTCTGTTTCTTGAAGTTTCCGCCTAACAACGAATTAAATTGATATCATATTGAAAGATCCTGCATTTGGAATTACAATTGGTATCGAAGCCTATAGACCTATTCTAGGCTCGGTGTTGGTGTTATCAATAATTCAGGATTGTGTTCTTGGTTAATGCTCTATGGAAACTTTCTGGAAATCAAGACCAGTGTGTGTTCGTGTTTATCAGGCTTAGTTGAGCCATTCTTGGGATATATTTTACTTAATCTTGGTTACCAAGTTTACCAAGTCAAAGGCTTAACTGATCTTAACAATATTTGTGTGTTCTTGGCATCACCTGATAGTTCTTGGTCGTATTCCCTTATTCTCTGCATCCTTTGATCGTTCTCGGGCAATATAACAAGGGTTTTTGGCATAAACTGTATGATCTTGGCCACATTTAATATTTCTCGGCAATTATTATAAGTTTTCGGCCAAGATACAGGGTTCTCGGGTTTACTGGTGTGTTCTCGGCTACTGTGTTCTCTGCTCAAGTATTCTCTGTCAAAATACAGGGTTCTCAGGTTCAACTGTTGTGTTTTCTGTTTTTGGGTTTTCGGGTCATAGTTGAAATTGTGCCTGGTCTTTTTGGGGCTTAGTTATTGGACTGTTATATTGGAATGTTAATTTGGACTATAGTTTAGAATGGACCAATTGAGTAACACATCATTAAATGATGTTTTGCATTATGGGGGTCAATTATTAGTAGAATAGTGGGATAGGTGTAGGGTTACGTAGCCTTTGATTCCATTCATATTGTAATCCTCGTTAAGGTCTTAAGAACCTGACGTTCAGTATAACGTGTGTTTTGAATTCATTCGTGTGTTAATTTGTTTTTGTTCATCTTTTTCTTGAATCAATTCATTGTTAGTTTCCGCCTAACAACGGGTTATTAATATCACACTGAAAGATCTGTGTTGGGACATACAATTGGTATCAAAGCCTGTAGACCTATTCTAGGCTCAGTGTTGGTGATATCAAGTATTTAAGATTGTATTCTTGATTGATGTTCTTTGAAAATTTTCTGGAAATCAAGTTCTGTTTGTTCTTCATGTTCATCGGGTTAGTTGGAGATATTTTTGGGATATATTTGACTTTCTATCTGGTTTAAATTCAAATCCCTGAATTTTCGGGATTTGATTTGTTTACCAATTTTACCAGTCAAGGGTTTAATCGTTCTCGGCAATGTTTTTCTGTTCTTGACATAAACTGTATGATCTCGGCAACAAGTCATCATTCTCGGGCAATAAATAAGGATTCTCGGCCATATTAAATTGTTCTCGGCAATTATTGAATGTTTTTGGCTAAAATAAAGGGTTCTCAGGACTTATTGTGTGTTCTCGGCTACTGTGTATTCTGATCAAGGGTTCTCGGTTAAACTATTGGGTTCTCGGGCTTAATCTAGTGTTCTCGGTCCTAGGGTTCTGGAGCTTAACTATTGTGTTCTCTGCTTTTGGGTTCTCGGATACTTGTATGAATTTTGGCCTGGTTACTTTGGGCCTTACCTAATTGGACATAAAATTATATTGTACTGTTATTTGGAGAATAGAATTGACCATTTAAGTAACACATCATCAAATACTACTTTTCATAAATAGTTTTGCTTCATTATGGAAACTGCTACTCGTGTACCCCGTCAACTGTCTCATGAGGGGTTTGCTGAGTGGAAGTTAAGGTTTGAGAAGTATGAGAAGATGAAGGATGCAAAGATTTGGAGAAGCATTGTCGGGGGTCCTCAACCTATCACTTATCAGAGAGAAAACAGTGATGAAGTAGTGGTAATGCCCGTCGAAATGTACTATAATGCGGATTTTGAAAAAAAATTGAAGAGGTTGAGAAGGCTCTTGCTACTCTAACAATGGCACTTTCACCGGAAATTGCTCAAGGATTTAGAAAGCTATAGTCTACTAAAGCATTATAGGAATCCCATATTGATGTATAAGAGGGAAACGAGGATATGAGAAGGAGTCGACATGATCTGTTGTGACAAAAGTTCAATATGTTCAATCATGTTCTGGGAGAGTCTTTGGAAACACAACTTTAAAGATTTTTTACGTTGGTCATTGAAATGAGATCTGCAAACATCAATCTGACATATATTGAAACAAATAACAAGGTGGTCAACTCTTTGCCAAGAGCAGGGACATGAATGTTGCAATGATCAAGAAGACAAAAGATCTAGCTAGATTAACTATGTCAGATGTGATGGGTATCATTATGTCCTGTGACATGGATGATAAAAAACGCGTCATAAATCATGCTAACTCCTGTCGGTCCTGAAATCGATTACTCAAACTCGTAATAAATATCACAACCACACAATAAATGTGTCGACAAGAAGGTTAGTGACGTCGCTATTTTTGGTAAGATCAACTGTTTGTAAACAGCGAAATCAGAAACAAACAGAATTGTTGTTTAAAGACTAATAAAAGTAACAAACACAGACAATCACTCAAAATATTTCCATTTATAGAAAGGTTTCATACAAATGTAAATCAATTAGGGTTTCTTGTAAGGAATGTATATCTGTACTAATCTAAGGACAACCATCACACTCAAGTATGGAATATTCGATTTTGTTCTGAAAAGTGTAAAGTGGCAAATCCGTGGTAGGCGTGATATACATCTATTTATACATCTCGAATCCCTTGTAAAGCTTTGTTTATTTAATGTTTTGAGTTCGTTTTAGTTCGAGTTTTGTTTATCTTTAATTATTTAAGGTTTTGAGTTAAGTATTTAATATGTATCATGTTTTAACTCTTTTGGTGTCTTGCATGTTAAAGCCTTAATTCTTTCTATCTTTTAATGCATAGTTTATGCTCGTTTTGCTCGTCAACGGTTACATGATTATTCCACTTAGTGCTTTGATTTGTTTGCATGTAGATGGTGGCTTGAAAGTTAAGGGAAAGAAGGTCTAGAAGCTTCTCATCGTTACATGGAGTTCAAGGAAGAAATCAATCAATATCTAATATGAATAATCAAGAAATAATAAAAAAAATCCAGAAATTCCATCAGAAGGGCGCCGCCGCGCGCGACCGGGGGAGGCCATTCCCTCCGCGCGGCACCTTGGCTATCTGGTCAGCTCGTTTTTGCAAGTCCAAGCCCGTTACTCGCTTATATAAACATCTCTTGCAAACCCAGCCAATTCCAAGCTTACTTGCAGCCGATTTCAAGAGGTTTTCCAAGGGTTTGAAAGCGATTTGAAGCTAGGAACTAAGGAGGATCAAGAGAGCTTTCATCCGGGTGTTCGAGGATCAATTGCAAAGGGTTTTATCGCTCTAACTTTCGTTCCTTGTTCATTATTTGTCATGTCTTTCCTCTTTGTTTTTAAGACTTGTTTAGTATTGTTTTTAATAATGATGCTAGGCTAGACTTCATGTCTACCTAGGTTTGACGAACATGTTTGAGACTTGATTCTTGCTTTGGACTTATGCTTTGATTATGGTATCGTTTTATTAAAAGTAAAAGACTTTATTTTGTTTAAATGATGCATATGAATGTTTATTATCTTGGTTGATTATTAATTATTGCTTCACATGGATCTTGCTTTCTATTGATTGTGTTCTTTAGATATTAGGGTTCATATTTAATCATTTCTTGGTGTTTTGATTATTATGGTTGAATAGGCCTATTAGATCATAGAAGCTTGTTAATCGTTGATTAGGATTTTAAATGATTTGCTAAATTCCAATAGCTGTAAGGTGAGGAGTTGTTCATGTGTCTTGGTTAATTGCATGCTAGGATAGTAGTGACAATATTCTCGCTTATTGTGTTGATCCTTGTTCATGATGTCATGTTAGTTTATCAAGTTATCTAGGGTTTTGTGTTTCGTATGATTGCTTGCTTTAGATACTATTAATTAACCCTATTTGATAACCGTAAGGAAGTCAAAATAACTGATTTCTTAATAATCTAATATTCATTCTTTGGGATTTCGTTTGATTCAGTAAATGGTCCTTAGGATTTGTTAGATGAATACGTTTAGAAAACGGTTTCCATAATCGTTTGTCAATTGCTTGATGATTGTTGATGCATGGGATTCTTACCTAGGTAGATTCCTTCTTTGATTGGTTTCGATCTTGTGATTATTTGTTTGTTTTCTTATTTACTTGCTTATTTATTTTCTTAGTTTAATATTAGTTTAAACCCCCCCCCCCTTAAAACATTAATAATAAATAGTCGTGTCGTAAGTCGAGTCTAATTAGTTAATTAACGTAATTTATAGAGTCCTCTGGGTTCGATATCCGGACTAACTTAGCTTTAGTACAATTGACTGGTTCACTTGCCCGTGTTTTGTGTAGTTGAGTCTTAAGTCTAGTTTTTATTACCTGTTTTGTTTAGTTAATATTTAATTGTCTGTTTTCACCACATCATGTTTTTGGCGCCGTTGCCGGGGACTCTTGGCAATTGCGTTATTTGCGTTAATTGGACTAATTTGCTATATACGTTCTATTTGTTTTATTTTTGTTTGAGTCGTAAGAATCTTATTAAATTTTAGTTTAATTTAGTTTTAGTTTTTATTTTTAGTCTACTTACTTAGTCCGTTGCGTCCTTAAGGTTTATGCCACACCTTCGTTCGCAAGGACCACCATTGGAAGCTACTTCTACACCGAAATTATCACCATCCAGTTCGCCGCCTGAAAGTCCAAGAAATCAAGATCAAATGGCGGACGACAGAACAATTGCTGCTCAAGCCTTCGATGGCTTACCCGAAAACCAGTCATGCATCGTCGTTCCCGCAACCAACAATCCCAACTCGTGGCAGATTCCGTCATACGTCATGAACAACATCGTTCAAACTAATCAGTTCATGGGAAGTGATGACGAGGATGCACCAGCTCACATTAACCGACTTTACCGCGTTCTTATAACTTTTAATTCACAAGGTGCTACCAAAGATGCTATTTTCTTACATTTGTTTCCATTTTCACTTGCAGGGAAAGCAGCTACTTGGCTTGACACGCAGCCACCTGGCACGTTCACCACTTGGGAAGCACTGCGTTCTGCATTTATTAAGAGATGCTTCCCACTGGCTAAGGCGACTATTCTTCGTGATCAGATTCACTCGTTTCACATGCAGGCAGGTGAACAATATTGTCATGCTTGGGAGCATTTTCAGAGCTTCCTGTCTCGATGCTCACAGAATGGTCTCACACCATGGGCTCTCGTGGAAAAATTTTACAATTGGTTGAACTAAGAAACCCATGTTCGGTTCGACACGGCCGTGGGAGGAAGTCTACTGGCTAGGAAGAATGTCTCCGAATGTAACGAGATGTTTGAGAGCTTCGCTCAATCGGACCTTGCCAAAGAGCCACATCGCGGGAATTCCACTCCCGTCAGCAGTACATCCTCCTCCGCTCGAGGTGTACACCAGGTTAATCTGGATACTAGTGTGGCTGCTGCTTTGGAATCACTAACTAGAGAGGTTAAGGAACTGAAGGCCAAGGTGGACAGGTGTGAGTTTTGTAGAGGTGGAAATGGTAAGTTGGAGTGTCTGGGGATGAATCAACAGGTCGACTTTGTTGCTGGTCAGACTAGGTTTCCCAACAATTACAACAACAATAATCAGAATTGGAACACTTACAAGAACCCGAATTAGAATAATGCTAACTGGCGTCCGTCGGGTGCACCACCCGGATTTCAAAATTCTTATGCTCCGGGACAAGGTCAGTATTTCAATAACAATAACACCGATGGTACTAATGTTCAAAATAATGTGCAGGATTCCAACGGTGGATTTGGGCGTTTGGAAGAGATGATGAAGTTAATCTTGGAAAGAGATCAAGTTACACAGAAAAAGTTAGCCAAACACTATTTGCTCTTCAAGAATCAACAATCTTCCATTCTCGATATTCAAAGGACTGTTAGTGATATTTCTCATCGCTTAGAAGAAAGGCCCCCAGGTCCGTTTTCGGGTATCCCTAAAACTAATCCGGTTGCTCAATTGAACGCCATCTCCACTCGTAGTGGTAGGGTTTTAGGTCCGGAGGTAGTTAGTAGAGAAATTTGGGAAGATAGGGATGATGAGTTGATAGATGAGGAGATAGAGTTAGAGGCTCCAGGTTAGTCACAAAATAGTACAACACCAATCATAGAGCCCAAGTTAAGAAAAACACCGATAAGAAGCCGGTTGGAGCCCGGCCACCACCACACACCATTGACCTAGCCTATGTCCCATATCCCGATCGTCTAAAGAATCAAAAGTATACGAAAGATTAAGGGCATTTTCTTAATATATTTAGCCAATTGAATGTCAACCTTCCATTCGTCTAAGTCCTTCAGCATATGCCTAAGTACGCCAAATTTTTGAATGACCTTCTTAAAAGAAAAGATAAGTTGGAGGAGCTGTCGACTGTGCCCCTAAATGGAGAATGTTCCGTAGTAGTGCTCAATAAAGTTCCTGAGAAATTACCCGACCCCGGTGTTTTTACCATTCCATGCCTTTTCGGAAGTGACATGACATGTCAAGCATTATCCGATCTAGGAGCTAATATAAACCTTATGCCATATTCTTTGTATGAAAAGCTAGACCTAGGAGAGCTCACCCCTACTCGTATGACGTTGTCTTTAGTTGATTGTTCCGTTAAGTATCCGAGGGGTGTCGTAGAGAATTTGCTTGTTAAGGTAGATAATTTGGTTTTTCCCGTAGATTTTGTTGTTTTAGATATGGAGGCCGATGAGAGAGTTCCAATCATTTTAGGTCGTCCGTTTTTACGTACTGCTAGGGCGGTCATTGACGTGTTTGAAGGTAAGATTACTCTTAGAGCCGGTGATGATAGTGCCACATATTTGGCTAAGTCCATGAGACATCCGAGTGGTCAAGACGGTCTCATTGATCCAAGTCACCCAGTTTACTAGATAGAATCAATTATCTCGAGCATGGGCCCTAGTCTTGACGATTCCCATTCTGTAAGTTTAAATGTGGGGAAGGAGCGAGCGGTTTCTAGTTCTCGGGAAATGGTGAAGAATGTTGGAGTAAAAGGTGGTGGTAAGCGAAAGATTGAGAAGGTTCGTGGTGTTAGAAAGAAGAAGACCAAGATTGACGAGTGGTCGGATCGTGATTCGGTATCTTTAAGGGCATTGGAGTTCTTCCGAGGTGGAAGAAGCTCCACTCGGTCCACCACGTGATTCGCATAAACATAGGTTCTTGAGTGAAAACTCAAGTGTAGAGTTTGTAGATTTTCCTTTATTTTAGTTTTTATTTTCTTAGGTTCGTTGAGTAATCGAGTCGCTAACGTAGTATTTTGTAGTTCGTCGTTTTTTTTGCGTTTTTAAGTTTTGTTAGGTAAAAGAGAAACTGTATGAGCTCGAGCGAAGATCCCCCAAGGAAGACTTTAATGAAAAAGTCAAGTGTGGGGATGTAGCAGTGGAGCCGTATACTTCATGCTTATTTATTTGCTCCTGATTATTATATTTTATATATTTATTGATGAAATACTTTAATTGCATAATATCTATCAATATGATAAGATACTTTTTAGATATATTTGTTTTGTTTGGCCGCTTACATTCGTGAGAGAAGGAGTTACCATTTGCTGAGCACGTTCGTAGTTGGAGGGCATTCATGGAAGAAGACTTTAGCTTCATGTTTCATTCGTATATTACCAGCTAAGTCTTTTCCATTTATCTAGCTTTTACCTTTTTTACTTTTCTTTTGTTTTTAACTTTTAGAGTCTTAGTTTTTGTAGTCCGACTTTATTTTATTTTTGTTTTAAGTCGTTCTTATCCTTGCATTGAGGACAATGAAAAATTTAAGTGTGGGGATAGGATATTTGAGTCGTAGTTTAAATCGAGTTTAAATTTAAATTTAAAAAACAAATCAAAAAATTAATAAATTTTAAAAAAATTTGAAAAAAATTGAAAAATGTCCCTTGATTTTAGTTTTTTTTGCGTTAAAGTAGGAGATGATGATATTTATCGGGAAATCGGTTTTTCGAACTACTAATAATATGAGATAAATAAAAGAATACGCACTTAACTTGGGATGTGTTGGTAGGCTCAGCCTTGAAAATGAAAAGGAAAATTTGATAACATGGTTTAAACGAAAATCTTTTGTGGGTAAAGCGTCTTGTCCGTGGAAGATAAGTAATGAATGGTCGGGCCATACTCAACCCTCAATTAATAGTATTAAAAAGTAGAAGTATTATGAGTTTTAAAAATTTGAATACGTTATCATATGATTCTTGGGTAAGTTTAACGTTAGAGTATGCCATGTTGCATTTGATATAAATTTTAAACTACTAGTTTATTGTTTTACACCTCATTGGCGTATGGTTTTATAACCTTAAATCTTGTATTGATGGGATGCTTCTGGTCCGGAGACCATGGGTCTGTATGCAACCTATTCATCTGTGTATTCACAATTCCTAAGCGGGGTTGTGTATATTTAAAATAAAGCCAAAAAGAGCAAACCCTTATAAGTCTATAAACATGATCACAAGAGTACAAAAGTACAAATTCACTACAGACTTGATCATCCACGTTGTTAGCCATGTGGGGTCCCCTTGCTCGCTTCTCATTACCATTAAGAAACGGACCATAAGGAACACACTACATGTAATCCCTACAGATGAAATTTTACATACTCACCTATGGTGATGGGTTCGGGGTATTGCTTGATAACGGGGGTATGTCATGTGTGGAGAACACTAGCTATTAATTAGTTGAACCTTAATCGTATCTAATGGCTGCTTGGTAGACTTTGATGCTTAAGCTTAGGTGGATAAACAATACCCTTGATCCTCTTAACTATTCATGTAAAGAATAGAGCAACAAAATTTTTAATTCTACTAATTTTGAGGTTTAAGTCAAGTTGGGGTGGTCTGGTCCGGTAAAAGCTGAAAATAAGCGGGTCTTAATTGTGTAAACCACAGAGTAATATAATTTTCGGATCTTATTTTTCCCGGTAAAGATTAAGGCATGGGTTTAAGTGGACAACAATATCGGTGATCGCGGTTTTTGCATTTTTCTGAGCTTTAAAAATTAACCTATATGTTTGTTAGACTGTAATTTTTCCGATTCTGATCCAACTGCATTAGACTTTTTCAGGGACGAAAAAGCGTAAGTGTGGGATATTTGATATACATCTATTTATACATCTCGAATCCCTTGTAAAGCTTTGTTTATTTAATATTTTGAGTTCTTTTTAGTTCGAGTTTTGTTTATCTTTTATTATTTAAGGTTTTGAGTCAAGTATTTAATATGTATCATGTTTTAACTCTTTTGGTGTCTTGCATGTTAAAGCCTTAATTCTTTCTATCTTTTCATTCAAAGTTTATGCTCGTTTTACTCGTCAACGGTTACATGATTATTCCACTTAGTGTTTTGATTTGTTTGCATGTAGATTGTGGCTTGAAAGTTAAGGGAAAGAAGGTCTTGAAGCTTCTCATCGTTACTGGGAGTTCAAGTAAAAAATCTATCAGCTCTAATATGAATAATCAAGAAATAATAAAAAAATCCAGAAATTCCATCAGAAGGACGCCGTCGCGCACGATCGGGCGAGGCCATTCCCTCCGCGCGGCGCCTAGGCATTCTGGTCAGCTCCTTTTTGCAAGTCCAAGCCCGTTACTCGCTTATATAAACATCTCTTGCAAACCTAGCCGATTCCAAGGTTATTTGCAGCCGATTTTAAGAGGTTTTCCAAGGGTTTGAAAGTGATTTGAAGCTAGGAACTAAGGAGGATCAAGAGAGCTTTCATCCGGGTGTTCGAGGATCAATTGCAAAGGGTTTTATCGCTCTAACTTTCGTTCCTTGTTCATTATATGTCATGTCTTTCCTCTTTGTTTCTAAGACTTGTTTAGTATTGTTTTTAATAATGATGCTAGGCTAGACTTCATGTCTACCTAGGTTTGATGAACATGTTTGAGACTTGATTCTTTCTTTGGACTTATGCTTTGATTATGGTTTTGTTTTATTAATAGTAAAAGACTTGATTTTGTTTACATGATGCATATTAATGTTTTTATCTTGGTTGATTATTAATTATTGCTTCACATGGATCTGGCTTTCTATTGATTATGTTCTTTAGATATTAGGGTTCATGTTTAATCATTACTTGGTGTTTTGATTATTATGGTTGAATAGGCCTATTAGATCATAGAAGCTTGTTAATCGTTGATTAGGATTTTAAATGCTTTGCTAAATTCCAATAGTTTTAAGGTGAGGAGTTGTTCATGTGTCTTGGTCAATTGTATGCTAGGATAGTAGTGACAATATTCTCGCTTATTGTGTTGATCCTTGTTCATGATGTCATGTTAGTTTATCAAGTTATCTAGGGTTTTGTGTTTCGTAAGATTGCTTGCTTTAGATACTATTAATTAACCCTATTTGATAACCGTAAGGAAGTCAAAATAACTGATTGCTTAGTAATCTAATATTCATTCTTTGGGACTTCGTTTGATTCAGTCAATGGTCCTTAGGATTTGTTAGATGAATTCGTTTAGAAATCAGTTTCCATAATCATGTAATTTGTCCATTACTTGATAATTGTTGATGCATGGGATTCTTACCAAAGTAGATTCCTTCTCTGATTGGTTTCGATCTTGTGATTAATTGCTTATTTTCTTGTTTACTTGCTTATTTATTTTCTTTGTTTAATATTAGTTTAAACCCCCCCCCCCCCCCTTAAAACATTAATAATAAATAGTCATGTCGTAAGTCGAGTATAATTAGTTAATTAACGTAATTTATAGATTCCTGTGGGTTCGATATTCCGGACTTACTTAGCTTTAGTACAATTGACCGGTTCACTTGCCGGTGTTTTTTGTAGTTGAGTCTTAAGTCTAGTTTTTATTAATTGTTTAGTTTAGTTAATATTTAATTGACTATTTTCACCACATCAAGGTGTGCCCTAAATTATTTTATTTATTGGACTGCCACCACCTGACAGCTGTCCTGACTTCTAGAAACCCTAATGATAGGTACATAATCATATTACATATTCAAAAACATACTAAGTGTGAAAACAGGTCTTCCGGGTAGGCTTTGTGCCTATTGTCTTTTACGCGTAGACCCAGTAACCTTGAAGTGTGCTGGTGAACAGTTCTCCGAGTAGACTTTACTTAAAGTATTTTCCTAAGAAAATACTCACCTAGCAGACTTCAATCTTCTTGACCATATCAAACTTTGCCCGATATAATCTAACGAGCAAACTTGTTCTTCGAAGATCCTTTCAACTCTTTGTTAATGAATAACTTATTAGCAAAACAAGTGTGCTGGTAACACTGTAACTTTGTCGGTGTTGAACCTTGCCCGACGAAGTCCTTAAGATAATTCTTTATTAACTTTCATCAAGCATACTCGGACCACTGTTTTATTAAAGAATATTTTGCTAGATCTTCCAAATACATGGCTTCAAAAGCTTGGTCAGTCAAGAGTCTACTCAGAAGTAAACCTTGCTAGAATATGGAGAACAACCTTGCTAGAAAAAGTGAACCCTGCTCGGATTGACACTAAAGAAGACTTCAAGAAGATAACGTTTCCAGAAAGGCAAAATACCTTGCTAGGACAAGCAAAACCTTGCTGGGAGATCCAAGTGTGCTCGGTTTCCATAATTATCTATTTCTGGGGAGTGTTAAGAAGATTCCAATCTTCCTTGAGTCATTTCATGTCAAATCTTTGACTCAATAATCTCCCCCTAGATTGGAACACCTCAGCTGTCCCAAAACACCTCTAAGGTTACATACACTTAGTCAAAATACATATCAAATCGAAATCAAATTACATAACAAAAGTCAAAATATTACTTATTCAAATTCTGTCCGTAGACATTACAAAGCAAACCCTATTCTAAAAATCTTCATCTTCATGCATTATGGGCTGCTTGTTTTCTACCAACAATCACTGCTTCTGCTTTTTGCTTGAAGATTGACAATATTTGTTAACGAGGGTGGTTTTCATGAATTGTCCTTTCCAATATGTCCCTCAAATCTTCATTGCCTATAAAGGTCAGATCTTCAGCATTTCTGAACATTCCCAGTATAAGTCGATCAGAGTTACGAAGAATGTTGTGACCTTCGTTTTCTTTGTAGTCGATCTCAGTAATTCTACCATTCTTCTGGAGTTCATGGTTTGGACGAGTCATTCGCCTTCACATACTTATACAAGTCTTCATATTGGACAAGGGACTTTTGTTTCTGACTTTTGAAGCATAGTCACATTCAGCATTCCTTATGCTCCTCATACGTTTTGATCGTCTGTTCTTCTCATGCTTTGTTAGATCCCACTTATTTCTTTGATTGAGCAAAGGAAATTTCTTTTCAGCTTCATTCTTCAAATATTTTGACATCTCATTCTGTTGTCTCCCGACCATCTTGTTTCTATCATGATAATCATATAGGTCAAGATTGGCCATAATCTCTAGCTGTTATCTTTTGTAATCAGCAAAATCATATTTGAAAATTATCTTCCTTAATTGTCTACTCTGCATGATCACTTTCAGTGTATTGGAGATAGAGTCATAGTAGAGAATCTTTGGCTAGTCCATTTCAGTTTGGGGCCTTTCCATCCTTTGAGTTCCATCTCTACTTGACTTAGCCCTGGTTGTTGAGGGGTATCTTCTTGAAGCAGAGGGCCTTATTGGAATTAACTTCATAGGTTTAGTTGGTCGTTTGACTTAATATATCTTCCTGTACATCCCTACAATCAACTCAGTAGGCATTTTAACCAGTTCAGCTAGGTTTTCACCTCCATCTCTGTGTAGTCTTCCAATCATTTCCAAAATTTTCTCATCACCTAGGTGTCCAGCTGGTACAAATCTTCCACCAATAAAGCTTCTGGGAATCACACCTTTTAACAGAACTTTTTCTATAACATCCCGTTTTCTAGTTTCGGTTAATAAATGAAAATATAAGTTATTATGAGTTGGGCTAGTATTGGGTTAAATGGACATGGGTTATGGACTTGGGCTATGAAAGAAAGAGGAAAGGACCATGGGCTTAAGCCCATGATCCATAATTATATAAGTCATAAATGCCCATTAATCATTCATTTCACACATTCCATACACCTCCCAAAACACACACTTAAGCTCTCTCTCTCTCTCTAGTCTCTCTCTAGCCGATATCACCAAGAGAACCGATCCCGATCCAAGGTATGATAGTATAATATAATATGAGCTTAAACCCGTTGTATATAATCACGAAACGGCGAGACGACACCGTTAAACCGTTTAAGTTACGAGATCCGGGTGAAATCGGGTATAAACCGAACCTATGATGAGCTTAGGGGTCGCCCTTGCTCAGATCTGTATCGAATGGGACGAAAAACGGTGAAAAAAGAGTTAAAACTCGTTTTTCCGACGAATCCGCGGTTTTCCGGTGACTCTCTGGCGGCGGCTCCGGAAAAGTTATGACGAGGTTAAGAAGAATGTCAGGGAATGTTATGACATTCCCTGACCTAACCCTAGTTCGCTAAGGGTAACTAGCGAATTAGAAGTAATTCGCTAAGCTGATTCGTCTGTGGGAATGTAACGAATTAGCTTCAGTTCGTTAGGGGAAAAGATAGCGAATTACCCTTGATTTGCAATAGTTAAAAGATAACGAATAAGCCCCAATTCGTTATAGTCATTCGTTTCAGGAGATAACGAATTAGAAGGTCCAGTTCGCTACTTGGACTGGTTCGCTATATGGACTGATTCGTTAGAGGGTCCAGTTCGTTACCATGACCAGTTCGTTAAGAGAAATGTAAAGAATTAGAAGTTTAACAGAATGACAGAATGGTCCCTGGACTTAGAAAAAAATGATTTAATTACAAAGAAGCCCTTGGACTTTAAGTAGCAAATTATTTAATGGTTCAAAATCCTAATGGTAAATGTGTTAAGACAGTTAATGAAAATAAATTTTTCCAAGCTGACATGGCAGCTTAACCCCAGCCAGGGGCTCTGCCCCTTGGACCCCGATAGGGGCTACCGCCCCTAGAACCACACTGCCAGGGGCGTTGCCCCCCGGAACCCCGTTCGTTGAGGGTAATAATTAAACTAAAAAGACGATATGTGTAGTGATAGTTTATTGATACGTATAATTATTATACAGTTAGTCGTGCACAGCTCAAGAAGGGACTAACCGTAAACGGTGAACGCAACTGCATTGAGGTGAGTTTCTAGCCCCATTTCCTTGTTATGTTTTCGGGGCTGTGTGCATACTCGATGTGATAGTCATTTGATGTGTAGTGAAACACACTTACTTTCCGTATCATTTTTATCATGTTTTAATTGCTTTTTAGTTTAATTATTAAGTTTTATGGTTTTTTTATGCTTGATTTTACAAATATAATTGTTTACTTGTAGGTTGTGAAGTTTGGTGGAAAAAAGAGTTAAATTGAAGAGTTTAGGGCTTAATTGTGCAACTTTCAAGGGACCTTATACATCACAAATCTCAGCCATAATACTAAGCCCACATCTTAAAAGCCTTTTATAATATTATATTAACTTAATAACAAGAGTTTCCAGCCAATTAATCAGCCAAGACCCGAAATCAAAAAAAGAAAGAAACCTAAACCCTAGTTCCGATCAGAACTATTGCAGCCGGAAAAGAAAGAAGGAAAAAAGAAGAACCGGCGGCTGTGGCGGCTGTTGTGGCGGCTGGACATCAAAGAGGAACATCGGGGCAGCTGCTAGGGACCTTATACATCACAAATCTCAGCCATAATACTAAGTAAAACATTCATAATCTTTACTTGTTTTTCAAGAACCCTAACTCTATTGATTTGGTCTTTTGTTTTGAATTGTTTTACAATTGATTGATTGTTTGTCTTGTTATTGATATTGTTTGGATCTTGAATGAGTTTAATTATGTTTATGATGATGTTTATGATGTTTTTCTTGAGTATGCATGGCTGTCCAAAATCAATGAGTAGCTAAACTTGTTTGTTCTACCTAGGATAGATGATTGTTGAGTAGTTTTGACTTGTTTAATGGATTGTTAATGTTCAAGACTTAAATTATTGATGTAAAGTTTAACTAAACCATAAATTAGATTGTGTGTGATGGCTGTGTTTTATTTGTTATTACTTATAATCCTCTTGCATTAGTTAATTGAATTGGTTTTGATTAATTGATTGCTTGTTAGACTCTTGACTTGGTGTTAGGGTTTATTTGCGGGGTGTACAACCGTAGGGATAAGTGGGTAATATAATCATCTAAAATCTGTTAAAATACACCATCTTTGAGACCGAGAGGTGATAAGAAGTAATATTGTCTCGTTGCTTTTACTTGTTAGAATTAAGACCGCGCGAGAGCGGGTTTTGTCTTGTCAAGTTTGAGTGTTTATGTGCAATTAGTTGGTTTAATTTGGGTTAAGTTAAATTGTTCCTCTATCCTTGGTTGCGTAGTATTCGTTTCCATTAGGCTAGTGTGTCGGTGAGACCGAGAGGTGAGTCGACATTTGAACACGTTAATAATTGTTTTACCGGTTTGTTCTTTAAAATCAATTAAAACAAGTTAGAGTTTGTTAGAGAGACTGAGAGGTAATTTGACTTTCTTAAACAAGTTTTAGTTGTGTCATCTTTTATAACCGGTGTCTTGACTATTTTCAATCCGTTGTCTTGTTATTTCTATCAACATGATTCATTCTTAGGTAGACGTTTTTATTCATTGAATTTAAATAAAAGTTTTCAAAGTTTTGTCAAAAGTTTTCATTCAGTTAAGTTAAGTAGTTAAATAAAATCTAAAATAAATCAATTAAATATTTTGGTGAGTCTTGGTTAGAGTTTAGTAATTAAAAACGTTTTCACGTGTCTTCGAGTTCGATATCCGGACTTCCTTATCTATGCTATACGCGACCGGTACACTTGCCGTTTGTGTGAACCAGGATAGATTGTTTGGTTTTTAAAGCTTAGTTGTGACTTGTGTTTTATTTATATATATATATTTTCGCACACCATCAATACACTTACATTAGGTGGTAAGTGTATGCCTTGAATGATTTATATATGACGATTGCTTGACGGTGCGTGAACGATCTTAGGATATTGCATGTACCGTCATGTGTTAGTTAAAGGTATGATTGATATGTATGATGTATGAATGAGGTATGTATGAATATGTATGATGTATGAACAATATATGTATGAAATGTTGATGGTACGTGAACGCTCTTCGTAGATTGCAATTATTGTCAAGGAAAGCATGTAAATGACAGGTATGTTATAGTAGCGTGAATGTAGGGAACCGACCCTAATAATGTCGGCGAATGAGAGGAACCGACCCTAATAGTATCGGCGAATGTAGGGAACCGACCCTAATAATATCGGCGAACGTTGGGAACCGACCCTAATAATATCGGCGAAGGTTATAGGGCGGAATGCTCTTTAAAACATATACGTATAAATGAAAGTATGTAAGTAAGTACGAAAGAAAGAATGAAAGTACGTATGTAAGTAAGTGTGTAAGAAGATATGAAGGTATGTACCTCCGGGTGCATATGCTAGTATGTGAATATATTGTATGTTGTATGATTAACTAGAACTCACTCAGCGTAGCAGACTTTTAGTATGCACGCAGGCTAATCGACTAAGGCAGTTGCCTTGAGGAAGACACATGGCAGGATCCGTAGAGGCTGGCATCTGGAGATTGTCGTGATGTTTGAAATGCTATGTTATTGTTATGTTTTTGAAAGACACGTATGGATTTTGTAATGACTGGTAGACTTTTATATCATTCCGCGAAAGTTTTTACTAACTCTGATATTTAGAACCATATTTATGAGTAAATCCAACAGGCTTTACTTCAGTTGTTCTTGACCCAACATATCAAAAGCATTATCATTCATTCCTTTTGTCTTCACCATCCCCTCCTTCAAGATTCTAATCATTTCCTCATTTTCCCATGGATCAGTGGGTTTATCTGGTTCAGGCTTTACTTCCACTGGGACAGGAATATCTTGTGTTGCAGCTCTTTTCAATTCATCTTTTTTCAATTTCAGCTTTCTGCTTCTCTCTCCGAGTCATTATCCTTCTTTTCTAGACAGGGGGTTCAGGTTGATCTTTCTTTGATTGCTTAACTGAGGGTTCAGGTTGATCTCTCTTTGATTTCTCCTTCTTTGAAAGTCTATTATAATGAGATTCAACCGCAAATTTTGACAAGCTATCAACCATTTCAGGTGCCATGCCTCTATCAATCAAGTAACCACATTTTCCTGCATACTTTTTCTTTAATTCTTCATTTCTTTCTTTCAACCTTTCATTTTCTTCTTTTTCCCTTCTCTCTCTATTGAAATTAAAATGTTCTTCAAGGGTTTTGAAGGTCATCTTAGTCAAATCTTTTCCGAGAATCCACAACTTCTCAAATATTCTCTATATCTCATGGATTCATGGTTCTTTTTTTGCATTCTCCTTTTAATCTCATAATTCACCTTCTTAATCAAATTCTGCAACTCCTCATCAGAAAGTGGAGCCAGATCTTCAAACTTATGCCCAAATGTGGTTAGTTTCACAATTAATGGATTACTCTTTTGAGCTTCATCCAAACTGTGTTGAATATTTGCCCTTTGTTCATTTGTCATTTCAACATGTGGGGACATAATATCAACTTTTCCAGCCTTAACATGCTTAAAACCTTGTTCATCATTATCATTATCAGATTCATCTTCCTCAATTGTATCTTCCTCCTCAGTTGACTCATTCATAGCATCAATCTTTGCTTCTTCAGGATTGAGTAAATCATCAGGCTTAACTATTTGAATTGGTGTAAGCCTTATTGGACTTGCTTGCTCCTCTGGGCTTTCAAAAAAGTACTCATTTTGATCATCCCATCTTGCTTATTTTAGATTGGGTATATCCTCAGGCCTTATTGCGTTTATTGGATCAGGCCTCAAAGGGCTTTCCTTCTCTTCAACAAAGTATTCATTCATTTCATCCCATTTAGCCCTTTTATCTGATTTTTCTTTATCAGCTTGTTCATCAGCCTTCCTTTTTCTGGTATAAATCTTTGTAAATTTATTCACTTTAGTTGAGAACCCTCATGCAACTTTGAGAGATTTTCCTTCGTTTCTTCTATTATTTCTCCAGTTTCCCCTTCTTTTAAGGTTTTTGCTGTTCAACTTTCTCAGTTTCCTTCTCAGGTTCCTTGTCAGCTTGTTTTTGGGATTGACTGAACATACTCACAACCATGGCGAAGGAATTATCAACCTCTTCAGCCCTTTTCATCTTTATCAAGGTTTCAATGAGCTCTTGGTCCTCATCCTCTTGTTGATCCAAATTTTTGGCAATGTTTGCCTGTTTAATCAAAATTTCCTGCCCTGCCAGCTCTAATGCAGTCAGGGTTTGGGCAATGTATTCGCTCTCCCTTGTTTATTTTATAACCTATTCAAGCCTTCTGGAAGCAGTAGCATTCTCATACTCTTCTTCTTCATCAGTATTTGACTTAACAGACTCTTCCTCCTCATTCTCATCAACAATAGCTTTCCCTTTTTCCAATCTTCTTTTCTTTTCAACTTCTGTTTCTGAGGGAAAGTTATCAATATCTTTCTCCAAGTTATCCATCTCCTCATCCTGCTCTACTCTCTTGGAACCTACTTCATTAGTTTCTTGTTCTGTAAGTACAAGTTCCTCAGTAGCAGCTTCTTCCTTCATCACAACATCATTTTGTACATCAGTAGCAGTCATAACATCTGTCACAACCTCAGTCTGCACTTCAGTCTTTACATTAGTGGCCACTGTATCAGTTTCCAGTGCTTCAGTTGTTACTATATCTTCATTGGTTTGATTTCTCATTTCAGCATCACTCTCTTTCTCCTTTCTTAACAGCTCATCATCAGCATCTTTATACACGGTATTCAATACTTCATCATTCACATTGTAGTCTTGTTCATCATATTCAGACTTATCACCTTCATAATCTTCATCGAAAATCATTCTTCCTCCACTATCCTGCTCATCTTCAATATCAACATATTGATTTAAGATACTTGTCAATCCATGACCAGCTACAGCATCATTTTCCACATTCACTATCACATTTTCCTCATCAGCTCTAGTTGCCTTATCAGTTGAAATATTCTCCCCTGTTTTGGGGCAGCTGAGGGTCTTCTCAACCTCCTGCTCCAGGGTTTGAATCTTTGTAAGCACCTGGGACAACTGAGCTTTCAAGTCATCATTCTCCTTTCTCAATTCAATATTTTCTCCTCTCAACTCAATATTCTGACATATCAAATCAAAATTTCTTTGTAACAAAAAGGTATTAGAGGGAGGTGTATTAAAGGGTTTGTTTGTGGAAGAAGTGGGTCAATTAGAGGGTTAGGGTCAACAAAAATGTTATCAGTTGTGGAAGGTAATGGGTTTATTGTGAATGTATGTGGAATGGGTTGGTCTAAGGTTTGGGAGTGTGTGGGAGATGTAATTGGTGTAAATGGAAAGGTTTGTATGTTTGTGGGAAGAGGTTCTGGTATATATGGTTCATGGGTCATCTGAGTTTGGTCTTGGGTAAGGGTTTGGGGTTGGGATGTAGATTGGTCAATTGTTTGTAGTGGTGTTTGGGTTAGGGTAGGTGGTGTTTGAGGTGGGGATTGGATTAAGGTAGGTAGTGGTGAGTGAGGTGGTGTTTAGGTTAGGTTAGGTGGGGATTGGATTAAGGTAGGTAGTGGTAAGTGAGGTGGTGTTTGGGTTACGGTAGGTGGTGTTTGAGGTGGGGATTGGATTAAGATAGGTAGTGGTGAGTGAGGTGGTGTTTGGGTTAAGGTTTCAGGTGGGCTTTGGATTAGGGTAGGTGGTGGTGAGTGAGGTGGTGTTTGGGTTAGGGTAGATGGTGGTGAGTGAGGTGGTGTTTGGGTTAGGATAGGTGGTGGTGAGTGAGATGGTGTGGCTATAGGTGTGGTTGGTGGTGTTGGGATGGGTTGGTTCTCCCCCTAAACTTGTACATTATCAATCAAAGCTCCTCCAGCTCCTCCTTTATCACCACCACCTACATTTCCTCCATCATCATTGTCATTATCATCATCATCATCAACCTCCATTTCATCATCCTCCTCCTCTGAGGTTAACTTAGGCACCAGCATAATCTCAGCATCATGGTCCACCAACCATGGCAAAACATCAAGTTCAACATTAGGATTGAATCTGCTAGTGCTAGCCAGATTAGCAATCCTTCTGTAAGTGTTTGGAATATGCAGCACATGTGTAGTACCCATTGTGGGTAAATCTTGAAGCTCATGGTTGAAGATTATCTGCAGAAACATTGGGTAGGCTAGAAATCTGTCTTTGTTAGCCTTCTTCAAGATGCTGACCATTCCATAAAAAATCATTTTCGAAAAGTTGAATGGCAAATCATAGACTATTGCAACTATTGCATTTGCTAAGTCACGACTCATGAGAGTCCAAGATCCCTTTCTTGGGGAAAGGCCCTGGATCAAATGATGAATCAGATATCGGTACAAATTTGGGAACTTTGCCTTCTAGAATTGTCCTTCCTTCATGTTCCCCTGATATCCCATTGTATCAACAAGTATCCTCAGCAAATGATCAGTTGTAAAGTGAATTGGATTGTGATCATCTTCATGTAGCTCCAGACATCTCTGATTAATCGTTCAGTAACTTGTATCTCTTGCCTTGCCATGGTAGCCTCTATTCTCTTACCGTTTATATCATCAACTAACTGTGCTGAGTGCCAAAAATCAAGCAAATGATTTCTGTATATCACCGGGCACTCGGTCAAGGCAAATCGTATATTTGATCGTTGAAGCCACCGGACCATCAGAGCTACATCTTCATTGTTAGGTGTTACTTGTAGTAGAGCGCACATATTGTTCTTGTGCTCAAATGGATAGGCTGGTTCATCATCTTCCGCCATATCTGAACATACAAACAACCACATACAAAGCAGAAATTAGTCCTAAAGTTCACATCTTTAAGTAATTTCAAGTTATAAATTAAAGAAGATAAGATAAAATTTCATTAAGAACCTGATCTTCGACAAATTTATAACCTACACAAGAAACAGAGAGTTAGTAATCAAAGCCCATTATCACTTAATCATTGTCGGAAAACACTAAATTGAAGATTACCGAGTCGGAATATATGGGCTAGTAAATTAGGGTTAGGAAGTTAAGATTATTGCGATAAGTCGGTTGAGTTTCTGAAACTTAGAGCAAGAGAGTGGAAGGTGAGAGAGAAAATTGGAAAAATTTTCTCTAACTCCCTCTTATATACCTTTTGAATGTGTGTTTTAAATGAATTTTATTGTGTTAATATCTGTCAAACAGTACTATCAACTATTTAAAATATTCACATTTAAAACCTTACTCGATAAAGATCATTTACCAAACCTTTCTCGAAAAAGGTCATTTGTTTATTATTAAGGCTTGCTAGGAACCTTCCACTTTCTCAAATCTTGCTCGTTTCATACATTATTTCAAGGATTATAAGAGATTTTAGAAATATAGCTAAGAAAAAAAATGAAGGAAGCTTACTCGAAATACAAGATTGCTCGAGAATCGAATCACAAGGCAAATAATCAAGTATAAAATATCAAATAGGCAACCTTGCTAGGAATCAATTAAGATACCCAAATAAATATCTCAGACATACTTCTAATTACAAACCTTACTCGAATAGGTCAACCTATAACAAACCTTACCCGTAAATGTCAAATAGTTCACAAATATTCAGTCAAGTATACTTTGAAGTAAAGTATGCTTGAACAACTTCAAGAATACAAAGTGTGGTAGATAGGGATTCTAAACACAAAGTGTACTCAAAAAGAAAAGTTTTGAAATTACCTAGTATATGAAGAGAACATTTGAAAATTTCAAAGTGTGCCCGAAATATAAAGTGTGCCCGGGAAACTAGGTTTGCCCGAAAACATTTGTAATTTCAAAGAATCATAATCACAAGTAACACATAGCTTGCTAGAAGTGAGTTTAAATAGTAAAACAAACATCTAACTGTGCTAGACAATCTAAAAACATCAAAGCTTGCTAGAAGTAACATATTCAATCACAAAGCATGCTAGACTGACTTAAACAACCTTTAAAACAGTTAAGTTTGCTAGAAAATTTAGAATTCAACAAAGCTTGCTAGTGAATAGTGACATATCAAATAGCTTGCTAGAAACAGATGTATTTTCAAACAAAACACTAAAGTATGCTTGAAATTTTTAACTATATAAAAGCTTGCTAGTAAACATCATATTCAAATTTCAAGTATGCTCGAAAGGGTTAAACTTTAACTAAAACAGTCAAGTCTACCCGAATCATGTAAAATATCAAAGCATGCTCGAAATGGATAAACTTAGACAAACAACATCTAAGTGTGCTTGGAAAGGTTGAAAACATTAAATCTTACCCAAAAATACACATTCAAACCGTTGAAGGTAAAATGCAACACTTTTTAACTTAAACCAAATATTAATTATATTTATCAATAAAAGTCGTTGTTTAAGAGCAAATGGTGCATTTATAGATCAAATTTCAGTCATGTTTCATTTCAAAACAGTTTCTTTCTTTTGCTGAAAAGATCTCAAGTATGGGATCATATTGATTAAGTAGCTTTCTCAATACTTTATTCTCAGCATTATTATGACAGCATAGACAGGTTAACAGCAGGTCTAGACTTAGCATAAATTTCATATCTTTGGTGATATGATTAAGGTTCATTTAATATGCATAAGATTAAATGGATAACACATATTGTTTTCTGATGCTCCATATCTATTCTCAAAGCTTATTTCGCTTTCTCCATATTACCCCGAATTGACTTTGACCTCGTAGATTTTGTTTAAAACTTTTAATGATAGAACCTTTTTTTAATGGAAAGAGCATATAACAACATTGTGTTGTTTTAAACAATACATTTTGCTCAACTTTTTTCTTTTGTCATTCTTTTGAAAATACTTCATTTTGGGGACCAAATACCAATGGGCTCGTGTATTACTAGATAATCACTTTTCTGCCTATCATTTGTAAAGATTTATCTTGGAACATGCAGAGACAACAATGTAACTCCACATTAAGCATAGCAGTTTCTTTATGTTTATATCACCTTAGATTTTACACATCATGGGAAAGCAACAATACATGTCAATGACTATACTAAATGCCTTTTTAGCTTATTAAATCCATATGATTGGCTAAGTAGTCAATGTACTATCATTTCCCAATAAAGAAAGTTTAATACTCAGTCACCCCAATATCTCTTAACTGATAGGTAAATGGCCATCATTTTTGACCACAAGTGGTTAATAGGACCAAACATATATAAGAATACATGTCCTTTCAAATCAGAGTTATTGACATAACTTTAAGTGAAGGAATAGAAAATAAGTTACAATTGCCCCAATTGCTTTCAGTCTTCAGGTTAATGGCTATCCTTTCATTCTGAAAACAGATGACAGAATTTAACATATACAAATATATGTCCTTCTAACTTGAGCAAATGACATGATTTTAAGAAAAAGTAACTCTTTGAGACTTTTCTTTGAAAATATCCTTTTAAGCTTCTATAAAGCTTTGAACTGAATAGTATTATCATGTCTCAACATCATTAAACAACTTGCTCGTGTATTATAAAAATTGTTTTGATCAAAAGGTTTCTAAATTTTTTTTTCATTTGAGCATATCTTTTTGACACAAAATCACATTTTGACACAATCACAAGCATAGCATATTCAAGTCATCAATGACATTATTAAAACATGCAGACTTCACAAAAAGCGTAGTCTAAGAAATCCTAATAATATCACATTAGATAAAACACATAATCATGATATAAGACAAGCACATATTGTCAAGTCAAATCAGGCACTTATCTAGATACCATACACATTCACTGACATTTTCCTTAGCATCAGAAATACCTAGGATTAACAATTAATCAATTAAGCACAAATCAGTGAACAATATACAGAATCACATTCAAACATAACAATTTGTAGATCTTCTACTAAAATAGTCAATTAGCACATAGAGACACACAAATCAAACAAGCATTCATCAAGACTTTGAAAAGATAGTCAGTTTGAACATTCAAGAACACATCATTAATCAGACTTCATTTGAGTTGATCATGCCCAGGGCTTTCAGAAGAAAGTTAAACCTGGTTCTATCAAGTGGTTTTGTGAATAGGTCAACCAAATTATCACATGTATCAACTCTGTTTACCTCAATTAAACCTTTTTCACTACAATCTCTTATAAAATGATGTCTGATTTCAATGTGCTTAGTTTTGGAATTTTGTACATGATTCTTAACAATAAAATATGTAACGGTGTTATCAATGTTAATAGGGGTGTTTAAGAAATTCAGACCATAATCCAGCATCTGATTTTGAATCCAGAGAACTTGTGCACAGCAGACAGATGCAGCTAAATACTCAGCTTCAGCAGTTGAGATTGACACTGTACTCTGTTTCTTGCATTGCCATGACACCAATCTGTCACCCAAAAACTTACAACCTCTGGAAGTAGACTTCCTACACATATTGCACCCATCATAGTTACTATATGTGTAGGCAGTCAGATCAAAGGACTGATTCTTTGAATACTAAATTCCTAAATCTGGTCTTCCCTTCAAATATCTAAATATCCTCTTTACTGCATTCATATGAGAAACCATCGGACTTGATTGGAATCTTGCACAAACACACACAACAAACATGATATCTGGCCTTGAAGCAGTCAGATACATCAGAGATCCAATCTTTGCTCTGTACTCATGTTCATCCACTGGCTCCCCCTTTTCATCTGCTACCATATTTTCTTTTGTATCCATAGGAGTTAAAGCAGTTTTCAGATAATTATACTTGAATTTGTCTAGTATGTCTTGCATATACTTAGACTGGTAAATGAAAATCCCATCAGACTTCTGTTGAACTTGTAGTCCAAGAAAGAAGTTCATTTCTCCCATTGATCTCATATTGTACTTGGATTTCATCACCTCTTCAAACTTCATACACATCTGTTCATTTGTTGACCCAAAAATAAAATCATCAACAAAAACTTGCAGCAACAACAAATCCCTTCCTTTTTTCTTGTAAAAGAGGGTCTTGTCAATGGCTCCTCTTTGGAAACCATGTTCAAGCAAATGATTTGACAACTCATCATACCAAGCTCTTGGAGCTTGATGTAGTCTATACAAGGCTTTGTTTAACTTGTACACCCTGTTAGGATAACCAGGGTCCTCAAATCCTAGGGGCTGAGTTACATTCACCTCCACTTCTATTTTTCCATTTAGGAAAGCATATTTGACATCAAGTTGGAATACCCTAATGTTCTTTCGAGGCAGCATAAGCCAAGAAAATTCTTATTGCTTCAAGTCTTGCAAATGGTGCAAAGACTTCCTCAAAGTCAATCCCTTCTTCTTGTAGGCATCCCAATGAAACAAGTCTAGTTCTTAATCACAATACCTCTTTCATCCCTTTTATTCCTGAAACCCCATTTGGTTCCAATTGCATATCTGTTTCTTGGCTTGTCTACAAGTTCCCACACTTGTAGATCTCTGAACTGAGCCAACTCCTCTTGCATAGCCTCTACCCATATCTTGTCCTTTAATGCTTGAACAATGTTCTTGGGTTCTGTTTGGGATAGAAAGCAGGAGTACAAACAGATGTTTGCAGATTCATGTGAACTTCTTGTTACTCTTTCATAGATGTTTCCAATTATGTTCTCAGGAGGATGATTCTTTTCGACATAAGAGGATTGAACAACTATATCAGTTGATATATCAAAATCAAGATTTGTATCATTAAGATCAGATTCATCATTGATCAAAATAGTTGTTGCATCCTGAAACTCTAGTGCTTCTTCATTGTTCAA
Organism: Bidens hawaiensis; assembly: GCF_021521415.1. Lineage (NCBI taxonomy): Eukaryota > Viridiplantae > Streptophyta > Magnoliopsida > Asterales > Asteraceae > Bidens > Bidens hawaiensis. The sequence goes on along the minus strand of NW_027491152.1, from coordinate 662,969 downwards.
TTGAGAGGTAGATGCCCCATTGTTTCCAACATTCATACTTTGAAACAAATCCTCAAATCTTGCATTTATTTTTGTTTTTTCTGTGTTATCAGGATCTGCCTCATCTATCACATCATTATCATGATTTTCTTGTTTAATATTCTGATCTTGAACTTGATCTGGAGCTTGTTCATTTACAACAATTGAAGGATGCTTAATGAAATATACTCTTGACCCTTTTCAGCAACCACAGCTTGTCCAAATCAAGTTTCTTTGATGATTCTTCAGTAATCACACTTGTCTTATACATAGCTTCACCAAAGTCCTCAGGATAAATCTTGAAGGACTTGATTAGCTTTTCAAGATCAAACAGCCATGAAACACCATCAACTGTATTGAATTGATTCTTATTAAACACAATATCAGATGATTATTTCACACTCAATCTTTAACATATACTCTGTAGGCTTTTGAGTGTGTAGAGTAACCAACAAAGAAGCAGTCCAAGGATTTTTATTGAAACTTATTGAGATAATCCTTGGTGTTCAGCAATGAACATTTGCATCCAAATGGCTTGAGAAACTTGATGTAGAGCTTTCTTTTAAACAAAATCTCATAGGGATTTTTGTTTTGACTTTTGTTGAGAAGCACTCAATTCTGAACATAACAGGCTGTATTGATTGCTTCAGCTAAAAATGTGACAGGCAGAAAAGCATCAGCCAACATGGTTCTTGCAGCTTCTATTAGTGTTCTGTTTCTTCTTTCTGCTACACCATTTTATTCAGGAGTTCTGGGAGAAAAAATTGTTGAAGAATTCCTTCTGTAGTACAAAATTCTTCCTTTACTCCATTTTTGAACTCTTTACCATTGTCACTTCTCATTATTTTAAATCTTGCATCTGGTTGATTCTCAATCCTGGTTGCACAACTCTTAATCAACTCAGCAGTCTCATCCTTTGTACTTAGGAAATAAACCCAGGTATATCTTGAGAAGTCATCAATGATCACAAGACACGATCTTTTCTTGCCTATACTTGGGACACTTACAGGACCAAAGAGATCCATGTAGAGCATCTCAAGCACTTGATCAATTGAGTTGATGAGTTTTGCTTTGTAAGAATACTTGTGTTGCTTGCCCTTCTGTCATGAGATACAATTATCATCCAATTTGAACTCTCTTGTAGGTAAGCCAATCACATGCTCACCCTTCACAAGTTTGTTCATGTTCTTTAAATTCATATGACACTGTTTCCAATGCCACAATTTTGACTCATTTTCAGTGGCTTTAGAAACAATGCAGGTACCCCCCCCCCCCTAAAAACAACATCCTTCATGTTCAGTTCATACAAATTGCAATTCCTTGGGGCCAGCATCATGATCATGTTAGAAGGGATTGCAAAGTCAGGTTTAAGGATGAAACAGTGAGAATCATCAAACCCAACATTATACCATTTATCACACATATGGGATATGCTTAAAAGGTTGTACTGTAAGCCTTCTACATAGAAGACATGTCAAATGTGACCTTTCCATTTGTCAAGATACCCTCTCCAACAATTTTACCACCATTCTCATCAGTACCAAAGGCTACTGGACCTTCAAACTTCTCTTCATAGTTGACAATTGACCTTTTTGTCATAGGTCATGTGCCTAGAACACCCACTATCCATGTACCATACATCATTCAGTTGAGTGGATGGTTTCCTGTACAAATAAAAGAAATTGATTAGTTGAGTGATGAAGTGCAAGTTATCTCAACTTGCATATCATCATATTCATTAACAGTAGTAGCATTGGGTGTGAGAGTAATGGGTTTAGGATCTTCATGAGTAATTTCAATATTATCTAAATTAACTTCTTCATAACCACATTCCGTTGGAGTTTCCACATATGAAATTATGCTTTGGCAATCATCCACTACACTGTTGCACTCTTGAACTACATAGTCCTTCGTGCTTGAATAATCTCTCACATCAAAGTTCTTTTCCTTCTGAACTTCAACCTTAGGTTTCCAAAGAAATCCTTGACGTTCAAAACCATGCTTCAATAGGAACTTTTTATCACCAGTTAGTTCATTTGGTTTCCTTTTTGAGAAAACATTTTTCTCTCCTTTCTTATCATTACTTGGTGATCCATAAGAATCATCAGACTTAACTGATTTTGAGTCTTGATTGGGGATAATTCTCAAAGGTTGAAAATTCTTTTTGACACCAGTTTCATATTTCTTGGGAGATTTGCTTCTTTTGACTTGTTCAGCCATTTTTTTCTTTGGATTCCTTTCAGCTTTCCCTTCCTTTTTAATACTGTTGTCATCCTTCTGATCAGTTTTTCTCACATTCTCCTTTCCACACATTTTTCCTTTTCCCAAGTATTCATCATACTTCTGTTTGTAAAGCTCAAAGTTTTGACCAAACTTTGACTCATTGAGAACATGAAAAGGTTTGAAGTTGAACCTTTCATTGCAAGAATCAGTATGGTGACCATATTCATCACATTTTTTGTACCACACATTTTCTTTGAATCTTTCATGATCACTCCCCTTCTTGAATATCTCACTTGGTCTAGGTGGTGTAATTCCAAGTGTTTTCTGAGTCTTCAATCCATCAAAGTCAATTGAAAAAGGAACAAACTCTTCAATCTTGATATCTTGTCTTTCAGTCTTGCTCTTCACAAAGATGATTTTCTGCGGATTAATAGGCTATTCATCCAGGTTTCCCTTGTGTCTTGACTGTCTTTTCTCATAATCCTCCATTATTTCAACTTCTCCAATGTCAAACACTTCATGGCTAGAGAAAAAGGGTATACTGGAATGAAGTTGTCACATTCAACTATTTCAGTGGCCTTTTCTTGTTATTCTCACTTAACCTTTTCAACAGTGTTTAGCTTGGAGGCCTAACAGTATTGTAACTTACTTTTGGCCTTTCATATATGCCAAAAGACACATGTTCTCTTCTCATTCTTTCATTTATATTTGCCATCTTGGGAGTCAGTTTGGGCAGAACTGGCAGCTTGTCTATTGAATCAAGCTTCTTATATCTTCTACCTATTTCAGCAGCCTGAATTTCTTCAGCAGAGATTTTATCACTTGAGTGACTCAGATCATCTTGGTTCAAATCTTCTTCACTTAAGTCATCTTCAGAAACTTGTACTCCAATTGACTTATCTTCCCTTACTTCCTCTTTCACAACAAACTCTCCTTTTTCATTTACTTCAACCATTTTGTAGTTGTCAATGAATTCTTCCTTATCTTGAAAAATTTCTCTGAATTGGTTGAGATATGTCTCTCTTTTCTCTTTGTCAACATTGGGAGTGTAGTTGTTGTTGAATGGTAGAGGAACAACTTTGTATTTATCTTATTTTTTTTATCTTGTTCACTATACCACAAATGTTTCATATGGACACCAAGTTCTTTAGAAATTCATTTACAACCTGCAACTTGGTGTTCTTCACTTTCTCTTCAACAATCGTTTTCTTTAAGACATCTATCTCAGTGACATATCTTTGCTGAGTTCTATAGCTACTCACACAATCATCTTCCAAGCTTCTGATCTTTTCCATATAGACTATATCACTTGCTTGGTACCCATTAATTATGCTTTGTTTTCTGAAAAACTCACCCTCTAGCTTGCCTACTTTTACCGTTAAAGTATTAATTATTTCATGTAAATCAGTTGTAGAGGTTGAGTGTACCTGAGAAGATGATGTTCCAGCCTCATTTTCCACTACAGCCATCAATGCAACATTTGCTTTGGTGATGTCATCTGCATGGTTACTCCAATCAAATCCCCCTATTGTTGTGCAGCCAGTGCTACATTCCCTTGATTTCTAGGTTGATTTTGATTATTTTTGTTAGGGTTATTTGGAACATTTGGAGGGTTCTGGTTGTTTCTTTGATAGTTCTAGTTCTGAGGCACCATCTGCTGATTGTTCATTGGGGCTTGTTGCTAATTCTTGAAATTGGGGTTGTAGTTGTTGTTTCTTGGTTGGTTTTGCTGATACTAGAACTGGTTTCTTGGCTGTTGGTTCTAGTATTGGTTCACTTGGAAGTTTCTTGGCTGGTTGCATTCTCTAGCTAAGTGACCAGGCTGTTGGCAATTATAACAAATGGCCTTTGACTTATCAAATCCTATCCTTTCATAAGGCCCTGATAGAAGAGATATACCAGTCCTATTGTATAGCCTCTTCCTGCTAAGAGCCAACATGGCAGCCTGCCACTTTAGGTCCATGTCTTCAAGGTCATCTGCATCAATTTGTTCTAAGTCATCTTGCATGACACTTGTTTGAATCATGTTTTTTGGCAACAAATGCATTGTAGGACTCTGTAAACATAGAGAACAATGACTGAGTTTCATTCCCTTAACCACTGTTTCCAGAACCATTGGGCAAAACTCCACTTGCCATAGAGGCAGATTCATTGTCATCTAAAGGTTGGACATTAAACCTTGAATGGTTTCCTTGGTTACTTGTACTCCCACCAACAAATGCTTTTGGTGTGTCAACACCATGTTCATTAGGTTACTCGATGATAGGGATCTGCTGTTGGTTTTTGGTTGACAAGTTTCCCATAGGTGCAATGAGTGCATTGGACACATGGAAACAGGGCTTCTCTTCCTTTCTCATTTCATTTTCAATCATCTCGATTTCAGCAGCTTGTTGGAAGCAAATAACATCATCTAACTTGGGTCGTTCAAAGTTTATTTTCTGAATAATGAACTCACTAGCTATATACCATTATTTGGGAAATGATGATAGCAGCTTAGTGCTCAAGTCATTGTCAGTAATCATTTAATCAGTGGTTCTTTGATCATTCACAATTGCTAGAAATCTATCAAGAATTGATTTCAGCCTTTCCCCATCTTTCTACTTGAACCTCTCAAGTTGTTGCTTGAGTCTTTGCTTCTTGATGTTCTGCAGCTCTGTGCTTCCCTCAAACATCTCATGTATTGCATCATACATAGCCTTTGTTGTGGTATGATGTGCAAACTTGGTCAAGATATCCCAAGACAGGCCCAGCTTGATCACTGCTAGAGCTCTGTCATCAATTTTCCTTATCCTTTCACCCACAGCTTGGTAAGGATTTGCACCTTCAGGAGTATATGGTCCGTTTTTAATGGAGTTCCACAAATCCACGTCATTATAACACACTTCAGCCTCAAACAAAACTTTCCATTTCATAAAATTCCCCTGCCCATACAGCCTTGGAATTTTGTTAGTGGATACCTCTTGCTTTCCAAAACCATATATCTTTTTGTTATTTTGTAAAATGATTTTAAAGAAAAATAGAGAACAGTTTAAACATATTAAAAATCAAAGTTGAAAAATCAATCAGAAATGAGAAGAAGCTCTTCAGAGCTGATGTATCTGACTCGATTGGAGCAAGATCTAATAATAAAAATTCAAACTTTAATAAAAAACAAGTAAAAGAAGTAACCCAAATTTGCATATTTGAAAGAATGAAGAAAGAACTGAGTTGCTGATGTTAGTCTTCAATGGAACAGTACTCAGCTCACGTCATTCTTCATCATCAAATAATCAGCAATAAGCAACAAATCTTCACAAAAACAGCAACAAACGAGCTCTGATACCACTTGTCGGTCCCGAAATTGATCACTCAAACTCACAATAAATGTCACATCCCACACAATAAATGTGTCGATAAGAAGGTTGGTGACGTTGATATTTTTTGGTAAGATTAACTGTTTGTTAACGGCGGAATCAGAAACAAACAAAATTGTTTCTTAAAAACTAATAAAAGTAACATACATAGACAATCACTCAAAAGATTTCCATTTATAGAAAGGTTTCATACAAATGTAAATCGATAGGAGTTTCTTGTAAGGAATGTTTATCCGTACTAATCTTAAGACAACCATCACACTCAAATCAGGAATATTCGATTCTTTTTTGAAAAGTGTGAAGTGGTAAATCTGTGGTAGGCGTGCCCTAAATTATTCTATTTATAAGTCTGCCACCACCTGACAGTTGTCCTGACTTCTACAAACCCTCATGATAGGTACATAATCATATTACATATTCAAAAACATACTAAGTGTAAAAACAGGTCTTCCAGGTAGGCTTTGTGCCTTTCGTCTATTACGAGTAGACCTGGAAACCTTGATGTGTGCTGGTGAATAGTTCTCCGGGTAGACTTTACTTAGAGTATTTTCCTATGAAAATACTCACCTAGCAGACTTCAATCTTCTTGACCATATCAAACTTTGCCCGATATAATCTAACGAGCAAATTTGTTCTTCAGAGATCCTTTCAACTCTTTGTTAATGAATAACTTATTCGCAAAACAAGTGTGCCGGTAACACTGTAGTTTGATCGGAGTTGAACCTTGCCCGAAGAAGTCCTTAAGATAATTCTTTATCAACTTTCATCAAGCATACTTGGACCACGGTTTTATTAAAGAATAACTTGCTAGATCTTCCAAATAGTTGGCTTCAAAAGCTTGGTTTGTCAAGATTCTACTCGGAAGTAAACCTTTCTAGAATATGGAGAACAACCTTGCTAGACAAAGTGAACCCTGCTCGGATTGACACTAAAGAAGACTTCAAGAAGATAACGTTGCCCGAAAGGCAAAATACCTTCTAGGACAAGTAAAACCTTGCTGGGAGATCCAAGTGTGCTTGGTTTCCATACTTAGACATTTCTTGAGAGTGCTGAGAAGATTCAAATCTTCCTTGATTCATTTTATGTCAAATCTTTGACTCACGACTCCTAAAATGCAGCTGGCTAAAGTGTTTCTTCGAATAATGCTCTCATATTACAAGACAATTCTTCTTTGTTCAAGTCATCTCAAGGTTAATATTCTCTGCCACAGCAGGCTCGTAACAATTTCTTTAATGTTTAGGACCTCTCAAGGTCAATTTACCTTGCCACCACCACAGCCTGCTCCTATGGTCTTTCAACAACCTGCTCCAGCAACTAAGCCTCAATTAGCTGCTGGGTCCTCCAGTTAGTCTCCCACTCAAGTTCCTAGGAGACTTAAGAAAATATTGCCTTAATGGCAGGTTTCATGAACTGCTACAATGCTTTTCTCACTGGAGATCTGGTCCAAACATTCCTAGTTGCTGAGTTGGATTAAATCCACCCTGATGATGTGGAGGAAATGGATATCTCTTGGCAAATAGCCATGGCAGTGTTTAGAGCACAGAAGTTTACCAAGAGAACACGAAGAAACAACTGGAACTTGTCTGCTAACAAGAAGGTGGGATTCAATAAAGATACAATAAGGTGTTATAATTGTCACGAGTTGGGTCACTTTGCTCGTGAATGCACGATTCCCGCGAAGGAGGTAAACAAGGAAAGGGCATTGGTTCCGGTAGGTGGTGTTAGAGGAGAAAATACATTTGTTGCTGTAGAAAATGAGCAGGGATTGGTGACTCAGCAGTTTGACTGGAATGACCAGATGGCAACACCCAACATAAACAATTAAAGAGTGAACCTTGCCAAAATTGATGCTGCTGAAGAGGAGAACGATGCAGATGAACAAGTAAAGGATCTTTAGTTTGCTTTCATGGCTCTATTTCTCCCAGCTCTTCAAAGGTAACTTCTGAATTGTGTTCTCAATCTGGCATTAATACGGTAGATCTGTATAGATCTCACAATAATAATCTGATTAGAGAAATGGAAGGAATAAACCTGAAAACTTCACTCTTAAGATACTTGAAAAAGCTTTAAAAGATAAACTAGAAGCACAACAAAAGGATTTCTCAAAACTTCAAACAAATTTTAGTATGAAATGCCGTCACCACTTAGATTCAAAATAGAAAATTGCTGAGCTAAGCGCCGTGTTAGACGCTTCTAAGTTGGAGATTGCTAAATTTACTAATAAATTTGAAAACGCTTAACTCAATTTTCGTGGATAATTTTGGTGGTTTGATGATTCTGCCATGGATGATGCTTGGTTTTTGCTGAATCCGGCCAGATCTGAGTTTTCCGGCGAGATAACTGATTTTTCCGGCGAATTTCGTTATTCCGGTGAGCAGTTCAGATCCAACGACCTGATTCGTTGTTACTGTAGCTAATTCGTTAAGGAGTCTTACGAATCTACTGTAGCAATTCGTTAAGGAATATTTAACGAATTAAGGTGTATTTCGTTAAGGTAATTGTAACGAATTAAATGTTAATTTGTTAAGGTAATTTATAACGAATTAAATTAGTTCGTTAAGGAGATTCGCTAAGGTAAACATAGCGAATTAAGACAATTCGTGAAGCTGATTCGTTAAGTTAAAGATAACGAATTTAGGCAATTCGTTAGCTTATTTCGTGAAGGTGATTCGTTAAGGTATTGATAACGAATTAAGGTGATTCGTTAACTGTTATAACGAAGTGAAATCTTAACGAATGGGAGACCATTTGTGTAACAGTTATAACGAATTGGAGTTGGTAATTTATAACGAATTGAGTTGATTCATTAAGTGTATAACGAATGAGTGACTGGTTGACGATTGGTGATTAAGTTAACGAATTGAAGAGCACGAACTAAGTCAACGAATGGGATGATTATTTATAACGAATTAGAGAGGCAATTCGTTAAAAAAAAGAAATTTCTTGCGCGGATTTTTTCCAGAATACTCCTCATAAGTGAGTTTTCATTCTTGAAAATTTTAGCGTTAAAATTTTATTTTTTGAAAATTTTCGGTGAATTTTTGGCGGGAAAATCGGGAAAAATTTTCTTTATCGAAATTTTTCGGGGATGTTCCTAAGGTATTGGAGACTCTTCGTGTAAATTTTGGTAATATATTTTCCGGCTGACTGTTTATGCATTTCGACTGGCCGAGGGGGAGATCTCGTGTAATTTATGGAGGAGTGTGTTTGTTTGTGAACCTTGAAAATTATTTAAGACCTTGCCGAATTTGTCAAGAAAAGGGGGGGATAAAACTTTCATTTGAGATTATTTGGCTTGTATCTTCCTACGTTTGCAAGGTTTCTTGAAAAATTACTGCAATTCGGGTGGTAATTCGTGTTTGAAAAGCTGCGTTTAACTGAGTTCAAGACTGCAATTGTTTTTCGATTGGTGATTGATTTGTTCAAGATTGAAACCTTACTATGTGGGATACGAGTGTGTGTCCGTTTACTTCTTTCCGAGGGACTTTGATCCTGACTATGTTGGCTACGAGTATACGGCGGATTACTTCTGTTGAGAGGGACGATTATCGAACGTGTTGATCTTATTGAAGAATATACGAGTCTTGTCATTAGATTGAAGAATTTGATCATTTGGGGTTTATTAATGGAGGTTGGAACTCTGAATCTTATGATGCCCAAACATTAGTGCATCTTTGTGAATGAGATGTGGAAGAGCTTCAAAGAGTTATTTGGGATAAACTTTATCAAGAAAGGGAAATCCGAAGTGAAAGATGTTGAATGATCGAGTTGTTCATGAAGAAGTGTGACAAGGTTAAACGTAAAGATATGTTTTTCTTTACCGGTGCTGACGGATAGCTGATGACTTGTTGCTGATTTTTGAAAGATTGAACTATATCATACGCCAATGGATGATAGGGATGATCTCCAAGAGTTGCTCAGTTTGAGTGGGTGATCTGATATGAGAAGCTATAAGTTGTTGGTTTGCTGAAAAGATTTTAAGATTGTCCGTCTACACAAGCCCGAAAATCATAAGTCAAAGTATTCAAGGTTAAATTATTCGATAGCTACGGAAAAGGGGGTGTCTGTTAGTGCACGAAATTGTTGTCCATAGCATTCGAATAATTTATACATAGTCTAGATTGAATAATTATTGTAAATGGAGCATGTGGCCTATAAATAGGTGGTTCCATGCTCATAATTAGGTATGTACATATTTAGAGAGACATCTAGATCTAAGTTATGCTCTCCATAAGTTATTTCCATCCACCATAATGTATTCATCACATATTTATCAATAAAGTAATAATTTAACGTTTAGATCTTGTATATAATCATTGTATCGTATTAGCGGCTAGATCCGTAACGGCTTCTCACAATTGGTATCAGAGCAGGAGCTGCTCTCGATACTTCTATTTAGGTATGAATCTGAGTTTTTTCATTTTCTTCGTGTTCTTCGGGTTTTGGTCAGATTTGGTGTAAATTAGTGTGTTATTGATGGAAGAGGGAACTTCCTGTGTAATTTGAGGTTAAGTTATGGTGTATTGATGGATATGCTATGGAAGAGCATGGTCACGGATTGATCAGATTTGGATCAATTCAATGATTGTTAAGTCGAATTGATGGTAGATTTGTGTTAGTTAATGGAATACGAATCTACTGGTGTAATTTGGTGTTAATTTATGGTGAAATGAGTGATTCACCATGGAAGAGTATGTTATGGTTTGATTTTGTTTATGATGATTCAATGGTTGTTAAGTTATTTGGATGTTAGATTTGGAATCGTGGTGAAAAACCAAGTTTTCGTGGTGATTTTCGTGGATAATTATGGTGGTTTGATGATTCTGCCATGAATGATGCTTGGTTTTTGCAGAATCCGGCAGATCTGAGTTTTCCGGTGAAGAAGTCAGATAAACCAAAGATTTTTGATGAGGACTTAATGCGATTTGTTAGTTCTAAGCCTTCACCAGTTAGAGTTTTTAAATTAAAAGGGATGGACACGATGTTCATAGAAAAAGATATTCCAATAAGCATCATTAAACCTGAACTTATTGAGAGTGTCTTTGTCAATGAAACGTCACAGATTCAAGATCTTAAACGTCGATATGCTCAAGCGAAAACATCAGTTCCATCTGACCCATTGACTAAGGCAAAGCAAGTTTTAAAACAAGCTAAGAAAATCAACTATGTGAAGTCAACTGGGACAGATACATTGAAAAGTTTTTCAAATTGTTATAATTTGGATTTTTACTAGAAAAAGAAATCTGAATTATCTGATGAGTTTGCTAAGAGCATGACCAAGAATGTGAGCCATCATCAATCTTCTGTATCATTCATTCCAAATACCTCACAACAACATCGTGTAGATATGCTAAGATGTTTTCTTTGCGGTCAACTTGGTCATGTTGTGAGGGATTGTAATTAGAAGAGCTATCAGAATCTTCATCCTTTTATCAAGGACCACTCTAAGCCGGTTCCTTTGGTTAAAGAGATTATGAAACGACCTGTATCGTATGCTGATGATACTCACATTATGTTCTCTAATGTGAATCCACAGAAGGTTATTCATGTTAATGAGACAAATGGTCAGGTTAAACCAAATTTGTCCCGCATGAGCCAATTTGTAGGAACACGAATTCAAACATTGTTCAAGCAGCTTACTTAAGACGAAAGTCTAGGAAGCCAGTAACTTATTCACAAGTGGCTAAACAACATTTGAACTCTTTTAAAGTTAATGATCTAAGAGACAACAAAAGGTGCCCAAGACTGAGGCCTGGGCTGCCTTTTTGAACTAATCATCTTTATTTTGTGTGTAGGGTACATCCAGGACTGTGTCTGGTGAAAACTGGATAATGGATAGTGGATGTTCTCGTCATATCACTGGGAATCTCGACCCATTAACCAATGGAAGAATATTCAAGGGGGTTATGTGGCATTTGCTGGGAATTCTGGGGGCATGATCACACAAGAGGGTGAAGTTTCAAATGGTTACATCACGTTTGAGAAAGTAAATTATTGTGATAAAGTGGATCATAACTTATTAAGTGTATGGCAGATTTGTGATAAAAAGTACACAACGATATTCACTAACAAGGAATGCCTTATCTTGAAACCGGGTTATGTTATTCCCGAGGACATGGTTGTCATGCGACCACCACGATCGAATGATATTTATGTCTTGAACATGAGCTCTAAGATATCCACATCGATCGAAACATGTTTTGTCTCGAAGGAAATCGAGAAAGACTCGATTCTATGGCATCGTAGTATGGGTCACATACATGTGAGGAAGATGAATTATTTGATGACCAATGATTTAGTGGACGATGTCTCATTGAAGAATTTTAAATTATCCGATCACTGCATTGCATGTAAAAAGGGCAAGCAGAAGAACAAAACACATCCTTCTAAATTATTGAATTCCATTAATACTCCTCTTGAATCACTTCATATGGATTTGTTTGGTCCTGTGAATTGTGAGAGTATTTCTGGAGATTGGTATTGTCGTGTGGTGACTGATGATTATTCGAGATACTCATGGGTGTTATTTATGAGTTCGAAAGATCAATCACCGGTTTTGGTACAAAACCTTATCACCAAGATCGAATCACAGTACAAACAAAATGTGAGGAGAATCCGAAGTGATAATGGTACAAAATTCAAAAACACTGTATTGGATTTCTTTTGTACTCACAAAGAAATTCATAGAGAATACAGTGCACCTTAGGTGCCTCAACAAAATGGTGTTGCTGAACAAAAGAATCGAATTTTGATTGAAGTTGCACGTACAATGCTCGCTGATTATAAGCTTCCCGTCCAATTTTGGAACGAAGCGGTGAATACAGCTTGCTATACTCTTAATCGGGTTCAACAGTTAAAAGACTCAAAAAGACAAGCTATGAGTTATTGAATAATCGAAAACCTAATTTAAAGTACCTGGAACCCTTTGGATGTCCTTGTACTATGTTGAAGAAGAATGCAAGTAAATTTGAAGAAAAAGCTATCGAAGGGTATTTTTCTTGGGATATGCATCTCCAAAGAAAAGGGTATTTAATTTTACATCTGGTTGTGTTGAAAAGTGGTACCACGTGGACTATAAAAAGTACACAACTCCTCCTCAAGGGAAAGGTCCCGATTGGATGTTTGACTACGATAGTTTATTTAATTCATTTACTCCATCAACTGAACACATTGACGAAGACCTGGTTCGGGCATACTTTGAAGATCATTTGGCTATTCCACGCTTTTCAAGTTATAATGATGTTGCAGCTCAACCTGATGCTCCAACTGAGGAACCTCAAGTTGCCTCTCCAGTGGCTATCGATAATGTTTCAACTTCTTCTGATGATGATCAAGCTGACGATCAAGTTATTAACCTTGATAGTGATAATGTCTCATCTCCTGAACATGGTGAACATTACACTAACTTATTTGAAAATTTTGTTGTTCCTGAGAATCCCACTCTTCGGATTCATGGATATCATCCACAGAAAAACATCATTGGAGAACTTGATGTGGGCATTCGTACACGTCATCAAGTTGCTTCGTCATATGATAATAACATATTGTGTGCTTACACTGATTTACATTCAACGGGAATTGTAAATCTTGCAAAATTCACTTGCTTTCTATCCCAAGTTGAGCCAACGACGGCTCGAAAGGCACTTGAAGATCCTTCTTGGGTAGAAGCTATGCAAGAAGAATTACTGCAATTTGCACGATTGGGTGTTTGGGATTTAATAGACAAGCCTGCTAGAGTCAAGAAAGCGATTCCGACTAAGTGGGTATTTAAGTGCAAGAAAGACGATCGGGGTGTGATTGTCAGAAACAAGGCACGTCTAGTGGTGCAAGGTTTTCATCAGCAAGAGGGTATTGATTACACATAGGTATATGCTCCAATTGCAATATTAGAGTCTTTTCGAATCTTCCTGGCATATGTAGCTTATAAGAATATCAAGGTCTTCCAAATGGATGTTAAGAGTGCTTTTCTCAATGGTGAACTACACGAAGAGGTGTTTGTCCAACAACCACCTGGTTTTGAAGATCCTGAGTATCCGGACCGTGTTTACCAGTTAAACAAGGAACTGTATGGTCTACATCAAGCCCCGAGAGCTTGGTATGGCATGCTCGCCGACCATCTGACTGATACTGGCTTCAAAAGAGGGACTTTCGACTGCACTCTATTTCATAAAACTGTTGGTGATGATCTTCTCCTAGTCTAAATTTATGTTGATGATATTATTTTTGGGTCTACAAACGACACATTGTGTAAGGATTTTGAGAAGTCCATGCAAACAAAGTTCGAGATGAGTTCGATGGGAGAGATGAATTTATTTTTAGGGCTGCAGGTTCACCAGTCTGCTAACGGAATCTTCTTTCATCAGACTAAGTATGTGAACGACGTCTTGAGCCGATTCAAGATTTATGCCGGAAAAATCCCTTCTACTCCTCTCCCCGTGGGTCACAATTTATCACCGGATGAATTGGAGGATACCGTTGATCCAACACTCTATCGTGCCATGATCGGATCTTTAATGTATCTAACGGCTTCTCGCGCTGATATTATGTTTGTTTTTTGTCTTTGTGCTAGGTATCAAGAAAGTCCACGAGTGACTCACCTAGATGCAGTCAAGAGAATTCTTCGGTATTTTAGGGGAAATCCAGACATCGGGTTTTGGTACCCCAAGGATGATACTTTTGATCTTACTGCTTATTCAGACTCGGACTATGGAGGTTGCAAGATCAACTTCAAATCAACGACTGCAGGATGTCAATTTTTAGGAAACCGTCTTGTTTCCTAGCATTGAAAGAAGCAGACAACGGTCTCCACTTCTACTGCCGAAGCTGAGTATGTTGCAGCCTCGAGTTGCTGTTCCCAGGTTGTGTGGATACAACAGCATCTCCGCGACTACGGTTTGAAGTTTCTTACTACTCCTATTCTGATTGATAATTCTGCTGCAATTTCTATCACAAAGAATCCCGTACAACATTCGAAAACAAAACATATCAAAATTCGATATCACTTTATACGGGATTGTTTTGAGAAGAATTTGACTGACCTTGAGAAAGTACATACTGACTTTAAGAAAGCCGATCTGTTTACCAAAGCTTTTGGCAAAACGCGTTTTAAATTTTTGCTTGGTTTAAATGGATTGAAGACCCTCACTGATGTCCTTAAACAAGGATGACTATCTTTATTTTCTGTTAATTTCTCTTTTACAATTTCTTTTGGTTTTAGGGGGAGAAAATCAAGAAAATACAAAAAGATTGTGTTTTTTTCGTTTGTATAGATAAAACCCAAAAACATTAAAAAATCTTAATCCAAAAACATTAGAAAATTCAAAAAAATCAAAAATACTATTATTTCTTTTCTTTAATATTTTCCTTTAAAATATTTCTTGAAAAACCGAAAACATTTTAAAATTTGAAAATCCAAAAAGAATGTACTTTTCAGTTTGTACAGAAAAATCCGAAAATCCAAAAAAAATGTGATGTTTATTTTGTTTATAAGAATATTGAAAAAGACAAAAATATTGTATTTTTTTAAAGTTTGTATAGAGAAAATCCAAAAAGATTTATGCATGCGTTTGCTGAAAATTATGTCAATTATCTACATTTGACGGACAGGTAAGTGTATATGTTTGGTCCTGACATTTGATTGTAAATGTTCAGGTTAGCCATTTACCTGATAATGGAAAATAGTTGGGGCGTTCGTTATGCGTTTTTAGATTATTTTCTCTCTGAAAATTATGTCGGTTATTTAAGTTTGTGAAGCATGCTTGCATGTCTTGGTCCTATTATTCACTTGTTGGGTTGATAGAACAGCCATTTATTTATAAACTTAAGTTAACTGGGGCGATTAAATTTATCTTTATTTTGTTTTATGCTCATCAAAATTTTGAGTTTTTTGAAGAAAAAAGAGAAAATGATAGTACATTGATTATCTTGACTCCAAGTCCAGCAAGAAGTAAGCTTAAAAGACTGTGTGCTTAATTGCATTAGTGCATTGGTAGGTCTTAAAACAACCAAGTAGAGTAAAGTATGTGATATAAACATAAAGAAACGCCAAATTGAAAGGGGTGTTAGTCTCTAGCAAAAATCTCGGTAAGGATGGCAGAAATGTAATAACCAATCATACTCAAGCCTTATAGTTGTTGATCTCCAAAAATATAATAAAGCAAATAACAAGCGTTAGGATTCTGGACACTGTGAGTCTTTATGCGGCTTAATCATCTGGGTATTCATAAGCATGAATATTTTAATCGCTTACAAGAGCAAACCCAAAGTCATTAAACTTGATCACTGTTGTACTTCGTACAAATCCAAATTAATGACTTGATCAAAATCCGATGTTAGTCATACATGGTTCCTCCCTTGCGTGCATCTTAATACCATTAAGAAACGGACCCCAGGGGATACAATGTATGTAAGCCGACAGATGGACTCGTGCATATTCATTCACAGTAAAAGAAACTTAATGCATTGCTCAAAAGTTTTTCAATTGGTATCAAAAAATTTTGATCAACACTGTAATGGTTTAAGTCAAGTTGGGGTGATCTGGCAAAAATCAAATTAAGCTTAAACCGAGATTAGAGGCTGATAATTTCTGATATTCTGTGCTATAATTGAACCAATTAATCATATCACAAAAACACTTGAAAATTTGTTATTAGATTTAAGTGGACAACAATACCAATGACCGACTTAACATCAGTCATAATATCAGTGAAATATAAAACTGTGATGGAAGGACAATTTGGTCAATATGATTCTCTGCTCAAACTCTACAAAAACAAAAAAATATGTATTGCTTTTATTAAAAAAAATTAAAAAAAAATTAATTTTTAAATGTTCGGATATTTTTTTGTACATACATTTTTTACAAATTTTTTTTTTTTACAAAATACCAAAAAGATTTTATTTTTTTTCTTATACATATTATTTTAATATTTTTTTAAGTTATGTTTCGTAAAAATGAAATGTTTTTAAGTTATTTAGTTATCGGGATAACCGGTTCTCGTTAATTCTTTTAAGTTAAATTAGTAATTTATTTAATTAATTTTTTTATCTAATTCCTTTCCTTATTTAACTTAAAATTAAATAAAATGTTTAATTCGTTAACATTCCACTTCGTTAATTATTGATAACGAACTAGGTGATTCTTTAGCGAACTGGTTTCTAGTTCACTCACCTAATTTGCTTCCGCACTCTGTAACGAATCATCCCTTCTTCGTTATACATAATTTAACCAATCAAGACACAAGTCATGTCTTATTCGCTACGCTAAGGTAACGAACTGGAGTAGCGAATTAGCTACTTCGTTATTTAAAATTCAAACGAATTGGGTAATTCGTCCACTATATACCTCGGGTAGCGTGTTAAGCTATATAGGACAAGAAACACGAACAGTCCTTCACTGTTCGTCTTCTTCCTTCACCCTAAAGTCACCCTATTCAAAATTTTCTCTGAAATCTAGACTTTCATATTTCGACATTTCAATGATATCTTTGTGTTTCTCAGGTATAGATGGTCACAACGATATGTTTTTCGTCAAAAATGAGTGTGATTTGATAGATGAATTATGTACTTTTGTGGTCTAAGGGTTTTCCGAGTCTTTAAACCCTTATTTGTTTATGGACCATTGTGATTATATAGCTTATTAATGCTTCAATGTAATCGGAATGTTATTCTGATACCCTTGGTGGACTTTAATCGACGTTTGATTATAGTTTGCCGGGTTGATTTTGTTTTCATAGTTTCTGTGTTTTTGTTTGCTTCGGTTACACTCAGTATCTCTGGGTTTTGAGTCTCAATCTCATCACCATGAGCTTCATTGTGTGTTTACGAGTTCAACACGTTCATTGTCCTGATGATTCAACGATAGTTATGGACTAATTGCTTATGGATTCATATTGTTGACTATCTATGTTCATCTTAATTTTGACCTTGACAATGAGGAGTCAAAGATTAAGTCTAATTAATGGACCATTCGTTCTCCTTAGCGAATTGAAACTGTTTCGTGTCCAATTCGTTAAGGACATATACGAACTAGCTTAGCGAAGAATGGAGTTCACAAATCCGATGTTGGTTCGTTAAAAGTATAACGAAGAAAATCTTTAATTCGTTATCTTGCACGTAATTCGCTAAGGCTACTTCGTTGGCTTATTTACCTGATAGCGAATCGCACAATTCGTTATTTAATAGTAACGAATCAGTGGGATAGTTAACGAATGACATTCAATTTTAATTATGTAATTAACTTTAAAATTCATTTTTAAATTATATAAAGTATTTCAATCGTCTAAATGAGTAAATAACTTCAATATATATATATATATATTGATTAACAATGGATACACCACTTATAAATAATTTAGCATATTATAATATTGAATACAATTCTACGTCTTCTCATATTCGTTTTTACTTATACAGTAAACATGTATGATCAAGTAAATCAAGATCCACCAATGGCCGATCAAGGGCAACACGAACAACCACCACCAGAACAACCTCCACAAGATCAACCACCTCAAGAACAACCACCACAGGAGCAACCTCCTTAGGAACAGCATGCTATGTTATTTTATTACCTTCTGACAAAAAGCACAACATCTGTGCTTATGTTACCTCAGACGTCTCTGGCATAGTTACATTTGTAGATATGTTGGCCTTTCTAAGACGATCAGTGATACATTACGCCATCACTGCTCGACCTACGGTGTATCTAAGTATTTTCAGGCAGTTTTGGGATACTGCTGCGTATGTGGAGGAAGAGAAGCATATTCGAGCCATGATCAATGACACTCCAATTACAATTGATGTTGAAGTATTTCATCGTGTGCTTCGATTTACTGATACTGATGATAACCCGAATGCATTCGATAGGCAATTAGTCAGGGGTTTGTTTACCAGTGTAATTTATGGTGGAGGCGTTAATAAATCTATGCTGAACAAGAATGGATTATGCCCACCATACAAATATCTTCTTCATGTTCTTCTTCACTGTATGAATGTTGGTGCATAATGTTAGTAGTTCAGTATCTTGTGTTTTGTATGTGTTTGTAATCGTGTTAGATTGTTTGTTTTGGTTTTCAATACTGTGTCACACAAGTTCGCCTGGGATGTAGGCGAACTTGGAGACAAGCGAAGTTGTGACAACTTCGCCTAGCATGTTAGGCGAAGTTGTCGAGGCTTATATATTCCTCACTTCGGCTTGTTTTGTTTAAGTTTTTTCAAGAACGTGTATTGTGATTAGAGAGATCACGTGTTGAAGTGTTGCAATACAAACATGTTTATTAGTATTGTAACGTGTGTTTGTGTATCGTCTCAACGTATTATATATATTACGCTCGTATCGTATTACGTGGGGATTCCGCACCCTTGTGTTACGAGATACTCCTTTGTAGAACCGGCTGGGAACCTACAATTGGTATCAGAGCTTTTGCTCGTGATTGTGTTGTTCGGGATTATCACACGGGTGTTAAGATTGTTCCGTTCGACTATTCGCGGAACGAGTTTACGTTGAAATATCTAGTTTTTGTGTCTTGCCCATCTCCCACCATCAAATATAACCCATTACACCTTCGCATACCTCTCAATACGTCCAATTAAAACCTGCAAAAACCTTGTGTTCATCAGGCGAAGTTGCCGTCATCGTTTGTAGGGTTTAAGAGAACTTATAAGGGTTAAGCGAAGTTATAGTGCAAGCGAAGTTAAGTATAAGCGAAGTTAGGAAGTTAAGCGAAGTTAAGATCAAGCGAAATTAAGATCAAGCGAAGTTAGGATCAAGCGAAGTTAAGATCAAGCGAAGTTAAGATCAAGCGAAGTTAATATAACTTCGCTACCTGGTCACTGTTTATAAATAAAAAAAAACTTTCTTTGTATTTCGAGTCCTGTTTCTCGCAACTATGACTTCAATAAATGTTACATAACTGGTAAAAATGGAGGTTGAAGCCGGTTCCGCAACCAAAGCTCCAAAAATGCTTAAGGGTACCGATTTCGTTGCATGGAAAGATCGGTTTGAACAGTATGTGAAATATCAAGATGCTAAGATGTGGGTTTGCATTCAAGACGGATACATTCCACCAACATCCTTGTTTGAAGGTCGTGACCAAATTAAGAAGTACAGTAAGATGGAAGAGGAGGAAAAGAAAATGTATGAGGCAGAGAGTAAAGCTCATGCAGCAATAACAATGGCTCTTCCACAAGAGATTCTTCATACCTTCAAGAAGTACAAAACTGCTAGAGAGCTATGGGAAGCCCTAGAAAATAGATATGAAGGTAATATGGGGATACGTGCTTCCAAGACAAAGCTGCTAAAAACTCAATTCTATGTATTCAAGTATTTGAAAAATGAATCACTTGACGATATCATCACAAGATATTATCACTTGATGACCGAACTTAATAATTACTCCATTGAATACAAGAAGAAGAGATAGTAGAGAAACTTCTTGATGCTCTTCCACCGAAATGGGAAATGTACACGGTTCTGATGAGAGAGGATAAAGACTTTGCCAAGATTGATTTGGAAACAGCAGTCAATAAGTTACGAAATTTTGAACTTAACATGGTTAGGAAGGAGACACCAACTGATCAGGTTCAGGATCCGGGAATGTGTGGTGCGAAAGTCACTCCAAGTTCAACTTCAAAATTAGAATCCTCTGCCTACTACTCAAAGGGAGAATCAAACTTAAACTCAACTCTTGATGGTCATGTGATTCTCAATATGGATGGCGAGGTATGTTTCGTAGCAGGAGGTAGTAATCCTTCAAAACCTCAAGCCACAAGTGGAAATTTCTCGTCAACTGTTCCAAGCTACGATTACTCACAGATGCCCATGAGTGTTAAATCAATTGAACAGCAGTTTGCTCTATATGCATCCTTCATTGCATCTTATGAGAACTACATCAAAGGTAAAATAGTCGACCCTACAACTTTGAATGAAGACTATAATCAGATTGATGCTGATGATTTGGAAGAGATGGACCTGCAGTGGCAGATGGCTATGATAGTAAGAAGGGTAAAGAGATTCATGAAGAAAACGGGTAGAAAGTTCATTGGTGAAAGACCAGGGTTTGATAAATCAGAGGTTCGATGTTACAACTGTCAACAGAATGGTCACTTTGCTAAGGAATGTACAAATGAGAGAGTCGAACGAAGTCAGAACAGGCATGCACAACAGAATGGGGGTGGTAGTGAGAATAGGGCTATGGTATCTAGAAAGAATGGTGGATACAACTGGAATATACAAGTTGAGGAAGTGTTCGAACAGGCTAATTTGGTAAACATCGAAACTGGAGGAAGTGAGAAGGAGACGGGAGAAAATCAAGCATATACGGCAGAAGTGAACGATCAGCTCTCTGACGTAAGTTCTGAACTTCATTGTATAAAATGTTAAAATCTGTCTGAACAATTGAAAACAATAACTGATCTGTTTGTTAGTTTGGACGCACAATTTAACACGTTAAAAGAAGATCATCACTATACTAAAACTAGAGAAAACAGTTACTCGGTAAAAATAAAAGCTAGTGAAAAGGATATCAGAAGTCTTAAAGCTAGTCTAGCTGATAAAATACAAGTAATTGATCTTAGTTATGAAGTGTTAGAAGAAAAAAACAAACTAATTGCTGAAAAAGATAAACAGATAGCTGATTACCAAGTAAAAGTGGTGGAACTAAACAGAAAAATTGAACAATTTAGAAATTCTTCAGCAATGCTTGATCACATCATAAGTGTTCAATGTTCCCCAGTTAACAAAGGGGGAATTGGATTTTCTGAAGTTCCACCACCGTATAACAATAACTATAATTATAATCCTAATAATCATCAATCTGCTAATGTTGACATTAGTCAGACAGTTCCAGTCAAAATTTCGACTAAAGAACCTGAAGTTAATAAGAGCGAAACGAGTAAGTCAATTTCTAAGGTTGAGATTTATGTCCCTAGCTCTGTCTCATCAAATTCGGACATGTCATCCGAATCGGGTGAGATAAAAGAAGAGATAGTGTTACTAAAACGTGGGGAGGAATATAAGCCTGATGAAAAGAATTCTTCCCTAAACCTGTTCGTCCCACTATATGTTAGACAAACATGTAGTAATGCAACCTCAACATCTGCAACAACTGTTGAGATGAAAGTTGAACACAGAAGTTGTTTCAGATGCAATCAAGTAGGACACCTTATTGCTAATTGTCCTCTAAACCAGAGAAAATTTAGAGGTATGAGGCCTTCAAAAACTGAGATTAAAAGGAATATTAATTATGACACTGGTAAGAATGCGAACTCACCAAATTTCAGACATTGGACTTATCCAAGATTTCAAAGAAATCGGTCTCATTTTTCCCCAGTTAACTACCAAACCAATAATTACAATTCAATTAATTCACTAAGGTTTGGATGACCTCATAGTCAATCCTCGAGAAGGTTTCCTTTCAGAACTTACAGAAATCATCCTCAAACTGACTTTGGGCAACCAAAGTACTGGATGCCGGTCAACAGATTTAATCGACCCAAGACCAGTAGGTCTTGGGTCCCCATATTTTAATATTTTTCTTTAATTGTGCAGGAACAGTCGAACAGGGCTGTAAAAAATCTGTGGGTTGTGGATAGTGGCTGTTCCTGGCACATGACTGGTAACAAAAATTTGTTACGTGACTGGAAACCTGTTTAAGGAGGAAGGGTTAGTTTCGCTGGAGAAAGTGGAGGTAGAATCAGTGGTATAGGAACAGTGACAAATGGAAGAAAGAAGTTAGAAAAGGTGAATTTTGTGGAAGAGTTGAAGCATAACTTGTTGAGTGTATCTCAGATTTGTGACAAAGAATACACGGTGCATTTTACTAAAAACGAAGCAATTGTCCTTTATCCTGGTTTCAAGATACCAGAGGCATGGGTGGTGATTAGAGCTCCAAGATAAAAGAACACGTATGTGATGGATATGAGGTCAACTGAGATGACAACAGAAGAGTTATGTCTTCTGTCAAAGGCAACTAAGTCTGAGTCAGAGTTATGGCATCGAAGAATGGGACATATACATCTTCGCAAAATGAATTACATTGTCAAGAATGGGCTGGTGCTTGGTGTTCCCTTGAAGAATTTTAACTTTGAAGATCAGTGCTTGTCTGCAAGAAGGGAAAACAACACAAAAAACCTCATCACTCCAAGAAGGTTAACTCAATTGTCAGTACCCTAGACCTACTTCACATTGATCCCTTTGGTCCCGTGAATGTAAAGAGTCTAGGTGGAACGTCATACTGCTTGGTTGTAACCGATGATTACTCACGATACTCTTGGGTATACTTTCTGAAGGCAAAAGATGAGACAGTTCAGTTGGTAATTAACTTGATTACCAAGGTTGAAAATATTGTTGGGAGAAAGGTTAAGTACATCAGGAGTGATAATGGTACAGAGTTTAAGAACTACCAGATGGAGATGTTCTGCTTACAGAAAGGGATAGAACATCAGTACAGCGCCCCGTATACTCCGCAACAAAATGGGGTAGCTGAGAGGAAGAATAGAACGCTAATCGAAGGAGCTAGAACCATGCTGGCAGATGCTAAACTTCCCGTGGTGTTCTGGGCTGAAGCTGTTGCCACAGCCTGTTATATCCTTAATCGTGTTTTAACTGTTCAAAGATTAAATAAAACCTGTTATGAACTCATGCATGGTAGAAAGCCAAACCTGAATGGTCTTGAACCTTTCGGGTCCCCATGTACGATATTAAAGACAAACTCAAAATTTAGTGAAAAAGCCGACGAAGGTATTTTAGTCGGATATGTTGTTGGGACACCCAACAGAAGAGTCTTTAATTTATCGAACAGCAAGGTTGAGGTGGTATGTAACACTGACATTACGAGTTACAAATCACCAAAGCCTAGCATGGGACCCGCTGAAGCTTTCGACTATGATAAACTGTTCAAATCTTTTAATATGCCTTACTTGGATTTTGCAGAAGTTGATGAGAAAATTGCTTCACAGATTCTGTATGATGGAAGTCAACCTTCCTCGTCAAGTGCCGTTGATACTCCTGCTGCCTCTACTGAGGAAGAATTCTACAATCCATTTCACTCTCAACATCAATCACCCATTGATGAACTCTCTTCGAATTTAGAAAACAATCTGGAAGTCGGTCCGGTTCAGACTACTGGAATTCACAAAAATCACCCTTTGGAGAACGTGATAGGTAATCTGTCTGACGGTGTTCAAACAAGAAGAAGTTTGGATGAACACACATGTGTTTAGGCAAGCATTAAAGACACGGGTATCATAAATGAATGCTTGTACACCTGCTTCATCAGCCAGATTGAACTGAAGAATTATCAAACGGCTCTAAAGGATAGCTCGTGGGTCGAAGCCATGCAAGAAGAGTTAGCACAGTTCGAGAAGATGGAAGTATGAAAATTAGTTGAAAAACCAAAGAATGTAAATGCTATTGGTACAAAGTGGGTTTTTAAATGTAAGAGAGATGAGAAAGGGATAATCATACGGAACAAGGCAAGGCTAGTAGTAAAAGGGTTCAATCAGCAAGAAGGAATCGACTACAACGAAGTGCTTGCTCCTATGGCAAGATTGGAGGCAATTCGTTTATTTTTGGCATTTGTTGCACAAAAAGAGATGAAAGTGTTCCAGTTATATGTGAAAAGTGCTTTCCTTAATGGAAAAGTCGATGAGGTGGTGTATGTTGAACAACCTCCGGGATTCCCTGACCCAGATTTTCCTGATCATGTGTACAAACTGAGTAAAGCTTTATATGGGCTGCATCAGGCCCCTCGTGCCTGGTACGCAACCTTGTCCGATTACCTGCTTGAGAATGGGTTCGAAAGAGGAAAGATCGATAGCACGCTGTTTGTCAAGTGAAAAGGGGGAGATTTCTACTAGTTCAAGTCTATGTGGACGATATCATTTTTGCTGCATCAAAAGTCACCATGTGTCAGGAATTTGAAGCAGTCATGAAAAAGTGGTTTGAAATGAGCGCCATGGGCGAATTAACTTTCTTTTTGGGATTGCAGGTAGATCAGAAGAAAGATGGGATGTTTATTCATCAAACAAAATATGTCCATGATGTGCTCAAACGCTTCAAGATGGATGATGGCACCCCATTTGATACTCCAGTTTGCGTCAACCACAAACTGGGTGCTGATTCTAACAGTGATAAAGACTTTGATCCCACCCAATATCGAGCAATCATAGGTTCTTTAATGTATTTAACTGCATCTAGACCTGATATTATGTTTGCAGTTTGTATTTGTGCTCGTTTTCAGGTAAGCCCGAAGGAATCTCACATGAAGGGTGTGAAGAGAATATTGCGGTATCTCAAAGGCAAGCCTAAGTTGGGATTGTGGTACACGAAAGGGGGAGAACTGGATTTGGTAGCTTACACAGATTCTCACTATGGAGGTTGCAATCAGAACAGGAAGTCAACAACCGGTGGATGTCAGTTTCTGGGAGGATGATTGGTGTCGTGGCAGTGCAAGAAGCAGACCTCAGTAGCCATTTCCACCTATGAAGCAGAGTACATGGCAACATCAAGTTGCTGCTCCCAGGTTCTTTGGATACAACAACAATTGCGCGATTACGGTCTGAATTTCACTCAAACTCCTATTTGTATTGATAACACTGCTGTAATCTCAGTAACTAACAACCCCGTCAAACACAGCAAAACTAAACATATTGACATTCGTCATCATTTTATACGGGATTGTGCTGAGAAGAAATTAATTGTGCTTGAAAAGGTTGATTCTTTGGATAATTTCGCCGAACTTTTTACTAAAGCGTTTGACCGATCCCGTTTTCAAAATCTTGTTGAGCTTAATGGGATGATCAATCCCGAGTAACCTTGTTTTCCGTTTTATTTTTTAAAAAAAAACATCACTATCGCTTAAAATTATGTCGGTTGCTTAAGTTTGAAGGACATATCTTCGGATCTGTTTGGTCCTTACTTCTACTAGTAGATTATGAGGATAGCCATTAACCAGATGACTGAAAGTGACCGGGGCAGTTTATGATGGGTTTTTATTCGTTCGCTAAAAAATAGTCGTTCATACTTAGTTAGAGGGACACATACTCGTATGTGGTCGGTCTAGCTGATCCATTGGATCTTCTGGATAGCCGTTTACCTGAAGACTTTGCCTTGATCAGGGCGATAGAATTTAAAATTATTTTTTAGGGAGATGATATAATTTTTCAAGTCTATAACTTCATAAGAAGTTTCAATACAATGTTTAAAAGAAAATTGATCCAACCATGGAAAGTGATAGGAAAACTAATTCTGTGTGCTTAACTGGTGAAGTTATTAGGCCTAAAAGACTCTAGAACAGCCATTGTTAGTTATGGTAGCTTTTTATGGTGCGTTAAAGTAGAAGTGATACAAACTAAATCTCCTCGATTTAATATGGAGAATCATTCTGAGTTGTGCATGTCTCCATATACATCTTTCCGAATGATAGGCTGAAAAGTGATTACCCAGTCATACACGAGCCCGTGAGTGTTCGGATTCCCGAGAAGATGGTGTGTCAAGTATCTGCAGTGATCCAGATTCGGGACTTGCAGTCGTCTATTATTTGAAGTTGTATTAATATGTTTATTCAAAAAAAATGTTGTTAAGCCTTCTGAAGCCTATGTTGATTCAAATATCAATCAAGAGGCAAGAAAGAGAACGGGAAGAAGACTCTAACGATCGATATGTACTTACTGTTAAATCAGACACTACGGGTCGAGGTCAACTCGGGGTGACTTGGGAAAAGCCAAATACGCTTTGAGAATAGATAGGAGGCATCACAATCTCTCATGTGATGTCCATCTAAAGTTTGAGCTTAATTGAACCTAATCCGTATCACAGAAGCAATGAAAACCATACTAAGTTTTATACCTGCTTACAACCTGTTTCTTTATGTCATAATACCGCTGAACATGGATCTATGTGACAACCACTTAATTAGTATGATTCATGTTCGGATCTTTTCTAAAACATGCAGGTTCTCGTCAAGACTGAAATTTGATCCCGTTTATTTAATTACTAAAATTTTCATTGCATATTTTGTTTTATGGTTTAAAACTCGGTTACTTGGTTCTTTGATCGTAAAGTTTAAATCTTTAACGGAGGATTTTAAAAGAAAGTTGCATTTTGATCAAATTTATAAGGTCCTGTTTTGTAAATTAAGTTAGGCGAACTTATGATAAGGTAATGAGGCGAAGTTGACCATGGTTGACTTTAAGCGAAGTTAATGGACCAGCGAAGTTGTCACAGAGGCGAAGTTAATCTTAACTTTGCCCTTGTATTTTCAAACCTATATAAGGGTCAACTTGGTCAAACACGTTACAAACTTTCAAACCCCAGCGAACTTATAACCAAACAACCAACCTCGGCGAACTTGATCCTTGAATCGAACTCTTTTATTATCTGTTTCCAATTCGTGTTAAAGGTGTGTAGGCTCGGTATAACATGTAATTCATACTAATGTTGTTAATCAGAGGCCTTGGTGATTCGATTTGTGACATAGTTTGTGCTAACCTTTAAACACTCAATAAACTTTCTGGTTCTAAGATGTTTGTAACTCATTTGATCTTCTAGATCTCATTATTGCTATCTTCTCATGTTTTCATTCTCAAAAAACACCAAACAAAACCTTGATCAGATAACTATTTACGCAGTTACATATTCAGGCGAAGTTGTTCTCAACTTCGCCCTAGGCATAACTTCGCCTGCCCCTTTTTAATTAATTAATTAGTCTGATTTGTTCTCAGGCGAATTTAGGGTTAGGCGAAGTTATACTTAACTTCGCCTTAGGTTTAACTTCGCCTGCTGCTTATATTATTTAAAAGTTCTAATTTGTTATCAGGCGAAGTTAGGGTTAAGGCGAAGTTGTACTCAACTTCGTCATATGGATAAATTCGCCTGCACATAAGATGTTATCATAATTTCGCTAATGGTAACAGGCGAAGTTATGATCTGCTTTGTCGATGTTCTAACTTAGACCGTTTGTTGTGCAGATATGGCTGCTGTAGCAGGAGCTGGTGGTGCTGGTGGTGACGAAGGTGGCGACAACAACCGACAGTTCTTTTCGGGTCACAACATGTATATCACTTTGGATCCGGATGCTAGTGGTGTCGACGACTATCGCGAGATCATCTCCTTCCTCGTTCGCTCACGTATTTTTCACGCTATCACTACAACTCTCCCCATTTCTCTACCGAATATTGAAGATTTCTGGCGAACGGTAGAATATGACTGTAGAATTGATCCTCCGGTTATGCGCGCTACAGTAAACAATCAGGTCGTACAGTTCTCGGCAAATCAAATAAGGGTCGCGTTGCAGTTCGGGGCTGAAACTACAGATGATTCAAAAGATTTTCCGGCTCCATTCAGAGATGGTGCGTTTCTACGCATGGGGTATTCGAGTCCACTAGGTGACACTCAAAGGCGAAGGGGATTTTTACTAGATCAGTGGCGTTTTCTGATTCACGTGATGATTGTGTGCATGTCGGGTCGTAAAGCTGGTACTGACGGTATGGGGGCAACGATGCAATCTGCAATGACAGCACTGACTTACAATAAGCCCTACAGCTTTAGTCAGATGGTGTTTTATGAAATTGATCGTCAGAGACGAGCGGTCGCCAGAGAAAGATTTTTAATGTAGCACCTACGCTACCTCAACGACGTCCCATCCCTTATGTTGAGAGTGTAAGTAAGAGAATCTTTGCGCAATGTAGGTCGTCAAACGCTCGTAGCAAACCAGAGCTTCGTCCGCGGCACACTCCACTGTTTGGTTATTTGGTGAACCCTGCTTATATTGCTCCTCAAGGAGATGAATTTCATGACCTGGCACCGCAGCAAGCTATTGTTCCTCAACCACCACTTGTGGTAAAGCATGCATTGCCTGCTGATCCTGTTGCAGCTCCGGAGGAACAGGTAGATCTTGAAGCTGCTTTTGGTGGCCAAGGGTTCTTTGATATGGAACAAATTGATCCAGCTGCTGAGGTTCAAGCCCCATTAGCTGAGGCTTCTGGTGTAAATGTTTCGATGGTAGCTACGTCTGTAGCAGATTCTGAGAGAACCGACTCTGACTCCTCCGCTGATGATATTACTGAAGCACAACAGATTCTGGTCAGACAAGAAAGAATACATGGAAAGAGAAAGAAAGACTCGGATGACAGTGAATCTGACTTCGAGGAAGAGTTAGACCAGTTGATACGACGATCGAAGAGGGTCAGAATAGGTGAGGGTTCGGGAACTGGTGAAAGCTCACGGGTGGTTCGTTTCCTTCCACCCTCGTTATCTGGTATGACTATGGTTCCTGCTTCTGTGTCTGTGACAGTACCCATAACCTCTAGTGTTCCCGTGGTGACAACGTCATCATCATTTGGTATTCCACCAACCACGTTTCAGTTTTCTACTCCGGAGATTGTTTCCTTGCCACCTCCTACTGTTACTCCATCGGAGGTTGTTGCAAGATTTTTTGAGTCAACGTTGGTTGCTACTGCGGGGTTATCTGTCATAATACCACCCGCGGTTACTATTCCGCCTGCTTCTGATACTCCAGCCAGTTTGGGAATACCTCCACCTTATGCTCAAGACGTTTCTCATATGCGTTTTGATTTTGATGCTACCTTGTCTGATTCTGAAAGGATAGCAGCTCTTGAAAGGGTGGTTGCTGAACAGTCAAGAATCAATCTAATTCAGACTCAAGCCATCCAGCGCCTTGTAGCAGAAAATCAGATCCAATCGTCCCTCCTTGTTGAGCACGGTAAACTTTTTGATACTTTAAAACAGTTCATAACATTTCAGGGGGAGATGAGCTGCAAGGGCGACGAGTTGAGAATAAAGAAGAGTCATGATAGAGACGATGATCCCAATGCATCGAAAGGTGCAGGTGGTGAGTTGCCAAGAACTGAACAAACTCTTGGGACTTCCACATCTCAGGGGAGTCAACTGGTACGGCAGGTGGATCAGGTGGTGAAGACGTCGTGGTTGTGGATGATGAGGAAATGGTGGATGATGATGATGTGTTAACTACTGAGGAGATTGAAAAGATAGGAGAACAGATTGTGATTGATAGTGAGATTGAAGAGGGAGTGATTGTGGATGACAGTGTAGAACATGATATTCCAGACGTTGATAAGGTGAATGTGAGTCAAGATATGGATGTGTCAGATGAGTCTGAGTGGGAAGAGAAGCCGAGTTGGAAAGAAGGCTATGCTCAGTGGTTTGTAAATACAAAGAACCCAGCGGTTCCAACCATGTTCAAAAAGAGTTACAATATCAAAGGGTATGCTGAGTCGAAGAAGGGTATTATTTGCTGGCTGTATGATGAGCAGTTGAGGTTATTTGTGACTAAACGCTTTGATGGGATTCAGTACTTTAAGAGGATATTGAGATCTCTCAATACCTTGCCTGAGTGTGAGGTGACGGATTTGGCTAAATTGGGTTTGATTAATAGGAGTGATGACAATGTGGCCAGAATAATTGGGAAAATTGTTTGGAAAGAAAGTGTGAAAGAGAAGAAGTTTGAATTGTTAAAGCCGTAGAAAGGGAAGTTAGTTGAAGATAAGGAAAGGGGAATGCGAGCTGATGGCAAACTTTGGATGGTGATGAAATATAAGCCGGTTCGGTGTTTGAAAGAAGTGCCGATGAAGATAATTCTCAAGGATGTCTTAAAGAATCTCAAGTGGTGGTACGTTGATAGTCAAACAGCTGAAGCAGTTATGGAAGATGAAGATGAACAGGAGATTCTAAGAGTGTATGATCCCATGCACTTGGTAAATTTGTCTCAAGCTGACTTGCAGGTACTAAACAATAAGAAGATTCCTGTGTGGAAAGATGAAGCCAAGAAGTACCAGAGGGTGGTCTCTGTTTGTGTCAGACAGGGCGTTCATGCTTGAAGATGGGTGACATGAGATTTTTGGGATTACGACACGAGAATGAAGATAGAGATATGAAGCTACTGCCAAGGGGGAGTCTGTTGGTGCATAATGTTAGTATTTCAGTATCTTGTGTTTTGTATGTGTCTGTAATCGTGTTAGATTGTTTGTTTTGGTTTTCAATATTGTGTCACACAAGTTCGCCTGGGATGTAGGCGAACTTGGAGACAAGCGAAGTTGTCAGCATGTTAGGCGAAGTTGTCGAGGCTTATATATTCCTCACTTCGGCTTGTTTTGTTTAAGTTTTTTCAAGAACTTGTATTGTGATTAGAGAGATCACGTGTTGAAGTGTTGCAATACAAATGTGTTTATTAGTATTGTAACGTGTGTTTGCGTATCGTCTCAACGTATTATATATATTACGCTCGTATCGTATTACGTGGGGATTCCGCACCCTCGTGTTACGAGATACTACTTTGTAGATCCGGCTGGGAACCTACAATGAATGGTCGTCGTGGTGGCTTTGATGAATGTCGACTCAGTTTGCAATCAGCCTTTGTGGCTTTATCCTCAACAAGCCATTCAACTACTCTGAACTTGTATTCGATCATTTGGCAGAACAAGTTCAGCAGACGGACCAGAAGAAGAAATTTTTAATGTATCCTCGGTTTTTGCAGCTGATCATTCAAGACTTGATACTTAATTTAGCTATTGATCAAACCTTGGTGAATGATAAGCTTTATCTGGAACACATGACGGCCGACATAGTACGTAGAATGGCTATCTATCGAAAGGCATGGCCAGCGGATAAACGAATGATTGGTCATATCGTTGATCCTAATTATGTATATCCTTCCGAGGATCGTTGGATCCATGATGATTCAGATTCCGAGCGTGAGGAAGGTGAAGGTGGGCACGATGATGATAATGGAAATGATGGTGGTGATGGGAATGATGGTGAAGGGGGTAATGCAGGTGGAAATGGTAGTACTGGTGATGCCGCTCTTATAGAACAACAAGATGCAGTTGATGCTGCATTAGCTGCCACCATTGCTGCTCAATTGGAAAGAAAAAGAAAAGGGAAGGCAGTGGCAACTGGTGAGCCATCAAAGAAGAGACGTGTTTCTGCTGGGTCTGGTGTAATTATTGGTGTGCCAATTACAACTAGCTCTCCGGCAATGACCTTAACGACGAAGATGGTATCACATGAGTAGTTGGGCATGATACCTCAGTCAGCATTAACTGAAATACCATTGCCAACTGATACTGTGGCTACAACTCCTCCAACCATACCTATGAGGCCTCCTCCTCCTAGTGATCTCTCATTTATGAGAATTACAAGTCCTCAAGGTCCAATCCAACCAATTCATCCATCGTTGTATACTATGCCACCACATCGTCAGACAGAAATGCTGTTAAATCATCTCCATTTGTATGAGAACCAGATGAATGTTGATCGGTTAAATCAAGAACGTCTCATGGAGAATAAGAAGAAACTAGTCAGCTATGTTTCTTTCTGTCAAAAGGAAACAAAGGCCCTACGTGAGATTGTTGAGTCTCAGGGGGTGAAGATTAAAGAGCAAGAGGATTTGATTCTTCAATTGACTTGCAAAGATGATGCCTTGAAAAAGATCAAGAATAATGAGGAAGATTCTGATGATGATGAGACTGGTGCTGGTGGTGAGACAAAACAAGCTCAAGACCCTGCGTCTGGTGCGGATACGAGTTCTGTTGATGATTCAGAGAAACATATTATTGTGTATCGTGATTATTCGGCGGCTAAACCAATAGAGATTATTGAAGCCGACATGGTAATATTTATGGATGGATCCGGGTGATTAGAAGCATGGTAAGCAAGGATGAGATAGAGGAGGGTGAGTTTGTCGACCGGTCTCTGACACGAGAGCAGATTTCCATACTGCTTGGGTTGAATGACGAACAGTTGACCGTGTTAGAAACAGAACCTGATGTCGAAGTTGTGAATGAGGAAGGTATTGAGGATGATCTGTCTAGTCAAATGAACACAGATTTTATTTATGAAGATGAGGATGTTGAGATGGAAGACGTCACGGCTGAGGAGTATCCTGACTTGTATCAACACACGAATGTTGATCAAGATGCTCCGGTATTTAATGAACAGGTTTTTAAAGAAGCTGAGGATGATTTGGAGAAGATGTCTAAGGGAAAGAAAGTTGTGGATACTCGTTTTGACTCAATTATGAACCCAACTGATGCTGATATTGCTAAATGGTTCAGTCATAAAGCTGCGGGTAAGATTATCAAGGCGTATTGATTTGTTGATCAAGAACGGAAAGACACAGCAGCTGCATGGGTCAAAGAGAATCAAGTAACTACCTTCAAGACTGTACCCAAGGTTCATGATGACATCGTCTCATGGCAATACAACTCCGAGCTTAAGGTATGTATAGTTAAGTGGGATAAGGGAGTTCAGTACTACGAGAGGATAATGGATGTTCTTACACTACCACGTTGGGATGTTCGTACCCTCGCGAGGCGTCCATTTATCAATCGTGGTGGCATCCGGACAACTGAGTGGTTTCATCAACACTTGCTGTTCGAGGTTAATCATGGGTTCAAGTTCTTCAAGCCCCAGGTCCCGAGACGTAAACGCATTGATGAGATTGATCCAAAGACTTGGTGGAAGAAACTTGTGCTTAAAGTTAAACCGCCGAAGACGATGAAGAGAGTGCCAGTGAAGACGATGCCCCAACAAATGCATCTCTCTTTCAACCGATGGTACTATGATAATCGTACGGGCGAGGCTGTCATTGTTCTTGGTCGAGGACTGGAGACTGAACTGATCAAGATAATCGACCCAATGTGGTTGGTTAATTTATCTGAAACAGACAATGACGTGCTATACAGGAAACAGATTTTGATTGAGCGCCATGAAGATTACGACCTGGCTATGCAATTCCAACGCGTTGTGCGTGTCTCTCATGAAAATGGAATTCATAGTTGCAGACACTGGCAGTCCAAGCGCTTCAAGTAACTTAAAGACAAAGAGCTCAAGACGAGGGGGTGTCTGTTAGTGCACGGTTTTGCGTTTTGAGTCTTTGTAATTATCGTTAATGTTTTTGTTTAATATTTAATGTAATAAGTTGTTTAAGTATTATCTAGTTCGTTTTGTATATAGTCTAGTTCGCTAGGGGATGTTAGCGAACTAAGACTTAACCTTATTCCCTCCTGATTCGTTAGGGGATGTTAACGAATCAGGGGGTGTTTCGTCCTATTTAATGTTTGTAACGAAATAGGTTCTGGTTCGCCAGGGGATGTTAGCGAACCAGACATGTCTTCTATTTATAGTGAACCCTGTTCACTTATAATAAACAAGTTTTGAGAGTTAATTATCGAATTGCAGTCCAAGTACTCTCTCGATCTTCAATCTTAATATTATACCAACTACTATTGAAAACCTACTGATTATATACATACATACATACACATATAACACTGAATCAAAGTTAATTATGAGCTAGAGCTATTGATTAAGGTATTAATCGTATTAACTCATATCCGAGATCTGTGATAGTTATAGATTGATTCCCGAGTTCCAACAGACATTAATTCTAATATTTCTTTAAATTTTCCTATTTTGGATTCTGTTGCTACTTGTAAGTCCTTAAGACTGATATCAACATTCTCTATGTTATCGCGGAATAAAACTCAAGACGATTCAAGAAAAAAGATTAAACAAGTAAAGAACACATGGGATGCTTCAAAACATACATTTATTAAGGTCGGATACTTAAGTAATTGGTTACACAAACACACGTTTAACACAACTTAATGAACGACCAACCCAAACCCTACTCATGACATATCTATATATAGGGTGACTACAACCTAGACCATTACATATCAAACCAACCAAAATACAAAGAAAACTAAGACCCAATTACAAACCATTTAATATATACCCAACAATCTCCCCCTTGGTTTGTATCTTTGTCTTCAATCGTGCTCCAACACCTTTGAATCAGCTTCTCTATATCCTCCATACAACAATCCCTTCCTGATTATCGATGCCACCAAGCTTGTGTATTCTTTGGCAGCAGCCTCAAATAGTGGTTCAACAAAAATCTGAAATTTTCTTAAAGTCTTGTTATCTCGTTCATGAAACTTCAATAGATCACGCGGGTCAACAAAACGATATTGCCCCTCACGAAGAAGAATAAAATTGTAGCAGTTTCACTGTCATATGTCCAGAATGTCATCTCATCAAGTGATCCTGCTGTAATCGAAGTGGACAGAGGAATGTGAGTAGCTTTGTTGGTAGCGGGCCACATTACATTCACTATTTTTTTTGAAGTATTCGGGTCACGTACTCCCTTAGATTTCTTCAAGAATGATTCTACTTTTGTCATGTTCGATAATCCCTGATCGACTTGTCTCCTTAAGAAGTTCTAGAAGTATGTGGCTTCTTGTCATGATTTGGATTGTGGAACGGAGCATTGATAAGGTGGTTGAGATATACCTTTGTCAAGGATCCAAAATCCTTCTTTTTCTTGTAGTACTCGGTAGTCCCAGACCTTCGTTTCACCCACCACATATCTTTATCAACGTCAAATCCCCAAGACATAACCCTAGATCAATCACCGTACTTATCCCAGAAACCCTTCTTGAAAGTAACCATAAATATGTCTGGATGATTGGAAGATTCAACATTCTGATTCGAGTTCTTCTTGATCAGAATCATCTATTGAAGTCAGCCGGATTGCTCAGCAGTTATTTGAGGTGCAGAGAGATACTGTTCTAGTGGCTCAGATGCATCTATATTTGAAGTCGTGCATCCACTAGAGCGGCCACCTTGATCATCAACGGCATATTTGAAGCAATGTCTTCACTGCTTTAAGCAATGTCTTCACTGCTTTTAAATTCGTCTCCAAACTTTTGAACGAGATATGTTGGAGGTCCAGGTACATAGCAGTAAGACCACCAATGTTAGACCGAAGCACTTTGATCTTTGAATCTTTATCGGTGTTGCTAGCTTCAAGATCTTGTATGCGCATATCCTACACAACTGAATCTTGTTCGAGTTTAAAGACTCGACGTTGTAAGGCTTGTATATCCACGGGTTCAGCATCGAGAGTAATACCCTTGTCATCAAAAATCTTCCCTTGTGTTGGAGGTTCAATAGTGGGTGAGCTTGCATCAATGTGAATCTCAGCAGTTTCTGACTCATGCGCTGGTTGTAGGCTTGTTGTTGTTGTTGAAGTTTCAGTGACCAGCACGCCAGGTCTTGGATCTTTCTTTCTTCTTCTTCGTGGAATAAGATCGGCGGCTGGTTATTCAAGGATCTCTTCATCTGGTGTCTCAGTGACTAATTGAAGAGGTTTCAATGCAGTCGACTGGATCTGTTTTCTTTAAATCTCTCAAACTCCTTTAATTGTTCAACAGTAGGAGTAGTTTCGGTTTCTTGGTGTTCTATCTCCATATGTTGTACTGAAGATCATTCAGGTTCATCATCATGTGAAATGTTTTCAAACGCAGCAGTGAACCTCTGAGTTGGTATCACGTGCTCATCAACAACTTGAGCACTCGCTGGAACAGGCTCAGTCTCAGCAAAGTTTTTGAACTTTACCAGTTCGTGAAGGCCTTTGTAGACAACCTTTGATTACTTTCTCGATTGCTTCATCAGCCCGAAGGTATTGGGACCCATGGCTTTCAGATCTAGCGTTTCTATAGATTTGACAAGATCTGGATAATGGGAGTCAAAAATCATCTGTAGAAACCTTGGATACATGAGAAACATTTTGTTCTTCTTCCCCTTCAAGTTTCTCATCATTTCATTGAACACGAACTTAGAGTAATTATAGTTCCAGTTCATGATTAGAGCAACCACAGCCGACATTTGAATGTGGCTAATCTCGTCTGATCCCCCTTTGAGTCGCGACACACACGTAAACATTGTGTGAATCAGGAACCTCCAGTACGGATGGAAAAGTTTCTTGATAGCTGGAGGATAGGATCCTTCATAACCCTTCGTGACTATAACTTTGGTAACGACATCAGTTGTATATTCCGTTGAGTAGTCAGGTTGATTTCCGAATAATAGTACTTCACGTATAATGGCCTCTGAGATGACGATCGGCTTCTTTTGAACTATAGAGCCAATCGTAGCAGCCCCCTCCCCCGACACCTCATGAATTAGTAAAGGTATTATTCCAAAACTCCGTGATCATTTTCTTGCATATAACAGGAGTTTCTCATAGCATGAGAAATCCTGCAAGTGTTGAGCCCCACGATCATAGATCTGAATTCCTTATGCACAAAGGCTGGATCATACTTGCATCCAGCTATATTATGAGTCTCCACAAACTTTAAAGGAGCCGGATCAGCCATTACTGCAACAAACGAGTTAAGTCAATAAAAGATTTACTTAAATTAACAATAACTTGATATTACGAGGATACATATTAAAATTACAAGGCATCAGGGACCAAACATGGTAATATCAGATTATATGGATCATTAATGTAAATTAATATTGTTTTTATATTTGATTTCGGTCCTGAGGAGTGTTTTATGTCCACATAGTGAGATTTTGGTCCAGATAATGGTTCTCTATTCATTGTTTTCGGTCTAGATTTGGGTTCTCTATCATTCAAAGGACTTCTCGGTCAACAAGTCAACCGAGAACTGTTGTTTGACCACACGTTTTCGGTCAATGTAACCCAAATACCTTGGATCTAAGAAATCACGTGATTTCGGCTGGAAAACCTTTGAACTTCTCCTCGAGAGACGAGTCTTCTTCTCCAAACAACAAATAACCATTGAAAACACAACATGCAACTTCATGGATCTCTCAATACATTCCAACACAAATCACGATATCAACCGTTTAACCTCTATTCTATGCCGTCATTATCACAAGAACGATTAACAAGCAATAATTTCAATCAATCACCATTTACGATACCCTTCTTATTCATTTACCTATTAATAAGATGAACTCACAAGATAACTTGAAATATAGAAACTTATGTATCTCAATTAGTACAGCAGATTGAAGGTTTTCAGCCAGGAAAGTCAAAAGTTTTTTTTTTTCTTTTTTTTTTGAAAAGTGAGATCAATAATGCAAAAAGATCTGTATATATATATCAAATTATTTACCCGGGCCGAAAACCTTGATGGGCTGAGATCCCTGATGTAAGCCACGCCCATAAACTCAAATCCAAACCAATATTTTTAAGAATCACATGGGCTGAAAACAATGTACGCCCGATAAGAACTTGCCTGATTTAAAAAAAAAAACTTATAGCATACGTTTCGACGAGAGTAATTAAAAAGTAAAAATAAGATAAAATAATATAAAATGAATAAAAAGTAAATAAAACAAATTTCAATCTCTCGGTCTTCTTGTAATTTAGCAACATTTTTGGGATCAAATTTCAGTTTTGATAAGAAAGCAGCTTTTTAAGAAAATATCAGAGCATGGAATCATATTGATTAAGATAATTTCACAAATGTTCATGTTCAACGTTATTATGACATAAAAAAACAGGTTGATAGCAGGTATAACAGAATTAACATGATTTTAATTGCATCAGTGATACGAATTAGGTTCAGTATGGCATAAATCTTAGATGGACATCACTCATGGGTATGTGATGCCTCCTATCTCTTTTAAAAGCGTATTCGGATTTCCCCAGATCACCCCAATTTAACTCCAACCCCCTAGTGCTTGATCAAAAGATTTTCTTTATACGAGTAAAACGAAAGCTTTAAGGTTGAACGTTTGACTTACAAGCCATCCGGACATACATGCCTTACATTCAGAGTGTTTAGGACTTATTTGAATGCCCCACCCTTGTAGTTCTGGTTTGACCCTTTAAGATTTTAAAAACAAATAAAATTCTACAACTCAATTTTTTTTATACATACATAGCAAAACAAAGACGTAATATTTTTGGAGATCAACACACTAACGGGCTCGTGTATGACCGGGTAATAACTTTTCTTCCTATCACTCGGATAGATGTATATGGAGACAGGCACATTTCTTCCAAATGACCCTCCACAGTAAGTTTAGCATATTTAGTTTATATCACATCAACTTTTACGCATCATGAAAAGCTACCATGCAAATCAATGATTGTTCTAGAGCCTTTTAAGCCTAGTAACTTGTAAGACCCCAAATTCGGGAGATTCTATAGTTGGTCATTCATAAGCAATATAAGTCAACCCCTTGAATTATATAAACCATTGCAGCGGAAAAACATTCAGTCATTCAACATTCGATTAAAAGTACGGAATAAGCTAATCAAGTATAATATAAATAAGTTGGAAATGAAATGCCAGTCTTCATACAGGTAACTCCAAGATCAGCCAAGAAGTCCATGTTCCATCATGAAACGGTACCTGAATTCAATCTAATATATATGCAAAGTCAGTAACGTTAAGTGAGTTCTAGTTTTTATAAAAAAAATGCTAGAAACATAATCATTTGGCAATCAGTTCACAAAAACCATATAAGTAACATATCATAAATAACATAATGAAATGCATAGGGTCGTAAGGGTCCGTCATTTGCCCCAAGGACATACCAAACACCAAATCATAGCATGTTAGGGGACTCTATAAAATACCTTGATCAAGGATTTTCATAAACAAATACACCCCATCTTACCCGGACAAATTCGAGAGCCTACCCCATCTTACCCGGACTTGCCGGAGAGGCTACCCCATCTTACCCATACTTGCTGGAGAGGTGTTCATCATCATAATGCCCATAAATGGGACTCCCTCAAATCATCGAATCTAAAGGGGCATCTCGCTATAGATCGAATTCATTAAGTTGACCCGACCCGTGCATAACCATGAAAAAAACATAAACATATATTATCATAACATCCATATTTATACCTCAAATCTTTATTAAAACTTATGAAAAACCTCATACGTAATATATAAATGTAAAGTCATACATGCATATAACAAACTTTTTCATTGCGATGTACGTAAAATATAGATATAATATATATATATATATATATATACACAACGCCATGCTTGCGGTGCGCGCATATAATGCATATATGTGTGAACCCTCGGGTGGGCAAAAGTAAAATTGCACTAATTTTGACGTTATTTTACTAATCTCGTGAAAATAATGTTAAAAGTGGCGGAAAGTTAATCAGGCATCATGTGGTGGCGTTGATAGCCGAAAGACAAGGGCGCATGCACCGATCAGCCGGTGTCCCGATGATTGAGTGCTATGTGCCTTATGTCCAAGGCTTGATGCAAAACTACTATCGAGCCGGGGGTCTCACCGGAAGCAGCCTCTCTATCCCTATGGGATAGAGGTAAGGCTGTCTACATCTTACCCTCTTCAGACCCTACCATAGCATTGCTATTGGTGGGATATACTGAGTACGATGATGATGATGATGATATATATATATACACACACAGACACACACGCGCACATAAGTTTGTTCAATTGTAAAGTCTTTTCATAATCTTTAAAATAATAATCTCATTTTCTATGAAGCACATATATTAGCCCTAAAAATAATAAAACATTTCATTGCGATGTACGTATAATATAGATATAATATATATACATATATATATATACACGCGCACATAAGTTTGTTCAATTATAAAGTCTTTTCATAATCTTTAAAATAATAATCTCATTTTCTATCAAGCACATATATTAACCCTAAAAATAATAAAACATTTAAATGTGGGCTCATAGAACTCACATTTGCGTTGCCTCAATCAACTCCTAAGAGCTCTAGTTCACGACAGTAGAAACGACAACAACCGAACCCAAAACCGCACGAACCTGCTGTCCCGTTTGCATTTAGTTTTGGCAGCTCAATCCACTACCATATGATGTTATTTGGCTGCTGTTCGCAGCCCCAAAACTGACCTCACACAGCTGAAAAACACTCCAACTTGTTGTCCCTTATGTCATGACATGGTGCCGAAACCGCACTCGATTGCGCAACAATTCTGTCCAGTTTGACAGCCCTATAACGCCACCATTTGGGACTATTGGGTCATCCGTTCAGCCCTAAAACAGTACCTATTCCACTATGAAACTCGTCCATAACGCCACGAGTAGCAACGCACTTCATAGCCGTTTATACAAAGCCATTAAAGTCGTGGATCCCCACCATCTAGCAACTGTTTTTTATTTTCTAACCATCATAACTATCTGGGCAGCCCCATCATTCCTTAGCAGTCTTTAACGTACATGACATGTAAATATTAGGGTCACCACCTTTTCTTTCTCTCTCTAGACGATTAACCGCCCCAAGCCGTCGCTAGTCGTCACCGTCGATCATCTAGAATTCCTTGATAGATCACCAAGATACGGTTACAAACCATAGGCTCAAACAACTCGATTTCGTAGCCAAAGAAAAACCCGTAAACACGTGCAACTATTAGTTGTAAATTTCAGATGCACCTTGGCCGGTTACCTTAGATCGATGGTAAAAGATGAATTTTGTTGCCGGCTCTTCTTCTTTGGTTCACAAGGTACAGACACCGTCATTAGCATTTGGTTATGTATAGGGTTTTTAAATTCCAAAGAAATCACGTCTAAGTCCTCTATGCTTCATATTAGGTAACTTGCTTTCAAAGTAAATAGATCCATGACTTGTCAAATCGCTTCATAATTTAATCGATTGCGATTTCCTTTGGGGATATATAAAACACTCTAGCTACTTAGACAATTTATTGGAAATCGGGTTGTTACGTAACTTCACCCGTTAGGCACACAAAATCAATTTTCCTATCATTTTTCAAATGTTTGATCGATTTTCATTTGAAAATATTTAAAGCTTTTAACAAGCTCATAACTGAATGATCGTATCACTTCCGGTAGAAATACAAAAGACCATTTTTAAAACTCAGTTGCCCCAGTCACTTTTAGCTTTCAGGTAAATGACTATCCCGTGTGTCTAAAGATAGTTAACATGACCAAACACATATATAAATACATGTCCCTCAAACTTAGAGTAACCGATATAATTTTAAGCGAAATAGTCAAAAACAAAACACATCACTATCGCCCCAGATGCTTTCAGTCTTTAGGTGAATGGCTATCCTGTATGTCTACAAATAGATGACAGGACCAAACATATACAGATATATGTCCTTCAAACTTGAGCAATCGACATAATTTTAAGCGAAAGTGAATAATAAATTTAATTTTTTATTTTTTATTTTAACAAAAACACACACACACACTCTCTTTTTGATTTTTAAAATCCCACCCCCCTAAATTTGTGCAAATTTAGAAAATATGTACAAATTTAACCTCAAAAAGTCTCAATCATCGAAATGAAGTATTTTAAGAAACCTAACAAGCACATTATATCTGGCTGTTCCAACCGGTTTTGTAAATAAGTCTGCCACATTATTATCAGTGTGAACTTGCTTAAGATGAATCAATTTTCGGTCGTAACAGTCACGAATAAAATGAATTTTAATATATATGTGCTTGGTTTTAGAATGTTGAACAGGATTTTTAGCAATAGCTATCGCAACATCATTATCACAATTGATTTTGCATCCAGATAACCTGTGAGCAGCAATCTAATGCAGCAACATATTCAGCCTCAACAGTGGATATGGACACCGTTTGTTGTTTCTTGCATTGCCATGAAATGAGTCGATCTACCAGAAATTGACAACCAACAGTTGTGGATTTCCTGTCAATATCATCTCCACCATAATTTCTATCAGCAAAAGCATATAAAGCAAATTCTGAGTTTTTGGGATACCAGCAATTAAATACATTTAACAATACGTTTAACAATAATTAAATGAGAGAATTTAGGATTAGCCTGGAATCGAGCGCATTGGCACACATCAAACATGATGTCAGGAAGATTGGCGGTAAGATACATCAGGGATTAGGTCATTGAACGATAATACGTTTGATCTACGGGATTCCCTTCAGGATCAGACGACAAAAGTGGTCTTTTCGCCATAGGAGTTGACGCGCTCTTGGAAACTTGAAACTCGAACTTTGCTGAATGTCTTCAACATACTTTCCTAGATGCAGCAAAATTCTCGTCGAACTCTGACGAACCTGTAACTCCAAGAACGTTGTTATCTCCCCAAGTGAACTCACTTCAAATCTCTTCTTCATCACCTCTTCAAATTCAGAATAAAGAGCAACACTTGTAGATCCGAAGATGATATCATCCACATATATCTAAACCAGAATTTAATCTTTCCCTACGATTTTGATGAACAGAGTCTGATCGATGGTTCCTCTCTTGTAACCATGCCCTAGAAGATAAGCCGTCAAT
This sequence comes from Bidens hawaiensis, assembly GCF_021521415.1. Lineage (NCBI taxonomy): Eukaryota > Viridiplantae > Streptophyta > Magnoliopsida > Asterales > Asteraceae > Bidens > Bidens hawaiensis. Next base: position 620,239 of record NW_027491152.1, on the reverse strand, counting down.
GTTTCATACCATGCCCGAGGCGCTTGATGAAGACCATACAATGCTTTATCTAACTTGTAGGCATTATTTGGATTCTTCGAGTCAACAAACCCCGGTGGCTGATTCACAAAAATATCCTATTTGACTTCTCCATACAGGAATGCTGTCTATCTTGACATCCATCTGATACACTGCGAATCCCATGTAGGAGGCATATGCCAAAAAAATCCGAATAGAATAAATTGGAGCCACGGGAGCAAACACTTAAGTGTAGTCTAAACCTTCAACCTGATGAAAGCCACGAACGACGTGTCGTGCTTTATTTCGAACTATAACCTCCGTATCATCTTGCTTGTTGCGAAAAACCCATCTTGTATCTAACGCTTTCTTTCCAACGGGAAGCTCGACCAGTCTCCAAACTTTGAGTTTATCAAACTGATTTAATTCCTCATGCATAGCATCCACCCAGCTTGGTTCTTGTAGAGCCATTTCCACTGACTTGAGCTCTATTTGAGAAATAAAACAGGAAAATAGGCAACTATTGATGTGTCTAGTCTGGCTTCTGGTGGACACACCTGATTCGAGAGGACCTATGACATTGTCAATTGGATTGTATCGTCGAATTCTTTACGTAATTGAGTGCCCAGGAACAGAGCTAGTGGAAGGTAAGTTTGACACACCTTCAAGGACTTCAGTTAGAGGGTTCTTCCATCCAGATGTCGCCGTACTGTAGGAGTATGAGGCACTGGCAATGTACTCATTAGGAATGACATCAGGAAATAAAGAAACTTCCGAAAATTTTACGAATCAGACTCTCCCCCTCAACTACTGGAGAGTTAACAGCAGGTGTTGGCGAAGATACAGTTTCGGTAACCTTTTCTTGTTGAATGTCTGACGATGGCTGAGTAGAATTTAGAGACTTAAAAATATTCAATCCCCAGCACAGGAGACATGTGAGTGTTATCATGTACGTCTTCTTCCTCATCAACGGAATTTGAGACTCCAGCACTCGAAATATCTGTATTGACAACTAGAAATACATTAAAAGGCTTAAAAGTTCATTATAATCGAACAACCATTCGGGACAAACATGAGCAACAGTCTCATTCTCTTCCAACCAATGCACATCATACGATTCTACAATATGCTTAGTTGACTTGTTGTAGAATCTGTATGTAGTGCGACCAGCATACCCAACACAATAACAATTATCAGCTTTGGCCCCAAACTTTGGAGCCGATTCAAGATTCAACATAGTACATGGAAAACCAAATGCCCAAAAGTGTGCATCTGTGGGCTTGTGATTTTAGACAATTTCATATGGAGTTTTCATTTGAGACTTGTTAATCAGCACTCGATTTTGAACGTAACATGTCGTATTAACAGCCTCAGCCCAAAAATACAGTGGCAGTTTTGAATCACACAAGATGGTTCTTGCCGCCTTAATGAGAGTTATGTTCCTCCATTCAGCAACACCATTTTGTTGCGGTGTCAGATCTAAAATGTACTATCGAAATACCCCTTTTTTGGCACAAAAGCAGTTTAGTAAAGAATTCTTTCTCACTTAATTGCTGTTGAACTTTAGATATCTTAAAGGGCAACCACAACTAGGTCTTCGGTATCCCAAAAACTCATAATTTGAATTATATGCCTTTGTTGACTACAATTATGGAGGTGATGATATTGACAGGAAATCAACGTCTGCTGAATTTCAATTCTTGGGTGATCGACTCATTTCATGGCAATGCAAGAAACAATAAACGGTATCCAAATCCACTGCCGAGGCTGAGTACGTTGCTGCTTCTGCCTGCTGTTCACAGGTTATCTAGATGCAACACCAATTGCTGGATTATGGTTTGGAATTTTTTGACACTCCTATATTTGTGATAATGATGTTGCTATTGCTATTGTTCAAAATCCGTTTCAGTATTCTAAAACCAAACATATTGACAAAAAACTTTCATTCGTAATTGTTACGACCGAAAACTGATTCACATTGAACAAGTTCACACTGATTATAATGTGGCGGACTTATTTACAAAACCGGTCAGAACAACCATATTTAATGTGCTTGTAGGGTTTCTTATAAGGCTACATTTCGACGATTGAGTTCTTTTAGGTTAAATTTGTACATAAAGTTTTTCTTTCCGTTAAAATTTTTCATAAACTTAGAGGGAGAAAATTCAAAATTCAAAAATACAAACAGAGGTGCGTGTGTTATAAATTAAAAATTAAAAAAGAGTGTGCGTGTGTTTTATAAAATTAAATAAATACAAAAATGTTTTTTTGGTTTTTGGTTCTTTTTCTACATGGGAAGTGATATGATTATTCAGTTACAAGATTTATAGAAGCTCAAATTGTATGTAAATAAAAATTTGATCCAACCTTTGAAAAATGATTGATAAATTGATTTTGTGTGCCTAACGTGCGAAGTTACTAGGCTAAAAAGGCTTTCGAACAATCATTGATATGTATGGTAGCTTTCCATGATGCGTAAACGTTTGAAGTGATATTAACTAAATCTGCTAAACTTACTGTGGAGAATCATTTTGAAGATTTATGCAAGTCTCTAGATACAAATATCTGAATGATAGGCAGAAAAGCAAATACTCAGTCATACACGAGTTCGTTAGTGTCCTGATAACCAAAAATATTTTGTTTCTTATTTATTGCAATTGCTAAAAAAATTATTATTATAATAATATTATATAATCTTGAAGTCAAAAAATGTTTTTAAACTTAAAGTGTCAAACAAGAACTACAGGGGTGGGGCATTTAAGTATGTCCTAAACACTTCGAATGTAAGGCTTGTAAGTCTGGACAACATGTAAGTCCAACGTTAAACCTTAAAGCTTAAAATTATTTTTGTATAGAAAAAGTCAAAAAACTTTTGATCAAGCACTAGGGGGTTGGAATCAAATTGTGGTGATATGGAGAAAGCCAAATACGCTTTGAGAAGAGATAAGAGGCATCATAGGTCCATAAGTGATGTCCATCTAAGCTTTATGCCTAATTGAACCTAATATATATCACTGATGCAATGAAAATCATGCTAAGAATCTATATATCTGCTATCAACCTGTTCTTTTTGTCTAAATAATGGTGAAAATGAATCATTGTGAAAGAATCTTAATCAATATGATTCTATGTTCGGATCTTTTCATAAAAGTTGGCTCATTTGACAAAACTAAAATTTGATCCCGCAATATGTTAGATCTACTGATAGTCGGGTGGTAAAACTCGTTGATATTTTGGTTTTATATTATCTTGTTATATTTTATTTTAAAAATTTTTCCTTTTTTATTTTATTTCTACATCTTTAGTTTTACCTCATGATTACTCTTGTTGAAGTAAATGCGTTAAGGAATCATTTTTTTTTTATCAAACGTGGATCAGAATTTTTGTTCATTTATGTTCGCCATGAGGCCTGGTATGGTTTAAAGTGTTTTTTCGGCCCATATGGTCGGTCCCAAATGTATTTAGTTCTCGACCTATCGAATTTTCTGCCCAGACCCAAAATTTTTTGAAGTTTAAAAGACAACTTTCTTGTTTGTGTGTATTATTACTCATTATTATCAAATCTGCAAAATCAAATAACCCTCTCATCTTCAAATCTGCAAAATCAAATATTTGATCATCTGAGTCGTTTTTGACAAACATAAAAGGTATATGAACTTGCTTTCAGGAGCTGTTGTTGGGATTCTTAAAACATCTCAGGACTTAATGAATGCTTTTGGTTTGAATGGTTGTTTAGATTATGATATGTGATTGTGATGTGTAATGGACGATTATGGTGTGTTCGGTCATATTATTAGTTTTTAAGAGTTGCAGGTTTCTCCGTTAATGGCGTTTTAGTGTGTTTGGGAAGATGAAACATAATTCAAGGCGGAATCCAAAGGGTTTAAAAGACCCGAGATCATCAAAGATCTCGGGATCCTGGGTTCTCGAGGGTGGTTGACCGAAATCCTTTGGTCAACCAGAGAACCCCTGAGTCTATCAGAGATCTCAAGGTTTATCAAGGGTTCTTAGTCAAATTTTGACAAAGAACTCAAAAGGTTGACCGAAAACCCTTTGTTCTCGGATGTCAAGACTTATTATAAACCAAAATCACTTATTTTGACCGACCTCAATTATTATGGACCAAAAAATCCTATTTTTAACCGAGAACTACATATTTGGACAGAGAACTTCTTTATTTATATTATTATTTGGAGTAATTTACTTAAAGAGGTTTAGAGTTTAATTATTCCATGTTTGGTCCTTATATCATCATCAAGTTATTAATCTTAAAAGATATTAAATTAAAAAAAAAATTGATTGTGGACGTAAGTGAATGTATATCTAATTGACTCGTTTGACACACATAACATTGCTGAAGGTCTATTTGATCCTCCTCCAGCTCATAAGGAGTTAAAATCTATGATTGTGGGGCTGAATACGTGCGGGATTTCTCACGCCTTACCAGAAAATCATGTGATCTGCAGGAAGATGGTGACTGACTTTTGGAACCATAACACTATCAATCAACGAGGTTCCAGGGGAGTAATTACTATAGAGTCAAAGATTCGGAAGACTCTAGTAATTATCTATGAGGGCATTATTCGTGATGTATTGCTGTTTGGTGATCAACCTGATTACCATACATAATATTCTACTGAGGCTGTAGTAGAGATAGTGCAACGAATGCGATATGAGAGAACCTATCCTCCAGCCATCAAGAATATGTTTCATCCATATTGGAGGTTCTTGATTCGCACCTTCTTTACGTGTATCTCGGGACGAAAGGGGGGTTCTGACGAGATCAGCCACACCCATATGTCAGCTGTGGTTTCTATGATCATGAACTGGAACTACAACTACTTTAAGTTCATGTTTGATGAGATGATAAGCAACCTGAAAGGGAAGAGGAAGAGAATGTTCATGATGTATCTGAGGTTCCAATAGATGATCTTTGATTCTCATTATCCTGATTTGAATAGTTTTGTAGAGACAATCGATATGAAGGCCATGGGTCAGAATACCTTTGGTTTAATTATGTAGTCTAGGAAAGGGCTAAAGTAGTTTACCAGGGACTTCATCCGCTGGTAAAGTTTGGTTGATTTGCAGAGACTAGGGCTGTTGCTGCTGCTATTGTTGCTGAGGAACATGTTGTTCTGGTTCAAAGGCCGTCAGCTGCCTTTGAAACTATTTCTGATGACGATTCTGATATTTCTCTATCTCAACCATTGGAGACAGAACACCAGGTGCAACAATTTGTACCTACTTTTCAATAACATGAATCATTTGAGACGTTTAAAGAAAAGCTCCAGTCAACTGCATTGAAACCTCCTCAATAAGTTGTTGTGACACATGATGATGATAATGTTGAAGATGAGCCAACCAGCAATCTGATTCTGCGTAAATGAAGAAAGAAAGATCCAAGACCTGGTGCGATGGCTAGTGATCTTATGCTAACCATTCAACCAACAACTACTGAGCCTACTGTTGAAGCTCAATCTGAACAAGGCCAGTCTTTTGAAGCCCAGCTTACTCAAGATCAAGTTTTTGATGATATTATGCAAGAGTTTGAGTTTGAATCCCATATCCAATCTACCAATCAACCCTTTGGATTGTCTGATCCGACTAGTCTAAAAAACTCAAGTGCAGCTAAGCAGATTGCCCACATTCTCGCCATGCAAGACAAATTTGTACAAGATATGGGTATAGGGATTTCTTTGGAAGCTGAACAAGTAGATTTGGAAATATTTAATATTACAAGAAGATGAAGGATTTCGGGTCGTGGAAGAAAGTTGATTTGAGTGTTTTAATACAAGCTCCCTTCCACAACCCGAATAATGATCCAAAGGCCACCAATTTTTGGAATTTCTTGAGCAACCAAGTTGAAAAGGGGTTCCCTAATATGCCTACTGTAGAATCGTTTGTTAAGAAAGCGAAGGGGATACATGATCCTTATATGAATAAGCCGATGCTGAATGTTATGTGGCCTCCGACTGCAAAAGTGACGTCCATTCTGATCACCAAGATATTTCGTGAAGGTGCTCTTAATAAGATGAATTTTTGGACTTATGATGTTGAGATGGCTACTATGAATATACAGCTGAAGAAGGGACAATATCACATTTTTGATCCGCGAGACTTGTTGAAGTTCGGTGAAAAATACATCAAGACACTTAGCGCCTTTCAGATTATGGCCGAACCACTCTATGAGCCAGCTGCTAAGAAGTATACTGGTATGGTGGGTCGGTTATACGAACAGGTTTATGGGCAGATTCTTACAAAGAAGTTGATGTTGAAGTACTAGAACACGAGTAAAGATCAAGCTATAAACCAAAGGGGAGATTGTTGGGCTACACATAATGGTTTATAGTTTATCTAGATGGGCTTGATTTCGGTGGCCTTTTGTGTGGTTTTGGGCTTTAGGGCATTTGGCATTATAAATACCTTGTAACTAGTATATTATAACGGTCGGTCATTCGTAGAACTGTCAGAGACGAGAGAGTTGTTTTATCATGCATATTGTAATCGTTGTAAAGGGCTTAAGCACCCTACGTTGAATATAAAGTGTGTTTTGAACTCATTCGTATGCTGATTTGCTTTTGTTCGTCTTTGTCTTGATTCAATTCGTTGTTAGTTTCCACCTAAGAACGAGTTTAATTGATATCACATTGAAAGATCCTGCCTTGGTACTTACACTTGGGGAAGCATTCAATACTATACAACCACCTCTTTTCACCACCATTAATAAGGGAATTAATCCCATCCATCCAACCCTTAAAGATTAAAGAGATAAGCTTTTGGGAGAAGTCAATAGTATCAAAATCAAAGATTAGTCATCCAAATTGGTTAGATTGTTTCAATTTGATCAAGTTTGTATCTTTTACTTGATAATTATCATTATGCTTATCAGTGGCTAAACTTCAATTGTATCATCTTGGTTTATAATGAATCTTAATTGATGTTTAATAATGATAGTAAGATATGTGATTATTTTTAATAACTAACGGTTATGTTGTAAGTTTCACTTGATAAGGAATGTTAAAAATACTCTTAAAAGATACCCCAAGTGCTAAGCTTGATGATAAGCCAAGAAATTGCTAGTCTTGCGAAGCCTTGGCGAACCTTAAAATAGACACCAAGACCCCGAACTTGATGATAAGTCTAAAAATTGCTATTCTTGTGACGACTTGGTTGATAAATTAAGAATCCTTAAAATGAACCCCCAAATACCAAGCTTGATGATTAGCTGGGGAACTGCCACTATTTTGAGGGTTTAGGGAATAACTTAAGAAACCTTTTAAAGAGCCGCCAAGATTCCGAGCTTGATGATAAGTCAAGAAATCACCATTCTTGTAAGGGCTTAGTTGGGAAAAAACGTGAATCCTAATACTAATATTGACCAAATGGAATATTAGTAGCGATTGACCATTTTAGAATAGGAATTATCGACAATGTTGTGAAAACGTATAGTTGGTGTTCATCCACTAAGATCTGTTAATTACTCGTTAAGTGAGTGTGCAAGAACCTATTTTAAGAAACTTTTGAGTGGTTATTACATGAGTTCTATAAGTGTTCAGGAGATGAGTGAGCTAATATTTGGTAATTCAAGGTTAATCATTTACATCTCAACTAATCTTAATTGGTATTTTAGGTATAATACAAAGCTTATTTTAACTAAAGTATCAAGGACAATTCACTTAGTAATTTAAGGGATTGTCTCATCTTTTAAGTGAGTTAAATTATCTTTATCAAAAACCACTTTCTTACATAAAATGTTGTTTTAGTAAAAGGGAACAAGAGTATCTCTTTCTTTAATTTTCATGGAATAACATGACTAACAATGTTATTATCATATTTAATCACTATCACAAATTCAAATTACATGTTTACTAATCAACTATTAAACCAAGATAAGAGGAGTTTCAACCAACACTACTTGAAAATTGACCTTCGGCCACACGAAAAAAGTGTGGCCGTAGGCCTTTAGCCACACACATTTGGTTCAGGTCATATGTGGCCAAAGGTCGCGACACCGTGGGTATGATATGGTCACACACAGTTTTTAGTGGCCTTATGTGGTAATAAGTGTGGCTAAAGGGTACAGGCATTAGTTGCTGGCCATCAAGAAGCCTCTCCAATAAGTGTGACTAAACGGTAGTAAATGGCCACATGACAATTTACTATGAGTGACCATTGCACGTATATAGCCACAGGGATTCATGTTTCAGCCACATGAATTTTATGTTATTGTGGCCAATAGGGTTGTGTTAAGCTTTCAATGTGACCTATGCAGTGTGGATATAGCAAAGAAATGGCCACTTAAATTTAATAATAGAGTGGCTAGTTATATGATATAGACATTGGATGTTACATTAAAAGTGGCTAAATATGTTCACTTGCCACTCAAACACTCCTTTGTAGATTATAGTGTGGCCATTGTCTTACCGTTTGTCACACATAATGCTTTTTGTAATTTAAAGTGTGGCTATTGTAAAACTTTTCGTCACACATAGTGAGGTACTGTGTGGCTAATCATATCTTATAGACACTGGAGGTTATTGTGAATGTGGCTAAACATGTGAACTTGCTAGTCAAAAACTCTTTTGTAGTTTCTGGTGTGGCCATTGTCTTCCCGTTTGTCACACATAATGCTTTTCCTAATTTAAAGTGTGGCTATTGTCAAACTTTTCATCACACATAGTGAGGTACTGTGTGGCTAATAATATCATATAGACACTGTAGGTTGTTGTCAATGTGGTTAAAATGTGAAGTTACCACTCAAACACTCTTTTGTAGTTTGTGGTGTGGCCATTGTCTTACCGTTTGTCACACATAATGCTTTTCCTAATTTAAAGTGTGGCTATTGTCAAACTTTTCGTCGCACAAAAATGATTATGTTGTGGCTAATGGTCATTTATAGACTCTAATTTTTGTTATTTCAGGTGTGGCTATTGTCTTACTTTTGGCCACACCTATTTAATGTGTTCTATATGGCCAAATTTTGTGTAATTAGGCAATATATAATTATTTTTATTTTTGTTCAGTAATATAAAACAGCTATAAGCAAGCATGAAAAAACAAAATTAGAAAAAAATTATAATAACAATAATATTCACTTAAGCAAATGTATATGCAAAATATCTTACAAAATACAAAAATAACGACTACCTGTATACTAGCTAAGGCATCGGTTTTCTTGGCACTGCTCCTTGTCTTCTGTTTGGTCACCCGGTCTATCGTTGTGTACTTTGCCTTTGCCTTCTTGCCAGCTCTGTCTGGTTCTTTTGAGGATGGGAGTGGTGGTAGCTGGAACAACAGAATATTAAAAACAAATATGTATAATTAATGTTGTATTTTGTAATTGAATAGCACAAAATAGTAGGCCTACAGACGAACCGAACGTTCGTTTAACTGTTCGTGAACCTTTCGGCTGGACGTTCGTTTATGTTCGTTTATCTTTGTTTAATTACGTTAGTTTAGATTATAAACAAACGAACATAAACGAATACAAGTGTTCATTTTTTAAACTAAATGAAAATGAACATAGATATTTGTTAGGTTAAGTTAAAAGGGAACAAACCTCCTGGTCACATAAGATTAGGTGTTCTGGCCAAGCAACAAAAGAACCACGTGCGTTGCCAACAGTCACAATTTCACCTGCCTCACAAGGAATAATTGCTTGTTCCTTTATGACTTCATCAATACTAACTTTATAGCAACCCTCCGGGATTGCTTTTCCATGCAACTATTGTGGAACCGGTGACCAATGAACTTTACCATTTGCCACCTTGTTACGTTTGTCATGCACACACAAACAACACTCATACACCTATAATCAAGCATGTGAAATTAAGATGGCTTAGTTGAAGTCAATATATAAGTACATAACCATGTTGGGGGGAAATTAACAATGTTTCGCGCAGTACATACCTTTATGACAGCAGGTGGGGAAGCTTCATCCGTAGATACATCAACTTTTCTTTCGCGGCTTCTCCGTTTTACCTAAAAACCATTCAATGAATCAGTCAACAATTAAAGGAAAAATTGAAATTGCCAAATACTTACTGATGGTTTTTTCGAGCCGCAACTATCCGGAGTGTGGTGTAGTTGTGTTGATGCTTGGTCAACATTGTTCTCTACAGGCTTCATTGGTAACATAAAAGAAATTGGAAATGTTAGACTAATTAGGTTATAAAATATAAAAACTGAAATTGCCAAATACTTACTGATGTCGCGCTATGGGGATCGACTACCGTTTGGTCAAAACTTTTTCCCACAGACTTGGCCTGCAATTCGGTAATAGAAAATGAGCACACTCACATTGGAAACGAATTATAAAAAGTACTGAAATTGTCAAATGCTTACTGATGTCGCGATATGGGGAGTGGGTAACGTTTCGAAAACTATTTTATCCATAGACTTGGCCTACAATTAACTTATGCAAAATCAGCACACTCACATGAAAAGTTAATTATTAAAACAAATCAATCAAACTTTAAAATGCTTACATGAGAAGCGGATTCTTGTTGCACAGCCTCACCTGAGGTTAAGATGTTTCCCATAGAACTGGCCTACAAATCAATTTATTAGGTTACGGAATATGAAAAATCACATGGAAAGTTGTAATAAACAAAGAATTTGTCAGATACTTACTGGTGCTGGCATTTTATTTTGCGCCATAGCACTAGTACTTTGGTTTGAACCAACCTGGTTGGGAACAGGATTTACCTACAAATTGTGACAAAAAACAGTGGCAATTATGTATGTCGAATGCATTAATTAATATGTAGCATACCTCACTTACTCGACTTGCCGACATTTCCGACAACAATCCTTCGAGATGTCTGAACTTGGCCTCAAATGCTAACCGTTCCTTCTCACGGCTTGCTAGCATAGCATTCGTGGATTCAAGTAGACACGTCAACCCGTTCACCACTACATCTCTCTGCACCACCTCATACTCAAGTTGGGTAATCCGTTGCTTAAACGAGCCTTTTACCCGACTCACACCCCAATATTTACCAATTGTCAATCTGTACCCAATCCCTTTTAAAAACCCACCTTTCTCTTTGCCAAGCACTAAGGTGACGGTATCTATTCACGGTTCAAGTGCCAGGGCTCCGGAGGCGATCTGCTCCTCATGCTGAACCTGCAAGAAAACAAATATTCTAATACACTTGTTACACGCTTATGTATCCACATCAAGTGTAGAGACATGTAACACCCTGTAACCGCAGCGGAAACGTAACCGGGCGCCACAGACACCTCTGATATCAACCACATTGTTTATAAAGAAAACTGAATACATTAATATACTTCAAATTACATTATCTCATATTTCATTACCGTCTAGGTGATACACACATCATACAATACGATACATAATTCTATTTATTATAATGTATCCTAACATCCCGCACGCAAATCTTACACACATCAAGCACATAGCACGTAAGCAATCATTTCATCTTAATTGTACCTGAAAAGCATGTGAGAAAACGGGTCAACTACGAATAGTTGGTGAGTTTCACATTTTGAGTAAACCATGATAAATCATTGTCAAAATATAATATTATCGATGTAATTATGCTGAGCCCACAAGTGAAACCTCTGTTAAACCAGTACTGTACCTGTTCCGGGGGCAATGTTAACCCAGAAACACTTCTAGGGACACCTGGGGACACTGTTAACCCAGTACTGTACCCATTCCGGGGGCAATGTTAACCCAGAAACACTTCTAGGGGCATCTAGGGACACTGTTAACCCAGTACTGTACCCATTCCGGGGGCAATGTTAACTACTAGGGACATCTGGGGACACTGTTAACCCAGTACTGTACCCATTCCGTACGATTCCCGTACAATCAAATATTTATAAATACACGCAAATCCATGCGTTCAGTATGTACTTAAACATTTCAATAGTAACATGCTTTCCGCCCCGGGAAAATATTTAAAAACCATTCAGAAAAGGGGCTCGTGAAACTCACCTTAGCACATGCAAGCAGGTAACAACAATCATTATCAGTTAACACGTCCAATCTGTATTATGATCCCTACGATCGTTAGTATACAATTATTGTTTATATAATCTTTAACCGTATCAACCGGTACTTCTTGGGACACTGTTAACCCAGTACTGTACCCGTTCCGGGGGCAATGTTAACCCAAATACACTTCTCCGGACTCAGATTGTGATATCGTTTAGAGTTCACTAGTCAAAATTACTATAGTCGTTTTTCCCTTTTTTGCGTGCCTAGCACGGTTATCCGTTTTTACGTTCAAAACTGAGTTTGGTCACACACGACCCGAAAATAGTTGTTGGATTATAATTTAATTAAAGTCGTGAAATTAGAGCTCGGTTAAGACGCCCCTTTTGGCCGCGGGACCCGTTTCCGTCTTTAGTGCACCGGAAACTGTTAAATCGTTTAAAATTACTCAAATTATCCGAATTATTTTCGGATGATTTATTTTTACTTGTTTAACTCAGTTATATGAAAATAGTCCATTTTTAGGGTTTTTATACACCAGTCAGCTCGTCTACCCGAAGTTTGATAATTAGCACAAATAATTATCCGTTTAATCTCGGATCTTGGAATTTTTCACAAATAACATTTTGACAATGGGGAAATTTATAAAAATATTTCCAAAATTAATTTTTATATTTAAAATTTATTTATCTATTTTTAACACCATTTAAACACTAAATATGTCGTAAATACCAAACGACCTTAGAAAAATCCCAAATTTTTCCTGGATGTCCCCTGCCATCCACATAGTCCCCTGTAATTTTTCCAGAACCAAAATCTATTCTTACATGCCATTTTCACTAAAACCGAGCTAGAAAACCCTTGTACTCGTTTAACCGAAAAGCCTACTTAGACTTCTCCAACTGACCTAAAATTTTGTGTGTGACTTTTACATGTTATAAAAAGATTATCTGCAATTTTCCAGAATTTTTCATGATATTTAACTATTTTTCACCATTTTTAGCCAAAACCGAGCATTAAATTCACCAAATATTCATCCTTTATCTAAAAATTACCAAAATTTCACAGAACCCTTATTTTCATGTGTATAACATACCTATAAAATTTCATGACCTAACTCTAAACCTACCACAATCTGTCCAAAAATCCAATACCGAACATAAACCGAATATACCTTTTGTTTTCCGCCACTACAAGCTACAAACTCGTCTTTCTGCCTTATCTACCACTAAATACAGAACCTACAACCAACATACCACAATACCAAGCAAGTTACACTCACGATCAAGCCTCTTACACTATAGTTTCGGTTATTGTTCCAAAACTAAAGTTTAAACCGTAAAAATTCGTTTTTGGTCCCTTTTAACTCCTTTCTTGGACCAAGATCCCTTGTATAACCCGTATACATCACTTGATCATGCAAGAATCGGTTTTCATCTTTGAAACCTCATTTTCTTGCAAATAAACTCAAGAAACGAAGATGGAAACATATATAACCCGATCATTACCTTGGTTTTCTTGCTAAAAATCTCGGTTTTTAGTTCATGATCTTGAGAGAATTGATACATATGGATGATTTGGTGTAAAAAAAAGAAATGAGAGGCTAGGGGGATAACCCCCAAGCCGATCGGATTCATAGGGGGGGTGGGGTGGGACCCACCTTTCCATTCTTAGCCACATATTTGGATTTCCGAAATCTGGATAATGTTTTGGATAATCTGGTTCAGTTTGTTTTTTGGTTAAATGTCTAATTCGACTTAAAACGAGGCTAAAACGGTCGTTTTCGGCTTAAAAAAATGAAATTTATATAAAACCTATTTAAAAACTTAAACCATGACATTTATTAACTTAAAACATCATATTATTAATAATTGCGCATCTTTTTCGGCTTGATCGATCGTCTCTTGCTCGGTTTGGTATTAAAGGTTTCGTTTAACGTACCGACGTACCATTAAATCAAAAATTCTTTTTCTATGCTTAATTCTCTTATCCCGAAGCTTTAATACGTCGTAAACATCACTAAATATCATATATCTCGTCTATAATTGAACCCTAGATTCGTTCGGGTTTCAATTACTATCGATCGATTAATCGCATATTCAATACGATGAATTATATATTCACGTACAATCAATCCAGTGAACCATGTATTCTCGTATAATTACTATGGTAATTCATGTACCCGACATTAAATATGACGTAACTATTGTCTACCGGTTAGGGTATAACTGGTTTCGTCGAAATCGTTACATTCTCCCCCCGTTAAGAAATTTGGTCCTCGAACTTTTACATGCCCACTATACCCTTCCGAAAGAAAGGTGGGGGTTTTTCCTTCAGAATTCACCCTCGCGTTACCAGGTATAATCTGGTCCTCGCTGTGAATTCCACTTAATCTTAATCAATAAAGCTTGGTATGTCCAAACTGTTTAGTTTTCTGTCTACTATCTCTACGGAATTAATTATGATATCAAGCATGTCTTCTATGAGTACCTCCATTACTAGTACTTTCGTTGCCTCGTCGCTTAGGTGCTTTTCAATCCGTATACATGGCAAAACATCATGTATAGTACTTAGCCCCTGGAGTGCTTTAATCGATAAACTAAATGACCAATCATGGAGATAGTCTCATGAGGTCCTATATATTAAGGAGCTATTTTCGGTTTTGCCAAACCTCATATCACCTCTCTAAGGTGATGCCTTAAAAAATGCCTTGTCACCTCTTTCCAGTGACAATGGTTTCCTATGAATGTTGGCATAAATCCTTTGCCAATCTCGCGCTGCTTTCAACTTATCTTAAATATTATAAATCCGATTGGTTGTTTCACAAATCAATTTGAATCTTATGGCTTGAGTGACGCCCATTTTCAATCTAACAAATTGGTGATAATTACTTCACCCATATAAAGCTTCAAGTTCTCGATGCTTCCTTCCCCGCCTTCCAATAATGGAAGTAGGATGACTATTTCGATCTGGGATAATTGAAAATGGTACTCTACGATGAGATACCATTTCACCCTCATGAATTTGGGCGAGAATTCATTGTGGTAATCGTCATAGATTGGGATGAAATGCGATGATTGGTTAATCGATCTGCGATTACCCAAATTGCATCATGTCCTCGGGACGTCTTAGGGAGATGTGTCACAAAATCCATCGTGATTTGCTCCCACTTCCATTCGGGAATTTCCGATTGTTGTAACATCCCCGAGGGTTTCTGGTGCTCCGCCTTAACTCTCGCACAAGTCGTACACTTACCGACATACGTTGCTATATCCTTTTTCCTACCCGGCCACCAGTAGATCTCCTTCACATCCTTGTACATCTTATCCGATCCCGGATGTATGGAATATTTCGATCTATGCGCTTCGTTCATGATTAATTCACGAAGGTCATGGAGGGTCGGGATCCAAACCCGATTTTTGAAATAGAGAATTTCGTCCACGCGCTGTTCGAAATTCTTCTCATTGCCGTAAAGTCCCTCCTTTTCCAATTATTCCTCTTTCAACGCTTCACGTTGAGCGACTCGAATCAGGTCCAAAAGGTTCGACTGGACTATCATCCCCAGCGCTCGCACTCGCAATGGCTTAACCCGATCTTTCCTACTCAAGGCATCGGCTACGACGTTAGCCTTGCCGGGGTGATAACGGATGTCACAGTCATAATCGCTTAACAACTCGACCCATCTTCGTTGAATATGAGACTGCGGTCTCTTATCATCTATAAAATTTGTACATTTGCGTCGTACAAAGGATTATGAGTTGGGTAATGCTACAAATTCTTCAATAAACCGCTGATCGTCTCCGGCTAGTCCTAAAAATTGGCGCATTTCCTTTGTCGCCTTGGGTGACTGCCAATTTTAATGGTTTCTATCTTATTTGGATCTACGTGAAATCCTTGTTGCTTTACAACATGACCAAGGGATTATGCTTTCTGTATTCAAAGTCACATTTCAAAAACTTCGCGGATAACTCCTCTTGCTTTAACACTTCCACAATTTTCCTTAAACGTCGTTCGTGCTCTTCCTTACGTTGCAAATATATCAAAATATCATCAATGAATGTTATGACAAGTTTGTCAAAATAAAGTTTATAGACTCGGTTCATGAGTTCCATGAACACTGCCTGCGCATTTGTTAGCCCGAAAGGCATAACTAAGAACTCGTAATGGCCGTAGCGAGTCCGAAACGCTGTTGTTGCAACGTCTTCCTCATGGATTTTTCATTTGGTGATAACTATATCTAAGATCAATTTTCTAAAAAATAAATCGCCTCTTGCAGTTGGTTAAACAGATCATTCACTTCGAAGAAGTGAATACCTATTCTTGATCGTCACTTTATTCAATTCTCCCTAATCAATACCGTCCTTCATTTCCCTAATAACACTGGTGCACCCCATGGTGACTAACCAGATCGTATAAAAACTTATCCAATAATTCTTGCATTTCAGTTGGTGCAAGTCGGTAAGATGCTTTAGCAACAGGGCCAGCTTGAGGTATTAAATCGATTCTGAATTCGACCTGTCGGGTTGGCGGTAATCCAGGAAGTTCTTCTGGGAAAACTTCTGGATATTTACGTATCACCGAAACATCTTTTATATGTTTTCTTTTAAATACTTTTCTCTGTATCTAATCGATTCATCGTCCGAAAGAGAGCTTCTAATCGTCTTCTTTTCATATTTGATTTCAGCTTCAAGTTGAATTAGCCAATCCATGTTAACTGTTACATCAAAACTTCTTAACTTTACTGGTCGTAGGTCAATAAGGAAAGGTTAATCGTTCAGAATAATAGGACAATTCCGAACATTTTAGTTAACCATTAGGGATTTACCGTTAGCGATTCTACAGTATAGGGTTCTATAGTTTCACTGATCGGTAACTTTCCAAATGATAGGAGGTTAACAGGAATTAACTTCTATCGACGACCGTAAAAATATCACTGAAGCCTATTGATTAAAAACTACAACATACTTAGTACCACCTTTGGATCATGACGTGCTTTATTCGAATTACTCACAAAAGCACGGCTCCATGCTTGATCAGGGGTTGATGCTTGTCATGAGGTTCATCTTCCAACTACACCTTGGTTCAATTTTGGGCAATTTCTCTTGAAACGTTCTGTACTGCCACATTCATAGCAAGTACAACTGTTTGGCATAATTTGATTTCTTTGGATGAATTGTTATTGAAGCTGTTGGGTTCGGAGTGGTTGTACACGAATGGGTTGGGGTTGCCGGTTCACATGGCTTCAATTGGTTCTACAATTAGGGCATTACGTCCATCTTTACCATACATGTGGCCTACTATCACTCAACATTCTTCTTTCTGCCGATAACCATATTTTCCACATTTAGGGAAGGACCCTTCATGCGGTTCATGTTTTCACACCAGAACCAGTCTTAGTATAATTCTGGGTTGTAGGACCTACCTACTTATTCAAAAGCCTATCTTGCACTATACCTTTATCATTTCTCTTCTTTAACACTCGACGTCTCACCTAACGTCCTTCCATTCCGCTTCCCATAGAGTCAAATATATCAATGTTGGCTTGTGACACAACCCTTCCAAAGGTTGTATATTTTACAGGATTGACTATACTCCTTATCGATGGAGTTAGTCCCCAATATAGCGCTCACTTCGCTTAGTTTCAGGAGTAATTAGCCATGTTACCAGACATGACAATTCCCTCAAAAGATTAGCGTGTTCTAAGTGATCAGCACACAACATTTCTATCTTCCATAGCTCAGTTTCCAATCTCTGAACTTAATTACTCGAATAAAAGTGCTCTGGCACAAGAATTTTAAATTCTGACCATATCATCTGAGTAATAATTTTCTAACTATAATTTTGTACCATCGTGTTCCATCACGATACAACATAATCTACCAACATATCTGTAGCATATTTCACTACACAATGTTCTAGACTCTTACCAATATCCTTAACCATTTCGATCTTTTCTATCCCCTTGCTAATCTATTCCTCCCTTTACCATCAGTAAACTATTAATAATTTCCTTAACACAACCAACAAACATATCCTTCATACCGGATCTAATTCATTACGACTACTATTCATGTTTAGTTTATAACTAATACTTGTAGTCAT
Organism: Bidens hawaiensis; assembly: GCF_021521415.1. Taxonomy (NCBI): domain Eukaryota; kingdom Viridiplantae; phylum Streptophyta; class Magnoliopsida; order Asterales; family Asteraceae; genus Bidens; species Bidens hawaiensis. The sequence goes on along the minus strand of NW_027491152.1, from coordinate 602,172 downwards.
AATAGTATTCGGTGGGACGTTATCACTCTTAGTAATAACACTTAAGAATTGAAATATTCATATTCATGTGATTGCTCGATCTATAATTCTGCGCTCATATTTGCATCAACAATAGCAGTGATCTGTGATACGACATTCGGTATCATCATCTGCTATCTTTGAGCAATCAACTGAATCATATCAATCTCCATCATTGGAGTTACTCTTTTTATGTCATTCTGCCGTACCCATTCCGTATGCAGTAATCAATACTATTCTCACCATATAACTCGTTACCAGCTCAATCATAACAGCAGGTACACATACACACCAAATATTATCATACATATTACACATACCAGTATCTAGTATATACGTCCCACATATATAATAACATATGGACTTAACCTGACGTCGGTTAACGTTTAAATATATTTCATAATCCTTGTCACCCACTGACATATAGATCTTTTTCAACAAAGATTAATGTTTAATATACTTGATTTCAATATCCTTCTGCATGTCAGCATAACCGATACATGCTCACCGTGAGCACCAAATGATTACGTACCACGGAGTTATAACATCCGTGTCTATTTGTATATCCTGGCATACTCGGTATACCACCTACGAACGAACAACCAACTATGCTATAATGATTCCAACACCTCTTTGTGTATGGGTAATCATTCTATTCGAGTATACATGGGTATAGGCATCTAACGGATGTAAGGTTAACATAGGGAGTTGCAAGGTTCAAGGTAATCGTGCAACATGGGTTGCCTTCAAATATTATCAATTACTATTTTGGGAAACTCTATCGCTTGCTCAGTCAATGTCCTCCGGCGTTCTAGGTTCGCTAAAATCGGTAATTCTCGATCTGGAGGTGGTATGACTCATATGTTTGAGAGTGAGAAATACATATATATGTTTTTATATATTATTTTTATCTGCTCATTTATTATCAAATTTATTATTATTAATATTTTATTTTATTTTATTTATTTATATATTTATTTATTTACCTTAATGGAATAAGAATGGGTTCAGGTACAGGTCCATCCGTACGTGAGGGTCGGCGGTCCTGGTGTACATAGGGGGTTATTAGGATATACGGTACCGGTGTTGGTAGGGTAAGAGATTTATCAATTTTGGTTGGGAGCGACGGTTTCTGGTAATGTCAAATGGGAGATCTAACTTGGTACTATCATAACTATGGCCCGATAAGTCAGACTTATCATCAACCGATGCTCTAGGAATTTCAGCATCCTCAATACTTTTATTATTTCATCCCCCGGTTCACTACCTGGGTCCTATTTCTCAATACATGTACCCACAAGATATGTACATATATATATATACACATTAGCACGCATAAATAATATTATATACTTTACACATATGTTGCCGATTTTACCTATTAATGTACCCCGTGACTTCCCCTGAACTCCCTCGTGCGGACAAGTCTGTTATTATGTTCCGGACCATAATAACTCACTTGTCCATACAAGTTCATCCAGATCTCGTCACTATAAATTATTAGTTGATATTCAGATCCTATAATACTTGAGCTACTGGTTATATTTTAGGTATCTTTTAAAGACATCCTAAATCTTTATAACCAATGGCTCTGATACCAACTTCTGTAACACCCCGTAACCGCAGCGGAAAAGTAACCGGGGCACCACAGACACCTCTGATATCAACCACATTGTTTATAAAGAAAACTGAATACATTAATATACTTCAAATTCCATTATCTCATATTTCATTACCGTCTAGGTGATACACACATCATACAATACGATACATAATTCTATTTGTTATAATGTATCCTAACATCCCGCACGCAAATCTTACACACATCAAGCACATAGCACACGTAAGCAATCACTTCATCTTAATTGTACCTGAAAAGCATGTGAGAAAACGGGTCAACTACGAATAGTTGGTGAGTTTCACAATTTGAGTAAACCATGATAAATCATTGTCAAAGTATAATATTATCGATGTAATTATGCTGAGCCCACAAGTGAAACCTCTGTTAAACCAGTACTGTACCTGTTCCGGGGGCAATGTTAACCCAGAAACACTTCTAGGGACACCTGGGGACACTGTTAACCCAGTACTGTACCCATTCCGGGGGCAATGTTAACCCAGAAACACTTCTAGGGGCATCTGGGGACACTGTTAACCCAGTACTGTACCCATTCCGGGGGCAATGTTAACCCAGAAACACTTCTAGGGACATCTGGGGACACTGTTAACCCAGTACTGTACCCATTCCGTACGATTCCCGTACAATCAAATATTTATAAATACACGCAAATCCATGCGTTCAGTATGTACTTAAACATTTCAATAGTAACATGCTTTCCGCCCCGGGAAAATATTTAAAAACCATTCAGAAAAGGGGCTCGTGAAACTCACCTTAGCACATGCAAGCAGGTAACAACAATCATTATCAGTTAACACGTCCAATCTGTATTATGATCCCTACGATCGTTAGTATACAATTATTGTTTATATAATCTTTAACCGTATCAACCGGTACATCTGGGGAAACTGTTAACCCAGTACTGTACCCGTTCCGGGGGCAATGTTAACCCAGACACACTTCTCCGTACTCAGATTGTGATATCGTTTAGAGTTCACTAGTCAAAATTACTATAGTCGTTTTTCCCCTTTTGCGTGCCTAGCACGGTTATCCGTTTTTACGTTCAAAAATGAGTTTGGTCACACACGACCAGAAAATAGTTGTTGGATGATAATTTAATTAAAGTCGTGAAATTACAGCTCGGTTTAGACGCCCCGTTTGGCCGCGGGACCCGTTTCCGTCTTTAGTGCACCGGAAACTGTTAAATCGTTTAAAATTACTCAAATTATCCGAATTATTTTCGGATGATTTATTTTTACTTGTTTAACTCAGTTGTATGAAAATAGTCCCTTTTTAGGGTTTTTATACACCAGTCAGCTCGTCTACCCGAACTTTGCTGGTTTAAGCGTTTTAAACTTTAAAAGTTTGATAATTAGCACAAATAATTATCCGTTTAATCTAGGATCTTGAAATTTTGCACAAATAACATTTTGAAAGTGGGGAAATTTATAAAAATATTTCCAAAATTAATTTTTATATTTATAATTTATTTATCTATTTTTAACACCATTTAAACACTAAATATGTCGTAAATACCAAAAGACCTTAGAAAAATCCCAAATTTTTCCTGGATGTCCCCTGCCATCCACATAGTCCCCTGTAATTTTTCCAGAACCAAAATCTTATTTTACATTCCATTTTCACTAAAACCGAGCTAGAAAATCCTAGTACTCGTTTAACCGAAAAGCCTACATAGACTTCTCCAACTGATCTAAAATTTTGTGTGTGACTTTTACATGTTATAAAAAGCTTATCTGCAATTTTTCATAATTTTTCATGATATTTAACTATTTTTCAACATTTTTAGCCAAAACCGAGCAATAAATTCACCAAATATTCATCCTTTATCCAAAAATTACCACATTTTCACAGAACCCTTATTTTCATGTGTAGAACATCCCTGTAAAATTTCATGACCTAAATCTAAACCTACCACAATCTGTCCAAAAATCAAATACCGAACATAAACCGAATATACCTTTTATTTTCCACCACTACGAGCTACAAACTCGTCTTTCCGCCTTATCTTCCACTAAATACAGAACCTACAACCAACATACCACAATACCAAGCAAGTTACACTCACGATCAAGCCTCTTACACTATAGTTTCGGTTATTGTTCCAAAACTAAAGTTTAAACCGTAAAAATTCGTTTTTGTCCGTTTAACTCCTTTCTTGGACCAAGATCCCTTGTATAACCTGTATACATCACTTGATCATGCAAGAATCGGTTTTCATCTTTGAAACCTCATTTTCTTGCAAATAAACTCAAGAAACGAAGATGGAAACGTATATAACCCGATCATTACTTTGGTTTTCTTGCTAAAAATCTCGGTTTTTAGTTCATGATCTTGAGAGAGTTGATGAATATGGATGATTTGGTGTAATAAAAAGAAATGAGAGGCTAGGGGGATAACCCCCAAGCCGATCGGATTCATAGGGGGGGTGGGGTGGGACCCACCTTTCCATTCTTAGCCACATATTTGGATTTTCGAAATCTGGATAATGTTTTGGATAATCTGGTTCAGTTTGTTTTTGGTTAAATGTCTAATTCTGCTTAAAACGAGGCTAAAACGGTCGTTTTCGGCTTAAAAAAATGAAATTTATATAAAACCGATTTAAAAACTTTAAAAACTTAAACCATGACATTTATTAACTTAAAACATCATATTATTAATAATTGCGCATCTTTTTCGGCTTGATCGATCGTCTCTTGCTAGGTTTGGTATTAAAGGTTTCGTTTAACGTACCGACGTACCATTAAATCGAAAACTCTTTTTCTGTGCTTAATTCTCTTATCCCGAAGCTTTAATACTTCGTAAACATCACTAAATATCATATATCTCGTCTATAATTGAACCCTAGATTCGTTCGGGTTTCAATTACTATCGATCGATTAATCGCATATTCAATACGATGAATTATATATTCACGTACAATCAATCCAGTGAACCATGTATTCTCGTATAATTACTATGGTAATTCATGTACCCGACATTAAATATGACGTAACTATTGTCTACCGGTTAGGGTATAACTGGTTTCGTCGGAATCGTTACAAGACAAGTTATACATACTCAAGTTTTTTTGACACCAATATAAGGCAATAAATTGACTTTAACATGATTTAAAAATTTTAATACTAAAACATACCAATTTGGTTTCCACTCCTTCGACAACAGCATTCTTGTATGCACCATCTTTGTCCTCCCTTCCTTTCATCCACATTAATGCACAGCCGGGGATCTCATCCGGTTCAATTTCCTTCTTTTTGACCATGTAAAATATTCAAGAGAAAGCAGCTGACGGTCATGCGTTAGACAAATCATTGAACTAGAGAGAAAGCAGCTAACAGTGATTACCAGTTTCTCTCGAAGGTAGGTATAACCCCTCGTCCCATGTTATGATCAAAAACATTCTTTGCTCGAGCTCCCTTTGATGAAGTCGATTTTTTCTTCAATCACACATTATAACCATTTCATTATATTTTAAAAAAAAATAAACCATATATAGTCGATCAATCTACGTTTGCAGAGTAGAGGATTTATCCCTGAAACTGCTCTGATTGTGTGTACTCAACGAAGCGATCCTAGTCTTCTTGCATGATCATCGTCTTGTGTCCCTTGGGTATCGCCTTTAGCTTCAGAGGTCTACCGATATTCGGCATAACGTATTTGGCATGCATTTTTCTTCTGAAATCCCGAAGAAGGTGTCCGAGCCGATTCATCACAGAAGGCCTGTGAGACGCCTCAATCTAAAAATATTTCTGCATTATATAATACAATAAAGGTAAATTAATTCTCAAAATATAAAATGCACAAATAAAAATTAAGAATAACCGTTACTTGTTCCCACAGTTTATCTCTAAGCTCCTTTGTGACCTCCCTCCAACTTAAATGTCTCAAGCCAACTATTTCCCTTACAACATCCCCTTAAAAATTTGCAAACTTTGATCTGTTTTGGCAAGTGAACCTACCCAGATTATCAAACTCCACTACCAGTCTGACACCACCAGAGTTTGCATATTCGGTACGTAGCTTAGGTAACCTCGTCAACCCCCTTGTATGTTTTTTCTTAATTGAAAAACTGTTGAATGGTTCGATAGCCATCTTCCCTATATCATCGTCCCTACCAGTCTCACCGTCGTCTTTGTTGGCTTCCTCGCTGGAGTAGCCTTAAGTGTCGTCTGATTGAGCGTCGTCGACATCGTTGGCTTCCTCATCTGAGTATAAAACATGTTCTTGTTCTATTGTTTCATCTATAAGCTTCATCGTCGTGCTGATTTGTGGAGTGGAAAATTTTTAATAATTTGGAGTGTAATTTGATTTTTGGAGTGTTAAATGTAATTTGGAGTTTTTGAATATTTGGAGCCAATATTTTGGAGCTTTTTGAGTTTTGCCTCCATTTTAATTAAGAACCAATAGATTATTGGCATAGTTTTTATGGCAGAGAACTTGTGGCTGAAAATAGACACTTTGACAGAAGATGGTTGGATAAGCGTGTTACTTGCGTATTAGGATATTCATATATTTTTAGAAAGACACTTTGATAGAAGATGGTTGGATAAACGTGTTACTTGCGTATTAGTATATTTATATATTTTTTGTACATTAGCGTGTTACAAGCGTAATAGTGTTTCTTAACAAAGTGTTTCTTGTTTTATTTTTAGATTTAACCAAGTATTTTTAGTTTTTTCGATTTGTTTTAAGATACTCCATAATTACCATTCATTAAAAGTTTTCATACAAAAGGCACCATTACAATACATTCCATGAAACAAAATAAGAGTGAATAACAAAATAGATGATACAAGAAACTATAAAAGTAAAGCATTTAAAAGCTAACCAACCAACATTCAACACAATAAACTAAAAAGTGTATCAATACAACCATACAAATATTACCCAGAGTGACCAAATCCCAAATGTTTCAAAATTCACCAAACACATCACCAAATATTTCCCAAATGTTCCAAACATCACCAAATCACTATTCGACTTTTGAAACAAACAAACTACCTTCATTGAATTCATATTCAAATCTGCACTTATCACCGATCTGTAAATCATTTTCCTCCTTCAAATTTTTCCTATTTTGTAAAAGTATCTGAATTTCAGCTTCGACACTTCACCATGGAGTTTCATTTTTTTTACGACCTTCGGGATTGACCAAATTAATTAGCATTCCATCACAGGCATCAATCTTGGTAGCAATGTGACCCGGAAGATGCTGTGAAAAGCAAATTTCAAATATACTTGTAAATAAAAAAAAATTTTAAAATTCAATTTACCAATTTCTTATTGACGTTCATGTGGAAGACGATTTTAGAGTCATCATTTTGCTCATCAAGAAGAATTGGGTTTTGGGAGGAACTACCTTGATTGCTTAATTGGTAGTTTAGAAACAGCTGATTTGGACTAGGAAGGATAAATTCTATGCCATCTTCATGAAAGACATTAATATGAAATTTGTTATCTGATATGATTTCAAACACAACAAACGAACCACCTTTCAAGTTGGTTTGTTTAAAAACCTCAATCCATCCATCCTCTAGCCTATAACCCATTCCATTCCAATGGCATGAAACGTTAAACAACACTCTACTGGAGCAATAAGCTCGAAAAGCAAATTCATCCAATTTTCACCAAATTCTTGAATCACGTACCACTCAGGGAAATCCTGTTAAACATGTTAATTAAAAGACATTTGAATTTGGAAACAATCATCAAAAACAGAAATTAAAACTTACTAAGTAATGGACGTGTCGGTTTCTGACTGGAATACATATCATAGTACCGGATTGATCATTTACGTTTCTTTTGAAAGTAAACATATTCAACATAGATCTTCATTTAAGCTCAAAAACAACATATGTTCCAGCTTGTAAACAACATTCCTTGATTAATTCAGTCCAACCGGTTCTAAAATAAAAGTCATCAAGTACTTTGATTATAACAACAGAAAATGTTCTACCACTTTGATCATAAATCAAACAACAACCGGTTTTCAATTTCATGTCAGCAAACATTGGTTGAACAGCTTTAGCAATGAGCTATAAGTAACACAAAAATGTTCTTAGAACGTATATGCTGCAAAACTGTAAAATGTTTCATAAAAAAAATTAACTAGATAACATTAACATACCATCCTACTCATGGAATCGCTGTCGATATCTACCAGGACCTTAACTCCATTATTGAGACGTGGCATTTTTATGTTCTTACCAGGATAAGCGATCGATGTCTACGAATTACAGTAAATACGAATTACAGAAAAGCGAAGTAGAAGTCGATTTAAGGTTTTGAAGTTAAAAGGGGTTTGACTTTTGGTTTTATTTATTTCTACACATTTAATTATATATATTTTTTGGTTTTTGTTTTATAAATTTTTAAAAATAGTATAAAAACATTTACTTTTAATTTTTTTTACTCACATTCTGGTATTAAATTTCGTTAAAAGTTGAGTTCGTTTAAAAAATCGTATTTTTTAAATAAAATTAAATTTTTTTCCATTAGTGAAGTATTATCTTAACCATTAGTAAGATTTTCTGGATAAGATTTACAACTTCGTAATAGAGAAGTTCATAACATTCTAGTGTTATCATTATCATATGGTTATCATCATCACCATATGTGTTATGATGATGATCAACATCATAAAGTTATCATGGTTACCATGTATTATAGTGGTTATCATCATCATAATCATCGATCACCATCACCATGAAACAGCATCATCGTCAGACGTGCGGGTAATCAACGTGGTCATTGTATAGGCTATCGTAGTCGGCGTTGATCATACTGGTAACATATACCTCGCTATCAGTGTCGTCGTCATCATCACACATCATCATCATCATCATCATCATCATCATCATCATCCGATTTCCATGTACGGGATGTAGTCAGCATCGTATGGGTTATCGTAAACAAAACGCCCAATATTAGCGATCACTGTCAGCACCATCTTATAAATTGTTGTCGTCATCAAACGACATCATCAGTCGTACATGCTACCATCAGTATGACCATCGTATACATTATCGTGGTCGTCGTCGATCATACGAGTTACATGTCATTAAACATCAGTGTCACCATCATCATCAATATATATATATATATATATATATATATGAGTGTGTGTGTCTATGTGTGTGTGTGTGCGCGCCTGTGTGGCGTATTTTCATATAGGTACATATAATTGGTCATCATCATATATTTTTGTGATCATCATCATAGACGTCATGCTCGTCGTACGAGCTACAGTCGCCATCGTATAGGTTGGCGTAAGCAAACCGTTCCATATAGGTTAGCAAAATCAATATGATAACCACCACCAATCCAGGTTGTTATATTAGCATCGTCTCGTCATAATTGGGCCAAACATCATGGTCATCATATGGGATAACACCGTCATCGTCTTATGTATTACATATCCGCAATCATAATACACACCACCTACTACCACCATCCACCGCCCACATTCGCCACAACGACCTCGAGCACCAACCACTAACCACACTCCACCACCACCCACCACACCACCACCACCCACTAATATTATATAAAAATATATATACATTTATTTATACCCATCCATCACCACCACCGACCTCCGCCACCAACACCCACCCACCACCACCACCACCGACCTCCCCCACCACCACCACCCACCACCACACATTCGCCACCACGAACCACCACACCTCCGTCACCGTTGTAACGATTCCGACGAAACCCGGTATACCCTAACCGGTAGATAATAATTACGTCATATTTAATGTCGGGTACATGAGTTACCAGAGTAATTATACGAGAATACATGATTCACTGTATTGATTGTACATGAATATATAATTCATCGTATTGAATATGCGATCAATCGATCGATAGTTATTGAAACCCGAACGAATCTAGGGTTCAATTGTAGACGAGATATATGATATGTAGTGATTTTACGAAGCATTAATGCTTCGGGATAAGTAAAGTACGGCACAGAAAAAGAATTTCGATTTAATGGTACGTCGGTACGTTAAACGAAACCTTTAATACCAAACCGAGCAAGAGACAATCGATCAAGCCGAAAAAGATGCACAATTATTAATACTATGATGTTTTAAGTTAATAAATGTCATGGTTTAAGTTTTTAAATCGGTTTTATATAAATTTCATTTTTAAGCCGAAAAACGACCGTTTTAGCCTCGTTTTAAGCCGAATTAAGCATTTAACCGTAAAACGAACTGAACCAGATTATCCAAAACATTATCCAGATCTCCGATATCCGAATATGTGGTTAAAAATGGAGAGGTGGGTCCCACCCCACCCCTCCCTTATGCCGATCGGACTCCATGTCCACATTCCCATTCTTATTTTATTTTTCTCATCAATTCTCTCAACATCCTTCAATCCTTTCCACTTTAACATCCAAAAATCCGGAAATTGAGCAAGAAAACCGAGGTAAAAATCGTGTTATATACGTGTTCATCTCCGTTTCTTGAGTTGGTTTGCAAGAAAATGAGGTTTCTATAATGAAAACCGATTCTTGCATGATCAAGTGATGTATACGGGTTATACAAAGGATCTTGGTCCAAGAAAGGAGTTAGACGGACCAAAAACGAATTTTTACGGTTTAAATCTTTGTTTTTGAATCATAACCGAAACCATGAAAGAAATGGCTTGATCGTGAGTGTAACTTGCTTGGTATTGTGGTATGTTGTTTGTAATCTCTGTGTTTAGTGGTAGATAAGGCGGAAAGACGAGTTTGTAGCTTGTAGTGGCGGAAAACGAAAGGTATATTCGGTTTATGTCGGTGTATGTGTTTTTGGACAGATAGTTGGTCGTTTAGAGTTAGGTCATGAAATTTTACAGAGGTGTTAAACACATGAAAATATGAGTTCTGTGAATTTTTGGTAGTTTTTGGATAAAGGATGAATATTTGGTGAATTTAATGCTCGGTTTTGGCCAAAAATGGTGAAAAATAGTTAAATATCATGAAAAATTCTGGAATATTGCAGATAAGCTTTTCATATCATGTATAAGTGACACACAAAATTTGAGGTCCGTTGGGGAAGTCTAAGTAGGATTTTCGGTTAAACGAGTTCTAGGGATTTCTAGCTCGGTTTTAGTAAAAAGGGCATGTAAAAGAAGATTTTGGTTCTGGAAAAATTACAGGGGACTATGTGGATGGCAGGGGACATCCAGGAAAAATTTGGGATTTTTCTAAGATCGTTTGATATTTACGACATATTTAGTGTTTAAATGGTGTTTAAAAATAGATAAATAAATTTTAAATATAAAATTTATTTCTGGAAATATTTTTATAAAATTCCCCACTGTCAAAATGTTAATTGTACAAAATTTCAAGATCCGAGGTTAAACGGATAATTATTTGTGCTAATTATCAAACTTTTAAAGTTAAAACGCGTAAACCGGTGAAGTTCGCTTAAGCGAGCTGATTGGTGTATTAAAACCCTAAAAATGAACTATTTTCATATAACTGTGTTAAACACGTAAAAATGAATCATCCGAAAATAATTCGGATGATTTGGGTATTTTAACCTATTTTAACAGTTTCCGGTACGCCAAAGACGGAAACGGGTCCCGCGGCCAATCGGGACGTCTAAACCGAGCTATAATTTCACCACTTTAATTAAATGATCAGTCAACGACTATTTTCGGGTCGTGTGTGACCAAACTCATTTTTGAAACGTAAAAACGAATAACCGTGCTATGCACGCAAAACGAGAAAAACAACTAATAGTAATTATGACATGGAACTCTAAAAGATATCACAATCTGAGTCCGGAGAAGTGTTTATGGGTTAACCTTGCCCCCAGAACGGGTACAGTGCTGGGTTAACAGTGTCCCCAGATGTACCGGTTAACTTGGTTAAAGTTATATTAATAATGAGTGTATAGTAACGATCGTAGGGATCATATTACAGATTGGACGTGTTAACAGATAATGATTGTTGTTACCTGCTTGCATGTGCTAAGGTGAGTTTCACGAGCCTTTTTTTTTGAATTGTTTCAAATGTTTTCCCGGGGCGGAAGCATGTTACTACTGAAATATTTAAGTACATACTGAACGCATGGATTTGCGTGGATTTTACTGAATGCATGGATTTGCGTTGATTTATATATATTGTTTATTGTACGGGAATCGTACGGAAATGTACTAAGATGGTAATTGTCTGAGTTGTTAATATTGTAAGGTCCCGCAACAGTGTTCTGGGTTAACAGTGTCCCCAGATGTCATTGGAAGTGTTCTGGGTTAACAGTGTCCCCAGAGGTTATTGGAAGTGTTCTGGGTTAACAGTGTCCCCAGAGGTTATTGGAAGTGTTCTGGGTTAACAGTGTCCCCAGAGATTATTGGAAGTGTTCTGGGTTAACTGTATCCCCAGAGGTTATTGGAAGTGTTCTGGGTTAACAGAGGTTTCACTTATGGGCTCAGCATAATTACATCGATAATATTATATTTTGATATTGATATATCATGGTTTATAAAAATTGTGAAACTCACCAACTATTCGTAGTTGACCCGTTTTCTCACATGCTTTTCAGGTACAATTTAGATGAAGTGATTGCTTACGTGCTAAGTGCTTGATGTGTGTAAGATTTGCGTGCTGGATGTTAAGATACATTATAATAAATAGTATTATGTATCGTATTGTAAGATGTGTGTATCACCTAGACGGTAATGAAATACAAGATAATGTAATTTGATGTATATTAATGAATTCAGTTTTCTTTATAAACAATGTGGTTGATATCAGAGGTGTCTGTTGCATCCCGCTTATGTTTCCGCTGCGGTTGCGGGGTGTTACAGAACTTGGTATCAGAGCCATTGGTTATAAAAGAATTAGGATGTCTTTAAAAGATACCTAAAATATAACCAGTAGCTCAAGTATTATAGGATCTGAATATCAACTAATAATATATAGTGACGAGAGCTGGATGAACTTGGATGGACAAGTGAGTTATTATGGTCCGGAACATAATAACAGACTTGTCCGCACGAGGGAATTCAGGGAAGTCACGGGGTACGTTAATAGGTAAAAATGGCAACATATGTGTAAAGTATATAATATTATTTATACGTGCTAATGTGTATATATATATATATGTACATATCGTGTGGGTACATGTATTGAGAAATGGGACCCGGATAAGGAACCGGGGAAGGAAATAATAAAAAGTACCAAGGATGCTGAAATTTCTAGAGCATCGGTTGATGATAAGTCTGACTTATTGGGCCATAGTTATGATAGTACCAAGTTAGATCTCCCGTTTGACATTAACCAGAAATATCTAGTAACCATCCCTCCCAACTGAAATTGATAAATCCCCTACCCTACCAATACTGGTACCGTATATTCTAATAACCCCAGATGTTCACCTGAACCGTCGACCCTCACGTACGGACGGACCTGTACCTGAACCCATCCTTGTTCCATTAAAATAAAAATAAAATAATAATAATAAAATGGATAATAAATGAGCTGATAAAAATAATATATAGAAATATATATATATGTATTGCTCACTCACCAACATATGAGACATACCACCTCCAGATCAAGAATTACTGAATTTAGCAAACCTAGAACGCCTGAGGACATTGGCTGAGCAAGTGATAGAGTTTCCCATAATAGTAATTAATAATATTTGAAGGCAACCCATGTAGCGCGATTACCTTGAACCTTACAACTCCCTATGTTAACTTTACATCCGTTAGATGCCTATACCCATGTATACTCGAATAGAATGATTACCCATACACAAAGAAGTGTTGGAATCATTATAGCATAATTGGTTATTCGTTCGTAGGTGGTATACCGCGTATACCGGAAATACGAATAAACACGGATATTATAACTCCGTGGTATGTAATCGTTTGTTGCTCACGGTGAGCATGTATCGGTTATGCTGACATGCAGAAGGATATTGAAATCAAATATATTAAACATTAACCTTGTTGAGAAAGATCTATATGTCGGTTGGTGACAAGGATTATGAAACATATTTGAACGTTAACCGACTTCAGGTTAAGTCCATGTGAGATCATATTTGTGGGACATATATATACTAGATACTGGTATGTGTAATATGTATGATAATATTTGGTGTGTATGTATACCTGTTGTTATGATTGAGCTGGTAACGAGTTAAACGGTGAGATTAATATTGATTACCGCGTACGGGATGAGTATGGCAGAATGACATAAAAAGAGTAACTCCAATGATGGAGATTGATATGATTCAGTTGATTGCTCAAAGATATCAGATGATGATACCGAATGTTGTATCACAGATCACTGCTAGTGTTGATGCAAATGTGATCGCAGACTTATAGATCGAGCAATCACATGATTCTTAAGTGTTATTACTAAGAGTGATAATGTTCCACCGGATACTATTGTGACTACAAGTATTAGTTATAAACTAAACATGAATAGTAGTCGTAATGAATTAGATCCGGTATGAAGGATATGTTGTTGTTTGTGGTAAGGAAATCATTAATAGTTACTGATGGTAAAGGGAGGAATAGATTAGCGAGTGGATAGAAAAGATCGAAATGGTTAAGGATATTGGTAAGAGTCTAGAACATTGTGTAGTAAAATATGCTACAGATATGTTGGTAGATTATGATGTATCGTGATGGAACACGATGGTACAAAATTATAATTAGAAAATTATTACTCAGATGAGATGGTCAGAATTTAATATTCTTGTGCTAGAGTACTTTATTTCGAGTAATTAAGTTTAGAGATTGGAGACTGAGCTATGGAAGATAGAAATGTTGTGTGCTGATCACTTAGAACACGCTAATCGTTTGAAGGAATTGTCGTGCCTGGTAACATGGCTAATTACTCCTGAAACTAAGCGAAGTGAACGCCATATTGGGGACTAACTCCATCGATAAGGAGTATAGTCAACCCTGTAAAATATACAACTTTTGGAAGGGTTGTGTCACAAGCCAACCTTGATATATTTGACTCTATGGGAAGCGGAATGGAAGGACGTTAGGTGAAACGTCGAGTGTTAAAGAAGAGAAATGATAAAGGAAGAAGAATGTCGAGTGATAGTAGGCCACAGGTGTGGTAAAGATGGACGTAATGCCACAATTGTAGAACCAAGTGAAGCCATGTGAACCGACAACCCCAACCCATTCGTGTACAACCACTCCGAACCCAACAACTTCAATAACAATCCATCCAAAGAAATCAAATTATGCCAACCAGTTGTACTTGCTATGAATGTGGCAGTACAGAACGTTTCAAGCGAAATTGCCCAAAGTTGAACCAAAGTGTCGTTAGAAGACGAACCTCATGACAAGCATCAACCTCTGATCAAGCAAGGAGCCTAACTTTTGTGAGTAATCCGAATAAAGCACGTCATGATCCAAAGGTGGTACTAAGTATGTGGTAGTTTTAAATCAATAAGCTTCAGTGATGTTATTACGGTCGTCGATAGAAGTTAGTTCCTGTTAACCTCCTATCATTTGGAAAGATACCGATTAGTGAAACTATAGAACCCTATACTATAGAATCGCTAACGGTAAATCCCTAATGGTTAACTAAATTGTTCGGAGTTGTCCTATTATTCTGAACGATTAACCTTTCCTTATTGACCTACGACCAGGAAAGCAAAGAAGTTTTGACGTAATAGTTAGCATGGATTGGCTAACTCAACATGAAGCTGAAATCAAATATGAAAAGAAGATGATTAGAAGATCTCCTTCGGACGATGAAGCGATTCGATACAGAGAAAAGTGTACGGTATTATGTTACCACTCTAATCTCATCTTGAGATGTTATAATATTTCCGACAAGAAGACGTGGCGTATTTAACAAACGCGATTGCCAAAGTATTTAAAAGAAAACATATAGAAGATATCCCGGTGGTACGCAAATTTCCACAAGTTTTCCCAGAAGAACTTCCTGGATTACCGCCAACCCGACAGGTCGAATTCAGAATCGAATTAATGCCTCAAGCTAGCCCGGTTGCTAAGCATCTTACCGACTTGCACCGTCCGAGATGCAAGAATTATCCAATCAGTTACAAGAATTGTTGGATAAGGTTTCATACGACCTAGTTAGTCACCATGGGGTGCACCAGTGTTGTTTGGGAAATGAAGGACGGAAGTGTTAGGATATGTACTGATTAGGGAGTATTGAATAAAGTGACGATCAAGAATAGGTATGCACTTCTTCGAAGTGAATGATCTGTTTAACCAACTGCAAGGGGCGATTTATTTTAGAAAAATTGATCTTAGATATAGTTATCACCAAATGAAAAATCCAAGAGGAGGACGTTGCAACAACAGCGTTCGGACTCGTTACGGCCATTATGAATTCTTAGTTATGCCTCTCAGGCTAACAAATGCGCCTGCAGTGGTCATGGACCTCATGAACCGAGTCTATAAACTTTATTTTGACAAACTTGTCATAACATTCATTGATGATATTTTGATATATTTGCAACGTAAGGAAGAGCACGAACGACGTTTAAGGAAAATTGTGGAAGTGTTAAAGCAAGAGGAGTTATCCGCGAAGTTTTTGAAATGTGACTTTGAATACAGAAAGTATAACCCCTTGGTCCTTTTGTAAAGAACCAACAATTTCACATAGACCCAAATAAGATAGAAACCATTAAAATTGGCAGTCACCCAAGGCGCCAAAGGAAATGCGCCAATTTTTAGGACTAGCCGGAGATTAACAGCGGTTTATTAAAGAATTTTTAGCATTAACCAACTCATAATCCTTTGTACGACGCTAATGTACAAATTTTATAGATGATAAGAGACCGCAGTCTCATATTCATCGAAGATGGGTCGAGTTGCTAAGCGATTATGACTGTGACATCCGTTATCACCCCGGCAAGGCTAATGTCGTAGCCGATGCCTTGAGTAGGAAGGATCGGGTTAAACCCATTGCGAGTGCGAGCGCTGGGGATGATAGTCCAGTCGAACTTTTCGAACCTGATTCGAGTCGCTCAACGTGAGGCGTTGAAAGAGGAACAATTGGAAAAGGAGAGACTTTACGGCAATGAGAAGAATTTCGAATAGCGCGTGGACGAAATTCTCTATTTAAAAAAAAATTTTTTTTTTGGGTTTGGATCCCGACCCTCCATGACCTTCGTGAATTAATCATGGATGAAGCGCATAGATCGAAATATTTCATACATCCGGGATCGGATTAGACTATTGATGATATGAATATCTGAAAGGATTTTATCAATAACCGAGTGTGGGGAAAGATATGGCTACGTATGTTGGTGAAAATTTAAGTTATGCAAGAGATAAGGCTGCATACCGAAAACCCTAGGGAATGCCACAACGACAGAACATTCGCCAATGATAGTGGGAATAAATTACAATGGATTTCGGGACGCAAATTCCCAAGATATATCAAGGGCATGAGGTAAATTGGGTAATCGCGGATCGATTAACCAATCCTCGCATTTCATTCCAATCTATGACGATTACCACAATGAATTCTCGCCCAAATTCCTGATGGGAAATGGTATCTCGTCGTGGAGTACCATTTTCAATGATCTCAGATCGAAATAGTCATGCTACTTCCATTATTGGAAGGAGGGGAAGGAAGCATCGAGAGCTTGAAGCTTTCTATGGGTGAAGTAGTTATCACCAATTTGTTAAATTGAAAATGGGTGTCGATCAAGCCATAAGATATGAATTGATTCGAGAAACAACCAATCGGATTTATAATATTTAAGATAAGTTGAAAGCAGCGCGAGATTGGCAAATGATTTATGCCAACCTTCAAAGGAAACCATTGTCACTGGAAAGAGGTGACAAGGCATTTTTTTTAAGGCATCACCTTCGAGAGGTGATATGAGGTTTGGCAAAACCGAAAATAGCTCCTTAATATATTGAGTCTCATGAGACTATCTCCATGATTGGTCATTTAGTTTATCGATTAAAGTACGGCAGGGGCTAAGAACTATACATGATATTTTGCCATGTATACGGATTGAAAAGTGCCTAAGCGATGAGGCAACGAAAGTACTAGTAATGGATGGTACTCATAGAAGACATGCTTGATATCATAAATAATTCCGTAGTGATAGTGGACGGGAAAACTAAACAGTTTGGACACACCAAGCTTTATAGATTAAGATTAAGTGGAATTCACAGCGAGTACTAGATTATACCTGGTAACGCGAGGGTGTATTCTGAAGGAAAAACCCCCACCTTTCTCTCGGAAAGGGATAGTGAGCATGTAAAATTTCGAGGACGAAATTTCTTAACGGGGGGAGAATGTAACGATTCCGACGAAACCCGGTATACCCTAACCGGTAGATAATAATTACGTCATATTTAATGTCGGCTACATGAGTTACCAGAGTAATTATACGAGAATACATGATTCACTGTATTGATTGTACGTGAATATATAATTCATCGTATTGAATATGCGATCAATCGATCGATAGTTATTGAAACACGAACGAATCTCGGGTTCAATTATAGACGAGATATATGATATGTAGTGATTTTACGGAGCATTAATGCTTCGGGATAAGTAAAGTACGGCACAGAAAAAGAATTTCGATTTAATGGTACGTCGGTACGTTAAACGAAACCTTTAATACCAAACCGAGCAAGAGACAATCGATCAAGCCGAAAAAGATGCACAATTATTAATACTATGATGTTTTAAGTTAATAAATGTCATGGTTTAAGTTTTTAAATCGGTTTTATATAAATTTCATTTTTAAGCCGAAAAACGACCGTTTTAGCCTCGTTTTAAGCCGAATTAAGCATTTAACCGTAAAACGAACTGAACCAGATTATCCAAAACATTATCCAGATCTCCGATATCCGAATATGTGGTTAAAAATGGAGAGGTGGGTCCCACCCCACCCCTCCATTATGCCGATCGGACTCCATGTCCACATTCCCATTCTTATTTTCTTTTTCTCATCAATTCTCTCAACATCCTTCAATCCTTTCCACTTTAACATCCAAAAATCCAGAAATTGAGCAAGAAAACCGAGGTAAAAATCGTGTTATATACGTGTTCATCTTCGTTTCTTGAGTTGGTTTGCAAGAAAATGAGGTTTCTAAGATGAAAACCGATTCTTGCATGATCAAGTGATGTATACGGGTTATACAAAGGATCTTGGTCCAAGATAGGAGTTAGACGGACCAAAAACGAATTTTTACGGTTTAAATCTTTGTTTTTGAATCATAACCGAAACCATGAAAGAAATGGCTTGATCGTGAGTGTAACTTGCTTGGTATTGTGGTATGTTGTTTGTAGGCTCTGTGTTTAGTGGTAGATAAGGCGGAAAGACGAGTTTGTAGCTTGTAGTGGCGGAAAACGAAAGGTATATTCGGTTTATGTCGGTGTATGTGTTTTTGGACAGATTGTTGGTCGTTTAGAGTTAGGTCATGAAATTTTACAGAGGTGTTAAACACAAGAAAATATGAGTTCTGTGAATTTTTGGTAATTTTTTGATAAAGGATGAATATTTGGTGAATTTAATGCTCGGTTTTGGCCAAAAATGGTGAAAAATAGTTAAATATCATGAAAAATTCTGGAAAATTGCAGATAAGCTTTTCATATCATGTATAAGTCACACACAAAATTTGAGGTCCGTTGGGGAAGTCTAAGTAGGCTTTTTGGTTAAACAAGTTCTAGGGATTTCTAGCTCGGTTTTAGTTAAAAGGGCATGTAAAAGAAGATTTTGGTTCTGGAAAATTTACAGGGGACTATGTGGATGGCAGGGGACATCCAGAAAAAATTTGGGATTTTTCTAAGATCGTTTGGTATTTACGACATATTTAGTGTTTAAATGGTGTTTAAAAATAGATAAATAAATTTTAAATATAAAATTTATTTCTGGAAATATTTTTATAAAATTCCCCACTGTCAAAATGTTAATTGTGCAAAATTTCAAGATCCGAGGTTAAACGGATAATTATTTGTGCTAATTATCAAACTTTTAAAGTTAAAACGCGTAAACCGGTGAAGTTCGCTTAAGCGAGCTGATTGGTGTATAAAAACCCTAAAAATGAACTATTTTCATATAATTGAGTTAAACAAGTAAAAATGAATCATCCGAAAATAATTCGGATGATTTGGGTATTTTAACCTATTTTAACAGTTTCCGGTACGCCAACGACGGAAACGGGTCCCGCGGCCAATCGGGACGTCTAAACCAAGCTATGATTTCACCACTTTAATTAAATGATCAGTCAACGACTATTTTCGGGTCGTGTGTGACCAAACTCATTTTTGAAACGTAAAAACGAATAACCGTGCTAGGCACGCAAAACGAGAAAAACAAATAATAGTAATTATGACATGGAACTCTAAAAGATATCACAATCTGAGTCCGGAGAAGTGTTTATGGGTTAACCTTGCCCCCAGAACGGGTACAGTGCTGGGTTAACAGTGTCCCCAGATGTACCGGTTAACTTGGTTAAAGTTATATTAATAATGAGTGTATAGTAACGATCGTAGGGATCATATTACAGATTGGACGTGTTAACTGATAATGATTGTTGTTACCTGCTTGCATGTGCTAAGGTAAGTTTCACGAGCCTTTTTTTTTGAATTGTTTCAAATGTTTTCCCGGGGCGGAAGCATGTTACTACTGAAATATTTAAGTACATACTGAACGCATGGATTTGCGTGGATTCTACTGAACGCATGGATTTGCGTGGATTTATATATATTGTTTGTTGTACGGGAATCGTACGGAAATGTACTAAGATGGTAATTGTCTGAGTTGTAAGGTCCCGCAACAGTGTTCTGGGTTAACAGTGTCCCCAGATGTCATTGGAAGTGTTCTGGGTTAACAGTGTCCCCAGAGGTTATTGGAAGTGTTCTGGGTTAACAGTGTCCCCAGAGGTTATTGGAAGTGTTCTGGGTTAACAGTGTCCCCAGAGGTTATTGGAAGTGTTCTGGGTTAACAGAGGTTTCACTTGTGGGCTCAGCATAATTACATCAATAATATTATATTTTGATATTGATATATCATGGTTTATAAAAATTGTGAAACTCACCAACTATTCGTAGTTGACCCGTTTTCTCACATGCTTTTCAGGTACAATTTAGATGAAGTGATTGCTTACGTGCTAAGTGCTTGATGTGTGTAAGATTTGCGTGCTGGATGTTAAGATACATTATAATAAATAGTATTATGTATCGTATTGTAAGATGTGTGTATCACCTAGACGGTAATGAAATACAAGATAATGTAATTTGAAGTATATTAATGCATTCAGTTTTCTTTATAAACAATGTGGTTGATATCAGAGGTGTCTGTTGCATCCCGCTTATGTTTCCGCTGCGGTTGTGGGGTGTTACAACCGTCCGCCACCATCTAACATTATATATATATATATAAATATATATTTTGCTAATATACAATACAAACCGTATGATTATAATTTAAAAGTACGTGCCTTTTTGCAACTATACAATACTAACCATACGATTAACTCATCTATTACGGAACATCGATAATTATTCCCAAAATTCAACCTGGTAAGTCAATATTCCTAAAAACCATCGACGATTCGTTTCTACTGTGAAGCACAAGCACAGGCACAAGCCCGAGTGGTTTAATTATTCTGGAACGGAACCAAAATAAAGAACCCTAACTCATCTACTTCTGGAACGGAACCAAGGACAAAGCAAAAGCAGGATAGGTCTCAAAATAAAGATGGAACAGGTGTTAATTTATGATTTTTTAGCATTTTAGGTTTACTTAATCTTAAAATGTAAGCATTTGTTTGAATCTTCGTATGTATTAAAGCGTTTGATAAGCGTGTTGTTGTTGTAATACATATATTTGTTTTTTTTAAATCTATGTATAATATTAAAGCATGTTATAAGTGTATGATTAGCGTGTTATGGCTTTGGTAAGAGAATTTATCATTGTGATGTTTGATAAGAGTTTTATGTTTCCTTGTGATTCGTGTTGTTATCCCCTACCCCCGTGTTTTATTGTATGTATGTGATTCAGTTGTCAAAAAAAACAAGACTGATAAAAGGAAGACTAAAACATTTGCTCTGGTGGGGAAAACAAAACATGTTGTGGAAGCAGACTCTAATTCAGACATTGACACAAAAATCGATAGTTTGTTGTCAAAGCGGAAACAGGTGGAACACAGCACCTCTGGCCCGGACATTCAGCGTCCAAAAAAGAGAGCCATTAAAGAAAAAAAGCCAGCCGAGAGGGAAAAACCTTTTGTTGAATTTGTAGAAAAAAGTTGAAGAATAAATGTGCACCTTGTAATATTGTTGATGCAGTGAAGGCAATGACCACTGCCCAAAAAACTTGTGTAGCAGAAATGGGTTTCGGGTCAATGTTATGACTTTAAGTAACCCAAACTCCAACAACTTTGGGATATTGGTTGCTCATGAACTATAATAACCGTTTAAAGTTTAAATGAATTGAACATTGGGAGCGGTGTTATTAAAATAACACCACAAAAAGTACATGATGTGTTGGGGATACCAATGTGTAAGATTCTTGTTTTAGACAAGAGTAGACCAAGATTGGGGGAAGATGTTATTACAGATTTGTTTAAAAATCAAATCCCGACAAATTCAAGAAAAAGTATAAAGCATGTGAAAGACAAACTGGACGCGGATCAAGGAGTTGGTGAACTGTTTAAGATTAATTTCCTTGTGTTGTTCAACACCTTTATAGGATTTGTGACAAAATCAACAACAATCAATCAACGATTCATCTCCGCAATTGAAAAAACCTCGGATATTCCAAGTATGGACTGGTGCAACTATGTTATTGAAAAATTGAAAATGACAAAGGAAGAATGGAGAGGTATCAGCGTTCAATATCACCTCCCTTGTGATGCTTTACACACATGAATACCAGAAAAATATGGTCCATTTGGGACTCCCGTCACAAAGCCTGCAGTCAACTACATAAAAACAACTACTCTTAATAAGATGGAAAACATACTTGGTGAATAATGGTCCTCCTTTAGAAGAAGATGCTACTGAGGTTGCTGTTGTGACGTCTAGTGTTGACGGGAAAAGGATTGATGCGGCTGTTGCTGCTCCTGCTGCTGTGACCGTTAGTGCTGTCGGGAAGGGACTTGATGAGACTGCTGATGCTGCTGTTGCTGATACTGTTGCTGTGACAATTAGTGCTTTCGGGAAAATACTTGATGAGACTGCTGCTGCGGCTGCTGCTGCTACTGCTACTGTGACGGTTAGTGCTGCCGGTAAGCCTGGAGTTGAAGAAAACACTGCAGCTGAGGAGAAACAAGAACATGGTATTAAACTTGTTATATTCTTCTAAAAAACTCTCATATCTCTTATCTCCACATGTATTTTATGTAATACAACATTATATGTAATTAAAAAACAGATGGTCAAAGTGCATCTGAAACAGATAATGCCGATCAAACAGCTGAACAAGATTTGGATGATTATGTTTGCAAATTCCTATCGTGCTTGTTGACTATTATTTAACTCCATTACAACTGGCTGGGATAAATTGAAAATGTTTTTGAATTAACAATAACTATATTTTTTTTTACAGTCTTGGAATAAGGAAATGGATAACAAGTTTAAGAAATTTGATAAAATTTGCTCCGAGATCAATGAGTTGGTCCGTCAAGGAAAGGATAGACATCCATCAAATGAGTATATCTTTGCTAAATGTCATGAATGGGAAAACAGATTCACTAATAATGTGGTCCCTAAAACACAAGATTCAGATGTTGGTGTTGGTGGTCCAGTGGCTGCTCTATAAGGTATTTGGGCTAAATTAATTATTAGTATAATTAAAACGCTCTTAACACACTTATGCTGTTATTTTAAACTTATTACATCTATGTGATGCAGTTGATTCAGATGTTGGTGTTGGTGGTCCAGTGGCAGCTTAAAAAGGTATATCATATATGCACCAGCTTAATTATATACCAGCTTAATTATAATCACAGTTGAACATATTACATCTTTGGCTGTCGTAAAAAATGATGCAGGTGATGCAGGTCAAGAAAACAATGTCTCGTGCACAGATATTGATAAAGTTGTTAATACAGTGATTGCGTGGGAAAAAGAAGGTATTTATTTATAAATAAAAACCAAAAGTGGTTGAAGGTATTTAATTATAGTTACAATTATTTTCAATCAAATTTAATATGAGTTGTTTTATGTTTAACAGTTGACACCGGATTGTCAACAAGTGATAGCCTCATTACACTGAACTCTACATATCTTATGTGAGAGGTTGACGTATCCGCTAGTGTCACAGTAGATGAACAAATAATTTCAAAGTACATATTTTTTTGTCTTGAAGACATTTGGGAGAAGGTCTACAAGTCCACTCACACAGAATAGTTCAAGGTGGTCTTTGAAAGCTTCTGTCCTGGCATTTATATAGCCACCAATGCAATGGATGCATTCAGTGAAGTAATGAACTATGAAGAAAAGAAAAAATCTGCAGCATCACCGTTCATATTCTTTGCTTCAAGCACTGTGCCGGTATAAATTAACCTATTTTGTTTGTACAATTAGAAAACGCACAATAAACGCTTTAATCTGCATTTTAATTTTTATACAGACAAGTGACCATTATGCTGAGTCAAGGGGTTACACAGACAAAGAAAGACTTGATGTGTTTTCAGAAAACATCAAAAAAGAAATGGCAAGGAGTGGAATTCTATCACTCAAGGAGGTTTCTATAGTACTCGTGCCAATTCTACAACACGATCATTTCTTTGTGGTTACCTTCAATCTTCAATCATGAGTGATAGAATTACTTGACAACAGTGTAAATTAAGAAATACCAGCTGATGCAAAGTTTAAAAGCTTAGAAGACAAATCAAAAGCAATTAGAGAGAATTTTGAAGAAAGATACGGAAATACTCCTGATATACAGGTAAACATATATACCTTTAACCCAAAAAACATACATACCTGTTATAAAAATTATCAAAATACTTAAATTGCTTTCTATTTTGTGTAGAGAAACGTCTTTTGTATGTATCTTAAAACAATCAAACACCCCATTACTCAGCAAATCCAAGTAGCAACAATCAATAGATTGAAGATGACATGGAGAACAAATAGTAATAGTATAGATTTTGGTATTTTTGCTATGAGACACATAGAGAAATATGATGGGAAGAGACCATGGGGGTGTAATCTCAAAAAGGAAGGCCCTGAACAACAAAGACAGCTAAAATGGTTGAGGTTAAAGTATTTGTGCAAAATCCTCCTCTCAGATATAAACCAACATAGATATACTCTTATCAAGAAAGCACTGCTATTCCATGAAAATGACGACACTCGTTTAACCGGAGAAGAGTTGATTGCTGAACTTAAGAAAAGGCAACAACAAATTTGAATGATTTCAAAACTGATTGCTATGTACTTTAAGATACTTGTTATGTTATGCTATGTACATTACCACTTTAAGACAATAGTTACGTGTTGAATCAATGTTTTGACACAAACATAAAAATTTTATTATTACCAAAACACACATATAAACACACCATCACAAACATACAAATTTTATTACTACTAATCTCTGGGTGACACACATAAAAACACACCATCACTACATCATAAACACTCATGAAACACCATCACATACTAATCTCTGAGTGACATAAGAAACTTCAACTTCAATTCCATTGAGCAATTCAGTTCAAGAATTGCCTTTTCCAAAAGTTTTAACTGGTCAAGCTCTCTCTGCCTACATCAACCATAAACAAAACAGCAAGATCTCGGATAGTACTAGCGGGCATTCGAGTAAGAACTTTTGCAATGACATCCCTGGCATCCAAGCTGTTGCTAGTCTTCACAAATTCTTCAGTAAGAGTTTCCCGACAAGCTTTATCTATCTCGATTTGAGCCTCAATATGCCTTCTGAGGGCAACCTTATAGGAACTGGATGATGATGATGATGAGCAATCCATTATTAACTAAAAAAATAATTTAAAATTATGTAGGTATATGAGTTTCAAAAATGTGGTGGTATATATAACCAAAAGACTCACAGACAAAACAAAAGGGTGTCCCACTCTTGGGAAACGCAACCGGACGAATAGTAACTCTGCAATAAAAAAAACAAAAGGGTTTCCCACGCTTGGGAAACGCACAAACTTGTCTCATCTGTTTTTGTTTAATCTAGAGATTACTTGAATTTATATCACCTATCAGAATTAACTGATCACAATTATACTCACCTGTAAAAAATGTCGGGAAAAATATTATGGTAATGATAGCCTACATTAAAGTTAAGCTATATCTTACTACAAATCAAACTTAACTACATTAAGTTACTAGTTATTCAATCACACTAACAGTTTCAGAAAGATAATAAAAATGTATTCTTCTGACAAAACCGTGAAGAACATGGTGAAAACAATGATGGATCTTAAGAAAGAGAAAGACGACAATTTTTTGAAGACCGTCGAAGCGATTAGGGCTACACTCGCATTCGAAATAACAAAGACCTTCGACTCCTGTAAAATCATGTTGTTTAAAGACGACAATGAGTTTCGAGCAATGGTTGCTGATTATCAGAAACAATAGTCTGAATGATACGACTCAGTGTATGAGACCCTGGTTGACACCATAACTACGGTGTCAACCAATATGAGTTTTAAGGAGATGGGGGCGGAGACTGTGGACAAGGCGGAGTGATGGTGATGTTAGCTTTGCTGGTCTTGGTTTTTTTGTGATGTATTGTAATTAATGGTACTTTTTGTATGGCATCTTTTGATGAATGGTAAATATGGATTATCTTAAAATACTTTCTTAACATGTTTTTGTATTGTAATTAATGGAACTTTTTGTGATGCATCTTTTGATGAATGGTAAATATAGATTAATGGTTCTCATCTTTCTTTGTTAAAAATGCGTGTAATCAATTAGCTTAAAATATGTTATATATTTGTTCAAAAGAGTCTATTACGCTTGCAACATGCTATTGTACAAAGACATATATAAATATCCTAAAACTCTAGTAACACACATGTGTACAACAACTCCTTTCTAAACCCTTCTATATATATATATACTTATATATCTGGTTTTGTTTTCAATAAAAACTCCTTTTTCACCATGGAAGAAACCTCATCGCGGACCACAACTTCTAGTAACAATCGATCTCAGGTTTATTGTTTTTGTGGTTAAGAAGTCATTCTAAGAACATCAAGGACCACCAAAAATCCAGGTCGGAGGTTCTACAATTGTGCATCTCAGGTTAGTGAAATTGAAAATAAAGTTGGAATTCATCTATAATTGTTGACCCTAAATTCTATATTTTTTAACTTAGGGAAAAAAATGTGATTTCTTTATATGGTCTGATTGTGTTTCATCCACAAGATCTGATGTGGGCACAAGATGTACAGACATAATTCCTATCTTGATAAGGGCAAATAAGTCATTAGAGAATCAACTTGCAAGGAGTGTAGATTCACTGATTGAATCAGAAAAAAAGTGAAGAAATTGTATTTTATTTGCTTCTTGTTGTTTTTAGGCCTTTTAATTAGTTTTGTAATTAAAATCTAAGAAACTTTGTTATGATTTTAGACTAGCTTTTATGACGTATTTTTATGTTTCTGAACGGATTTAAATGCCTTTTAATGAGTAGTTTAGTTTGAGTGTTTTCAAAATCATAGTGTATTTATTTCATTAAAAAGATGTTATTATAAAAAAATAATAAAAAAATGTTCCCTCCTGAGTTTCGAACCCGTGGTATTTTCAATTTATGTTTAATCACAAGCGCCTCAACCGTTTGAGCTACACCCTGAGAACGTAATAGAACCTCTTCTAATATTTATATAACGAAATTTAGAAGTTTAAAATTTTCATTTTTTCCCGCCAATTAATCGTGTTATCTTCTGGAAGACTCCCAAATCAATTAGTATTTATTGAACCAAATAAAATCTCACCAAACCCTAATAAATGATCTGCTAGTGTATTTATTGAACTCTCATCAATATTAATCCTACCAAACAGCTTCAATAATCTCAGGTGAGTAGCAAATATTTTTGCTTTTAATTAGTCGGTTACATTCATTGGCGTTAATTAGTGTATATATATCGTTGATGACACAGTTAATAAAAAAATTCTTGGAAGATGGATAAGTCTTGGATGTCAGTAGGCGACAGGTGCAGTAAAGCATATAAAGATGGTGTTTAGGCATTTCTACATTTTGCAGTTCGTAATTGCAAGAAGACATCACCACCAATTTCTATTTCATGTCCATGTGTTCGGTGCGTGAACCACGTATCTCTTAGTGTAGACGATGTAGAACATGACTTGTACAGGTTTAGAATTGAGAAGAGTTATACTACTTGGATAAAACAAAGAGAAACTGACACCAACATTCCAACTAATGTTAATAATACTGGGTTTGCCTACACCTGTATTCCAACTAATTATGATAATAATATTGGGTTTGTTGACACCAACATTCCAAAGATGCTTGTGAAACTGTAGAAATGGTAAATTCTACAAAAGAAAATTTCAAAGGCGACAAGAAGTATCAACAGTTTCTACAACTACTTGTTCACGCTGAGAAGCCCCTATATAAAGGATGTATTGACTTCACCAAGTTGTCTGCATTAGTACAACTACTCAACTTTAAGAGCAAGCACGGGGTATCTAATAAGTTCGTTGATGAACTTCTGAAATTGTTGAAAAAGATGCTACATGCAGTTAACGAAATGGTAAATAATATGTATGAGGGCAAAAGGATGATGAAGGCAATGGGCTCAGGATACGAAAAGATACATGTGTGTATCAATGACTGCATTATTTACTATAAGGATTACAAGGATTCGGAACCATGTCCAGTTTGTAACAAGTCAAGGTGGAAGGTGGATGAGAAGACTAACATAACTTATATAAACACGCCCGCTAAGGTACTGTGGTACTTTCCCATTATTCCACGATTCAAGCGCCTCTTTCAATCAAAGACCACATCAGAGAATTTAACATGGCACGCATCAGATTCACCAGCATGGAAAGCCATAAATGGCAGGTACTCCGATATCATCGGAAGCGATCTAAGAAATCTTCGTCTAGGGATGTGCACTGATGGGGTCGACTTACATAGAGGCAACAGAAACCACAGTGTCTGGCCTGTTTTAGCAGTCATTTACAACCTTCCACCTTGGATGTGTATGAAAAGAAAATTCATCATGCTTTCCTTATTAATATCCGGAGTGCCAGGAAACAATATTGATGTGTTTTACAACATTTAATTGACGATCTAGCATCTTTATTTGATGTCGGGGAGCCAACATATGATGCATATAAACAAGAAATGTTTACACTACGTGAAATTGTGTTATGGACGATTAATGATTACCCTGCTCTTGGTAAACTATGTGGTTGCCCTTACAGTGGATTCAAAGGTTGTGTGGTGTGTCGGGGCGACACTCAGTGTGTTCGACTTTATCACACAAAGAAGCAGAGTTATGCTTTCCACAGAAGGTATTTATCATATGACCACCCTTTTAGAAAACAAACAAAGACGTTCAACGGAAAAAGAGGAGATGAGAACCGCTAAAGAGCCTATGACAGGGGAAGAGATATACGACAAGGTCAAAAACATTAACAATGAATGGGGAAAGGGATCTGAATCCCTAAGTGGGATTAAGAGGAAAAGGGATTACACAATGCCGCAGCCATATTGGAAGAAGTTCAACATATGGTACCAACGGCTCAGCTATTGGAAGTATTTACCTGTCCAACATTGTATTGATTTGATGCATGTTGAAAAGAATGTGGTAGAAATTATTGTCGGGACGTTTATGAACATTCCCGATAGGACAAAAGACGGATTGG
Organism: Bidens hawaiensis; assembly: GCF_021521415.1. Taxonomy (NCBI): domain Eukaryota; kingdom Viridiplantae; phylum Streptophyta; class Magnoliopsida; order Asterales; family Asteraceae; genus Bidens; species Bidens hawaiensis. The sequence goes on along the minus strand of NW_027491152.1, from coordinate 572,707 downwards.
CAGCTAGAAAGGATTTGGAGTTTTTAGGGATTAAAAAGTAGTTGCAACCGAAAGCAAAAAGGCAACAATACAGAACTTCCTGCAGCATGCTTCACATTATCATCGAAAGAAAAAGACATGTTTCTTGAAACACTGTATAAACTGAAGGCTCCACTAGGGTATTGTTCTAACTTCTCTAGTTTGGTGAATCTTAAAGAAAGGAAACTATAAGGCCTTAAATCACATGATTATCACATGCTTATGCAACAGTTTCTGCCCCTTGCAATACAGTCCATCATGCCAGAACCAATGAGAAATGCTATAATCAGGCTTTGTTTTTTTTTTCAAGCCAATTTGTAGCAAAGAAATCATTGTAGAAGAGCTTGATAAGATGCAGGAAAGCAAATAGTTTCACTATGCCTGCTGGAGAAGTACTTTCCGCCATCATTTTTTGATGTCATGCTTCACTTAATCATGCACCTTGTAAGAGAGATAAAATTATGTGTTGAGTCAAATAATTGACCTAAGGGGGAGATTGTTGAGTCAAATATTTGACCAGAATGAAGTATATGAAAGATTGGAATCTTCTCAACCTCCTCAGAATTCGCTAAGTATGGATCCGGGCACACCTTAGACATCCGAGCAAGGTTTTACTTAGCCGGGTATGATATTTTGTCTATCGGGCAAGGTTTACTTCAAGAAGTCTTCTTTAGTGGATATCCGAGCAGGGTTTGCAAATTAGTGCATTGCCGGGCAAGGTACACTAGTTTATGTAAATCCGGGCAAGGTTCACTTTATCAAGCAAGTTTGTTCTTCAAAGCAAAGTATATTACTCTTCCGAGTAAGGTTTGGTTAACCAAGTCCAAGAAGCCAAGTGATTGGAAGACCGGGCAAGGTATTCATTAATAAATATGGTCCAAGTAGGCTTGATGAAAATGGAATATCTCTAAGTAACATCGGGCAAGGTTCAACTCAAGCAAGGTATTATTCTCCCGAGTACACTTTGCTAATGAGTTATTTTAGCAAAAAGTTGAAATGGATCATTAAAGAACAAGGTTGCTCGTAAGGGTTTGTCGGGCAAAGTCTGGCAAAGTCAAGAAGACTGAAGTATACCAGGACTCTTCAAGCAAAGTCTACCCGGAAACTGATCCCAGGCATACTTCTATGTTACCAAGTCCTGAAGGATGGCAGAGTACACAGCGTACTCGGAAAATGAAGATTTATGAAAAGCCTACCCGGAAGACTTGTTTTACACTTAGTTTATTTTGAATATGTAATTTGAATATGTACGTTGTATTTAGGGTTTCTAAAAGAAATGACAACTGTCATAGGTTGGCAGGCCTATAAATAGAATGTTTAGGGCAAGCCGCCAGAGAGGGACAGATACACACGAGACACGATATTCACGGATAAGGATAGACAGACACATTTATTGAGAGAGAATATCATGTGACGGCTGTCCTAGGATTCCTAAAACCCTAAATCGATTATCAACTTTGTATGATGAAAATTATATAGATGGAAATCTTTTGAGTGAATCCTGTGTGTGCTTTCTACCTTTGATTATTCATAGCAACCGTATGTTTGTTATTGATTCCGCCTTTAACAAACGGATATCTTTTTAAATATAGCAACCCGTCATTAACTCTCTTGTCGGCACATTAATCTGTGTGAGTTATGACATGATTAAGTAAGATCCAGCTGAAATCGAGGGGCCTGACAAGTGGTATCAGAGCTTGTTACTGCTATTTTGGAAAGATAGTTGCTGATTGAAGATTTGAAGAAGAATGACGTTTGCAGACCGTTGTTCCATTGATTTGTGACGTCAACAGCCCTGTTTTCATTTTTCTTCCAGATCTAAAATCTACTGGTGTTTTCTCTTCCTTATTTCAATTAAAGTTCTAATCTTTATATCTAAATCTTGTTCTAATCACATCTGACACATCAGATCTGAGTATTCTGTTTTCAGTCAAATCTGATGGCTCTCAAAGATCATCAAACAGTTAGATAACAAGAAGAAAAGATGTACATCCTAGAAAGAAACCAACAGAACTCACTGGTGATGAGAAGTTTCTACTAAAGCATGGATATGAACCACATGGTTTCCTTTGGAAACATAAGACTGAGAGTAAGATTGAGCAAGTTGCTGATGTGAGAGACTACTCTGAGAAGAAGGACTTTGTGATAATGGAGTATGCCACTGACTCAGCTGAATACCAGTGTCCAACCTCACCTGTTAAAACTCCAAGAGAGTGTGGTTATGAAACTGATAATTCAGACAACTTAGAATTGACTCATGAAGATCCTGAACCTACAACACTCACTTCCCAAGTTGTGTCTGAAACTGAATCTGATGAGCTGCAAGTTGATACGGCTTGCACTTCATCACTCAACTAATCAAACTTTCTTTGTATGTGCAGGAACAGTCCACTCCTCTAAATGACATATGGTATATGGATAGTGGTTGTTCTGGGCACATGACTTGTGACAAGAGATCTCTTGTCAATTATGAAGAAAAGTATGAAGGTCCAGTAGCTTTTTGGAGTGATGAGAATGGTGGAAAGATTGTTGGAAAAGGAATCTTAACAAATGGGAAAGTCTCATTTGATAATGTATTTCATGTTGAAGGTCTTCAGTACAATCTGCTGAGTATATCACAAATGTGTGATAAGGGTTACAAAGTCAGTTTTGATGATTCACACTGTTTCATTTTAAAACCTGGGTTTGTAATTCCACCTGAAATGATTATGATGATGGCACCAAGAAATGGTAACTTGTATGAATTGAATATGAAAGAAGCTATTTCAAGAGGAGGTGTATGTTTTGTTTCCAAAGCCACTGAAAATGAGTCAAAATTGTGGCATAGGAAACTGTGTCATGTGAACTTGAAGAACATGAATAGACTTGTCAAAGGTGAGCATGTCATAGGCTTACCTACAAGAGAATTCAAGTTGGAAGATCATTGTGATTCATGTCTAAAGGGAAAACAACAGAAATCTACTCATAAGTCAAAATTCATCAATTCAATTGATCAAGTACTTGAATTACTTCACATGGATCTCTTTGGTCCTGTGAGTGTACCAAGTATTGGGAAGAAAAGATATTGTCTGGTGATCATTGATGACTATTCAAGATACACTTGGGTTTATTTCCTAAGTACCAAGGATGAGACTGCAGAGTTGATTAAAGATTGTGTAACAATGATTGAGAACAAGTTGAATAAGACAGTCAAGATGATGAGAAGTGACAATGGCACTGAGTTCAAGAATGGAGTTATGCAAGAATTCTGTGAAACGAAAGGAATTCAACAACAATATTTAGCTCCTAGAACTCCTGAGCAAAATGGTGTAGCAGAAAGAAGAAACAGAACTTTAATTCAAGCTGCAAGAACCATGTTAGTAGATGCTAATCTGCCTGTCACCTTTTGGGTTGAAGCCATAAATACAGCCTGCTATGTTCAGAACAGGGTACTTGTGAACAAAGGGCATAACAAAACTTCTTATGAAATATTTCACAACAGAAAGCCTAACATCAAGTTTTTCAAGCCCTTTGGATGCAAATGTTTTCTTTTGAATACAAGGGACTATTTGAACAAGTTTCAAACAAAATCCCTAGATTGCTTCTTTGTTGGATATTCTACACACTCAAAAGCATACAGAGTTTATGTGAAAGATTACTTGAGTGTTATAGAATCATCTGACATCATCTTTAATGAGAATCAATTCAATACAGTTGATGGTACAGCATGGCTGTTTGATCATGAGAAGTTAATAAGGTCTTTCAAGATTTATCCTGAAGACTTTGATGACTCATTCTACAAGATCAGTGTAATTGAAGAAAAGAAGAAGAAAACATTGGACTTGGAAGAATTATGGAAGAAGGTTGCTATAAAAGAGAAAGAATATTCTTTTGTGAAGAATTCCTCATGGAACACTGATGAACTTTATCATGCTGAGCACAATCAAGACAATCCAGATGTACAGAATGATACAATTCAGCCTGAGGATGACACAAGCAACCATGCAAGTGAAAATGAAACTGCATCCACTGCAAGATTTCAAGATCTATTTTTAAGACTGAACTTAGAAAACAATGGTGCATCTACTTCAGGACAAAATAATGATGAAGCACCAGAATTTCATGATGCTGAAGTTGATTTGATCATTGAAGATCTAGAACTCAATGAAACAAATCTTGACACAAACATGTCTACAGATATGATTGTACAAACTCCTTATGTGGAAAAGAATCATCCATTTGAAAACATCATTGGTGATTTGCATGAAAGAGTTACAATAAGTCATTCTGAAATTGCAAACATCTGTCTTTACTCTTGTTTTTTGTCCCAAATAGAACCAAAGAACATAGCACAAGCATTAAAAGACAATGTTGGGTGGAAGCAATGCAAGAGGAATTGGCACAATTTAGAGACTTGCATGTGTGGGATCTTGTTGATAAGCCATTTGACAGATATGCAATTGGAACCAAATGGGTTTTTAGAAACAAAAGGGATGAAAGGGGTTTCGTGATTAAGAATAAAGCTAGACTTGTAGCACTGGGATGTCTTCAAGAAGAAGGAATAGACTTTGAGGAAGTCTTTGCACCTGTTGCAAGACTTGAAGCTATCAGGATTTTTCTTGCATATGCTTCCTCAAAGAACATTAGAGTGTTCCAGCTTGATGTTAAGTCTGCATTTCTAAATGGAAAGATTGATGAAGAGGTGTATGTTGCTCAACCTCCAGGTTTTAAGGATCCAATGTAACCAAACAGGGTCAATAAGTTAAACAAATCCCTTTATGGATTGCATCAGGCTCCTAGAGCATGGTATGATGAGCTGTCAAATCATCTTCTTGAAAATGGTTTCAAAAGAGGAGCCATTGACAAGACACTCTTCTACAAAAGATAGGGATCAGACTTGCTTCTGTTACAAGTGTATGTGGATGACATCATCTTTGGTTCTACAAATGAACAAATGTGTATGGAGTTTGAAGGGGTAATGAAGTCCAAATACATCATGAGTTCTATGGGAGAAATGAACTTCTTTCTAGGACTGCAAGTTCAACAGAAGGCTGAGGGGATTTTCATTCATCAAAAAAAATATGTGTAGGACATCTTAAACAAGTTCAACTGTCAAGAGTACAAGACCGCTTCAACTCCAATGGACACCAAAGAAAAGATGATTGCAGATGAAAGGGGGAGCCAATAGATGAACATGAATATAGAGACAAAATTGGATCTCTGATGTATCTGACTGCAACAAGACCATATATCATGTTTGCTGTATGTGTGTGTGCAAGATTCCAATCAAGTCCAAAAGTCTCCCACATGAATGCTATTATAAGAATATTCAAATATTTGAAGGGAAGACCAGAACTAGGGATTTGGTATCCAAAGAATCAATCTTTTGATCTGATTGCATATACAGACAGTGATTATGATGGCTGTAACATGAGCAGAAAGTCAACCTCAGGAGGATGTCAATTTTTGGGTGGAAGGCTACTGTCATGGCAATGCAAAAAGCAGATTACAGTCTCAATCTCTACTGCAGAAGCTGAATATGTTGCTACATCTGCCTGCTATGCACAAGTTCTATGGATTCAAAAATCAGATGCTGGACTATGGTTTGAATTTCTTGAACACCCCTATTCTTATTGACAATATTGCTACATATTTTACTATTAAGAATCTACTTCAACATTCCAAAACTAAGCACATTGAAATCAGACATCATTTCATCAGAGACTGCAGTGAAAAAGGTTTGATTGATATGCAAAGAGTTGATACAAGTGACAATTTGGCTAAACTTTTCACCAAACCTCTTGAAAGAACCAGGTTCAACTTTCTTCTAAAAGCCCTGGGAATGATCAACTCTGATGAAATCTAATTAAGGATGTGTGCCAGGTTGTGTGTCTCTCTATGATAACTGATTATTTTGTTAGAGATTACACATATTGAATGTTTAGTGAATATGCTTGATTATGTTACTTAAGTATGATATTTGAATATGCTACTGAATATGTTAACTAACTGCGTATGTATGAAAATTTGACATGTTTGATCTGATTGATAGGTTTGCATGATTATCAGTTGATGTGCATTTGTGATATTAGAATAAGTGTATGTGTTATGATTTACTTGTGAGAGTAAGCTTATTTGACATCACTGCTTTAATGCTTGACTATGTGTTTTATCTGATCATCTGATGTTGTTAGGATAGGCTTACACATGAATGTTGTTAAATGTTTGCTTGTTCTGATAATATTGAGTGTCATTCAGATTTAATTATGTGTTGCAACTTTTTATGTCAAAATGTGTTTTATGTAAAAATTAAGTGATTTAATGAAATTTCTAATGAATTTCGCATAAATACTTTATTTTGATCAAAACATGAGCATGTTGTTAATGGTGCAGAGGTATGATAAGATTATCCAGGTCAAGCTTTAAAAGAAGCTTAAAAGAAGGATCTTTTTTTAAGAAAAGTCTCAAGTAGTTGTTTTTGCTGAAAAATATGTCATTTGCCCAGTTGGAAGGACATGCACCCGTGTATGTTTGGTCTTTAAATCTCTACAGATTCAAAGGATAGCCATTGACCTAAAAACTGAATGCACTTGAGGCAATAATAACTTGTTTCTTATTCCTTCACTTAAAACTATGTCAATAGCTCTAACTTTGAAAGGACATATATTCACATGTATGTTTGGTCCTGTTGACCACTTTTGGTCAAACAGAATGGACATTAACCTGACAATGAAGAGATATTGGGGTGATTGAATATTAAACTGTGTTTAATGGGAAATGATAGTACATTGACTACTTAGCTGATCATATGGAATTAATAGGCTAAAAATACCTTAGTATAATCATTAACATGTATGGTTGCTTTCCCATGATGATGTAAAATCTTAGGTGATATAAACATAATGAAAATGCTGATCTTTATGTGGAGATACATAGTTGTCTTTGCATGTCTCAAGATAAATCTCTCCAAATAATAGGCAGAAGAGTGATTACCCAGTCATACACGAGCCTGTTATTATTTGGTCAACCAAAAATGAAACATCTTTAAATATGACAAGAACATGCTTTAAGAAAATTTGAGAAAATATCAAAAACAAGGGGAAGAATGAAAAAATCAACCAAAAGTTGATAAGTGTTTTAAATATTTTATCAAACAATAGGGTTACAACAAGAACAACAAAGATGTTGACAAAATCTGTCTCATCTTGAATGAAAGGCATGTTATTAACAGTAAGTCCAATGTTCAACCTCTATATATGTTTTAATCTCAAAAATACAAAAATACAATAAGTTCTGTCATACAAAAACAAGTTTTTGACCAAATACAGGAGGTTGGAGTCAAATTGGGGTGATCTGGGGAAAGCCAAATAAGCTTTGAGAAGAGATATGAGGCATCATAGCACAGTGTTGACCATTAATGCATTATTCTATAAATGAACCTAAAACATATCACCAAAGAGATGAAATTTATGCTAAGTTTATACCTGCTGTTAACCTATCTATGTTGTCATAATAATGCTGAGAGTGACTTATTGAGATAGCTACTTAGTCAATATGATCCCATTCTTGAGATATTTTCAGAAAATGGAAGAAACTGTTTTGAAGAGAAATATAACTGAAATTTGATCTCTAAATGCACCATTTGCTCTTAAACTATGATCTTTAATGAAATATATTTTGACAAGTGGTTTAAGTCAAAAAGTGTTGCATTTTGCCTTTAATAGGTTGAATATGTAAGTTCGGGTAAGGTTTAATGTTTTATAACCTTTCCGGGCACAAAACAGTTGAATATGTTTGAATATGATATTTCGGGTAAGGTTTGATGATTTATGACCGTTCCGAGTAAGCTTAGTCATTTTTGACTAACTTTATGATTTTCGGGCATGCTTTGAAGTGTTTACACCTTCCGGGTAGAGTACACTGTTGTACTCATTTCCCGAGCAAGCTTGAAGTCTTGAGATGATTATGTGTTGTTACAGCTAGCTTTTAACAAGAAATTCTTGTTTCGGGCAAGCTATGCATGTTATATGCTGATTGTGATTCCAAGTAAACTTTATGAACTTAGTCAAGTACATCAAGTAAGCTTTGTGATTTGTGTGAATATGTTAGGAAAGGTTTGTTAATCTTTCCGGGCATGCTTAGATATTACTATTTAAGTTTGTCATTTTTCGGGTATGGTTTGGCATGTTGAAATCCCTCGAGTAAGGGCATACCTGATGAATGAATGTGTTTATCCTAGCAAGCTTAGTGCTAACATAGGATTTTCGGGCAAGCTCTTTGAAATTTTAGACTATAGCACACTTAAATGTTTATGTGTTTTAATTTCATTCCGAGCATGCTCTGTGATATGTGTGTTTATGATTTCTTTGAAATCACAAGTGTTTTCGGGCAAACATTGTTTTCCGGGCACACTTTATATTTCGGGTACACTTTTGTTCCCTCAATATACTTGGTAATTTCAAAACATAACTTTTCAAGTACACTGTCTGCTAGAAATCCTTTTCCGGGCACACTTTGTACTATATGAAGGTTATTCGGGTATACTTTGCATTAGAAAGGTGTTCGGGCACACTATTCTATTGAATGGTTGCTCGGGCACACTATGTTTTCAAGTATGCTTGATTGAATATGTTATTTAGTATGATAAAATTGATTATGATTCTTATTAGAGTTTATGCTAGATAAGTTTTAATTTGAGATTGAGAAATCTATATGGGTGTCTTGATTGATTCCTAGTAAGGATGTTTATTTGATGTTTATACTTGATTATTTGCCTTGTGATTAATTTCTCAAGAAATCTAGTATTTCGGGCAAGCTTTCTTCATTATGTCTTAACTCTAAATTAATTAGCTTGATCGAGCAAGGTTTATAAATAGAAGGATTCGGGCAAACTTTGTAGATTCAAAAATGAAAATTTTCCAAGCAAAGTTTGACCGGGTAAGCTTTGTAAGTTGATGTATACCGAGTAGACTTTGAAAAGAATAATTCTGAGTAAGGTTTTACTACCTCAAAAGATAAATATTGTTTTTAATATATCAGGTGGATAATGTTACTGTATGACAGCTAATAATTCACAAAAAGACAAAGAGCATTTAAAATCCACTTTCAAGAGGTATAAAAGAGGGAGTTAGGCAAAATTTTCAACATTATTTTTCCCTCTCTCTCCTTCCACTGCAAACTGCTTACTCTCAAAGAAACCTAACCGACTAATCGCATTTTACTTCAGTCCAAACCCTAACTTGAATTAGCCCTCTAATTCTGACTCGGTAAGCAACATTAATGTGTTTTTCGACGACAATTAGACTATAATGGACTTTGATTATGTATCTGATTACTAATACTCTGTTTATGTATTCAGGTTATAAATTTGTCGAAGAACAGGTTCTTGATGATTTTCTCTCTTTTCTTTCTTCTTCATTTTTATACCTTGAAATTATCTAAAGTACTGAACTTTATGACTAATTTCACTTTGAATATGTTTGTTTATGTGATTCAGATATGGCAGAAGATAAACCCAAATATTTCTTCGAACCAAAACATAATATGTGTGCACTTCTGCAAGTGACACCTGACAATGAGCCGATGGCGAGGATGATAACATGGATGGCACGGTCAAATGTCAGTTTTGCGTTCACCGAAAGCCCTGTCATATACAGAAATCATTCTTTAGATTTCTAGAGATCTGCTGAACTGGTTGAGGACATAAATGGTAAACGAATTGAAGTAACTGTTGGCAGACAAGAAATCCACATTACAGGGGGGTTGATAAGAAGATGTCTACGGTTGAATGATGGTGATCATAATTCTATAAACTTCAGCACACCTCACTTGATGAAAATATTTGAAGAGACTATGGGTTATCAAGGAACTATACATGATGGACAGTTTCAAAAGGGTATGTTCCCTATGTTGTACAGGTTTCTTATTCAACATGTGATCCATGGATTTGCTTCAAGAAAGGGATCATGGACTTTGATGAGTCACGATTTAGAAAATGCTACTGTTAGGATTATGTATGATCTACCCTTCAATTTTTCAAAGATGATATTTGAAGGATTAGTAGGAAACTTGAAGAAGGATGAAAAGAAAAGATTTTTACAATATCCAGGGTTCCTACAGATAATCTTCAATAGTGAACTTCAAGATCTACCCACTGTTGGAACTACACACAGACTGCAAAACCCTGATACGTACAAAAGAATCAAGAATCCAGGTGTTTCAAATATGTAAAACTCAAATGTCCCATTTGAGATATTACCATGGTTGTTGGACCATGATCTGAATGTGATGCCTATGCCTGAGTTAAGCTCAGAGGAGGAAGGTGAAGATGGAATTGAGAGTGATGATGGAGACTCTGATGATGGAGATGATGATGTTGATGGAGTTGAAGGAGGAGATGGAGTAGCTGTAGAAGTTGTCGCACCTGAACAAGGGGAGCAATTTGAGCAAATTGAACAACCTATTCCAACACCACCACAAACACCACCACCAACAAGCCCGACTCATACTAATCCAATCATTTCAAGCCCACCTAACACACAATCACCACCACAATCAACTGTCCAACCTCAAACCATAACTCAAGAACCACCTGAATACGAACCACTCTTTACATCACCACCTACAACCTCACCCATTGACACGGACTTGTTCCAAAGAAACCTGGAGCTGTTGGAAGAAGTTGCTGAATTGAGAAGAAGAAATGAGGAGGTGACAAATGAAAATGTGATACTATTTGAGAAGTTGATACAAGCTAAATTGAGAATTCAAACCCTGGAGTAGGAGGTTGAGAAGACCTCAGCTGCCCCAAACACAGGGGGAGAATGATAATATACCAACTATCTCTGATATGAATGTTGCTGAGACTGTAACATTTGTGGATACTGCAGACAGTCTAAAGTTGATCTTGAATATGTATGATGATGATGAAGAGGAAAGTAGTGAGGAGAGGAGAATATTAGATGATGAAGAATATGAAGGTGATAAGTCAGATATAGGTGAACAAGATTATGATTACATTAATGAAAGAAGGGTTGAAGAAAATGTTGAGGTGGTGAATGAAATTGAAAAGATAAATATTGAAGAACATATAGCTATCAATGATGTGGATACTGATATGTTAACTGACATAGCCACTGACGTCTTAACTGATGTACAGACAGAAGAAGAGACTGAAGTAGTAAATGAAGGAGATACTGCTACTAAGGAGCTAATACTCACTGAACCTGAAGCTGAACAACCCGAATGCTCAAAGAATGTAGAGTATGATAAAGGAATGGATGAACTTGAAAGAGACATTGATAATTTCTCTCAAGAGGATGAAGAAGATTAAGGAGGATGATTGAGAAAGGCAAGGCAAAAGTTTTGAATCTTTGACTGATCTTGATGATGATCAGTTGCAAAGAAGACTTGATAAAGAAAGTGATGCCTTGAAGAGAAAGATGGAGGAAAAGAATAGAGATGCCCAGAAATACAGAGATTATCTCAGAAGGCATGACTATTCAGAAAAAGATCTATGTCACTTCACCTTTGACAAAATCCAAGATCTTTACAACAGTGAAAGGGAGAAGGTGATTGAAAAATGTGTAAAAGAGAATGAAAAGCTTGAGAAGATTGAGGAGTTGAAGAAAAGGTTTGGAGGCATGTGTGGTTATTTACTGCAGAGAGGTATGAAGCCTGAGATTGTTGAACATTTATCCAGAGAATCAGTGTTGGACCAATACAACAAACTGAAAAGAAAAGAAAAATTGAAATGAAAGCTGCTTCAGAGATAATCAATCGAAGACAAGCCATTCGTAGTGCAAGAAAGAGACAAGATCAATAGAATAGGCTTTGTTTTGTAATGTCTTCGGAAAACTTTCTGATTATGTAATTTGCTTATGTTATTTGAATATGTAATTTTGATTTTTGATTTGATGTGTATTTTTGCTAAGCATAAGTAACCATAGAAATCTTTTGGGTCAGCTGAGGTGTTCCAATCTAGGGAGAGATTGTTGAGTCAAACAATTGACCTAAGGGGGATATTGTTGAGTCAAAGATTTGACCAAAATGAAGTATATGAAAGATTGGAATCTTCTCAACCTCTTCAGAATTCGCTAAGTATGGATCCGGGCACACCTTAGACATCCGAGCAAGGTTTTACTTAGCCGGGTATGATATTTTGTCTATCGGGCAAGGTTTACTTCAAGAAGTCTTCTTTAGTGGATATCCGGGCAGGGTTTGCAAATTAGTGCATTGTCGGGCAAGGTACACTAGTTTATGTAAATCCGAGCAAGGTTCACTTTATCAAGCAAGTTTGTTCTTCAGAGCCAAGTATATTACTCTTCCAAGTAAGGTTTGGTAAACCAAGTCCAAGAAGCCAAGTGATTGGAAGACCGGGCAAGGTATTCATTAATAAATATGGTCCAAGTAGGCTTGATGAAAATGGAATATCTCTAAGTAACATCGGGCAAGGTTCAACTCAAGCAAGGTATTATTCTCCCGAGTACACTTTGCTAATAAGTTATTTTAGCAAAAAGTTGAAATGGATCATTAAAGAACAAGGTTGCTCGTAAGGGTTTGTCGGGCAAAGTCTGGCAAAGTCAAGAAGACTGAAGTCTACTCGGACTCTTCAAGCAAAGTCTACCCGGAAACTGATCCCAGGCATACTTCTACCAAGTCCTGAAGGATGGCAGAGTACACAGCGTACTCGGAAAATGAAGATTTATGAAAAGCCTACCCGGAAGACTTGTTTTACACTTAGTTTATTTTGAATATGTAATTTGAATATGTACGTTGTATTTAGGGTTTCTAGAAGGAATGACAGCTGTCATAGGTTGGCAGGCCTATAAATAGAATATTTAGGGCAAGCCGTCAGAGAGGGACAGATACACACGAGACACGATATTCACGGATAAGGGTAGACAGACACATTTATTGAGAGAGAATATCATGTGATGGCTGTCCTAGGATTCCTAAAACCCTAAATCGATTATCAACTTTGTATGATAAAAATTATATAGATGGAAATCTTTTGAGTGAATCCTGTGTGTGCTTTCTACCTTTGATTATTCATAGCAACCGTATGTTTGTTATTGATTCCGCCTTTAACAAACGGATATCTTTCTAAATATAGCAACCCGTCATTAAATCTCTTGTCGGCACATTAATCTGTGTGAGTTATGACATGATTAAGTAAGATCCAGCTAAAATCTAGGGGCCTGAGATTATGTGGGCCACCATGCTTTCGTTGGATGTATCCCTTTGAAAGGTGTATGAAGGTTATCAAAGGGCATGTGCAAAACAAAACTTATCTAGAAGGGTGCATTGCTGAGGAGAACATTGCGGCAGAAACAATCGTGTTTCTGAGCGAATACCAAAAAAGCATCAAGAGTACTATTGGTATTCCACATGATAAGCATGATGATAATGGGGAGACAATTCCTGTCACAGGCGCTAAAGCAATTAAAGTTTCTCCTGATCTCTTCAAGAGAGCACATTTCTATGTGCTGCAGAATACGCCTGAAATAGCGCCGTATATCGAGTAAGTAATACTAACATATATACTCTGAATTATATATATATATATAGGGGTGGGATCTAAAGAGAACTCCTTTTAAAGAGAGAACTAGAGAACTAGTAAAGAAGATAATGTTCTTTCCTCCTTCTAATAAGAGGAAAGAATATTTTGTGATTTCATTTTCTTTCCTCCTTCTAATAAGAAGATAATGTTCCTAAAAAAAAAAAAAACTTGTCGGTGTAGTACTGTAGTGCATATGTGCACTAATGCCTATTCCATATATACAATAGTGTTTTATTGCATATAATACAACACAATTACATTATCCAATACACACTATTGAATATATGCAAATACAACACTAATAATTGTATGCAAAATACATTATCGCATATATGTAATACAACACTAATGCACATATGCACTATATCGATTTTTTTTAATTTTTATATATAATATAACACTATTGAAAATATACAATACAAACAACTATATTGTAACGATTCCGGCAAATTCAGGTATACCCTAGCCGGAATATACTATTTACGTGTTATTCAATACTGAATATATGAATTATAATGTGTTTATACGAGTATATAAGATTCACAGTACGAATTATACTCGAATGAACAGTTAGTCGTATTAGAATTACGATTAACCGATGAACGGTTATTGAAACCCGAACGAATCGGGGATTACGTCATAGATGAAATATATGATGTTTAGTAAGGTTTACGAAGTATTAAGGCTCCGGGATAAGTGAATTATAGCACAGAAAAAGGATTTCGATTTATTAGTACGTCGGTACGTTAAACGAAACCTTTAACATCAAACCAAGCAAGAGACGATCGGTCAAGCCGAAAAAGACGCACAATTACCGACAATACGATGTGTTAAGTCAATAAACGTCATGGTTTAAGTTTTTAAAGTTTTTAAATCAGTTTTATATAAATTTTAATTTTAAGCCGAAAAACGACCGTTTTGGCCTCGTTTTGAGCGGAATTAAACGTTTAACCGAAAAACGAGCTGAACCAGATTATCCACAACATTATCCAGATTGCGTAATCTGAATGTGTGGCTATGGTTGGAGTTGTGGGCCCCCCTCCCCACCTTACTATGGACCGATCGGTCCATAGCTTCACCACACACACTTCATTTTTCTTTTTTCCACAATATTTCTCCTAAAATCCTCTCAACCTCTTCATCATCCATCCAAAGATCCAAGTTTTTAAGCAAGAAAACGAGGTATAGACCGAGTTATAATCGTGTTATTCTTCTTTTCTTGATTCATTTACAAGGAAATGAGGTTTCAAATGAAAAATGGGTGAAAACCCGAGATGAAACCGATTCTTGGAGGATCAAGTGATGTATACAAGTTATACAAAGGATCTTGGTCCAAGAAAGTAGTTAAAAGAGTCAAAAATGAATTTTTACGGTCCAAATCTTTGTTTTGATGTTTTAATCGAAACCATGAAAGAAATGGCTTGATTGTGGGTATAACTTGCTTGGTGTGGTGTTGTTGTGCTTGTAAGTGTTGTTTCTAGTGGCTAGCAAAGGCTAGAAACCAAGATCTTTGCGATCTAACGCTAGAAAACACAAGATAGTTCGGTTTTCGTGTGATTTAGTTATTTTGGACAGATTCTGATAGACCTAGAGTTGGGTCACGAAATTTCACAGAGATGATCTACACATGAAAATATGAGATCTGTGAATTTTTGGTAATTTTTGGATAAAGGATGAATATTTGGTGAATTTAATACTCGGTTTTGGCCAAAAATGGTGAAAACTAGCTAAACATCATGAAAAATTCTGGAAAATTTAAGATAAGCTTTTTATAACATATAAAAGTCACACACAAAATTTCAGGTTCATTGGAGAAGTCTAAGTAGGCTTTTCGGTAAAACAAGTTCTAGGGATTTCTAGCTTGGTTTTGGTAAAAATGGCATGAAAAATAAGTTTTTGGTTCTGGAAAAATTACAGGGAACTATGTGGGTGACAGGGGTCATCCCGGAAATATTTGGGAATTTTCGAAGGTCGTTTGGTATTTTCGTCATATTTGGTGTTTAAATGACGTTTAAAAATGGGTAAATAAATTTTAGATATAAAAATTAATTCTGGACAAATTTTATAAAATTCCTTACTGTCAAAATATGGTTTGTACAAAATTTCAAGGTCCGAGTCTAAACGGATATTTATTTGTGTTAAATGGAACTTAAAAACAAACTTTTAAAGCTTAAAAAGTGTAAACCGGCAAAGTTCGCCTAAGCTAGCTGACTGGTGCATAAAAACCGTAAAAATGGACTATTTTCATGAAACTAAGTTAATCAAGTAAAAATAAATCATCCGGAAATTATTCGGATGATTTGGGTAATTTTACCCGATTTAACCGTTTCCGTTGTATTAAAGACGGAAACGGGCCCCGCGGCCAAACGGGGTGTCTAACCGAGCTCAAATTTCACCACTTTAATGAAAATATCAATAATGACTATTTTCGGGACGTATGTGGTCAAACTCATTTTTTGAAAACATAAAGACGAATAACCGTGCTAGGCACGCAAAACGAGAAAACAAACTATCGGTAGTTTTGACTAAAGAACTCTAAGTGATATCACAATCTAAGTCCTGAGTAGTGTATCGGGGTTAACATGGTCCCCGGATCGTGTACGGTACTGGGTTAACAGTGTCCCCGGACGTACCAGTTAACACGAATTTAAGTTATATTGATAGAAATTGTGTAGTAACGATTTGGGGATCGTATTACAGATCTGTACCAGTAGCTGTGCACCGTAGTACATCTTGCTCACAAGAAGGTGAGTTTTCACGAGCCCCTTTTTACTGAACTGTTTTAAATATTTTCCCGGGGCGGAAAGCATGTTTCTATCAAAGTGTTTAATTACATGCTAATCGCATGGAAACGAATGTATTTATATAATTATTGTACGGAAATCGTACGGTAATGTATTAAGATGGTAATTAACTAAGTTGCTAATATTGTAAGGCCCGAAACAGTGTTCTGGGTAACCGAGTTCCCAGAGGTTATTAAATGTGTTTCTGGGGTAATAGAGTTCCCAGAGGTTATTAAATGTGATTATGGGGTAACAGAGTTCCCAGGGGTTATTGGAAGTATTCTGGGGTAACAGTGTTCCCGGAGGTTAATCGATATGTTTTGGGGTTAATAGAGTTTTCTCTTGTGAACTCAGTATAATTACATCACTTACTTATGATTTTTATAATGATTTGTCATGGTTTATTTAAATTAGTGAAACTCACCAACTATTCGTAGTTGACCCGTTTTCTTTACATGCTTTCTAGGTACACTCAAATCGGAATGAGTGATATGTGTTCGATGCTGTTTGCTATTTTGTGGAAGTCTAGAGATCTATATTTTGCATTAAATATGATAATGTACTATCGGTAACACTTATGTGATAACGCTTAGATGGTTATGAAACTCAGAACAATGTAATACGTTGAAATTAGTGTAGTGGTGTTTTCTTTATAAACAATGCTGTTGATATCAGATGTGTCTGTTGCATCCCGTGTACGTTTCCGCTGCGGTTACGGGGTGTTACAGAACTTGGTATCAGAGCCATTGGTTATAAAGAATTAAGATGTCTTTAAAAGATACCTAAAATATAACCAGTAGCTCAAGTATTATAGGATCTGAATATCAACTAATAATTTATTGTGACGAGATCGGGATGAACTTGGATGGACAAGTGGGTTATTATGGTCCGGAACATAATAACAGACTTGTCTGCACGAGGGAATTCGGGGAAAGTCACGGGGACTTTAATAAGTAAAATTGGCAACATACGTGCAAATATGTGATAATATTGTTATGTGGTCAAGTTATATAAGTAAGTGTATATTAATTTGATTATGATTTACACTATGGAAAGAACTATATGTTTGTTAACTTGTGTGCAGGTAAAATGTCAAGAACTCCCAGTTTGTCGATTGAGGAGGACCCGGAGGAAGTCAGCTCCGGGGACTCTGGGAGCCCACTTGTAGCATCTAGCACAGAGCCTAGCGAGGCTAGCCTTAGGAGTTCCGGCCAGTCCTCCCCAGCTAGGATTGCTAGAGCCCCTACCCCACCCGCACCACAGGCCGCTCCTGCACCCCCCGGATTCGGACCCCGCCTCACGGCGCGGATCAGTATCCCACATGTCCGACCTATCTCGCCCCCACCCAGACCTGCTACTCGCAGGGGCGAGTCCTCCAGCTCTCGGCCCGAGCCTGCGACTCCACCTGTGTGGGGTCTTCCGAGACAGGAACGGGACGCGGCGGCCTGGCTCCGAGTGCTCACTGAACAGGTGAATGGGCACTCCGCCGCCCTGACGGTGGGAGTCCAGAGGAGGATGTACTTGGGTGATTGCATACTGGACCATCAGTATGCGATTGCCCAGCTGAAGAGGGAGTGCTCATACTCCCAATGGATGCTTGGCCGGATGGAGATGCGGGTTCGGGTTATGATGGCTGTGTTGGTGGTGTTGGTGGCGATGTTGGTGGGGTTGGTTTACCACCGTGTTTAGTTGTTTTGGGTTGGGGATAGACAGGGACCATTTTTTTGATACTCTGTGTAAGCAGTTAGTGGTGATGCTAACATGGAGTGAATCTTGTTTAGTTATAATACAACCACTGGCCCTTAGGGGGGGTCTCTTTTGAGGCATATCAGTATAGATACTTTTGGGTATCATTCAAGCACTGACCCGTTGCGGGTTATATCGAGATGATGCCGATATAGGCCCTATATAGGAAAACTTATCTAATGTAATAGTGACAGGAAAGTAATATGAACGGATGTTGTGTAATATGTATTAACGTTTATTAATGAATGGAATGTTTGTTGTGTTTTATGATTGGAACTTGTCTTGATTATATATATTTTCTTGATGTTGTGTAGAATGGCACCAAAACGTTCAGCCCAATTGTCGGAAGTGGACGTGAGTCGTTTGATTGCTCAACAGTTAGAGGCGGCGATACCGGATATAGTATCGCGCATCGCCGCAAGTATTAACAATTCGGCCAATCCAAACCCTCCGAGCAATCAAACGACCACCAATAATGATGGGGAACGAAATACTAATCCTCCGCAGAATGATAACACGATTCCGAGAAATGACGCACCGCCTAGGGTGGTCGTTACAGACAGTAATGGCCCTATACCTACGGTAGAGACGAACCGTACGGAACCGATTCGTGCATCCAGGGGATGTTCGATCAAGGACTTTATGTTGTGCAAACCTCTAGAGTTTAGCGGGTCTAAAGGACCAAATGGATTAGTTAAATGGATCGAGAAAATAGAATCCGTGGTGAATATCAGCAACTGCCCCGAAGATTGTGTTGTTAAGTATGCTGCCTGCACATTCACGGACCATGACTTGACATGGTGGAACACGATAGTGCAGACCCGGGGCCAGGCGGCGACAAACCGCATGACCTGGACGGAGCTCAAGGCTCTTGTATTGGAACATTTCTGCCCGAGAAACGAATTGCAGAAATTAGAAAATGAATTGTGGAATCTGGAGATGCAGGGGGCGGACCACTTGGGTTATACGAACCGGTTTAATGAGTTGGCGCGATTGGTACCATGGTTGGTCACCCCAGAGTCGAAGAGGGTGGAGCGTTATATTTGGGGACTAACTCCAGTAGTAAGGAGTATAGTCAATTCTGGGGGACACCAGACGTATGAGGGTGCGGTGACGCAAGCTGGTATCGTCACGTATGATTTCGTAAGAAGCGGGTCACTAAAGGTGGCAGGAGAGTCCGCTAGGGGGAAGCGGAGTTCACATGACCATAGGACCCAGGAAAAGCAGCAAGGTAAACGTGCTAGACCCACTGCCCAGAACTACGCCATGACTAGTTCGGGCGGAAGGCAAGAACCGCAGAAGGGAACGTTTCCTAAGTGTGGGAAATGTGGTTACCACCATGGTGGCGTGTGCAAAGAGGTGGTGTGCCACCGGTGTGGCAGGATTGGACACTACGCACCAAATTGTAAGACTTATCTGAACAACCTGAACCGACAACCGCAACCTATCAGTGCGCAGCCATTTAAGATCCAACCAGCCCGACAGCAGAACCCGCAAGGAAACCAAATGGTGACCACCAGCCGTGCTTGCTATGAATGCGGCAGCACGGATCACTTTAAAAGACACTGTCCGAAACTGAACCAGGGAGGAAACGGGAGGCAACCCTCGGGTCAGGCATAGTCGTCCAATCCGGCGCGAGGCCGAGCATTCGTGATGGGGGCGAACGAGGCACGCCAGGACCCCAGCGTAGTGACAGGTACATTCCTCGTCTCTGATCATTACGCTTCTGTACTATTTGATACAGGTGCCGATAGAAGTTTTGTCTCCGTTAGATTCCTTTCGATAGCAAACCTTCCTATTGGTGAAACCATAGAACCTTACACCGTAGAAGTCGCTAACGGTAAAACCATGATAGTTAATCAGATAGTTCGGAATTGCCCTTTTATTCTGAACGAACAATCCTTTCTGATTGACTTGTTACCGGTAGAATTGGGTAGTTTTGACGTGATAGTGGGAATGGATTGGTTAGCACGTAATAGGGTAGAAATAAACTGTGAAAAGAAAATCGTCAAGATCCGGGTGTCGGATGACGAGGAGGTATTAGTGCAAGGAGAAACATCCGGCACCATGATACCATTTATATCCCACCTCAAGGTGTTAAAATATATACGTCAGGGATGTGTGGCGTATCTAGCGAGCCTGACGGCCACTGATTCTGAGGAAAAACGAGTGGACGATATTCCCGTGGTACGCGAATTTCCACAAGTTTTCCCAGAGGAACTTCCTGGATTACCGCCAACCCGACAGGTCGAATTCAGAATCGATCTGTTACCTCAAGCTGGCCCTGTTACTAAGGCACCTTACCGACTTGCACCATCTGAGATGCAAGAATTATCCAACCAGTTGCAAGAATTGTTGGATAAAGGATTTATTCGTCCTAGTTATTCCCCGTGGGGTGCACCGGTACTATTCGTGAAAAAGAAGGACGGGAGCCTTAGAATGTGCATCGATTACAGGGAATTGAACAAGTTGACAATCAAAAATAGGTATCCTCTTCCCCGAATCGATGATCTGTTCGACCAACTACAAGGTGCGAGCTACTTCTCAAAAATAGATGTTAGATCGGGATACCATCAGGTTAGAATTCAGGAGGAGGATATCCCAAAAACCGCATTCCGGACTCGCTACGGTCATTACGAGTTCTTAGTTATGCCTTTTGGGCTAACAAATGCGCCAGCAGTATTCATGGATCTCATGAATCGAGTCTGTAAACCCTACCTCGATAAATTCGTCATCGTGTTTATTGACGATATTTTGATATACTCGAAGAGTAAAGAAGACCACGAGCAACACTTAAGATTAATTTTAGAGCTTCTAAATCAGGAGAAGTTGTATGCAAAATTCTCCAAGTGTAACTTCTGGTAACAAGAAGTGCAATTCCTTGGTCACGTTATAAATCACCAAGGAATACACGTTGATCCAAGTAAGGTTGAAGCGGTTAAGAATTGGCAAGCTCCTAGATCGCCAAAGGAAATCCGCCAATTCTTAGGCTTAGCTGGATACTATCGTCGATTTATAGAGAACTTTTCCAGCATCGCCCAACCTTTAACCCTCCTGACTCAAAAGGATCGAAAGTATGATTGGGGAGAAGAACAGGAAGCGGCGTTTCAAACGCTAAAACAAAGATTGTGCCAAGCGCCGATCTTAAGTCTCCCCGACGGAGACGATGGTTTTGTCGTGTATAGTGACGCATCCCGTAGAGGATTGGGATGTGTGTTGATGCAGAATAATAAATTCATAGCCTATGCTTCCCGACAGTTAAAAGTACACGAGAAAAATTACACTACTCATGACTTAGAACTGGGAGCAGTTATCTTCGCACTTAAAATCTGGAGACATTATCTCTACGGTACAAAGTGCACCATCTTCACCGATCATAAAAGTTTGCAACACATATTCGATCAGAAAGAACTGAATATGAGACAACGAAGATGGGTCGAATTATTAAGCGACTATGACTGTGACATCCGTTATCACCCCGGCAAGGCTAACGTCGTAGCCGATGCCTTGAGTAGGAAGGATCGGGTTAAGCCATTGCGAGTGCGAGCGCTAGGAATGATAGTCCAGTCAAACCTTTCGGATTTGATTCGAGTCGCTCAACGCGAGGCGTTGGAAGAGGAACAATTGGAAAAAGTGGGACTTTTCGGTAACGAGAAAAATTTCGAACAACGCAAGGACGAAATTCTCTACTTCAAAAATCGGATTTGGATCCCGACCCTCCATGATCTTCGTGAATTGATCATGAACGAAGCGTATAAATCGAAATATTCCATACATCCGGGTTCGGATAAGATGTACAAGGATGTGAAGGAGTTCTACTGGTGGCCGGGTATGAAAAAGGATATAGCCACATACGTCGGCAAGTGTACGACGTGTGCGAGGGTTAAGGCGGAGCACCAGAAACCTTTGGGAATGTTACAACAACCGGAAATTCCCGAATGGAAGTGGGAGCAGATCACGATGGATTTTGTGACACATCTCCCCAAGACGTCCCGAGGACATAATGCAATTTGGGTAGTCGTGGATCGATTAACCAAATCGGCACTTTTTATTCCGATTAGAAATAATTATAACACAGAGAGACTTGCGCAGATTTATATAAATGAAATTGTGTCTCGTCATGGTATACCTATCTCGATCATCTCCGATCGGGATAGCCATTTCACCTCCAAACTTTGGCAAGTTGTGCAAGAAGCGCTGGGAACGCGTATTGATCTAAGCACAGCTTACCACCCTCAGACCGACGGTCAGTCTGAGAGGACCATTCAAAACCTGGAGGATTTGCTTCGTGCATGCGTACTGGATTTTAAGGGAAATTGGGATCAACATCTCCCGCTCGTTGAATTTTCCTATAATAACAGTTACCATAGCAGTATAAAAGCAGCACCGTATGAAGCATTGTATGGTCGGAAATGCCGATCACCACTCTGCTGGACTGAAGTGGGCGACACACAGGTTATTAGATCAGATCTGGTCCAGGAAACGACCAGCAAAATTCTTGAAATTAAGAACAATCTGAAGGCCGCACGGGATCGGCAGAAGAGTTATGCCGATACCCGTAGAAAACCGTTATCATTTGAGAAAGGTGATAAAGTGTATTTGAAAGTATCACCTTGGAAAGGAGTAGTCAGATTTGGAAAGGCGGGGAAGTTAGCCCCTAGATATATTGGACCATTCGATATTACTGCAAAAATCGGTCCTGTAGCATACCGATTAGAACTGCCTGATGAACTGAGTGCAGTTCACAACGTGTTTCACGTGTCGAACCTGAAACGGTGTCTGTCGGATGAGACATCGGTGTTACCCTTAGAGGGTGTTCAAATAAATGATAAGCTCAACATTGTAGAGGAGCCCATAGAAATAGTAGACGGAAAAATCAAGCAACTTAGACACAATAAGATCTCGTTGGTCAAAGTTAGATGGAACTCGCAACGAGGCCCAGAATATACATGGGAACGAAAGGACGAATTTCGGAAGAAATACCCCCACCTATTTCCTCAAAAGGAAGTAGTTGACGCGTAAAATTTCGAGGACGAAATTTTTATAACGGGGGGAGAATGTAACGATTCCGGCAAATTCAGGTATACCCTAGCCGGAATATACTATTTACGTGTTATTCAATACTGAATATATGAATTATAATGTGTTTATACGAGTATATAAGATTCACAGTACGAATTGTACTCGAATGAACAGTTAGTCGTATTAGAATTACGATTAACCGATGAACGGTTATTGAAACCCGAACGAATCGGGGATTACGTCATAGATGAAATATATGATGTTTAGTAAGGTTTACGAAGTATTAAGGCTCCGGGATAAGTGAATTATAGCACAGAAAAAGGATTTCGATTTATTAGTACGTCGGTACGTTTAACGAAACCTTTAACATCAAACCAAGCAAGAGACGATCGGTCAAGCCGAAAAAGACGCACAATTACCGACAATACGATGTGTTATGTCAATAAACGTCATGGTTTAAGTTTTTAAAGTTTTTAAATCAGTTTTATATAAATTTTAATTTTAAGCCGAAAAACGACCGTTTTGGCCTCGTTTTGAGCGGAATTAAACGTTTAACCGAAAAACGAACTGAACCAGATTATCCACAACATTATCCAGATTGCGTAATCTGAATGTGTGGCCATGGTTAGAGTTGTGGGCCCCCCTCCCCACCTTACTATGGACCGATCGGTCCATAGCTTCACCACACACACTTCATTTTTCTTTTTTCCACAATATTTCTCCCAAAATCCTCTCAACCTCTTCATCATCCATCCAAAGATCCAAGTTTTTAAGCAAGAAAACGAGGTATAGACCGAGTTATAATCGTGTTATTCTTCTTTTCTTGATTCATTTACAAGGAAATGAGGTTTCAAATGAAAAATGGGTGATAACCCGAGATGAAACCGATTCTTGGAGGATCAAGTGATGTATACAAGTTATACAAAGGATCTTGGTCCAAGAAAGTAGTTAAAAGAGTCAAAAACGAATTTTTACGGTCAAAATCTTTGTTTTGATGTTTTAATCGAAACCATGAAAGAAATGGCTTGATTGTGGGTATAACTTGCTTGGTGTGGTGTTGTTGTGCTTGTAAGTGTTGTTCCTAGTGGCTAGCAAAGGCTAGAAACCAAGATCTTTGCGATCTAACGCTAGAAAACACAAGATAGTTCGGTTTTCGTGTGATTTAGTTATTTTGGACAGATTGTGATAGACCTAGAGTTGGGTCACGAAATTTCACAGAGATGATCTACACATGAAAATATGAGATCTGTGAATTTTTGGTAATTTTTGGATAAAGGATGAATATTTGGTGAATTTAATGCTCGCTTTTGGCCAAAAATGGTGAAAAATAGCTAAACATCATGCAAAAATTCTGGAAGATTTAAGATAAGCTTTTTATAACATATAAAAGTCACACACAAAATTTCAGGTTCATTGGAGAAGTCTAAGTAGGCTTTTCGGTAAAACGAGTTCTAGGGATTTCTAGCTCGGTTTTGGTAAAAATGGCATGAAAAATAAGTTTTTGGTTCTGGAAAAATTACAGGGAAATATGTGGGTGACAGGGGTCATCCCGGAAAAATTTGGGAATTTTCAAAGGTCGTTTGGTATTTTCGACATATTTGGTGTTTAAATGACGTTTAAAAATGGGTAAATAAATTTTAGATATAAAAATTAATTCTGGAAAAATTTTATAAAATTCCTTACTGTCAAAATATGGTTTGTACAAAATTTCAAGGTCCGAGTCTAAACGGATATTTATTTGTGCTAAATGGAACTTAAAAACAAACTTTTAAAACTTAAAAAGTGTAAACCGGCAAAGTTCGCCTAAGCGAGCTGACTGGTGCATAAAAACCGTAAAAATGGACTATTTTCATGAAACTAAGTTAATCAAGTAAAAATAAATCATCCGGAAATTATTCGGATGATTTGGGTAATTTTACCCGATTTAACCGTTTCCAGTGTATTAAAGACGGAAACGGGCCCCGCGGCCAAACGGGGTGTCTAGCCGAGCTCTAATTTCACCACTTTAATGAAAATATCAATAATGATTATTTTCGGGACGTATGTGGTCAAACTCATTTTTTGAAAACATAAAGACGAATAACCGTGCTAGGCACGCAAAACGAGAAAACAAACTATCGGTAGTTTTGACTAAAGAACTCTAAGTAATATCACAATCTAAGTCCTGAGTAGTGTATCGGGGTTAACATGGTCCCCGGATCGTGTACGGTACTGGGTTAACAGTGTCCCCGGACGTACCGGTTAACACGAATTTAAGTTATATTGATAGAAATTGTGTAGTAACGATTTGGGGATCGTATTACAGATCTGTACCAGTAGCTGTGCACTGTAGTACATCTTGCTCACAAGAAGGGGAGTTTTCACGAGCCCCTTTTTACTGAATTGTTTTAAATATTTTCCCGGGGCGGAAAGCATGTTTCTATCAAAGTGTTTAAGTACATGCTAATCGCATGGAAACGAATGTATTTATATAATGTTTATTGTATGGAAATCATACGGTAATGTATTAAGATGGTAATTAACTAAGTTGCTAATATTGTAAGGCCCGAAACAGTGTTCTGGGGTAACCGAGTTCCCAGAGGTTATTAAATGTGTTTCTGGGGTAATAGAGTTCCCAGAGGTTATTAAATGTGATTCTGGGGTAACAGAGTTCCCAGGGGTTATTGGAAGTATTCTGGGGTAACAGAGTTCCCGGGGGTTAATCGATATGTTTTGAGGTTAATAGAGTTTTCACTTGTGAACTCAGTATAATTACATCACTTACTTATGATTTTTATAATGATTTGTCATGGTTTATTTAAATTAGTGAAACTCACCAACTATTCGTAGTTGACCCGTTTTCTTTACATGCTTTCTAGGTACACTCAAATCGGAATGAGTGATATGTGTTCGATGCTGTGTGCTATTTTGTGGAAGTCTAGAGATCTATATTTTGCATTAAATATGATAATGTACTATCGGTAACACTTATGTGATAACGCTTAGATGGTTATGAAACTCAGAACAATGTAATACGTTGAAATTAATGTAGTGGTGTTTTCTTTATAAACAATGCTGTTGATATCAGATGTGTCTGTTGCATCCCGTGTACGTTTCCGCTGCGGTTACGGGGTGTTAGATATATATATGCTATTCAACACTATTTAAAATATCAAAATACACACTATTGCACATATGCATTATAAAAAAGTCGGTGTATTGCATATATGCATTACTCGTTAATTTTTTTTTATTTTTTTTTAATTTTTTTTTCATTTTTATATTTTTTTTGTGGTGAAGAATAACAACATATAAGAAGGATGAAAGAAAAAAAAATTTAAAAATATTTTTTTTAATTAAATTAAAAATATTTCATTAATAGCTCTCTAGTTCTCACCTTAAAAAGAAGTTCTCTCATGATCCTCATATATATATATATATATATGTATATATATATATATATATATATTTATATATAGGGTGCAGTTACTGTATATAGAAAACTTAAACGCTCAACAAACGCACACATATATTAAATCAGAATATACCGTACGTTAAGGCATTAGCGTACAGTAACTGCATCCATATATATATATATATATTCACAATATATTATACTCCAACTTGCAGACTACACAAGACCTCTTTGAAAAACCAAATGCCTGGTAAACGAAAAGCATTGTATTGCTGGAGAAGGAGCATACTATAAAGTTTTGGTGACTGGTTACGCGACAAGGTAGATCAATTTATTAGGTCTTCTATAATTTTTAAAATTCTTTTATAGTTTCTGCAATGTAGGTGAAGAATCTAATCCTTGTAATGAAATTCAGGTTGAAAGAGAGCTAGCGGGCTCCCCAGGTTCTGCATCGGAAACCGTAAAGTGGATTGCATACGGAGCACACCGCAACTTTTACAAATACGACTCATATGACATCAACGGTTTTGAATTTCGTACAAAATCTCATGATGGTAGAGTTTACCAGAACAACGGGGTTGGTGTAGAGGCGGATGACATGCACATCAAAAAAGACATGGTGACCCATGGACAAAACTTTTATTTTGGGGTTTTGCAAGAGATATGGGTCCTAGATTATCATACTAAAAGAATTTCGGTCTTCATGTGCCAATGGGTTGACCGTAAACATGTCAAACATGATATTCTTGGTTACGTGTCGGTCGACCAAAACAAATTTGGCCACAAGGATGATCCGTTCATATTGGCCTTGCAAGCACGCCATGTGTTTTATGTTCAAGATCAGCTAGATAGAAAAAAGCATGTTGTCCTCATGACTCAACCCAAGAATTATAGGCATTCGTAGGACGAGGTCAATGAGGAATTTAGTACGGTAACTTTCCCTCATGAGGGTAATACATTGCCACTTGTACAACCAAATCAAATGCTTCGTAATGAGTCCCCGGATGATTACTGGAGGCCTGGGAAAAAGCCCACAACTATTCGTAATGGAGGTTGACACCGATGTCGGGGTTGTCGACCCATCAGTTGTGTTCGTTTGGCTAGTTAGATGTAAATAATGTTTAAATTTAGTTGTGATACACGATATCACCATTCTTTACTTTGTACTTATTAATTCAAACTAAAGAAATATTGGTTTTTTTTAATACTATTACTACTTATAAAGGCCGGTTTGTTGAATTCATTTAATCTTCTGTCTATTTTGGTCAATTGGTGTCAAGTTCAAACATACATCATGTTACATCGATAAAAGTCACAATTGACTTGTAGTGTATCATAGTAAGATCAATAAAGTCATTACACTCATAACTGACTCGTGCTATATCAAAGTTACATTAATATAAAGAAAGCCCAAAAATGCATCATGTTGTCTAGGGTGTTCATGGTTCGGTTGGAAACCGCGAAACCGCCCAAACCGGCCATCGGTGACAGTCATCATTTCTCGTCTGATGGTTTTGTTTCTTGCACAACCTCTATTAGGTTATGTTTCAACATACTTTTTAACTGCTGGTTTCCTGCAAAACATTATCAACTCATTTTATAAAAAAAGACCATTATGCCCTTCTTTTCACTAACCTGCATACCAAAATTGTACCTCCATACTCAGATCTTTGACCAAAGCATCTGTGTGTCTTAGACATTGTAGAAGCCTTTGAACAAATAAAAATTCAGTTTTGAAACACCCCTTCCAAACTCAATGCCATCACTAGTAACCTTAGATTTGGTGATGGCATTGAGTTTTGAAGGGATTTTATCAAAATTAAGATCTTTGGGAAGTTTAAGATCTGTGGAAACCTTAGATTTTTTCTACTTGGCCAAGTTCGGAATTCACATAACATATATATATTAAAGCCTAATAACTTTCAGCCACCAGTTTTATTGCAGGCATTAAAGTCTGTTGGTTTATAGTTGGTTTATTGAAGTCATTAAATTTCAGCCACCAGTTATATATCACGCTTTGGAAACGCTCAACGCTTTACAGTTAATAATAACATTCACATAATATAAGTGATTATGTATTAAAAAAAAGCAATCATTAAATTTCAGCCACCAGTTATATATATCACACTTTGGAAATGTTCCACGCTTTACAGTTAATAATAACATTTACAATAATAACATTCACATAATATAAGTGATTATGTATTAAAATTTTTTTTAAATATGATTAATCAATTCACATAACATATTAATACCAAAATATAATAACATCTACAATAATAACATTTACATTAGTATAGAAAACCAAATTACATAAAACTAACTAGCTCCTAGCATCCGACTCCATATTAGAATCAACATAGACATCCATCGTAGACCTCCCTATAGATTCCGTATCCGAATCTACATCCAGATTCTCTTCTGGAGTATGAGAGGGCATGATCCTCTCGTACATGACATCCGAGGTATAGGTGGAGTCCCTAAGCCTTTGGTGGCGAAGGTTCACCTGATTACGGAATGCCCCATAAACGGACACCGCCTTGAAGTGCTCTAAGTCGTTCAACTCGATGTACGCCACCTAGATTCCCGGCACTCCCATATCAATGCTGAAATAATCAGCAGTCGTGTACCCAAGACACCTAACCATTCGGTTAAGTTGTTGGTACGTGAAGGTGTGAGGGTGGACATAGACCACATACCTCACCCTTTGATTCCTCCGGACATCGCCGAAAGAAAAGTGGAATCGTATGGTGAAAAATGTGGGGTCGTAGTAGATGGAGGCATGAGCACCCGGTGCACGTTCGACCCATGTTGAAGCCATTATCGAAAATTATAGTCGGAAGAAAGGTGGATTGTGATTGTGGATTGTGATTGTGATTTGTGGATTGTGATTGTGATTGTGATTGGTATTTAAACACCATCGGAACCCGGCGGTACATCTCCCTGACAATTTGAATTTGGCGGCACAAGAAACTGTAAATGCAATGATGACGTCGCCACTCGTCAAATCAACGTGTGGCCATTAATTACGTTTTTGACACGCTTAAACATATTTTAGTGTGACCATTTATCACTTATAGCCACACATAATAAGTGCATCTGTTACAATAAAAACTTAGAAAAAAAAACTAACATACTCTTTGGTCGCAACACCTCGTATAAGTGGCCATTAATTACATTTGGGCACACTTAAAAATATTGAAGTGTGACCATTTCTCACTTATTGCCACACATAATAAGTGTATCTGTGACAATAAAAAACTTATAAAAAATAAAACTAAGATACTCTTTGGTCACACAACCTCGTATAAGTGGCAATTAATTACATTTGGACACACTTAAAAATATTTAAGTGTGACAATTTCTCACTTATAGCCACACATAATAAGTGTATACGTGACAATAAAAACTTATAAAAAGAGAAACTAAGATACTCTTTGGTCACACAACCTCGTATAAGTGGCCATTAATTACATTTGGACACACTTAAAAATATTTAAGTGTGACAAATTATCACTTATAGCCACACATAATAAGTGTATCCGTGACAATAAAAACTTAGGAAAAATAAAAGTAAACTACTCTTTGGTCACACAACCTCGTATAAGCGGAAATATATTTTAAGCATTTTAGCCACATTACTAATAAATACAATGGTTGTTCATCATATTTCACTACTTTATTAAAAATGTGGCTAGAAAATGTGGCATTAGGTCACACAACGTAATATAAGTGACTATATCTTTACCATTTAGACACATCTCTTATCAATACAGTAGCCGTTTGTCACATTTGGCCACACTATTAAAACATGTGGCTAGTTAATGTCACAGTTTGTGGCTAATGCATGTGTTTTTGGTCACATGCATCAAAGATCAAACAAACTATGACTGTAGGTCACATTTCGCCACACGTTTTTATAACGTTGCTGGTTTTTGTCACAGTTTTTTCCAAAGTGTGGCGAAAAGTACCTTAGTAGGTATAGAATGGTCACATGAAGAAGAATATGTGTGGCCAAAACATTCTGGAAGGTTTTCAAACATGGCCAAAGACCTTTTAGACACACATTTAAATCGAAGTGTGGCAAATCGCCATGACCACATGTGTGGTCGAAGGTCGATATTCACGTAGTGCAAGATGATACAGTTTTATCTTTGATTTTCTTTCTATCTAAAATATGAAAACCCAAAAATATTGTCTTTTAATTTTAATTTACGTTTCTTCAAACTCAATAACCAAAACCAAAATGATCTTCACTTCCAGTTAAAACAAATACAACGATTTAGTAGTAAAATCTATAAGTGTGTCCGTGGATCGATACTTGGTTCTTACAACACCCATCATGCATCATATATCCTCAACTAGGGCGATGAATATTGATTCCATCATGGTTCTGGCTATAACTGTTTGCCTCGACAATTTCCATGATGTAGTAGCACCTCCAAGTGTGAATACATACCCACTTGTTCTCGAATCATTCGTGTCAAATATCCAATAATTTGCATCACAGTGTCTTTTAATTTCTGCTGGATATTTGTTATAATGCAATTTCAATCTGTATTCCCAAGTGTATCTTAGGTTCTGAAGCAACTGAATCACACTGTTCCATTGTTTTGAACTTAGGTTGCTCTTGTATCTACTTAGCATGCTCACAGCATATGCTAAGTTTGGTCTAGTACAACTCATAAGATACATCAAGTTGCCGATAATTTTGAGTATTCCAACTAGTTAACAGGTTCACCTCTATTATTAGGTAGATGTTTACTTGTGTCAATGGGAGTTCTAGCTACATTAGATTCATTCGCATAAAACTTCCCAAAAATTTTGTTCACGTAGTGAGATGGAGTTAAAACAAGTCCACTTTGGGTTCATGTGATTTTAGCATGTTCTTTATGGACGTTATGGTTTTGTCATCACTTCCAGCAATTAAATATTATCTACGTATAGACACAAAATGACATATCCATATGTTGTGTCCTTCACATATACACAATTATCACATTCATTGATTTTGAACCCAACATCAAGCATGACACGATCAAACTTTTGGTGCCATTTTTTGGAGCTTTTTTCAAACCATACAAGATTTCACAAGTTTTCACACTTTCTTTTCTTGCTTAATGGCTATGAAGCCTTCAGTTTGTTCCACATAAATCTCTTCCTCCAAATTTCCATTCAAGAATGTTGTTTTCACATCCATTTGGTGAACTTCTAAATTTCAAATGGCGGCAATGGCAAGCACCAACCTAAAAGTGGCTATTCGGGTAACTGGCAATTATGTATAAATGTAAACTAAACCTTCTCATTGCTTATATCCTTTGATCATCAACCTTGCCTTGTACATATCGATGGTGCCATCTGGTTTCATCTTCTTCATGAAGATCCATCGATATCCTAGTGGTTTACATCCTTGAGGAAGATCCACTTGTTCCTAACTATGATTTCGTTAGATAGAATCCATCTCACATTTGATGGCCTCCCTCCACTGAGGTCCTTTTGCGGAATTCACCGCTTGTTCCATGTAGGTAAGGAAATCAGAGACGAAGGATTTTTGAGTCTTTTGTTGTTTACTCTTTCTGATTTCAACTTCCTCCATCACAGATTGTTCCCGAGGTTCATCTTTTGCACCCTCGTTCTCTGGAACAATTTCCTCAATCGGTCTGGAATAACTTGGTTTTCTTTACCCAAGTATGGGAACACATGATCAAACAAAGATGAATCTTATGATTCTGAGAGAGCTTTATTGAACAATTATGAATCAAATAATCAATTCATATCGATATACACACGGATCTAGTTTTTGATACGTTTAAGGTGAGTGAATGAAGTGTGTGTGTGGGTTGAGAGGGAAATTCAGCAAAGTAACGGCACCCATAAATAATAATAAAAAACACACGTTAATTTATGTTTCAAGATACATCTATATATAGAAGACGAAGTCCATTAGTTATACAGGTCATAACGAATGGGACTCATTCGTCTCGAATCCCTACTTTAACTTAACACTATAGGGAATGATTCATTCGCTATACCTAATTTGTTAACATTACATAACGAATGGTGCATTTATAGTAACGATTAGGCTCATTCGTTAGACATCCATAACGAATGGCTAATAAAGATAACGTATGAGTTCATTCGTTAAACATTCTTAATGAATGACCACATAAACATAATGTATGGATTGGTGAAAAGACTAAAATGTCTTTTTACATTAATATTAATCAATTTCAATAAATACAAAGACAGAGACGATAAAAAAAATTGCTAACAAACTCCCCTTGTCTCGCGCTCTTTGTCTTTGATAGCTAAACCTTTTAGTCTTCTAGTCCGCACAACTATGAACTCCAAATGCATGACAAACACGCACGACACGTTGGAATAGCATAGCCCATTCAAAATCTTTATTATCAGCAAATCGAATCTCATTCTTTAATAGCACATCATTATCCGACTCCGATAAATTAACTAGCCACATCGGATTGATCACCCGTGTAAACTCAGTCTTCAATCCTGTACAGAGTACTATAATGGCTTCACCGGTGCGGTAGTCGTTATACCACATGTTTAATGTCTTATAAAGACTTTGTGGAAATGTCTTTATAGGAACTCTTTTCATCGTTCGTGGCAGCTTCACTTTCAATACCAGCTTCCTCCAACCCGTTTTTCGGATCGATCTTGTCGATATACTTTCTTGTCGTAACATGTGGCCTGAAAATTTTATAACCATGATTAACCTCAAACAAAAGATGTTAATGGAACCATCCTGTCATTGATTTCCACCACGTATCACGAACGGCCGGTTAGCTAGTGTTCGTACATCCCACCTCGGCAATGTGAGAACATCAGTGATGTATTGGTAGTACTGAACACCGTGCTCCCACTTTATTATACATATCTTTAGTTCTGAATCATAAAGCCACGATACAATATGACCTTTGACGGTCTTCGATGTTTTGAATGGTGTCTTTTGGTGAGCCGTTGCACGTGCTTTGACCTCAATCTTGTTCTCTTTATCAACATATTTGTATTTTTCAATAATCTTAGAGAATCAAGCTTTGTTGCTTACCTCAAACATGCCCTCTATAATAGGATCTTTCGAATATTTATGTGTGTTGTGCGTGCCAGTAATATTATAATGGATGGGGTTTAGCTTTCGCACAAGATCGTGTTTTAAATTTATAAAAGTGATTTATACTAAGACTAAACACACACAAAATCGGCAAGTGAACCTATCGTATATGTAGAATAGTATTGGTAAGAACCAAGTATCGATCCATGGACAAAAATGTTTCTAATGATGAATCTTCGTTTAAGTTTAATCGGAGAGTTTTGATCAGTTTTGGGTTGATTTTTAAACTTTTTATAAAATAGAGATACTTATATAATATATAGGTGACATGAAGAGAATTTCCAAAAGAGTAATTCAATTATATGAAGGTTACCATTTAAGATCACGAATCACTCCATCCTTCCTTGATGATAATTAAATAAACATGTGATAAACTTGTCCTAATAATATATGATAGATAGCTCCTCATTTCTTAGCGAACATATTCTATGACATAAAAGAAAGTAGCATGCGTATCTTAAAGTCCATCAAATGCTTAATATCTTGGTACCACGAAAATGTCAATTTAAATAGACATGTAGTTTAGTAAAGTAGAATTATTAGGATTGACTTCGATTTCTCAAACACCAATGCTAACAACTTCTAGTGGTTGTAGTTAACTCACACAGTCACACAACCTCCCCTTGGTTAATTTGATTAGGATATAGTTACACATTCTATTAACATATGATTTTTTTTAACTAGCGTGATAACCAAAGCAATCGTGAAAACAATGTTATTTTAGAATTATCAAAACTAGAGAAATAGATCATAACTTATATCTCATCATTTCTAAGTCCAACATAAGGTTTCATGTTTTGTCTTTATTAAGTTATCAAAGTATTATTTTTTACCATTTCTAGTCTCCAAGAGCATGAGTGAATCATGAATGATTTTTAGTCATCAACCTTGACGTATTGAGTTAAAGTGATAAAACACTTCTTCATCAAAGGATAATTGAAAAATAACCCATGTACTTTACCAAACTAAATCACGTGTTAAACATAATCATCAAGTTAAAAAAAGCTTCTTCATAGATTTTAGATGGTAAATGGAGTTTTTAGCTCATAATGAGCATTGCTATGAACATTAAAAGAGATGGAGATAACAAACACATGACCAAACTAGAACAATCTAACCAAATGTGAATGACTCTTTCTTCTTCAATGGTGATGGAGCATGATGATGATGGATGATGATGATGATGATGATAGCCTCCAAGCCTTCAAACTCTCCATAAGATCTTCAATATGAGTGTAATGTGAGTGTTTTTATAAGAGACACCCGTGTGGAACTTTTCTTCAAGCACACTTTATTAATGCAACATTCTTCTCTATTTATAGGAGAGAGTCAGGCATGGCCCTGTGCTCATGGAGGCACGCCCCGGTGTCCAGGTGTCCAGTTGCAGTAAATGTTATGTCAGATCGTACATGATGACTCACCACGAGGGTGTGCTCTCCCACGGTCCCGTGCTTTTGGTGGTATGTTATATTTGTTTTGTCTTCTTCTGAAAGTTGACCACGGCACCATGGTTACTAAAGAACGACCCCATGCTTCTATGTCCAATGTTTATCTTTTCTTGCAGAGTTTTATCTTTTCTTGCATTCAGAATCATGGGGCGTGTCTAGGGGGGCACAGGGGCATGTCTAAGGGTTACCTGGTTTTTCTTTCATTTTTATTCATCTTTTTGCTTGTTTCATCATTTAAGGCTTGGTTAACCTGAAATTACATTTTAATGTGATAAGTAGCCTTCTGAGCTGTATTATTTGATAGAAGTTGCAGTTTTTAGAGATTATTTTATGCTAAAAAGTGGTATAATTTTATGTACATCAAACATCCCCACACTTGAACCTTGCTTGTCCTCAAGAAAGCAACTTATAAATATTCTCTAAAATAACAAGTTAGGACCATTGCTTAAACATCCCCAAAAGAGTTTAAAGAAAATGGGAACAAAATAACCAACCTTAAATCATAAGAATATATGTAGTGATATATAAAAAGGTGATTTGTTTTTATGAGCTTCCGTTTATGCAAAAACGTCATGTTCTCACAATGTTCACTCACACTCGGTTTTATATCTGATCATACATGTGATGTATGTATGTGAACACTATCAGCCAAAATGTACCCTGTGATAAATAAGTATGTAACCAGTTCAAATCTCCACCTTTATGAAGGGTTGCACAGATCAGAAGGTAATTTGGGTTGGTTTTGGATGAATAGGGATTGATATTTGTTGGCTCAAGGGTTTAGATTAATGAGGATGAGGATGGTAAATACAACTTCTGCTGATTTTCAGGAATCTTAAGATGTCTTCAATGGTTAGCTTCTTTTCTCTCGATTGTTGTTTTTCTTTTTTCACAAACCTAGTGACTCTTTTAAGGTCAGATCGTCAAGACCAGTTTTGTCGAGTATGTTGATCAGTTCTTCCTCAATCCTGCTCTGAACATAACTCTCAACTCTAATGGATCGTTCGGCTTTGAGCCTAATAGCCCCCACCCTCATTAGTTCGGTATATTCATATTGAGACTGAGTTTGACTTTTTCTACGTCTTCCTTCGTGGGGCCAGTTTCCGTATCCAAAACATCGCTCGTATCTTTTTACTCTTCTTTTTATATCGCTTTTGGAAACTCCACAAAATGGTGGCCTTTATTCGTCATGGCGCCTTTTTCCTCACCACATAGCTAAAGAGAAAGATTCTCTCTCTAAGTTTCGGAGGAAACCTAGGTTTTGTGAAATGTATGCAGCAAAGGAAATTGAAATCCAAATAATGCATTTCCAGTTCTTTAGGGTCTTCCGGTAAAAGACAGTGTTGTATTTTGGTTTTAGTTATAATAGATTTTCAATATTACAAAACTTCTTTTTACCTTTTCATTTTTTTGGTTTTAGTTATAATAGATTTTTTTAGTTGGTTATTTGAAAAAAATTTTCTTAGACTTTATTTTGGTTTTGTAACTGAAATAGTCTTTGTTTGCTACAATATTATCTTTTTATTTAGATAATCTTAATAATTAGTTGAGCAAGCAATTGGTTAAGTAATTCATTTCCCTCCCCACATTTGAATCTCACGTTGTCCACAATGTGGAAAGGGTCATAAAAAGATTCATAATAGAATTCATATGAAGTATGGTGGGTAAAATGGAAAGGAACTTCCTTACGGGTTAACGAAATTTCTACAGAGTGTCCCTGTTTTTCGTCTGTTTCTTGTATGGTACCTGAATAGTAAAAAACTGCAAACAACCACTAACAACCAAAGCATAATATTACTTAAAATCGGGTATAGAATC
The DNA here is from genome assembly GCF_021521415.1 of Bidens hawaiensis. NCBI lineage: Eukaryota > Viridiplantae > Streptophyta > Magnoliopsida > Asterales > Asteraceae > Bidens > Bidens hawaiensis. The sequence goes on along the minus strand of NW_027491152.1, from coordinate 535,806 downwards.
ATCCACACCCTGCCCACACGGGCTAAATAAGTACCTACGGAAATGTCTTGGCACCCACGGCCATAATAAGTGCCAAACAAACCAGCAAAAAAATGTAAATTGTTTCAACGAACATGATAATAATAACATAAAAGTACTATCACCCATACCCATGCCCATACCAGACCTACCAGTGTCGCTGCTCATTATTTACCCGTGTGATCCGGGTCAAAGGGTCCCCCTGCTTGTCCATCCGCTCACATAAACGATTGATTTACTGTCTTGTTTCTGCATACTCTGCGGCCCTTCTTGCGTTTGAGTCCGCAATCTGCCCTGATAACCTGTCAAAAGAGGCGGTAGTATGAGTCTGGAACTGGTTAATGAGCCCGTATAGGCCATCAAATGAGTACAGGATGTGGTACAACGAGTTGGGGCCGGCTCCTGATGATGATGGGCCACCCTGCTGAGATTAAGTGCGGCGGCAGGTCTGTCAGGGTAGTGATCCTCCTCTCCTCTCGGGTATGTCCTGGATCGTCATATCAGCCGGGTCCTCAGGATCCTAAATCTAGTTCAGGGCATCTTGAAACCTCCACATGTCCGGGTTCCTGCCAATATGTTGGACCATTTTCAATTTTGCATGCTAATACAGAAGCTGAGGTCAAGAGCGATCGGGTTTCGACTTTGGGTTCATTCTGTGTCTGCACGGTAAGCATTGTAAAGCTTGTAGATCCACAGACTACCAAATATTGTGGTATCAAGGATCCTTGCATTTGCATTGGTTCTGAATAGTTGACAGAACAGATAAGTGATGTTGCAAGCTATGCAATTCTTGATGCAATAAAGGGCCCACAAATCCCTCAAGTTCACAAGCCCCTCACTCTGACCACGTGTGGTGACGGTGTGGTTCAGCAGTCGGTGAATGTATCTCGTCAGTGGGTCGTGTAAGGCGGTGCTCTTTTTGCTGCTTGCACAGTCAGTTTCATCCCTAAAACTCAGTTGTTCCCACTCTTGTATTCTGGTATCGCCTGCTTCTGCTGACTCATCAGCATCTTCATATACAAATATGGTCATGGAGTCGTACCAAATGGGTCTGTTGGTTTCATCACTTGTATAAATACCCAAATCGATCCCGATATGGGTGACCGATGTTGTATACCACTCTCCCCCACACCTAAACTCAACGGTATCTTTTTCCCACATATACAAATTCCTCGTCTTGAAAGAGAATGAGGCTATAAACTCCTTGGTCAATTCGGTTACTGATTTACCCTTTTGATTCAAAACATGCAACCGCAGCCCTTTCACAAGCTTCTTGTATCTCTCCCATTGGTTTACTTGCTTTAACGTTTCCTTGCAAGCATAGAAATTCGGTTCTGGGAGCCGATTGTTAAGGTAGCCCATTCTTTGTCTGGCTCGTTCCTCTCTTTTGGTATTTTCTTGGAAGATTAAGAAAGCATGCTCGTCATCCCCGTATACAGCCATCTACAAATTATACTCAGATTAGTTTAATTTTCTCATTATTATGTGAAAACCCTAGAACAGAAGTCAAACCACGGTGCCGTGCTTCTACCAGCACGGCCCCATGCTGAGGAAAAGCACGGTACCGTGCTTTTAGAAGAACAGCCCCATGATGCAAGTGTTTGGAAGAAGTTTTGACTTACGTTGACCTGTGGATGACCACGGGTCATGTTTTTGCAAGCACAACCCGTGTTTTTAATTTTATTTTTTAATTGTCAAGACTCGAACTTGTGATTCTAACCGGTTTTACATATCATTCGGGTTTGATTTGTTATATGAATCATCCAAGACCCGAACCCGAATGGTTTTTCCCAACAAAATTTAAGTGCAAATATTTCTAACAAATCAATATCCTAGATTTAAAAAATTGACCCATCTATTTTTAGGGTTTAGACCCGATTTTATCAATTGGTAAGATTTGGGGTTTATTTTAGACCTAGAATGATGAATTTGAACAATAGATTCACGAAATTAACATACCTTTGATTGGAAATCGAATATTTGAAGAAAAGAATTGAGTAATAGACAAAGAAGCGCCAGTTTTCAGTTGTAGACGAAGTTGTTTTAGGGTTAAGTGAGTGAAAAAAGTTATTTTATTAGAAAACTACGTAACTGCACTGTAGACTGGGGCACGACACAGTTCTTTTTTAAGCACGATACCGTGTTGCTTGTAGCAGTTAGGTTTTTCTTTGTTTGTTGTTTATTTGTCGAGCTGGTTCGTTTTTTAACTTATTTTCTTTGAGGATTATGGTTAAAATAGAAATAAAATGACCTATTCTTCATTAAACATCATAGAAAAAATTAAAATAACAATCCCGGACACTTAAAACATGAAACTAGCATGAGTAAATCCTAACAATACAAAGTCCGAACTACTAACGACCACCATTCCCGAAAAAGTCTTGAATGTGTGGTGGGGCTCTTTTGGCCTCCAAGAGCTTGGAAAGTTTTTTGTCTAGCTTTGCGATCTCTCGGTTAAGATAGTTGAGCTTGAAATCCACATCTTTGTTGTGACTTTCAACGATGTGGAAATTCTCGAACCTAAGTAGTTCGACTTTATTGGTCAGCTCAATTAGGAGAGCTTCGGCTTGGATGTTACTCTTGACTTGGTCTCTAACGATGCTTTGTAGCCTAATGATTTCTTCCTCAAGGTGTGAGGAAGAATCACCACTCTAGCTCCTTCTCACTGGTCTCCATTCCATCTTTTGTTTTCTATTTTAGTTAACTTTTGTTTGGTATGAATGGAATAGTGAGTTTTGCATGCATTATATAGAGAATGGAACGTCTAGTACGGCCCCATTCATGCCCTCTACTGATTCGGTGAGTTGGATGAGAAGTATCTCCGCAAGGAGATTCATCTCGGTGAGTCCCTTGATGAGTTCTTAAAGTTTCATGAGAAGCTCAGTTTTGGAAATGTGTCGGGCTTCGTTCCTCGGTTGACGAGGAACGAAAATTTCTTCATTCATCTCAGTAGGAATTTCTCAGGGAGAGTGTTTATGTCTGGTTTGGTGCAAAAAATGCAGTTGCATGAGGTGCAATTTATAGCCAAGCAGTTGTCAGGCACGGCCTCGTGCTTGTATAAGCACGGCCCCATGTTTTTGGCCTGACAGTTCTGTTACAAACCAGTCTGACTGAGATTTTTGCAGCGAAGATTCTGGCTCGCACTTTGTGTCACGGGACCGTGCTTCTAGGAGCACGCCCCTGTGTTTGATCCACTAAAATAAATATATTTTTATAAAACAAAGGAACATATTTACAAGGCCTGGTTTAACGGGGGTCTTGGCCAGACCATTATTCTTGTATGTTCATTGGTTTTAGTGGAGGATTACAACCTCCGAGACATCTTCGAATGGTCCATCTATGTACGGTTTTAATCGATGTCCATTAACTTTGAACTTGTGGCCGTTAGATTTTGAATTCTCAAATGTTCCATAGTCAAACTGATTCAACTATGTATGGACCTGTCCAACGAGATTTCAGTTTTCAAGGGAAAAGACGTAAACATGTGTCATATAACAGTACTAGATCGCCAACTTGATACTTTTTGTTTCCCTTCAAATGGGCGCCGTGTAAACGTTTAGTCTTTTCTTTGTAAGACCCAGGAGTTTTCATAGGCCTGTGCTCTTAGTTCTTCTGGCTCGTGAAATTGATCTTCCTGGTTTTTGTCGGCGGTTGTTAGATCAAAATTTACTTCTTTAAGAGCCCAATAAGCCTTATGTTTTAGTTCTACGGGTAGATGACATGCTTTCCCATAAACAAGTTTGAAGGTTGTTGTTCCTATAGGGTTTTGCAGGCTTTCCTAAGGGCCCACAAAGCGTCATCTTACTTTCCCGCCAAATTTTTACGATTCATTCCTATAGTTCTTTCGAAGGTCCTTTTTATTCCTCGATTCGAGACCTTTACTTGCACACTAGTCTGAGGGTGATATGGTGTTCCCTATCGGTGGCGAACTCCATATCGTGCAAAGACTTTGTCCATTAGTGCATTACAGAAGTTAGTACCTTCGTCGCTAATTAGGGCTTTCGAGGACCGAAAAATGAAAATAACTTTTTCAGAAAACGTACAACTACTCGAGCATCATTAGTGGGAAGAGCTTGTGCTTCTACCCATTTAGACACGTAATCAACTACTACAAGGATGTACTTATTTCTGAATGAGTTAGGAAATGGGCCCTTGAAATCTATTCCCCATACATCAAAGACTTCACATATTTGAATGCCTTTTTGAGACATCTCATTTTTGGCTGAGATGTTTTCGGCTCGTTGACAAGCATCACACGCTTGGATCAAAGCATATGTGTTCTTATATATGGTGGGCAAGAAAAATCCTGCATCAAACATTTTCCTGACTGTGGTGGCGGTACTGTGGTGTCCACCAGTAGGTCCTTCATGGCAGTGTTTGAGAATATCTAAGGCTTCCTTTCTTGATACACACCTAGCCCTTTCCTTAGGATTCTACAGGCTAAATAGTTCACGAAATCGGCAAACCAAGGACATTTATCCTCCTCCTGCATGATTGCTTGAATATGCATGAGAACTTCATGTGGAAAATTATCATTGAAAATTTCCTCGTGATGTTCTTTTGAAGTTGGGCATTATAAGAATTAAAGATGGTCTGCGGCTACATTCTCTACTCCTTTCTTGTTCTTAACTTCTATGTCGAATTCTTTGAGTAGTAGAATCTATCAAATAAGTTTGGGTTTGGCATCTTGTTTATTGAAGAGGTATCGTATGGCGGCATGGTCGGTGTAAACTATGGTTTTGGAAAGAACTAGGTTTGATCTAAATTTTTAAAAGGCATCATTGGATGTAATCCTGGACGTGAAGAATAAATTGTTTTTTCTTGCTTTATTTTACAATTTTCTTCATATTTTTATTTTCTTTTAGCTATTCCAGACACTTAACTCACTTAACTATAAAGAAAAATAGAAATTCATCAATGGAAAGAGAGGGATTCGAACCCTCGGTACAAATAACTTGTATAACGGATTAGCAATCTGCCGCTTTCGTCCATTCAGCCATCTCTCCCAATTGAAAAAAATAATTACTATGTTACATTACACATCAAATAAGGAATAAATTAAGTATTTCTTTCACATTCTTTGTCGTTATAATAGAAAAACTACTGCTAATAACTATTTTTCTGTTGTGTAATTTTCTTGAGAATCAATAACAGTTTTACTAGCATAGTAAATTAGGTGAAAATGTTGTTCATTGCGTTATCCGAGTACGGATCTAACTGCAAACTCACTTGCATCGCACATGATCTCGAATGGCATGGTCCAATCGGATGTAGTCTTGATTGGTGCATTGACAAGTTTGTATTTTAATATGTTGAATGATTCAACACAGTCTTCAGAGAAGACAAATGGTGCGTCCTTCTCCAGAAGTTTGGTCATAGGTCTAGCAATTTTGGAGATGTCTTTTATGAAACGACGATAGAATCCTGCGTGACCTAGAAAACTTCTAATGGCTTTGACTGATGTTGGGGGCGGAAGTTTGGATATGGTTTTGATTTTTTCCCTATCAACTTCAAGTCCTGCTTGGGATATTGTCCTCTTTGAACATAAAGTGGCGTTTTTCCCAGTTAAGTACTAAATTCACTTCTTTACACCTAGCCAACATTTTGTCTAGGGTTTTCCGACAATGATCAAAGGAGTTTCCAAAGACTGAGAAGTCTTCCATGAATACTTCCATAGAGTGTTCGATCATTTCATGAATGATGGCCACCATCCAACGTTGGAAGGTGGCCGGAGCATTACATAGTATGAATGGCATTCTTCGGTAGGCGAAGGTGCCATGTGGACATTTAAAGGTGGTTTTCTCCTAATCTTCAGGAGCAATTGTAATTGGAAAGTACCCGAAAAATCCATCAAGAAAACAGTAGACCATTTTTCTAGATAAACGTTCAAGCATTTGATCGTTAAAGGGAAGTGGAAAATGATATTTTCTTGTGGCGTCGTTAAGCTTCCGGTAGTCGATGCAATATCGCCAGCCTGTGACAGTCCTCATTGGTATTAGCTCTTCCTTCTCGTTCATTACAACTGTCATTCCTCCATTCTGGGGAACTACTTGAACTGGACTAACCGAGATTGGGTAGATTAATCCGGCGTGTAACACCCCGTAACCGCAGCGGAAACGTAAACGGGATGCAACAGACACCTCTGATATCAACCACATTGTTTATAAAGAAAACTGAATGCATTAATATACTTCAAATTACATTATCTTGTATTCCGTTACCGTCTAGGTGATACACACATCACACACTACGATACATAATTCTATTTATTATAACGTATCCTAACATCCCGCACGCAAATCTTACACACATCAAGCACTTAGCACATAAGCAATCACTTCATCTTAGTTGTACCTGAAAAGCATGTGAGAAAACGGGTCAACTACGAATAGTTGGTGAGTTTCACAATTTAAGAAAACCATGATAAATCCATAGCATAATGTAATATTATCTGGGGACACTGTTAACCCAGAACACTTCCAATAACCTCTGGGGACACTGTTAACCCAAAACACTTCCAATAACCTCTGGGGACACTGTTAACCCAGAACACTTCCAATAACCTCTGGGGACACTGTTAACCCAGAACACTGTTGCGGGACCTTACAATATTAACAACTCAGACAATTACCATCTTAGTACATTACCGTACCGTTCCCGTATAATAAACACTATATATAAATCCACGCAAATCCATGCGTTCAGTAAAATCCACGCAAATCCATGTGTTAAGTATGTACTTAAATATTTCAGTAGTAACATGCTTCCGCCCCGGGAAAACATTTAAAAACAGTTCAGTAAAAAGGGGCTCGTGAAACTCACCTTAGCACATGCAAGCAGGTAACAACAATCAATATCAGTTAACCCGTCCAATCTGTAATATGATCCTACGATCATTACTATACAATTATTGTTTATATAATATTTAACCTTATCAATTGGTACATCTGGGGACACTGTTAACCCAGTACTGTACCTGTTCCGGGGGCAATGTTAACCCAGAAACACTTCTCCGGACTCAGATTGTGATGTCGTTTAGAGTTCCAGGGTCACAATTACTATTAGTCGTTTTTCTCGTTTTGCGTGCCTAGCACTGTTATTCGTTTTTATGTTTCAAAAATGAGTTTGGTCACACACGACCCGAAAATAGTGGTTGTCTGATAATTTAATTTAAAATGTGAAATTATAGCTCGGTTTAGACGTCCCGATTGGCCGCGGGACCCGTTTCCGTCTTTGGCGTACAGGAAACTGTTAAAATAGGTTAAAATTACTCAGATCATCCGAATTATTTTCGGATGATTTATTTTTACTTGTTTAACTCATTTATATGAAAATAGTTCATTTTTAGGGTTTTTATACACCAGTCAGCTCGCTTAAGCGAACTTCACCGGTTTACGCGTTTTAACTTTAAAAGTTTGATAATTAGCACAAATAATTTACCGTTTAACCTCGGATCTTGAAATTTTGCAAAAATGACTTTTTGACAGTGGGGAATTTTATAAAAATATTTCCGGAATTAATTTTTATATTTAAAATTTATTTATCTATTTTTAAACACCATTTAAACACTAAATATGTCGTAATTACCAAACGATCTTAGAAAAATCCCAAATTTATCCTGGATGTCCCCTGCCATCCACATAGTCCCTGTAATTTTTCCAGAACCAAAATTTTCTTTTACATGCCCTTTTCACTAAAACCGAGCTAGAAAACCCTAGAACTCGTTTAACCGAAAAGCCTACTTAGACTTCTCCAACGGACCTCAAATTTGTGTATGACTTATACAAGATATAAAAAGCTTATCTGCAATTTTCCAAAATTTTTCATGATCTTTAACTATTTTTCACCATTTTTGGCCAAAACCGAGCCTTAAATTCACCAAATATTCATCCTTCATCCAAAAATTACCAAAAATTCACAGAACTCTTATTTTCATGTGTAGAACATCCATGTAAAATTTCATGACCTAACTCTTAACCATCAACAATCTGTCCACAATTCCAAAACCGAACATAAACCGAATATACCTTTCGTTTTCCGCCACTACAAGCTACAAACTCGACTTTGCGCCTTATCTACCACTAAACTAAGAGCCTGGTAATTTCCTTCTGGTGACCAAGAGAATTAGCTAAATCCAATTCTTGCGTCAACGATAATAGATGTGTTTTAAGAAGATTAAGAAGAGCGAGAGTTTGGATCCACTTCGTGTTTCTTGGTCGACAATCTAACGTTCCAAATCTTTGTTCTAGCTTGGAAAACCGGTAACGGTCTCGGTATGCTGGTTTTCCGGAAGAGACTGAAGATTGTGTCAGGTGTAATAACTGACCGTAGCGTTACGGTGGTGCACGGGTGGTGATGGTGTTACGGTGGTAGCGGGATGTCAAAGAAAAAGGAGTGCAGCAGTGTATGCGTGGATGTGTGTTTCTTAAGGACCTGAAGGGAGAGTGTAGAGAGAGTAAAGGTGATCAACGGTTGTGGTGGTATGGTCGCTCGATGGAAGCGGATGATGGCGTTTTATGGTATTGGTTTAGGAAGTAAGTACTTGGCTTGATTCCACTGCTTAAACACTTCTGCTCTACCAACTTAAAGTCTTTAGTTCATGTTTTATCTAGATACATCCTTGGTTTGTAGTATGGCTAAGTGGGTTAAGATGATGGTGCTCAAATGAGGGAACCGAATGTTTGAGGGTGATTGAAAGTGTTTGCTGTTTGAAAGTTGTGAAATGCTCTAGAGCTTTATTTACAGAAAAAGAGAGTTATGGAATGTAATTTAAAAAATCTAGTATGATATTTAGGTTGAGGAGATATTAGATCAAATCCCATGAATCATGGGAATAATTGATAGACATGGTATGGTAGGGGTAAAGGCTCTCGGGCAAGGGTGGAAATGATGGGGTGGTCACAGGTACACAAAAGTAGGGTGGCCCTCAAAGTTTGACCAAGTGTGTGTACTATATGTTTTGTTTAACATCAATTAAATTTTTTTTTTTTTTTTTGGCTTGTAAATTTATGATAGTAATTGTTTCAATAGTTGGTTTGGGTTTAAATGAATTGTGATGAGTTTCGAAACTGTACATAGAATGAGGATAGGAATGAAAAGTGATAACAAGTTAATATAAGGTGTTAGCACATACATTAATTAGTATTATATACCATAGGAATAAATAATTAGGATATAAATATAGAAACTACCATATATTACGTTAAGTTAATTGTGTGTTTTAACATGTTTAGGACTTTATCTTAATTTAGACACATCATTCGACGTATAGGTTTAAATATAAAAATATATTCGTTATATGAGTATAACTTACAATGTATGGTTTTATATATTAGGAGATTCACTCGGGTTTCAATAACTATCGATCGATTGATCGCATATTCAATACGGTGAATTATATATTCACGTACAATCAGTACAATGAACCATGTATTCTCGTATGATTACTATGGTAATTCATGTACCCGACATTAAGTATGACGTAACTACAGTCTACCGGTTAGGGTATACCTGGTTTCGTCGGAATTGTTACATTCTCCCCCCGTTAAGAAATTTCGTCCTCGAAATTTTACACGCCCACTATCCCTTTTCGAGAGAAGGTGGGGGGTTTTTCCTTCAGAATTCACCCTCGCGTTACCAGGTATAATCTGGTCCTCGCTGTGAATTCCACTTAATCTTAATCAATAAAGCCTGGTATGTCCAAACTGTTTAGTTTTCCCGTCTACTATCTTAACGGAATTATTTATGATACCAGGCATGTTTTCTATGGGTACTTCCATTACTAGTACTTTCGTTGCCTCAACGCTTAGGTACTTTTCTTTTTCAATCCGTATACATTGCAAAACATCATGTACAGTACTTAGCCACTGGAATACTTTAATCAATAAACTAAGTGACCAATCATGGAGATAGTCTCATGAGGTCCAATATATTACGGAGCTATTTTCGGTTCTGCCAAACCTCATATCACCTCTCTAAGGTGATGCCTTAAAAATGCCTTGACACCTCTCTCCAGTGACAATGGTTTCCTTTAAATGTTGGCATAAATCCTTTGCCAATCTCGCGCTGCTTTCAACTTGTCTTAAATATTATAAATCCGATTGGTTGTTGCTCGAATCGACCCAAATCTTATGGCTTGATTGACACCCATTTTCAATTTAACAACTTGGTGATAATTACTTCACTCATAGAAAGCTTCAAGCTCTCGATGCTTCCTTCCCCGCCTTCCAATAATGGAAGTAGGATGACTATTTCGATCTAGGATCATTGAAAATGGTACTCCACGACGAGATACCATTTCGCCATTTGGAATTTGGGCAAGAATTCATTGTGGTAATCGTCATGGATTGGGATGAAATGCGAGGATTGGTTAATCGATCCGCGATTACCCAATTTGCATCATGCCTTTGATAAACCTTGGGAATTTGCGTCCACGTGCTGTTCGAGATTCTTCTCATTGCCGTAAAGTCCCTCCTTTTCCAATTGTTCCTCTTTCAACGCCTCACGTTGAGCGACTCGAATCAGGTCCAAAGGTTCGACTGGACTATCATCCCCAGCGCTCGCACTCGCAATGGCTTAACCCGATCTTTCCTACTTAAGGCGTCGGTTACAACGTTAGCCTTGTCAGGGTGATAACGGATGTCAGAGTCATAATCGCTTAACAACTAGACCCATCTTCGATGAATTTGAGACTGCGGTCTCTTATCATCTATAAAATTTGTACATTAGCGTCGTACAAAGGGTTATGAGTTGGGTAATGTTAAAAATTCTTCAATAAACCGCTGTTAATCTCCGGCTAGTCCTAAAAATTGGCGCATTTCCTTTGGCGCCTTGGGTGACTGCCAATTTTAATGGTTTCTATCTTATTTGGATCTATGTGAAATCCTTGTTGCTTTACAACCTGACCAAGGGATTATGCCTTCTTTATTCAAAATCACATTTCGAAAACTTCGCGTATAGCTCCTCTTGCTTTTAATACCTCTACCATTTTCCTTAAACGTCGTTCGTGCTCTTCTTTACGTTGCAAATATATCCAAAATATCATCAATGAATGCTATGACAAATTTGTCAAAATAAAGTTTACAGACTCGGTTCATGAGTTCCATGAACACTGCCTGCGCATTTGTTAGACCGAACGGCATAAATAAGGATTCATAATGGCCGTAACGAGTCCGAAACGCTGTTGTTGCAACGTCCTCCACTTGGATTTTTCGTTTGGTGATAACTATATCTAAGACCAATTTTTCTAAAAATAAATCGCCCTTTGAAGTTTGTTAAACAGATCATTTACTTCGAAAAAGTGAATACCTATTCTTGTTCGTCACTTTATTCAATTCTCCCTAATCAATACATATCCTAACACTTCCGTCCTTCATTTCCCAAATAACACTGGTGCACCCCATGGCGACTAACTAGGTCGTATAAAACCTTTATTCAATAATTCTTGCATTTCAGTTGGCGCAAGTCGGTAAGATGCTTTAGCAACAAGGCCAGCTTGAGGTATTAAATCGATTCTGAATTCGACCTGTTGGGTTGGCGGTAATCCAGGAAGTTCTTCTGGGAAAACTTCTGGATATTTAAGTATCACTGAAACATCTTCTATATGTTTTCTTTTAAATACTTTGGCAATCGCGTTTGTTAAATACACCAGTCTTCTTGTCGTAAATATTATAACATCTCAAGATGAGATTAGAGTGGTAACATAATACCGTACACTTTTCTCTGTATCTAATCGCTTCATCGTCCGAAAGAGAGCTTCTAATCATCTTCTTTTCATATTTGATTTCAGCTTCATGTTGAGTTAGCCAATCCATGTTAACTATTACGTCAAAACTTCTTAACTTTACTGGTCGTAGGTCAATAAGGAAAGGGTTAATCGTTCAGAGTAATAGGACAATTCCGAACAATTTAGTTAACCATTAGAGATTTACCGTTAGCGATTCTACCGTATGGGGTTCTATAGTTTCACTAATCGGTATCTTTCCAAATGATAGGAGGTTAGCAGGAACTAACTTCTATCGACGACCGTAAAAATATCGCTGAAGCCCATTGATTTAAAACTACAACGTACTTAATACCACCTTTGGATCATGACGTGCTTTATTCGAATTACTCACAAAAGCACGGCTCCTTGCTTGATCCGAGGTTGATGCTTGTCATGAGGTTCATCTTCCACGAAACCTTGGTTCAACCTTGGGCAATTTCTCTTGAAACGTTCTGTATTGCCACATTCATAGCAAGTACCACTGTTTGGCATCCTTTGATTTCTTTGGATGGATTGTTATTGAAGCTGTTGAGTTCGGAGTGGTTGTACACGAATGGGTTGGGGTCGCCGGTTCACATGGCTTCAACTGGTTCTAAAATTGGGGCATTACGTCCATCTTTACCACACCTGTGGCCTACTATCACTCGACATTCTACTTCCTGCCGATAACCATATTTTCCACATTTAGGGAAGGACCCTTCATGCGGTACATGTTTTCACACCAGAACTAGTCTTAGTATAATTCTGGGTTGTAGGACATACCTATTTATTCAGAAGCCCATCTTGCACTATACCTTTATCATTTCTCTTCTTCAACACTCGACGTCTCACCAAACGTCCTTCCAGTCCGCTTCCCCTAGAGTCAAATATATCAATGCTGGCTTGTGACACAACCCTTCCGAAGGTTGTATATTTTACAGGATTGACTATACTCCTTATCGATGGAGTTAGTCCCCGATATAGCGTTCACTTCGCTTAGTTTCAGGAGTAATTAGTCATGTTACCAGACATGACGATTCCTTCAAACGATTAGCGTGTTCTAAGTGATCAGCGCACAACATTTCTATCTTCCATAGCTCAGTTTCCAATCTATGAACTTAATTACTCGGATAAAAGTGCTCTAGCACAAGAATTTTTAAATCCTGACCATATCATCGGAGCAACTATTTTCTAACTATAATTTTGTACCATCGTGTTCCATCACGATACAACATAATCTACCAACATATCTGTAGCATATTTCACTACACAATGTTCTAGATTCTTACCAATATCCGTAACCATTTTGATCCTTTCTATCCACTCGTCAATCTATTCCTCCCTTTACCATCAGTACTATTAATAATCCCTTTAACACAACCGATAGACATATTATTCATACCGGATCTAATTCATTACGACTACTATTCATGTTTAGTATATAACTAATACTTGTAGTCATAATAGCATTCGGTGGGACATTATCACTCTTAGTAATACCACTAAGAATTGAAATATTCAAAATCATGTGATTGTTCGATCTATAATTCTGCGTTCACATTTGCATCAACACTAGCAGTGATTGGTGATACTACATTCGGTATCATCATCTGCTATCTTTGAGCAATCAACTGAATCATATCAATCTCCATCATTGGAGTTACTCTTTTTATGTCATTCTGCCGTACTCATCCCGTACGCAGTAATCAATACTAATCTCACCGTATAATTCGTTACCAGTTCAATCATAACAGCAGGTACACATACACACCAAATATTATCATACATATTACACATACCAGTATCTAGTATATATGTCCCACAAGTATAATAACATATGGACTTAACCTGACGTCGGTTAACTTTTAAATACGCTTCATAACCCTTGTGACCAACTGACATAGAGATCTTCTCAACAAAGATCAATGTTTAATATGCTTGATTTCAATATCCTTCTGCATGTCAGCATAACCGATACATGCTCACCGTGTGCACCAAACGATTACATACCACGGAGTTATAATATCCGTGTTTATTCGTATATCCGGCATACACAGTATACCACCTACGAACGAACAACCAACTATGCTATAATGATTCCAACACTTCTTTGTGTATAGGTAATCATTCTATTCGAGCATACATGGGTGTAAACATCTAACGGATGTAAGGATAACATAGGGAGTTGCAAGGTTCAAGGTAATTGCGCAACATGGGTTGCCTTCAAATATTATTAATTACTATTATGGGAAACTCTACACTTGCTCAGTCAATGTCCTCAGGCGTTCTAGGTTTTCTAAAATCGGTAATTCTCGATCTGAAGTTGGTCTGTCTCATATGTTTGTGAGTAAGCAATACATATATATATATATTTCAATATATTATTTTTTTATCTGCTCATTTATTATCAATTTTTTTTTAAACGGAATAAGAATAGATTCACGTACAGGTCCGTCCGTACGTGAGGGTTGGCGGTTCGGGTGAACATAGGGGGTTATTAGGATATACGGTACCGGTGTTGGTAGGGTAAGGGATTTATCAATTTTGGTTGGGAGTGATGGTTACTAGATATTTCTGGTTAATGTTAAACGGGAGATCTAACTTGGTACTATCATAACTATGGCCCGATAAGTCAGACTCATTATCCACCGATTCTCTAGAAATTTCAGCATCCTCGGTACTTTTATTATTTCATCCCCCGGTTCCTTATCCGGGTCCTATTTCTCAACACAAGTACCCACAAGATACGTACATATATATATACACATTAGCACGTATAAATAATATTATATACTTTACACATATGTTGCCATTTTTACCTATTAACGTACCCCGTGACTTCCCCTGAACTCCCTCGTACGGACAAGTCTGTTATCATGTTCCGGACCATAACAACTCACTTGTCCATCCAAGTTCATCCAGATCTCGTCACTATAAATTATTAGTTGATATTCAAATCCTATAATACTTGAGCTACTGGTTATATTTAAGGTATCTTTTAAAGACATCCTAATTCTTTTATAACCAATGGCTCTGATACCAAGTTCTGTAACACCCCGTAACCGCAGCGGAAACGTAAACGGGATGCAACAGACACCTCTGATATCAACCACATTATTTATAAAGAAAACTGAATGCATTAATATACTTCAAATTACATTATCTTGTATTCCGTTACCGTCTAGGTGATACACACATCACACACTACGATACATAATTCTATTTATTATAACGTATCCTAACATCCCGCACGCAAATCTTACACACATCAAGCACTTAGCACATAAGCAATCACTTCATCTTAGTTGTACCTGAAAAGCATGTGAGAAAACGGGTCAACTACGAATAGTTGGTGAGTTTCACAATTTAAGAAAACCATGATAAATCCATATCATAATGTAATATTATCTGGGGACACTGTTAACCCAGAACACTTCCAATAACCTCTGGGGACACTGTTAACCCAGAACACTTCCAATAACCTCTGGGGACACTGTTAACCCAGAACACTGTTGCGGGACCCTACAATATTAATAACTCAGACAATTACCATCTTAGTACATTACCGTACCGTTCCCGTATAATAAACACTATATATAAATCGACGCAAATCCATGCGTTCAGTAAAATCCACGCAAATCCATGCGTTCAGTATGTACTTAAATATTTCAGTAGTAACATGCTTCCGCCCCGGGAAAACATTTAAAAACAGTTCAGTAAAAAGGGGCTCGTGAAACTCACCTTAGCAC
The DNA here is from genome assembly GCF_021521415.1 of Bidens hawaiensis. Taxonomy (NCBI): domain Eukaryota; kingdom Viridiplantae; phylum Streptophyta; class Magnoliopsida; order Asterales; family Asteraceae; genus Bidens; species Bidens hawaiensis. Next base: position 520,296 of record NW_027491152.1, on the reverse strand, counting down.
ATGCAAGCAGGTAACAACAATCAATATCAGTTAGCCCGTCCAATCTGTAATATGATCCTACGATCATTACTATACAATTATTGTTTATATAATCTTTAACCTTATCAATTGGTACATCTGGGGACACTGTTAACCCAGTACTGTACCTGTTCCGGGGGCAATGTTAACCCAGAAACACTTCTCCGGACTCAGATTGTGATGTCGTTTAGAGTTCCAGGGTCACAATTACTATTAGTCGTTTTTCTCGTTTTGCGTGCCTAGCACGGTTATTCGTTTTTATGTTTCAAAAATGAGTTTGGTCACACACGACCCGAAAATAGTGGTTGTCTGATAATTTAATTTAAAATGTGAAATTATAGCTCGGTTTAGACGTCCCGATTGGCCGCGGGACCCGTTTCCGTCTTTGGCGTACAGGAAACTGTTAAAATAGGTTAAAATTACTCAGATCATCCGAATTATTTTCAGATGATTTATTTTTACTTGTTTAACTCATTTGTATGAAAATAGTTCATTTTTAGGGTTTTTATACACCAGTCAGCTCGCTTAAGCGAACTTCACCGGTTTACGCGTTTTAACTTTAAAAGTTTGATAATTAGCACAAATAATTTACCGTTTAACCTCGGATCTTGAAATTTTGCACAAATGACTTTTTGACAGTGGGGAATTTTATAAAAATATTTCCGGAATTAATTTTTATATTTAAAATTTATTTATCTATTTTTAAACACCATTTAAACACTAAATATGTCGTAAATACCAAACGATCTTAGAAAAATCCCAAATTTATCCTGGATGTCCCCTGCCATCCACATAGTCCCCTGTAATTTTTCCAGAACCAAAATTTTCTTTTACATGCCCTTTTCACTAAAACCGAGCTAGAAAACCCTAGAACTCGTTTAACCGAAAAGCCTACTTAGACTTCTCCAACGGACCTTAAATTTGTGTGTGACTTATACAAGATATAAAAAGCTTATCTGCAATTTTCCAAAATTTTTCATGATATTTAACTATTTTTCACCATTTTTGGCCAAAACCGAGCATTAAATTCACCAAATATTCATCCTTTATCCAAAAATTACCAAAAATTCACAGAACTCTTATTTTCATGTGTAGAACATCCATGTAAAATTTCATGACCTAACTCTTAACCATCAACAATCTGTCCACAATTCCAAAACCGAACATAAACCGAATATACCTTTCGTTTTCCGCCACTACAAGCTACAAACTCGACTTTGCGCCTTATCTACCACTAAACTAAGAGCCTGGTAATTTCCTTCTGGTGACCAAGAGAATTAGCTAAATCCAATTCTTGCGTCAACGATAATAGATGTGTTTTAAGAAGATTAAGAAGAGCGTGAGTTTGGATCCACTTCGTGTTTCTTGGTCGACAATCTAACGTTCCAAATCTTTGTTCTAGCTTGGAAAACCGGTAACGGTCTCGGTATGCTGGTTTTCCGGAAGAGACTGAAGATTGTGTCAGGTGTAATAACGGACCGTAGCGTTACGGTGGTGCACGGGTGGTGATGGTGTTACGGTGGTAGCGGGATGTCAAAGGAAAAGGAGTGCAGCAGTGTATGCGTGGATGTGTGTTTCTTAAGGACCTGAAGGGAGAGTGTAGAGAGAGTAAAGGTGATCAACGGTTGTGGTGGTATGGTCGCTCGATGGAAGCGGAGGATGGCGTTTTGTGGTATTGGTTTAGGAAGTAAGTACTTGGCTTGATTCCACTGCTTAAACACTTCTGCTCTACCAACTTAAAGTCTTTAGTTCACGTTTTATCTAGATACATCCTTGGTTTGTAGTATGGCTAAGTGGGTTAAGATGATGGTGCTCAAATGAGGGAACCGAATGTTTGAGGGTGATTGAAAGTGTTTGCTGTTTGAAAGTTGTGAAATGCTCTAGAGCTTTATTTACAGAAAAAGAGAGTTATGGAATGTAATTTAAAAAATCTAGTATGATATTTAGGTTGAGGAGATATTAGATCAAATCCCATGAATCATGGGAATAATTGATAGACATGGTATGGTAGGGGTAAAGGCTCTCGGGCAAGGGTGGAAATGATGGGGTGGTCACAGGTACACAAAAGTAGGGTGGCCCTCAAAGTTTGACCAAGTGTGTGTACTATATGTTTTGTTTAACATCAATTAAATTTTTTTTTTTTTTTGGCTTGTAAATTTATGATAGTAATTGTTTCAATAGTTGGTTCGGGTTTAAATGAATTGTGATGAGTTTCGAAACTGTACATAGAATGAGGATAGAATGAAAAGTGATAACAAGTTAATATAAGGTGTTAGCACATACATTAATTAGTATTATATACCATAGGAATAAAATAATTAGGATATAAATATAGAAACTACCATATATTACGTTAAGTTAATTGTGTGTTTTAACATGTTTAGGACTTTATCTTAATTTAGACACATCATTCGACGTATAGGTTTAAATATAAAAATATATTCGTTATATGAGTATAACTTACAATGTATGGTTTTATATATTAGTAGATTCACTCGGGTTTCAATAACTATCGATCGATTGATCGCATATTCAATACGGTGAATTATATATTCACGTACAATCAGTACAATGAACCATGTATTCTCGTATGATTACTATGGTAATTCATGTACCCGACATTAAGTATGACGTAACTACAGTCTACCGGTTAGGGTATACCTGGTTTCGTCGGAATTGTTACACGGCGTCAAGGAGTTTGATTACTTCCTTCTTCACCACATCTTGCATGTTCGGATTGAGACGTCTTTGATGTTGGACCAGGGTTTGTATTCTTCATCCATGAGGATTTTGTGAGTACAAAAGGAAGGACTAATGCCCTTGATATCCATGATCTTCCATGCGATGGCCTTCTTATGGTTTGTGAGAACCTTAATGAGTTCGTATTTCTCTTCTTTAGAAAGGTGAGATGAAATAATTACTAGGAGTTGAGAGTATTTTTATAGAAAGGCGTATTTGAAATGGTTTGGTAGTTATTTTAACTCTAAGGCTAGTGGTTCATCGATTGATGGTTTTGATTTTTCATTGCATTCGGTGATCTCAAATACTACATCTGATGTTTCTAGATTGTTATGGTTAGTATTGTGATTATAGTTTTCTAAGATGGGTTTAGTGGTAATGTCGGTTAAGATTTGTGTTTCTAGTGTGTTATTGATGGAAGATTTCCGCATGTAACAAATCACGATAGAATCGATGTCATCGACACAGTATAATGTGTCATCGTGACGTTGCGGATGTTGCATAGATTTTCCTGTGTCAAAAGTGATAGCCTCATCATTAACTCTGAGAGTGAGCTCGCCGGCTCAAACATCAATAATAGCCTTTGTAGTGGTTAAAAAGGGTCTTCCTAAAATCAGAAGTACACTTTTTTCTTCTTCCATGTCTAGAATTACAAAATCCATTGGGAAAATAAATTGTCAATTTTGACAAGCATGTTTTCAACAATGCCCCAAGGATATTTAACGGATTTGTCAGCTAACTGAAATCTCATGCGGGTGGGCTTTGGTTCTTTTATCCCTAGTTTTGCAAAAACCGCATGAGGCATTAAGTTAATACTAACTCCTAGGTCAGCCAGAGCATTGCTAACAGACAAATTTCCAATGAGACAAGGGATAGTAAAGCTCCCTGGATCGGTCATTTTTGGTGGAAGCTTGTCTTGAAGGACTATTGTTTGTCAGTACTTCTTTGAGAAATTTTGCATATTACGGCATCTGAGTAATGGCTTCGACGAAAGGGACGTTGATGTGGAGTTGTTTGAAGAGTTTTCAAAACTTCCCGTACTGAGCTTCCAATCTTTCTTGTTTCAGCCTTCCAGGATATGGAACAGGTGGAACATAAGTTTGGACAAGTTCCTTAGGTTGTACTGTGCCTGTTGGAACTAGTATCTCCAGCGTTTTATCAGGGGCTTCCTTCTCTATAACTGGTTCTGAGGTTGGTGAGGCAACACTGGTCGTGCCACTTCTTAATGTAACAGCGTTGGCTGTCACATTCGGATTTGTGATTGTGTTACTTGGAAGAGCGCCAGGTGGTCTTTCAGACAATTGTTAGGCAATTTGTCCAATTTGAGTCTCTAAATTTTGAAAAGATGCTTGTTGACTTTTAATATCAGCTTCATGTTTTAACAATACTCCTCTGATATCAACAACTCTTGAGCCGGCCTTCTTTTCTGCTTTATTTGTCTTGGTCAAGATTTGGATCAACATTTCTTCAATTTTTGAGTAGCTAGGATTCCGATGGCTACTGGAACTTTGTTATTGGAATTGACGTTTAGGTTGGAAGGATTGATTCATCGACCTCATTTCGAATCCGGATAGGGTTTGAATGTTACCTCCGTCCTTAGAACTGAAATTAGGGTGGTTTCTCCATCCTGGATTGCAGTTGTTGCTGAAAGCATTGTTTTGACGGGCGTTAAAGTCAACTTCTTTCATGGCTAATATGACTTGTTTCTAGTCACTCATCTTATGAGTTCCTCCACAGGTGTCACAGGTGATCTTGGTTTTTGATAATTCGGCTTGAAGTTGTTCGAGTTTTTTAGAAAGAGCTTCAAGTTGTGCGGTGACAAGAGTGTTGGAATGGACGTGGTGCATTCGTTTATGTGTTGATGTAGATCTTGGTGGGTTATAAGTGAAATTCTTCTTTGCTGCATTCTCCATGATTTAAAATACTTCGTTAGGTGATGTGGATCCCAGGTCTATACCGGCGACTTGCTCGATGGCCTGTTTGTTTTGACTAGATTGTGCGTCAAAGAAAGTTTGTACTTGCAACCATACGCTCAGTCCATGGTGTGGCCATCTTCTCAGAAGACTTTTGTATCTCTCTCATGCTACGTGTAACGATTCATCATCATCGGTCCGGAATCCGATAATGCAGGCTCGGTATTTGGCAGTTTTATCAGGCGAAAAGTATTTGAGGAGAAACTGTTCAACCATCTGGTCCCAATTGGTGATGGATCCAAAAGGAAGAGATTATATCCATTCTAAGCCTTAACCCCATAGAGATAAAGGAAAGAGTTTGAGTTTGATCTGATCTTCTGAACAGTTTTGAATTTTAAAGGTTCCGCAGATTCCTAAAAATCGAAATATATGAGAAAGAGGGTTTTCGCCGAGGAGACCATGAAATTGAACTGAATTTTCCACCATGTGAATGGTGCTTGATTTGATTTCGAAATGTTCGGTGATATCGGGTGAAGCCACTCCAGTGTCGTAGACTTCGAGAATTGGCTTGGCATACTGGCTCATGTTTGGTTCATTTTTTGTGCTTCCATCATTCCTTCTGTTTGGTTTTCTCCTGATGCAGTGGCATCTACTGACTTGTCTTTGATTGTTTCGGCGGTTTATACAGTCCGTTTACGTGCTCGTCGACGAAAGAGTCCTTTCGGTTCAGAAATTGGAGAAACAAGCTCAGGTCCGAATGTAGTGGACATACATGGGGTTAAATCAAATTTAAACTATTTAAATTAAACAAAAGGTTACTTAAAGTTAAACTAAAAGTTAGGCTAAGCTATTTTAAAACTAAACTAAGGTATAAGTTAATTAAGCTAAAGTATAGGTTAGTCTAGCTTTTTGTAAAAAAAAATAAATAATTCTAATATAATAATAAATAAAATAAAAGTTCAAAATTTATACCATTATAAAAAATGATTAAATTAAAACTTGGATAGTTCTTAGAAACATACCATGTCCTCGGCAACGGCGCCAAAAACTGTATGTATGTTGCGTGTGCTAGTAATATTATAATGGATGGGGTTTTAGCTTTCGCACAAGATCTTGTTTTAAATTTATAAAAGTGATATCTACTAACTGTAAACACACACAAAATAGGCAAGTGTACCTATCGTATATATAGAATAGAATTGGTAAGAACCAAGTATCGATCCGTGGACACAAATGTTTCTAATGATGAATCTTCGTTTTAGTTTAATCGGAGAGTTTTAATCATTTTTGGGTTGATTTTTAAACTTTTTATAAAATAAAAATACTTATATAATATATAGGGTACAAGAAGAGAATTTCCAAAACAGTAATTTAATTATATGAAGGTTACCATCTAAGATCAAGAATCCACTCGATCCTTCCTTGATGATTATTAAATAAAAATGTGATAAACTTGTCCTAATAATATATGATAAAATAGTCATTCATTTCTAAGCGAACATATTATATGACATAAAAGAAAGTAGCATGCGTATTTTGAAGTCCATCCTATACTTAACATCATGCTACCACGATAATGTCAATTTAAATAGACAAGTGATTGTAGTTAACTCACACAACCTCCCCTTGGTTGATTTGAATAGGTAATAGTTACACATTACGTTAACATATGATTTCTTTAAGTAGCATGATAACCTAAGTAATCATGTTAACAATGTTATTTTAGAATTACCAAAACATGAGAAATAGATCATAACTTATATCTCATCATTTCTAAGTCCACCATAAGGTTTCATGTTTTCTCTTTAATAAGTTATCAAAGTATTACTTTTACCATTTCTAGTCTCTAAAAACATGAGTGAATCATGAAAATGATTTTTAGTCATCAACCTTGATGTATTGAATTAAAGTGATTAAACACTCCTTCATCAAAGGATAATTGCAAATTGACCCATGTACCTCACCAAACTATATCACATGTTAAACATAATCATCAGGTAAAACAAAGCTTCTTCATAGATTTTAAATGGTAAATGGAGTTTTTAGCTCATAATGAGCATGGTTATGAACATTAAAAGAAATGGAGATAACAAACACATGATCAAACTAGAACAATCTAACCAAATTTGAATGAATCTTCCTTCTTCAATGGTGATGGATGATGATGATGGCCTCCAAGCCTTCAAAATCCTCACAATATATTCAATATGAGTATAATGTGAGTGTTTTTATAATAGAAACTCGTATGGAACTTTTCAACAAGCACACTTGATTAATGCAACATCCTTCCCTATTTATAAGCAGTCTGGAGAGTCAGGCACGGCCCCGTGCTCATGGAGACACGCCCCCGTGTCCAGTTTCATTCAATGCTATGTCAGATAGTACATGATGACTAACCATGGGGGCATGCTCTCTGAGGCACGGTCCCGTGCTTTTTGTGATATGTTACATTTCTTCTGACTTCTTCTGAAATGTGACCACGATCCCATGGTTACTAAAGCACCGTCCCGTGCTTCTGTGTCAAGTGTTTGTCTTTTCTTGCATTCAGAAGAATAGGGGTGTGTCTAAGGGTTTTCTTGGGTTTTCTTTCGTTTTTCTTCATATTTTTGCTTGTTTCTTCCTTTAAGGCTTGGGTTTACCTAAAATTACATTTTTATGTGATAAGTAGCCTTCTGAGCTGTATTATTTGATAGAAGTTGCAGTTTTTAGAGATTATTTTATGCTAAAAAGATATATAATTTTATGTACATTGAATATGCAGAATCCTTTAAACCTGATCCACTTTCAAATACTTTCCATTTCTTCTTTTCTTCTTATTTTTCTTCTCATGAGGCTCTTCAGCAGCTTGTACATGTTCTTTAGTGAATAATGGAATACCCTGATCATCATTGGAATGTGTGTATAGATCTGGATACTCCTCTGCTGTCACATCATCAACCTCAATGTCATCATAAAAAAATGATGTATCCCGGTATGAAATACTCGTATCAAATCTGACCTTGTCATCATCGATCACTTCCACATCCTCTTCGTTCTCCAACGTGTCTAATTCTTCATCATTCAGACCCAACAACAACGAGATTTGATCTTGGTATAAGGCGTAGACCACGAACTCTCCTTCTTCAATATCGTCTATATTTTACGTACTCATGACAACATCACAAACATTGTCCATAAATAAAATGGTGTTCGCCTTAACAGACTCAATGGGCTTCACGTTAATAGTGTCACGATACACTACCAACTGTAGATTATTGCCGTCAGTCAAAACACCACCAGCAGATGTACTTTCTCGTTGTTTCTGCTTACTACCACCCATACCAGCATCTGGGTCTTTGTCATCATCATTACCCTTCAACTTCTTCAACATATCATCTTTACATGTAAGTTGAAGGATGACGTTTTCCTGTTCCTTTATCCTCTCCCCCTGAGCAGTTCAAGTGCACGAAGGTCACGATATTCCTTTTGGAAGTAAGAGATGTGTCTTACCATTCTGTGTTGATACATCCTCATTTGATCTTGCAATTGACGATCAACAGCCATTTGACTTTCTTGGAGGTGGATCAAGCTTAACAGCATATACATTTTTTGTGGAACAGTTAAATAATTGAATGCAGGAGGTACTAGCTGCAGTGGACCCTGTGGACGATTGAACCTCATAAATGATAGAGCTGACGGCTGCATAGGCATCATCGTTGGTGCAGGAGTTGTAGTAAGCATAGTGATTGGAGAGGTAAGCATAGGACACAACATCGATTGAGGAATTGAAGTGAATCTTGGATCAGATGATGTCGTCGTCATCAGTGTGATAGTAGGGGTACTAACAATAGGAGATACCGCCTGTACTTGTTGAGGAATTGACGACATTGGTTCGAAAGGACCAATATCTACACCGCTACCTCTGTGAACTCTTCTCTTCTTGGGTTGTTCTGTCATAGGATATTTACCGCTTCTCTAACGCTGAGCAGCCTCAGTACTTGCTGCCTCAACCATTTTACAAACATAAGCTCCCCCATTTCCTCAGTCACCACCATCATTACCATCATTGTTCCCACCTAGTACATCTTCATGTTCATAATCGGAATCATCGTAGATCCAATGATCATTAAATGGACATTCATATTCAGGTCTCGCCAAGTGACAAATCAACCGCTTATACAATATCATGTCCTCTGCAGTCTGTTTACGTTACGTCTTCATACGTTTCATCGTATCTTTAGTCATGCGTTCCAAGATCATTATATCACTCATCAATGTCTAGTCAATAACTAGATCAGGCACCAGATCATTGATAATCAACTGCATGAAGCGCGGATACATTAGGAACTTATTCTTGCGATGGCAAACCAGGGAGTTCTACTTCATATGATAAAAGATCAACTTGGAGAAGTTGAAGGCTTATTCAGTATTAATGCAACAAAAGCAGATTGTAACACGATTACGCAATCGTCATATCCACCCATACGTCCACCAATGCAATGAATGATAACGTGAAGTAGGTACTTGTATTGTTCACACATGTACGCCTTGTTATATTGTTAACGGTCAAGATCGCCTTTATAAATAACCTTTGAAATAAGCCTCGGGTTAGTGTCTTGTCAAACACACATGGGTGATCTATCGTATCAGCACATTGTAGAACTCGTCGTATCACGTCAGTATCAATCCTGATCATCTTATTCTGCATAACAGGCACGATATGCTACTCAGCATCGACGTAATGATAACTTTCCCAAAATGGATTAATCACACTAAAATGTATTGGGACATCAGCGGATATGGCATAATGATACGTCAGCAACGTACGAAATCGATTACGTCCCTAAACATGTCACGTCCCACAAAATCATCTTGCAGAAATGCACAGATGTTGTGTTTCTTGTCATAAGTAAGCTCGGCTACGGCAGCTGCAGCTTCTTGTGCTTGAACTTGTGGTTCCTGAGCTTGAATTTTTTTGTGGAGCTTTTATCTATGGAGCTTCATGAACGACAAGATTTTCTTGAACAAATGCATCAGCCATATGTTCGTCTTCCATATCTGGAATTAGAAACCCAAAAATTAGAAAAACCGAACTTAAAAAAGAATATACAAATTTCACTAACACTTAGTGAAAATTTGTATTCTATTTGAAATTCCAAGTCTTATTCATTATCTTATTCGTTATAACGAATGAGTTTATTCATTTTAACGAATGAGATGATTCGTTATCAGATAAATGACGAATGGCTAAATAACAAATGGCCCAATAATAAATAAGTCCATTCGTTGCATATATAACACGAATGGGTTCATTCGGCCACTATAGACAGGAATGAACCTTCATTCTTTATTCGTAACGAATAAGCCAGATTAATATCAATGTTTGACTCTCAACAGTCAAGGTCAAAATTAATTAGACACAACCAGTCAAACATGGAAATCAAAAGAAGCAATTGGAATGAAAACACAATGAATCGATGTAATATTGATGTTACCGAACTCGTAGTAAAATCGTTAAAAAATCCTAATCAACAGCTACATTTGATTAAGTCAATATCAGTTCAACAAACCCGTTAATTAACACCTTAAAACTTAATCAAAGTTGACGAAATTGGTTGCGGTGTGTTCTTCTACCTTGTAAACACGAGTTGATTGATGAAACAAAGTTTAATTAAGGTTAAGATTTTTGGAAAATTTTGGCAGATGTTCATTTAGGGAGTGTGAGAATGGAAGAAGACAAATGGGTTATTCGTCTACCACTGTGGTTTATATAGTGTCAGACTTGCACGCATCCCGAGGCACACGAATGAGCTCATTCATTAATTTAAAATTAATGAATGGCCATCCATCCCCTAAGTGATTTGTTAACAACAGTTAACGAATCAACTATAAATTAAAATCATAACGAATAGCAAGCTATTTGTCTTTCATTCGTTATCACAATCATAGCTAATGAGGTCATTCGTTATCAGACCAGCGGAAGCGAATGAACATTAATGAATGGTTACGTTTGTTATCATTTTTCATTGCGAATGATATTCATTCGTTATCATTTAAGTTAACGAATGGGTTCCATTCTTTATAATCAGTGTAACAAATGGGGTAATATGTAACAACGTAAAAATGATATTGCATTTTAACTTTCATGTGGATAAATATGCATTAAAACCCGTGTTTCGATAAACCATACCTTAAAAACTTTTACCACTCGGGGTAAAAATCAATACCTTAACGAGTTTTACGTGAAAAACACATAAATTAAAAAGAATTAACTTAAATACATGGGAAAATCTATTTGTATTTTTTTTTTAAATTATTCTTTAACTCCAAACTAAAAAATAAAGCGGGAAAAAAATATTTCTGGATTTTGAATATTTTCGAAATAAATCAGAATAAAAACTAAGGCAAACATGAAATCTATTCTACAAATGTAGTGAATATTTTTGTTGGTTGTGCAGAGAATCATGTTGACCAAATCGCCCTTCCATCATAGTTTTATATTTCAGCATTATTATGACTGATGTTAAGTCAGTCATTGGTATTTTTGTCCACTTAAACTTTAACAACAAAGTTTTCTGAAATTTCAGTGATATGATTAAAATTTGTTCAATTAAGCACGAATCATAAATGGCCCCCATCTTTCAGACACAATTAAAATATCTCATACAATGAAGCTTATCATGTATGTCCTTTCCCTTACTAAAAATGATTAATTGTGACTCATGCAATAATGACAAATAGAAGATAAAGCCGAAGGTTAAAATTTTCCCTTAAGATCGGTATTACTATACATAGATAAGGTTCCATTTAAAAAAAAATAAAAAAAGATAAATAATTTGAAATTGTACATGCCTTAACCTCTAGTAAGATACATGACTTTTTATAGTATACGCAAAGAAGGTTCAAGGCTTGTACGAAGCACCAAGAAAATTAAGCATAATACTTAGGCCTTAACCCTCATATCGGTATTCCTACACGCGTAGAGAGTCCAAGACTTAAGCAAAAATAAATAAAAAATTAACATTGAATTTATTTGAAAAAAGAAAGAAAAATAAGTTGAATTTCTTTGCAAAATGAACGCATGCACACACAACAATCTTTATAACATTTTGAGACTTAAAATAGACGTTAACCATGCTTAAAGGTGTTAATCTACCAGATTCGGCTAGTGTTTATGTTTATATCACCTACTTTTTCTTACTTGCTTGTTTTAAAGTCTACCAATGGACTGAAACAATTAAGCACACAACCTTTTAAGTTTAATACTTACTAGATTTGGTACTAGATGATCAATTTACTATCATCTTCTCTTTTTGCTTAAAAAAATCATTTTTGAGGAGCATAATTTTTCAATGTTTTTGAACTTTTGTAATATTTGAATATTTTTGGATTTTATTTGTACAAACTGAAAGCATAATATTTTTGTATTTTTCCCTTTTCTCCCCCAAAAAACAAAATTTTAAAGAAAACAAAACAAAATAAACTTTACAAACCAAAACTGATTATCCGAGCTTAAGGATATCAGCAAGAGATTTTAAACCATTTAGACCAAGGAAAAATTTAAATCTCATTTTATCAAATGCTTGGTAAAAAAGTCTGCCTTCTGATAATCCGTGTGCACCTTCTCTATAACAATTAACTTCTTTTCATAGCAATCACGAATAAAATGATATCTAATATCAATATGTTTCATTTTATAGTGGTGTACGAGGTTGTTCGTGATACAAATAGCAACTGAGTTATCAATAAAAATGGGAGTAGTAAGAAACTTCAAACCGTAATCCCGCAAGTGTTGTTGGATCCATAAAACAAGTGAAGAGCAACACGAGGCGGCCATGTATTCGGCTTCTGCGGTTGAAGTAGAGATCGTTGTTTGCTTCTTAAACACGCGGGAAACGAGCCGGCTTCCTAGAAATTGACAAACCGTTGTTGTTGACTTGAAGTTGATCTTGCATCCTCCATAATCTGAATTTGAAAAAGCAGTAAGATCGAAACTATCATCCTTATGATACCATAACCCGATGTCACGATTACCCCTCACATAGTGAAATATAAGCTTCATCGCCGCCAAAAGAGTCACTCGGGGACTCAATAGATACTTGGCACACAAGAAAACAACAAACATAATATCAGGACGCGACGCAGTTAAACACATTAAAAAACCTACCATAGCTCGGTACAGAGTCGGATCAATGGTATCCTCCAATTCGCCCTGTGACAAATTGTGACCCACGGGAAGAGGTGCAGAATGGAATTTTCTGTCAATTATCTTGAATCAGCTCAAGGGTCCTTCACATACTTCGTCTGATGAATGAATATTTCATCTTTAGATTGTTGAACCTGCAACCCTAGAAAGAAATTCATCTCCCACATCAAGCTTATCTCGAACTTGGTATGCATCGACATTTTGAAATCCTTACATAGCTTGTCGTTTGTTGAGCCAAATATGATGTCGTCAACTGATGTGTGTCTAATTATGCTCTTTCTATGTAACTCACAACTAAGCTTTAAATTTATAAAACAAGACTCCTAAAGAAACCACACAAAACCGGCAAGTGTACCGATCACTAATAGCATAGAATTAAGGAATTCCAAGTATCGAACACAAGGACACGTGAAAACGTTTTTAATACTTAACCCTAACCAAGACTCATCTAAGAATATTTAAATGATTTTAATAATTAACTACTTGGCCTAACTTACTTTAACTATATTAATTAACTAAACTTAACTTAACTTAACTAAACACTTGATTAATTTAAAGACTTAAATGCAATTGGAGAAAACGTCTACCTAGGTAAGAATCCTATTGAAGGTATAATAAGCTAATGGATTTAAGAATCTCACAAAACCGGTATCTAAGGATGACACAACTAAGGTTCACTCAAGAAATCTAGATCACCTCTCGCTCTCAATAACAAACCTTAACTTACACTTAGTTGATTGTAAGAACAAACCGGGGTATGAACTTCTAAAGTGTTTTAATGTCGACTTTCCTCTAGGTCTCACCGACACACTATCCAAATGGAGACGAATACTACGCAACCAAGGATAGAGGAACCATTTAGTTTAACTTAAACTAGGACAACTAATCGCTCACAAACCCAAACCCGACAAGAACCAAACTCGATCTCGCGCGATCCTAATCCTAACAAGTAAAAGCTATGAGACGACCTTACTTCCTATCAACTCTTGGTATCTAAGAAGGTGCCTACCCACTGATTTTAACTAATAACAAACCCACTTAAACCCTACGGTTGTACACCCCGCAAACAATCTCTAAACACAAAGTAAAGAGTTTAAACAAGCTAAAATCAATCAAAATCGATTCAATCAATCAAGGCAAGAGGTATATGAGTATAATTAATAAAAACACAGCCACTAAACACAACTTAATTCAATATTAAACCAAACTTTCATCAACAATTCAAGTTATGATGATCAACAATCCATATTACTTACTAAAACCTAACAATATTCATCTAACCAAGGTAGAACTAACTAGTTTAGCCTAACATATTTTTGGACAGCAGCTAATAGTTAAGTTAAACATCATATAACTCAACCAAAACATAACTAAACTCATTAAATGATCATGATCAATCAAGCACAATTCAATCTTCAACTCAAGTGCAAAACAATTCAAGTTTAAAGATCAAATCATAAGAGTTAGGAACATAAACAAAAACGTAAAGTTAAGAGTTATACTATCAATTATGGCTGAGATTATTGATGAGGATTGATGCTAGCTGCTGTCCAGAGTCACCCTTAGCTTAATCCTTCTTCTCTTAGCTCAAAAAAACGCAAAAAACGATTTTTCTTGGTGATAGGGGCTGGTCCGATCGGCCTTCACAAAGGGGAGTTTTAATTTTTCTTCTTGGTTGCTTTTTGCTCCTGTCCACATCTACTTGGACTCCCAAAATCAGCAATTATTAATTTTCTTCTTAAATATGTTATGTTAGCCACAAGGTTTTAACCACCAACTCAAAAAAATGTGTAATATTAATTCTTGACAAGAAGATGCCGATCGGACTCTATATGGGCTGATTTAGTTAGTTTTTTTTTCTTTTTAATTATCATATAATAAGATGTAAAAGGCTTGGATCTTTGTGGGCTTGGGTCGGGCCTTGAGTTGTAGTCTTCAAAGTTGATCATTATGTCCCCTAGAGTCTTCAAATGTGACACTTTTTATCCATTAAAACTCAAAACCTACAATCAATTATAAATCTTTATAATCATGCAAAAACCATCCAAAACTCTTATTTATTAAAAGATTAAGCAATTAAAACATGATAAAAAGGCACGGAAAGTAAGTGTGTTGTACAACACATCAACATCCCCACACTTAAGACTTTTTCGTTCCTGAAAAAGAAATCTACACAGGATCATAACCAAGTGAAAAACAAAAAACTCTCAGATTATTAATCATTATCAAAACACAAGAAACAGCTTGACATAATGACCGCGATTGCCGATATTGTTGTCCACTTAAACTCAGCCACCAGCCAATCAAGTCCCCCTTTTGCATTAAAAATTTTAAGTCCAAAAATTAAGGCTACACCTACCCATCTCAGACAAAGAGAGCTAGAAGACTAGAGTCGAAGCAAACTAATTTGACAAATCACCATAAGCCAAGGACTCGTTGATGTTACTAATTAGATGCACTTGGTGAAATTTTGATGGATGAATGGTCATGGGGAGGTCGTACGAGCTATTCCTAAATATTATTGGACATTGTCCTATAAATTCCTAATTTGATATTTATTGACTAAAAACCTTCGAGTCCCAATAGTGTATCCTCAGAGTCACTATCCCCGAGGTAACACGTAAACTCTAAGTCGCGTCTAGTATGTGCATCTTTGGCCTCTTTTTCTAACTTTAAGCAATGCTTCTTTGGCATCTTACAATACATAACTTTCTTCACAAGCATTTTCTTTTCTTGAACAACTTTTTATAATACAATACATAACTTTCATTAAAAATATTCAAAACGTACTTTTTTTTTCAATCTTTTATATCACTCTAAAATATATAACTATTTCTAAGCTCGTAAAAAGATGGACATGTGGTGGTGTGCTGGTTTAAGTCATTTATTTCTTACCATCTCAAAGTCTTCATATTATGGTAATCCTCCCTAAGCATCGAAATTCGGTTTCACCGTATTTTTTTTTCATATTATTATATATATAAAAACTGCTACAAAGGACTATCAAAGCTAGTTGGGCCTACCGATACATCCCAAATCAGATATGCAAACCATCTCTTCTTTTATAATTATATTAAATATTTCAAAAGTTTCGAGAGTTCGTTAGCACATTGGTAATAATACACTATGTGAATATTGACCTTCAGCCACACGAAAAAAGTGTGGCCGTAGGCCTTTAGCAACACACATTTGGTTCAGGTCATATGTGGCCAAAGGTCGCGACACCGTGGGTATGATATGGCCACACACAGTTTTTGGTGGCCTTATGTGGTAATAAGTGTGGCTAAAGGGTACAGGCATTTGTTGCTGGCCATCAAGAAGCCTCTCCAATAAGTGTGGCTAAACGGTAGAAAATGGCCTCATGAGTATTCACTATGAGTGACCATTGCACGTATATAGCCACATGAATTAATGTTTCAGCCACATGAATTTTATAATAATGTTGCCAATAGGGTTGTGTTAAGCGTGCATTGTGACCTATACCGTGTGGATATAGCAAAACAATGGCCACTTAAATATAATAATAGTGTGGCTAATTATATTATATAGACACTGGATATTACATTAAAAGTGGCTAAATATTTTTATTTGTCACTCAAAAACTCCTTTGTAGATTATAGTGTGGCCATTGTCTTACCGTTTGTCACACAAAATGTTTTTCCTAATATAAAGTGTGGCTATTGTAAAACTTTTCGTCACAGATAGTGAAGTATTGTGTGGCTAATCATAACTTATAGACACTGGTGGTTATTGTAAATGTGGCTAAAAATATGAACTTGCTAGTCAAAAACTCTTTTGTAGTTTGTGGTGTGGCCATTGTCTTACCGTTTGTCACACATAATGCTTTTCCTAATTTAAAGTGTGGCTATTGTCAAACTTTTCGTCACACATAGTGAGGTACTGTGTGACAAATAATATCTAATAGACACCGGAGGTTGTTGTCAATGTGGCTAAAAATGTGAAGTTGCCACTCAAACACTCTTTTGTGGTGTGGCCATTGTCTTTACCGTTTGCTACACATAATGCATTTCCTAATTTAAAGTATGGCTATTATCAAACTTTTCGTCACACATAGTGAGGTACTGTGTGGCTAATAATATCATATAGACACCGGAGGTTGTTGTCAATGTGGCTAAAAATGTGAAGTTGCCACTCAAACACTCTTTTGTGGTGTGGCCATTGTCTTTACCGTTTGTCACACATAATGCATTTCCTAATTTAAAGTATGGCTATTATCAAACTTTTCGTCACACATAATGAGGTACTGTGTGGCTAATAATATCAAATAGACACCGGGGGTTGTTGTCAATGTGGCTAAAAATGTGAAGTTGCCACTCAAACACTCTTTTGTGGTGTGGCCATTGTCTTTACCGTTTGTCACACATAATGCTTTTCCTAATTTAAAGTGTGGCTATTGTCAAACTTTTCGTCACACATAGTGAGGTACTGTGTGGCTAATAATATCATATAGACACTGGAGGTTGTTGTCAATGTGGCTAAAAATGTGAAGTTGTCACTCAAACACTCTTTTGTTGTTTGTGGTGTGGTCATAGTCTTTACCGTTTGTCACACATAATGCTTTTAAAGTGTGGCTATTATCATACGTTTCGTCACACAAAAATGTTTATGTTGTGGCTAATGGTCATTTATAGACTCTAATTTTTGTAATTTCGGGTACTTTTGGCCACACCAATTTAATGTGTTCTATGTGGCCAAATTGTGTGTAATTAGGCAATATATAATTATTTTTATTTTTTGTGCAGTAATATAAAACAGCTATAAGCAAGCATGACAAAACAAAATTAGAAACAAATTATATTAACAATAATATTCACTTAAGCAAATGTATATGCAAAATATCTTACAAAATACAAAAATAACGACTACTTAAGGCGTCGATTTTTTCGGCACTGCTCCTTGTCTTCTGTTTGGTCACCCTGTCTATTGTTGTGTACTTTGCCTTTGGCTTCTTGCCATCTCTGTCTGGTTCTTTTGAGGATGGGAGTGGTGGTAGCTGGAACAACAGAATATGAAAAACAAATATGTATAATTAATGTCGTATTTTGTAATTGAATAGAACAAAATAGTAGGCCTGCAGACGAACCGAACATTCGTTTGACTGTTCGTGAACCTTTCGGCTAGAAGTTCGTTTATGTTCGTTTATCTTTGTTCAATTACGTCAGTTTAGATTATAAACAAACGAACATAAACGAACACAAGTGTTCATTTTTTAAACTAAATGAAAATGAGCATAGATATTTGTTCGGTTAAGTTAAAAGGGAACAAACCTCCTGGTCACATAAGATTAGGTGTTCTGGCCAAGCAACAAAAGAACCACGTGCGTTGCCAACAGTCACAATTTCACCTGCCTCACAAGGAATAATTGCTTGTTCCTTTATGACTTCATCAATACTAACTTTATAGCAACCTTCCATGATTGCTTTTCCATGCAACTGTTGTGGAACCGGTGACCAATAAACTTTACCATTTGCCACCTTGTTACGCTTGTCATGCACACACAAACGACACTTATACATCTATAAACCAGCATGTGAAATTAAGATGGCTTAGTTGAAGTCAATATATAAGTACATTCCCATGTTGGTGGGAAATTAACAATGTTTCGCGCGGTACATAACTTTATTTCAGTTGGTGGGGAAGCTTCATCCGTAGATACATCAACTTTTCTTTTACGGCTTCTCCGTTTTACCAAAAAACCATTCAATGAATCAGTCAACAATTAAAGGAAAAACTGAAATTGCCAAATACTTACTGATGGTTTTTTCGAGCCGTTACTATCCGGTGTGTGGTGTAGCTGTGTTGATGCTTGGTCAACATTGTTCTCTACACGCTTCATTGGTATTATAACAGAAATTGGAATTTTTAGGACTTATTAGGTTATAAAATATAAAAACTGAAACTGCCAATTGGATGGTTTTTTCGAGCTGTTACTTACTGATGTCGCGCTATGGGGATCGACTACCATTTGGTCAACACTTTTTTCCACAGACTTGGCCTGCAATTCGGTAAATAGAAAATGAGCACACTCACATTGGAAACGAATTATAAAAAGTACCGAAATTGTCAAATGCTTACTGATGTCGCGATATGGGGAGCGGGTACCATTTGGTCAACACTTTTTTCCACAGACTTGGCCTGCAATTCGCTAATAGAAAATGAGCACACTCACATTGACGAATTATAAAAAGTACTGAAATTGTCAAATAAGTACTGATGTCGCGAATTATAAAAGGTACCGTTTCGACAACTATTTTATCCGCAGACTTGGGATACAATTAACTTAAGCAAAATCAGCACACTCACATGGAAAGTTAATTATTAAAACAAATCAATCAAACTGTAAAATGGTTACCTGAGAAGCGGAAAGTTGTAAAAAAACAAAGAAACTGTCAGATACTTACTGGTCCTGGCATCTTATTTTGCGCCACAGCACTAGTACTTTGGTTAGAACCAACCTGGTTGGGAACAGGATTTACCTACGAATTGTGACAAAAACAGTGCCAATTATGTATGTCGAATGCATTAATAATATGTAGCATACGTCACTTACTTGACTTGCCGACATTTGCGGCAACAATCCTTCGAGATGTATGAACCTTGACTCAAATGCTAATTGTTCCTTCTCACGGCTTGTTAGCATAGCACTCGTGGATTCAAGTAGAGTAGTCAACCTGTTCACCACTTCCTCTCTCTGCACCGCCTCATACTCAAGTTGGGCAATCCGTTGCTTAAACGAGCCTTTTACCCAACTCACACCCCAATATTTACCTGTTATCAATCTGTACCCAATCCCTTTTAAAAACCCACCTTTCTCTTTGCCAAGCACTAAGGTGACGGTATCTGTGCACGGTTCAAGTGCCAGGGCTCCGGAGGCGATTTGCTCCTCATGCTGAGCCTGCAAGAAAACAAGTATTATAATACACTTGTAACACGCTTATGTATCCACATAAAGTGTTGAGACAAGTTATATAGACTTAAGTTTTTTTGACACCAATATATGGCAATGAATTGACTTTAACATGATTTAAAAAGTTTAATACTAAAACATACTAATTTGGTTGCCATGCCTTCGACAACAGCATTCTTGTATGCACCATCTTTGTCCTCCCTTACTTTCATCCACATTAATGCACGGCCGGGGATCTCATCCGGTCCAATTTCCTTCTTTTTAACCTTTTAAAATATTCAAGAGAAAGAAGCTGACGGTCATGCGTTAGACACATAACCAACAAATCATTGAACTAGAGAGAAAGCAGCTGACGGTGATTACCAGTTTCTCTCGAAGGTAGGTATAAACCCCTCGTCCCATGTGATGATCAAAAACATTCTTTGATCGAGCTCCCTTTGATGAAGACGATTTTTTTTTTCAACCACACATTATAATCATTTCATTATATTTAAACAAAAACATAAACCATATATAGTCGATCAACCTACGTTTGCAGAGTAGAGGATTTATACCTGAAACTGCTCTGATTTTGTGTACTCAACGAAGCGATCCCAGTCTTCTTGCCTGATCATCGTCTTGTGTCCCTTGGGTATCGCCTTCAGCTTTAGAGGTTTACCGATGTTTGGGATAATGTATTTGGCATACATTTTTCTTCTGAAATCCCAAAGAAGGTGTCCAAGCCGATTCATCACACAAGGCCTGTGACAAGCCTCAATCTCAAAATATTTCTGCATAATATAATACAGTAAAGGTAAATTACATCTCAAAATATAAAATGCACAAATAGAAATAAAGAATAACCGTTACTTGTTCCACAGTTTATCTCTAAGCTCCTTTGTGACCTCCCTCCAACTTAAATGTCTCAAGCCAACTATTTCCCTTACAACATCCCCTAAAAAACATGCAAACTTTGATCTGTTTTGGCCAGTGAACCTACCCAGATTATCAAACTCCACTACCAGTTTGACACCACCAGAGTTTGCATATTGGGTACGCAGCTTAGGTAACCTCGTCAACCCCCTTGTAGGTTTTTTCGTAGTAGCAAAACTGTTAAGGGGTTCGATAGCCTCCAAACTGTTGAGGGGTTCGATAACCGTCGTCCTATAACCTCGTCTGCTTGACCGTCGTCGTCGAGGGCTTCCTCGCTGGAGTAGCCTTCAGTGTCGTCTGATTGAGCGTCGTCGTCGTAGTGGCTTCCTCATCGGAGTATAAAACATGTTCTTCTTCGATTCTTTCATCTAAAAGCTTCATCTTCGATTGTTTTTTAATAATTTGGAGTATAAATCACTGTCGGCTGATTTGTGGAGTGGAAAATTTTTAATAATTTGGAGTGTAATTTGATTTTTGGAGTGTTAAATGTAATTTGGAGTTTTTGAATATTTGGAGCCAATATTTTGGAGCTTTTTGAGTTTTGTCTCCCTTTTAATTAAGAACCAATAGATTATTGGCATAGTTTTTATGGTAGAGAACCTGTGGCTGAAAATAGGCACTTTGACAGAAGATGGTTGGATAAGCGTGTATTGCGTATTAGGATATTTATATATGTTTATGTATATTAGCGTGTTACAAGCGTAATAGTGTTTTTTTAACAAAGTGTTTTTTTTATTTTTAGATTTAACCATAATTACCTTTCATTAAAAGTTTTCATACAAAAGGCACCATTACAATACATTCCATGAAACAACATAAGAGTGAATAACAAAATAAATGATACAAGAAACTATAAAATTAAAGCATTTAAACGCTAACCAACCAACATTCAACACAATAAACTAAAAGGTGTATCAATACAACCATACATATACAAATAACCAACCAAATCACAAATGTTCCAAAATTCACCAAACACGTCACCAAATATTTCCCAAATGTTCCAAACATCACCAAATCACTAATCAACTTTTGAAACTAACAACGTAGCTTCATTGAAGTCATATTTAAATCTGCACTTATCACCGATCTGTATTTCATTTTCCACCTTGAATTTTTTCCATTTTGGTAACCGATATCTGAATTTCAAGTCCGACAGTTCACCACGAAGTCTCATTTTTTTACGACCTTCCGGATTGACCAAAGTGATTGGCATTCCATCATAGGCATCAATCTTGGTGGCAATGTGACGTGGAAGATGCTGTGAAAAGCAAATTTCAAATATACTTGCAAATAAAAAAGAAATTTTAAAATTCAATTTACCAATTTCTTGTTGACGTTCATGTGGAAGACGATT
This sequence comes from Bidens hawaiensis, assembly GCF_021521415.1. NCBI lineage: Eukaryota > Viridiplantae > Streptophyta > Magnoliopsida > Asterales > Asteraceae > Bidens > Bidens hawaiensis. The sequence continues at coordinate 498,244 of NW_027491152.1, read as the reverse complement.
TTAGAGTCATCATTTTGCTCATCAAGATGAATTGGGTTTTGGGAGGAACTACCTTGATTGCTTAATTGGTAGTTTAGAAATAGCTGATTTGGACTAGGAATGATAAATTCTATGCCATCTTCATGAAAGACATTAATATGAAATGTGTTATCTAATATGATTTCAAACACAACAAACGAACCACCTTTCAAGTTGGTTGGTTTAAAAACCTCAATCCATCCATCCTCTAGCGTATAACCCATTCCATCCCAATGACATGACACGTTCAACAACACTCTATCTGGAGCAATAAGCTCGAAAAGCAAATTTATCCAATTTTCACCAAATTCTTGAATCACGTACCACTCAGGGAAATCCTGTTAAACAGGTTAATTAAAAGACATTTGAATTTGGAAATAATCATCAAAAACATAAATTGTAATGGACGTGTCGGTTTCTGACTGGAATACATATCATAGTACCGGATTGATCATTTACGTTTCTTTTGAAAGTAAACATATTCAACATAGATCTTGATTTAAGCTCAAAAACAACATATGTTCCAGCTTGTAAACAACATTCTCTGATTAATTCAGTCCAACCGGTTCTAAAATAAAAGTCATCAAGTACTTTGATTATAACAACAGAAAATGTTCTACCACTTTGATCATAAATCTAACAACAGTCGGTATTCGATTTCATGTCAGCAAACATTGGTTGAACAGCTTTAGCAATGAGCTATAAGTAACACAAAAATGTTCTTAGAATGTATATGTTGCAAAACTGTAAAATGTTTCATAAAAAAAATTAACCAGATAACAGTAACATACCATCCTACTCATGGAATCGCTGTCGATATCTACCAGGAACTTAACTCCGTTATTGAGACGTCGCATTTTTTTGTTCTTACCAGGATAAGCGATGTCTACGAATTACAGTAAAGCGAAGTAGAAGTCGATTTAGGGTTTTGAAGTTAAAAGGGTTTTGAATTTTGGTTTTATTTTTTTCTACACATTTAATTATTTATATATTTTGGTTTTTTGTTTTATAACTTTTTTAAAAAATAGTATAAAAATAAAGTCTTACTTTTAGTTTTTTTTACTAACATGCCGGTATTAAATTTCGTTAAAAGTTGAGTTCGTTTAATAAATCGTATTTTTTAAATAAATTTGAAATTTTATCCATTATTGAAGTATTATCTTAACCGTTTGTAAGATTTTCTGGTTAAGATTTACAACTTTGAAATAGAGAGGCTCATAACATTCTAGTGTTATCATTATCATATGTAGTTTTGTATCATTATCATCTTATAGGTTATAATCATCACCATATGTGTTATGATGATGATAAACATCATAAAGTTATCATCGTTATCATGTATTATAGTGGTTATCATCATCATAATCATCGATCACCATCACCATGAAACGGCATCATCATCAGACGTGAGGGTAATCAACGTGGTCATCGTATAGGCTATCGTAGTCGGCGTTGATCATACGGGTAACATATATCTCTCTATCAGTGTCGTCATCATCGTCACACATCTCCATCATCATCATCCGATTGCCATGTACGGGATGTAGTCAGCACCGAATGGGTTATCGTAAACAAAACGCCCAATATTAGCGATCACTGTCGGCACCATCTTATGAATTGTTGTCGTCATCAAACGACATCATCAGTCGTACATGCTACCATCAGTATGACCATTGTATATGTTATCATGGTCGTCGTCGATCATACGGGTTACATGTCATTAAACAACGGTGTCAGCATCATCATCAACATATATATATGTGTGTGTGTGTGTGTGCGCGCGCGCCTGTGTGGCGTATTGTCATATAGGTACATATAATTGGTCCTCATCATATATATGTGTGATCATCAACAAATACGAGCTACAGTCGCCATCGTATGGGTTGGCGTAAGCAAACCGTATACATAGGTTAGCAGCATCAATATGATAACCACCACCAACCCAGGTAGTTATATTAGCATTGTCTCGTCATAATTGGGCCAATCATCATGGTTATCATACGAGATAGCACCGTCATTGTCTAATGTATTACATATCCGCAATCATACTACACACCACCGCCCACATTCGCCACAACGACCGCCAGCACCAACCACTAACCACACTCCACCACCACCCACCACAACCACCCAACACACCACCACCACCCACTAATATTATATATAAATATATATACATTTATTTATACCCATCCACCACCGCCACCCACTACCCACCACCACCACCACCACCCACCCACCACCACCGACATTCGCACCCACTGCCCACCACCACACATACGCCACCACGAACCACCGCACCTCCGCCACCGTCCACCACCATCATGTCCACCTGAACCCACCACCACCCACTAAAATTATATATATATATATTTTGCTACAATAAAATACTAACCGTACGATTAAATTTAAAAGCACACGCCTTATTTTAAAAGGGTCAAATAACTACCCTCGTAAGTCACTCATCTACTTCTGGAACGTGGATAAGTAAGTCAAAATTCCTAAAACCGCCGACGATTCCTTTCTACCGTGAAGCACAAGCACAAGCTCGAGTTGTTTAATTATTCTGGAATGGAACCAAAATGAAGAACCCTAACTCATCTACTTCTGGAACAGAACCAAGGACGAAGCAAAAGCATGATAGGTCTCAGAAGGAAGATGGAACAGGTGCTACTTTATGATTTTTTTAGCATTTTAGGTTTACTTAATCTTAAAATATAAGCATTTGTTTGAATCTTCTTATGTATTAATGCGTTTGATAAGTGTGTTGTTATTGTAATAGATATCCTTGTTTTTTTAAATCTATGTATAATATTAAAGCATGTTATATGTGTATGATTAGCGTGTTATGGATTTGGTATGAGAATTTATCATTGTGATGTTTGATAGGAGTTTTCTGTTTCCTTGTGACTCGTTTTGTTATCCCCTACCCCCGTGTTTTATTGTATGTATGTGATTCAGTTGTCGAAAAAAACAAAACTGATAAAAGGAAGATTAAAAAAGTTGCTCCGGTGGGGAAAACAAAACATGTTGTGGAAGCAGACTCTGATTCAGACCTTGACACAAAAATCGACAGGTTGTTGTCAAAGCGAAAACAGGTGGAACACAGCACCTCTGACCCGGACTTTCAGCCTCCGAAAAAGAAAGCCATTAAAGAAAAGAAGCTAGCCGAGAGGGGAAAACCTTTTGTTGAATTTGTAGACAAAAAATTGAAGAATAGGTGTGCACCTTGTAATATTGTTGATGCAGTGAGGGCAATGACCACTACCCAAAAAACTTGTGTGGAAGAAATGGGTTTCGGGTCAATGTTAAGACTTCAAGTAACCCAAACTCTAACAACTTTGTTATATTGGTTGCTCATGAACTATAATAACTGTTTAAATGAATTGAACATTGGGAGCGGTGTTATTAAGATAACACCACAAAAAGTACATGAAGTGTTGGGGATACCAATGAGTAAGATTCCTATTTTAGACAAGAGTAGACCAAGATTGGGGGAAGATGTTAATACATATTTGTTCAAAAATCAATTACCGACAAATTCAAGAATAAGTATAAAGCATGTGAAAGACAAACTGGCCGCGGATCAAGGAGTTGGTGAACTGTTTAAGATTAATTTCCTTGTGTTGTTCAACACCTGTATAGGATTTGTGACAAAATCAACAACAGTCAATTAACGATTAATCTCTGCAATTGATAAAACCTCGGATATTCCAAATATGGACTGCTGCAGCTATGTTATTGAAAACTTGAAAATGACAAAGGAAGAATGGAGAGGTATCAACGATCAATACAACGGTCCGATGACCTTCCTTGTGATGCTTTACACGCATGAATACCAGAAAAATATGGTCCATTTGGGACTCCCGTCACAACGCCTGCAGTCAACTACACAACAACAACTACTCTTAATAAGATGGAAAAATATACTTGGAGAATAATGGTCCTCCCTTAGAAGAAGATGATACTGAGGTTGCTGCTGCAGCTGCTGTAACCTTTAGTGTTGATGGGAAAGGGATTGATGCGGCTGCTGCTGCTGTGACATTAGTGCTGCCGGGAAGGGACTTGATGAGACTGCTGATGCTGCTGTTGCTGATATTGTTGCTGTGACAGTTAGTGCTGCCGGGAGGAGACTTGATGAGACTGCTGATGCGGCTGCTGCTGCTACCGCTGCTGTGATGGTTAGTGCTGCCGGTAAGCCTGGAGTTGAAGAAAACACTACAGCTGAGGAGAAACAAGAACATGGTATTAAACTTGTTATTTTCTTCTAAAAAACTCTCATATCTGTTATCTCTAGCAACATTTTATGTAATACAACATTATATGTAATTAAAAAACAGATGGTCAAAGTGCATCTGAAACAGATAATGCCGATCAAACAACTGAATAAGATTTGGATGATTATGTAAGCGATTATTCACCTTTAAGTTTGCAAATACCTATCGTGCTTGTTGACTATTATTTAACTCCATTACAACTGGATGGGATAAATTGAAAATGTTTTTGAATTAACAATAACTATATTTTCTTTTTACAGTCTTGGAATAAAGCAACGGATAACAAGTTGAAGAAATTTGATAAAATTTGCTCCGAGATCAACGATTTGGTCCGTCAAGGAAATGATAGACATCCATCAAATGAGAATATCTTTGCTAGATGTTGTGAATGGGAAAACAGATTCACTAATAATGTGGTCCCTAAAACACAAGATTCAGATGTTGGTGTTGGTGGTCCAGTGGCTGCCCAGAAAGGTATTTGGGCTAAATTAGTTATTAGTATAATTAAAACGCTCTTAAAACACTTATGCTGTTATTTTAAACTTATTACATCTATGTGATGCAGTAGATTCAGATGTTGGTGTTGGTGGTCCAGTGGCTTCTCAGAAAGGTATTTGGGCTAAATTAATTATTAGTATAATTAAAACGCTCTTAAAACACTTACGCTGTTATTTTAAACTTATTACATTTGTGTGATGCAGTTGATTCAGATGTTGGTGTTGGTGGTCCTGTGGCTGCTCAGAAAGGTATATCATATATGTACCAGCTTAATTATATACTAGCTTAATTATAATCACAGTTGAAGATATTACGTCTTTGGTTGTCGTAAAAAATGATGCAGGTGATGCAGGTCAAGAAAACAATGTCTCATGCGCAGATATTGATGAAGTTGTTAATACAGTGCTTGCGACATTAAAAGAGGTTATTTAATTATAAATAAAAGCCAAAAGGGGTTGAAGGTATTTAATTATAGTTACAATTATTTTCAGTCAAATTTAATGTGAGTAGTTTTATGTTTAACAGTTGACACCGGATTGTCAACAAGTGATAGCCCAGATGCACTGAACTCTCCATATCTTCTGAGAGAGATTGACGTATCCACTGGTGTCACGGAAGATGAAGAATAATTTCAGAGTATATATTTTTTTTGTCTTGGAGACATTTGAGAGGAGGTCTACAAGTCCACTCACATAGAATCGTTCAAGGTGGTCTGTGAAAGCTTCTGTCCTGGCATTTATATAGCCGCCAATGCAATAGATGCATTCAGCTATTGTGACAATCGTCAAATTCAGGTTAACTCCGTTAACTCCGTTTTCTCAACTCCGTCAATTCAAACTTAAGATCATTGAATCTGTAACGCACACCTCATTACATTTAAACTAGGATATAAATGACGCTTAACACTTACTACATGTGTAGTCTTTCGGGAATTGCACCGAAACGCAAACGAGTTGAAGCAAACGATTGGTGAATAAACGAAAAACGTCAAAACAATAATTATGTGATAATTATGTGTTAGACTTATGTGTTATGTGATAACATTCTTATAAACATTAACTTAATATGCAAGAACTAGTTAATTAAGCTAGAAAAGTAACATTTGAGAGTTAAGGGACCAAAGTGTATTATATTATTATTATTAATATTAATCTAAACCCTAAACTCCTTTCTCTCTTTTTCTCCCAAGTCGACGGCAGCCCCCCCCCCATTGCTCTCCTTGCGATCGGCACACATACACACACATATCACTTGGTTTTGATCTTGGTTTTTCACAATTGAAGCATCCTACATCCGTTTCTAGCCATCTCCTACCTTCCTCTTGCTTGTATTGGTGTTTTTGAAGGTATAATTATAAACCCTAGGTCCGATTTTCATATGTATACGTGTTCATATGTTTTATCTTGATTAGATGATGTATTGATTGTGATTTGATAACTAGAATTGATGTTATCACATGTTAATTGTTTTTGTTTTTTATTTGAGTTCAAACAAAAACCCTAATCATGTATTTAATGTGTAATTGATGTGCATGGATAGTGATTATGGATTCTAGAGTGTTATATGAATGAATTATGGTCCATAGATAGTTAATATGTTGAGTTTGGATGCAAACAGTTTCTGGACAGATTGTGTTATTGATGTTTAATTGACTGTAACAGGGTGTGAATGTGAAAATTGGTCGAGATAATTGACACTACAGTAAACTAGGTTGAGTCGAGTTTCTAAATAATATAAATTTGCAATTTTTGGACTTGTGAAAGTTAACCTTTATGATTTTACAAAAACGTTGTGCAAAGATGAGTTGTTAGACCTACTGTTAGGTTGTTTTGTAAATATTATATCTCATGAACTACGAGACCAATTGGGTTGGTTCCACTTCTAGAAGTTGACTTGTTGAGTTAGAAACCTAACCCAAATGGTCTTGCATTTGTTGGATTTTTCATTTAACGGGAATTTCAAATAACATTCTGTTGCGCATGATTTTGACTCTTCTGAGCTTTCTGTAGTGTTTTGATCAATATGAGAAATCTATGTGGAATAAAAATAAAATAAAATATGTTCTGGAAACCTAACACATGCATGCTTTAGTGATGATTTTTGATAAATTAATTGAGATGCTATGATCGGTGGAATAGTACAATCTTTCAAGTAGAATTTCTGTCTCGGTGAAACTAGCTGCTGAATTTTGTGAAAATGCATGAAACATGATAATTGCTAGTTAATTGTTATGTTTTGACCAATTTGCCCCTGCGGGGAGTACTTGCTAAATAGTTGTCGTGTTTTGACCAAATTGCCCATGCGGGGAATAATTGCTAGTTAATTGTTATGTGTGACCAAATTGCCCTTACGGGGAGTAATTGCTAGTGATGTACATTATTAATACATGACACGTAAATAATTGCTCACACACGTATCGTATCACAATTGTACTCGTTAAGTCACACACGATATTAGTTCCTGTGATTAGGAATTATGTGCCGGGTCTAGAGACTCGATATTAGTTCCGATGCTTAGAAAATCTCCTTGTTGTTTTATAACGCTAGAGAGAGTTTTCTGTGACGCGCATCACTTGGTGATTTATTTTGGGTATTCTTCACAAATAGTGAGTTTCACTTACCCCTTTAAACTGTTTTAAACGCTTTTTACTTGGGGGAGATAACATACTCCGAAACACGCATTTAAGATTTTGTTAGTAAATTATATATCACTTGTAAAGGCGAAATGGCAAACGAAACATTTGAAGTCCTACGCATCGAACCGGTTAATATTTGGAATAGCGAGTCACTGTTGAGTAGTACTACTGGGTTTGACAAACCCCACCGAACGCTAAACTCGACTGGAGGTCGAGCGGGTGTAATTTTGGCTAACACGTACCATGGTCTGGATGACCTGGTGACAAGGCACTTGATAAACAGTCAGCTTCGGTGTCGAACACTTAGTAATACTTGTTGTATAGGCTAGCTACCTATCGATATATAATTGATTTAACACTATCTCGTAACGCAAAACGCTGAACGCAAAACGCTAAACGCAAAACGCTGAACGCAAACGCTAAACGCTTTATTTTATTTAAACTTGTGAACTCACCAACCTTGTGTTGACACTTTTAGTATGTTTTTCTCAGGTAGCCGAGGCGGGCGCGCGGTATAGGATCATGAATTGTTGAAAACACTTTTGTTTATGCAAACCGATTTTAAACTGTTGTCATTGGATTTTAAGTCGTCCTGCGTGACGCAACTTTTGTCTTTTGGTTTTTACGCTTCCTTACTTAATTTCATTTAAACGTTTTTATGGTTTGATTATAACTAATGATTCCAATCCTGTTAGTTCACACCCTCTGACGGTAAAACTCCGTTAATGGATTTTGAGGGTGTGACAGATTGGTATCAGAGCCATTGGTTATAGCGAACTAGAAATTGCATGCATACTAGACTATAACCGCGACGACCCATTAGTTATAATGATACGCACTGCATAGATTTGTGTAGTCTTTGTTATCTTATCTCTTTACCCCTTTCACTCATACGCGCGCATACACGGCTTACCTGTAGGAATGTCGACGCCGTCATCATCATCATCATCCGATCCGATGACTCATGCTCACGGGAAAGAACCGCAGTTACTTACCTCGTCGCCACCCCGTGTAGTCCCGGAACTCGAAGCTCCCGCACCGAAGAGGTATCGCTTATCCGGAGGCATGTACGAAAACGAAGTTAGTTGGGATTGGTACCCTAATATGATCAGACGTATGGTCTATCGTGAACAAGTTCCCCCGCTACCTCACCCGAGCCATCCTGCTTATCCTAACACCTTACCACCCATAACCGAACCTGTAGAGCGTGTGCTCGCAACTGTTGTTTCTTTTTTGGAGCGTGATGTTGGTTACATGCGCTATACGAGAGCGAACGTTTCCGGACTGTTAAAAGATGGAACCGAAACTAAAGAGGAAATTTCCTGCATGACAGCGGCAATGAAGGAAATGCAAGAGGCTAGTGATCAACAGATGAAGATTATGAGAAAGATGCAAGCCGAGATGATAGACTTGCAAGAGCAACTCCAAGTAGCAAGGACTCGAACCGAGATAGCTTTAGAGCGTTGCGATGTCTTACAAAGGCAAATTGCTCAGAACGCAGCCGAACCTGAGGCAGAGCCTGAAGAGGATCCCGAAGAAGATCCCGAAGAGGAACCTGAGGAGGATCCCGAGGAAGATCCCGAGAAGGAACCCGAAGAAGAACCGGCTGAGGAGGAGGCACACTCAGAGGTGTCCTCAGACGATGACATCTAAGGATGATAACACCTAGATGGAGGGGTTGTCTCCATCCAAACTATTATTTTCTACGATTTTAAGGATTGGTTTTAAATACTTTGTAGCGAATACAATGGTTTTAATCATGAATTATTATTTGGATTAATATGTGTTTGTGATGTGATGTTTGTTTCTTATTTCTTTCTTACCTATCTTTTATTACATGTATGGTGTGTTTCATAAGAAAGAAAAATTCATGTTTAACATTTTATGCTGTGATTCTAGGAAATGGCAGGAAGAAACGCTGGACACGGACGTGGTAACATCAACTTGACTGCAACAGAACTCCAAACTCTGCTGAACGACCACGCGGCGGCCGCTCTAGCCGCACATGTCCAGAACCAAGCTGGAGGTCCAATTGGAACGTGTACCTTCAAGAATTACCTTGACTGCAAGCCCAGTACGTATAAGGGCACTGAGGGAGCTATAGGTTTCCTGCGTTGTGCTGAGAAGGCCCAATCGGCGTTTGAGATGTGTAATTGTCCCCCTGCCAGTAGGGTCAAATTTGCTGCTGGAACACTTGAAGATTCTGCCCTCACTTGGTGGAATTCAAGCGTGCAGATCCTTGGATTGGAACTGGCTAACGCTATGAAATGGAAGGAGTTCAAGAACATGATGCGAGAAGAGTACTGTCCTAGGGTGGAGATTGCAAAGTTGGAATCAGAGTTTTGGTCATTGAAGATGGTGGGTTCAGAAATCGAAGCCTACACTACCCGTTCTCACGAGTTAGCTGTGATGTGTCCACGGATGGTAGACCCGCCGAGTAAGAGGATTGAAATGTATATTTGTTGGTGCATAATGTCAGTAGTTCATAGTCTAGTGTCTGTAATCGAGTCTGTAATGTTTAATTATGTTTTGTATGTTTAAGCGAAGTTACTGACAAGTTCGCTTAACAGGCGAACTTGTTAGTCAAGCGAAGTTATGGACAACTTCGCCTGAACATGCCAGGCGAAGTTGTCGTGTATTTATATACCTAGCTTACGGCTTGGTTAGGTTAATCGTGAAGTTGTTCGTTTCAGTAGTTTATCAAGTTCATTGTAACGTGAGGACGAGAGTCTGTAATAGTGATATCGTATCACGTGTTTGAGTTATTATATAACGTGTGTTCGTTTCGTGTGTTCGTGTGATTCGTGTTCTATACTCGTAACGATATACGCAGGGATTCCGCACCTGAGTTGATCGAGATATCTCGTGCGATCCGTTCAGGGAACCTACAATTGGTGTCAGAGCATTTGCTCGATTGTGTGGTTCGGGATATTCACGCGGGTGTAGAAATCGTCCCGTTTCGACTATTCGCGGGACGTGTTTTCTGTGTTTTTGAGTCAATCTTACCTCCTACCATCGTAATCAAGCCTTTGCACCGTCAAAAACCTCATAAAATCCAGATTTCAGATCTGCAAAAACGTCCGTGTTCGTCAGGCGAAGTTGCCGTCACTGTTCGTAGGGTTTCGGCGAAGATATAAGGTTAAGCGAAGTTATCCACAACTTCGCCAACCTTCTCAAGTTCGCCTAACTCAGCGAAGTTCTCTACAACTCCGCCTACCTCCTAAGTTCGCTTACCTTAAGCGAAGTTAATCATCTGCGAAGTTCTTCAGCGAAGTTAATCAGCGGCGAAGTTAAGGCTTAAGCGAAGTTATCCGTAACTTCGCCTACAGTACTTTTCAGAAAATTTTTTTGATCTTTTTTCGGGTTTCTTACTTTTCGGGAAAGATGTCGTCGATTAACATCTCTGAGTTAGTGAAGATGGAAGTTGAAGCAGGGTCAGCTACTAAGGCCCCAAGATTGCTGAAGGGAACCGATTTCGTTGCATGGAAGGATCGGTTCATACAATATGTCAAGTACCAGGATGCGAAGATGTGGGTATGCATCCAGGATGGTTATATTCCACCAGTTATGGAGTATGAAGGTCGTGATCAAATCAAAAAGTATAGCAAAATGGAAGAAGAAGAGAAAAAGATGTATGAGGCCGAGAGCAAGGCTCATGCTGCTATTACTATGGCTCTTCCACAAGAGATCCTTCATACGTTTAAAAAGTACACTTCAGCAAGAGAGCTTTGGGAAGCTCTTGAGAACAGATTTGAAGGGAATGTAGGAATCCGTGCTTCAAAGATAAAATTGCTCAAAACCCAGTTCTCAGTCTTCAAGTATTTGAAGAATGAATCTTTAGATGATATTATCACTCGATATTACCATCTGATAATTGAATTGAGCAACTATTCAATTTCCTACCGAGAAGAAGAAATAGTTGAGAAGCTTCTAGATGCTCTCCCACCAAAATGGGAGATGTACACTGTGCTGATGAGGGAAGACAAAGACTTTCCCACATATGATCTAGAAACGGCAGTTAACAAGCTCCGAACCTTTGAGCTTAATATGGTCAGAAAGGAGACACCTATGGATCAGGTTCAAGATCCAGGTATGTATGGAGCTAAAGTCAACACTAGCTCAGGATCGAAGACTGAATCTGCTGCCTAATACTCGAAGGGAGAGTTGGGCGCAAACTCATCACATGAGGGTCATGTGTCAGTCAACACAAATGGTGATGTTTGCTATGTAGCAGGTGGATCGAGTGGTTCTCAACCCCAGGTAAGCAAGAGTAGTTGCTCTCCAAGTATTCCCAGCAACAACTACTCCAAGATGCCTATGGGTGTCAAGTCTGCTGAAGAGCAGTTTGGTCTCTATGCTTCTTTTATTGCTCCTATGAGAACTACATTCAAGGGAAGGTTGTTGATCCAGCTATGTTGGATGAAGACTATGACCAGATTGATGCTGATGATCTGGAGGAAATGGATCTGCAATGGCAGATGGCTATGATCGTAAGAAGAGTGAAGCGGTTTATGAGAAAGACCGGGAGAAAGTTTGTTGGTGGAAAGCCAGGGTTTGACAAGACGAAGGTGAGATGCTACAATTGTCAGCAAAACGGTCACTTTGCAAAGGAATGCAGGAATGAGCGTGTGGAACGAAGTCAGGGCAGGTCTCCACAGCAAAGTGGGGGTTCTAAAGATTATAGTGCAATGATGTCCAGAGAAGATAGTGAATACAACTGGAACCTGCATTCTAAAGAAACTTTTGAGCAGGGAAATTTGGCGAAGGTTGAAACTGAAGAAAATGAGAAGGTTACCGGAGAAGAAAAAACTCTTATGGCAGATGTTAATGACCAGCTCTCCGAGGTATGTTCTAAACCTACATGTTCTAAATGTGAAAACTTGTCTGAGCAATTAGCAACTATAACCGATCAGTATGTTAGGTTGGATGCTGAATTTAAAACCCTAAAAGAAGATCATTATTTTACAAAAGCAAGAGAAAATAGCTATAAAGTCAAAATAAAAGCTTGTGAAAAAGATGTTAAAAGTCTAAAAACAAAACTTGCTGAAAAAATTGAAGTGATTGATTTAAGCTATACAGTTTTGGAAGAAAAAACCAAACTAATTGCTGATAGAGAAAAACAGATTGCTGATCACCAGGTAAAAGTGGTGGAACTGAATAGAAAACTAGAGCAGTTCAGAAATTCCTCTGCTATTCTTGATCACCTTGTTAGTGATCAAGGTTCCTCTGCTAAGAGAGGAGGAATCGGTTATCATGAGGTTCCACCACCTTATAATCACAATTACACTTTTAACCCTAGTGTTCAGAAATCTGTTGACTTTGAGGTTGCTCAGACAGTACCAGTTAAAGTAACTTGTAAAGAACCAAATGTTAGTGGAGGCAAAACAAGTTCGTCTGTTTCAAGTGTTCAAATTTCTGATCCAAGTCCAGTCTCATCGGATTCGGATAAGTCATCCGAGTCTGGTAAGGTAAAAGAGGAGGTGGTATTACCCAATGGTGGAGAGAAAGATAAGACGAATAAAAGAGTACTCCACTAAACCCGTACGTCCCACCATATGTGAGACGAACGGGCGGTAATAAAGCCTCGACATCTAAAACACCGGTTGATAAAAAGGTTGAGCATAGGTGTTGTTTTAGGTGTAATCAATTAGGACATCTTGTTGCAAATTGCCCTCTGAAGCAGCGATTCAGAGGTGTGAGGCCTACTAAAACTGAGAATAAACCTAATAGTAATTATCATACTGCTAAAAATGAAAAGAATTCAAAATTCAAAAATGTGACTAATTCAAGTTTTCATAGAAACAAATCTCAGTTTTACACTGCTAATAACCAAACCACAAGCTATAATTCTTTCAATTCACAAAGGTTTGGAAGGCCTCACAATCAATCTTCAGGGAGATATCCTAATAGAACTTACAGGAATTATCCAGAGACTAACTTTGGAAAGCCAAAGTTTGGGATGTATAGATCCAAGACCAATTGGTCTTTGGTCCCTAAATTCTAATCTTTTGCTTTATTGTGCAGGAACAGTTGAACAGGGCTGCCAACAATCTTTGGGTTGTGGATAGCGGCTGATCCCGGCACATGACGGGTAACAAATACTTGTTACACGATTTGAAACCTGTTCAAGGAGGGAGAGTGAGCTTTGCCGGTGAAAGTGGAGGCAAGATTACAGGAATGGGAACGGTGTCGAATGGAAAGATGACATTGGAGAAAGTTAACTTTGTAGAAGAATTGAAGCACAATCTGCTGAGTGTGTCGCAGATCTGTGATAAGGAGTACACCGTTCATTTTACAAAGAATGAGGCGATTGTGTTGCAACCTGGTTTTCAGATACCAGAGGAGTGTATTGTGATGAAGGCTCCACGTGAAAGGAATACATATATTATGGATATGAGGTCGACTGAAATGGCCACGGAAGAATCATGCCTTATGACAAAAGCGAGCGAATCAGAGTCCGAATTGTGGCATAGGAGAATGGGGCACATTCATCTTCGGAAGATGAACCACATTGTCAAGAATGGACTTGTGCTGGGCGTTCCCTTGAAGAGTTTCAATTTTGAAGATAAATGTATAGCGTGCAAGAAGGGAAAGAAGCACAAGAAATCCCATCTCACCAAGAAAGTAAATTCAATTGCCAATACCCTAGAATTGCTTCACATGGATCTCTTCGGTCCTGTGAATGCAAAAAGTCTAGGAGGTACTTCTTATTGCTTGGTGATCACTGATGACTACTCACGATATTCGTGGGTATATTTCCTGAAATCAAAAGACGAAACGGCTCAGATGGTGAAGAATTTGATTACCAAAGTTGAGAACGTTATGGATAAAAGGGTTAAGTTCATCAGGAGTGACAATGGAACGGAGTTCAAGAATTTTGAGATGGAGATCTTCTGCCTTCAGAAAGGGATCGAACACCAATACAGTGCTCCGTATACACCGCAACAGAATGGAGTGGCTGAAAGGAAGAATAGAACATTAATTGAAGGATCTAGAACTATGCTGGCTGATTCAAAGCTTCCTGTGGTGTTCTGGGCTGAAGCTGTTGCTACAGCCTGCTATATCCTCAATAGAGTCTTGACGGTTAAACGACTTAATAAAACGTGTTATGAGCTTATGCATGGGAGGAAGCCCAACTTGAGTGGTCTTGAACCATTCGGGTCCCCTTGTTCGATTTTAAAGACAAATTCTAAATTTGGTGAAGTAGCCGATGAAGGAATCTTAGTCGGTTATGTTGTTGGGACACCCAACAGATGTGTCTTTAATACATCGACCAGCAAGGTTGAGGTGGTGTGTAACACCGATATCACAAGTTACCAACCGCCAAAACCAAGCAACGGACCTGCTGAGTTTTTCGACTATGTTAAACTTTTTAAGTCTTTTAACATACCGTATTTGGATATTGCTGAAGAAGAAGAGAGAGTTGCTACGAAGATGATCCTTGATGAGGAAGAAAATCTATTGCAAAGACAGCTGATCGATAAATGTCAACCTTCCTCATCAAATGCTATCGATACCCCTGTTGCCTCGACTGAAGAAGAATTTTTCAATCCATTTCACTCTCAGCATGAAACAACCATTGACGAGCTCTCTTCTAACTTGGAAGACAATTTGCATGTTGGTTCTGTTCCGACCACGAGAATTCATAAAGATCACCCTTTGGAGAATGTGATTGGTGATGTGTCCTCCGGTGTACAAACAAGACGTAGCTTGAATGAGCACACCTGTGTTTACACAAGCATCAAGGAGACAGGGATAATCAACGAATGCTTGTACACATGCTTTATCAGCTAGATTGAACCGAAGAATTATCAAATGGCTCTTAAGGACAGCTCGCGGGTCGAAGCTATGTAAGAAGAGTTGGCTCAATTCAAGAAAATGGAAGTTTGGACTTTGGTTGAAAAACCGAAGCATGTGCATGCGATAGGCACAAAATGGGTGTTTAAGTGCAAGAGAGATGAGAAAGGGATTATCATAAGAAACAAGGCGAGGCTAGTCATTAAAGGTTTTAATCAACAAGAGGGGATTGATTATAATGAAGTGTTCGCTCCTGTCGCAAGGTTGGAAGCCATTAGATTGTTTTTGGCGTTCGCTGCTTATAAGAAGATGAAGGTATTTCAGTTGGATGTGAAGAGTGCGTTTCTGAATGGGAAAGTTGATGAGGTAGTGTATGTTGAGCAACCTCCGGGTTTTTCTGACCCAGACTTTCCTGATCACGTGTACAAGTTAAGCAAGGCATTGTATGGACTACATCAGGCACCTCGTGCCTGGTATTCAACTTTATCAGATTACTTGCTTGAAAATGGGTTTGAAAGAGGGAAGATAGATAGCACGTTGTTCTTCAAGAGAGATGGAAGCGACTTCCTGCTGGTGCAAGTCTACGTGGATGACATTATCTTTGCTGCATCAAAAGTCTCCATGTGTCATGATTTTGAGGCCGTCATGAAAAAGAGGTTTGAAATGAGTGCTATGGGTGAACTAACTTTCTTTTTAGGATTGCAGGTTGATCAGAAGAAGGATGGGATGTTCATTTATCAGACCAAGTATGTCCATGATGTGCTCAAACGCTTCAAGATGGAGGTCAGCACTCCATTCGACACTCCAATCTGCGTCAATCACAAATTGGGTGTTGAGTCAGACGGTGATGCAGATGTGGACCCAACTCAATATCGGGCTATTATAGGTTCTTTAATGTACTTAACTACTTCTAGGCCTGATATAATGTTTGCTGTTTGTCTTTGTGCACGCTTTCAGGCAAACCCAAAAGAATCTCATCTGAAGGGTGTGAAGAGGATACTGAGGTATCTCAAGGGCAAACCGAAGCAGGGGTTGTGGTACCCGAGAGGAGGAGACTTGGAGCTAGTCGCTTACACAGATTCTGATTATGGAGGGTGCAATCAGAGTCGGAAGTCAACAACTGGAGGATGTCAGTTTCTTGGTGGCAGATTGGTGTCGTGGCAATGCAAGAAACAGACTTCGGTCGCAATTTCAACCTGTGAAGCAGAATACATGGCAGCATCCAACTGCTGCTCCCAGGTTCTTTGGATTCAACAACAGTGGCGCGACTATGGTCTGAATTTCTTACTTACTCCTATTTGCATTGATAACACAGCTGCTATCTCAGTAACCAACAATCCCGTGAAGCACAGTAAAACTAAACATATTGACATACGTCATCATTTTATACGGGATTGTGCTGAAAAGAAACTGATTGTGCTTGAAAAGGTGGATACGCTTGATAATTTCGCTGATCTTTATACTAAAGCGTTTGACAAAACAAGATTTCAAAACCTTATCGAGCTGAATGGGATGATCAATCCCGAGTAACCATGCTTTTCATATTATATTTAAAAAAAAAAAGGTCACTATCGCTTAGAATTATATCGGTTGCCTCAGTTTGAAGGACATGTCTTAGGATATGTTTGGTCCTCATTTTCTACTTGTAGAATTTGAGGATAGCCATTAACCAGATGACTGAAAGTGACCGGGGCGGTTTATGATGAGTTTTCATTCTTTCGCTTAAAATTAGTCAATCATACTTAGTTAGAAGGACACATACTAGTATGTGGTCGGTCCAGCTGATCCATTGGATCTTCGGGATAGCCGTTTACCTGAAGACTTTGTTTTGGTCGGGGCGATTAATGTTAAAATTTTTTAAAGGGAAATGAAATTATTTTTCAAGTCTGCTACTTCGTAAGAAGTTCGTTTGCTATGTTTAACAGAAAATTGATCCAACCTTGGAAAATGATAAATATACTGATTCTGTGTGCTTAACTAGTGAAGTTATTAGGCTTAAAAGGCTTTAGGACAGTTATTGTATGTCATGGTAGCTTTTTATGGTGCGTAATAGTAGATGTGATACAAACTAAATCTACTTGATTTTACGTGGAAACTCCTTACGAGTTTTGCATGTCTCCATATATATCTTTCCAAATGATAGGCAGAAAAGCGATTACCCAGTCATACACGAGCCTGTACGTGTTCTGATTCCCGTAAAGATAGTGTGTGAAGAAACAGCAGTGATCCAGATTCGGGACTTGCAATTGTTTACTACTCTGAAGTCTATGTAAATGTTTATCATAAAAAAAAAAAAATTAAATCAGGAGTTATTGAAACATTCTATAGCTGAAAATGTCAAGACTTCTCAATCATGGAGTAAGAAAGAGAACGGGAACCAGATGAAGAGTACTTACAAACTTAATCAGACACTATGGGTCGAGGTCAATTCGGGGTGACTTGGGGAAAGCCAAATACGCTTTGAGAATAGATAGGAGGCATCATAATCTCTGAGTTGTTGCCCACTTAAATTTTGAGGCATAATTGAACCTAACTCGTATCACAGAAATGATGAAAACCATCTTAAGTTATTTACTTGCTTACAACCTGTCTCTTTATGTCATAATACAGCTAAACACGGATCTATGTGACAGTTACGTAATTAGTATGATTCCTGTTCGGATCTTTTCTAAAACGTAGTAGTCCCTATCGAGACTGAAATTTGATCCCTTATACTTTAATTTTTAAAAGTTTTTTGTACTTAGGTAGTTTTATGATTTTGTATATGGTTACTTGGACTTGATCGTATCATTTAATTCTTAAAGGGAAGTATTTAAAAGTTAATTGAAAAATGTTCAAATTATAAGGTTTGATTTTGTAAATATAGGCGAGGTTGTTAAACAGGCGAACTTGTGAATAACTTCGCCTAGGCGAAGTTAACCGTAACTTCGCCTGTGTAACTCCGCCCCTATATAAAGAATTCTTAAGGTCATTCTTTCTGTATTTTCAATATCAGCGAACTTATACTCTCCGTATATTCAGCGAACTTATCGATCTTATCTTTCGATCTTCTTTGTTATCTTTCTTCGATTTCAATCAGTATTCAAGGTGTGTTTGGGTTCTTAAATATGATAATCGATGTTCATTGATGTTAATCTGAGGTCGTTTCGACCTGTTTCGTGACCTCGGTCGATCGACCTTTATTACCGATTTTCATAACTTGTTTTTACGTGTTCATAATCATTCTGATCGTCTACATATCCTTAAAATCTTGTGTTTTAGAGTCCTCAATCGTCAATCTAACCAAAACATCAGATTTTCCGGATTTTAATCGACCTCACTGTCGCCGATTCAGATTCAGGCGAACTTAAGGTTTGGGCGAAGTTATCCGTAACTTCTCCTGAGGCGATGTTGTGGTGAGGCGAAGTTAACATTAACTTCGCCTGGACCTTTTAACTTATTAGTTATCAGACGAACTTAAAGATGAAGCGAAGTTGTTCCCAACTTCGCCCCAACTTTAACTTCGCCTATACAGATTTTATCACAACTTCGCTCATGGTAACAAGCGAAGTTGTGTTATGCTTTAACGTTTATCTAACTTGATTCGTTTGTTGCAGATATGGCTGCAGTAGCAGGTGCTGGAGGTGCTGGAGGAGATGACGGAGATAATCAGAGGCAATTCTTCCCGGGTCACAATATGTTTATCACCTTAGACCCGGAAGCGAGTGGTGTGGAGGATTACCGCGAGATAATCACATTCCTCCTTCGCTCGAGGATATTCCACGCAATCACTACGACTCTGCCGATTTCCTTACCCAATATTGAGGATTTCTGGCAGACAGTGGAATACGATTGCCGCGTTGAGCCCCCGGTTATGCGAGCAACAGTCAACAATCAAGAAGTTCAGTTCTCGTCTGAACAAATCGGGTGGCTTTACGTTTTGGAGAGGAGACTAGGGATGACCCTACAGAGTTTGTTGCTCCGTTCCGCGATGGAGCATT
Source organism: Bidens hawaiensis (assembly GCF_021521415.1). NCBI lineage: Eukaryota > Viridiplantae > Streptophyta > Magnoliopsida > Asterales > Asteraceae > Bidens > Bidens hawaiensis. Next base: position 479,039 of record NW_027491152.1, on the reverse strand, counting down.
TCTACGAATGGGCTATTCTGGTCCATTGGGCGATACACAACGGAGGAAGGGTTTCCTACTTGATCAGTGGCGCTTCCTCATGCACGTAATGATTGTCTGCATGTCTGGGAGGAAGGCGGGCACTGATGGTATGGGTGCGACCATGCAGTCAGCAATGACTGCTCTGACTTATAACAAACGTTATAGCTTTAGTCAGATGGTCTTTTACGAGATCGATAGACAGAGAAGAGCGATGGCCCGTGAGAGGTTCATCATGTATCCAAGATTCATTCAGATGATCTTGAATCATGTTGCTCCCACGTTGCCTCAACGACGTCCAATACGATACGTGGAGAGTGTGAGCAAACGTATCTTCGCTCAATGCCGAACATCCAGTGCGAGGAGCAAGCCTGAACTGCGTCCAAGGCATCCTCCACTCTTTGGGTACTTAATAAACCCGAGGTATGTGCCAGCTCGTGGGGATGAGTTCAGAGACCCGGCACCACAACAGGCAGGAGCATCTCATGCTATACCTGCTTCTCCTGTTGTGTCACCGGAGGAAGAAGTGGACCTTGATGCAGAATTTGGAGGTCAAGGATTCTTCGATATGGATCGGGTGGATCCAGAGGAGAACGTTCAGATCCCAGTTGAATGTGTCTCGACTGTGCGTATTACTAGAGCAGCTACGACGGTGGCTGACTCAGATCTTGATGATATTATGGATGAGGCGAGAAGGATGTTGGTGACTCAAGAGAGAACATTTGGGAAGAGAAAGAGGACAGTTGATGATAGCGAGTCAGAAGAAGAAGAGGATATTCACAAGTTGATTAGACGTTCAAGACGGGAAAGGACAGGTGCAGGTATGGGAGCTGGAGAGACTTCAAGAGTTGTACGTTTCGCTCCGCCCGCACTGTCAGGTATGTCGATTGTTCCTACATCACTACAGGTCACAGGTTTAAGCGCCGCGGATGTTCCCGTGGTGGCTACATCATCAGCTTTTGGCATCCCAATCACTACTATCCAGCTGACGACTCCGGAGATTGTGTCTTTACCACCTCCAACGCTTACTCCTTCAGAGGTGGTTGCACAATTTGTAGAGTCCACAGTCGTTGCAACTGCAGGGTTGTCGGTCACGATACCACCTGCGGTTACGTCCACAACTACTTCAGATGTCCCGGTTACATGTGAAATCCCACCTCAGTATTCTCAAGACACATCTCACATGAGGTTTGATTTCGATGCAACCCTCTCAGACTCGGAGAGAATAGCTGCACTTGAGCGGGTCGTGGCAGAACAATCAAGGGTGAATCTTGTCCAGACCCAGGCTATTCAACGCCTAGTAGCAGAAAATCAACTACAGTCGTCCCTCCTGGTTGAACATGGGAGAATTATAGATGCTATGAAGGAGTTCTTGGCATCTCAGGGGGAGACAGGCTGTAAAGGCGACGAGTTAAGGACAAAGAAGAGAAATGATAAAGACGATGATCCCAATGCATCGAAAGGTGCAGGTGGTGAGTTGCCAAGAACTACTCAAGCTCTTGGGACTACCACAGCTCAGGGGGAGTCTGCAGGTGCGGCTGGCAGTTCTGGTGGTGATGAGGTGGTGATGGTTGATGATGAAGGAATGGGAGATGATGTGATTGATGCTTTGAAAGAATTAGATGATGATATGTTTAGTGATGATGTGTTGTTTGATGATAATGTGCTGCCAATTGAGGAGATTGAGAAGATTGGAGCTCAGATTGTGATTGAAGAAGATGTTGAAGAAGGTGAAATAGTTGAAGAGAATGTGGAGCATGACATTCCAGGTGTGGAGAAAGCAGATATGGGTAATGAGACTGAATGGGAAGAGCAGCCTAGGTGGAAGGAAGGCTATGCTCAGTGGTTCATCAAAACGAAGAAACCAGCGGTCCCTACAATGTTTAAGAAGAGTTACAATATTAAAGGCTATGCTGAAGCGAAGAAAGGGATTATTTGCTGGATCTATGATGAGCAGTTGAAGCTCTTTGTGATTAAACGGTATGACGGCGTTCAGTATTTTAAAAGAATGTTAAGGTCGTTGAATACACTGCCGGAATGTGAAGTGAAAGACTTAGCCAGATTGGGGTTAATCAATCGAAATGACGATAATATGGCTAGAGTCATTGAGAAAATTGTATGGAGAGAGAGTATAAAAGAGAAGAAGTTTGAGCTGTTGAAACCGCAGAAAGGAAAACTTGTTGAAGACAAGGATAGAGGTTCGAGAGCTGATGGAAAACCTTGGATGGTCATGAAGTATAAACCGATCCGGTGTTTGAAAGAAGTACCGATGAAGCTTATGCCCAAGAATGTGCTTAAAGACCTAAAGTGGTGGTATGTGGATTGTGAGACAGCAGAGGCAGTGATGGAAGACGAGGATGAACAAGAGCTCCTAAGAGTTTACGATCCGATGCATTTGGTAAACTTATCGCAAGCTGATCTGCAGGTGCTCAATGAGAAGAAAATCTTTTATATTCCTGCTTGGAAGGACGAAGCGAGGAAGTATCAAAGAGTTGTGTCAGTTTGTGTTAGAGAAGGAGTGCATGCGTGAAGATACAAGATTGAAGATTACAAGACAAGTGCTTAAAAATCAAGATATGAAGCTACTGCCAAGGGGGAGTCTGTTGGTGCATAATGTCAGTAGTTCATAGTCTAGTGTCTGTAATCGAGTCTGCAATGTTTAATTATGTTTTGTATGTTTAAGCGAAGTTACTGACAAGTTCGCTTAACATGCGAACTTGTTAGTCAAGCGAAGTTATGGACAACTTCGCCTGAACATGCAAGGCGAAGTTGTCGTGTATTTATATACCTAGCTTACGGCTTGGTTAGGTTAATCGTGAAGTTGTTCGTTTCAGTAGTTTATCAAGTTCATTGTAACGTGAGGACGAGAGTCTGTAATAGTGATATCGTATCACGTGTTTGAGTTATTATATAACGTGTGTTTGTTTCGTGTGTTCGTGTGATTCGTGTTCTATACTCGTAACGATCTACGCAGGGATTCCGCACCTGAGTTGATCGAGATATCTCGTGCGATCCGTTCAGGGAACCTACAATATTGATGGGTTAGCACCGCAAATTCAGGGCATGGTAACGTCTTCCAGACCAGCCACGATTCAACAAGCGATTCGGTTAGCTCACAAACTAACGGATCAAGCAGTGACCCAAGGTGCGCTACCACCTAGGGGTTCAACCACTAAACCCCGTGACAACTCGAGTGCTGACAACAACAACAACAACCCGAGCAGCGGAAAGAGAAAGTTTGACAACACCAAATTCTCATCCTCGAACCCCCCACAGCAACAACACTACCGTAGGCCCGAACTCACTCAGGGCTTCAACAATCAGGGTCACAACAACAATAACAACGGTGGCGGGCAGGGTTCGAGCGGATATGCTGAGAAATATCCGAAGTGCAACAGGTGCAACTATCATCATGCTGGCCCGTTTGACCGTGTCAAGTGTCTGAGATGCGGAAAGATGGGTCACCAGGCAAAGGAATGTAGAGGAGACCTTGCGGCAAAGAGTGCTCCTAAACCACCTATGACGACGAAGGGATGTTTCGAATGTGGGCAGGAAGGTCATTTCAGGAAAGATTGTCCCAAGCTGAAACAGAACGACAACAATGGAGGTAATGGAAGTGGCAGTGGTGGTGGAAACAATGGTAAAGGAAGAGCTTTTGTTATTGGGTCGGGTCAAGCCCGCAATGATTCGTACGTGGTGACTGGTAAGTTCCCTGTGAACGATTGTTTTGCTTCTGTATTGTTTGACACTGGAGCTGATAGGAGTTTTGTGTCGAAAGCCTTTAGTCAACTCTTAGACCTAACTCCAACCCCGTTAGATGCTAAGTTTCCTGTTGAATTAGCTGACGGTAAGACTATAATAACGACTCATGTACTTGCGGGATGTAAGTTAAAACTGTCAGGTCATGTTTTTGATATCGACCTTATTCCTTTTACGCTTAGTAGTTTCGATGTCGTGGTCGGCATGGACTGGTTATCCGAGAACCGAGCGGATATTATATGTCACGACAAGATAGTCCACATTACTACCCCTTCCGGCGAGATCATTTCGATCCGGGGCGAGAGAAGCGGTATGACTACCAGCGTCATTACCCTCATGAAGGCGCAGAAGTATCTACGAAAGAGTCATCCGGCAATTTTGGCGCAGATTGTTGAGAAACCCGCGGAAGAGAAGCGAATTGAAGAGATACCGATTGTGCGAGATTTTCCGGAAGTTTTCCCGGAGGAATTGCCTGGACTCCCTCATATACAACAAGTCGAATTCCAAATCGAATTGACCACCGGTGCAGCACCCATATCACGAGCCCCGTATCGGCTCGCACCGGCGGAGCTTCAGGAACTGTCCACTCAGTTGCAAGATTTGTTGGATAAGGGTTTTATCCGACCTAGCTCATCACCATGGGGAGCCCCTGTCTTATTTGTCCGAAAGAAGGACGGGACTTTCCGCATGTGCATCGACTACCGGGAGTTGAACAAGGTGACGGTCACGAACCGTTATCCTTTACCCCGAATTGATGATCTGTTTGACCAGCTCCAAGGATCGAGTTATTACTCGAAGATCGATCTGCGATCTGGTTACCATCAACTAAGAGTGCGCGAAGAAGATATTTCAAAGACGGCTTTCAGAACACGGTATGGTCACTACGAGTTTTTGGTTATGCCTTTTAGACTAACCAACGCACCAGCCGTATTTATGGATCTCATGAATCGAGTATGCAAGGCGTACCTCGACAAATTTGTGATTGTGTTCATTGACGATATCCTGGTCTATTCCAAGGCAAGGCAGACCACGAGGAACACTTAAGGGTAATTCTGGAATTATTGAAGAAGAAACAACTGTACGCAAAACTCTCGAAATACGAATTTTGGCTTCGCGAGGTTCACTTTTTAGGACATGTGATCAACGAGAACGGTATCCATGTCGATCCCGGTAAGGTAGAGGCCATCAAAAACTGGGAAGCTCCTAAGACTCCGACTGAGGTGCGGCAATTCCTAGGACTGGCCGGCTACTACTGGCGTTTCATCGAGGGATTTACAAAGATTGCTCAACCCCTCACCGCTTTGACTCACAAGGGTACTAAGTACAATTGGGGAGACGCGCAGGAATCCGCTTTTCAACTGTTGAAAACCAAACTCTGTAGCACCCCTATTCTAGCCCTGCTCGAGGGAACGGAGAATTTTGAGGTACACCGTGACGCATCGATACAAGGTCTCGGTTGTGTGCTGACGCAACTCGAGAAGGTTATAGCTTATGCCTCTCGACAACTGTGGGTTCACGAGAAGAACTACACGACCCATGATTTGGAACTCGGAGCTGTGGTGTTTGCCCTTAAGTTATGGAGGCATTACTTGTACCGTACCAAGTTTACCATTTACACCGACCACAAGAGTCTCCAGCATATCTACGATCAGAAGGAGCTGAACATGCGACAGCGTCGTTGGGTCGAGCTGCTTAAGGATTATGATTGTGCCATCAAGTACCACCCTAGCAAGGCCAATGTAGTGGCCGACGCTCTCAGCAGAAAAGAAACAGATAAACCCATACGAGTGCGAGCATTGCAACTCACGATTCATACCAACTTACCCGATCGGATTCGCGAGGCGCAACTCGAAGCTTTGAAAGATGATAATCTTCCATCGGAACTCATGCGGGGCATGAACAAGCAACTTGAAACCAAATCGGACGGGGTCCGATATTTTGAGAACCGGATTTGGGTTCCACGATACGGAGAGTTGAGAACTCTTGTGATGGACGAAGCACACAAGTCTAGATATTCTATCCAGCCTGGCTCAGATAAAATGTATCATGACTTAAAGGCACTTTACTGGTGGCCGAATATGAAAGCCGACATTGCCACCTACGTGAGCAAATGCTTGACTTGTGCCAGAGTCAAAAAAGAATACTAGAAACCATCTGGCCTACTACAACAACCGAAACTTCCAATGTGGAAATGGGAACACATTTCAATGGATTTTATCACGAGATTACCTAAAACACCGACGGGATGCGATACCATCTGGGTGATCGTTGACCGGTTGACTAAGTCCGCACACTTTTTAGCGATTAAGGAATCAGACAAAATGGAAAGATTTACTCGCGTCTACATGAAGGAAGTAGTGTCTAGACACGGAGTGCCTGTCTCCATCATTTATGATCGAGATTCTCGTTTCACTTCGCACTTTTGGAAGTCACTACAAAGCGCACTAGGCACACGTCTTGATATGAGCACAGCCTACCATCCTCAGACGGATGGGCAAAGTGAACGAACTATTCAGACCCTGGAGGATATGTTGCGTGCATGTGTGTTGGATTTCGGAAAAAGTTGGGAACCTCACCTACCTTTGGTAGAGTTTTCGTATAATAACAGCTACCACGCAAGTATTAAAGCAGCGCCGTTTGAAGCACTGTACGGACGGAAGTGTCGATCACCTCTCTGCTGGGCAGAGGTGGGTGACAGCCAAATCACTGGTCCAGAACTGGTACTCAAAACATCGGAAAAGATTGTTCAAATCCGAAACCGCATGGCAGCAGCACGAGATCGCCAAAAGAGTTACACCGACAAGCGCCGAAAACCTCTCGAATTTCAAGTGAATGACCAAGTATTACTCAAAGTCTCACCTTGGAAAGGTGTGGTTCACTTTGGGAAGCGAAACAAACTCAACCCACGATACGTTGGTCCTTACCGGATAACGGAACGCGTTGGTCCGGTGGCGTACCGACTGGACTTACCAGCGGAACTCAGCAGTGTACACAATGTCTTCCACGTATCCAATTTGAAGAAATGCCTATCTGATGAAACCAGAGTAGTCCCTTTGGACGAACTGCATGTTGATGAACAGTTACGCTTCATTGAAGAACCAGTCGAGGTTTTGGATTGGGAAACCAAAACACTGAAGCACAGCAAGATTCCAATTGTTAAGGTTCGTTGGAACTCGAGACGTGGACCGGAGTTCACATGGGAACGCGAGGATCAAATGATGAAAAAGTATCCTCACCTTTTTGAAGGGCTAACCAAACACCGGAAACCGTGAAACTCGGCAAACCGTCAGAAATCACCGGAGGTATGAATTAAATTTCGGGACGAAATTTCTTTCTACTAGGGGATGATATGACAAACTGAAAATTTTTTTCTTACTTTTTCAGACACTCATCACGACTTGACTCAAATTTTCGGGACGAAAATTCTTTAACATGGGAATGATGTGACAATCGTCAATTTCAGGTTAACTCCGTTAACTCAACTCCATCAATTCAAACTTAAGATCATTGAATCTGTAACGCACACCTCATTACATTTAAACTAGGGTTTAAATGACGCTTAACACTTACTACATGTGTAGTCTTTCGGGAATTGCACCGAAACGCAAACGAGTTGACGCAAACGATTGGTGAATAAACGAAAAACGTCAAAACAATAATTATGTGATAATTATGTGTTAGACTTATGTGTTATGTGATAACATTCTTATATACATTAACTTAATATGCAAGAACTAGTTAATTAAGCTAGAAAAGTAACATTTGAAAGTTAAGGGACCAAAGTGTATTATATTATTATTATTAATATTAACCTAAACCCTAAACTCCCTTCTCTCTTTCTCTCCCAAGTCGACGGCAGCCCCCCCCCCCTCCCCATTGCTCTCCTTGCGATCGGCACACATACACACACATATCACTTGGTTTTTCACAATTGAAGCATCCTACATCCGTTTCTAGCCATCTCCTACCTTCCTCTTGCTTGTATTGGTGTTTTTGAAGGTATAATTATAAACCCTAGGTCCGATTTTCATATGTATACGTGTTCATATGTTTTATCTTTATTAGATGATGTATTGATTGTGATTTGATAACTAGAATTGATGTTATCACATGTTAATTGTTTTTGTTTTTTATTTGAGTTCAAACAAAAACCCTAATCATGTATTTAATGTGTAATTGATGTGCATGGATAGTGATTATGGAGTCTAGAGTGTTATATGAATGAATTATGGTCCATAGATAGTTAATATGTTGAGTTTGGATGCAAACAGTTTCTGGACAGATTGTGTTATTGATGTTTAATTGACTGTAACGGGGTGTGAATGTGAAAATTGGTCGAGATAATTGATACTACAGTAAACTAGGTTGAGTCAAGTTTCTAAATAATATAAACTTGCAATTTTTGGACGTGTGAAAGTTAACCTTTATGATATTACAGAAACGTTGTGCAAAGCTGAGTTGTTAGACCTGCTGTTAGGTTGTTTTGTAAATATTATATCTCATGAAATACGAGACCAATTGGGTTGGTTCCACTTCTGGAAGTTGACTTATTGAGTTAGGAACCTAACCCAAGTGGTCTTGAATTTGTTGGATTTTTCATTTAACGGGAATTTCAAATAACATTCTGTTGCGCATGAATTTGACTGTTCTTAGCTTGATGTAGTGTTTTGATCATTATGAGAAATCTATGTGGAATAAAAATAAAATAAAATATGTTCTGGAAACCTAACACATGCATGCTTTAGTGATGATTTTTGATAAAATAATTGAGATGCTATGATCGGTGGAATAGTACAATATTTCAAGTAGAATTTCTGTCTCGGTGAAACTAGCTGCTGAATTTTGTGAAAATGCATGAAACATGATAATTGCTAGTTAATTGTTATGTTTTGACCAATTTTCCCCTGCGGGGAATACTTGCTAAATAGTTGTCGTGTTTTGACCAAATTTCCCTTGCGGGGAATAATTGCTAGTTAATTGTTATGTGTGACCAAATTGCCCTTACGGGGAGTAATTGCTAGTGATGTACATTATTAATACATGACACATAAATAATTGCTCACACACGTATCGTATCACAATTGTACTCGTTAAGTCACACACGATTCACAAACAAACACGAAACGTATCTTGTGATTAGGAATTATGTGCTGGGTCTAGAGACTCGATATTAGTTCCGATACTTAGAAAATCTCCTTGTTGTTTTAGAACGCTAGAGTGAGTTTTCTGTGACGCGCATCACTTGGTGATTTATTTTGGGTATTCTTCGCAAACAGTGAGTTTCACTTACCCCTTTAAACTGTTTTAAACGCTTTTCACTTGGGGGAGATAACATACTCCCGAAAACGCATTTAAGATTTTGTTAGTAAATTATATATCACTTGTAAAGGCTAAGTGGCAAACGAAACATTTGAAGTCCTACAGATCGAACCGGTTAATATTTGGAATAGCGAGTCACTGTTGAGTAGTACTACTGGGTTTGACAAACCCCACCCAATGCTAAACTCGACTGGAGGTCGAGCGGGTGTAATTTTGGCTAACACGTACCATGGTCTGGATGACCTGGTGACAAGGCACTTGATAAACAGTCAGCTTCGGTTTCGAACACTTAGTAATACTTGTTGTATAGGCTAGCTACCTATCGATATATAATTGATTTAACACTATCTGGTAACGCAAAACGCTGAACGCAAAACGCTAAACGCAAAACGCTGAACGCAAACGCTAAACGCTTTATTTTATTTAAACTTGTGAACTCACCAACCTTGTGTTGACACTTTTAGTATGTTATTCTCAGGTAGCCGAGGCGGGCGCGCGGTATAGGATCATGCATTGTTGAAAACACTTTTGTTTATGCAAACCGATTTTAAACTGTTGTCATTGGATTTTTAGTCGTCCTGCGTGACACAACTTTTGCCTTTTGGTTTTTACGCTTCCGCACTTAATTTCATTTAAAGGTTTTTATGGTTTGATTATAACTAATGATTCCGATCCTGTTAGTTCACATCCTCTGACAGTAAAACTCCGTTAGTGGATTTTGAGGGTGTGACAGCTATATAATGAACTATGAAGAAAAGAAAAAATCTGCAGCATCACCGTTCAGATTCTTTGCTTTAAGCAATGTGCTGGTACAAATTAATTTATTTTGTTTGCACTATTAGAAAACACACAATAAACGCTTTAATCATCTGCATTTTAATTATTATACAGACAAGTGACCATTATTCTGAGTCAAGGGGTTTCACAGACAAAGAAAGACTTGATATGTTTTCAGACAACATCGAAAGAGAAATGGCAAGGAGTGGAATTCTATCACTCAAGGAGGTTGCTAAGATACAACGCAATCATTTCTTTGTGGTTACCTTCAATCTTCAAACAGGAGTGATAGAATTACTTGACAACATTGTAAATCAAGAAATACCAACTAATGCAAAGTTTAAAAGCTTAGAAGACAAATCAAAAGCAATTAGAGAGAATTTTGAAGAAAGATACGGAAAGACTCCTGATATACTGGTAAACATATATACCTTTACCCAAAAAACATACATACCTGTTATAAAAATTGTCAAAATACTAAAATTGCTTTCTATTTTGTGTAGAGAAACGTTTTTTGCATGTATCTTAAAACAATCAAACACCCCATTACTCAGCAAATCCAAGTAGCAACAATCAATAGAAACTTCAACTTCAATTCCATTGAGCAATTCAGTTCAAGAATTGCCTTGCCCAAAAAGTTTTAACTTGTCAAGCTCTCTATGTCCTACATCAACCATAAACAAAACAGCAAGATCTCGGATAGTACTAGCGGGCATTCGAGTAAGAACTTTTGCAATGACATCCCTGGCATCCAAGCTGTTGCTAGCCTTTACAAATTCTTCAGTAAGAGTTTCCTGACAAGCTTTATCTATCTCGATTTGAGCCTCAATACGCCTTCTAAGGGCAGCCTTGTAGGATCTGGATGATGATGATGATGACGAGCAATCCGTTATTAACTAAAAATAATAATTTAAAATTATGCAGGTATATGAGTTTCACAAATGTGGTGTAGGTATATATAACCAAAAGACTCACAGAAAAAACAAAAGGGTGTCCCAAGCTTGGGAAACGCAATCGGACGAATAGTAACTCTATAATAAAAAAACAAAAGGGTGTCCCACGCTTGGGAAACGCAACCGGACGAATAGTAACTCTGTAATAAAAAAACAAAAAGGGTGTCCCACGCTGGGGAAACGCACAAACTTGTCTCATGTGTTTTTGTTTAATCTAGAGATTACTTGCATTTATATCACCTGCCAGAATTAATTGATCACAATTATACTCACCTGTCAAAAATGCCGGGAAAATATTACGGTAATGATAGCCTACATTAAAGTTAAGCTATATCTTAATATAACTTACTATATCTTACTACAAATCAAACTTATCTACATTAAGTTTGGTTGTTCAATCACACTAACAGTTTCAAAAAGATAATAAAAATGAATTCTTCTAAGAAAACCGTGAAGGCCATAGTGAAAAAAACGATGGATTTTCATAAAGAGAAAGATGACTCTTTGTTGAAAAGAGTCGAAGAGATTAGGGCTACACTCGCTTGGGAAAAAGCAAACATCTTCCAATCCTGTAACCTCATGTTGTGGGAAGACGACATTGAGTTTCGAGCAATGGTTGCTGATTATCAGCAACAACAGTCTGAATGCTACGATTCAGTGTGTGAGACCCTGGTTGACACCATAACTACGGTGTCAACCAACATGAGTTTTAAGGAGATAGGGGCGTAGACTGTGGACAAGGCGGAGTGATGGTGATGTTAGCTTCTCTCTTTTTGGTGTTTTTGTGATGCATTGTAATTAATGGTACTTTTTGTAACGCATCTCTTGATGAATGGTAAATATATTGATTATCTTAAAATGCTTTATGTATTGTAATTAATGGTACATTTTGTGATGCCTCTTTTGATGAATGGTAAATATGGATTAATGGTTCTCATCTTTCTTTGTTAAAAATGCGTGTAATCAATTAACTTAAAATATGTTATATATTTGTTCAAAAGAGTCTATTACGCTTGCAACACGCTACTGTACAAGGACATATATAAATATCCTAAAACGCTGGTAACACGCATGTGTACAACAACTCCTTTCTAAACCCTCATATATATATATATACTTATATATCTAGATTTGTTTTCAATAAAAATTCCTTTTTCACCATGGAAGAAACCTCATCGCGGACCACAACATCCAGTAACAATCGATCTCAGGTTTATTGTTTTTGTGGTCAAGAAGCCATTTTAAGAACATCAAGGACCACCAAAAATCCAGGTCGGAGAATCTATAATTGTGCATCTCAGGTTAGTGAAATTGCAAATAAAGTTGGAATTCATCTACAATTATTGACCCTAAACTCTATATTTTTTAACTTAGGGCAGAAAATGTGATTTCATTACATGGTCTGATTGTGTTTCGTCCACAAGATCTGATGTGTGCACAAGATGTATATACATAATTCCTATTTTGATAAGGGCAAATAAGTGATTAGAGGATCAACTTGAAAGGAGTGTAGCTTCACTGATTGTATAAGAAAAAAAAGTGAAGATATTGTATTTTATTTGCTTCTTGTTGTTTTTAGGGCTTTTAAATAGTTTTGTAATTAAAAGCTAAGAAACTTTGTTATGATTTTAGACCAGCTATTATGATGTATTTTTATGTTTCTGAATGAATTTAAAGGCCTTTTAGTGAGTAGTTTAGTTTGAGTGTTTTAAAAATCACAATGTATTTATTTCATTGAAAAAAGGTTATTATAAAAAATTAATAAATATGTTCCCTCCAGAGTTTCGAACCCGCGGTATTTGCAATCTATGTTTAATCACAAGCGCCTCAACCGTTTGACCTACACCCTGAGAACATAATAGAACCTCTTCTAATATTTATATAACGAAATTTATAAGTTTAAAATTTTCATTTATACCCGCCAATAAATCGAGTTATCTTCTTGAAGACTCCCAAATCAATTAGTATTTATTGAACCAAATAAAATCTCACCAAACCCTAATAAATGATCTGCTAGTGTATTTATTGAACTCTCATCAATATAAATCCTACCAAACAGCTTCATTAATCTCAGGTGAGTACCAAATATTTTTGCTTTTAATTAGTCGGTTACATTTATTGGCGTTAATTAGTGTGTGTGTGTGTATATATATATATATCGTTGATGACACAGTTAATAAAAAATTTCTTGGAAGATGGATAAGTCTTGGATGTCAGTAGGCGACAGGTGCAGCAAAAGCATATAAAGATGGTGTTAAGGCATTTCTACATTTTGCTGTTTGTAATTGCAAGGAGACATCACCAACAATTTCAATTTCATGTCCATGTGTTCAGTGTGTGAACCACATATCTCTTAGTGTAGACGATGTAGAACATGACTTGTACAGGTTTGGAATTGATAAGAGTTATACTACTTGGATAAAACATGGAGAAACCGACACCAACATTCCAACTAATGTTAATAATACTGGGTTTGCCTACACCTGTATTCCAACTAATTATGATAATAATACTGGGTTTGTTGACACCAACATTCCAACAGATGCCTGTGAAACTGTAGAAAAGGTAAATGCTACAAAAGACAATTCAAAGGCGACAAGAAGTATCAACAGTTTCTACAACTACTTGTTGACGCTGAGAAGCCCCTAAATAAAGGATGTCTTGACTTCACCAAGTTGTCTGCATTAGTACAACTACTCAACTTGAAGAGCAAGCACGGGGTATATCATAAGTTCGTTGATGAACTTCTGAAATTATTGAAAAAGATGCTACCTGCAGATAACGAAATGGTAAATAATATGTATGAGGGCAAAAGGATGATGAAGGAAATGGGCTCAGGATATTAAAAGATACATGTGTGTATCAATGACTGCATTATTTACTATAAGGATTACAAGGATTTGGAAGCATGTCCAGTTTGTAACAAGTCAAGGTTGAAGGTGGATGAGAAGACTAACATAACTTACATAAACACGCCCGCTAAGGTATTGTGGTACTTTCCCATTATTCCACGATTCAAGCGCCTCTTTCAATCAAAGACCACAGCAAAGAATTTAACATGGCACGCCATGAGTACTAATAAACCGGGTGTTTTACGCCACCCATCAGATTCACCATCATGGAAAGCCATAGATGACAGGTACTCCGATACCATCGGAAGCGATCTATGAAGTCTCCGTCTAGGGATTTGCACTGATGGGGTCGACGTACACAGAGGCAACAGAAACCACAGTGTCTGGCCTGTTTTAGCAGTCATTTACAACCTTCCACCTTGGATGTGTATGAAAAGAAAATTCATCATGCTTTCCTTATTAATATTCGGAGTGCCAGGAAACAATATTGATGTTTTTTTACAGCCTTTAATTGACGATCTAGCATCTTTATTTGAGGTCGGGGAGCAAACATATGATGCATATAAACAAGAAATGTTTACACTACATGCAGTTGTGTTATGGACGATTAATGATTACCCTGCTCTTGGTACACTATGTGGTTGCCCTTACAGTGGATTCAAAGGTTGTGTGGTGTGTCGGGGCAACACTCAGTGTGTTCGACTTTATCACACAAAGAAGCAGAGTTATGCTGCCCACAGAAGGTATTTATCACATACCACCCTTTCAGAAAACAAACAAAGACGTTCAACGGAAAAAAGGAGATGAGAACCGCTAAAGAGCCTATGATAGGGGAAGAGATATACAACGAGGTCAAAAACATTAACAATGAATGGGGAAAGGGATCTGAATCCCTAAGTGGGAGTAAGAGGAAAAGGGATAACACAACGCCGCACCAATATTGGAAGAAGTTCAACATATGGTACCAACGGCTAAGCTATTGGAAGTATTTACCTGTCCAACATTGTATTGATTTGATGCATGTTGAAAAGAATGTGGCAGAACGTATTGTCGGGACGTTGTTGAACATTCCCGGTAGGACAAAAGACGGATTGGCAGCTAAAAAGGATTTGGAGTTTTTAGGTAATAAAAAGGAGTTGCAACCGAAAGCAAAAGGCAACAATACAGAACTGCCTGCAGCATGCTTCAAAGTATCAGTGCAAGAAAGGACATGTTTCTTGAAACACAGTATAAACTGAAGGATCCACTACGGTATTGTTCTAACTTCTCTAGTTTGGTGAATCTTAAAGAAAGGAAGCTACAATTCCTTAAATCACATGATAATCACATGCTTATGCAACAGTTTCTGCCCCTTGCAATACGGCCCATCATGCCAGAACCAATGAGAAATGCTATAATCAAGCTTTGTTTTTTTTTCAAGTCAATTTGTAGCAAAGAAATCATTGTATAAGAGCTTGATAAGATGCAGGAAGAGCAAATAGTTACACTGTGCCTGCCGGAGAAGTACTTTCCGCCATCATTTTTTGATGTCATGGTTCATTTAACCGTGCACCTTGTAAGAGAGATAAAATTATGTGGGCCACCATGCTTTCGTTGGATGTATCCCTTTGAAAGGTGTATGAAGGTTATCAGAAGGGTGCATTGCTGAGGAGAACATTGCGGAAGAAACAATCGAGTTCCTGAGCGAATACCAAAAACACATCAAGAGTACTTTTGGTATTCCACATGATAAGCATGATGATAATGGGGAGACAATTCCTGTCACAGGCGTTAAATCAGTTGAAGTTTCTCCTGATCTTTTCAAGAGAGCACATTTCTATGTGCTGCAGAATACGCCAGAAATAGCGCCGTATATCGAGTAAGTATTACTAGCATATTTACTCTAAATTATATATATATATATATATATATATATATATATATATATATATATATAGGGTGCAGTTACTGTATATAGAAAACTTAAACGCTCAGCAAACGCACCCATATATTAAATCAGAATATACCGTACGTTAAGGCATTAGGGTACAGTAACTGCACCCATATATATATATATACATATATATATATATATATATATATATATATATATATATGTATATATATATATATATATTAATTCATAATATATTATACTCCTACTTGCAGACAACACAAGACTTCTTTGAAAAACCAAATGCCTGGTAAACGACAAGCATTGCTGGAGAAGGATCATACTTTAAAGTTTGGTGACTGGATACGCGACAAGGTAGATTAATTTATTAAGTCTTCTATAATTTTTAAAATTCTTTTATAGTTTCTGCAATGTATGTGAAGAATCTAATCCTTGTAATGAAATTCAGGTTGAAAGAGAGCTAGCGGGCTCCCCAGGTTCTGTATCGGAAACCGTAAAGTGGATTTCACACGGAGCACACCGCAACGTTTACAAATATGACTCGTACGATATCAACGGTTTTGAATTTCGTACAAAATCTCATGATGGTAGAGTTTACCAGAACAGCGGGGTTGGTGTAGAGGCGGATGACATGCACATCAAAAAAGACGTGGTGAGGTATGGACAAAACTTTTATTTTGGGTTTTTGCAAGAGATATGGGTCCTAGATTATCATACTAAAAGAATTCCGGTCTTCATGTGCCAATGGGTTGACCGTAAACATGTCAAACATGAAATTCTTGGTTACACATCGGTGGACCTAAACAAATTTGGCCACAAGGATGATCCGTTCATATTGGTCTCGCAAGCACGCCAGGTGTTTTATGTTCAAGATCAGCTGGATAGGAAAAAGGATGTTGTCCTCATGACTCCACACAAGAATTATAGGCATTCGTATGACGAGGTCAATGAGGATTTAGTACAGTAACTTTCCCTCATGAGGGTAATACATTGCCACTTGTACAACCAAAGCAACTGCTTCGTAATGAGTCCCCGGATGATTACTGGAGGCCCGGGAAAAAGCCTACAACTATTGGTAATGGAGATTGACATCGATGTTGGGATTGTCGACCCAGCAGTTGTGTTCGTTCGACTAGCTAGATGTAAATAATGTTTAAATATAGTTGTGATACATGATATCACCATTCTTTACTTTGTACTTATTAATTCAAACTAAAGAAATATTGGTTGTTTTTAATACTATTACTACTTATACGTACAGGCCGGTTTGTTGAATTCATTTCATCTTCTGGCTACTTTGGTCAATTGGTGTCAAGTTCAAACATACATCATGTTACATCGATAAAAGTCACAATTGACTTGTAGTGTACCATAGTTATGTTTCAACATACCTTTCAACAGCTGGTTTCCTGCAAAACATTATCAACTCATTTTGTAAAAAAAAAGAACATTATGCCCTTCTTTTCACTAACCTGCATACCAAAATTGTACCCTCCAGACTTTGAATAAGCCTTTGAACAAATAAAATTCAGTTTTGAAAAACCGCTTCCAAACTCAATGCCATCACCAGTAACCTTAGATTTAAGATTTGGTGATGGCATTGAGTTTTGGAAAGGATTTTATCAAACACTAAGATTTTGGGAAGTTTAAGATCTGTGGAAACCTTATATTTTTTCTGATTGGCCAAGTTTGGAATTCACATAACATATAAAGAAGTGTAATAAATTTCAGTCACCAGTTTTATTGCAGTCATTAAAGTCTCTGTTGTTATATAGTTGGTTGTTGAGTGTATAACACACTATAACTGCATACTACATGTCAAAATGGTTTTCACACGCTTTGGAAACGCACAGAAGCTAATTATTTTTGAAAATTAATTACATTTATACCTATTACCTGTCAAAAATCTTGGAAATATATTTATGTAATGATAGCCTACATTCAAATTAATTGAAATAAAAAAACTAGTAAATCACACGCTTTGTACGCTTTTAATACCTGTCAAAAATCTTGGAAATATATTTATGTAATAATAGCCTACATTCAAGTTAATTAAAATAAAAAAAACTAGTATATCTTACTAGATATGCTACAAATTAACTGAACTACAATAAATTACTGTCTCAACTACCAAAAACTAAATTTTAGGTCTATTTTCTTATTCAATCACACTAACATCTATTTTAAAGTTAATTAAAAAAAACTACATCCAATACGCTATACATGCACACAAACCAAAATATAATAATAACATTTACAGTTAATAATTAATAACATTTAAAATAATAACTCCTACTTAATAATATCACTCTTTGGAAACGCTCAACGCTCTACAGTTAATAATAACATTTACAATAATAACATTCACATAATATAAGTGATTAGGTATTAAAAAAACCAGTTATTAAATTTCAGCCACCAGTTATATATATCACGCTTTGGAAACGCTCTACGCTATACAGTTAATAATAACATTTACAATAATAAAATTCACATAATATAAGTGATTGTGTATTAAAAAAATTAATATGATTAATCAATTCACATAACATATTAATACCAAAATATAAAAATTACAATAATAACATTTACATTAATATAGAAATCCAAAAATTACATAAAACTATAACTAGCTCCTAGCATCCGACTCCGTCTCAGAATCTACATCGACATCCATCGTAGACCTCCCTGTAGATTCCGTATCCGAATCTACATCCGGATTCTTCTCTGGAGTATGAGAGGGCATGATCCTCTCGTACATGCCAACGGAGGTGGAGTCCCAAAGCCTATGGAGGCGAAGGTTCACCTGAGAATGGAATGCCCCATAAACGGACACCGCCTTGAAGTGCTCCAAGTCGTTCAACTCGATGTACGCCACCTAGATTCCCGTCACTACCATTTCAGTGTTGAAATAATCAACAATCATGTACCCAAGCCACCTAACCATTCGGTTAAGCTGTTGGTTCGTGAAGGTTTGTGGGTTGGCGTAGTCAATATACCTCACCCTTTGATTCCTCCGTACAGCGCCGGAAAAAAAGTGGAATCGTATCGTGAAAAATGTGGGGTCGTAGTACATGGGGGCTTGAGCACACGGTGCACGTTCGAGCCAAGCTGCAGCCATTATCGGAAATTATAATCGGAAGAAAGGTGGATTGTGATTGTGATAGTGGATTCTGATTATGGATTGTGATTGTGATTGTGATTGTGACAGGTATTTAAACACCATCGTAAACCACCGGTACATCTCCCAGACAATTTGAATTTGGCGGCACAAGAAACTGTAAAGGCAATGATGACGTCGCCACTCATCAAATCAACGTGTGACCATTAATTACGTTTTTGACACGCTTAAACATATTTTAGTGTGACCATTTATCAATTATAGCCACACATAATAAGTGTATATGTGACAATAAAAAACTTAGAAAAAATAAGAATAACATACTCTTTGGTCACACAACCTCTTCTAAGTGGCCATTAATTACATTTGGTCACACTTAAAAATATTTAAGTGTGACCATTTCTCACTTATAGCCACACATAATAAGTGTATCTGTGATAATAAAAAACTTATAAAAAATAAAATTAAGATACTCTTTGGTCACACAATCTCGTATAAGTGGCCATTAATTACATTTGGACACACTTAAAAATATGTAAGTGTGACAACTTATCACTTATAGCCACACATAGTAAGTGTATCCGTGACAATAAAAAACTTAGAAAAATAAAAGTAAACTACTCTTTGGTCACAGAACCTCCTATAAGTGGCCATTAATTACATTTAGACACACTTAAAAATATTTAAGTGTGACCATTTCTCACTTATAGCCACACATAATAACCGTATATGTGACAATAAAAAACTTATAAAAAATAAAACTAAGATACTCTTTGGTCACACAATCTCGTATAAGTGACCATTAATTACATTTGGACACACATAAAAATATTTAAGTGTGACAACTTATCACTTCTAGCCATACACAGTAAGTGTATCCGTGACAACAAAAAACTTATGAAAAATAAAAGTAAACTACTCTTTGGTCACACAACCTCCTATAAGTGGCCATTAATTACATTTGGACACACTTAAAAATATTTAAGTGTGACAATTTATCACCTATAGCCACACATAATAAGTGTATCCGTGATAATAAAAAACTTAGGAAAAATAAAAGTAAACTACTATTTGGTCACACAACCTCGTATAAGTGGCCATATATTTTAAGTGTTTTAGCCACATTACAAATAAATACAATGGATGTTCGTCATATTTCGCCACTTTATTAAAAATGTGGCTAGAAAATGTTACATTAGGTCACACAACGTAATATAAGTGGCTATATCTTTTACCTTTTAGACACATCTCTTATCAATACAGTAGCCGTTTGTCACATTTGGCCACACTATTAAAACATGTGACTAGTTAAATGTCACAGTTTGTGGCTAATACATGTGTTTTTGGTCACATGTATCAAAGATCAAACAAACTATGACTGTAGGTCACATTTCGCCACACATTTTTATAATGTGGCTAGTTTTTGTCACAGTTTTTTTCAAAGGTGTGGCGAAAAGTACCTGAGTAGGTATTGAATTGTCACATGAAGAATAATATGTGTGACCAAAATATTCTGGAAGGTTTTAAAACATGTTCAAAGACCTTTTAGCCACACATTTATGCCGTAGTGTGGCAAATCGCCCAGACCACATGTGTGGCCGAAGGTCGACATTCACGTAGTGAATATCATTTCCTGCTAAACGTAGAGAAAAAACAATTTTAAAGGGGCATTTTTTTATAACCTTTTTTATTTTTCATATTCAGTCGCCCCAGCTACTTTCAGTTTTCGGGTCAATAGCTATCCAGTATGTCAGCAGATAGTAGGACCAAACATATACAAGTATATGTCCCTCGAACATATGTAGCCGACATAATTTTCAGCGAAAGAACAAAACGATTTTTTTTATTTTTTATTTTTTATTTTTTTTCTACAACTAAGTAAAATATCAAAATGACTGTGTATACGCATGATCCGGGATCAGCGGCCACACATCGAAAACCTCACAAACTTGAATAGCATTCTGGGGCATTTCTTTTCGTGACGAAATGTTGCTTACACGCTGGAAACGATCACAACTCCTAACAAACGCATGTGCGTCCTTAAAGATAGAAGGCCAGTAAAAACCAGAATCAAAGACTTTCTTCGCCGTCGAACTCACACCGTGGTGACCTCCTGTCGGTCCCACATGACAATGGCTCAGAATCTGCCATCCCTCCTTAACATCTACACACCTCCTAATCAGCTGATCAGCACCGATGCGGAAAAGATACGGGGCATCCCATAAGTAAAATTTAATGTCAGTAAAGAATTTCTTTTTTTGCTGGTAAGGCTTCTTCAGGAGGTACCCGTCAGTGAGATAGTTCGCGAAGTTAGCGAACCATGGAAAACCTTCTTCTTGTGCCGTAACAAACATGAGACTCTCTGTCCGGAAACGATCGTCAATCCTGACCCCCGAATCTCCTAACTCTGCTCCCTCTAGACACGAAAGATGATCGGCCGCCACATTCTCGGCCCCCTTTTTATCAGAGATCTCAATATCAAACTCTTGAAGCAACAGGATCCATCGGATAAGACGAGGCTTAGCATCCTGCTTGCTAAAGAGATATCGAATAACAGCATGATCCGTGTAAACAATCGTCTTGGACAGGACAAGATAGGACCTAAATTTGTCGATGCAAATACCATAGCTAAAAACTCTTTCTCGGTGGTAGTATAGCTCTCATGTGAGCTATTTAAGGTCTGGCTAGCGTAGTAGATCAGATGGAAGTGTTTATCCTTCCTCTGTCCAAGGACCGCTCCGACTGCGAAGTCAATCGCGTCACACATCAACTCGAATGGTAACGACTAATTGGGAACAACCATGATCGTGGCGTTAATGAGTTTGTCTTTTAAATGATCAAATTCCTCGATACACTGCTCAGAAAAAACGAAAGGAGCATCCTTCTCCAGAAGTTTGGTCATGGGTCTCGCGATCTTAGAAAAATATATGATGAAACGGCGGTAGAACTCGGCATGACCTAGAAAACTACGAATGTACTCACATAAGTGGGCGGGGGAAGATTAGAAATGGTCTCAACCTTCGCTCGGTTAACCTCTATCCCCGCACTCAAAATCCGATGCCCCATAACAATGCCCTCGCGAACCATGAAATGGCACTTCTCCTAGTGAAGGACTAGGTTGGTGTCGACACAACGGGACATCATCCTCTTAAGATTAGACAAACAATGATCGAAGGAACTCCCAAACACAGAAAAATCATCCATGAACACCTCCATGGAGTCCTCGATCATATCATGGAAAATGGCCACCATAAACCTCTGGAATGTGGCTGGAGCGTTACACAGTCCGAACGGCATACGTTTATAGGCAAAGCGTTCCGTAAGGATAAGTGAAAGTGGTTTTCTCCTAGTCATCGGGAGCTATCTGAACCTGGAAGTACCCAGAGAAACCATATAAGAAGCAGTAGTACTGCTGACCCGCCAAACGCTCCAACATCTGATCAATGATGGTTGAAGGAAACTGGTCTTTACTGGTGGCATCATTTAGTCTCATATAGTCGATGCAGACTCGCTTTCCCGTCACAGCCCTTGTGGGAATAAGCTCAGTCCTCTCATTGGTGACGAGAGTCATGGCACCCTTCTTAGGAACTACTTGAACTAGACTCACCCAAGCACTATCATAAATGGGGAAAATGATCCCCACATCAAGGAGTTTAATGATCTCCTTCTTCACAACCTCTTGCATTTTCGGATTAAGCCACCGTTGCGGCTGAATGACAGTTTTGAAATTTTCCTCCATGAGCATTTTATGATTGCAAAACGAAGGGTTGATACCCTTAATGTCGATAATCTTCCATTCAATCGCCTCTTTGTGCTCTCCTAGCACCCTAAACAACTTCTCCTTCTCGACCTCCATCAAAGCAGATGCAATGATAACCGGCAGCTTCCTTTCTTCATCTAAAATAAACACATACTCAAGGTGGGCAGGCAAATCCTTAAGCTCTAAGGAAGAATGAGGGCTCTCGACCGAAGGTCGGTCCACAGATCGTCTCATACGATCTCAGCATACACACCAGATTCAAGGATATGCGACGCGGTGTCGTCATCTAAGGACTGATTGGTCATGGCAACCATCTCAATCTCTGGAATCTCCTTATCGAGAATCTGGGTATCGGAGGCAGATCCTCCATAGATTTCGCTGAAAAACTCCCAAACGTGTTCCATGATGGTATCAATGAAGTACAGGGAGTCATCAGCAGACTTGGGGTGTTTTAGTGACTGTAGAACGTCAAAGGTGACGTTCTCATCCCTAACTCTTAAACTCGGCTTACCCTTGCAGACGTCGATCAACGCCTGTGCAGTGGCAAGGAATGGTCGGCCCAAGATATGTGGGACACTATCATCATCGTTCATGTCCAAGATCACAAAGTCCACCGAGAAGATGAACCTGTCGACACGAACAAGCATGTTCTTGACCACCCCTCGGGGGTATTTCACCGAACGATCAGCAAGCTGGATACTCATTCTGGTAGGACGTGGCTCTCCTAGACCCAACTTGCGATACATGGAATACGACATGAGATTCATACTGGCACCAAGATCCGCCAGTGCATGAACAACAGTGTTATCACTCAAGATGCAGGGAATCGTGAAACTCCAGTATCAGACATCTTTTCTAGTAATTTTCTTTGCAAGACTGCAGAGCAACCATCACTCAGTGGGATGGAAGAGACCTCAGCTAATTTCTCCTTATTCGAAAGAATATCCTTAAGGAACTTTGCATATTTCGGCATTTGAGTGAGTGCCTCAAGGAATGGAATGTTAAGATGAAGCTGTTTCAAAAGGTCAAGAAATTTGGAGTTCTTCTCCTCGTCTCTATCCCTACGGACTCTCCCGAGAAATGGAAGTCTAGGTTTGTAGAATCTCGCTGGTGTTCTTGGTAACTACTGGTTCTTGGCCTGTGCTGTACTTCCTGGGCTGCGCCTCTGATGCACCTTGGCTGGTGAAGACTCCAACTGAATCTCCTCGTCTACCTGCTCCTCTACATCTAAGGCAGGCTCCTCAACAACTCCTCTCATCGCCTCCTGAATCACGGGCTCGCTACGTACTCCTGCACCGCTCCTCGTCATCACAGCCTTCGCTAACGCCTTCTGATTTTCTTCAGTATTACTTGGAAGTGTTCCTGGCGACCTCTCATTCAGACGACTCGTTACTCCCATCTGTCGTTCAAGAATTTGAATATACGCTCCCTGACTTCTCATGAATGACTCGTGCTCCCGAAATTTCTCTTGAGTCTCTTTGTGACTGGAGTCTTATCGAGTCATAAGCTGCGACAGCATCTGTGTCTGCTGTGCCATCATCTCCTCTAACGTGGGCTTCTTCTCCCCACTACTCGCTCCATCACCGGAAACCTGGAAAAGACTCTGACGTTGTTGGAAGCCGGACTGATTTCCGTTCCTCCAGTTGGAATTTTGGTTACCTCTCCGCCCCGAATTATAAGAATTGAAAGAGTTTTGATTTCGGTTCGGATTACTAACAAAGTCAACTGCCTCCTCCTGGAAACCTACGGGGCACTGAACGGTATCATGCCCTCCTCTACAGATCTCGCACAATTTACTTTTCACCAGCAAGTCCTTCACGATCTTTGCCAACGCCTCAACCTGTGATGCAAATGTGGTGCTCGTGTCGACCCGATGTATATCGCGTGATAGGGAATCGACGGTTTTGGTGCTCTTAGCGGTTGGTCGCTGGTATCATGGCTAAACCATTAAACAAGGCAATGCATTCATCGGTATCCTTGTTCTTTAATAAGTTGCCACCCGCAACAGTGTCGAGCATACTCTGAGTCGCGTACGCCACTCCGTTATAGAACTTTTCAACAACTGCCAAGTGTTGCAGGCCGTGGTTCGTACATAAAGCGAGTAAATTTTTAAATCTCTCCCACGCCTCGTAGAAGCTCTCGGGGTCCTCCATCTAGAAAGAATGAATCTGGTTACGCAAACGAGCGTCCTTAGCTTGAGGATCATATTTCTCAAGAAACTGGGTCTGGATGGCAGCCCAAGTAGCAATGGATCCCTGTGGGAGGGACTCAAGCCACAGACTTGCATGATCAACGAGTGAGAACGGAAAAATGCCGAGTTTGATGGCGTCTTCGGATACGCCGACAAGATGAAACATGTCCCAAATACGTGTAATGCGAGTCAGATGAGAGTGCGGGTTCTCGTGGAGCAACCCGTGAAATTGAGCATAATGAGAGATGGTGTTAAGAATGTTAGATGGAATCTGCCAATTCGTTAGAACTGCGATGGCTAGTGGAGCAATGCTGGATTTCGCGCCCGCATCGACCGGACAGACCCGGTCTGGAACTGTCCTCCTCGGTGGTGGAATCACGTCGCCCATAATCCTATCCCTAATGACGGTTTAAGAAAAAGTAGGAGGAGAGGATGTATTACCGACGGACGTAGAAGAACTGGAAGACGGTGTGGTACGACGTCTCTAACGAAACTCTCTCTCTGGTTCGGAAAATCCTTCGGCTTATGGTGGTCCTAAAGATCGAGTACGTCTCATACAACTATTAAAATAAACAAAATAAAATAAAATTAGCTAAACTATTTTAAACTAACAAACAAAGCAAATAAGAAAAACAAGTAGCAAACAAGGTAAGTCCTAACTGGAGTCGTTCTCAATACGCCTCTAACCGTGTCCCCGGCAACGGCGCCAAAAAACTTGATGTGTGTCTAATGATGCTCTTTCTAAGTAACTCACAACTAAGCTTTAATTTATAAAATAAGACTTCTAAAGAAAATAGACAAAACCGGCAAATGTACTGATCACTAATAGCATAGAACTAAGGAAATCCAAGTATCGAACACAAGGACACGTGAAAACGTTTTTAATACTTACCCCTAACCAAGACTCACCTAAGAATATATAAATGAATTTTAATATTAACTACTTGACCTAACTTACTTTCACTATATTAAATAACTAAACTTGACTTAACTTAACTAAACAAACTTAAAGACTTAAATGCAATTGGAGAAAACGTCTACCTAGATAAGAATCCTATTGAAGGCATAATAAGCTAATGGATTGAAGAATCTCACGACACCGGTATCTAAGGATGACACAACTAAGGTTCAATCAAGAAAGCTAGATCACCTCTCACTCTCACTAACAAACCTTAACTTACACTTAGTTGATTGTAAGAACAAACCGGGGTATGAAATGCTAAAGTTTTCTAATGTCGACTCTCCTCTCGGTTTGACCGACACACTATCCTAATGGAGACGAATACTACGCAACCAAGGATAGAGGAACCATTTAGTTTAACTTTAACTAGGTCAACTAATCGCTCACAAACCCAAACTCGACAAGAACCGAACCCGCTCTCGCGCGATCTTAATCCTAACAAGTAAAAGCTATGAGACGACCTTACCTCCTATCACCTCTCGGTCTCAAAGAAGGTGCCTACCTGCTGATTTTAACTAATTAACATAGCCACTTAAACCCTACAGTTGTACACCCCGCAAACAATCTCTAAACACAAAGTAAAGAGTTCAAACAAGTTAAAATCAATCAAAGCAAGAAGTATATGAGTAAAATTAATAAAAAAAACAGCCACTAAACACAACCTAATTCAATATTAAACCAAACTTTCATCAAGAATTCAAGTCATGATGATCAACAATCCATATTACTTACTAAAACCTAACAATATTCATCTAACCTAGGTAGAACTAACTAGTTTAGCCTAACATGATTTTTGGACAGCAGCTAATACTTAAGTTAAACATCATATAACTCAACCAAAACATAATTAAACTCATTCAATGATCAAGATCAATCAAGCACAATTCAATCTTCAACTCAAGTGCAAAACAATTCAAGTTTAAAGATCAAATCATAAGAGTTACGAACATAAACCAAAACGTAAACTTTATAAGAGTTATACTATCAATTATGGCTGAGATTATTGATGAAGATAGATGCTAGCTGCTGTCCCGAGTAACCCTTAGCTTAATCCTTCTTCTCTTGGCTCAACAAAAAGCAAAAACCGATTTTTCTTGGTGATAGGGGCTGGTCCGATCGGCCTTCAGAAAGGGAAGTTTTAATTTTTCGTCTTGGTTTCTTTTTGCTCCTGCCCACATCAACTTGGACTCCCAAAATCAGCAATTATTAATTTTCTTCTTGAATATATTATGTTAGCCACAAGGTTTTAACCACCAACTCAAAAAAATGTGTAATTTTAATTCTTGCCAAGAAGCTGCCGATCGGACTCTATATGGGCTGGTTTAGTAAGGGTTTTTTTTATTTTTTAATTATCATATAAAAAGATGTAAAAGGATTGGATCTTGTGGGCTTGGGTCGGGCCTTGAGTTGTATCTTCAAAGTTGATCATTAAGGCCCGTAGAGTCTTCAAATTTGACACTTTTTCTCCATTAAAACTCAATACCTACAATCAATTATAAATCTTTGTAAGATCATGCAAAAACCATCCAAAACTCTTATTTATTAAAAGATTAAGCAATTAAAACATGATAAAAATGTACGGAAAGTAAGTGTGTTTTACAACACATCATCAACATAAATCTGGACGAGGAGCAAATCTTCTTTGACAGTCTTGTAGAAAAAAATACAAACCAAATTCTTCGTTTGAAGCCACTCTCCGTAAGATGGTGAGCAAGCGTGTCGTACCAAGCCCTCGGGGCTTGCTGTAGAACATAAAGAGTCATGTTTAATCAGTA
This sequence comes from Bidens hawaiensis, assembly GCF_021521415.1. Lineage (NCBI taxonomy): Eukaryota > Viridiplantae > Streptophyta > Magnoliopsida > Asterales > Asteraceae > Bidens > Bidens hawaiensis. The sequence goes on along the minus strand of NW_027491152.1, from coordinate 451,659 downwards.
AACACGGTTTGGATAGTCAGGATCTTAAAAACCAGGAGGCTGTGTCACGAACACCTCTTCATAAAGTTCCCCGTTAAGAAACGCACTCTTAACGTCCATATGATATACCTTAATCTTATTGAAGGCTGCATATGCTAAAAATATATGTACAGTTTCCATTCTTGCAATAGGAGCATACACTTCAGTGTAATCTACGCATCTTGCTAATAAAACCCTTGCATGACCATATGCGCTTTATTCCTTACGATGACCCCACAATCATCCTATTTATATTTAAAGACTCATTTAGTCAGGATAGGCTTCTTAACAACCATAACACTAGAATGCTTAGATTTGATAACACTTGAGAGAGCTTGATTGAAATGATACGAATCAATAATCAATTCATATCGTCATACATACGGATCTAGGTCTTGATATGTTAAAGGTGAGTGAACGAAGTGTGTATGTGGGTTGAGAGAGAAATTTAGAGGAGTAACGACACATAGAAATAATAATAAAACACACTTGTTATTTTAGGTTTCAGGATACATATATATATAGAAGACGAAGTTCATTCGTTATACAGGTTATAACGAATGTGACTCATTCGTCTTCAATCCTTACTTTAACATAACAGTATAGCGACTGACTCATTCGCTATACCTCATTCGTTAACATTCCATAAGTAATGGTACATTTATAGTAATGATTAGGCTCATTCGTTGAACATCCTTAACGAATGACCACATAAACTTAACGTATGGACTGCTGAAAAGACCAAAATGCCATTTTACAATAATATAAATAAATTACAACATATACAAAGACCGAGACGACAAAACAATGTACTAAAAAATTCTATTATGGTGTCATTATTTATTATAGGGTTCTTAGAATCATGCACTAGAAAACGAAATGCACCACTGGGACGGGTGTATCCTATAAATACACATTCCTCTATTTTGGGTCATATTATTAGGCGTTTCGGTGGAGACACTGCTACCTTAGCTAGGCACCCCACGCTCGCAAGTATTTATATGATGGCTTATTTCCCGTCCATAATTCATATCGCGTTACAGCTTTCTTCTTATTGGGTATCATGTTCAAGATATAATTCACCAATAAGATTGCTTCCCCCCACATGTCTTGGCTTATCCCAGAACTTATCATCATGGAATTCATCATTTCTTTCCAAGTGCGGTTTTTAGGTTCCACTATGCCATTTGATTGTGGGGTGTAAAGAGTTGTGAGTTCATGTATGATTCCATCTTTTGCACACAAATCAACAGAAGATGAAACATATTCACCTCCTCGGTCGATCCTTACCTTTTTGATTTTCCTATTTAGTTGGTTTTCAACGTCGGCTTTAAACAAGATAAAATTATCAATAGCCTCCTCCTTACTCTTAAGTAAGTATATATAGAAATACCTTGTACTATCATCAATAAAGGTGATGAAGTACTTGTCCCCCACCACGAGTAGGAATTTCTTTTAGAGTGTGGGCTTGGTTAATGAAAGATGGAATAAGATATGGTGATGGGCCTTAGGTCCATGGGTTTGAGAGAGTATAAATACTCCTTAAACCACCCTAAAACCCTAAAATATCACATTCTTATCCACTAGCCTCTTTACACGACTAAAAACTGTCAGGCCCCTCGATTTCAGCTGGATCTTACTTAATCATGTCATAACTCACACAGATTAATGTGCCGACAAGAGAGTTAATGACGGGTTGCTATATTTAGAAAGATTAATGTTTGTTAAAGGCGGAATCAATAATAAACAGGGTAGTTGCAATGAATAATCAAAGGTAGAAAGCATACACAGGATTCACTCAAAAGATTTCCATCTATATAATTTTCATCATACAAAGTGGATGATCGATTTAGGGTTTTAGGAATCCTAGGATAGCCGTCACACGATATTCTCTCAAGAAATGTGTCTGTCTATTCTTATCCATGAATATCGTGTCTTGTGTGTATCTGTCTCTCTCTGTCCGTCTGCTTCTGTTTCTCTAGTCTTACAATCTGAGAGTGGCCATCCTTCTCAGTTGTTCTTCATTGAATTCATGGAAGTCACTTCTCACAACAATTTCTCTCAATTGTGTACTCTCCATAATCACCTTTAATGCACCAGTAACTAAATCAAAGTACAGTTCTCTTGGTAGATCCACATTAGATTGTGGTCTTGTTCTTTGTTGTGCTGAACTGCTTGATTCAATTCTTCCTCCTTAATCTTTTCCTCCTCTTGGAAATCTTCTTGAAATAGGAGGCCTGAAGGGAATGGACTTCTTTGGTTTGCTAGGCCTCAAGTTAAAGACATTAATGTATACAGCCTCAACCATCTCTGTTGGTAGATTGGCAAGTTCAACAACATTGTGACCTGCTGCTTTAAGTTCTTTTAACATTTTATCCACGCCAAGAGTTCTTGCCAATCCAGCAGGTACAAACCTACCATCAACATAGTATCTTGGGTTCTCTCCTTCCCTTAGGGATTTTTCCCATCATCCTTTTTAATATAAAAGAGGTATTTCAAATCCTCCTTTTCCAAGACATTGAAGTCTAGTTCACTCATTCCCCTTTGGTTGATCATTATGTTCCTCAGTATATTTATCATTTCTTCATTTTCCCATGGAACAAATGGTTCATCCTCAGGTTCAGGTTACGCATCTGGAGGAGCATAGGTTTCAGCTGATCTGTATTGTTCTTTTTCCTTCTCCCTCAGAGTTTGAATTCTTCTTCTTTTAGCTTGGGGTTCATAAGTTGCTTCAACCTGTTTGGTAGAGCTCTTATCTTGGACCCTTTTCAATTTTTCTTTTCTTTTTCAATTTGTTGTATTGGTCCAACACTGATTCTCTGGATAAATGTTCAACAATCTCAGGCTTCATACCTCTCTGCAGTAAATAACCACACATGCCTCCAAACATTTTCTTCAACTCCTCAATCTTCTCAAGCTTTTCATTCTCTTTTACACATTTTTCAATCACCTTCTCCCATTCACTGTTGTAAAGATCTTGGAGTTTGTCAAAGGTGAACTGAGATAGATCTTTTTCTGAATAGTCATGCCTTCTTTCTTCAACTCCTCAATCTTCTCAAGCTTTTCATTCTCTTTTACACATTTTTCAATCACCTTCTCCCATTCACTGTTGTAATGATCTTGGAGTTTGTCAAAGGTGAACTGAGATAGATCTTTTTCTGAATAGTCATGCCTTCTGAGATAGTCTCTGTATTTCTGGGCATCTCTATTCTTTTCCTCCATCTTTCTCTACAAGGCATCACTTTCTTTATCAAGTCTTCTTTGCAACTGATCATCATCAAGATCAGTCAAAGATTCAAAACTTATCCCATGCTTTCTCAGCTTTACAACCAATGGATTTTTCTTTTTCGCTTTCAGAACACTCAGCTCAATGTTTGCCCTATGTTCCTCAGTCATTGTGACTTGAGGGACACAACATTAGCAGCTTTCACATTCATTGCCTGATCATTCTAAGGGTCATCATCATTATTATCAGAATCTTCAGACTCATCCTCATATTCAGTTAGATCATTCATTGCATCAATCTGCGGTTCATCAGAAGGTGGGTTCTCAGGAATTGGTACATTTGGCACTCCTTGTACATGTTCATTTGGCCTTAAAGTCTGTAAAGGAATTGCCCTTATGGGAATTGCTTCATCATCTGGTGTTTCAACAAAATACTGGTTTTTATCATCCCACGTTCCTCTTTTATTAGATCTTTCTTGTTCAGTTTGCTCAGCTGCCCTCTTTCTTCTCATATAAATTTTGGCAAATCTGTTGACTTTATCAGCAAATTCTTCTTTTAGTTTAGAAAGTATTTCTCTTTTCTGTTTGAGTGTTTCATAAGACTCAGGCACATTTACCCTTTCTGACCAACTGTCAGTGGGATTCTTCTTCAGATCTTCTTTTACCTGTTCAGTCTATTTCTTGGCAGCCATTGAAGCAATGGACTCACCAATTATTTCTTCAATGATCAGACTTGTATTCAAGTTGGCAGGTTCAGCAGTTTCTGGTTGTTGACTTTGAGATTTAAACTTACTGACCACCATAGCTAGGGAATTGTCAACTTCCTCAGCTCTATTCATCATTATCAAGGTCTCAATTGCTTCTTGATTAGCCACATCATCACTTATTTCTTTTGCAAGCTTAGCTTGGTTGATCAAGACCTCCTGTTCTGCAATCTCTTCAGGAGTCATGGATTGGGCCAATATCTCCCTATCTCTTGTTTCTCTCAAGATATTTTTCTGTTCTCTTAGGGATTCAGCATTGGCAATATCATCTTCTCTAAAAGCTACATCTTTTTCAGGATATGCCTTAGCAGGCTCTTCTACATTAACTTTTGCCTTGCCTTTCTCAATCCTCCTCCTTACATCTTCTTCATCCTCTTGAGGAAAATTGTAGCCCCCCCCGGGGACGTCGCCGATCGATACGAGATCCGCACGAGGTCTAGGAGTGTGGAATCCTCCTAGACTCGTTTATTGGTGTAAAGATAAAGAACACAAACACGTACACGAACAAATACAAGAACGGGATAAACAAATCTGCAGATTCTTATATAATAATCAAAACGAATTACATACCAAACTCGTAAAAAAATGACGGCCGACCCGAGGTGACCTCTACCTCGGGTCGTCCCACATGACTCTCACTCTCGGTCTCTCTTTAAACAAATAAACTGTAACACACAATACTCTAATTTCTGGATACAAAACCTAAACAAGACACACATATATATAGACAAAACATCTTTTCGGGCTTGGGCTTGGGCCAGTAGGCGAAGTTGTTCATAACTTCGCCTATGGCGAAGTTGTGATAACTTCGCCTAAGGCAGAAGTTGTAACAACTTCGCCGTTGGCGAAGTTGTTCTAACTTCGCCTAAGGCGAAGTTGTGCTAACTTCGCCTGTGGCGTTCCGCTGGTCTGAATTGCATAGCGACGGTCACAAAATGCACCAACAGTCTCCCCTTTGACCGTTGCTCTCAATTCTAACAAACACAAAAGATCATCTGTTACAAAACATGCACCAACAGACTCCCTCTTAACTGATGATCTTCTGTTTGCTCATCAACCAGCCGTGTCTGAAACTGTCCTATAGCTTCACAAATCTACCAGTCACCCAGCGTCTTCCATATCAGATCTCCCCTTCAGTGTAAGCTTCTCCGACTATAACGATTGAGGTCTTTGAAATGCATGCATCCTCGTGCCAATAGATCATCTCAACCAATCACGTGAGTCCATCTGACTTCACCAACACGTGAAGTTGGGCTTCCTCCACAACTTCACCAACTCGTCGGCATACGATAAGGTTTAATCTTCAACTTCTCAACATCAAGTGATCAATTTCATCACAAAACCACCTTGACAGAATCTAACACATGACCATTAATTAATCCGAAGCATCTTCAATCACCAGGGATAACGATCAAGAACATAAACACTTTAGTTCCCGATTAAATCCAACTTGTTCCAGAATTTTCACTCTAATAAATAAGCATCACGTTTCGGGATCCATTTCTCGAACGCCTTGAAAATAACATAAATAATATGCTCTGACCGCAATCCAGTAATGACAAAAACCTTCAGTTCAATTTGACTTTCTTCAATTGGTCAACCTCGAACAACAACAATTTCATTGCCCACAAACACCCAAATATGTGTCAATATCCAGTTTCAATCAATATCCCATTCACAAACACAACTCCATATCCAGAGTTGACACGTATTTGTTCACACGTAAGACCCAGAGATAACATGTTTCACTCGTTGACGGAACAACATCTCCAGTCTCACAATAATCGTGTACACCTGGCCATACAGACGAAAACTCCAAATACTTTTTTTTTTTTTTTTAACTTCGCCGAGAAGTCAACTTTGCCTAAAGTCAACTTCGCCTGTTCATAACTTCGCCTGGCTATAACTTCGCCTGTCCATAACTTCGCCAGACCTTCTATCTTCGCTGAAACCCTACGAACAGTGACGGCAACTTCGCCTGATGAACAATAACTTTGCCTGCGGCGCTGTTCGGCCAGAAACGCACAGAAACGTGCCAGAAACACCAAAACGCAGATCTCGAACCATAGCATAAGAGCCAAAGGCTCTGATACCACTTGTAGGTCCCCCCGGGGACGTCGCCGATCGATACGAGATCCGCACGAGGTCTAGGAGTGCGAAATCCTCCTAGACTCGTTTATTGGTGAAAAGATAAAGAACACAAACACGTACACGAACAAATACACGAACAAATACAAGAAGGGGATAAACAAATCTGCAGATTCTTATATAATAATCAAAACGAATTACATACCAAACTCGTAAACAAATGACGGCCGACCCGAGGTGAGCTCTACCTCGGGTCGTCCCACACGACTCTCACTCTCGGTCTCTCTTTAGACAAATAAACTGTAACACACAATACTCTAATTTCTGGATACAAAACCTAAACAAGACACACATATATATAGACAAAACATCTTTTCGAGCTTGGGCTTGGGCCAGTAGGCGAAGTTGTTCATAACTTCGCCTATGGCGAAGTTGTGATAACTTCGCCTAAGGCAGAAGTTGTTACAACTTCGCCGTTGGCGAAGTTGTGCTAACTTCGCCTGTGGCGTTCCGCTGGTCTGAATTGCATAGCGACGGTCACAAAATGCACCAACAGAAATTATCAATGTCTCTTTCAAGTTTATCCATTTCTTCATCATACTCTACATTCTTGGAGCATTCGGGTTGTTCAGCTTCAGGTTCAGTGAGTATTAGCTCCTCAGTAGCAGTATCTCATTCATTCACTACTTCAGTCTCTTCTTCTGTCTGTACATCAGTTAAGACGTCAGTGGCTATGTCTGTTAACATATCAGTAGCCACATCATTGATAGCTACATTTTCTTCAATATATATCTTTTCAATTTCATTCACCACCTCAACATTTTCTTCAACCCTTCTTTCATTAATGTAATCATAATCTTGTTCACCAATATCTGACTTATCACCTTCATATTCTTCATCATCCAATATTCTCCTCACCTCACTACTTTCCTCTTCATCATCATCATACATATTCAAAATCAACTTTAGACTGTCTGCAGTATCCACAACTGTTACAGTCTCAGTAACATTCATATCAAAGACGGTTGGTATATTATCATTCTCCCCCGGTTTTGGGGCAGCTGAGGTCTTCTCAACATCCTGCTCCAGGGATCACATGGTGAATAAGAAACCTGTACAACATAGGGAACATACCCTTCTGAAACTATCCATCATGTATAGTTCTTTGATACCCCATTGTTTCTACAAATATTTTCATCAAGTGAGGTGTGCTGATGTTTATAGAATTATGATCACCATCATTCAACCGTAGACATCTTCTTATCAACCCCTCTGTAATGTGGATTTCTTGTCTGCCAATAGTTGCTTCAATTCGTTTACCATTTATGTCCTCAACCAGTTCAGCAGATCTCCAGAAATCTAAGAATGATTTCTGTATATGACAGGGCTTTCGGGGACGCAAAACTGACATTTGACCGTGCCATCCATGTTATCATCCTAGCCATCGACTCATTGTCAGGTGTCACTTGCAGAAGTGCACACATATTATGTTTTGGTTCGAAGACATATTTGGGTTCATCGTCTGCCATATCTGTTCTTCGAAAAAATTTATAACCGAGTTGGAATTAGAGGGATAATTCAAGTTAGGGTTTGGATTAAGGTAAAATGCGATTAGTCGGTTAGGTTTCTTTGAGAGTAAGCAGTTTGCAGTGGAAGGAGAGAGATGGAAAAATAATGTTGAAAATTTTGCTTAATTCCCTCTTTTATACCTCTTGAAAGTGTGTTTTAAATGCTCTTTGTCATTTTGTGAATTATTAGCTGTCATACAGTAACATTATCCACTTGATATATTAAAAACAATATTTATCTTTTGAGGTAGTAAAACCTTACTCGAAATTATTCTTTTCAAAGTCTACTCGGTATACATCCACTTACAAAGCTTACCCGGTCAAACTTTGCTTGGAAAATTTTCATTTTTGAATATACGAAGTTTGCCTGAATCCTACTATTTATAAACCTTGCTCGATCAAGCTAATTAATTTAAAGTTAAGACATAATGAAGAAAGCTTACCCGAAATACTAGATTTCTTGAGAAATTAATCACAAGGCAAATAATCGAGTTTAAACATCAAATAAACATTCTTACTAGGAATCAATCAAGACACCTATATAGATTTCTCAATTTCGAATTAAAACTTATCTAGCATAAACCCTAATTAGAATCATAATCAATTTTATCATACTAAATAACATATTCAATCAAACATACTTGAAAACATAGTGTGCCCGAGAAACCATTCAAGAGAATAGTGTGCCCGAACACCTTTCTAATGCAAAGTATACCCGAATAACCTTCATATAGTACAAAGTGTGCCCGGAAAAGGATTTCTAGCAGACAGTGTACTCGGAAAGTTATGTTTTGAATTTACCAAGTATATTGAGGGAACAAAAGTGTACCCGAAATATAAAGTGTGCCCGGAAAACAAAGTTTGCCCGAAAACACTTGTAATTTCAAAGAAATCATAAACACACATATCATAGAGCATGCTCGGAATGAAATTAAAACACATAAACATTTAAGTGTGCTATAGTCTAAAATTTCAAAGAGCTTGCCCGAAAATCCTATGTTAGCACTAAGCTTGCTAGGATAAACACATTCAATCAGCAGGTGTGCCCTTACCCGAGGGAGTTCAACATGCCAAACCATACCCGAAAAATTACAAACTTAAATAGTAATATCTAAGCATGCCCGGAAAGATTAACAAACTTTTCCTAACAACATATTCACACAAATCACAAAGCTAACTTGATGTACTTGACTAAGTTCATAAAGTTTGCTTGGACTCACAATCAGCATATAACATGCTAGCTTGCCCGAAACAAGAATTTCTTGTTAAAAGGTAGCTATAACCACACATAATCATCTCAAGACTTCAAGCTTGCTCGAGAAATGAATACACAGTGTACTCTACCCGGAAAGTGTAAACACTTCAAAGCATGCCCGAAAATCATAAAGTTAGTCAAAAATGACTAAGCATACCAGAAAATCATAAAGTAACACATTCAAACATATTCATTTGTTTTGTGCCCCGAAAGGTTATAAAACATCAAACCTTACCCGAACTTACATATTCAGCCAATTAAAGGAAAAATGCAACACTTTTTGACTTAAACCACTTGTCAAAATATATTTTTCATTAAAGATCATAGTTTAAGAGCAAATTGTGCATTTAGAGATCAAATTTCAGTTATATTTCTCTTCAAAACAGTTTCTTCCATTTTCTGAAAAGATCTCAAGAATGGGATCATATTGACTAAGTAGCTTTCTCAATACTTCATTCTCAGCATTATTATGACAACATAGATAGGTTAACAGCATGTATAAACTTAGCATGAATTTCATTTCTTTGGTGATATGATTAAGGTTCAATTTAAGCATAATGCATTAATGGTCAACATTGTGCTATGATGCCTCATATCTCTTCTCAAAGCTTATTTGGTTTTCCCCAGATCACCCCAATTTGACTCCAACCTCCTGTATTTGGTCAAAAACTTGTTTTTGTATGACAGAACTTATTGTATTTTTGTATTTTTGAGATTCAAACATATATAGAGGTTGAACGTTGGACTTACAGTTATTAACATGCCTTTCATTCAAGATGAGACAGATTTTGTCAACGTCTTTGTAGTTCTTGTTGTAACCCTCTTGTTTGATAAAATATTTAAAACACTTATCAACTTTTGGTTGATTTATTCATTCTTCCCCTTGTTTTTGATATTTTCTCAAATTTTCTTAAAGCATGTTCTTTGTCATATTTAAAGATGTTTCATTTTTGGTTGACCAAATAACAAAAGGCTCGTGTATGACTGGGTAATCACTTTTCTGCCTATCATTTGGAGAGATTTATCTTGAGACATGCAAAGACAACTATGTATCTCCACATAAAGATCAGCATATTCATTATTTTTATATCACCTAAGATTTTACATCATCATGGGAAAGCAACCATACATGTTAATGACGATACTAGGGTCTTTTTAGCCTATTAATTCCATATGATTAGCTAAGTAGTTAATGTACTATCATTTCCCAATAAACACAGTTTAATATTCAATCACCCCAATATCTTTTCATTGTCAGGTTAATGGTTATCCTGTTTGGTCAACAGGACCAAACATACATGTGAATATATGTCCTTTCAAAGTTAGAGCTATTGACATAGTTTTAAGTGAAGGAATAAGAAAAAAGTTATTATTGCCCCAAATGCATTCAGTTTTTCAGGTCAATGGCTATCCTTTGAATCTGTAGAGATTTAAGGACCAAACATACACGGGTGCATATCCTTCCAACTGGGCAAATGACATAGTTTTCAGCAAAAACAACTACTTGAGACTTTTCTTAAAAAAATCCTTCTTTTAAGCTTCTTTTAAAGCTTGAACTGAATAATCTTATCATATCTCTGCACCATTAACAACATGCTCATGTTTTGATCAAAATAAAGTATTTATGCAAAATTCAGTAGAAATTTCATTAAATCACTTAATTTTGACATAAAACACATTTTGACATAAACAGTTGCAGTACATAATTAAATCTGAATGACACTTAATATTATCTGGACAAGCAAACATTTAACAACATTCATGTGTAAGCCTATCCTAACAACATCAGAGGATCAGATAAAACACATAGTCAAGCATTAAAGCAGTGATGTCAAATAAGCTTACTCTCACAAGTAAATCATAACACAAACACTTATTCTAACATCACAAATGCACATCAACTGATAATCATGCAAACCTATCAATCAGATATACATACACAGTTAAAGCACATAACAGTTAACATATTGCATACATACACAGTTAAAGCACATAACAGTTAACATATTCAGTAGCATATTCAAATATCATACTTAAGTAACATAATCAAGCATATTCACTAAACATTCAATATGTGTAATTTCTAACAAATTAATCAGTTATCACAGAGAGACACACAACCAGGCACACATCCTTAATAAGATTTCATCAGAGTTGATCATTCCCAAGGCTTTCAGAAGAAAGTTGAACCTGGTTCTTTCAAGTGGTTTGGTGAAAAGGTCAGCCAAATTGTCACTTGTATCAACTCTTTGCATTTCAATCAAACCTTTTTCACTGCAGTCTCTGATGAAATGATGTCTGATTTCAATGTGCTTAGTTTTGGAATGTTGAATTGGATTCTTAACAGTAAAATATGCAGCAGTGTTGTCAATAAGAATAGGGGTGTTCAAGAAATTCAAGCCATAGTCCAGCATTTGATTTTGAATCCATAGAACTTCTGCACAGCAGGCAGATGCAGCAACATATTCAGCTTCTGCAGTAGAGATTGAGACTGTAGTCTGCTTCTTGAATTGCCATGACACTAGCCTTCCACCCAAAAATTGACATCCTCCTTAGGTTGACTTTCTACTCATGTTACAGCCATCATAATCACTGTCTGTATATGCAATCAGATCAAAAGATTGGTTCTTTGGATACCAAATCCCTAGGCTGTATTTATGGCTTCAGCCAAAAAGTGACAGGCAGATTAGCATCTGCTAACATGGTTCTCGCAGCTTCAATTAAAGTTCTGTTTCTTCTTTCTGCTACACCATTTTGCTCGGGAGTTCTAGGAGCTGAAAATTGTTGTTGTATTCCTTTTGCTTCACAGAATTCTTGCATAACTCCATTCTTGAACTCAGTGCCATTGTCACTTCTCATCATCTTGACTGTCTTATTCAACTTGTTCTCAATCATTTTTACACAACCTTTAATCAACTCTGCAGTCTCATCCTTGGTACTTAGGAAATAAACCCAAGTGTATCTTGAATTGTGACATTCACGACAAAAAGAGGTATACTATATTCACAACGTAACAAGTAAACGATAAATCGGTTAATTCGTAGTGCTTAAACGAGTAACCGACCGATACTAATTATGACCCGTATACATACTGAGGGGTCATATACGAGTTATATATATGTTATAGAGGCTAACATATTGATATTTAGGCCCCAGTACGTTTAAAACTCTTTAAACGAAAAAGGTTTCGTTTATTGATACGCTATAAGCTTAAACGCAATCGTTAATATCAAAACGAGCATTGTAGCATCCGTGAAGCCAAAAAAGATTTATAAAACACTTATATGACATGTTCTAAGCAATCCGTGAAAATATTTTGGAATTTTACAACGAGTCAGTACGTTTTTCTTATTTTACAAAACTAGGCTGAAAAACACTCGTTTTCGCGCTGGTTTTCGCACTCGAATTAGTTTTCTTGCGAAAAACCGAACCCGAACTAAATTTTGGACCGAATTTTACGTGTGGCACGAAAACCGAGGCACCATTGGGCCAAAAAGAGGCCCAATGGGCCCTTATAAGCTAGCGACCGCAAGGGGACAACCCACCCCCCCTTCTAGTATCTTTTATATAAAAGAATATGTGGAGATATTTTGTACCCAATTTTCCAGAGAAAAGTTACCTTTGCTGTTCTTCTTCATCAAGCTTCATCAAACCCTAAGGTAATAGTGATTTTTCCTTGATTTTTAACCATGATTAACATAGTTTAACCATGAAAAATTAATCCTTGAGTAGTTTTAAACATGTTTAACCATACAAAAACCATAAAAATCAAGTAAAACCATGTTTTGATGTTAAACATGTTTATAAACCAGGAACATATACTATTTTGGTCAAAAACGCGGATTAGAACATGAATACAACGTTTTTACGGTTAGAAAGTACGGTTTGAACCCAAAACCGAAACCCTAATTATCAAGGCTGTCACATGGATGATTTATGCTTGGTTTGATGTTATATGATATGTAGATACACTGAGTTTGCAACCCGAGACCCGGAGAGTCGTTTAAGCTAGCAAAACTCATCGAAAACCGACAAGGTAAACCTGTAACACTCGTTTAAGGGCTGTTTAGTATTAGGTTGTGACGTGCTTGTTTTTAGCTTGTGAAAATTTTCTGGAACATTAGGGATCATATAAATGAGTCCCTGTTAAAATTTGGTAATTTTTTGATAAACGGAGAATATTTGGTGAATTTATTTCAGTTTATGAGTGTTTATTTGGGAAAAATAGCTAAACATATTGAAAAATTATGAAACTTGGTTTTGGAGTTTATTATATGATTGTAAGATCACTGGTAAAGTTTGGGGATCATTGGAAATGCCTAAGTATGGTTTGTGCAATTATGGTTTAACCGAATTTTAACAGCTGAAAAACGCACAAAAAGGAATTTTGTCAAAAGAGTTAGGTTCTGGAGATTTTGCAGGGGCTATGTAATAATATTGAGGCCATTTGTAAAAATTATTGGATTTTTCGGAGGTCGTTTGATATAAACGGGCCATTTATTACACGATTATAACCTATTAAATGAACTTTTATAAATAAATAATTAATCATAAAATTTCTGAAAATACTTTTATAAAATTCTCCATGTCTTAATGTATTTTTACAAAAATTTACATAATTTATGTATAAGTACATATTTAGTTATGATTAATCAAAGATTTAAATTATAATTGTTTTAACGAAACCGGCAGTTTTGCGTTTAACGGACTGACTGGTATGTCAAAATGTCAAAAGAGGTCAAATATCATATTTTTGAATGACATTGATAAAAACAAACTTTTTACGAGAATTCCGGACAATTCGGGTGGATTATGCGCGTTTTGTATAATCAAACCCGTGTGAAAACGGAAACGAACCCTGCAATCAAACCAGGTACCGAAACCTTAAAATTCTTTCATAAATAAAATCACTTTATCAATCAATATATTTACTTAAGTTTATGTGATCTTACCTAATCCCGAAACGTATAAACAATCAACTTGGCTAGGCTCGGGAAACGGTGAAACTGAGCCAAATCCAGTTTTAAACATTTCATAGTATACAACGTCACAATCTAAGACTATGGTCATGTTCTGGGCCTAACAGCTATACCCAGATTATCTATACAGCCCGACTTAGCTTGAACACTGTACTAGTATTAACGATACAATACCTTTTATAGGAATCAGACTATAAGCGAGGCACCTGACTTATTGATACGTAATTTCCGTGCGAACTACGATAAGGTGAGTTTCACGACCCCCACTTTCTAAACTGTTTTACGAACTTTTGGGGTGAAAAGCATGTTTACATATACTTATATACTTGAAAACGTGTGATGATGTGGATTATCTAAGTACTAACACTTGACAAGTCCCCACAAACACAAGTGATTAACTTCGTGCCGGTGACGTGTAGATAATACTATCGGTTTGACAAACCCAACTGACAGAGCCGGTGGGGTATGCCCGAACATGTTAACCCAGTTGCACATTGTCATTTAAACTTAATACATACTGCTATGTGGTGTTAGACATAGTACATACTTGGGGCAAAGTGGCTGTTAAATGCCAACGGGAGTGCATGGGCAGGGGTGGCCATGTGTTTTATCTCGTTTCGGTTTCACTTGTGGCTTAGTATAATACATCATACACATACATATATACATACACACTGTAAACTTTACGAACTCGTATACTGATTTCGTTGATACTCGTGAAACTTGAAACTCACCAACTAGACGTAGTTGACCCGTTTTTACATGCTTTCAGGTAAAGCAAAAGTGGAATGATTTGCTTACATGCTTGGTGTTAGGAAGAAAAGTTGAATAGCTGTGAATAGACGCAGAAATATAATATTAAATAGAAAGCTCCTAAACCGGTTATGTGATTCTCATCTAGTTTGTAAACATAGTACCAACCCATGTAATATGATGTAAATTAGTTTGTGAATTTCTTTATAAACAATGTTGTTGATACCAGTATTATCTGTTACATTCCCGTATTACGCTTCCGCAACTACCTAGTCGGGGTGTGACTGAAGTTGGTATCAGAGCCATTAGTTATAAAGAATTAGGATGTCCCTTAGGATACCCTAAGATAACCGCAGGCTCGATTAACTCTGGGAATAAAATAATAAAAAATAATATACACTGATGATTCTCGTGATGAACGCGAATGGACAAGTGGGTTATTATGGTCCGGAACGTAATAACAGACTTGTTTGTACGAGGAAATTCGAGAAGATGTCGATAAACAATCGAATAGGTAAAAACAGCAACATATGTGTATAAAATATAATAATAAATAAATATCTGTGTATATAAACGATTATTTGTGCTTATGTGTATAAATACCTGCATGTATTTTACTATGATTAATATAGAAGGATATTATTCTTATTACTAACCATTATGCAGGAATTTGTCAATATCTACTAATCGTTTATCTAATACCCTACCAACATGGTCTGAGGAGGAGGATGAGGATCCAGAAGAGGAAACTGGGGAGGAATCAGAGGAAATGTAAGAAGGTTCAGATGCGATAATTCCCCACGAGGTACCCTCAGGTCAACCCGACTTATCGGGTTACCGTTGTGACACCTATCCCCCTAGGGAATCCCCTAGGAATATTGTAGGACAGGGAGCTACTAGTGCTTATCATCCACCTATTAGAGCACCCAGATCCCCTACTCCACCCGTACAGCATACACCAGTACCCCCACCCACCATTAGAAACCGTCAGACCGCTCGTATTTCAGTGCGTCCACCTGAGCACACCTCTCCCCCACCTCGATCTACGTACCATAGGGAAGAAACATCACGGGTCCAGGTCACTGAGATACCTATTCCTACTTGGGGTTTACCCGCCCCGGTACCCGAGCCACCTCGTCATTCTAATTCAGCATGGTTTGGTTTAGCGACTGATCAGCTTTTAGAACAATCACATTCTATAAATCACCTAAACCAGCATAGACATGATATGCAAGATCACATGTGGTACATGCAGCAAGAAATCAGAATTGTGCAAAGATCCAGTGCTCACAGCCACAGGCGTCAGGATCGGGCAATGATACTACTAGGAGTATGTTTAGCGGTTAATGCAGCCCTGTTAGGACATGAAATGTCATGTATATGTCCCCAGTTCTATCAGGATGGTTCGATATGAAAATAACGATCGTGAAACCAAGTTAACGGACTGAAAATGTCAAAAGAAACTGATTCGATCGAATCAGTGACTGATTCGATCGAACCAGGACTCATTCGATCGAATGAGATACTCATTCGATCGAATCAGTATTCGATATATAAACGAAACTTAGGAAATTTCACGAGAGAGAGCACACATTACACACAGTCACGAACCAGCTGCTGCCGAAAAACCTCTCTGCCAATCTTCGTCGTGTCGGTCTTTTCCTCCGTCCCTAGGTGTCAAACCGTCTTAGGAATCGTAACCGTGCGTTGTTGATCACCACCGAATCGCCGTGTTAGAGGATTCCGCACTCTAACACGTTGCCCCGTGAATCGTTGGGAAACCGTGTCCCGCACCGGTCCGACAAAGTGGTATCAGAGCCTTTGGTTCTTGATTCACGTTAGATTCGTGGTGAAATTCGTGTTTTTCCCGCGAAAATCGTAATTTTTGCCGGAAAATTCCGAATTTTTGGTGTTTTTGATCTTGGTGTTCGTCGTGTTCTTGTCAAAAACTGTTAAAATTGTCATATTTTGGTGTTTTGATCTTAGAATTGTGTGTTAAAAGTTCGAGTTTCGTCAAGAACGTTCTTCGCGTTCTTCGTGTTCTTCGTATTTTTGGTGGTTTTGATCCGTTTTTTGGTTGGTCTTAAGTTGTTTTTGTGTTAAAAGTCATATTTCGATCTTAAGTTGCCTCTTGATCTTTCAAAATTCGTGTTTTTGATTCAAAATTCGAAAATCCGTCAAAATCTTCTAATTTTGGAATTTCCAGATTTTCCGATCGAACCAGTCTATTTTTGGAACTCATTCGATCGAATAGCCTTCCTATTCGATCGAACAAGTTTGAACTTTGACCGAATCAGTTTTTCCCGCCGAGAATTACTCCTAGTTCATTCGATCGAACCAGATTTGTTCATTCGATCGAATTAGTCACCATTCGATTGAATAAGTCTTTTATTCGATCCGTCGATTCGATCTTTGTCTTATTCGACTGTCAGAACCCGTTCGATTGAACCAGAAACTCTTTCGATCGAACTTCTCAACCCATTCGATCGAACCAGATTCACATTCGATCGAATAACTTTCGGAAGATCAGATCTGTATTTCAGAGAGACATTCGATCGAACCAGAACACATTCGATCGAATAGGTCACTCATCCGATCGAATCAAACTCTTTCGATCAACAGTTCAACGTTAAAGCAAAGAAACAAAGATGGCTACAAGTTCGAGTACCAACAAGAGGATTCAATCGATTCTCGAAAGTGATTCTGAATCGGGAAGCTATAACAAGCCACCAAAGCTAATGACTTTAAACGAATTTACAACCTGGAAGACAAGATTTCAAATTCATATAACAGGTGTAAATCCTGGACTTTGGGAAGCTGTCCAGACAAGTTGGGTGCATCCAACGAATGATGATGGTGAGTCGTTGAGCTACTTTAGGCTATCTGAAGAACAAAAGATAGCCTTCGATGCTGAGAAGAAAGCCTTCTCCTTACTATCACAAGCACTCTCCATTGATCTTTTTCATCAGTTTAACCAGTTTACTACAGCGTCAACTCTTTGGAACGCACTGGTTGACCGATGTGAAGGATCTGATTCCCTTAGAGAAATTCACGCACGGGAGCTCAAGCGTGAATTTGATCTGTTTAGTCCAGAGTCGGGAGAAGATATTGAGTCGTTACTGTCGAGATTTTACCATCTAATGTCAGAACTCAAGTCCTATAACGTCAAAACTACAGGGACTGAGAAAGTTAGATGTCTTGCACAAGGACTTCCACCTAGCTGGAGCACCTTCCTGACAGTAATGAGAAGAAGTCATCAGCTGGAGACGATTCTCCTGTCTGATTTTATTAAAGAAATCAGACACGAAGAGGCTGAACTAAGAGCCTCTTCCAGAAAACCGAGATCAACTTCTGACAAATCACTTTACATGTCAAAACCTCCTTTGTCAGATTCAACTGATCATGCTCCGATGAAGACTGCTTTTGTCTCCTCAACGTCAAATCAATCAAAGGGGACTGAAACGAGATCTTCCGTCCCACTATCAACTTCTGGAAACTCAAGTACTAACTCCGGACCCAAGTCAACGGAGAAAGCAACGTTGAATACTGAAGGCTTGGGAACAGTAACAGTGGAGGTTGCCAAAGAACACATGGCAACTCTAGGCACGATAATTGAGTCCTACAGTTTAATGGTGGCGGGTAAGCTAGGAAATAGTCATCTGGACAGCGATGACTATGAACAGCTTGACGAAGATGATATGGAACGCATAGACATTATGTGGGCTCTTGGCAGTGCGTTCCGAAGGGCCAGAAAGTGGACGAAGAAAACAGGTCAGGCCCTCTCAATAAACAACAAATCCAAGTTCGGCTTTGATAAAAACAAAGTAAAATGCTACAACTGTGGCGAACTTGGTCACTTTGCCAAGGAGTGTTCGAAGCCAAGAAGGGAAGGTCACCAATATCCCTTCCGAACCACTTCATCATCATCCACTCCTGCTGCAGCTGCTGCAACTGTCAACCTTGAGAGACAACTGGTCCCTCAAAATCAAACCGCAGCAAACAACGTCGACATCAACAACGAAACTGCTCTTGCAGTTCAAGGGGATGAAGGCGAGACATGGAACTTGAGCATCAACATGGCTGATGTCACAGTAGTAGATGAAAACTCTGAAACAGAGTCTGTTGTTTCCTCGACCAATGAAGAATATATTGTCGATGAACCAGCTGCTGAAGTCCATGAAGGAGAACCTGAGGTTGAAGTGGTATCTTTGGAGATTAAGGAGGATCACGAAAAAGAGTCAAATGTTCCTCAAACATCTCCATGTTCGACAATTCCCGCAGAGGCTGCTAAAGTTGAAGAAGTCAACGAAGTAGAGTCTAAAGCAACTTCTGCATCGTTTCTGGAAAAAGCTGGGAATCTTTGCTTTGCATTCATGGCAGAAACATCAAATGCCAAGGTAAGTTCAAACCCATCAACTCCCAAACCAGAAAATGTTAAATGTTTAAAATGTGAATTGTATGAACAAGAAATTCAATCTCTAAAAGATAGAATTGAAGATCTCGAGGCTTACAAACAAGCAGCCTCAAGATCTTTAATGGAACTGACTGACGCGCTTGCACAGAATAAGGCTTGGAAGCAGAAAGAGTCTGTTTTTAAAGAAAAGATTGATAGCCTTAAGCGTCAGAACAAGGAACTTGAAATATGTGTTCTGAATCAACAAGATTCTATCAATTTTCACATAAATAAGAATAATGTTTTGAAAAAAGAATTGGAAAACTTGAAAGCTGATTTTGAATCATTGAATTTCAAATTAAAAAGTTACTCAAATTCATCTTATTTATTAGAACACATCATTCCCGAGTTCCGAGGCAAAAAGGAAAGAGGCGTGGGATATAACAATGTCCCACCCCCGATCCTGAATCAATTTTCAAGCACACCAGGAGCTGTGCCGGATGATGAATCAAATGATTATATACCCGAGGACACAAACCAAATTTCTAAGTCTAAGGGTAAAGAAGTCATTGACCCGGCTCCTGAGTCCAAACAAAATGTTGATGCCACAGACTTAGGTTCCACAACTAAATCGGGCCCACCACCATCTAAGTCAAAGGCAACAACAACAAGAAGTTCTCAGAAGAAAAAGTTTAATCCTAAATCTGAGAAAGTCTATGTGGAACATAGTACCCAGTTTGTAAAGGAGGGTAACGTTAATGAAAAACATAATTTCCCAAAACACCCTCCTAGACAAACTCCACCCCAAAATGTCAAATCCAGGGGGTACTATGATAACAGACAAAACCAGAGTTATTTCTCTCCACCAAGTCAAAGGGGGAGAAACTACTGTTTTTCGTGTGGAGAGGTAGGGCATATAGCAAGATTTTGCTATAAGTACACGGATCCTAAGCAGTACATATCGACTCCGGATCCGAGGTATGTCAAGTCACCTCCTAGGAGGCGACCGACCATTGACGTTCAAGGTCAAGAACGGTTTCACACACCGAGGTCGGTTTCTCCTCGGAAACCTCAGCCAACCTCACCACACCAATCCCCAAACCCCTCAGATCCAAGTGTTTCCACTTCGACAAGTGAAACTCAGTCTTCAACCAGCTATCTCAAACATGCTGAGAAGAAGACTGACTTTTGGAAACCAAAGAAAACTAACACTGTTGATAACAACGTCAAATCTGAAAACAGTGTTAATGAGGGTAAATGGATTGAATTGTTCATTCGTGATGAAGATGGAAAACCCAAGACCTTAAGGGCTTGGGTTTCCAATGATATTTAAACCTTTTGTTTTTGTGTGCAGGTTGCTCTATATGATCCAAGATTCAACATGTGGATCATAGACTCAGGAGCTTCCAGGCACATGACTGGAAACATGAATCTCCTTTCAAGAGTCAGACAAATAAAAGGAGGTGCAGTTTCTTTTGCAGGAAATCAAGGAGGTTATATCACGGCCCAAGGAATTGTGTCTAATGGGCGAATTTCGTTTGAGAAAGTTAATTTCATCAAAGAGTTGGAGAACAACCTGTTGTCGATAAGTCAAATCTGCGACAAAGGTTTCAAAGTTATGTTTGACGACCGAGATTGCCACATCTTGGCTAAGGATTTCAACTTTCCTGAAGACAAGGTTTTAATGTCAGCTGCACGCCAGAGTGATCTCTACATTCTGGACATGGCTAAGGCAGGGTCATCGTCTCCAACGGCGACATGTTTTGTGTCCAAGGCATCCGAACGTGATACTGTCTTATGGCATAGACGGATGGGACACATAAATGTCAGGAACATGAACAAGCTTGTGCACCGCAGACTAGTTGAGGGAGTTAATCTGAGAAGTTTTCGTCTCCCTGATTCGTGTGTGCAGTGCAAAGCCGGAAAGCAAATAAAAAGGTCCCACATATGGATCTCCTTCATATGGATCTTTTTGGCCCAATAAGCGTCAAAAGTATCTCTGGGCACTCATACTGTCTAGTGGTTACTGATGAATATTCTAGATTCTCTTGGGTGTTTTTCTTGAAAGTAAAATCAGAAACGTTTGGGTGTATACAACTGCTGGTTACAACTATTGAGTCTCAATACAATCTGAAGGTTCGAAGAATGCGGTCAGATAACGGTACAGAATTTAAAAATGCGAATGTTGAAAATTTCTGCAAAGAAAAAGGGATCGTTCAGGAGTTCAGTGCCCCATATGTTCCACAAATGAACGGGGTTGCTGAAAGGAAAAATCGTACGTTAATCGAGACAGCAAGAACAATGTTAGCCGACTCAGTGTTACCTGTTACGTTTTGGAGTGAGGCAATTGCCAACGCCTGTTTCACATTAAATCGGGTAGGCATCGTCAAGCGCCACGGCAAGACAAGTTTCGAGCTTCTTCAACGACGAAGGCCTAACTTAGAGCACCTGGAACCATTCGGGGCTCTTTGCACGTTACTTAAAAGGCAAGTCGATAATAAGTTCGAGGAGAAGATCATCAATGGCTATTTTCTGGGTTACAGCATACCTCTCAAAAGGGTCTTCAACAGAACAACAAAATTAGTTGAAGAATGGTACCATGTCGATGTTCAACGCTACACAGAACCAGCCAAGGGGACAGGAGAAGACTGGTTGTTTGATTATGACAAATTGTTCAAGTCATTCAATCTGTATGAGATTGCTATTCAAATGATGTATGAGGCGCAAAATGCACCTCCTGATGAATCTTTGCAATCTTCAACTCATCCTGGTCCGTCATCATCTTCCTCCACAGAGTCTAGCGATCAAGTTCAAGAATCTTCTGAATCTGAATCTGAAGATGAATCTCCAGCAGATGATGTACAATCGGCACCAACTCAGGTTACTTCACAACCTTCATCGTCAAATCAAGAAGTGCCGAATGCAGATCAGCCTCTAACGTCTACTTCAGAGGCACCACAATTCGCTCCAGTTCCTGAGCCGAACTTAACTAACTTGGAACAAAATGTTGTCGTTCCTGACAATCCGGTTGTTAGAACTGAACGTGATCATCCACAAGACAACATTATAGGGGACATTCAACAGGGTGTCAAAACTCGTCGACAGCTGAATTTTGGTCTCTACACAGAAATGATGGAGTCAGGATCAGTTGCTCTTAATGCCCATGAATGCTTCTTAGCACAAGAAGAACCACACAGCACCACCGATGCGCTGAAAGATCCCAACTGGGTCACAGCCATGCAAGAGGAATTATTGCAGTTTAAAAGACTTGGTGTGTGGAAGCTGGTGGATCTCCCCAAAGGACAGAAGAAAATTGGCACTAAGTGGGTACTAAAATGTAAACGTGACGATCGTGGAGTGATTGTTCGCAACAAAGCCCGCCTGGTGGTCCAAGGGTTTAGGCAAATCGAAGGCCTAGACTACAATGAGGTATATGCTCCGGTTGCTCGTTTGGAGGCAATCCGGATGTTCTTGGCGTATGCATCTTTCAAGAATTTCAAAGTATATCAGATGGACGTCAAGAGTGCCTTTTTGTACGGTCACATCGAAGAGACCGTATATGTGGCACAACCTCCAGGTTTTGAAGACCCATATCACAAGGACAAAGCCTATCTGCTCAACAAGGCTTTGTACGGTCTTCACCAAGCCCCGAGAGCTTGGTATAAAGAACTATCCAAACACCTTCTGAACAACGGGTTTAGAAGGGGAACCATTGACTGCACGCTATTCACAAAAGAAAAAGAAGGAGATCTAATTATGGTACAAGTGTACGTGGACGACATCATCTTCGGGTCCACGAATAAAACACTTTGTAAGGAGTTCGAACAAGTGATGAAAGAAAAATTTGAAATGAGCTCCATGGGTGAGATGAAGTTCTTCTTAGGACTTCAAGTTGATCAAAAAGATTCCGGTATCTTCATTCACCAGACAAAATACGTCAATGACATCTTGAAACGGTTTGAGATGTTGAGTTCTTCTTCACAGGGAACTCCTTTAGAGGTTAATCACGGGATTAATCCTGACGAGAAGGGTGAATTGATCAATCCAACTCACTATAGAGGGATCATCGGATCTCTAATGTACCTGACTGCTTCTCGGCCTGACATAATGTTTGCTACGTGTCTCTGTGCACGTTACCAGTCAAAGCCGAAGGTCTCCCATCTGATTGCAGTCAAAAGAATTTTGCGTTATCTGAAGGGTACTCCAGATTGGGGTCTTTGGTATCCTTATGATGACAACTTCGATCTTCATGCGTATAGTGATTCGGATTATGGTGGTTGTAAACTCGATTACAAATCAACAACAGCAGGATGTCAGTTCTTTGGAAGTCGTTTAGTAACGTGGCAATGCAAAAAGCAGACGTCAGTCTCCACTTCAACAGCTGAGGCGGAATATATTGCGGCTGCCAGTTGCTGTTCTCAAGTTATTTGGATTCAGCAACAAATGCGTGACTACGGTATTGAATGTTCTACTACTCCCATATATATTGATAATTCTGCTGCAATTTCAATTACCAAAAATCCGGTCCACTTTAGCAAAACGAAGCACATCGAAATTCGATATCACTTCCTTCGTGACTGCTACGAAAAGAAGTTAATCGATGTGATAAAAATCCCCACTCAGGAACAACGCGCTGATCTCTTCACTAAAGCATTTGATAAACCACGGTTTTTATATTTACTAGAGATCAACGGCGTTAAACGTGTATCAGATGATGTTCCTGAAGATATCATTTAAATTGTTTTCATTTTTTCTTTTCTTAAAAATTTTGAAAAATCCAAAAAGATTTTGTTTTTTATAAATTCTAGGGGGAGAAAGGTTTAGAAAAACCAAAAACAATATAAAATACAAAAACCCAAAAACATTAAAAAAAATTCAAAATTGTGAGAAGTTGATCTTGTTACAAGAAAGGTGATAGTACACAGACGCTATCATACTGAGACATCAAAAGGATTTGCTATTTTCATTTTTCTTATATTAAATTTTTATACATCACTATCGCTTAAAATTATGTCGGTTACCTCAGTTTGATGGACACATTTTCGGATGTGTTTTGGTTCTTACTTCTACTAGTAGATTATGAGGATAGCCATTAACCAGATGACTGAAAGTGATCGGGGCGGGTTTTGATGAGTTTTATTCTTTCGCTGAAAAATAGTCGGTTATACTTAGTTAGAAGGACACATACTCGTATGTGGTCGGTCCAGTTGATCCATTGGATCTTCAGGATAGCCGTTTACCTGAAGACTTTGACTTGATCGGGGCGAAATAATTTAAACGTTATTGTTTTAAAAGACATTCATATATATTCAGAAAATGAGAAATTGATCCAACCTTGGAAAATGATAGATACACTGATTATGTGTGCTTAACTAGTGAAGTTATTAGGCTTAAAAGGCTTTAGAAAGGTCATTGTGTGTCATGGTAGCTTTTTATGGTGCGTAAAAGTAGATGTGATACAAACTAAATCTACTCGATTTTACGTGGAAACTCCTTAAGAGTTTTGTATGTCTTCATATATATCTTTCCGAATGATAGGCAGAAAAGCGATTACCCAGTCATACACGAGCCCATAAGTGTTCTGATTCCCGTAAAGATAGTGTGTGAAGAAACTGCAGTGATCCAGATTCGGGACTTGCAATTGTTTACTACTCTGAAGTCTATGCAAAAAAAAAAAAAAAAAAAAAAAAAAAAAAAAAAAAAAAAAAATTACATTATGAGTGATTGAAACATTCTAGAGTTAACAATGTCAAGACTTCTCAATCATGGAGTAAGAAAGAAAACGGGAAGCAGATGAAGACACTTACAACTTTAATCAGACACTATGGGTCAAGGTCAATTCGGGGTGACTTGGGGAAAGCCAAATACGCTTTGAGAATAGATAGGAGGCATCATAATCTCTGAGTTGATACCCACTTAAATTTTGAGACATAATTGAACCTAACTCGTATCACAGAAACGATGAAAACCATTTTAAGTTATTTACATGCTCACAACCTGTTTCTTTATGTCATAATACAGCTAAACACGGATCTGTGTGACAGTCACGTAATTAGTATGATTCCTGTTCGGATCTTTCTCACAAAAAGAATATTCATTATGTCTTGTTTAACTTCGTATATTCTGTTAAAAAAAAAAAAAAAAAAAAAAAAAAAAAAAAAAAAAAAAATGAAAAATCTCGAAAAGTCTCAGTAGATAGTCATATACGTCTGTATGATTTCTTATTATAGATCCTTCTCAACCAAAAATAATGTGTTTTAAATTTTTGTACAGTTGTTTATTTCAGTTTGAATATTATATAAAAAAAAAAAAAAAAAAAAAAAAAAAAAAAAAAAGATTTTTAATTCTGAATTAATCTTTTTTATTTTTTATTTATTTTATTCTGCTTTAATGTTGATGAGAAATCATCGTGACAGGTAGTCTGATCCCTGTCCCTCCCTGTAAATATTTTGATAAAAACCAAAAAGATTTTATTTCTATTTATTTTTTTTTCCATTTTATCTATTTCTGTTTGTTTGAGAATCGATGAGAAATCATCGTGACAGGTAGTCTGATCCCTGTCTGTTCCTACTAAATGTTTATCCAGTGTGTAGGAATGAAAGAAAACTTCATGCAGGTTGCTAAATGTTCATCTGTGCAACAGGCTGTGCATGAAAGAAAGAATGAAGTGACAAGAAAACCCAAAGATGTTTGAGCCTGATATTTTTCCATTTGTTACTAATGTATTATGATCTATATGTTCTGTAGGAACGAAGCTCTCAGGATTGGAAAATGTCTACGAAAACTAACCAAGTGTCAAAAGTTTATGTTTTCGTGCAGGTTCATAGGCATCACGATCGATGGACGGGAAATGAGAAATTTATAAAATTTATTTTTCAAATGTTTTCCCTCATTCGATCGAATAGGTTGCTATTCGAACGAATAACTCGATCGAATGAACTGATTCGATCGAATCAGTGTGTGAGAGAATGCGAACAGTTGTGAAGAGACTCATTCGATCGAATAGAATCTCATTCAATCGAATGATCCAAACGAATCAGTGTGTGAGAGAATGCGAACAGTTGTGAAGAGACTCATTCGATCGAATAGAATCTCATTCGATCGAATGATCCAAACGAACAAGTCCATTCGATCGAATAAGTCCAAAAACAGTATAAATATTCAAACTTATTCGATCGGACAGTGTTATTCGAAAAAATATTACCGGATTCTCTCTCAAATATTGTTTTTCTCAAACCCTCTTTTTGATCCGATCATTTTATCCAGTTTTTCACGTAGATTACAAAAATGTAAGTTTTACTTGTTTTTAACCGTGATTTGATAGGGTTTTTGGTCGTTTTTGATTTTCCGGGTCCGGGTGTTCTTCATTTCCGGGTTTCAGCTTGAATGAGTCGAATCAGTCTATTCGATCGAACGAGTTCTTATTCGATCGAATGTGACTTATTCGATTAGTAGTTCGATCGAATCAGAAGTAAATGATAAGATCTATCTCATTCGATTGTCTGTTATCGAACCAGATCTCATTCGATCAAATGAATAGCTCACCCGATCGAATGTGTTGCTCGTTCGATCGAACTAGTCCAGAAAATTTGGAAATTTTAAACGCATTCAGTCTTTTCGATATCTGTTCGTTCTAACACGTTTAAGTTTACAGATTCAATGGCTGAAGTTGCAGAAGTGGTTGCTCCATTCAAAACGTCTATCAAGCACAATATCGTGGCTTTCCTGGACGAAAAGTCTAGCCACGGGAAGGATTTTGCAACAATTATCAAATTTCTGAAGAGGTCGAGGATTTCTGGACCTATCTCGAGGATAGTTGAGCCGATAATGTCAATTCAACAAGAGTTCTGGAGGAATGCCACGCACGACAAAACAGTCGTGCCGTCGGTTATTCGCTCCACGGTCAGAGGGCATGCCATCGTAGTATCTGCCCAGGTAATCCGAGAAGTCTGCGGTTTTGAAGACTTAGAATCAGATCCTACATCCTTACATCCTGCGGCAACTAGAGGATGTTTTGCAAGAATGAAGTATGACGGCGATCTCAATGCCGGTCTGCTTCACAAAGCCAACCTGTGCCCCGAATTCAAGTATCTGGCACACGTGGTGATGCATTGCTTGGGGCCTCAACGAACTAGCTTTGACAAGCTGAGGGAAAGCATGCAGTTCACCGTAGCTGCTCTGGTGATGAACCGCCCCTACAACTTCTCTCAAATGACGTTTGGTCATATGGTGGAAAACATCACGTTAAAACAAGGGAAGAGCGAGAAGTTTCTTCAGTACCCGAGGTTCATTCAGATGATAGTTGATACTCAAGCACCGGGTCTACTGAAAGAAAATGAAGGTGATGTGGTGAAACTGGACCACATGAAGAATGAGACTCTCAACCGTCTCAAATCTTACAAAGAACGTCCCACCAGGCCACCACTCAAGCGATGCTTCGGGCATATTGTCAATCCGTCCTACAGGGCCCCTCCGAAGAGGAAGTGGAGAAATGCTGCCAGTGATTCAGACGTCGAGAATTTACCATATCAGGAATCCAGCGACGATTCTGACACTGAGGAGGTGGCGGTCACGGAAGACACAAGGACAGAAGCGGAAAAACAGGCAGATTGGTATCTAAATGTCGAGGATCTGGAGGCAGGTGAAGAAGTTAGAGCCGAGAAACAACCGGCTGAGGTAGATGCGGGTGAAGAAAGGCCTGCAAAGAGGCAGAAGAAGAAGGTTACAAGAAAGTATCGGAGTTTATTTTCCGATCAACCACGTCCTTCAATGGTACCATCAGTTGGGACTTCTGCTGCCCCTCCTGCTCAACCAGCACAGCCACCAACACCGCAGTCAGCACCACAACCTACTCCTCAACCTCAACCTGAAATGTCTATACCTCAAAAGGTTGCAACTGAAATTGCTGATCTTCACAAGGCTATGATGAAGATGTTATTGTTCAAGACAGAGCAAGAAGAACAGAATCGACTCAGAGATGAGCAGATTGCTAAACTTCAAGCTGAGAACGAAATGCTCAGGCTTGAAAACAGTCAGCTAAATGCTACTGTCGCTGAACAAGGATCTTCGATCAACGAGCTGAAAGAGTCAAATCTAAGCCTTGAAGCAAAGATCACCGAGCTGAAAGGAGATGTTCTTCGTCTGGAAGGTCCATCCAATGTCGATGTGGACACAGACGAACTGGACTCTTCTGATGATGGAGGTGAAGGTATTTAAGAGTATTTTGAGTGAATGTAGTGAGGACTTAAATGTTAAATCTTTTAATTAATGATTTGTGTGTAAACTTAGTTTCATATGTAATGGTATTGTATTTCATGTTTATAATATTACATATGTTTATTTAAAATTTGTGTTACATTGTGGTTTTTAATCAAACAGGTGATGCTGATCCGTTTAATGTCCAACCGCTGCAATCAAAAACAGCAGCGGAATATTTCACGATTTTACTGGACAATCCAGATGAGCAGCAAAACTTCGCAAGTGGAGACTTGGAAGAAGGTGAAATTTCACACAATTTCACAGAAGAAGAACTGGAACAAATGTTTGAGCTATACAATGAAGAAACAGGCAAGTATCTGGCTTTGCCTTCAACAGAACAAACATCTTCTTCGGCTGCTACACCTGACTCAACATCATCTACGGCCGCTGATCCCTCTCAATTTGATGAAGTTGAAATGGAAGACTTGACACAGGAAGAATATCCAGAATACTACACGTCTCAAACTGACAATCTTCCTAACTCTGCAAGTTTCTTCCAAAATGTAACAGAGGAGGAAATACAGAAGAAGGCTGACGAAAGGTCAAACACAATGAAACAGCCTTCTGAAGCAGATCAAGCCGAATTCGTTGAGAAAACAGAAGAATGCAAGAAAGCTTTCAACGCTATTCTTCAGAAGATAAGGTCCAGACGACAAGCAAAGCCGACCATTCCTCACACAACGTCTTATAAGATGAAGGGTCGTAGAACTTCAGGAGAGATTATTGCTTGGGCGTGTCTGAAGGATCTTAATTGCATTGCTATCAAGAGAGAAAAAGGGGTTGAGTACTTTCAACGTATCACTGACTTGAAGACTCTTCCTACTTATGATCTAAACCGTCTGAACTATCTTGATATGCTTTACGCCAGTTCATCTCCATTTGCCACGTACTATCAGAGTGTATTGCGAAAGGAATACAACTCAAAATGGAAGATGATCACTCCACAGAGGCCAAAGAGATATACAAGTAAAAAGGAGATCGATCCGATCACCAACAGGCCAAAGGTTATCTTGAAGTACATGCCACCACTCACGATGAAGAAGATTCCTCTAAGAAAGATGAAGCAGGACTTCTACAAAGCATTCAGGCATTGGTACTATGATGGAAGACTGCATGAAGCAGTTATCGTGCTCAACGACAATGGAAATTGGAGCACAATTCGCATATTTGATCCTATGTGGCTCACAAACTTGTCACGGGAGGATGTCTATACGCTATACAAGACAGAGATTCTTTATGCCCCCGAAGACAGAGAGCAAGCATTAACGTATAGAAATGTCATTAGGATTTGCTTTGCCTATGACATACATGCAGGATCAAACTGGAAAGAGCAACAGAAGAAGTATGCACAAGAAACTGAAGCTTAATTGTCATGTTTATTTTGTTTCTTGTTGTAATTCAAGGTTTAATCTTCTGATTGTAATTGTTCTTGAGTTGAATGTAATTTGTTTTGGAAAATTGGGATAGATTGTGCTTAAATGTTTATCTAAAATTCCAATTGACAGCTTCTCAGGATATGCGGAACCTATGGTAAGTCTGACTGACTGAACCATTTGATCTTGAGAGAACTTCATGAAGAAAGGAGTTCGTGGATGCAACGTGCGCACCACTAGCTTTGAGAAAAGAGAGAGTGAGATAACTCCAAGGGGGAGTTACGATCGAGCAAGAGAACTCGATTTATTATAAGTAAATAGAACTGGCTCCAAGGGGGAGTTTGTTAGGACATGAAATGTCATGTGTATGTCCCCAGTTCTATCCGGATGGTTCGATATGAAAATAACGATCGTGAAACCAAGTTAACGGACTGAAAATGTCAAAAGAAACTGATTCGATCGAATCAGTGACTGATTCGATCGAACCAGTACTCATTCGATCGAATGAGATACTCATTCGATCGAATCAGTATTCGATATATAAACGAAACTTAGGAAATTTCACGAGAGAGAGCACACATTACACACAGTCACGAACCAGCTGCTGCCGAAAAACCTCTCTGCCAATCTTCGTCGTGTCGGTCTTTTCCTCCGTCCCTAGGTGTCAAACCGTCTTAGGAATCGTAACCGTGCGTTGTTGATCACCACCGAATCGCCGTGTTAGAGGATTCCGCACTCTAACACGTTGCCCCGTGAATCGTTGGGAAACCGTGTCCCGCACCGGTCCGACAAGCCCTAGTGGCTGCTATTGTTTGGTTGTGGCTTCATGTTTCAAAGAATGGATAGGACATAGTAGTATAGCCTTATGTATATAGTCTATTGATATCCCAAGCAACATTTTGTTACAGCATGTTGGACTGGCTTGGGAGTTGTTTGTGATTTAGTACTATTTCAAGCACTGGCCCTTGTCGGGTTAAGTCTACATGTCACTTAGTGAAAAATTTTGATACGCATATACAAGCGCTGGCCTATACCAGGTTAAGCCTATGCGCTAATTTTGGATGCATATGTACAGTATTGATTATAATTAATACAAATATGTTTTCTTTGGCATAGTTGTGTGTTGTGAAATTGTAATATCGTAAAGTTGTGCTGGTCATAGTGAAACAATATTGATTATTATATAATTGATTATTTTATAGAATGGCCCCGAAGAAAGCAAACCCTTTGTCTGAGGCGGAAGTGGCCGCAATGATTGCTCGTCAACTACAAGCAGTGATACCAACAATTGTAGCATAAGTCACTGCAGGCATACGTGCCAACAATATTGTTACTCAACCTACGAGCACCACTCCGGTCACTGTTAATACACCTCCGCCGGACACTAATGTTGCCCCAGGTGTTACTACCCCGGTGAATACTGATAATGTCATAAATAATAATAACACTCGCCCAACTATGAATGTCACTGGGAATCCAGAACCTGTTATGCATCCTGATAATATCCCGAACCCAAACCCTGTACCGGTTGTTAACACAACTAATAATGATAATACTCGGACAAATACCGATAATAACAATAATAATAACCGAGAACCCCCACGTCAGGAGTACTCATACAAATAATTTACATCATGTAAACCGATTGAGTTTAAGGGTATTGAAGGACCTAGCGGGATAGTCAAATGAATAGAAAAGACCGAATCAGTAATTAATATCAGTGAGTGTCCACCGAACCGCGTGGTCAAATTTGCTACCAGTATGTTTCTAGACCAAGCGCTGATGTGGTGGAACACGGTAGTCCAAATAAGGGGACAAGATGCTATTAATCGTATGTCATGGACTGAATTAAAAACCCTCATGCTAGAGCATTTTTGTCCTAAAAGTGTGATTCAGAGGTTGGAACACGAGTTATGGAATCTGGAAATGAAAGGAGCGGACCAAGTGGGATACACGAATCATTTTAACGAACTATCCCGCTTAGTTCCGTGGTTAGTTACACCGGAAGCGAAGCGAATTGAACGTTATATCTGGGGACTGACCCCTGCTGTGAGAAGTACAGCGAATTCAGTAGCCCACCCAACATTAGAAAGTGCTGTATCTCAAACGGGTGTCGTTACTTTTGATCTGATGAGGAGTGGAGTGATAAGGATGCCAGGTGAAACAACAAGTTTAAAACGAACTGATTTATGGGACAAGAATGCAAGGAAACCCTCAAAACAAACGGGCCCGTCCGAATACCCGAAGTTATGTCATTACCAGTTCTAATGTAAAACAAGAGACCTATAAAGGGACGTTACCGAAGTGCAGAAGATGTAACTTTCATCATGCGGGTGATTGCAAATCGATCATTTGTCAGAAGTGTGGAAGAACGGGACACTATGCCCCCAACTGTAGAACCCCCACCAACACTGTTAACCGTCCACTGCAATCAACTCAACTAACTCGACCTCAACCAACCCGCCCACAACTCAACCAACAAACCCCACCTACCACGAACCTCCGTGCCTGCTATGAATGTGGCAGTACGGAACACTTTCGGAGATACTGCCCCAATTTGAACCCGGGTAAAGTGAGAAGGCAAAACCAAGCACAAGCATCAACCTCCAACGCAGCTAGGGGACGCGCGTTTGCATTAGGACCGGGTGAAGCGCGTCATGATCCGAATGTGGTGACAGGTACATTCTTAGTTTCGGGTCAGTATGCTTCAGTTTTATTTTATACGGGCGCCTATAGAAGTTTCGTATCAGTTAACTTCTTACCTTTAGAAAATATGCCGGTTAGTGAACTAACAAAACCATATACTATAGAACTCGCTAACGGTAAGTCTATACTTGTTAACCGAATAGCCCGAAACTGTTCCCATATCCTAAACGACCACCCATTCCTTATTGATTTACTTTCAGTGGAATTGGGAAGTTTCGATGTTATAGTCGACATGGACTGGCTATCTAAGTATAAAGCTGAAATCGTATGTAAGGATAAGACCGTTAGGATACCTCTTCCGAATGATGAGGCTATGATTGTTCAAGGTGAGAAATCTGGTACGGTACTGCCTCTCGTATCTCAACTTAAGGCATTGAGATATTTACGCCAAGGTTGTACTTTATACTTGGCAAGTGAAACAGTTAAGGAACCCGAGGAAAAAGGAATGGAAGACATCCGAGTGGTACACGAGTATTCAGATGTATTCCCCGATGAGTTGCCTGGTTTACCACCGACCCGACAAGTTGAATTCCGTATTGACTTGATACCAGGAGCAGCACCCATTGCTAAGGCACCTTATCGACTTGCACCTTCTGAAATGCAAGAACTGTCCCACCAGTTACAAGAATTACTGGACAGGGGTTTTATCCGACCTAGTTACTCACCGTGGGGAGCACCCGTGTAATTTGTAAAGAAGAAAGATGGGAGTTTTCGAATGTGTATTGATTACCGGGAATTGAATAAAGTGACAATAAAGAATAGATACCCCTTACCTCGAATTGATGACTTGTTTGATCAGCTCCAGGGTGCGAAGAATTTTTCAAAAATTGATCTTAGATCTGGTTATCACCAAGTAAGAATTCAGGAAAAAGACGTACCAAAACAGCTTTCCGAACTCGGTATGGTCACTATGAATTTTTGGTTATGCCGTTTGGGTTGACAAATGCACCTGCAGTTTTTATGGACCTCATGAACCGAGTTTGCAAACCTTACCTTGACACGTTCGTGATAGTGTTTATCGATGATATTTTGATATATTCGAGAAGTAAGGAGGAACACGAATAACACTTGCGGGAAATCTTAGAATTATTGAGGCAAGAGAAGTTATACGCAAAGTTGTCCAAATGTGAATTTTGGTTACAAGAAGTAAAGTTTTTGGGACACATTGTGAACCATCAAGGGATCCAAGTAGACCCAAGTAAAATTAAGGCCATTAAAAATTGGCAAGTGCCTAAGTCACCAAGAGAAATTCGTCAATTCTTAGGACTAGCCGGGTATTATAGAAGATTCATTGAAAACTTTTCAAGTATTGCCCACCCTCTAACCCTCTTAACTCAAAAAGATCAAGCGTATGAATGGGGAGAAGAACAAGAAATGGCCTTCCAAACGTTAAAACAGAAGTTATATGAGGCTCCAATATTAAGCCTTCCAGATGGAACTGATGAATTGGTGGTATATTGTGACGCATCTCGTAAAGGTTTAGGATGCGTACTGATGCAAAGAAAGAAAGTAATAGCATATGCCTCCCGACAGTTAAAAGTACATGAAAAGAATTATACGACCCATGATTTGGAATTGGGAGCAGTTATTTTTCATTGATGTAACACCCCGTAACCGCAGCGGAAACGTAAACGGGATGCAATAGACACCTCTGATATCAACCACATTGTTTATAAAGAAAACTGAATACATTAATATACTTTAAATTACATTATCCCGTATTTCATTACCGTCTAGCTGATACACACATCATACAATACGATACATAATTCTATTTATTATAATGTATCCTAACATACCGCACGCAAATCTTACACACATCAAGCACATAGCACGTAAGCAATCACTTCATCTTAGTTGTACCTGAAAAGCATGTGAGAAAATGGGTCAACTACGAATAGTTGGTGAGTTTCACAATTCGGGTAAACCATGATAAATCATTATCAAAATATAATATTATCGATGTAATTATGCTGAGCCCACAAGTGAAACCTCTAACTATCACACACAACCCCCGTGGCATATCCCCCGCCCACGGACCTGCCCCAAACCGCTATGTCTAACATTACATAGCAAAATAAATAACAACAAAATAGACATGTGCAACTGGCTGTGAAACATCAGCAAATCCATGACGGACCAGTTGGGTTTGTCAGACCAATAGTACTATCCACACTCTACCGGCTTTCAGTTAATCACTCGTGTTCCGGGGTCTTAGAATGTTAGCAACTCAGACAATTACCATCTTAGTACATTTCCGTACGATTCCCGTACAATAAAATATATATAAATCCACGCAATTCCATGCGTTCAGTATGTACTTAAACATTTCAGTAGTAACATGCTTCCGCCCCGGGAAAATATTTAAAAACAATTCAGAAAAAAGGGGCTCGTGAAACTCACCTTAGCACATGCAAGCAGGTACTACAGTCATTATTAGTTAACACGTCCAATCTATAATATGATCCTTACGATCGTTATTATACAATTATAGTTTATATAATCTTTAACCTTATCAACCGGTACATCTGGGAACACTGTTAACCCAGTACTGTACCTATTCCGGGGGCAATGTTAACCCAGAAACACTTCTAGGGACATCTGGGGACACTGTTAACCCAGTACTGTACCCATTCCGGGGGCAACGTTAACCCAGAAACACTTTTACGGACTCAGATTGTGATATCGTTTAGAGTACTATAGTCAAATTTACTATTAGTTTGTTTTCCCCGTTTTGCGTGCCTAGCACAGTTATCCGTTTTTACGTTCCAAAATTGTGTTTGGTCACACACGACCCGAAAATAGTCTTTGACTGATAATTTAGTTAAAGTTGTGAAATTAGAGCTCGGTTTAGACGCCCCGATTGGCCGCGGGATCCGTTTCCGTCTTTAGTGCACCGGAAACTGTTTTATCGGATAAAATTACTTAAATCGTCCGAATTATTTTCGGATGATTCATTTTTACTTGTTTAACTCAATTATATGAAAATAGTCCATTTTCAGGGTTTTTATACACCGGTCAGTTCGTTTAGGCGAACTTTACCGGTTTGTGCGTTTTAAACTTTAAAAGTTTGTTTTTATTTTCTTTTTATCACAAATAATTATCCGTTTAGTTTCGGATCTTGAAATTTTGGACAAATCACATTTTGACAGTGGGGAATTTTATAAAAATATTTCCAGAATTAATTCTTATATTAAAAATTTATTTATCTATTTTTAAACACCATTTAAACACTAAATATGTCGTAAATACCAAACGAACTTAGAAAAATCCCAAATTTTTTCTGGATGTCCCCTGCCCTCTACATAGTCCCATGTAATTTTTCCAGAACCAAAATCTCTTTTTACATGCCATTTTCACTAAAACCGAGCTAGAAAACCCTAGAACTCGTTTATCTGAAAAGTCTACTTAGACTTCTCCAACTGACCTAAAATTTTGTGTGTGACTTTTACATGATATAAAAAGCTTATCTGCAATTTTCCAGAATTTTTCATGATATTTAACTATTTTTTCACCATTTTTAGCCAAAACCGAGCATTAAATTCACCAAATATTCATCCTTTGCCCAAAAATTACCAAAAATTCACAGAACTCATATTTTTATGTATTTAACACCTCTGTAAAATTTCATGACCTAACTATAAACCATCCACAATCTGTCCAAAAATCCATAAACGAACATAAACCGAATATACCTTTCGATCTCCGCCACTACAAGCTACAAACTCGTTTTTCCGCCTTATCTACCACTAATTACAGAACCTACAACCAACATACCACAATACCAAGCAAGTTACACTCACGATCAAGCCTCTTACACTATAGTTTCGGTTATTGTTCCAAAACTAAAGCTTAAACCGTAAAAATTCGTTTTTGGTTCGTTTAACTCCTTTCTTGGACCAAGATCCCTTGTATAACCCGTATACATCACTTGATCATGCAAGAATCGGTTTTCATCTTTGAAACCTCATTTTCTTGCAAATAAACTCAAGAAAAGAAGGTGGAAACGTAAATAACTCGGTCTTTACCTCGTTGTTTTTGTTACAAAACTCGGTTTTTAGATCATGATGTTGAGAGGATTGATGATCTTGCAATGGCTTGATGTAAAAAAAAGAAATGAAGGGTAAGGGGGTAACCCCTCACACCGATTGGAACATAAGGGGGGTGGGGTGGGACCCACCTCTCCATTCTTTTCCACTCATTTGGATTCTCGAAATCCGGATAATGTTTTGGATAATCTGGTTCAGTTCGTTTTTCGGTTAAATGTTTAATTCGGCTTAAAACGAGGCTAAAACGGTCGATTTTGGCTTAAAAATGAAATTTATATAAAACCGATTTAAAAACTTTAAAAAAACTTAAACCATGGCATTTATTAACTTAAAACATCATATTATTAATTATTGCGCATCTTTTTCGGCTTGATTGATTGTCTCTTGCTCGGTTTGGTATTAAAGGTTTCGTTTAACGTACCGACGTACCATTAAATCGAAATTCTTTTTCGGTGCCGTACTTTACTTATCCCGAAGTATTAATGCTTCGTAAAATCACTAAATATTATAGATATCGTCTATAATTGAACCCTCGATTCGTTCGGGTTTCAATAACTATCGATCGATTAATCGCATATTCAATACGATGAATTATATATTCACGTACAATCAATACAGTGAACCATGTATTCTCGTATAGTTACTATGGTAATTCATGTACCCGACATTAAATATGACGTAACTATTGTCTACCGGTTAGGGTATACCGGGTTTCGTCGGAATCGTTACATTCTCCCCTGTTAAGAAATTTCGTCCTCGAAATTTTACACGCCCACTATCCCCTTCCGAAAGAAAGGTGGGGGTTTTCCCTTCAGAATTCACCATCGCGCTACCAGGTATAATCTGGTCCTCGCTGTGAATTCCACTTAATCTTAATCAATAAAGCTTGGTATGTCCAAACTGTTTAGTTTTCCCGTCTACTATCTCTAAGGAATTTATTATGATATCAAGCATGTCTTCTATGAGTACCTACATTACTAGTACTTTCGTTGCGTCATCGCTTAGGTACTTTTCAATCCGTATACATGGCAAAACATCATGTATAGTACTTAACCCCTGGAGTACTTTAATCGATAAACTAAATGACCAGTCATGGAGATAGTTTCATGAGGTCCGATATATTAAGGAGCTATTTTCGGTTTTGCCAAACCTTATATCACCTCTCTAAGGTGATGCCTTAAAAATACCTTGTCACCTCTTTCCAGCGACAACGGTTTCCTTTAAATGTTGGCATAAATCCTTTGTCAATCTCGCGCTGCTTTCAATTTATCTTAAATATTATAAATCCGATTGGTTGTTTCTCGAATCGATTCAAATCTTAAGGCTTGATTGACGCCCATATTCAATTTAACAATTTGGTGATAACTACTTCACCCATAGAAAGCTTCAAGCTCTTGATGCTTCCTTCCCCGCCTTCCAATAATGGATGTAGGATGACTATTTCGATCTGAGATAATTGAAAATGGTACTCCACGACGAGATACCGTTTCACCATCATGAATTTGGGCGAGAATTCATTGTGGTAATCGTCATGGATTGGGATGAAATGCGAGGATTGGTTAATCAATCCGCGATTACCCAATTTACATCATGTCCTCGGGACGCCTTAGGGAGACGTGTCACAAAATCCATCGTGATTTGCTCCCACTTCCACTCGGGAATTTCCGGTTGTTGTAACATCCCCGAGGGTTTCTGGTGCTCCGCCTTAACTCTCGCACAAGTCATACACTTACCGACATACGTTGCTATATCCTTTTCATACCCGGCCATCAATAGAACTCCTTCACATCCTTGTACATCTTATCCGATCCCGGATGTATGAAATATTTTGATCTATGCGCTTCGCCCATGATTAATTCACGAAGGTCATGGAGGGTCGGGATCCAAACCCGATTTTTGAAGTAGAGAATTTCGTCCACGCGCTGTTCGAAATTCTTCTCATTGCCGTAAAGTTCCTCCTTTTCCACTTGTTCCTCTTTCAACGCCTCACGTTGAGCGACTCGAATCAGGTCTGAAAAGTTCGACTGGACTATCATCCCCAGCGCTCGCACTCGCAATGGCTTAACCCGATCTTTCCTACTCAAGGCTTCGGCTACGACGTTAGCCTTGCCGGGGTGATAACGGATGTCACAGTCATAATCGCTTAACAACTCGACCCATCTTCGATGAATATGAGACTGCGATCTCTTATCATCTATAAAATTTGTACATTTGCGTCGTACAAAGGATTATGAGTTGGGTAATGCTAAAAATTCTTCAATAAACCTCTGATAGTCTCCGGCTAGTCGTAAAAATTGGCGCATTTCCTTTGGCGCCTTGGGTGACTGCCAATTTTAACGGTTTCTATCTTACTCAGATCAACTTGTATTCCCTTGATGCTTTACAACATGACCAAGGGATTATGCTTTCTGTATTCAAAATCACATTTCGAAAACTTCGCGTACAACTCCTCTTGCTTTAACACTTCCATAATTTTCCTTAAACGTCGTTCGTGCTCTTCTTTACGTTGCAAATATATCAAAATTTCGTCAATAAAAACGATGACGATTTTGTCAGGGTAGGGTTTACAGACTCGATTCATGAGATCCATGAACACTGCCGGCGCATTTGTTAGCCCGAACGGCATAAATAGGAATTCATAATGGCCGTAACTAGTCCGAAACGCTGTTGTTGCAACGTCCTCCTCTTGGATTTTCATTTGGTGATAACTATATCTAAGATCAATTTTCTAAAAATAAATCGCCCCTTGCAATTTGTTAAATAGATCATTTACTTCGAAGAAGTGAATACCTATTCTTGATCGTCACTTTATTCAATTCTCCCTAAGCAATACATATTCTAACACTTCCGTCCTTCATTTCCCAAATAACACTGGTGCACCCCATGGTGACTAACTAGGTCGTACAAATCCTTTATCCAACAATTCTTGCAACTGATTGGATAATTCTTGCATCTCGGACGGTGCAAGTCGGTAGGGTGCTTTAGCAACAGGGCCATCTTGAGGCATTAAATCTATTCTGAATTCGACCTGTCGGGTTGGCAGTAATCCAGGAAGTTCTTCTGGGAAAACTTGTGGAAATTCGCGTACCACCGGGATATCTTCTATATGTTTTCTTTTAAATCGTACACTTTTCTCTGTATCTAATCGCTTCATCGTCCGAAATAGAGTTTCTAATCATCTTCTTCTCATATTTGATTTCAGCTTCAAGTTGAATTAGCCAATCCATGTTAACTGTTACGTCAAAACTTCTTAACTTTACTGGTCGTAGGTCAATAAGGAAAGGTTAATCGTTTAGAATAGTAGGACAATTCCGAACAATTTAGTTAACCATTAGGGGTTTACCGTTAGCGATTCTACAGTATAGGGTTCTATACTTTCACTAATCGGTATCTTTTCAAATGATAGGAGGTTAACAGGAACTAACTTCTATCGACGACCGTAAAAATATCACTGAAGCCTATTGATTTAAAACTACAACGCACTTAATACCACCTTTGGATCATGACGTGCTTTATTCGAATTACTCCCAAAAGCACGGCTTCTTGCTTGATCAGAGGTTGATGCTTGTCATGAGGTTCGTCTTCCAACGACACCTTGGTTCAACTTTGGGCAATTTCTCTTGAAACGTTCTGTACTGCCACATTCATAGCAAGTACAACTGTTTGGCATAATTGATTTCTTTGGATGGATTGTTATTGAAGTTGTTGAGTTCGGAGTGGTTGTACACGAATGGGTTGGGGTTACCGGTTCACATGGCTTCAATTGGTTCTATAATGGGGCATTACGTCCATCTTACCATACCTGTGGCCTACTATAACTCGACATTCTTCTTTCTGCCGATAACTATATTTTCCACATTTAGGGAAGGACCCTTCATGCGGTTCATGTTTTCACACCAGAACTAGTCTTAGTATAATTCTGGGTTGTAGGACCTACCTACTTATTCAAAAGCCTATCTTGTACTATACCTTTATCATTTCTCTTCTTTAACACTCGACGTCTCACCTAACGTCCTTCCAGTCCGCTTCCCATAGAGTCAAATATATCAATGCTGGCTTGTGACACAACCCTTCCAAAGGTTGTATATTTTACAGGCTTGACTACACTCCTTATTGATGGAGTTAGTCCCCAATATAGCGCTCACTTCACTTAGTTTCAGGAGTAATTAGCCATGTTACCAGACATGACAATTCCTTCAAACGATTAGCGTGTTCTAAGTGATCAGCACACAACATTTCTATCTTCCATAGCTCAGTTTCCAATCTCTGAACTTAATTACTCGAATAAAAGTGCTCTAGCCCAAGAATTTTAAATTCCGACCATATCATCTGAGTAATAATTTTCTAATTATAATTTTGTACCATCGTGTTCCATCACGATACAACATAATCTACCAACATATCTGTAGCATATTTCACTACACAATGTTCTAGACTCTTACCAATATCCTTAACCATTTCGACCTTTTCTATCCACTCACTAATCTATCCCTCCCTTTACCATCAGTAAATTATTATTGATTTCCTTAACACAACAAACAAACATATCCTTCATACCGGATCTAATCCATTACGACTACTATTCATGTTTAGTTTAAAACTAATACTTGTAGTCATAATAGTATTCGGTGGGATATTATCACTCTTAGTAATACCACTAAGAATTGAAATATTCATATTCATGTGATTGCTCAATCTATAATTCTGCAATCACATTTGCAACAACACTAGCAGTGATCTGTGATACGACATTCGGTATCATCATCTGCTATCTTTGAGCAACCAACTGAATCCTATCAATCTCCATCATTGGAGTTACTCTTTTTATGTCATTCTGCCGTACCCATCCCGTACGCAGTAATCAATACTAATCTCACCGTATAACTCGTTACCAGCTCAATCATAACAGCAGGTACACATACACACCAAATATTATCATACATATTACACATACCAGTATCTAGTATATCTATGTCCCACAAATATAATAACATAGGGACTTAACCTGACATCGGTTAACGTATAAATATGTTTCATAACCCTTGTCACCAACTGACATATAGATCTTTCTCAACAAAGATTAATGTTTAATATGCTTGATTTCAATATCCTTCTGCATGTCAGCATAACTGATACATGCTCACCGTGAGCACCAAACGATTACGTACCACGGAGTTATAATATCCGTGTCCATTCGTATTTCGGCATACACGGTATACCACCTACGAACGAACAACCAACTATGCTATAATGACTCCAACACCTCTCTGTGTATGGGTAATCATTCTATTCG
Source organism: Bidens hawaiensis (assembly GCF_021521415.1). Taxonomy (NCBI): domain Eukaryota; kingdom Viridiplantae; phylum Streptophyta; class Magnoliopsida; order Asterales; family Asteraceae; genus Bidens; species Bidens hawaiensis. The sequence continues at coordinate 409,937 of NW_027491152.1, read as the reverse complement.
AGTATACATGGGTATAGGCATCTAACGGATGTAAGGATATCATAGGGAGTTGCAAGGTTCAAGGTAATCGCGCAACATGGGTTGCCTTCAAATATTATCAATTACTATTATGGGAAACTCTATCGCTTGCTCAGTCAATGTCCTCCGGCGTTCTAGGTTCGCTAAAATCGGTAATTCTCGATCTGGATGTGGTATGACTCATATGTTTGAGAGTGAGAAATACATATATATGTTTCTATTATCTGCTCATTTATTATCAAATTTATTATTATTATTATTTTATATTTTATTTATTTATTTATTTACCTTAATGGAATAAGAATAGGTTCAGGTACAGGTCCGTCCGTACGTGAGGGTCGGCGGTTCGGGAGAACATAGGGGGTTATTAAGATATACGGTACCGGTGTTGATAGGGTAAGGGATTTATCAATTTTTGGTTGGGAGTGACGGTTACTAGATATTTCTGATTAATGTCCAACGGGAGATCTAACTTGGCACTATCATAACTATGGCCCGATAAGTCAGACTTATCATCAATCGATGCTCTAGAAATTTCAGCATCTTCAGTACTTTTATTATTTCATCCCCCGGTTCCCTATCCGGGTCCTATTTCTCAATACATGTATCCACAAGATATGTACATATATATATATACACATTAGCACGTATAAATAATATAATATACTTTAAACATATGTTGCCATTTTTACCTATTAATCTACCCCGTGACTTCCCCTGAACTCCCTCGTGCGGACAAGTCTGTTATTATGTTCCGGACCATAATAACTCACTTGTCCATACAAGTTCATCCAGATCTTGTCACTATAAATTATTAGTTGATATTCAGATCCTATAATATTTTAACTACTGGTTATATTTTAGGTATCTTTTAAAGACATCCTAAATCTTTATAACCAATGGCTCTGATACCAACTTCTGTAACACCCCGTAACCGCAGCGGAAACGTAAACGGGATGCAACAGACACCTCTGATATCAACCACATTGTTTATAAATAAAACTGAATACATTAATATACTTCAAATTACATTATCTCGTATTTCATTACCGTCTAGGTGATACACACATCATACAATACAATACATAATTCTATTTATTATAATGTATCCTAACATCCCGCACGCAAATCTTACACACATCAAGCACATAGCACGTAAGCAATCACTTCATCTTAGTTGTACCTGAAAAGCATGTGAGAAAACGGGTCAACTACGAATAGTTGGTGAGTTTCACAATTCGGGTAAACCATGATAAATCATTATCAAAATATACTATTATCGATGTAATAATGCTGAGCCCACAAGTGAAACCTCTGACTATCACACACAACCCCCGTGGCAAATCCCCCGCCCACGGACCCGTGGCATATCCCCCGCCCACGGACCTGCCCCAAACCGCTATGTCTAACATTACATAGCAAAATAAATAACAACAAAATAGACATGTGCAACTGGCTGGGAAACATCAGCAAATCCATGCCGGACCAGTTGGGTTTGTCAGACCAATAGTACTATACACACTCTACCGGCTTTCAGTTAATCACTCGTGCTCCGGGGCCTTAGAATGTTAGCAACTCAGACAATTACCATCTTAGTACATTTCCGTACGATTCCCGTACAATAAAATATATATAAATCCAAGCAATTCTATGCATTCAGTATGTACTTAAACATTTCAGTAGTAACATGCTTCCGCCCCGGGAAAATATTTAAAAACAATTTAGAAAAAAGGGGCTCGTGAAACTCACCTTAGCACATGCAAGCAGGTACTACAGTCATTATTAGTTAACACGTCCAATCTTTAATATGATCCCTACGATCGTTATTATACAAATATAGTTTATATAATCTTTAAGCGTATCAATCGGTACATCTGGGGACACTGTTAAGCCAGTACTGTACCCATTCCGGGGGCAATGTTAACCCAGAAACACTTCTAGGGACATCTGGGGACACTGTTAACCCAGTACTGTACCCATTCCGGGGGCAATGTTAACCCAGAAACACTTTTACGGACTCAGATTGTGATATCGTTGAGAGTACTATAGTCAAATTTACTATTAGTTTGTTTTCCCCGTTTTGCGTGCCTAGCACGGTTATCCGTTTTTACGTTCCAAAATTGAGTTTTGTCACACATGACCCGAAAATAGTCGTTGACTGATAATTTAGTTAAAGTTGTGAAATTAGAGATCGGTTTAGACGCCCCGATTGGCCGCGGGACCCGTTTCCGTCTTTAGTGCACCGGAAACTGTTTTATCGGATAAAATTACTTAAATCATCCGAATTATTTTCGGATGATTCATTTTTACTTGTTTAACTCAATTATATGAAAATAGTCCATTTTCAGGGTTTTTATACACCGGTCAGTTCGTTTAGGCGAACTTTACCGGTTTATGCGTTTTAAACTTTAAAAGTTTGTTTTTATTTTCTTTTTAGCACAAATAATTATCCGTTTAGTCTCGGATCTTGAAATTTTGCACAAATCACTTTTTGACAGTGGGGAATTTTATAAAAATTTTTCCAGAATTAATTCTTATATTAAAAATTTATTTATCTATTTTTAAACACCATTTAAACACTAAATATGTCGTAAATATCAAACGAACTTAGAAAAATCCCAAATTTTTCCTGGATGTCTCCTGCCCTCTACATAGTCCCATGTAATTTTTCCAGAACCAAAATCTTATTTTACATGCCATTTTCAATAAAACCGAGCTAGAAAACCCTAGAACTCGTTTAACCGAAAAGTCTACTTAGACTTCTCCAACTGACCTAAAATATTGTGTGTGACTTTTACATGATATAAAAAGCTTATCTGCAATTTTCCAGAATTTTTCATGATATTTAACTATTTTTTCACCATTTTTAGCCAAAACCGAGCATTAAATTCACCAAATATTCATCCTTTGCCCAAAAATTACCAAAAATTCATAGAACTCATATTTTCATGTATTTAACACCTCTATAAAATTTCATGACCTAACTATAAACCATCCACAATCTGTCCAAAAATCCATAACCGAACATAAACCGAATATACCTTTCGATCTCCGCCACTACAAGCTACAAACTCGTTTTTCTGCCTTATCTACCACTAATTACAGAACCTACAACCAACATACCACAATACCAAGCAAGTTACACTCACGATCAAGCCTCTTACACTATAGTTTCGGTTATTGTTCCAAAACTAAAGCTTAAACCGTAAAAATTCGTTTTTGGTTCGTTTAACTCCTTTCTTGGACCAAGATCCCTTGTATATCCCGTATATATCACTAGATCATGCAAGAATCGGTTTTCATCTTTGAAACCTCATTTTCTTGCAAATAAACTCAAGAAAAGAAGGTGGAAACGTAAATAACTCGGTCTTTACCTCGTTGTTTTTGTTACAAAACTCGGTTTTTAGATCATGATGTTGAGAGGATTGATGATCTTGCAATGGCTTGATGTAAAAAAAAGAAATGAAGGGTAAGGGGGTAACCCCTCACACCGATCGGAACATAAGGGGGGGTGGGGTGGGACCCACCTCTCCATTCTTTTCCACTCATTTGGATTCTCGAAATCCGGATAATGTTTTGGATAATCTGGTTCAGTTCGTTTTTTGGTTAAATGTTTAATTCGGCTTAAAACGAGACTAAAACGGTCGATTTTGGCTTAAAAATGAAATTTATATAAAACCGATTTAAAAACTTTAAAACAACTTAAACCATGGCATTTATTAACTTAAAACATCATATTATTAATTATTGCGCATCTTTTTCGGCTTGATTGATTGTCTCTTGCTCGGTTTGGTATTAACGGTTTCGTTTAACGTACCGACGTACCATTAAATCGAAATTCTTTTTCGGTGCCGTACTTTACTTATCCCGAAGCATTAATGCTTCGTAAAATCACTAAATATTATAGATATCGTCTATAATTGAACCCTCGATTCGTTCGGGTTTCAATAACTATCGATCGATTAATCGCATATTTGATACGATGAATTATATATTCACGTACACTCAATACAGTGAACCATGTATTCTCGTATAATTACTATGGTAATTCATGTACCCGACATTAAATATGACGTAACTATTGTCTACCGGTTAGGGTATACCGGGTTTCGTCGGAATCGTTAGATTCTCCCCCGTTAAGAAATTTCGTCCTCGAAATTTTACACGCCCACTATCCCCTTCCGAAAGAAAGGTGGGGGTTTTCCCTTCAGAATTCACCATCGCGCTACCAGGTATAATCTGGTCCTCGCTGTGAATTCCACTTAATCTTAATCAATAAAGCTTGGTATGTCCAAACTATTTAGTTTTCCCGTCTACTATCTCTACGGAATTATTTATGATATCAAGCATGTCTTCTATGAGTACCTACATTACTAGTACTTTCGTTGCCTCATCGCTTAGGTACTTTTCAATCCGTATACATGGCAAAACATCATGTATAGTACTTAACCCCTGGAGTACTTTAATCGATAAACTAAATGACCAGTCATGGAGATAGTCTCATGAGGTCCGATATATTAAGGAGCTATTTTCGGTTTTGCCAAACCTTATATCACCTCTCTAAGGTGATGCCTTAAAAATACCTTGTCACCTCTTTCCAGCGACAACGGTTTCCTTTAAATGTTGGCATAAATCCTTTGTCAATCTCGCGCTGCTTTCAACTTATCTTAAATATTATAAATCCGATTGGTTGTTTCTTGAATCGATTCAAATCTTAAGGCTTGATTGACGCCCATATTCAATTTAACAATTTGGTGATAACTACTTCACCCATAGAAAGCTTCAAGCTCTCGATGCTTCCTTCCCCGCCTTCCAATAATGGAAGTAGGATGACTATTTCGATCTGAGATAATTGAAAATGGTACTCCACGACGAGATACCATTTCACCATCATGAATTTGGGCGAGAATTCATTGTGGTAATCGTCATGGATTGGGATGAAATGCGAGGATTGGTTAATCAATCCGCGATTACCCAATTTACATCATGTCCTCGGGACGCCTTAGGGAGACGTGTCACAAAATCCATCGTGATTTGCTCCCACTTCCACTCGGGAATTTCCGGTTGTTGTAACATCCCCGAGGGTTTCTGGTGCTCCGCCTTAACTCTCGCACAAGTCATACACTTACCGACATACGTTGCTATATCCTTTTTCATAACCGGCCATCAATAGAACTCCTTCACATCCTTGTACATCTTATCCGATCCCGGATGTATGAAATATTTTGATCTATGCGCTTCGCCCATGATTAATTCACGAAGGTCATGGATGGTCGGGATCCAAACCCGATTTTTGAAGTAGAGAATTTCGTCCACGCACTGTTCGAAATTCTTCTCATTGCCGTAAAGTTCCTCCTTTTCCACTTGTTCCTCTTTCAACGCCTCACGTTGAGCGACTCGAATCAGGTCCGAAAAGTTCGACTGGACTATCATCCCCAGCGCTCGCACTCGCAATGGCTTAACCCGATCTTTCCTACTCAAGGCTTCGGCTACGACGTTAGCCTTGCCGGGGTGATAACGGATGTCACAGTCATAATCGCTTAACAACTCGACCCATCTTCGATGAATATGAGACTGCGATCTCTTATCATCTATAAAATTTGTACATTTGCGTCGTACAAAGGATTATGAGTTGGGTAATGCTAAAAATTCTTCAATAAACCACTGATAGTCTCCGGCTAGTCCTAAAAATTGGCGCATTTCCTTTGGCGCCTTGGGTGACTGCCAATTTTAACGGTTTCTATCTTACTCAGATCAACTTGTATTCCCTTGATGCTTTACAACATGACCAAGGGATTATGCTTTCTGTATTCAAAATCACATTTCGAAAACTTCGCGTACAACTCCTCTTGCTTTAACACTTCCATAATTTTCCTTAAACGTCGTTCGTGCTCTTCTTTACGTTGCAAATATATCAAAATTTCGTCAATAAAAACGATGACGATTTTGTCGGGGTAGGGTTTATAGACTCGATTCATGAGATCCATGAACACTGCCGGCGCATTTGTTAGCCCGAACGGCATAAATAGGAATTCATAATGGCCACGAGTCCGAAACGCTGTTGTTGCAACGTCCTCCTCTTGGATTTTCATTTGGTGATAACTATATCTAAGATCAATTTTCTAAAAATAAATCGCCCCTTGCAATTTGTTAAATAGATCATTTACTTCGAAGAAGTGAATACCTATTCATGATCGTCACTTTATTCAATTCTCCCTAAGCAATACATATTCTAACACTTCCGTCCTTCATTTCCCAAATAACACTGGTGCACCCCATGGTGACTAACTGGGTCGTACAAATCCTTTATCCAACAATTCTTGCAACTGATTGGATAATTCTTGTATCTCGGACGGTGCAAGTCGGTAGGGTGCTTTAGCAACAGGGCCATCTTGAGGCATTAAATCTATTCTGAATTCGACCTGTCGGGTTGGCAGTAATCCAGGAAGTTCTTCTGGGAAAACTTGTGGAAATTCGCGTACCACCGGGATATCTTCTATATGTTTTATTTTAAATCGTACACTTTTCTCTGTATCTAATCGCTTCATCGTCCGAAAGAGAGTTTCTAATCATCTTCTTCTCATATTTGATTTCAGCTTCAAGTTGAATTAGCCAATCCATGTTAACTGTTACGTCAAAACTTCTTAACTTTACTGGTCGTAGGTCAATAAGGAAAGGTTAATCGTTTAGAATAGTAGGACAATTCCGAACAATTTAGTTAACCATTAGGGGTTTACCATTAGCGATTCTACAGTATAGGGTTCTATACTTTCACTAATCGGTATCTTTTCAAATGATAGGAGGTTAACAGGAACTAACTTCTATCGACGACCGTAAAAATATCACTGAAGCCTATTGATTTAAAACTACAACGCCCTTAATACCACCTTTGGATCATGACGTGCTTTATTCGAATTACTCCCAAAAGCACGGCTTCTTGCTTGATCAGAGGTTGATGCTTGTCATGAGGTTCGTCTTCCAACGACACCTTGGTTCAACTTTGGGCAATTTCTCTTGAAACGTTCTGTACTGCCACATTCATAGCAAGTACAACTGTTTGGCATAATTGATTTCTTTGGATGGATTGTTATTGAAGTTGTTGAGTTCGGAGTGGTTGTACACGAATGGGTTGGGGTTACTGGTTCACATGGCTTCAATTGGTTCTATAATGGGGCATTACGTCCATCTTACCATACCTGTGGCCTACTATAACTCGACATTCTTCTTTCTGCCGATAACTATATTTTCCATATTTAGGGAAGGACCCTTCATGCGGTTCATGTTTTCACACCAGAACTAGTCTTAGTATAATTTTGGGTTGTAGGACCTACCTACTTATTCAAAAGCCTATCTTGTACTATACCTTTATCATTTCTCTTCTTTAACACTCGACGTCTCACCTAACGTCCTTCCAGTCCGCTTCCCATAGAGTCAAATATATCAATGCTGGCTTGTGACACAACCCTTCCAAAGGTTGTATATTTTACAGGCTTGACTACACTCCTTATCGATGGAGTTAGTCCCCAATATAGCGCTCACTTCACTTAGTTTCAGGAGTAATTAGCCATGTTACCAGACATGACAATTCCTTCAAACGATTAGCGTGTTCTAAGTGATCAGCACACAACATTTCTATCTTCCATAGCTCAGTTTCCAATCTCTGAACTTAATTACTCGAATAAAAGTGCTCTAGCCCAAGAATTTTAAATTCCGACCATATCATCTGAGTAATAATTTTCTAATTATAATTTTGTACCATCGTGTTCCATCACGATACAACATAATCTACCAACATATCTGTAGCATATTTCACTACACAATGTTCTAGACTCTTACCAATATCCTTAACCATTTCGACCTTTTCTATCCACTCACTAATCTATCCCTCCCTTTACCATCAGTAAATTATTAATGATTTCCTTAACACAACCAACAAACATATCCTTCATACCGGATCTAATCCATTACGACTACTATTCATGTTTAGTTTATAACTAATACTTGTAGTCATAATAGTATTCGGTGGGACATTATCACTCTTAGTAATACCACTAAGAATTGAAATATTCATATTCATGTGATTGCTCAATCTATAATTCTGCAATCACATTTTCAACAACACTAGCAGTGATCTGTGATACGACATTCGGTATCATCATCTGCTATCATTGAGCAACCAACTGAATCCTATCAATCTCCATCATTGGAGTTACTCTTTTTATGTCGTTCTGCCGTACCCATCCCGTACGCAGTAATCAATACTAATCTCACCGTATAACTCGTTACCAGCTCAATCATAACAGCAGGTACACATACACACCAAATATTATCATACATATTACACATACCAATATCTAGTATATCTATGTCCCACAAATATAATAACATAGGGACTTAACCTGACATCGGTTAACGTTTAAATATGTTTCATAACCCTTGTCACCAACTGACATATAGATCTTTCTCAACAAATATTAATGTTTAATATGCTTGATTTCAATATCCTTCTGCATGTCAGCATAACCGATACATGCTCACCGTGAGCACCAAACGATTACGTACCACGGAGTTATAATATCCGTGTCCATTCGTATATTCGGCATACACGGTATACCACCTACGAACGAACAACCAACTATGCAATAATGATTCCAACACCTCTCTGTGTATGGGTAATCATTCTATTCGTGTATACATGGGTATAGGCATCTAACTGATGTAAGGATATCATAGGGAGTTGCAAGGTTCAAGGTAATCGCGCAACATGGGTTGCCTTCAAATATTATCAATTACTATTATGGGAAACTCTATCGCTTGCTCAGTCAATGTCCTCCGGCGTTCTAGGTTCGCTAAAATCGGTAATTCTCGATCTGGAGGTGGTATGACTCATATGTTTGAGAGTGAGAAATACATATATATGTTTCTATATATTATTTTTATCTGCTCATTTATTATCAAATTTATTATTATTATTATTTTATATTTTATTTATTTATTTATTTACGTTAATGGAATAAGAATAGGTTCAGGTACAGGTCCGTCCGTACGTGAGGGTCGGCGGTTCGGGAGAACATAGGGGGTTATTAAGATATACGGTACCGGTGTTGATAGGGTAAGGGATTTATCAATTTTTGGTTGGGAGTGACGGTTACTAGATATTTCTGGTTAATGTCCAACGTGAGATCTAACTTGGCACTATCATAACTATGTCCCGATAAGTCAGACTTAACATCAACCGATGCTCTAGAAATTTCAGCATCTTCAGTACTTTTATTATTTCATCCCCCGGTTCCTTATCCGGGTCCTATTTCTCAATACATGTATCCACAAGATATGTACATATATATATATACACATTAGCACGTATAAATAATATTATATACTTTAAAAATATGTTACCATTTTTACCTATTAATCTACCCCGTGACTTCCCCTGAACTCCCTCGTGCGGACAAGTCTGTTATTATGTTCCGGACCATAATAACTCACTTGTCCATACAAGTTCATCCAGATCTTGTCACTATAAATTATTAGTTGATATTCAGATCCTATAATATTTGAGCTACTGGTTATATTTTAGGTATCTTTTAAAGACATCCTAAATCTTTATAACCAATGGCTCTGATACCAACTTCTTTAACACCCCGTAACCGCAGCGGAAACGTAAACGGGATGCAACAGACACCTCTGATATCAACCACATTGTTTATAAAGAAAACTGAATACATTAATATACTTCAAATTACATTATCTCGTATTTCATTACCGTCTAGGTGATACACACATCATACAATACGATACATAATTCTATTTATTATAATGTATCCTAACATCCCGCACGCAAATCTTACACACATCAATCACATAGCATGTAAGCAATCACTTCATCTTAGTTGTACCTGAAAAGCATGTGAGAAAACGGGTCAACTACGAATAGTTGGTGAGTTTCACAATTCGGGTAAACCATGATAAATCATTATCAAAATATAATATTATCGATGTAATTATGCTGAGCCCACAAGTGAAACCTCTGACTATCACACACAACCCCCGTGGCATATCCCCCGCCCACGGACCCGAGGCATATCTCCCGCCCACGGACCTGCCCCAAACCGCTATGTCTAACATTACATAGCAAAATAAATAACAACAAAATAGACATGTGCAACTGGCTGGGAAACATCAGCAAATCCATGCCGGACCAGTTGTGTTTGTCAGACCAATAGTACTATCCACACTCTACCGGCTTTCAGTTAATCACTCGTGTTCCGGGGCCTTAGAATGTTAGCAACTCAGACAATTACCATCTTAGTACAATTCCGTACGATTCCCGTACAATAAAATATATATAAATCCACGCAATTCCATGCATTCAGTATGTACTTAAACATTTCAGTAGTAACATGCTTCCACCCCGGGAAAATATTTAAAAACAATTCAGAAAAGAGGGGCTCGTGAAACTCACCTTAGCACATGCAAGCAGGTACTACAGTCATTATTAGTTAACACGTCCAATCTGTAATATGATCCCTACGATCGTTATTATACAATTATAGTTTGTATAATCTTTAACCGTATCAACCGGTACATCTGGGGACACTGTTAACCCAGTACTGTACCCATTCCGGGGGCAATGTTAACCCAGAAACACTTCTAGGGACACCTGGGGACACTGTTAACCCAGTACTGTACCCATTCCGGGGGCAATGTTAACCCAGAAACACTTCTACGGACTCAGATTGTGATATCGTTTAGAGTACTATAGTCAAATTTACTATTAGTTTGTTTTCCCCGTTTTGCGTGCCTAGCACGGTTATCCGTTTTTACGTTCCAAAATTGAGTTTGGTCACACACGACCCGAAAATAGTCGTTGACTGATAATTTAATTAAAGTTGTGAAATTAGAGCTCGGTTTAGACGCCCCGATTGGCCGCGGGACCCGTTTCCGTCTTTAGTGCACCGGAAACTGTTTTACCGGATAAAATTACTTAAATCATCCGAATTATTTTCGGATGATTCATTTTTACTTGCTTAACTCAATTATATGAAAATAGTCCATTTTCAGGGTTTTTATACACCGGTCAGTTCGTTTAGGCGAACTTTACCGGTTTATGCGTTTTAAACTTTAAAAGTTTGTTTTTATTTTCTTTTTAGCACAAATAATTATCCGTTTAGTCTCGGATCTTGAAATTTTGCACAAATCACTTTTTGACAGTGGGGAATTTTATAAAAATATTTCCAGAATTAATTCTTATATTAAAAATTTATTTATCTATTTTTAAACACCATTTAAACACTAAATATGTCGTAAATACCAAACGAACTTAGAAAAATCCCAAATTTTTCCTGGATGTCCCTTGCCATCTACATAGTCCCTTGTAATTTTTTCAGAACCAAAATCTCTTTTTACATGCCATTTTCACTAAAACCGAGCTAGAAAACCCTAGAACTCGTTTAACCGAAAAGTCTACTTAGACTTCTCCAACTGACCTAAAATTTTGTGTGTTACTTTTACACGATGTAAAAAGCTTATCTGCAATTTTCCAGAATTTTTCATGATATTTAACTATATTTTCACCATTTTTAGCCAAAACCGAGCATTAAATTCACCAAATATTCATCCTTTGCCCAAAAATTACCAAAAATTACCAGAACTCATATTTTCATGTATTTAACACCTCTGTAAAATTTCATGACCTAACTATAAACCATCCACAATCTGTCCAAAAATCCATAACCGAACATAAACCGAATATACCTTTCGATCTCCGCCACTACAAGCTACAAACTCGTTTTTCCGCCTTATCTACCACTAATTACAGAACCTACAACCAACATACCACAATACCAAGCAAGTTACACTCACGATCAAGCCTCTTACACTATAGTTTCGGTTATTGTTCCAAAACTAAAGTTTAAACTGTAAAAATTCGTTTTTGGTTCGTTTAACTCCTTTCTTGGACCAAGATCCCTTGTATAACCCGTATACATCACTTGATCATGCAAGAATCGGTTTTCATCTTTAAAACCTCATTTTCTTGCAAATAAACTTAAGAAACGACGGTGGAAACGTAAATAACTCGGTCTTTACCTCGTTGTTCTAGTTACAAAACTCGGTTTTTAGATCATGATGTTGAGAGGATTGATGATCTTGCAATGGCTTGATGTAAAAAAAAGAAATGAAGGGTAAGGGGGTAACCCCTCACACCGATCGGAACATAAGGGGGTGGGGTGGGACCCACCTCTCCATTCTTGGCCACTCATTTGGATTCTCGAAATCCGGATAATGTTTTGGATAATCTGGTTCAGTTCGTTTTTTGGTTAAATGTTTAATTCGGCTTAAAACGAGCCTAAAACGGTCAATTTTGGCTTAAAAATGAAATTTATATAAAACCGATTTAAAAACTTTAAAAAAACTTAAACCATGGCATTTATTAACTTTAAATGATTGTCTCTTGCTCGGTTTGGTATTAAAGGTTTCGTTTAACGTACCGACGTACCATTAAATCGAAATTCTTTTTCGGTGCCGTACTTTACTTATCCCGAAGCATTAATGCTTCGTAAAATCACAAAATATTATAGATATCGTCTATAATTGAACCCTCGATTCGTTCGGGTTTCAATAACTATCGATCGATTAATCGCATATTCAATAAGATGAATTATATATTCACGTACAATCAATACAGTGAACCATGTATTCTCGTATAATTACTATGGTAATTCATGTACCCGACATTAAAAATGACGTAACTATTGTCTACCGGTTAGGGTATACCGGGTTTCGTTGGAATCGTTACAATTGAAGATTTGGAGACATTACTTGTATGGCACCAAATGTACCATCTATACTGATCACAAAAGCCTACAACACATATTTGATCAGAAAGAGCTAAACATGAGACAAAGGAGATGGGTAGAACTGTTAAATGATTATGATTGTGAGATTAAATACCATCCGGGTAAGGCCAACGTAGTAGCTGATGCTTTAAGCCGAAAAGACAGAGTTAAACCATTGAGGGTACGAGCACTCGGAATGATTGTTCAAAATAGCCTAACCGAACAAGTTCGTATTGCACAAGATGAGGCTTTGAAGGAAGATCAGTTAGAAAAAGAAGAACTACATGGGAATGAAAGGAATTTTGAGAAGAAAATTGATGAAATATTCTATTATAAAAACCGGGTGTGGATTCCTACACTTCATGAACTCCGCGAGCTTAGTCTTGATGAAGCACACAAATCCAAATATTCTATTCTTCCAGGTACTGATAAGATGTATAAAGATGTTAAAGAAGTTTACTGGTGGCCTGGCATGAAAAAGGATATAGCCGTGTATGTAAGTTAATGTGCAACATGTGCAAGGGTGAAGGCGGAATATCAAAAACCTTCGGGAATGTTACAACAACCCGAAATCCCACAATGGAAATTTACCATGAACTTTGTGACGCACCTTCCTAAAACCTCCCGAGGACACAATGCTATCTGGGTAATTGTTGACCGATTAACCAAATCCGCACACTTCATTCCCATCCGTAACAACTACACCACCGAAAAACTCGCTCAAATTTATATCGATGAAATTGTATCTCGACACGGAGTACCTCTGTCGATTATTTCAGATCGAGACAGTCACTTTACTTCGCATTTCTGGCAAGCAGTACAAGAAGCATTGGGAACCCGAATCGACCTAAGTACGGCTTACCATCCCCAAACCAATGGTCAATCCGAACAAACCATCCAAACCTTAGAAGATTTACTTCGTGCTTGTGTAGTGGACTTCAAAGGGAATTGGGATCAACACCTCCCGCTCATTGAATTCTCTTACAATAACAGTTATCACAGTAGTATAAAAGCAGCACCTTATGAAGCTCTATACGGGCGAAAATGTAGATCACCACTATGTTGGACGGAAGTGGGTGATACCCAAATTTCAATGTCAGATTTAATTCAGGAAACCACCAATAAGATTCACCAGATTAAGCAAAAATTGAAAGCTGCCCGCGACCGACAAAAGAGTTATGCTGATGTTCGTAGAAAACCGTTATATTTTGAAATAGGTGATAAGGTGTTCTTAAAAGTATCCCCACGGAAGGGTGTTATAAGATTTGGAAAGACTGGTAAACTAGCCCCAAGATACATCGGACCTTTTGAGATTATTGCAAAAATTGGTCCCGTAGCTTACCGATTAAAACTACCCTTAGAACTGAGCACTATTCACGACGTGTTTCATGTATCGAATATGAAAAAGTGTTTGGCTGATGAAACGACAATAGTACCACTGGAAGATGTTCAGATCAACGAAAAGCTCAACTTGTAGAGGAACCGGTAGAAATTGTAGACGGGAAAACCAAACAGTTACGACACAACAAAATTTCGTTGGTAAAAGTCCGGTGGAATTCAAAACAAGGACCCGAATATACTTGGGAACGAAAGGATGAATTCCGAAAGAAATACCCACACCTGTTCCCTAGAAAACCGATGACACATTAAAATTCGAGAACGAAATTTCTTAACGGGGGGAGAATGTGACATTCGCGACAAAACGAGGTATACTATATTCACAACGTAACAAGTAAACGATAAATTGGTTAATTCGTAGTGCTTAAACGAGTAACCGACCGATATTAATTATGACCCGTATACATACTGAGGGGTCATATACGAGTTATATATATGTTATTGAGGCTAACATATTGATATTTAGGCCTCAGTACGTTTAACACTCTTTAAACGAAAAAGGTTTCGTTTATTGATACGCTATAAGCTTAAACGCAATCGTTAATATCAAAACGAGCATTGTAATATCCGTGAAGCCGAAAAAGATTTATAAAACACTTATTTGACATGTTCTAAGCAATCCGCGAAAATATTTTGGAATTTTACAACGAGTCAGTACGTTTTTCTTATTTTACAAAACTAGGCTGAAAAACACTCGTTTTCGCGCTGGTTTTCGCACTCGAATTAGTTTTCTTGCGGAAACCGAACCCGAACTAAATCTTGGACCGACTTTTACGTGTGGCATGAAAACCGAGGCACCATTGGGACAAAAAGAGGCCCAATGGGCCCTTATAAGCTAGCGACTGCAAGGGGACAGTCCACCCCCCCTCTAGTATCTTTTATTTAAAAGAATATGTGGAGATATTTTGTACCCAATTTTCCAGAGAAAAGTTATCTTTGCTGTTCTTCTTCATCAAGCTTCATCAAACCCTAAGGTAAATAGTGATTTTTCCTTGATTTTTAACCATGATTAACATAGTTTAACCATGAAAAATTAATCCTTGATTAGTTTTAAACATGTTTAACCATCCAAAAACCCTAAAAATCAAGTAAAACCATGTTTTGATGTTAAACATGTTTACAAACCAGGAACATATACTTTTTTGGTCAAAAACGCGGATTAGAACAT
The DNA here is from genome assembly GCF_021521415.1 of Bidens hawaiensis. Taxonomy (NCBI): domain Eukaryota; kingdom Viridiplantae; phylum Streptophyta; class Magnoliopsida; order Asterales; family Asteraceae; genus Bidens; species Bidens hawaiensis. The sequence goes on along the minus strand of NW_027491152.1, from coordinate 394,514 downwards.
GAATACAACGTTTTTACGGTTAGAAAGTACGGTTTGAACCCAAAACCGAAACCCTAATTATCAAGGCTGTCACATGGATGATTTATGCTTGGTTTGATGTTATATGATATGTAGATACACTGAGTTTGCAACCCGAGACCCGGAGAGTCGTTTAAGCTAGCAAAACTCATCGAAAACCGACAAGGTAAACCCGTAACACTCGTTTAAGGGCTGTTTAGTATTAGGTTGTGACGTGCTTGTTGTTATCTTGTGAAAAATTTCTGGGAAATTAGGGATCATTTAAATGAGTCCCTGTTCAAATTTGGTAATTTTTCGATAAACGGAGAATATTTGGTGAATTTATTTCCGTTTATGAGCGTTTATTTGAGAAAAATAGCTAAACATATTGAAAAATTATGAAACATGGTTTTGGAGTTTAATATGTGATGGTAAGATCACTGGTAAAGTTTGGGATCATTGGAAATGCCTAAGTATGGTTTGTGCAATTATGGTTTAACCGAATTTTAACAGCCGAAAAACGCACAAAAAGGCATTTTGTCAAAAGAGTTAGGTTCTGGAGATTTTGCAGGGGCTATATAATAACATTGAGGCCATTTTTAAAAATTTTTGGATTTTTCGGAGGTCGTTTGATATAAACGGGCCATTCATTACACGCTTATAACCTATTAAATGAAGTTTTATAAATAAATAATTAATCATAAAATTTCTAAAAATATTTTTATAAAATTCTCCATGTCTTAATGTATTTTTACAAAAATTTACATAATTTATGTGTAAGTACATGTTTAGTTATGATTAATCAAATATTTAAATTATAATTGTTTTAACGAAACCGGCAGTTTTGCGTTTAACGGACTGACTGGTATGTCAAAATGTCAAAAGAGGTCAAATATCATATTTTTGAATGATATTGATAAAAACGAACTTTTTACGAGAATTATGGACAATTCGGGTGGATTGTGCGCGTTTTGTATAATCAAACCTGTGTGAAAACGGAAACGAACCCTGCGATCAAACCAGATACCGAAACCTTAAAATTCTTTCATAAATAAAATCATTTTATCAATCAATATATTTACTTAAGTTTATGTGATCTTACCTAATCCCGAAACATATAAACAATCAACTTGGCTAGGCTCGGGAAACGGTGAAACTGAGCCAAATCCAGTTTTAAACATTTCATAGTATACAACGTCACAATCTAAGACTATGGTCATGTTCTAGGCCTAACAGCTATACCCAGATTATCTATACAGCCAGACTTAGCTTGAACACTGTACTAGTATTAACGATACAATACCGTTTATAGGAATCAGGCTATAAGCGAGGCACCTGACTTATTGATACGTAATTTCCGTGCGAACTACGATAAGGTGAGTTTCACGACCCCCACTTTCTAAACTGTTTTACGAACTTTTGGGGTGAAAAACATGTTTACATATACTTATATACTTGAAAACGTGTGATGATGTGGATTTTCTAAGGACTAACACTTGACAAGTCCCCACAAACACAAGTGATTAACTTCGTGCCGGTGACGTGTGGATAGTACTATCGGTTTGACAAACCCAACTGACAGAGCCGGTGGGGTATGCCCGAACATGTTAACCCAGTTGCACATTGTCATTTAAACTTAATACATACTGATATGTGGTGTTAGACATAGTACATACTTTGGGCAAAGTGGCTGTTAAATGCCAACGGGAGTGCATGGGCAGGGGTGGCCATGTGTTTTAGCTCGTTTCGGTTTCACTTGTGGCTTAGTATAATACATCATACACATACATATATACATACACACTGTAAACTTTACGAACTCGTATACTGATTTCGTTGATACTCGTGAAACTTGAAACTCACCAACTAGACGTAGTTGACCCGTTTTTACATGCTTTTCAGGTAAAGCAAAAGTGGAATGATTTGCTTACATGCTTGGTGTTAGGAAGAAGAGTTGAATAGCTGTGAATAGACGCAGATATATAATATTAAATAGAAAGCTCGTAAACCGGTTATGTGATTCTCATCTAGTTTGTAAACATAGTACCAACCCCTGTAATATGATGTAAATTAGTTTGTGAATTTCTTTATAAACAATGTTGTTGATACCAGTGTTATCTGTTACATTCCCGTATTACGCTTCCGCAACTACCTAGTCGGGGTGTGACATGAATAGTCATCAATGACTACCAGACAATATCTTTTCTTCCCAATACTTGGTACACTCACAGGACCAAAGAGATCCATGTGAAGTAATTCAAGTACATGATCAATTGAATTGATGAGTTTTGACTTACGAGTAGATTTGTGTTGTTTTCCCTTTTGACATGAATCACAATGATCTTCCAACTTGAATTCTCTTGCAGGTAAGCCTATGACATGCTCACCTTTGACAAGTCTATTCATGTTCTTCAAGTTCACATGACACAGTTTCCTATGCCACAATTTTGACTCATTTTTAGTGGCTTTGGAAACAAAACATACACATCCTCTTGAAATAGCTTCTTTCATATTCAATTCATACAAGTTACCATTTCTTGGTGCCATCATCATAATCATTTCAGGTGGAATTACAAACTCAGGTTTTAAAATGAAACAATGTGAATCATCAATACTGACTTTGTAACCCTTATCACACATTTGTGATATACTCAGCAGATTGTACTGAAGACCTTCAACATGAAATACATTATCAAATGAGACTTTCCTATTTGTTAAGATTCCTTTTCCAACAATCTTTCCACCATTCTCATCACTCCAAAAAGCTACTGGACCTTCATACTTTTCTTCATAATTGACAAGAGATCTCTTGTCACAAGTCATGTGCCTAGAACAACCACTATCCATATACCATATGTCATTTAGAGGAGTGGAATGTTCCTGCACATACAAAGAAAGTTTGATTAGTTGAGTGATGAAGTGCAAGCCTTATCAACTTGCAGCTCATCAGATTCAGTTTCAGACACAGCTTGGGAAGTGAGTGTTGTTGGTTCAGGATCTTCATGAGTCAATTCTATGTTGTCTGAATTATCCGTTTCATAACCACACTCTCTTGGAGTTTTAACAAGTGAGGTTGGACACTGGTATTCAGCTGAGTCAGTGGCATACTCCTTTATCACATAGTCCTTCTTCTCACATTAGTCTCTCACATCAGCAACTTGCTCAACCTTACTCTCAGTCTTAGGTTTCCAAAGGAAACCATGTGGTTCATATCCATGCTTTAGTAGAAACTTCTCATCACTAGTGAGTTCTGTTGGTTTCTTTCTAGAATGTGCATCTTTTCTTCTTGTTATCTCACTGTTTGATGATCTTTGAGAGCCATCAGATTTGACTGATTGACTGTCTTGTCTGATTTCCACAAGCTGATAATTCTTCTTCACCAATTTCTCATTTTTCTTAGAAGACACACTTCTTCTTACTGATTTAGTCATTTGTTTCTTTGTTTTAACATCAGTTTTCTTTTCACTCATTGTCTCCTTTGCAAATTTCTTTTCATCTCTGTTCAAAGTTTCATTTCCACACACCTTTCCTTTTCCCAGATATATATCATACTTCTGTTTGTATAGAACAAAGTCTTGGCCATACTTTGTTCCATCTGGTACATGGAAAGGTTGGAATTTCAATCTTTCATTACATGAGTATGTGTGATGACCATATTCATCACATTTCTTGCACCAAACCTTTCATTTGAATATTTCATGTTCTTTTGGCTTCTTGAACCTTTCACTTGGTCTTGGTGGATCACCTCCAATTGTCCTTTTAGACTTTAAACTGTCAAAGTCAATTGAGAAGGGAACAAACTCAGCTATTCTTATGTCACTTCTTTCCACTTTCCCTTTCACAAAAACAATTTCTCTTGTACTCAAGGATTCTTCCTTAATGTTTTCCCTTTGTCTCAATTTCCTCTTTTCATATTCTTCCATTGTTTCTACTTCACCAATGTCAAAATCTTCAATGCTTGAGAAAATAGGGTAAACTGGAATAAAGTTTTTAACATTCAGATCTTCTTTTATCTTTTTCTTGCTGTTTTGCTTTATCTTATCCAATACATCCTTGCTAGGAGGCCTTACAGCATTGTAATTCACCTTCTTTCTTTCACATAAGTTAAAAGACACATGTTCTCTTTTCATTCTTTCATTTTGTTTCTTTATTTTTGGTGTGACTGGTGGGTACTTTGGAAGTTTATCAATTGATTCTGGCTTCTTGTATCTTCTTCCTCTACCAGCAGCTTTAAGCTCCTCTTTAGTAATTTGATCACTCAAATCACTCAAGTCATCTTGATTCAAATCAATTGATTCAATATCATCTTCAGAGACTTGAACACCAATTGACTTTTCTTCTTTCACTTTTTTCTTCACAACAAACTCTTCTTCTTCACTGACTTCAACATTCTTGTACAAATCTACAAGTTCTTCTTTGTCTTGAAAGACATCTTTGAATTGTTGTAGATATGCATTTCTTTTCTCTTTATCAACTTTTGGCATAAAGTTGTTGTTGAATGGTGGAGGTACTGCTTTGTATTTGTCTTCTTCCTTAACTTGGTTCAGAATTCCACAGATTTTTCCAGTGGAGACCAAGTTCTTCAAGAATTCATTGTCAACTTGCAGTTTTGTGTTTAACAACTTCTCTTCTATAATCATTTTCTTCAACCCATCAATTTTAGTGGTGAATCTTTTCTGAGCTCTGTAAATGTTTACACAGTCTTCCTCTAAACTTTTCATTCTTTCTTCACTCACTAGTTCACTTGCCTCATATGTATTGATGATACTTTGTTTCTTAAAACACTCACTTTCCAGCTTGCCTACTTTTGTTTTCAATTCATTGATAAGTTCATTTAAATCAACAGTAGGAGCAGAGTGTACCTGAGATGATGATCCAGTTTCTTTCTAAATTATAGCCATGAATGCCACATTTGCCCTCTTGATATCATCTGCAATGTCTTCTTCATGATTACTCCAATCAAAATTTCCTTCATGTTGTGTAGTCACTGCCACATTTCCTTGATTTCTTGGTTGATTTTGGTTGGCTGGAACAGTGTTGTTTGGAACATTTTGAGCAACTTGAAGGTTTTGATTGTTGTTCATTTGAAAACCTTGATTCTGATGCATACTTTGATTCAGATTATTCATTTGAGGCTAAAAGTTGTTGAAGTTGGGATTATAGTTGTTGTTGGGATTGAAGTTGTTATTGAAGTTTTGGTTGTTGTTTCTTTGCTGATTTTGCTGGTATTGTTGTTGACCTCTTGGCTGTTGATTCGGGAATTGATTCATCTGATAGTTCCTTGGCAAGTTGCATTCTCTTGCAAAATGTCCTGGCTGTTGGCAATTATAGCGATTGCCTTTGACTTGTCAAATCCAATTCTTTCATTTGGACCAGAAACTAGAGATCTACCAGTTCTATTATACAACCTCTTACTTCTCAAAGCTAACATTGCAACTTGCCACTTCAAATCCATATCCTCCAAATCATCAGCATCTATCTACTCTCGATCATCTTGCACTACACTTGTGTGAATCAAATTCTTTGCAACAAATGTATTATATGACTCAGTAAAAATAGACAGCAAAGCCTGTGTATCATTGCTTTGACCATGTCCTGTACCAGTATGAGGAATATTTCCACTTGGCATAGAGGCAGAATCAGTGTCATCAATCAGTTGCACATTGAATCTTTGCTGGTTTCCTTGATTACTTGTGCTACCACCAATGAAAGCCTTTATACTGTCAGCATTATGCTCAACAGGTTCTTCAATGATAGGAATCTATTGCTGGTTCTTGGTAGTCAGATTACCCATAGGTGCAATCAATGCATTTGAAACATTGAAGCAGGGTCTTTCCTCCCTTATCATTTCATTTTCTATCATTTCTATCTCTGCAGCTTGAAGAAAACACACCACATCATCTACCTTTAGCTCATTGAAGTTGTGCTTTGTGAGGATGAACTTGCAGGCAGTATACCATTCCTTTGGCATAGAGTTTAGCAGCTTGGTGTTAAGATCAAAATCAGGCATGACATAATATGTGGTTCTGAGCTCATTCACAATTCCCCGAAACCTTTCCAGAATTGATTTCAACCTTTCTCCTTCTTTATACTTGAATCTTTCTAGTTGCTGCTTCAATCTCTGCTTCTTGATGTTCTTGAGTTCCACATTTCCTTCAAACATCTCAAGAATTGCATCATACATTGTCTTGGAATTGGGATGATGTGCAACTTTGGTAAGTATATCCCAAGGCAGACCTAGCTTCAACATAGCTAAAGCCTTGTCATCAACCTTTCTCATCCTTTCTCTCACAGTAGCAGTTGCTTACGGATTTGCACCTTCTTCAACAGTAGCTTATGGACCATTCTTGATGGAATTCCACATATCAACATCATTGTAGCAAACGGCTGCTTCAAAGAGTACTTTCCATTTGGTAAAGTTTTCCTGTCCATACAACCTTGATATCTTGTTAGTAGACACCTCTTGTTCCTTATATCTAGACATTTTGAGAAATCAAAAATCAGTTTCTTTGTAAATACAGAGTTTCAAAATAAACAGATCTGAAAACAAAATGCTCAGATGTGATGTGTCTAATGTGATTAGAACAAGATTTAGATATAAAGATTATAACTTTAATTGAAATAAGGAAGAGAAACACCGGTAGATTGTAGATCTGGAAGAAAAATAAAAACAGGGCTAATGACGTCACAAATCAATGGAACAGTGGTCTGCTTACGTTATTCTACTTCAAATCTTCAATCAGCAACAATCTTTCCAAACTAGCAGTAACAAGCTCTGATACCACTTGTCAGGCCCCTTGATTTTAGCTGGATCTTACTTAATCATGTCATAACTCACACAGATTAATGTGCCGACAAGAGAGTTAATGACGGGTTGCTATATTTAGAAAGATTAATGTTTGTTAAAGGCGGAATCAATAACAAACAGGGTAGTTGCAATGAATAATCAAAGGTAGAAAGCACACACATGATTCACTCAAAAGATTTCCATCTATATAATTTTCATCATACAAAGTGGATAATCGATTTAGGGTTTTAGGAATCCTAGGACAGCCGTCACATGATATTCTCTCAAGAAATGTGTCTGTCTATTCTTATCCGTGAATATCGTGTCTTGTGTGTATCTGTCTCTCTCTGTCCGTCTGCTTCTGTTTCTCTAGTCTTACAATCTGAGAGTGGCCATCCTTCTCGGTTGTTCTTCATTGAATTCATGGAAGTCACTTCTCACAACAATTTCTCTCAATTGTCTACTCTCCATAATCACCTTTAATGCACTAGTAACAGAATCAAAGTACAGTTCTCTTGGTAGATCCACATTAGATTGTGGTCTTGTTCTTTGTTGTGCTGAACTGCTTGATTCACCTCTCCCTCCTTGATCACTTCCTCCTCTTGGAAATCTTCTTGAAATAGGAGGCCTGAAGGGAATGGACTTCTTTGGTTTTCTAGGCCTCAAGTTAAAGACATTAATGTATACAGCCTCAACCATCTTTGTTGGTACATTGGCAAGTTCAACAACATTGTGTCCTGCTGCTTTAAGTTCTTTTAACATTTTATCCATGCCAGGAGTTCTTGCCAATCCAGCAGGTACAAACCTACCATCAGCATAGTATCTTGGGTTCTCTCCTTCCCTTAGGGCTTTTTCCCATTCATCCTTTTTAATATAAAAGAGGTATTTCAAATCCTCCTTTTCCAAGACATTGAATTCTGCTTCACTCATTCCCCTTTGGTTGATCATTATGTTTCTTAGTATATTTATCATTTCTTCATTTTCTCATGCAACAAATGGTTCATCCTCAGGTTCAGGTTTCACATCTGGAGGAGCAGAGGTTTCAGCTGATCTGTCTTGTTCTTTTTCCTTCTCCCTCAGAGTTTGAATTCTTCTTCTTTTAGCTTGGGGTTCATAAGTTGCTTCAGCCTGTTTGGTAGAGCTCTCAGCTTGGACCCTTTTCAATTTTTCTTTTCAGTTTGTTGTATTGGTCCAACACTGATTCTATGGATAAATGTTCAACAATCTCAGGCTTCATACCTCTCTGCAGTAAATAACCACACATGCCTCCAAACTTTTTCTTCAACTCTTCAATCTTCTCAAGCTTTTCATTCTCTTTTACACATTTTTCAATCACCTTCTCCCTTTCACTGTTGTAAAGATCTTGGAGTTTGTCAAAGGTGAACTAAGATAGATCTTTTTCTGAATAGTCATGCCTTCTGAGATAATCTCTGTATTTCTGGGCATTTCTATTCTTTTCCTCCATCTTTCTCTTCAAGGCATAACTTTCTTTATCAAGTCTTCTTTGCAACTGATCATCATCAAGATCAGTCAAAGATTCAAAACTTATCCCATGCTTTCTCAGCTTTACAACCAATGGATTTTTCTTTTTAGCTTCTAGAACACTCAGCTAAATGTTTACCCTATATTCCTCAGTCATTGTGACTTGAGGGGACACAACATTAGCAGCTTTCACATTCATTGCCTGATCATTCTCAGGGTCATCATCATTATTATTAGAATCTTCAGACTCATCCTCATCTTTAGTTAGATCATTCATTGCATCAATCTGTGGTTCATCAGAAGGTGGGTTCTCAGGAATTGGTACATTTGGCACTCCTTGTACATGTTCATCTGGCCTTAAAGTCTGTAAAGGAATTGCCCTTATGGGACTTGCTTCATCATCTGGTGTTTCAACAAAATACTAGTTTTTATCATCCCACTTTCCTCTTTTAGCAGATCTTTCTTGTTCAGTTTTGCTCAGCTGCTCTCTTTCTTCTCATATAAATTTTGGCAAATCTGTTGACTTTCTCAGCAAATTCTTCTTTTAGTTTAGAAAGCCTTTCTCTTTTCTGATTGAGTGTTTCATAAGGCTCAGGCACATTTACCCTTTCTGACCAACTGTCAGTGGGATTCTTTTTCAGATCTTCTTTTACCTGTTCAGTCCATTTCTTGGCAACCATTGAAGCAATGGACTCACCAATTTTTTCTTCAATGATCAGACTTGTATTCAAGTTGGCATGTTCGGCAGTTTCTGGTTGTTGACTTTGAGATTTAAACTTACTGACCACCATAGCTAGGGAAATGTCAACTTCCTCAGCTCTATTCATCATAATCAAGGTCTCAATTGCTTCTTGATCAGCCACATCATCACTTATTTCTTTTGCAAGCTTAGCTTGGTTGATCAAGACCTCCTGTTCTGCAATCTCTTCAGGAGTCATGGATTGGGCCAATATCTCCCTATCTCTTGTTTCTCTCAAGATATTTTTCTGTTCTCTTAGGGCTTCATCATTGGAATATCATCATCTCTAAAAGCTACATATTTTTCAGTATATGCCTTAGCAGGCTCTTCTACATTAACTTTTGCATGTTAATGTGCATGTTAATACACTTACCTAAAATGGTAAGTGTATTCTATGATGATTGATGTGATAGTATGTATGAATGTTATGAATTAATTCTTATCGGTGCATCAACGATATTCGAATATTGCACGTATCGTTAGGGAAATTAATGTTTAGTATTCCTATTATGAGATATGTATGTATGAAAGTGCGTAATGAAATGAGTATGTACGAAAGTATGATTATATAAAGAAAGGTATGCATGGTTATAGGACGGATGGAATGCCTGGTTAAAAAGGGAACATGCCCTAATAGTATATGCGAATGTAAGGAACAGACCCTAATAATATCTGCGATGGTTATAGGGAGAAATGCTCTTTAAAACGTATATGTATGTATGTATGTATGTAAGGAAAGATGAAGGTATGTATCTTCGGATACGTATTTATGTAAGCACGTGAATGTAATGTATGTTGCCTGATTAACTAAAACTCACTAAGTGTAGCTAACTTTTAAGTTGCACGCAAGTGAATAGGCTGAGGCAGCTCGCTTGACATGGACATATGGCATTGGACTGAAGACACTTGCATCATGAGGAAAATTTTATGGTGATTATTTAACTATGTTTTATTTTATAAGACTAATTTGAAAGATGATAAGACAAGATTTTAAATTTTATTTAATATATATTTGGTTGAAGTCTTATATTCCGCGAAAGTTTTAATTAACTCTGATATTTCAAACTATGTTTATGAGTAAATCCAACGCCAATGTAGGGCACCGGGAACGAGACCTTACAAGTGTTTTCATTCATTCCATTAAAAATAGTTACATTCAACATGAACATACCATTCAGGGCTTAGCCCTTACCAACATACAAACAAATTTGGTCAACACTACCTTATCAGACTCAATCACCATTTTGAAACCAAACTTGTTCAATTTACATTCCGATAGAAGGTTCTTATGAATTTCTTGAACATACAACACATTGGACAAAGTGAGTTCTTTCCCAGAATTCGTCTTCGACACCACATTCCCCTAGCCTTTAATTTCAGTAGTGGTGGAGTTTCCCATAAAAACCTTTTCTCAATTAGTCACCTTTTTGAACTAAAGAGACTTTTGTCGAAGCACACATGATGGTTGTCACAACCCAACCTAAGGCGGAAATTCCGAAGCATGAGTTGACTGCTCATAGCTCAATGTATTATCATGCAATATTAAATGTGACAATATTAATAAAATTTAATTAAATATTCAAATAAATTTAAACAATACAAAATACAGAAATTACAAATAAGGCAACAAGATAATTAATAACTCCAAATTTAACTAAGTCTTGATTAAAATTCTTGTACCTTAATTCTTCACTAAGTCTTCAACTGGGGAAACCTACCAAGGATCTAGCCGCGTCGATACATCAACTATACAATGCGAACACACGAAATCGTTAAACAATAAATACATACTTTATTGATATGTTAAATATGGATACATTATGGTGTAAATAATAAGTAATGGAAAGTATTAACTTAGATCTAGATCTCTCAATATGTACACCCATAATTATGCGCATGACTAGCATATATATAGGCCATATGCTCTAGTTCGTTATATCTTCATAACGAGTTAGACACCATTCGTTATGCTTCCATAACGAATGTGTAATAACTTAATGAACTAGCCCTCATTTTTTATGCTTCCATAACGAATGGGCTTATACCTTAGCGAACTAGTCTAGTTGACTAACGAATAGACCTCATTCGCTATACAATCCATAGCGAATGAGCCATTTTACATTAAATAAACAACCTAGACTATCTATAACTTATTCGATTGCTATGGACACCAAAACCGTGCACTAACAGACACCCCCTTTTCCGTAGCTATCGAATACTTTAACTGCAAATCACCAGTCACAAAACCGTGCACTAACAGACACCCCCTTGACTGATGATTTTCGGGCTTGTGCAAACAACATGTAGCCTCTTATATCAGATCATTCCCTCAAAGTGAGCAACTCTTGGAGATCATCCCAATAATCCATTGGCTTGTGATATGGTTCAATCTTTCAACAATCAGCAACAAGTCATCAGCTATCCATCAGCACCGGTAAAGAAAAACATATCTTTATGTTTAACCTAGTCACACATCTTCATGAAAAACCCGATCATTCAACATCTTTCACTTCGGTATTGAGAGTTCCAACCTCCATTAATAAACCCCAAATGATCAAAATAAAAAAAATCCAATGACAAGACTCGTTTATTCTTCCATAAGATCAACCCGTTCAAAAAACGTCACCTTCAACAGAAGTAATCCGTCGTATACTTGTAGCCAACATAGTCAGGATCAAAGTCCCTCAAAAATAAGTAAACGGATAGACACTCGTATCCCACATAGTCTGGTTTCAATATTTGAACAAATCAATCACCAATCGAAGAACACTTACAGTCTTGAACTCAGTCAAACGTAGCTTTGCAGTCATGAATTACCACCCAAATTGCAGTAATTTTTCAAGAAACCTTGCAAACGTAGGAAGATACATGCTAAATAAACTCAAATGAAAGTTTTATCTCCTCATTTTCTTAACAAATTCAGCAAGGTCTTGAATAATATTCAAAGTTCACAAAACAACCTCCTCCTTAAATTACTTGCGGGCTCCCCCTCGGCCCATTGAAAGGCGTAAAAAGTCGGCCGAAAAATACATTACCAAAATTTGAGAGAAGAGTACCCAATACATTAGCAATATCCCAGAAAAATTTCGATTTAGAAAATGTTTCTCGGTTTTCCAGCCAAAAATTCATCGAAAAATATCGAAAACTAAATATTTTCGCCAAAGTTTTCAACAATGAAATCTCACTTACGAGGAGTATCCAGGAAAAATTCGTTCAAGAAAAATTTTCCCGCCAAATAACCTTTTTTTTTACAAATTGCCTCTCAATTCGTTATAAATATCCACTCCATTCGTTAACTTAGTTCATGCTACCCCTTCGTTAACTTAGTTCGTTCTCTCCATTCTTAATCCGTTACAACAATCACACGAATGGCCTTCCATTCGTTAAGATATCCACTTCGTCATACATATAACGAACTACCTTAATTCGTTACCATTAACTTAACGAATTAACTTAACGAATTACCTTAATAAAATTAACTTAATTTGTTATCTTTAACTTAACGAGTTGCCTTAATTCTTTATCTTTAACTTAACGAGTTGCCTTAATTCGTTATTTTTAACTTAACGAATTAGCTTCACGAATTACCTTAACTCGTTATACTCTTAACTTAACGAATCTCCTTAACGAATTAGCTTAATTCGTTACATTCACCTTAACGAATTACTTTAGTGAATTCCCTTAATCCGATATCTTTAACTTAACGAATTACCTTAATTCGTTATCTTTAACTTAACGAATAATCTTGACGAATTAACTTAAGGAATTACTTTCATTCATTATCATTAACTTAACGAATTAACTTAACGGAGAAACTTAAAAAATTACCTTAATTTGTTACATTTACCTTAACGAATTACCTTAACGAATTGACTTAATTCGTTAAATTCCCGTAACGAATTAGCTACAGTCGATTCGTTAAACCCATTAACGATATTGTTACCGTAACATAACGAATTAGGTTGTTGGATCTGAACTATTCGCTGGAAAAACGTAGCTCGCTGGAAAATCGTAGATCTGGCCGGAATCTGCAAATTTGAACTTCATCCATGGCAGATTCATCAAAACCACATAATTATCCATAAAAATCTAACCGAACACTCGGATTTTCATACCGATCAAAAATCCATACTCAAGGTAACTTAACGATCATTTATTCATCATTACTCGAATCAAACCGTAACAAACTCTTCCATGGTGGATTCTTCAATACTCCATAAATTAACACCAAAATCCACAGAAACATGCGGATTTCATTATGATACACTAATCTATCATCCAATTAGCTTAATAATCAATGAATCATCATAAACTGAATCATTCAATAACATGCTCTTCCACGGTGAATCAATCAATTCACCATAATTAACAACCAAATTCTACAGGAAGTTTCATCTTACAACCATAAACACGAATTCAGCCTCAATTCCACCAATAATATACTACTTTAATCCAATTCTGACCAAATAATTCAAAAACCGAAGAACAGGAATGTAACATCCCAAAATTTCTAATATAATATTATTTATATTATTTAAGTGGGAGGGTGAGGAAGAATAAGTGGCTCGTCATAGTTGTTTTATGTTAGTACTGTCAGGTGGTGTTTTATGTTACTGCTGGACCTATGTTTGTCTAGCGAGCTTAAATGATTTCCTTTTTATGTTTTATGAATGACTTGTGATTCCTTGTGGTTTTGTATGAATGACTTATGAATTATCTTGGGAAGACAAGACGAGACTTGGTAAATCGAGGGCCTCATGGACAAGCTGCCTTAATAGCTAAAACACATGAACACCACTCGATGACTGCAAGTCAGGAATAAGAAGGGTAACCCAGAAAACAAGACAATTAGGCAAGGGTGAAAATAAAAGAAGTGTTCATTTTATAATGGATAAGTTAGGTTTCGGGGACGAAACCTCTTTAAGGGGGGAAGACTTGTAACCTCCCAAAATTTCTAAAATAATTTTAATTATATTATTTAATATTGATGGGACAGTTAACTCGGGTTAGTGGAGAAATAATAAAATTTCTATTAAGAAAATTTTTCCAGGTTTTCCCGCCAAAAATTCACCGAAAATTATCGAAAAATAAATATTTACGCCAAATTTTTCAAGAATGAAATCTCACTTACGAGGAGTATCGAGAAAAATATTCGTTCAAGAAAACTTTTCCTGCCAAATAACTATTTTTTTAACGAATTGCCTCTCAATTCGTTATAAATATCCACTCCATTGGTTAACTTAGTTCATGCTCTCCCTTCGTTAACTTAGTTCGTTCTCTCCATTCTTAATTCGTTATAACAATCACACGAATGGCCTTCCATTAGATAAGATATCCACTTTGTCTTACATATAACGAATTACCTTAATTCGTTACCATTAACTTAACGAATTACCTTAACGAATTAACTTAATTTGTTATCTTTAACTTAACGAATTTCCTTAATTCATTATCTTTAACTAAACGAATTGCCTTAATTCATTATCTTTAACTTAACGAATTGCCTCAATTCGTTATCTTATACTTAACGAATTAGATTCACGAATTACCTTAATTCGTTATACTCTTAACTTAACGAATCTCCTTCACGAATTACCTTAATTCGTTACATTTACCTTAACGAATTACTTTAATGAATTCCCTTAATTCGTTATAAATATCCACTCCATTTGTTAACTTATTCGTGCTCTCCATACGTTAACTTAATTTGTTATCTTTAACTTAGAGAATAGCCTTAATTCGTTATCCTTAACTTAACGAATTGCCTTAATTCGTTATCTTTATCTTAACGAATTAGCTTCACGAATTACCTTAAATTTTTATACTCTTAACTTAACGAATCTCCTTAACGAATTACCTTAATTCGTTATCTTTAACTTAACGAATAACCTTGATGAATTAACTTAACGAATTACTTTAATTCGTTATTATTAACTTAACGAATTAACTTAACGAAGTAACTTAACGTATTACCTTAATTCGTTACATTTACCTTAACGAATTGACTTAATTCGCTAAATTCCCGTAACGAATTAGCTACAGTAGATTTGTTAAACTCCCTTAACGAATTAGCTACAGTAACATAACGAACCGGGTTGTTGGATCTGAACTGTTCGCCGGAAAAACGTAATTCACCGGAAATATCAGTTATATGGCCGGAAAATCGTAGATCTGGCCGGAATCTGCAAATTTGAACTCCATCCATGGCAGATTCATCAAAACCACATAAATATCCATATAAATTTTCCCGAACACTCAGATTTTCATACCGATCACGAATCCATACTCAAATTAACTTAACAATCATTTATTCATCATTACTCGAATCAAACAGTAACACAGTCTTCCATGGTGGATTCTTCAATACACCATAAATTAACACCAAAATCCACAGAAACATGCGGATTTCATTAAGATACACTAATCTATCATCCAATTAGCTTAATAATCACTTAATCATCATAAACTAAATCACACAATAACATGCTCTTCCATGGTAAATCACTCAATTCACCATAATTAACAACCAAATTCCACAGGAATCTTCATCTTCCAACCATAAACACGAATTCAGCCTCAATTCCACCAATAATATACTACTTTAATCCAGATCTGACCAAATTATTAAAAATCGAAGAACGCGAATGTAACATCCCGAAATTTCTAAAATAATATTAATTATATTATTTAAGTGGGAGGGTGAAGGTGAATAAGTAGCTCGTCACAGTTTTTTTATGTTAGTACTTCAGGGGTTGTTTTATGTTAGGCTGGACCTATGTTTGTCTAGCGAGCTTGAATGAATTCCATTTTAGGTTTTATGAATGACTTGTGATTCCTTGTGGTTTTATATGAATGACTTCTGAATTATCTTGAATGCATGTTGGTTACGATAAATAGTTGTGTGGTGATAATACTTCGCCTTAGGCTTTAACGTTATTATATAAGACATGGTTCCTTGGGAAGACGAGACGAGACTTGGTACATCGAGGGCCTCATGGACAAGCTGCCTTAACAGCTAAAACACATGAACACCACTCGATGACTGTAAGTCAGGAATAAGAAGGGTAACCCAGAAAACAAGACGATTAGGCAAGGGTGTGAATATAAGAAGTGTTCATTTTACAAGTGATAAGTTAGGTTTCGGGGACGAAACCCCGAAACCTCTTTAAGGGGGGAAGACTTGTAACATCCCGAAATTTCTAAAATAATTTTGATTATATTATTTAATATTGGTGGGATAATTTACTAGGGTTAGTGGAGAAATAATAAAATTTCTATTAAGTAAATTTTTCCCGGTTTTCCCGCCAAAAATTCACCGAAAATTATCGAAAAATAAATATTTTCGACAAAATTTTAAGAATGAAACCTCACTTACGAGGACGATCCAGGAAAAAAGTTGTTCAAGGAAAATTTTCCCGCCAAGAAACTCTTTTTTTTTTAACGAATTGCCTCTCAATTCGTTATAAATATCCACTCCAATGGTTAACTTAGTTCATGTTCTCCCTTCGTTAACTTAGTTCGTTCTCTCCATTCATAATTCGTTATAACAATCACACGAATGGCCTTCCATTCGATAAGATATCCACTTCATCATACATATAACGAATTATCTAAATTCGTTACCATTAACTTAACGAATTACCTTAACGAATTAACTTAATTTGTTATCTTTAACTTAACGAATTTCCTTAATTCGTTATCTTTAACTTAACGAATTGCCTTAAATCGTTATCTTTAACTTAACGAATTCCTCAATTCGTTATCTTTAACTTAACGAATTAGATTCACGAATTACCTTAATTCGTTATACTCTTAACTTAACGAATCTCCTTAACGAATTACCTTAATTCGTTACATTTACCTTAACGAATTACTTTAATGAATTCCCTTGATTCGTTATAAATATCCACTCCATTTGTTAACTTAGTTTATTCTCTCCATACGCTAACTTAATTCGTTATCTTTAACTTATCGAATTGCCTTAATTCGTTATCTTTAACTTTACGAATTAGCTTCACGAATTACCTTAATTTGTTATACTCTTAACTTAACGAATCTCCTTAACTAATTACCTTAATTCGTTATCTTTAACTTAATGAATAACTTTGACGAATTAACTTAACGAATTACTTTAATTCGTTATTATTAACTTAACGAGTTAACTTAACGAAGTAACATAACGAATTACCTTAATTCGTTATATTTACCTTAACAAATTGACTTAATTCGCTAAATTCCCGTAACGAATTAGCTACAGTAGATTCGTTAAACTCCCTTAACGAATTAGCTACAGTAACATAACGAATCGGGTTGTTGGATCTGAACTGTTCACCGGAAAAACGTAATTCACCGGAAATATCAGTTATATGGCCGGAAAATCGTAGATCTGGCCGGAATCTGCAAATTTGAACTCCATCCATGGCAGATTCATCAAAACCACATAAATATCCATATAAATATTCCCGAACACTCGGATTTTCATACCGATCACGAATCCATACTCAAGTTAACTTAACAATCATTTATTCATCATTATTCAAATCAATCCGTAACACACTCTTCCATGGTGGATTCTTCAATACACCATAAATTAACACAAAAATCCACAGAAACATGCGGATTTCATTAAGATACACTAATCTATCATCTAATTAGCTTAATAATCACTGAATCATCATAAACTATATCATACAATAACATGCTCTTCCATGGTGAATCACTCAATTCACCATAATTAACAACCAAATTCCACAGGAAGCTTCATCTTCCAACCATAAACACGAATTCAGCCTTAATTCCACCAATAATATACTACTTTAATCCAGATCTGACCAAATTATTCAAAAGTCGAAGAACGCGAATGTAACATCTCGAAATTTCTAAAATACTATTAATTATATTATTTAAGTGGGAGGGTGAAGGTGAATAAGTAGCTCGTCACAGTTGTTTTATGTTAGTACTGTCAGGGGGTGTTTTATGTTAGGCTGGACCTATGTTTGTCTAGCGAGGTTGAATGATTTCCATTTTAGGTTTTATGAATGACTTGTGATTCTTTGTGGTTTTATGTGAATGACTTATGAATTATCTTGAATGCATGTTGGTTACGATAAATAGTTGTGTGGTGATAAAACGTCGCGTTAGGCGTTAACATTATTATATAAGACAAGGTTCCTTGGGAAGACGAGACGAGACTTGGTACATCGAGGGCGTCATGTTCAAGTTGCCTTAATTGCTAAAATACATGAACACCACTCGATGACTGCAAGTCAGGAATAAGAAGGGTAACCCAGAAAACAAGACGATTAGGCAAGGGTGTGAATATAAGAAGTGCTCCTTTTACAAGGGATAAGTTAGGTTTCGCGGACGAAACCTCTTTAAGGGGGAAGACTTGTAACAAACCGAAATTTCTAATATAATATTAATTATATTATTTAATATTGGTGGGAAAGTTTAATCGGGTTAGTGGAGAAATAATAAAATTTCGATTAAGAAAATTTTTCCCGGTTTTCCCGCAAAAAATTCACCGAAAATTATCGAAAAATTAATTTCGCCAAAATTATTAAGAATGAAACCTCACTTACGAGGACGATCCAGGAAAAAAGTTGTTCAAGGAAAATTTTCCAGCCAAGTAACTCTTTTTTTTTTAACGAATTGCCTCTCAATTGGTTATAAATATCCACTCCATTCGATTACTTAGTTCATGCTCTCCATACGTATGGAACTTAGTTGTTCTTTCCATTCTTAATTCATTAAAACAATCACACGAATGGCCTTCCATTCATTAAGATATCCACTTCGTCATACATATAACGAATTACCTTAATTCGTTACCATTAACTTAACGAATTAACATAATTCGTTATCTTTAACTTAAAGAATAGCCATAATTCGTTATCTTTAACTTAACGAATTGCCTTAATTCGTTATTTTAACTTAACGAAATAGCTTCACGAATTATCTTAATTCGTTATACTCTTAACTTATCGAATCTCCTTAACGAATTACCTTAATTCGTTACATTTACCTTAACGAATTACTTTAACGAATTCCCTTAATTCGTTGTCTTTAACTTAAAGAATAACCTTAACGAATTACTTTAATTCGTTATCATTAACTTAACGAAGTAAGTTAACGAATTACCTTAATTCGTTATATTTACCTTAGCGAATTACCTTAACGAATAGAGTTAATTCGTTAAAATCCATTAACGAATTAGCTACAATAACATAACGAATCAGGTTGTTGGATCTGAACTGTTCGCTGGAAAATCGTAATTCACCGGAAAAATCAGTTACATGGCCGGAAAATCCTAGGTCTAGCCGGAATTTGCAAATCTGAACTCCATCCATGGCAAATTCATCAAAACCACATACTTATCCATAAAAATCTACCCGAACACTCGTATTTTCATACCGACCACGAATCCATACTCAAGTTAACTTAACAATCATTTGTTCATCATTACTCGAATCAAACCAAAACACACTCTTCTATGGTGGATTCTTCAATACACCATAAATTAACACCAAAATCCACAGAAAACATGCGGATTTCATTAAGATACACTAATCTATCATCCATTTAGCTTAATAATCACTGAATCATCATAAACTGAATCATACAATAACATGCTTTTCCATAGTGAATCACCCAATTCACCATAATTAACAACCAAATTCCACAGGAAGCTTCATCTTCCAACCATAAACACGAATTCAGCCTTTATTCCACCAATAATATACTACTCTAATCCAGATCTGACAAATTATTCAAAAATCGAAGAAAACGAATGTAACATCCCGAAATTTCCAAAATAATATTACTTATATTATTTAAGTGGTAGGGTGAAGGTGAATAAGTAGCTCGTCACAGTTGTTTTATGTTAGTAATGTCAGGGGTGTTTTATGTTAGGCTGGACCTATGTTTGTCTAGCGAGCTTGAATGATTTCCATTTTAGGTTTTATGAATGACTTGTGATTCCTTGTGGTTTTATATGAATAACTTATGAATTATCTTGAATGCATGTTGGTTACGATAAATAGTTGTGTGGTGATAAAACGTCGCCTTAGGCGCTAACGTTATTATATAAGACTAGGTTCCTTGGGAAGACGAGATGAGACTTGGTAAATCGAGGGCCTTATGGACAAGCTGCCTTAATAGCTAAAACACATGAACACCACTCGATGACTGCAATTCAGGAATAAAAAGGGTAACCCAGAAAACAAGACGACTAGGCAAGGGTGTGAATATAAGAAGTGTTCCTTTTACAACGGATAAGTAAGGTTTCGTGAACGAAACCTCTTTAAAGGGGAAGACATGTAACAACCCGAAATTTCTAAAATAATATTAATTATATTATTTAATATTGGTGGGAAAGTTTACTCGGGTTAGTGGAGAAATAATAAAATTTCGCTTAAGAATATTTTTCCCGGTTTTCCCGCCAAAAATTCACCGAAAATTATCGAAAAATAAATATTTTTGGCAAAATTTCCAAGAATGAAATTTCACTAAAGAGGGGTGTCAGTCCCGGATAATCACTCATAATCACAATCAAGTTATAACTCACACAATAAATTGGTCGACAAGAGAGTTAATGACAGTTGCTATTTAGGAAAGAAAACCGTTTGTTTAAGCCGGAATCAGAAACAAACAGTGTAGTTGCTAAAAAGTTAATTAAAGGTAACTAACACACAAAAGTCACTCAAAATATTTCCATTCATATAAAATAAATCATACAAACGATTACCGATTTAGGGTTTCTTGACAGGAAAGTTATATCCGTACTATTCTATGAGAGCCGTCACACTCAAAAAATATTCTCTCAATATTAATTGTCTTGTTCGTCCAGAGGCGTGCCCTAAAATATTCCTTTTATAGGCCTGACACCTCCAGACAGCTGTCATTCCTTCTAGAAACCCTAAATAAATAATACATATTCAGATTACATATTCAAAACTATGTCAAGTGTAAAAACAGGTCTTCCGGGTAGACTTTGCATAAGTTGTCTTCACCGGGTAGGCTTTGTGCCTTTGTCTTCTTCGAGTAGACCTGGTAACCTTGAAGTGTGTTTGGACAGTTCTCCGGGTAGGCTTTACTTAGAGTATTTTCCAAAGGAAAATACTTAACTAGCAGACTTCAATCTTCTTGATCACATCAAACTTTGCCCGACATGACCTTATGAGCAACCTTGTTCTTCAATGGTCCCTTCAACTCCTTGCTAGGAATAGCTTATTAGCAAATCTTAGTGTGCTTGGTAGCACTATAGCCAGCTAGAGTTGAACCCTGCCCGATGTTACTTGAGATATCTCATTACTCTCATCAAGCTTACTCAGACCACTGTTTTATTGATGAATACCTTGCATGATCTTCCAATCACTTGGCTTCATGAGCTTGGTTAGCCAAAAGCTTACCAGGAGGTAAACCTTACTCGGCTAATAAGAACAATCTTGCTAGACATAGTGAACCCTACTCGGGTATACACTAAACAAGAATTCTAGAAGATAACCTTGCCCGATTGACAAAATACCTTGCTAGGGTAGGAAAACCTTACCCGGGAATCCAAGTGTGTTCGGATTCCATACTTAGCGATTTCTGAGGAGGTTGAGAAGATTCCAATATTCCTTATACATTTCTTAGGTCAAATATTGACTCAACAATCTCCCCCAAGATTGGAACACCTCAGCTTTCCCAAAACACTTCTACAGTTACTTACACAAAGTTAAAATACACAGCAAATCAAAGTCAAATTTTTACATATTCAAAATGTCAAACAATTACATATTCAAAATTCTGTCCGAAGACATTACACGGCAAAACCTATTATAAGATCTTTTATCTTCTCCTTGCATCATAGGATGCTTTTCTTCGATTGACCATCACTGTTCCTGCCCTTTGTTTGAAGATAGAAAGGATCTGGTAATGAGTGTGACTTTCAGGAATCTCCATATCCCTTATATCTCTAAGATCTTCATCATACAGATAGGTCAGGTCTTCATCCTTTTTTATTATCCCCAAGATAAGCCAATCTGAATTTCGAAGAACATAGTGGCCATCATTTTCTTTATATTCAATTTCAGCAATGATGCCATTCTTCTGAACAGTGTAGTTTGGGCGCGTCATTCTTCTCCCAATGCTTATACAAGTATTCATATTTGATAAGGGATTGTTGTTTCTTACTGACACTTGATAGTTCAATTCAACACTTCTTATCTTCTGCATTCTTGTTGCTCTTCTTGTACTATCTTGTTTTGTCATCTTCCAACTTTTCTTTTCTTTCAAAAATGGAAATCTCTTGTCAGCTTCCTTTTTCAGAAATTTGGAGAGTTCATTTTGCTGTCTCCTAGCCAACTTGTTTCTATCATGATAATCATATAAATTCAGTGTGGCCATTTTCTCCAACTGTTCTCTTGAATACTCGGCAAAATCATCTCTGAACACAATATCTCTCAATTGTCTACTTTGCATAATCACCTTTAAAGAATCAGAGACTGAGTCAAAGTAGAGAGTTCTTGGAAGATCCCCATTTAATTGTGGTCCTGTCATTCTTTGTGATCCGGCTCTACTTGATTCACATCTGTCTACTGGTGGGTGCGGTATAGGTGGCCTAATTGGAATAGACTTCATAGGTTTGATAGGCCTAGATATAGCAAATGATATCATACACAATGACTCAGTTAGTTCAACAGGGTAGTTAATCAGATCTGCAAAATTTTCACCTGCATCTTTGCACAGTTTAATAATCATATTAATACCCTTGGATTGTTCATCAATCCTGCTGGCACAAATCTTCCATTAACAAAACTTCTTGGGTTTTCACCTTCCAATAAGACTTTCTCCCACTCAGCCTTTTGAAAGTAAAATAACTCTTTCAGCTCATGCTTATCCAATGCATCAAAGGCATTCTCATTCATTCCCTTCTGATTCACCATTATACCCCTAAGAATTTGAATCATTTCTGCATTTCCCAAGGAATAATAGGTTTATCAACTGGTTCAGGTTTCACCTCCATTGGGATTGGGGTTTCATCAGCCTTCTTCGATTCTTTTTCAGCCTCCAGTTTCTTTCTCAACGTTATAATTTTCCTTTTCTTCTTGGGAGGTTCAGGATGTTCTTCCCTTGTCTGCCTTTTAGATGACTCAGGTTGAACTCTCTCTTGCTTGTACTTTCGCTGCAGTCTATTATAATGAGAGTCAAATGTAGTTTTGGAAAGACTGCTCACCAATTCTGGTGACATTCCCTTATCCAACAGGTAACCACATCTGCCATCAAACTTCTTTCTTAATTTATCAATCTTATCAGTTAGTTCAACATCTCTTCCAAGTTGTTCCTTTTCTTTTCTCTGAACATCTTCCCTTGTTGTGTTGTATAGCTTTTCAAGATCATAAAATTTGAAATGGGACAAGTCTTTTCTCAGATAATCTTTGAATTTTTTACTGTCCCTGTTCTTCTTTTCCACTCTCTTCTTTCTTCTCTTTCTTCATTCTAAATTCTCTTTGTCAAATAATTAAACTCTTCTTCAACCATTTCTTTAGTCATTGATTCTACAACATTTGGAGTTATTCCATGTTCTATCAAGTATTTTCACTTTCCTCCATATATATTATAAAGTTTCTCAAGTCTTTCCTTTTCATTTGCAGTTTTCAGCTTAACTCTTTCAAATTCATTTACTTTCTCAGGATCTATGGTTTTATAATAGACATCACGAAGTTGCTCAAATTTGTAGTGACTTAAATCTTTTTCAGAATAGTTGTGCAAGCTTAGATACTCTTTGAATCTTTCACTTTCTTTGTTTTTCTTTTCATTCAATCTCTTATCATTTTATTTGTCCAACTTGTTCTACAACTCCTCATCCGTTAAAGAAACTAGTCCTTCAAACTTGAATCCATGATACATCAATTTGATTACCAAGGGATTTTTCCTTTTAGCATCAATCAAAATCTGCTCAGTGTTTTCCCTTTGATCTTCAGTCATTGTTACTTCAGGAGCTACAACATTGGCACTTTCAACATTTTCCTGATCCCTTTCATTGTCATCATCATTATCATTATCAGATTCATCAGATTCATCCTCCTCCTCTATTGTTTCATTGACTGCATCAATTTTAGGTTCATCTGAAGTTGGATTTTCAAGGACTGGAACATTTGGTACTCCTTGAATAAATTCTTCATGCCTCAATGTTTGTAGTGGAACTGGCCTTAGAGGATTTGTTTCATCATCATGTGTTTCCACAATATAGTTATTCTTTTCATCCCATCTCCCCTTCTTGACTGATTCAGCTTCTCTAGCCTGATCATAAGTTTTTCTTTTTCTGATATACTTATTTCCATATCTTGAATCATCTTCACATTCCCAGTCAAATTGGTTCTGTATGATATCTTCTCTTATTTGTTCAGCCCATTTCTTTGCAATGATTGTTTCAATTGATTCACCTATTTATTCTTCAACATTAACTTCCATATTCACAGTATTTGTTGGCCCAGCTGTTTCATTATTTTCATTTTGGGGCTGATTCTGAGTTTGAAACAAGCTTAACACCATATCTAAAGAGTTATACACTTCTTTAGCTCTCTTTAAATTTATCAAAGTCTCTATCACTTCTTGATCCTCAGCCTCTTCTTCATCAATCACCTTGTTAGCATTGGCTTGATCAATTAGAGCTTCCTGCTCTACCAATTCTTCCGGATTCAAGATATGGGCAATTACTTCCCTATCTCTTGTTTCTCTCACAACATTTCAAACTCTTTCCTGGCAGCAGCAGAAACTTCATCTTCTTCCACATTCAACCTTTCTTTAACAAGATCTGCCTTAACAGGCTCTTCTTCATAGACTTTTGCTTTTCCTTTATCCATTCTTCTTTTCAAGTCTTCCTCAGTTTCAGAGACATACTCATTAATTTCTTTGTCTAACTTATCCATCTCTTCATCATGCTCAACCGTCTTGGAGCTTTCAGGTTGTTCAATTTGAGGTTCAGTAAGTGTATGCTCCTTAATAGCAGCATTATCATTAATAATCATATCAGTTTGTCCTTCAGTCAAAATATCAGTGGCCACATCAAAGATAGCCACATTTGCATTAATATTCATCATTTCTTCTCCGACCTCAATCTCCTTCTCTCCTCTTCCCTCATCCTCATCTTTGTTCAACCCATTCAGAATTTCATTATCAGCATCATAATTTTGCTGATCTTCTTCAGACTCATCAGCTTCATAGTTCCCTTCTGATATCAGTCTTTCACTACTTTCCTCAGAAGAATCATATGCATTTAATAAACAAGTCAAACCATCATAGATTGACATCACACCGGCATCTACCATCACAACCTCATCAGTACCAATAGCACCAGTTGGTGCACTAATATTCTCAATCACATTATCAGCAGCATCAGTTAGCACAATGATATTTTCCCCCTATTTTGGGGCAGCTGAGGTCTTCTCAACCTCCTGCTCCATGGTTTGAATTCTTGACTTAGCAACAGCCAACTGAGCCTTTAGTTCCACATTCTCTTCCTTCAGTTCTGCATTTTCATTTCTTAACTTTACAGCTTCAATAATCAAGTCAAAATTTCTTTGGTAAATATTAGAAACATGGGGTGGTGTATTGGGTGGTGACATGGGAAATGGGTCTGGTAAAGGATTTGAGGTTTGTGTCTGGGGTTGGGTTTGAGTGTGGGGTTGGGTTTGAGTGTGGGGTTGGGTTTGAGACTGGGGTTGGGTTTGGGTCTGGGGTTGGTTTTGGATGGGCATGTGAATGCGTGGTAATTGTGTAATTTGATCATTTAATGGTGGAGAGGATTGTGGTATTTGTGTTAGAGTTTGGTTTAAGTTTACCTGTGAGGTTTGGCTTAAGGCTGGTGGTGGTGAGTGTGGTGGTGATTGGGTGGTTTGGGCAATTGGTGACGGTGGATAGGGTGGTGTTTGTGGTGGTGAGTCAAGTGGTGTGGTTGGTGGCGTTGGAATGATTTGAAACTCCCTTTGAGGTTGTACTTAATCTTCAAAATTTGCATCACCTCCTTCTGTATGCCCAGCACCATCATCAGCATCATCATTATCATCATCATTACCATCATCACTATTATAACCATCATCATTAGAGTCCCAATATTCATCATTCTTATTCTCAACACCTTGTTCCTCTTCAGCCAATAACTCATGTAAATGAGGAATTTGGATATCATCAACCATCAGCCATGGTAGATCTTCATGTACAATATTTGGATTGAATCTGTTGGTGCTACTTCACATTGTAATTCTCTTGTATGTATCCGGATTTTGCAATGAATGTGTGATTCCAGTAATAGGTAAATCTTCGAATTCCTGGTTGAAAATGATTTGTAAAAATCTAGGATATTGAAAGAATCTATCATGTTGTGCCTTCTTCAAGTTGCCCACCAGTCCTTCAAAAATCATCTTTGAAAAATTGAAAGGATATCTGAATAGGATGACAACTGTGGCATACTCATAAGAGTCTATGATCCCTTTCGAGGAGCAAACCCCTGAATGATGTGATGAATCACAAATCGATATAACAAAGGAAACATTCCTTTCTAGAATTGTCCTTTATGAACAGTCCCCTGATAACCCATCATTTGACTAAATATTCTGAACAGTTGAGCAGTTGTCAAATGAAGTGATTCTGGGTTATCATCATTTAACCTCAAGCATCTTCAAATCACACTTTCATCTATGCGAATTTCTTGATTCGCAATTGTGGCTTCGATCCTTTTTCTGTTAACATCATCATACAATCTTGCGGATCTCCAAAAAAAAAGTGTATGATTTCGGTAGATTATAGGATATTTAGTCAAAGAAAAATTAATGTTGGATCGTTGTAGCCATCTTATCATTACTGCAACTTCTTCATTTGATGGAATTACTTGCAGCTAGGCACACATGTTGTGCTTGTGCTCAAAGGAATATCTTGGTTGATTTGCATCCGCCATATCTGTTCTTCGACAAGTTTATAACCGAGTCGAATTATGAGGGCTGATAAATTAGTGTTAGGATTAATGATGAATGCAATAAGTCGGTTAGGTTTCTTTCAAGAGCAATCAGTGGAAGGAGAGAGAGAGAGAGAGGGAAAATAATGTTGAAAAACTTCTCTCACTCCCTCTTATATACCTTTTGAAAGTGGGTTCTAAATGCATTTTGTCGTTTAGTGAGTTAATAGCTGTCATACAATAAATCTTACCCGGATAACTTAGTCTAGCACAGACCTTACCCGAATAAATTAGTCTAGCACAGACCTTACCCGAATAAAATTTACACATTCAGTCAAGCATACTTTGATGCAAAGTGTGCCCGAAAAACCTTCAAGAAATACAAAGTGTACTAGAAGTGGATTCTTAACACAATGTGTACTCGAAAAGTTAATTTTGAAATTACAAGTATATTAGGGGAACATTTGAAAATTCAAAGTGTGCCCGAAATATAAATTGTGCCCAGGAAACTAAGTCTACCCGTAAAAACTTACAATTTCAAAGAATCATAATCACTAAAGCACAAATCTTGCTAGAAATGAATTTAAACAGTAAAACACCTAAGTGTGCTAGGAAGTTCAAAATCTCTAAAGCTTGCTAGAAACCAGCATATTCATATATAAACAATCAGGCTTGCTCGGAAAGTGATTAGAATAGTAAACTCTACCCGAAAAGTATCAAGTACTTCAAAGCATGCCCAAAATTAACAAACTTAGATAAAAACATCTAAGTGTTCCCAGAAAGGTTATAAATCATCAAACCTTACCCGAAATTACATAATCAACCTTTTGTAGGTAAAATGCAACACTTTTTGTCTTAAACACAATATCAATTATATTTATAATAGAAAAATCATTGTTTAAGAGCAAATGGTGCATTTAGAGATTAAATTTCAGTTATGATTCTTTTCAAAATATTTCTTTGCATTTGCTGAAAACATCTCAAGAATGGGATCATATTGACTAAATAGCTTTCTCAATACTTCATTTTCAGCATTATTATGACAACATAGACAGGTCAACAGCAGGTCTAGACTTAACATGAATTTCATCTCTTTGGTGATATGATTAAATTTCAGTTAATATGCATAATTTTCAATGGATAACACATATTGTTTTCTGATGCTCCTTATCTATTCCCAAGGCTTATTTGGCTTTCTCTATATCACCCCAATTTGACTTTGATCCACTGGATTTGGTCAAAATTTTAATGACATAACATATTTATAAAAATTTTCTATTTTTCTTTTCAAAATTTACATACATATATGAGGTTGAACGTTGGACTTACATGCCACGCGAGTTGGACTTACAGGCCTTCCATTCGGAATGTTTAAAGGAATTATATGATTGCCTCCACCCTTGTAGTTCTAGAATTAACCCTCATGTATGCAGTTTCTTTATAAAAGTTTGTGAACATTAATCAACTTTTGGTTGATTAAATATTTAAAATCATGTAGTTCACAGTTGTTCTTTGTCATTCTTTTAAATCAAACATTTCATTTTGGTGTCCAAATACCAACAGGCTTGTATATGACTGGATAATCACTTTTCTTCCTATCATTTGGAAAGATATACCTAGGAACATGCATAGACAACAATGTAACTCCACATAAGACATAGCACTTTCTTTATGTTTATATCACCTTAGATTTTACACATCATGAGAAAGCAACCATACATGTCAATAACTGTACTAAGTGCCCTTTTGGCCTATTGAATTCATTTGATTAGCTAAGTAGTCAATGTACTATCATTTCCCAACTTAATACAGTTTTAATTTCAGGCACCCAAATATCTCCTCTTTTACAGGTAAATGGCTATCATGTTTGACCACAAGTGGTCAACAGGACCAAACATATATGTGAGTTGAGTACATGTCCTTTCAAAGCAGAGTTATTGACTTAATTCTAAGTGAGAGAATAGAAAACAAGTTGCAATTGCCCCAAATGCTTTCAATTTTCAAGGTTAATGGCTATCTTATCAATCTGAGAACAGATGACAGGTCCAAACATATTCAAGTATATGCCTTTCCAACTTGAGCAAATGACATAATTTTCAGCAAAAGTAACTCTTTGAGACTCTTCATTGAAAATTTCCTTTTGAGCAAATGTCAAAATTCGTTCAAGAAAATTTTTCCCGAAAAACAACTCTTTTTTTTTATCGAATTGCCTCTCAATTCGATATAAATATCAACTCCATTCGTTAACTTAGTTCATGCTCTCCATTCGTTAACTTAGTTCGTTCTCTCCATTCTTAATTCGTTATAACAATCACACGAATGGCCTTCCATTCGTTAAGATATCCACTTCGTCATACATATAACGAATTACCTTAATTCATTACCATTAACTTAAAGAATTACCTTAACGAATTAACTTAATTCGTTATCTTTAACTTAACAAATTGCCTTAATTCGTTATCTTTAACTTAACGAATTGCCTTAATTCGTTATCTTTAACTTTACGAATTAGCTTCACGAATTAACTTAATTCGTTATACTCTTAACGTAACAAATCTCCTTAATGAATTACCATAATTCGTTACATTTACCTTAACGAATTCCCTTAATTCGTAATCTTTAACTTAGCAAATAACCTTGACGAATTAACTTAACGAATTACTTTAATTCGTTATCATTAACTTAACGAATTAACTTAACAAAATAACTTAATTCGTTACATTTACCTTAACGAATTGACCTAATTCGTTAAATTCCCGTAACCAATTAGAAACAGAAGATTCGTTAAACTCCCTTAACGAATTAGCTATAGTAACATAACAAATCAGGTTGTTGGATCTGAACTGTTCGCCGGAAAAACGTAATTCACCGGAAATATCAGTTATATGGCCGGAAAATCGTAGATCTGGCCGGAATCAGCAAATTTGAACTCCATCCATGGCAGATTCATCAAAACCACATAAATATCCATATAAATATTCCCGAACACTCGGATTTTCATACCGATCACGAATCCATACTCAAGTTAACTTAACAATCATTTATTCATCATTACTCGAATCAAACCGTAACACACTCTTCCATGGTGGATTCTTCAATAGACCATAAATTAACACCAAAATCCACATAAACATGCGGATTTCATTAAGATACACTAATCTATCATCCAATTTGCTTAGTAATCACTGAATCATCATAAACTTAATAAAACAATAACATACTCTTCCATGGTGAATCACTCAATTCACCATAATTAACAACCAAATTCCACAGGAAGCTTCATCTTCTAACCATAAACATGAATTCAGCCTCAATTCAACCAATAAAAATGTTACTTTAATCCAGATCTTACCAAATTATTCTAAAACTGAAGAACACGAATGTAACATCCCGAAATTTCAAAAATAATATTAATTATATTATTTATGTGGGAGGGTGTAGGAGAATAAGTGGCTCGTCACAGTTGTTTTATGTTAGTACTGTCAGGGGATGTTTTATGTTACGGCTGGACCTATGTTTGTATAGCGAGCTTGAATGATTTCCTTTTTATGTTTTATGAATGACTTGTGATTCCTGGTTGTTTTGTATGAATGACTTATAAATTATCTTGAACGCATGTTGGTTATGATAAATAGTTGTGTGGTGATAAAGCGTCGCCTTAGGCGTTAACGTTATTATATAAAACAAGGTTCCTTGGGAAGACGAGACGAGACGAGACTTGGTACATCGAGGGCCTCATGGACATGCTGCCTTAATAGGTAAAACACATGAACACCACTCGAAGACTGCAAGTCAAAAATAAGAAGGGTAACCCAGAAAACAAGACAATTAGGCAGGGGTGTGAATATAAGAAGTGTTCCTTTTACAAGAGATAAGTTAGGTTTCGGGGACGAAACCTCTTTAAGGGGGGAAAACTTGTAACATCCCGAAATATCTATAAAAATACTAAGTATATTATTTAATATTGGTAGGAAAGTTTTATTGGGTTAATGGAGAAATAATACAAATTTCGATTATGAAAATTTTTCCCGGTTTCCCCGCCAAAAATTCGTTATAGTTGTTGGTTATAACAAATTAACTAAATTCGTTACATTTACCTTAACGATTTACCATAACGAATTGACCTAATTCGTTAAATTCCCGTAACGAATTAGCAACAGGAGATTCGTTAAACTCCCTTAACGAATTAGCTACGGTAACATAACAAATCAGGTTGTTGGATCTGAACTGTTCGCCAGAAAAATGTAATTCACCGGAAAAATCAGTTACATGGCCGAAAAATCGTAGATCTAGCCGGAATCTGCAAATTTGAACTCCATCCATGGCAGATTCATCAAAACCACATAATTATCTATAAAAAGTCTAACCGAACACTCGAATTTTCATACCGATCAAGAATCCATACTCAAGTTAACTTAACAATCATTTATTCATCATTACTCGAATCAAAACGTAACACACTCTTCCATGGTGCATTCTTCAATACACCATAAATTAACACCAAAATCCACATAAACATGCGAATTTCATTAAGATACACTAATCTATCATCCAATTAGGTTAATAATCACTGAATCATCATAAACTTAATCATACAATAACATGCTCTTCCATGGTGAATCACTCAATTCACCATAATTAACAACCAAATTCCACAGGAGTTTCATCTTCCAACCATAAACACGAATTCAGCCTCAATTTCACCAATAAAAATATTACTTTAATCCAGATCTTACCAAATTATTCTAAAACTGAAGAATACGAATGTACCAACCCGAAATTTCTAAATAATTTTAATTATATTATTTAAGTGGGAGGGTGCAGGAGAATAAGTGGCTCGTCACAGTTGTTTTGTGTTAGTACTGTCAGGGGATGTTTTATGTTACGGCTGGACCTATGTTTGTCTAGCGAGTTTGAATGATTTCCTTTTTATGTTTTATGAATGACTTGTGATTCCTTGTGGTTTTGAATGAATGACTTATGAATTATCTTGAACGCATGTCGGTTATGATAAATAGTTGTGTGGTGATAAAGCGTCGTCTTAGGCGTTAACGTTATTATATAAAACAAGGTTCCTTGGGTAGACGAGACGAGACTTGGTACATCGAGGGTCTCATGGACAAGCTGCCTTAATAGCTAAAACACATGAACACCACTCGAAGACAGAAAATAAGGAATAAAAAGGGTAACCCAGAAAACAAGACGATTAGGCGGGTGTGAATATAAGAAGTGTTCATTTTACAAGAGATAAGTTAGGTTTCGGGGACGAAACCTCTTTAAGGGGGGAAGACTTGTAACATCCCGAAATTTCAATAATAACATTAAGTATATTATTTAATATTGGTAGGAAAGTTTTCTCGGGTTAGTGGAGAAATAATAAAATTACGATTAAGAAAATTTTTCCCGGTTACCCTTTCAAAAATTCACCGAAAAATAAATATTTTCGCCAAAATTCAAGAATGAAATCACACTAACGAGGGGTATCCTGGAAAAAATTCGTTCAAGAAAAATTTTTCGGCCAAATAACTCTTTTTTTGAGCGAATTGCCACTCAATTAGTTATAATTATCCCTTCCATTCGTTAACTTAGTTCATGCTCTCCCATCGCTAACTTAGTTCGTTCTCTCCATTCTTAATTCGTTATAACAATCACACGAATGGCCTTCCATTCGTTAAGATATCCACTTCATCATACATATAACGAATTACCTTAATTCATTACCATTAACTTAAAGAATTACCTTAACGAATTAACTTTATTCGTTATCTTTAAATTAACGAATTGCCATAATTTGTTATCTTTAACTTAACAAATAGCCGTAATTCGTTATCTTTAACTTAACGAATTAGCTTCACGAACTACCTTAATTCGTTATACTCTTAACTTAACGAATATCCTTAACGAATTACCTTAGTTCGTTACATTTACCTTAATGAATTACTTTAACGAATTCCCATAATTCGTTATCTTTAACTTAACGAATTACCTTAATTCGTTATCTTTAACTTAATGAATTGCCTTAATTCGTTATCTTTAACTTAACGAATTAGCTTCACGAATTACCTTAATTCGTTATCTTTAACTTAATGAATTGCCTTAATTCGTTATCTTTAACTTAACGAATTAGCTTCACGAATTACCTTAATTCGTTATACTCTTAACTTAACGAATCTCCTTAACGAATTACCTTTATTCGTTACATTTACCTTAACGAATAACTTTAACGAATTCCCTTAATTCTTTATCTTTTACTTAACAAATAACCTTGACGAATTAACTTAACGAATTACTTTAATTCGTTATCATTAACTTAACGAACGAACTTAACGAAGTAACTTAACGAATTAACTTTATTCCTTACATTTACCTTAACGAACTACCTTAACGAATTGACCTAATTCGTTAAATTCCCGTAACGAATTAGCTACAGTAGATTCGTTTTACTCCCTTAACAAATTAGCTACAATAACATAACGAATCAGGTTGTGGGATCTGAAATGTTCGTCGTAAAAACGTATTTCACGTGAAAAATCAGTTACATGGCTGGAAAATTGTAGATCTAGCCGGAATCTGCAAATTTGAACTCCATCCATGGCATATCCATCAAAACCACATAATTATCCATAAAAATCTACACGAACACTCGGATTTTCATACCGATCACGAATCCATACTCAAGTTAACATAACAATCATTTATTCATCATTACTCGAATCAAACCGTAACACACACCAATAATATACTACTTTAATCCAAATCTGACCAAATTTTTCAAAAACCGAAGAACACGATTGTAACATCCCGAAATATCTAAAATAATATTAATTAAGTGGGGGGTGCAGGAGAATAAGTGGCTCGTCACAGTTGTTTTATGTTACTACTATCTGGGGGGTGTTTTATGTTACGGCTGGACCTATGTTTGTCTAGCGAGCTTGAATGATTTCCTTTGTATGTTTTATGAATGACTTGTGATTCCTTGTGGTTTTGAATGAATGGCTTGTGAATTATCTTGAATGAATGTTGATTATGATAAATAAATGTGTGGTGATAAAGCGTCGCCTAAGCCGTTAATGTTATTATATAAAACAAGGTTCCTTGGGAAGACGAGACGAGACTTGGTACATCGAGGGCCCCATGCACAAGCTGCGTTAATAGCTAAAACACATGAACACTGCCCGATGACTGCAATTCTGGAATAAGAAGGTTAACCCAGAAAATAAGACGATTAGGCAAGGGTGTGAATATAAGAAGGGTTCCCTTTACAAGGGAAAAGTTAGGTTTCGGGGACGAAACTTCTTTAAGGGGGGATGACTTGTAACATCCCGAAATTTCTAAAATAATTTTTATTATATTATTTAATATTGGTTGGAAAATTTACTCGGGTTAGTGGATAAATAATTAAATTTCAATTAAGAAAAATTTTCCCCGTTTTCCCGCCAAAAAATCACCGAAAATTATTGAAAAATAAATATTTTCGCCAAAATTTTTTAGAATGAAATCTCACTAACGAGGGGTATCCTGGAAAAAAATCGTTTAAGAAAAATTTTCCCCCAAGTAACCCTTTTTTTTAACAAATTGCCTCTCACTTCGTTATAAATATCCACTCTATTCATTAACTTAGTTCATGCTCTCCATTCGTTAACTTAGTTCGTTCTCTCCATTCTTTATTCGTTCTAACAATCAAACGAATGACCTTCCATTCGTTAAGATATCCACTTCGTCATGCATATAACGAATTACCTTAACTCGTTACCATTAACTTAACGAATTAACATAACGAATTAACTTAATTCGTTATCTTTAACTTAACGAATTGCCTTAATTTTTTAACTTTAACTTAACGAATTGCCTTAATTCGTTAGCTTTAACTTAACTAATTAGCTTCACGAATTACCTTAATTCGATATACTCTTAAATTAACGATTCTCCTTAACGAATTACCTTAATTCGTTACATTTACCTTAACGAATTCCCTTAATTCGTTATCTTTAAATTAACGAATTACATTAATTCGTTATCTTTAACTTAACTAATAACCTTGACGAAATAACTTAACGAATTACTTAAATTCGTTATCATTAACTTAAGAAGTAACTAACGAATTGCCTTATTTCGTTACATTTACCTTAACGAATTGACTTAATTTGTTAAATTTCGGTAACGAATTAGCTACAGTAGATTCGTTAAACTCCCTTAACGAATTAGCTACAGTAACATAACGAATCGGGTTGTTGGATCTAAACTGTTCGCCGGAAAAACGTAATTCACCGAAAAAATCAGTTACACGGCCGAAAATCGTACATCTGGCCGGAATCTGCAAATTTGAACTCCATCCATGGCAGATTCATCAAAACCACATAATTATCCATAAAAATCTACCTGAGCACTCGGATTTTAATACCGATCACGAATCCATACTCAAGTTAACTTAATAATCATTTATTCATCATTACTCGAATCAAACCGTAACACACTCTTCCATGGTGGATTCTTCAATACACCATAAATTAACACCAAAATCCACAAAAACATGCGTATTTCATTAAGTTGCACTAATCAATCATCCAATTAGCTTAATAATCACTGAATCATCATAAACTAAATCATACAATAACATGCTCTTCCATGGTGAATCACTCAATTCACCATAACTAACTACCAAATTCCACAGGAAGCTTCATCTTCCAACCATAAACACAAATTCAGCCTCAATTCCTCCAATATAAATATTACTTTAATCCAGATCTTACCAAATTATTCAAAAACCGAAGAACACGAATGTAACATCCCGAAATTTCTAAAAAAAATATTAATTATATTATTTAAGTGGAAGGGTGCAGGAGAATAAGTGGCTCGTCACAGTTGTTTTATGTTAGTAATGTCAGGGGGTGTTTTATGTTACGGCTGGACCTATGTTTGTCTAGCGAGCTTGAATGATTTCCTTTTTGTGTCTTATGAATGACTTGTGATTCATTGTGGTTTTGTATGAATGACTTATGAATTATCTTGAATGCATATTGGTTATGATAAATAGGTGTGTGGTTATAAAGCGTCGCCTTAGGTGTTAACGTTATTATATAAAAAAAGGTTCCTTGGTAAGACGAGACGAGACGAGACTTGGTACAACGAGGGCCTCATGGACAAGCTGCCTTAATAGCTAAACCATATGAACACCACTCGATGACTGCAAGTCAGGAATAAGAAGGGTAACCTATAAAACAAGATGATTAGGCAAGGGTGTGAATAATATAAGTGTTCCTTTTACAAGGGATAAGTTAGGTTTTGGGGACCAAACCTCTTTAAGGGGGGAAGACTTGTAAGATCCCGAAATTTCTAAAATAATATTAATTATATTATTTAATATTGTTGGGAAAGTTTACTCGGGTTAGTGGAGAAATAATAAAATAAAGTATGAGTTATTATGAGTCGGGCTTGTGTTGGGTTAAGTATTATGGGTAATGGACTTGGATTTGAAATGAAGGAGGATGGACCATGGGCTCAAGCCCATGATCCATAATATATAAACCTTAATTACCAACTAATTCATTCATTTCCATTCCATTCCATACACCACCCAAACACACACTTAGCTCTCTCTCATCCTACTTTCTCTCTCTAGCTGAAATCACCAAGAAAACCCGAGTATCGATCCGAGGTAATGATAATGATATTGTAGAGATCCAAACCTTTAGATCTAGTCGCGAAACAGCGATCCGACACCTTAAAAGATTTAATTCAAGAGATCCGGATGGAATCGGGTATAACCCGATCGAAAGATGAGCTTAGGGATCACCCTAGCTCAGATCTGGATCGAACGGGGCAAAAACGGTGAAAACGCTGGTGAAACGAGCGAGATCTCGCTTTTCCGGCGAGATCCCGGTTTTTCAATGATTACGAGCGAGATCTCGCTTTTCCGGCGAGAATATTATGACATTCTGACCTAACCGTAGTTCGTTAGTGGTGACTTAACGAACTAGAAGGTAATTCGTTACTCCATTTCGTAAGAGGAAATAACGAACTAGAAGCAGTTCGTTAAGCCATTCATTAAGTAATTCGTTAACGGAGGAATAACGAATTAAGAGTAATTCTTATGCCCCTTCGTTAAGGAAAATTAACGAAGAAGCTTCAATTCGTTAAGTAGTTCGTTAAGGGAGAACTGACGAATGAACCCCCGGTTCGTTAAAGGTCCAGTTCGTTAAGAAATAACGAAGGAGCCTCCTTCGTTAACTGGATAACGAAGTGGACTTTGAAAGAATGACAGATTTGGTCCATGGACTTAGAAAAGAATGATTTAATTACAAAATAGCTTGGACTTTATTAATGATTAAGAGGTTAACAATAAAATATTATCTTGAAATCCTAATGGAAAATGTGTTAAGACAATTAATGAAAATAAAATTTTTCCAAGATGACATGGCAGCTTAACCCCAGCCAGGGGCTCTGCCCCTTGGACCCCGCTAGGGGCAGCCACCCCTAGAACCATGCTGCCAAGAGCGCTGCCCCCGGACCCCTGTTTGTTGAGGATATTAATTAAACTAGAAACACGTTATGGGTAGTGATAGTTAAATTGAGACGTGTAATTGTTATACAGTTAGTCGTGCACAGCTTTAAAAAGGAATAACCATAAACAGTGAACGTAATCGAGTTCAGGTGAGTTTCTAGCCCCACTTCCTTGTTATATTTTCAGGGCTGTGTGCATAGTCGATGTGAAGTGTGAATACACTTACCTTAAGTGGTAAATGTATGCTATAATGTTTGATACCACATGTTAGTCCCCCCGGGGCGTCGGCGATCGATACGAGATCCGCACGAGGTCTAGGAGTGCGGAATCCTCCTAGACTCGTTTATGGTGTACAGACAAATAACACAAACACGTACACGATCAAATACACAAACAAATACTAGAACGGGATAAACAAATCTGCAGATTCATATATAAAATAATCACGTTACATACCGTAACAAAAACAGAAAACACGACTGACCCGAGGTGAGCTCTACCTCGGGTCGTCTCACACGACTCTAGTCTCTTACTCTCTCTCAATAAACAAGCTGCTCAAACACACACTAATTTCTGGATACCTAAAACTAAACAAGACACAACTATATATAGACAAACATTCATGGGCCCGGGCTTCAGTAGGCGAAGTTGTGCTAACTTCGCCGTTGGCGAAGTTGTGATAACTTCGCCTAAGGCAGAAGTTGTTACAACTTCGCCGTTGGCGAAGTTGTTCTAACTTCGCCTAAGGCGAAGTTGTGCTAACTTCGCCTGTGGCGTTCCGCTGGTCAGAATTGCATAGCGACGGTCACAAAATGCACCAACAGTCTCCCCTTTGACCGTTGCTCTCAATTCTAACAAACACGAAAGATCATCTGTTACAAAACATGCACCAACAGACTCCCTCTTAACTGATGATCTTCTGTTTGCAGTCAACCAGCCGTGTCTGAAACTGTCCTGTAGCTTCACAAATCTACCAATCACCCAGCGTCTTCCATATCAGATCTCCCCTTCAGTGTAAGCTTCTCCGACTATAACGATTGAGGTCTTTGTAATGCATGCATCCTCGTGCCAATAGATCATCTCAACCAATCACGTGAGTCCATCTGACTTCACCAACACGTGAAGTTGGGCTTCCTCCACAACTTCACCAACTCGTCGGCATACGATAAGGTTTAATCTTCAACTACTCAACATCAAGTGATCAATTTCATCACAAAACCACCTTGACAGAATCTAACACATGACCATTAATTCATCCGAAGCATCTTCAATCACCAGGGATAACGATCAAGAACATAAACACTTTAGTTCCCGATTACATCCAACTTGTTCCAGAATTTTCACTCTAATAAATAAGCATCACGTTTCAGGATCCAATTCTCGAACGCCTTGAAAATAACATAAATAATATGCTCTGACCGCCATCCAGTAATGACAAAAACCTTCAGTTGAATTTGACTTTCTTCAATTGGTCAACCTCGAACAACAACAATTTCATTGCCCACAAACACCCGAATATGTGTCAATATCCAGTTTCAAACAATATCCCATTCACAACCTCAACTCCAAATCCAGAGTTGACACGTATTTGTTCACACGTAAGACCAAGAGATAACAAGATCACTCGTTGACGGAACAACATCTCTGGTCTCACAATAATCGTGTACACCTGGCCATACAGACGAAAACTCCAAACAATTTTTTTTTTTTTTTTTAATAATTTTTTTTTTTTTTTTTTTTTTTTTTTTTTTTTTTTTAACTTCACCTGGCTATAACTTCGCCTGGCCATAACTTCGCCTGGCTGCTAACTTCGCCTGGCCATAACTTCGCCTGGCCATAACTTCGCCTGGCTGCTAACTTCGCCTGGCCATAACTTCGCCTGTTCATAACTTCGCCTGTTCATAACTTCGCTGAAACCCTACGAACAGTGACGGCAACTTCGCCTGATGAACAATAACTTCGCCTGATGAACAATAACTTCGCCTGCGGCGCTGTTCGGCCAGAAACGCACAGAAACGTGCCAGAAACACCAAAACGCAGATCTCGAACCATAGCATAAGAGCCTAAGGCTTTGATACCACATGTTAGTCCCCCCGGGGCGTCGGCGATCGATACGAGATCCGCACGAGGTCTAGGAGTGCGGAATCCTCCTAGACTCGTTTATGGTGTACAGACAAATAACACAAACACGTACACGATCAAATACACAAACAAATACTAGAACGGGATAAACAAATCTGCAGATTCATATATAAAATAATCACGTTACATACCGTAACAAAAACAGAAAACACGACTGACCCGAGGTGAGCTCTACCTCGGGTCGTCTCACACGACTCTAGTCTCTTACTCTCTCTCAATAAACAAGCTGCTCAAACACACACTAATTTCTGGATACCTAAAACTAAACAAGACACAACTATATATAGACAAACATTCATGGGCCTGGGCTTCAGTAGGCGAAGTTGTGCTAACTTCGCCGTTGGCGAAGTTGTGATAACTTCGCCTAAGGCAGAAGTTGTTACAACTTCGCCGTTGGCGAAGTTGTTCTAACTTCGCCTAAGGCGAAGTTGTGCTAACTTCGCCTGTGGCGTTCCGCTGGTCAGAATTGCATAGCGACGGTCACAAAATGCACCAACAGAACAGGCTAGACAGTGGACTGTGTATCTTCGGATACGTATATAATACATGTAATGGTTGTATGGTAAGTTGCTTGATTAACTAGAACTCACTCAGCGTAGCTGACTTTTAGTATGCACGCAGGTGATCAGATAAAAGAGCTAGCATGAGGATGGCACATGCAATGGATTGAACGGCTGGCATATGAAGATGGAAGAAATGATGTTTTAAATATGATGTTCCATGTTATGGTTTTAAAGAAAAGATTAAAGGTTTTGTAACGAATGATTGAAGTTAACGTTTACGCGAAAAGTTTTAATTAACTCTGATTTGTAAGAACTGTGTTTATGAGTAAATACGACGTTAAAGTAGGGCTACCGGGTTCGGGGCCTTATAACGAATAAACTCATATTCTTACCTTAATCGATGCACCGAGAGCAGCCGTCAACTCTGATACCAAATGAGGAAATAAGTCAATCAACGAAATCTCGTATCTCGATGATCAAATACCTTAACGTGTTTCACGCTTAAAACACTTAACTTAAAACGAATTAAATAATATGCAAATGAAAAAGCAAAATCTTTTTGGTATTTTAAATTTTTAATGAAAAATATTTACAAGAAAAATATCCGAAAATTGAAATGTAAAGCAGAAAAATATTTTTGTGTTTTTGTATGAGTTTTCAAAAGAAGTACATATTTTTGGATTTTGGTGAGTTTAAGCAGAGAATCATATTGACCTGCATTAAGTCGGTCATTGATATTGTTGTCCACTTAAATCTTATAACAGACTTTCAAGCATTTTTGTAATATGATTAATGGTTTAATTAGAGCACAGAATATCAGAAACTATCAGCCTCTAATCTCGGTTCAAGCTTAATTTGATTTTTGCCATATCACTCCAACTTGACTTAAACCATTATATTGTTGATCAAAATTTGAATTTTATAGAAATTTATGAGCAATGCATTGATTTTCTTTTAGTATGAGTGAGTATGCACGAGTTCATCTGTTGGCTTACATACAATGTATCCCCTGGGTCTGTTTCTTATTGGTATTGAGACGTGCGTAAAGAAGGAAAAAATGTATGACTAACAGCGTATTTTGATCAAGTCAATAGTTTAAATTATACGAGGTACAGCAGTGATCAAGTTTAATGACTTTGGGTTTGCTTTAAAAGCGGATGAAATATTCATGCATATGAATACCAAGATGATTAAGCCACATAAAGACTCACAGTGTCCAGAACCTCAACGCTTGTTATTTACTTTATTTTATTTTTGGTGATCAACAAATATAAGGCTTAGGTTTGACAGGTTATTACATTTCTGCCATCCTCACAGAGATTTTTGTTAGAGACTAACACCTATTTCAATTTGACGTTTCTTTAAGTTTATATCACATACTTTACTCTAACAGCTTTTTTAAGACCTACCAATGCACCAATGTAATTAAGCACACAGTCTTTTAAGCTTATTTCTGCTGGATATGGGGTCAAATGATCAATGTACTATCATTTTCTCTTTTTGCTTCAAAAACTCAAAAATTTGAGGAGCATAAAAATGAATTTAATCGCCCCAGTTACATTTAGTCTATAGATTAATGGCTATCCTATAAATTCACAAGAGAATAATATGACCAAGACATGCAAGCATGCTCCATAAACTTAAATGACCGACATAATTCTCAGCGAGAAAATAAAGTAAAACGCATAAATAACGCCCCAACTACTCTCCATTGTCAGGTAAATGGCTATCCCGAATATTTACGAGTAAATCTCAGGACCAAACATATACAAGTATATGTCCTTCAAATATGAGTAATTGACATGCTTTTCAGCGAACGTATGCAAAAATCTTTTTGGTTTTTCTCTTTACATACATAAAACACAATCTTTTTGTCTTTTTCAATTTTCTTATAAAACATAATTAAAACTTCACAATCTTTTTGGATTTTTGGATTTTTCTTTACAAACTGAAAACACAATATTTTTGGTTTTTCAAGATTTTAAACTGTTTTTGGATTTTCAAAATATTTTAAAGACAATAAAAACAAGAAAACACAATATTTTTGTATTTTCAATTTTTCACCACCTAAAATCCAAAACCAAAATAAAATTTAAAAGAAAAATTAAGCCGAAAATAAAGATAGTTATCCTTGTTTCAGGATACCAGTAAGGGTCTTCAATATATTTAAACCAAACAAAAAAATTAAATCGAATTTTGTCAAAGGCTTTGGTAAATAGATCGGTTTTTTGAAAATCGGTATGTAGTTTCTCAAGATCGGTTAATTTCTTTTCAAAACAATCTCGTATGAAATGATATCGAATTTTGATATGTTTCGTTTAGAGTGTTGTACGGGGTTTTGGTGATGGTAATTGCAGCGGAGTTATCAATTAAATTGGAGTAGTTAGAAACTTCAAACCGTAGTCGTGCAAATGTTGTTGGATCCACAAAATCTGGGAACAGCAACTCTAGGCTGCAACATAGTCTGCCTCAGCGGTTGAAGTGGAGGCCGTCATCTACTTCTTACATTGCCAGGAAACAAGCAAGTTTCCTAAGAATTGACACCCTGCCGTAGTCGATTTAAAGTTAATCTTGAACTCTCTGTAGTCTGAGTCAGAAAAGACGGTAAGTTCAAAGTGATCGTCATTGGGGTACCATAACCCGATGTCTGTATTGCCCCTCTTATATTAAAGAATACACTTGACCGCTGCCAAGTGAGTCACTCGGGGACTAGCTTGGTACCTAGCACATAAACTCGGTTTGAATAATCAGGATCTTCGAATCCAGGAGGCTGTAAAACAAACACTTTTTCGTGTAATTTACCATTGAGAAAGGCACTTTTCACATCCATTTGATAGACTTTAATATTCTTATAAGATGCATAAGCCAGAAAGATTCGTATAGCTTCCAATCTTGCAACCGGAGCATATACCTCAGTGTAGTCTATGCCCTCTTGCTGATGAAAACCTTGCATCACTAGCCGTGCTTTGTTCCTCACGATTGCACCACGATCGTCTTTTTACATTTAAATACCCACTTAGTCGGAATAGGCTTCTTGACTCTAGAAAGTTTATCGATAAGATCCCAAACACCCAGTCTGTTAAACTATTGCAATTCCTCTTGCATTTCTTCCACCCAAGAAGGGTCTTTAAGTGCCTTACGAGTGGTCGTCGGCTCAACTTGGGATAAAAAGCAAGTGTATTTTGCAAGATTTACTATTCCAGATGAATGTAAATCCGCATAAGCACACAATACATTATTTTCATTTGAAGAGGCAACTTGATGACGCGTTTGTACTCCCACATCAAGTTCCCCAATGAAGTTTTCCTTTGGATGATAATTATGAATGCTAAAAGTGGGATTCTCAGGAACAACAACATTGTCGAATAAATTAGTGTAATGTTCTCTCAGCTGATATGAATCATAAGTTTCAACTGCATCAGCAACATTGATGTGCTAAAAGTAGTTTAATTATTATTAACTAATTTACGTTAATCTAGACACTAAGTAATAAATTCTAGACTCTTAGACTCGACTAAACTACTAACCGGCAAGTGTACCGGTCGACTCTAGTACAGCTAAGTAAGTCCGGATATCGAACCCACAAGACTATAAATTACGTATACTAGCTAATTAGACTCGACTTACTAACACGACTATTTAATAATAAAATTTGAGGGGGAATTATTAAACTAATTAATTAAAACTTACTAATGATCAACTAATAATTTCTTAATTAATTAATTAATTAAACTAACACTAAAATAATATACCCTAACCCTAATTACTAAAATAATAATAAAACATCAGCATTACTCTTAAACTATTAAATTTAATATACAACTTAAACCTAATTAATTTAACTAATAATAAACTATTGAGAACACTTAGACGGTTCTTTAATAATTTATGTCTAAGTATCTTTATGACGAAATACTACCTTACAGCGCGAAAATCAAAGATAGTTAAGAAGTCTCAATTGACTTAATAGACTAAGTTGACGATCAATCCTAGACGGACTCCTTACGAAGAACTAAATCTAGCAATCCTGACCAACAAAGAACTAAATCTAGCAATCCTTACGAAGATCAAACCTAGACGGACTCCTAGGTAGTTTATGAGGTTTAGCCTAGCATCATATAATATAAATCAAACAAATAAGATAAAACTAAAAACATGGTGAATGAATGAGAAACGAAATATTAAAGGCGATAAAACCCGTAGTCTTCGATCTTGAACGTAAAGCTCTTCACCGGCTGTTCTCTTGCCTTCAAAATCACCACAAGACTCAAAAGTATGCTCTCTAAAACTCCAAATTCGTCTGGTGGCTTCAGGATATTGTCATGTTTAAGTTAAAGATGTTTAAATACCCAAAACAAGGCCCAACATGTAGCAAAAACGAAATAAAAATATCCTCCAT
Organism: Bidens hawaiensis; assembly: GCF_021521415.1. NCBI lineage: Eukaryota > Viridiplantae > Streptophyta > Magnoliopsida > Asterales > Asteraceae > Bidens > Bidens hawaiensis. The sequence continues at coordinate 350,029 of NW_027491152.1, read as the reverse complement.
CAACCCCTAGGCGCCGCGCGACGGGAATGGGGTGTTTGGTCGCGCGGCGCGGCGTGTCACAATAAGGGGGCCGGTCAGACCAGAATATACCCACACTTATTCTTTTTTCGTCCCTGAAAAAGTTTGATGCAGTTGGATCAGAATCGGAAAATTACAGTCTAACAAACATATAGGTTAATTTTTAAAGCTCAAAAATACGCAAGAACCGCGATCACCGATATTGTTGTCCACTTAAACCCATGCCTTAATATTTACTAGGACAAATGTGATCCAACATTAATAGGACTCAGTGGTTTACACAATTAAGACCCGCTTATTTTCAGCTTTTACCGGACCAAACCACCCCAACTTGACTTAAACCTCAAAATTAGCAGAATTAAAACTTTTGTTGCTCTCTTTTTTCATGAATAGTTAAGACGATCAAGGGTATTATTTATCCACCTAAGCTTAAGCATCAAAGTCTACCAAGCAACCATTAGATACGATTAAGGTACAATTAATTAATAGCTAGTGTTCCCCACAACATGACATACCCCCGTTATCAAGCAATACCCCGAACCCATCACCATAGGTGAGCATGAAAAATTTCATCTGTGTGGCTTACATTTAGCGTGTCCCTTGTGGTCCGTTTCTTAATGGTAATGAGACGCGAGCAAGGGGACCCCACATGGCTAACAACGTGAATGATCAAATCTGTAATGTATTTGTACTTTTGTGATCATGTTTAAAGACTTAAAATGGTTTGCTCTTTTTGGCTTTATTTAAATATCCACAAACCCACTTAGGAATTGTGAATACCCAGATGAATAGATTGCATACAGACCCATGGTCGTCGGACCCGAGCCATCCCATCAATACAAGATTTAAGGTTATAAAACCATACGCCAATGATGTGTAAAACACTAAACTAGCAGTTTAAGACATATATCACAGGCTACATGGCATACTCTAACGTTATACATACCCAATCATCATTTGATAACGTATTCAGATTTTTTTTAAACTCATAATATTTCCACCTTTTTCATACAAAATTTGAGGCTTGAGTATGCCCGACATTTCATTACTTATCTTCCACGGACAAAACGCTTTACCCACAAAAGATTTCCGTTTTAACCATTTTATCAAATTGCCCTTTCATTTTCAAGGCTGAGCCTACCGACACATCCCAAGTTAAGTGCGTTTTCTTTTATATATCTCATATTATTAGTAGTTTGTAAAATCGGTTTCCGATAAATATCATCATTTCCTACTTTAACGCAAAAAAAACTAGATTCAAGGGACATTTTTAAAACATTTTTAATTTTTTTTATTTAAAGCAAAAACATAATTTAAGCTACGAGTCAAATATCCTATCCCCACACTAAAATTTTGCATTGTCCTCAATGCAAGGATAAGGACAACTTAAATAAAAATAAAATTTAAAATAAAGTCGGACTATAAAAAAAATAAAAACTTAAAAAAAATAAAGCAAAATAAAAAGTTAATAAGCTAGATAATGGAAAAGACTTAGCTGGTAATATGCACATGATTTTTTTATGTCAAAGTCTTCTTCCATGAATGCCCTCCAACTACGAACGTGTTCAGCATAAAGTACCACATTCTCTCACACACGAACGTACGCGGCAAAAAAATTCAACTAACAATATCTATAAATATATCTTATCAAACTGATAAATATTAAGCGTTCAAAGTATTTTCAACAACTCACAAATAAATAAATCATGAATAATCAGGCGCAAATAAATAAATATAAAGTATGCGACTCCACTGCAACTCCACTGCAACTCCATCCCCACACTTGTCTTTTTCATTGAATTCTTCCTTGGGCATCGTTTCTCTAGCTTACTCAATTTTCAAACTAGCAAAACTTAAAAAACACAAAACAAAGTCGAACTACAAAAACTACGTTAGTGACTCAATTAAATATACAAACTCCGCGAAACCTCCCGACACTTGAACTTAATCAGGAGGTTTTTCCTTGATCTGAACCCTATCTAACCCATTTAATTCCACCCGGAATTTATCAAATATTATATCAATGATGGAACCGCAAAATATTAAATTATAATTAAAATTCAATTACGGGTCAGACCACCTATATTTAAAATTACTTGACAAGAGTCGAATGCGTTGTAAGTATCAAGAAGACTGGTCGTGTTTGACATTTAATGGCTTTTTCACTCCCGTAGACCATCTCCTAAAATATACGCAAGTTCAGTTTTCAGGTAATTTCCCATCCTCGATCTTCACCCGTGGTTTTAATTCCCGATAAGCATTCAAAACACAGTCCACGGGCCGACAATGGTGTTCTTCCTCTAACACCACATCCTCATCTACACTGTCCTCTACAAGTAGAGCATCGAAACATGCAATATCCTCATTAACGTCCAATGTGTCTCCCCCTTCTAAATCCGACAATCCATCCAAATCCAGATTCAAGAATTCATCTTCCTCGTTAAGCTCATTATCAACCTTAACCATATCCTCAACGCCAAACATTAGCTCGAGTGACTAACCCAATTCCATCTCTTCCTCAAACATAGGTTTCACCATTACTGATCTCAGATATGCAGCCCACTCCTTCTCGTCACAATCATCAACGGAGTCACTGCAAAACTCAGTACAATTAGCAACACATACCTGTGAAACCTAAGGTGGGATTTCATCAGCCACTCGTGTCTCCGTATCTGGGATGAGCTCCCCTTCTTCATCTACATATTCCATGATTGGCTCTTTCCCTTTTTCTAGAAACATCGGGAACAACTCGCCCAAACGATTCATGTATCCCAAATAGTTTCCTTCCGCATCATACTTATAACCAGGTGTCGGTTGCTCCTCGAGATGCATACTCCCCTCTTTGGTTTCTCGAATAAATTCACTATCTGACTCGTACACGCATTGGGGAATCTGATTTGGCCCTTCTTCCACCTTTGTTAGTTTTCTGGAGATTTCTTTAACTGCATCTTGGAGACCTGCAAAAACAGATATTTGATTTCTTAGTATAGCATCATGTTCAGCTAATGTTTGTTGGTATTAGGCATCTTTCTCCAATGGTCGGGCCAACAACTCCTCGATCTTATTCAAATACGCCTCGTCACTCCTGTTGGGGTTGCTCTCGGAATGTTGACCATAATCTTGCCCATGTTTGTTTTGATATCCCCGATTCGGTTCCTTATAAAAATATGACAGGACCCCTGTGAAAGATAAGAATGTTGCTGCACATAGGGGTTAGTACGATTATATGGACATGCACGAGTCATATGACAATCAGCGCATCAATAACAAATAAAGAAAGAACCCTTGTATGGACAATCATAGTGTAAATGAGGATCACCACACGTATCACAATTAAGGTTACTATAGTATGGACATTTATTGGTAAAGTGAGGTCCATTACAAATTTCACCCATAATTACAAGAATCTAAACTAGCAAAAGACACGGACAATTAGACACCTATGACTCAAAGAAAAAAAATAAACACGTTATTATCTGATTAACTAAAACCCTAAAAAATTAAAAGCAAAAACACAATAGCACGTATATAGCAAGTAAGTCCAATCAGTGTTAGTAACGCAATCGCCAAGATTCCCCGGCAACGGCGCCAAAATCTTGATGTGCTAAAAGTAGTTTAATTATTATTAACTAAATTACGTTAATCTAGACACTAAGTAATAAATTCTAGACTCTTAGACTCGACTAAACTACTAACCGGCAAGTGTACAGGTCGACTCTAGTACAGCTAAGTAAGTCCGGATATCGAACCCACGAGACTCTATAAATTGCGTATACTAGCTAATTAGACTCGACTTACTAACACGAATATTTAATAATAAAATTTGAGGGGGAATTATTAAACTAATTAATTAAAACTTACTAATTATTAACTAATATTTACTTAATTAATTAATTAAACTAATACTAAAATAATAAACCCTAACCCTAATTACTAAAATAATAATAAAACATCATCATTACTCTTAAACTAATTAATTTAATAAAACTTAAACCTAATTAATTTAACTAATAATAAACTATTAAGTACACTTAGATTGATTCAGATGATAAAAGATAACTACATAGGTTAGAATCTCCAAAGCTACAGTTATTAATTAAATGGAAAACTTAAGTTATGGAACTGGGATCGTAAAATAGACCATAGACAGAAAACCCGAACAGGACCCTTGATCTTCAAGAAGACACCTATGGATTTCTAACAAGTTTTAAGATTCACCAGTTTTATGAATTAAACTTCCTTACGGTTATTTAATAATTTATGTCTAAGTATCTTTATAACGAAATCCTACCTTATAGCGAGGAAATCAAAGATAGTTAAGAAGACTCAATTGACTTAATAGACTAAGTTGACGATCAAACCTAGACGGACTTCTTACGAAGAACTAAATCTAGCAATCCTGACCAACAAAGATCTATCAATAACCTTTCACCTTACAGCTTTCTAGGCTAGCAGCTCACTTTTATCTATTTAATTAGTTTTATTGTTTCTATGATCTTAATGCATATCAATCATAAACTAGTCAAGAACACACAATAAGTGACCTAACGAAACCCTATCCTATTAAAAAATCACCAAGGGTAATGTGAAACAATAATTCAAAGTAAATAAAACCAAGCAAACATGCGCATCAATTAACTCAAACTCAACACTTTACTTAGAACATAAAATCCATAACGAAAAGAAATCCTAACAAAATCAAACCGAACTAAGGTTCATCACGACCTAAGTAGTTTATGAGGTTTAGCCTAGCATCATATAATATAAATCAAACAAAGCAAATAAATCTGAAAACATGGTGAATGAATGAGAAACGAAAGATTAAAGGCGATAAAACCCGTAGTCTTCGATCTTGAACGTAAAGCTCCTCACCGGCTGTTCTCTTACCATCAAAATCACCAAAGACTCAAAAGTATGCTCTCTAAAACTGCGAATTCGTCTGGTGGCTTCAGGGTATTGTCAGGTTTAAGTTAAAGATGTTTAATTACACAAAACAAGGCCCAACATGTTGCAAAAATGAATTAATAAAATCCTCCAGCAACCCCTAGGCGCCGCACGACGGGAACGGGGTGCCTGGTCGCACGGCGCGGCGTGTCACAATAAGGGGGCCTGTCAGACCAGGCGGTCCTTCCTGACGTGTTCCGGATCTTTGTTTTGGCTCTTTTTAACTCGTTTTTCACCATTTTCGAACACGATCAACTTCCATTGCCTACAAAACATAAAAGTGTTAGTAGTATACAAATCTCGACTAAAACCGAACATAAACTATTAAAATATTAATTAAAATATACGAGGGAAACATAAACATTTAGCATTATATCAAACATCAGGTCGTATAACTTGATCAACAACTTGAGTATCAGCAAAAGAAGTAGAAACATTATCAGAGGAAACTGGAGGATCATCACGTGGATCTTCATTTGGAGCTACAGTTGCAACTTCAACATCATTAGAACTTGAAAACCTTGGAATTACCAATTGGTCTTCAAAATATGCACGAACCAGATATTCATCTGGTTGTTTAGTTGATGGAGTAAACGAATTAAATAAACTATCATAATCAAACATCCAGTCGAGACCTTTTCCTTGAGGAGGTGTGGTGTACCTTTGACAATCCACATGGTACCATTCCTCCACACAACCAGAAGTAATGTTAAATACCCTTTTCTTTGGAGAAGCATAACCCAAGAAATAACCCTCAATGGCTTTTTCTTCAAATTACCCACATCTCTTTTCAACATCGTACAGGGACACCCAAATGGTTCCAAGTACTTTAAATTAGGCTTTCGTTTGTTCAAAAGTTCATAACTAGTCTTTTGGAGTCTCTTAAATGTTAGAACCCGATTAAGCGTATAACAAGCAGTATTCACAGCCTCGTTCCAAAATTGGACAGGAAGCTTAAAATCGGCTAGCATAGTTCTAGCTGCTTCAATCAAAGTTCAGTTTTTCCTTTTAGCAACACCATTCTGTTGTGGTACATAAGGGGCAATATATTCTTGGTGAATTCTTTTTTGAACACAAAAGATATCCAATACAGTGTTTTTAAATTCAGTACCATTATCACTTCGAATTCTCCTCACTTTTTGCTTGTATAGTGATTTGATCTTAGTGATTAAATTTTGAAGCAGAACTGGTGTTTGTTCTTTAGAACTCATAAATAAGACCCATGAATATCTTGAATAGTCATCGGTAACCACAAGACAATACCAATCTCCAGCAATACTAGCACGATTCACAGGACCAAAAGATCCATATGAAGTCGTTCAAGAGGAGTATTAATGGAATTCAATAACTTAGTTGGATGTGACTTTTTCTTCTGTTTGCCTTTCTTGCAAGAAACACAGTGGTTAGACAATTTGAAATTCTTCAAGGAAACACCTTCGACCAAGTCATTAGCCATTAAATAATTCATCTTCCTCACATGAATATAACCCATCCTACGATGCCATAGAATAGAGTCCTTTTCAGTTGATTTAGAAACGAAACACATTTCCGCAGACGTTGACGCCTTAGAAGACCTATTCAAGACATAAATAGCATTTGATCGAGGGGATCCCATGACAACCATGTCCTCGTGAATGACGTATCCTGGTTTCAAAATCATACATTCTTTATCAGTATATATTGTCGTGTACTTCTTGTCATAGATTTACGATACACTTAATAAATTATGATCAACTTTATCAAAATAATTTACTTTCTCAAACGTAATATGCCCAGTTGAAACTTCACCCTCTTGTGTAATCATACCTCCAGAATTCCTAGCAAAAGCCACATAACCCCCTTGAATATTTCTAACATTTGTTAAGAGGTTGAGATTTCTAGTAATATGACGAGAACATCCGCTGTCCATTATCCAGTTTTCACCAGACACGGTCTTGGATGTACCCTACACACAAATGAAAGTGATTAGTTCAAAAAGGCAGCCCAGGCCTCAGTCTTGGGCACCTTTTGTGTTTCATGAGAAGAATCAACTTTAACAGAATTCAATTGTTGTTCAGCAACTTGAGAATAAGTTACAAGCTCTTAGACTTTCGTCTTAAATAGGCAGCTTGAACGACATCTGAGTTCACATTCTTACAGATTGGCTCAGTTGGAACAAACTTTGGTTTTACTTGACCATATGTTTCATTCACATGAATCACCTTCCGTGAATTCACATTTGAAAACATAATGTGAGTATCATCATCACATGAAAAAGGTCGTTGCAGAATCTCCTTAATCACAGGAACCGGTTTCGATTGGTCCTTGACAAACGGATGAAGATTCTGGGATTTCTCCTGTCCACAGTTTCTTACAACATGACCTTGTTGTCCACACAGAAAGCAACTTCTCGTGTCCACACGATCATGTTGAGATTTGGGAAAAACTGATGCTACAGAAGGTTGATAACTCACAGTTCTAGTAAAATTCTTGGCCAACCCATCATACGACACCGATTGCTTTTTCATATAGAAATCGAGATTAAAACAGTTGGAAAAACATTGCAATGTGTCAGTTTCACAAAATGAACCTTTTTAGCAGTTTTAACAGTTGCTTAGCTTTAATCAATGGGTCTGATGTGTTTGATGTTTTGGCACAAGCATATTGATGTTCAAGATCTTTTATCTTGGAAGTTTCAATACGAAAGACACTTTCGATCAATTCTGGTTTGATAATGCTAATCGGAATGTCTTTCTTAATGAACATTGTGTCTATTCCTTTCAACTTAAACACACGACCAGTTGATGGCTTGGAAATAGTAGGATTGATAAAACGCATCAAATCCTCATCAGAAACTTTGGGTTTTTCTGATTTCTAATCCTTCACCGGTTTGACCTTAACTTGTTCTTCCTTTTTCACTTGAGTTGTGTGTGAACCATACACAGCCTCCTCAAATTCATGATGTTCACATAAAATGTGATTAGAACTTGGAATGTTATGGTTTTTGTGTATTATTTCAGGTTCAAACACATCCTCAATGATCACCTTCTCAACACTTTCTACAGATACTTTATTTCTTTCGACATGATGTTGTTGAATTTGTGGTTAGGCTTTAACATTTTCAGAGTTTACTGGTTTAGATTTTTCTGAAATAATAGGTTTATTCACAATCACCTCTTCTTCTTTCCTAGCAAAAGGATTTGTCCTATAATCATTTTGAAATGGTGGTGGTATTTCAACAAAACCTATACCCTTTTTCGAATCTTTTTGCTTACCAGATACTTTGATTATTTCATTTAGCAAAAAGGAAGAGTTTCTAAACTTTCCAAACTTGTTCTTCAACACAAGAACTTCATTCTCAAGCTTAGTTATCTTCGAACGATGTTTTAAGATTTCTTGAAATTTTTGATCGTTGATTGTCATTTTAACAGATAACTCATGTTGAGTAAGTAAAACACCAGATTTTGACACTACAATAATAATTTAGAAGAGAAAACACAAATTGTTCATGTGAGATACACAATTAAGCCATAGCAAATAAACAATTCACACAAGTAATAAAGAAATGGCTAAGCCGTTGCCATGCGAATGGGGCATTGGTTACAAAATATGGGTTGTCGGTGAAAACATTGTCATGCAATTGGATGTCGGCCACTATGATGATCGCATGATCATACTTTAATGATGGACCTCTCCGAATGCTGTAAAATAAAGCAAGTAAGCAAATAGCAAGTTAGGCATAAACTGATATACACACAAGGATTAACAGTTGCAGTTGAATAATATATAATAGGTAAATAGATAAAGTACGCATATGTCCCCAAAAGATTTTAAAATAAGTAAAAAGGGGAGGGAAATACTCACCTTAGCAATTAAGCAAGAGATAATGATTCGTTAAGAAAAAGAGGTAGATCAAGCTTTTCGGGAAATTCGGACGAGATATCCTAATAAAGAATAGTTGCGGAAATAAATATAATTTGAATAACGGAACTATACTAAATAGAGATTCAGGAATTTTGATGATAGAGTGCTTCTTGCGAAAGTTAACTATTACAAAAATTTATTATTACTTTTTTATTTTGAATTATCACTTTAATTTATCAAATTTATAATAAATAGCATAAAATTTATAATTATAACTAAAATACTTAAATACATAATATATTAATAATTTTTTATGAATTATATAAAAAGATTTGTTTTAAGTATTTATTTTAACTAAAAATGCATTTAATATATCTATATATATTTTATTTATTTGGAATCTTTATTGAATCCGTTAGATATATACATATAGTTATAAACACATATACTTATATATATTTTTATATTTTAATTTGGTATTTTAAAATTAAAAACCTTATTAAAATCTTTATTATAAAAACCTTTTTAAAATATTAAACCTTTATCAATTTTAAATAACTAATATGTAAACATATATATATATATATATGGGGTGGATCTTGCGAGAAGTGATATTACAGCGAGAAGTGCGAGAAGTGAATGTGTAACTCCATTAATCCCTAATTTCACTCTCTTTCATATGATGTTACATACATATATGTAGTTTGGTTGTATTTATGTCTTAATTACACATTCAGACCAACCTACAAATATATAAATGTACCGAGCTACATTCAAACCTATGTACCTACACACATACAAACATACACACACATATACAAACATACGTACACATATACAAACATATGTACCTATAAAATACATATGCACCTACACAACGCACCTACACATAAGAAAGGGAATACAATTAGGGATTAATGGAGTTACACCTTCACTCTTCGCACTTCTCGCTGTAAAAAAACTTCTGAAATGATCCAATACATACATATATATATTAATTAGGTACACATATATATGGTTTTAACCAATGTTCCTAAAAAGTGGTCGGTTAATATGTCGTTTTTTTAAAATATTGATTAATTATTATATAAAATATTTATAATATAGTTAAATTAATTAATGTGTAGACTATATGGTTTATTAACCAAAAATTTAACTAAAAATGCGGGTTATGGGTGGGTCGAACCTACGCCCCCAACCACAACAGCCTTAACACGCATACCCCTAGCCACTAGGCTAGGGGGTTTTGTTGATTAAAAACTTGAACGGATAAAATAAGAACACACTGGCTCGAACTCAAATCAAAATATATGAACCCTATATTTCTAATTGACCAATCCGTTCATAGATTGTTCAATTAACGTTAGGGCTATTGCAGAACACGAACTGACGATTCTAATACATATAAGATTTACCTTAAAAAAACAAGAAACGATGGATTAACTGGACGATAAAGGAGACGGCCAGACGAGGATCAGAATGGATATCACGAGACCACTATAATCTAATTTGTTAAGAGGTTTGACTCTCGACCTAATGGTGATTGTGAGGCAAGTTTAATTGAGTTAAGATTATTGTTTTAATGTATATTCATAAACGGGTTTAGACGGTTTGGTTAAAATAGAAATACGTATCAACAACGATCCTGAAATCCTAATTAAATCAGTCGGTGAGGTTGTTTTGGCAAGTATAATCAAATGCACGATTCAATTACTAAGATTATAACGAGAATTAAGGTTCAAGCAATCAATTTGGGTCATCGGGTACGGGCAAACGGGTTTGGGTAAATGGGCTTGGGTGATATAATATATTAATATATCAGATTTGTAGATTAGTCACTCTAGTTTAGGTATGGAAACAAAAATAGGTTAAACTATAGTTTAGGGTTAATTATATTTATACCAAAGTTATTTATTATATATTAAATAAATATTAAAAAATAATAAATACTCGATAGACGTGATATTTTATTGATAAAATTTCCCGAACATCGAAACAGATCGGGTAAACGGATAAAAATATTTAATGGAAAAACCGAGTTGTTACAGTATCCCCTAATATTGGGAATTTCGACCCGAAATTAAAGAATACCATAACAAAAACATTAATTTTGAGGAAAAGAAAATTTAAAATAAAATTTTAATATTAATCGTATACAGAACTTTGAATAGTCACAACAACACTACAAATGGAAATCCGATAAGGGCACTTATATATAAGATGTACCAGTGGCGTATCCATAATGTTGTTATCATCTTTACATTTGTACCTTTCTCCCAACGACTTTCGATTCTATATTATGACACAAAATCTTACGCAATATGATATCCATTCGAATACTTCGATAATTATGTTCCGGGCCATAGTTACTTTCATCATTGGATGGCCCACATGATTCGTCTTATCGTGTGGGTTTACAAAACGTTTGAAGATATCATTTCAATAGAAATGTTTTAGGGAAAAGAGTTATAAATGAGACTTCTTTTAAATAAAAATTTTACAGTTTGGTTATTTAAAAATGGGGAATTTTGTAAAACAACCCTTCGATAAACTTTACTCGAGAAACATAACAATAGCAAATCTTAATTAGTACTTCAATAATTCATAAAAACGGTAATCCAAAATTTATTATAGAGTCGATACAAAGTAGAAATCAGATTAAATAAGATAGAATACGATGAGCGGCAAAGTCTTCTAGTAGCTTGAGTCCTCAATTGTGCATGACTTGGAGCCTTGGAACTTGAGCATCTTGAATAATTTTATCCATAAGAGCTTGAGTAGGTGAGTCAGATTGATTCGGAATATCTTAATTAAGTTGAGCTTGAACGGTTTGCAAGAGTGATGTTTGATGAGAGTATGCTTTGTAAACTTGAGCTTGCGGGTGAGAAATCTGATAAGTTTGGATTAAGTACGAATGATCTTGCTTGACGAGAGAAGCTTGAAGGTAGTGTGATTGATAGGTTTGGACTTGATGGGTAATGTAGTAGGGTGTACTTATAGCTTGAGCTTGGTTAGCATGGATAATCAGGGGGAGGGCACATATCACGGAGATGATTAGGGTCTCCAAAATGGTAGGAAGAATGGGTGGTAGGGGCAACAGGTTGAGCATGAGGGGTAGGCTGTTGCGGGACGGCTTGTGCATTAGGCGGGGCACAACAAGTATTAGTAAAATAGCCATAACGGTTACATTGGGTGCAACGACGGCATAGGGATTTAACCAGGTGATGATAGTTACAAATGGTGCACAACGGGTAAGGACCGAGGTAAGGTTTTCTGTTTGTATAAGTAGAAGAGGCTAGCGGTTGGGTAGATTTTTTGCAGCAAGGTTCTTACGTTTCTTGTTGTGAGGATGAATGGACGTAAAGGGTTCGTAGTTACCAGCAGAGAGGTTAGTGGAAAAGGTTGGACCGGTAGCATTGATGTTTTGAATTTGGGTTACTATCCTGGGGATCGCAACAACTATCTCCTTGACTATACTCACGGCCATACGGTGGTCACTTGAACTAGACAATTGATGTTGAGGACGACGGTGGGTTCTTAGGTGACATTCTACGAGAACCAAAAATAAAGATCTATAAGATGAAGGATAAGTTGAGGAAATCATTTAAATAATAAAAGTTTAATTGTTTTAGATAACTTATAGTAACTTTGCTTTTAAGAAATGGGGAATTTGCATCTTATCATGAGGATTAAAGGTAAAAGACTATAAGATAATGGGTATATTGCGAAAATACTTATTAGATGATGTAGTCAATATGATTAATATGTGATAACTAGATGAGGAGATAAGGTCAGTTTAAAGTTAAATTTTAATTTGATTAAGTTAACTTTACAATAAACTAACAAAACATAATTTGTGTGTTGGGCTCACATGAGCTTTCCATAGCAGTTTGAATGGCCCAACGAAACTAACGAATAAAAACAAATGAGTTGGATGGCCCATGAGCGTTACATGGCAGTTAACTGTACCAACTAATTAATGATTTATCAATACAATATAGTTGGACGGCCCAAGAGCGTTACATGGTATTTTAACTATACCAACTAAATAACGAACTAACGAGACAAAATGAGTAGTTGGAGTATCCCGTGAACCACCACGTATGATGAACTTCAACAAAATAACATTTAAAACAAGTTGAGGAATGGATAGTAGGAGTGGCCACGGATACCATGGATTTTTCACCCAACTGCCCATTTAAAAAATAATATAACACAATAATCGGAAAAGACCGAATTTAGCAACGAACCACCGTGAATTTGGTTTAAAAACAACCTAAGGTGTCAGTAGTATGACATTTGTGTCTCGTTTTGGCCTATGAGATCGAGTACTGTGGCAAGGTTATCCTCCAGATAAGGAATAGCGTCTTACCTTGGGTCTCGGAACCGGTTTGCCAAGGGCCAGCTCGCTATACTCTCCACCTTCCAGTTACTGCGGCACTTGTCACACATCCTAGCCCTAAGGTGAAAAGAGAAAAAACAAAAGTATGGAATTTTTATGGAATTTCTCAAAAATAAAAAGACTATCTACTTGATTTAAATTAAATAAGAAAAAATATCTTTGAAGGTGAGGCATAGTCTTGGAGTTAGGTGTTGTTGGGCCATAATTTGGTTAGTCTGACGCATATCAAAAGGCCATGACATGATCAAGACCAAAGTGACATAAACGAAGACGAGTTGAAGAATTGCATTATGGTTATGATGATGTAGTACCGAAATCCCTATGGATTTTGGTTGGGCTTGGGCTATTGTTGGGCTACGTTGTTTTGGTTTCCCTATATATAGATAACATGTATAGGGTTTATAGTTGGTTGTTCACATTAAGAGACACTGTTAATCAGTAGTAGCCACCATCATTAGAGCAAACTCATGTACCAGATGATTATTCTAATATAATCGTGTGCATTTGGAGTATTTTCGTGTTCATAATATTTATATTGTTCTTCTGTTCTCGTTCTTGAATCACCATGGTGTTAGGATTCCGCACTAACATCGTGTTTGGGTTGATATCATATTGTAGTGATCCAGATTCGGGACTTACAATTGGTATCAGAGCCATTTGAACCTTTCAAGGCTCGGTTTGATATCAAAGGATTCAAGATTCTTGTTTATTTGGTATTGTGGGTGAGTTTTCCGGAGAGTAGTTTATCAGAGAAGAAGAAGAAGAATTATTTTTGGTGAAAGATTTGTTGTTTGTTTGGAAACAAATCAAATCCCACTAAACTTGGGAATTTGTTACTGCCAAAATTCAACTGTTTGACTAGTTTTCGGCCAACTTTAGACAGTTCTCAGGATCATTTAAAGGATCTCGGCCAAAATTGGGGTGATCTCGGCCACTTTCAAGAGTTTTCGGTCAACATCCCTAGTTCTCGGTCAACATTCCTTAGTCTCGGTCAACGCCTTCAGTTCTCGGTCAACACCTTCGGTTCTCAGTCTACATTTAAGGGTTCTCGACCAATATTTGGGTTCTCTGTCAAGTTCTCAAGTTCTCGGTAAAAAAAAATTTGAACGAAAACTTTCCTGAATACTCCTTATAAGCGAGACTTCATTCTTGAAAACATTGTCGAAAACAATTTTTTTTCGGGTGATTTTCATTGAATTTTTTGCGAGAAAATCCGAAAAATTTGTCTTGAACGAAATATTTCCTAGACACTTCCTTTTGGGTGAGACATCTTTCTTGAGAATTTTGGCGATCATATTTTTTTCGAAAAATTTTGGCGGGAAAATCATATTAATTCCTTTAATTACTCAATAGATTCTCAACAACTCATCTCAATATTTGGAAGTACTCTTAATCAGTCTGCTCCCTCACAAGTAGTATTTCAGAGTTCGTCATCTGAGATAAGTTTTCAACCATGTTCAAACAAGATTGTGTTGATAAAATATAATTATATAAGCTCCACAATGATAATTTAATCAGAGACATGGAAAGAGTAAAATCTGAAAATTTTAAACTTAAGAAGAATGTAAAGGCTTTCCTAGATAAAATAGAAGAACAAAAAAAAGGACATATCTAAGCTTAAGTCTGATTTTAGTATAAAAAGTTATCACCACCTAGATGCCAAACAGGAAATCGCTGAACTAACGGCTAAACTGGAAGCCTCCAAGTTAAAAATTCTGAATCTAACTAGTAAATTTGAAAGGGGCTGAACTTGATTTCAAAAAATCGAGGGTTCCAGTAAAGTAGTCAATTCAATGATTGAAAATCATTTATGGTGGAAAGAAAACGAAGGTGAGGGTATAGGATATAGTCAAGTACCCCCACCATACAATGACAACTAAACTAGTCTTCCTCTTACCAAGAGCAGGAAGAAAAGGTAAAAGACATGAAGTATGGTAAACAGGTTCAATATGAAATTGTTGGATCAGGAGAGGTAATTTATCCTATTTTTAAATGTGTGTACAATTTTGATGCCTCTACTTCATGTACAGATATAGTAAATGATGTTGCTTCTAATAAAAAAGGGGTTCAGGCTAGTAAAAATGAATCTTATTCTAACGTGTCATCAAACTCAGATAACCCAACACTAAATTGTACTAATAATAATACACAGAGTTGTGGCAACAAAGGGAAGACACATAAGAAATCAGCACAACAAGGACAGTCTCGTCCTCATAGATCCTTGAGATCTCCATGTCTTGATGAACCATCCGGTGCTATTTATATTAAGAGGCAAACATGTTACCGGTGTGGCACGCCAGGACATATAGCCAGAAATTGTGTTCATCGTCTATATGTTCCCTATTACAAGCAAAATCAGAAAGCTGCACCAAGGGCAAGAGGAATGGAAAAACCTTTCCTAAGAAGGAATTCTAACAAGAGGCAAATGCTTTCGTTGTCTCTAGAAGAAGGATGAAGGCGTGTTTCGTCTGCGGGAACGGCGGGAATTTGGCAAAGGAGTGTCACTACCATGTTGTTAATAGACAAGCTTCTCAAGTGAAAGGTAACAGGTTTCAACTGAATCTAGTGGTTAACAAAATGCTTATTTTACAAAACCATGAGTATCTGTACAACGAGTCACAGATACTCAAGGATTCAAAGTTAATATGACAAGTTTGCACTCAAATGATTTAGAAACTTTTAAAAGAAAAACAAATTTTCAGAAGATAAAGAGTGTTGAGAGTTCTAAGAATTTGAATTCGAATTGCTCCACTCGAAAGTCTGTTCTATCAAATTTCACTAAACCAAGACAAACTTGGGAGCTTAAAACTCAGCAAACAGAATCTGAAATAACAAATGATTTTGTTAAAGATGGGAAAGATATGAGTTGGAAAGAGGTCACATATGTTGATGCTCAAGGGAACCCCAAGAAATTTATGACTTGGGTTCCTATGTCCAACTAATCCCGCTTTGCGTGTAAAAACAACCACAAATTCATTGTTTATTAAATGGGTTGTTCCAGGCACATGACAGGGCACATATCCATTGTTTTTAAATCATTAAAACATAAAATGGATTATTTGTTGTCTGGATGGGATTTTAGGGTGATAGAACGTTTTTAATCTGCTCTCTAAGTGTGTAGGAAAAAATCAGGGAATACATTGCATATTAAAAGGTTTGTTCCAGACATTCAACTCGCAAGTATGCAGAATCTCGAAACAAGCTTATTCTTAGGGGGAGATTCTCACAAATGGGAAAATGATGTCTTGAAGATAAAAGGTAACAGTATCACTTTGGTATGAAAGATTGATCAGTCAAAAATGTTAGTGCACGATTTTGCGTCTAGAGTCTTTGTATTTATCGTTAATGTTTTATTTATCAATTAATGTAATATTTAATGTTTGTTATTAACTAGTTCGTTAAGGTTAAGTCTAGTTCGCTAGGGATGTTAGCGAACTAAGACTAGTTCGTTAAAGTTAAGTCTAGTTCGATAGGGATGTTAGCAAACTAAGACATTATAATGTATTCCCTCCTGATTCGTTAAGGGATGTTAACGAATCAGGGGGTGGTTCGTTAAGTTAAATTATATAACGAAGGGGAAGCTGGTTAGCTAGGGGATGTTAGCGAACCAGGTTGCCTTCTATATATAGTGAACTACTGTTCACTTTAATGTAAGTTTTTGGAGAAAAGTTTTCAAAAGGAATTTTGAGTAATTGCTCTCTCTCAAGCTTCACCTAACATTATTCGTTTAATCTATTGATAATATATACACATACATAACATTAAATCAAGGTTAATTATGAGCTAGATCTTTAATAGTGGTAATCGGATATTCACAGATCTGTTATATGTTTATTGTTATCGACTGTTAATCTGGGATCCAACAAGTGGTATCAGAGCTGTTGGTGCTCGTTTTACACTTGATTTGGTGTTTTAATTATTTCGTTTTTGTTAGTTTTTGGTTTTTTTTGGTTTTGAATCAATTTGTATTTGATTTGGTTGAATTATGGACGAATTAGATTGAATTCGTGTTGATTAAGGTATTGTAAAGGTCCGGTTAAGAGGAATTGAGGTTTGGATTGGATTTGTGTGTTTTGGATTTGGATTCGGTTTAAGTCCGAAACAGGGGTGTGTTTTTGGTCAAATTGGATTGGTTATTGAGGTTAATCGATTACGAGATTATGTGTATTGGATTCGGAATTTGATTACGAGGATTTTGATTGGTTATTTGTGCGTTTTGGTTGAGAAACGAAGTAGTATTACAGATTTGGTATTGTTGGGTTTCTGGGTTTGATCTTCAAAATTTCTGGAAAACTTGTTTGAAGATTTGAAGATTTGAAGATGAACGTAATTGGCTATCATCTTCCTGGTGATTCGCTATATGTTTATCTGTGATTCGTTATCAATTTTGCTACTTCGCTATCTAGTTCGTTAACCAATTCGTGTGAGTTATTGATTCGTGTAATCAAGTTCGCTAACTAGATTAACCGATTCGTGTGACACGTGTTATTCTTGGGATTTGTGTCATAACAACCTTTGCCACGTGGCATAAGGTGTCAAAGTTTCTTACAAACAGTTGTAACAACCTGATTCGCTATAGTGTGATTCGCTAATCAACTGTAGCTGATTCGTTATATTAATTCGGTAAGCATTTCTTAGTGATTCGTTACTGATTATCTTTGTGCTTCTCTAAACTAATCCTTTGTGATTCATTTGGTCAATTCGTTAAGTTGACTTGTGATTCGTTAAGTTGACTTGTGATTCGCTAAACTTTCATCTCATTCGTTATCTGTTTCGCCATTTGGGTGATTCGTTAACCTTATTTGTGTTTCGTTAAGTTGACTCGTTAATTTGACTTTTGATTCGTTAAAATACTCACCTCATTCGTTAAGGTACTTCGTTGCTGATCAGTCTTAACTTCGTTAAGGATTGATTCGCTATAACTATTCACAGTTCGCTACAACTGTTCACAGTTCGCTATAACTGTTCACTGATTCGTTAAGCTATTTCATTATTTGATTCGTTAAACACTTAAATTTTTTTAAAAAAAATGGCCGGTATGTATGCATTAGCGTCTCAAAACATGTTGATGCAACAGATGTTGCAACTTGATACCGAGATAGGTTCACATTCTAAATGTCCAAGATTGATGAAGTTCAGTGACTTTGCCAAGTGGGAACCTCGGTTTCGTGCACATTTGGGATCTGTTCATCCTGACTACTCATATTGTCTTGATGAAGTTTATGTTGCACCAATGATTGGTGATGATACTATTGGATATACTCCTAAAGCTGTTTATCAATACTCACAAGAAGAGAAGAAAGCTTTAGAATTCGAGATAAAAGCATATTCTACTTTGACTATGGCATTACCAGAAAATATCTTTCATCAAGTTGGTAGTATCAAGAGATGTGCGTCTTTATTTCAACATCTGCGTATGAGAAGCATGGGAAACACAGCTGAGAGTAAGAAAGTGATGCTCAAGTTTCAGTTTCGAAACTTTGATTTATTGAAAGGAGAAACAGTTGAAGAGATGACTACAAGATTTAGTCATTTAATTGCTGAAATGGACAAGATGAAAATGGAAATTTCTGAAAGAGATAAAATTGACACTATTAAAAGTGTGCTTCCAAGTTCCTACTTAACATTTCTAATGGTTTTGAAAGAGAATGATTATTTTCTGAATGAAGACTTGATGGCACTTGAATTTCTACAAAAGATCGAAGCTAGAGAATATGATCTTATGTGTCAAAAATCCTCCAAAGAAAATCAAGATCCAGCTTTCTATGGTGGAAGTATGCCTCTTAGTTCAACAATCTCTCCAATCACTGCTTTTCTTACTCATGCGGCAAGTGAAAAAGAATCAACTATGTTTAATGATCCAAAAGTTTGTTTTTACTCTGCTGGTAATTCAGGAGTTTCTGAAAATTCAACTAATAACAATCCATTTGCTACACCACCTAGTGTTAATATGAAGGAAGCTGAGCAAAACTTTGCTTTTCTGACGGCTTTTATGTCTTCATATGAAAATTTAGTGAGTAGTAAAATTGCCACAAGTGATTTAACAGATGAGGACTATGATCAGATAGATCCAGATGATCTAGAAATCATGGATTTGAAATGGAACATGGCTATGATCGTTCGAAAAGTTAAAAGATTCATGCATAGAACTGGAAAAGATCTTCCATCTTTAAACAAGAAGTTGGGTTTTGACAAATTAAAAGTAAAGTGCTATAATTGTCAAGAATTTGGGCATTTCGCGAAGGAATGTGACAAACCAAGGAAAGAATACACTGGACCTCGTGGTCAAAGTCAAAATTCTTCTACATCACGAGGAAGTGATGCTGAAAAGAAACCATCTTCTTCTACAACACAAGCAATGTTAGCAGATGGAACTGATTGGTCACAACGGTTACTATGTAATGATGTTCAAGCAAATTTGGCTATGTTTGGGTTACATAAAGATTGTCAAGATGCTACTGGTAGTGAGATGTCTTCCGATAATGATTCTGGTTCTGATTCTGACGACTCTTGCGACAAGCCTTCTGAATCAATGTTTGCTTGCATGGCCAAGATCAATGAGGATAGTAATTCTATTTCTACTACTTCATTTGTTTTAGCATCATGTGTTGACTGTGAATCTAACAAATCTAAGTTAGAAGCATTGAAAAATCAAAATGATAATCTTATAAGAGAAATTGCTTCTCTTAAGGATACTTATCGACAATCTCTTGAATCTCAAAGGAGATCTCGAGAAAAGATTGAAGCATTGTCGACAAGTAACCACGATCTCAAAGCCGAGTTATCTGTGAAAATGACCATTAATGACCAAAATTTTCAGGAAATTTTGAAACATCGTTCTAAAATAACTGAGCTTGAGAATGAGGTTCTTGAGCTGAAGAACAAATTGGGGAAATGTAGGAATTCATATTTTCTGTTGAATGAAATTATTGAAGTATCTGGAAAACAAAAAGATTCTAAGAAAGGTATTGGTTTTGTTGAAATTCCACCACCTTTTCATAATGATTATAAAATTAATCCTTTTGCAAGAAAAGAAGAGGATTTGATTCAAAAAGAATCTATGATTTCTGAAAAACCTAAATTGGTTAAACCTGAAATTGTCAAACCCCAAGTTGCTCCTCAAAAACCTCATGTGGAAAGTAAAAAGGTCTTTGTTGAAAATGTTGATAAAGTGATTATTGAAGATGTGTTTGAACCTGAGATAATACACAAGAATAAGAACATTCCTAGTTCTAATCATATCCTTTGCGAACCTCAAGAGTTTGAGGAAGCTGTGTATGGTTCATTCAAATCTCAAATGAACAAGGAAGAAATTGTGAAAACAAAACCAGTGAGGACAAAGAAGTCAATTAAACCAAAGATTTCTGACGAGGACTTAATGCGTTTCATTAATCCTCCGAGTTCTAAGTCTTCTTCAGCTAGAGTTTTTAAGTTAAAGGGAATTGATACAATGTTCATTGAAAAAGATATTCCAATAAGTATTATCAAACTTGAACTTATTGAGAGTGTTTTTGTCAATGAAACTTCAAAAATTCAAGAACTTGAACCTGTGTATGCTCAAACAAAAACATCAGTTCAATCTGATCCATTGACTAAGGAAAAAAAAATTTTAAAACAAGCTAAGAAGATTAACTTTGTGAAGTCAACTGGGACAGATACACTAAAAAGCTTTTCGAACTGTTCTAATTTAGATTTTTATTTAAAGAAGAAATCTGAATTATCTGATGAGTTTGCTAAGAGCATGACTAAAAATGTGAGTCATCATCAACCATCTGCATCATTTATTCTAATTACTTCTAAACATCATCATGTAGACATGCGAACTTGTTTTTTATGCGGTCAACAAGGTCATGTTGTGAGGAATTGTAGTCAGCAGAACTATCAGAATCTTCATCCTTTTATCAATGACAAATCTAAGCCAATTCCATTGGTCAAGGAGATACTGAAACGACCTGTGTCGTATGCTGATGATACTCATATTTTGTTCTCTGATGTGAATCCTCGGAAGGTTCTTCATGTCAATGAGACACACGGTCAAGTGAAACCAAAATTCATTCCAACTGAACCTATATGTCAAAACAAGAATTCAAACATTGTTCAGGCAGCTTACTTAAGACGAAAGTCTAGGAAGCCGGTAACTTATTCACAAGTGGCTGAAAAACAATTGAAATCTGTTAAAGTTAATGATCAAAGAGAAAACCAAAAGGTGCCCAAGACTGAGGCCTGGGCTGCCTTTTTGAACTAATCACTTTTGTTTGTGTGTAGGGTACATCCAAGACCATTTCTGGTGAAAACTGGATCATGGATAGCGGATGTTCTCGTCATATCACTGGGAATCTCGACCTATTAACCAACGTAAGAAATATTCAAGGGGGTTATGTAGCGTTTGCAGGGAATTCTGGGGGCATGATCACACAAAAGGGTGAAGTTTCAAATGGTCACATTACGTTTGAGAAAGTGAATTATTGCGACAAGGTTGATCATAATTTATTGAGTATATCGCAGATTTGTGATAAAAAGTACACTACGATATTTACTGACAAAGAATGTCTTATCTTGAAACCGGGTTATGTTATTCCCGAGGACATGGTTATCATGCGATCACCACGATCAAATGATATTTATGTCTTAAATATGAGATCTAAGGTATCCACATCGATCGAAACATGTTTTGTCTCAAAAGCAACCGAGAAAGACTCGATTCTATGACATCGTAGAATGGGTCACATACATGTCAGAAAGATGAATTATTTAATGGCAAATGACTTAGTTGAGGGTGTCTCGTTAAGGAATTTTAAGTTATCTGATCACTGCATTGTATGCAAAAAGGGCAAGCAGAAGAAGAAGACACATCCCTCTAAGTTATTGAATTCCATTGATAATCCTCTTGAACGACTTCATATGGATTTGTTTGGTCCAGTGAATCGTGCGAGTATTTCTGGAGACTGGTATTGTCTTGTAGTGACAGATGATTATTCAAGATATTCATGGGTCTTATTTATGAGTTCAAAAGATCAAACACCGGTTTTGGTACAAAATCTTATTACTAAGATCGAATCACTGTATAAACAAAAGGTGAGGAGAATCCGTAGTGATAATGGTACTGAATTTAAAAACACTATATTGGATTTCTTTTTTATTCAAAAGGGAATTCACCGAGAATATAGTGCACCTTATGTACCTCAACAAAATGGTGTTGCTGAAAGGAAAAATAGAACTCTGATTGAAGCTGCACGCACAATGCTTGCTGATTCAAAGCTTCCTGTCCAATTTTGGAATGAGGCAGTGAATATAGCTTGTTATACGCTTAATCGAGTTCTAACAGTGAACGACTCAAGAAGACAAGCTACGAGATCTTAAATAATAGAAAACCTAATTTAAAGTACCTGGAACCATTTGGGTGTCCGTGTACAATGTTGAAGAAGGATTCGGGTAAATTTGAGGAAAAAGCTATCGAAGGGTATTTCTTGGGATATGCATCTCCAAAGAAAAGGGTTTTTAATTTCACATCTGGTTGTGTTGAAGAATGGTACCATGTGGACTGTCAAAAGTACACAACTCCTCCTCAACGGAAAGGTCCAGACTGGATGTTTGACTACGATAGTTTATTTAATTCTTTTACTCCTTCGACTGAACACATCGATGAAGATCTGGTTCGAGCATACTTTGAAGATCATTTGACCATTCCAAGATCTTCAAGTTCTAATGAAGTTGAAGCTCAACCAGATGCTCCAACTGAAGAATCTCAAGTTGTTTCTCCAGTTGCTATTGATAATGTTTCTACTTCTTCTGATGATGATCAAGCTGAAATTCAAGTTATTAATCTTGACAGTGATAATGTTTCATCTTCCGAGTTGGGTGAACATTACACTAACTTATTTGATAATGTTGTTGTTCCTGAGAATCCCATTCTTCGGATTCATGGATATCATCCACAGGAAAATATCATTGGAGAACTTGATGTGGGTGTTCGTACACGTCATCAAGTTGCTTCTTCAAGTGATAATAACATATTGTGTGCTTACACTAACTTACATTCTACGGTAATTTTGAATATTGCTAAATTCAATTGCTTTCTATCTCAAGTTGAGCCAACGACAGCTCGTCAGGCACTTGAAGATCCTTCTTGGGTAGAATCTATGCAAGATTAATTACAGCAGTTTGCACGTTTGGGTGTTTGGGATTTAATAGACAAACCTGCTAGAGTCAAGAAAGCCATTCCAACTAAGTGGGTATTTAAGTGTAAGAAGGATGATCAAGGGGTGATTGTCAGAAACAAAACACGTCTAGTGGTGCAAGGTTTTCATCAGCAAGAGGGTATTGATTACACAGAGGTATATGCTCCAGTTGCAAGATTAGAATCGATTCGAATTTTCCTGGCTTATGCAGCTTATAAGAATATCAAGGTCTATCAAATGGATGTTAAAAGTGCTTTTCTCAATGGTGAATTACACGAGGAAGTGTTTGTCCAACAACCACCTGGTTTTGAAGATCCTGATTATCTAGACCTTGTTTACCGATTAAACAAGGCCCTGTATGGTCTACATCAAGCCCCGGGAGCTTGGTATGGCACGCTCGCCGACCATCTGACTGATAATGGCTTCAAACGAGGAACTGTTGACTGCACTTTATTTCATAAAACTGTTGGTGACGATCTTCTTCTAGTCCAGATTTATGTTGACGATATTATTTTTGGGTCTACAAACGACACATTGTGTAAGGAGTTCGAGAAGTCCATGCAAACAAAGTTCGAGATGAGCTCGATGGGAGAGATGAATTTCTTTTTAGGGTTGCAGGTTCACCAGTCTGCTCATGGAATTTTTATTCACCAGACTAAATACGTGAACGACGTCTTGAGCCGATTCAAGATTTCTGCCGGAAAAATCCCTACAACTCCTCTTCCAGTAGGGCACAATTTATCACCGAATGAATTGGAGGATTCCGTTGATCCTACCCTCTATCGTGCCATGATTGGTTCTTTAATGTATTTAACGGCTTCTCGCCCTGATATTATGTTTGCTGTTTGTCTTTGTGCTAAGTATCAAGCAAGTCCACGAGTGACTCACCTAGCTGCAGTCAAGAGAATTCTTCAGTATTTGAGGGGAAATCCAGACATCGGGTTGTGGTACCCCAAGGATGATACTTTCGTTCTTACTGCCTACTCAGACTCAGATTATGGAGGATGCAAGATCAACTTCAAATCAACGACTGCAGGATGTCAATTTTTAGGAAACCGGCATGTTTCCTGGCAGTGTAAGAAGCAGAAAACGGTCTCCACCTCAACCGCCGAAGCTGAGTATGTTGCAGCCTCGAGTTGCTGTTCCCAGGTTATGTGGATACAACAACATCTTCGCGACTACGGTTTGAAGTTTCTTACTACTCCTCTTTTGATTGATAATTCTGCTGCTATTAGTATCACCAAGAATGCCATACAACATTCTAAAACGAAACATATCGAAATTCGATATCATTTTATACGGGATTGCTATGAAAAGAAATTAATCGATCTTGAGAAAGTACATACTGATTTACAGAAAGCCGATCTGTTTACTAAAGCTTTAGACAAAACGCGTTTTAAAATTTTTGCTTGATTTAAACGGATTGAAGACCCTCGCTGATATCCATAAACAAGGATGACTATCTTTATTTTCTGTCATCTCTTTCTTTTAAAATTTATTTTGGTTTTAGGGGGTGAAAATCTAGAAAATACAAAAAGAGTGTGTTTTCGTTTGTATATATAAAATCCAAATAAAATCCAAAAACATTAAAAAAATTCAAAATTCAAAAATATTGTGATTTTTGTTCTTTAATGTTTTTTCTTTAAATATTTAGAAAAACCAAAAACATTTTAAAATTTTGAAAAACCAAAAAGAATGTGACTTATGTTTTGTACAGAAAAATCCGAAAATCCAAAAAGATTGTGAAGTTTATTTTGTTTATAAGAAAATTGAAAAGGACAAAAATATTGTGTTTTTAAAGTTTGTATAGAGAAAAACCAAAAAGATTTTTGCAGACGTTTTTAGATTATTTTCTCACTGAAAATTACGTTGGTTATTTAAGTTTGTGAAGCATGCTTGCATGTCTTGGTCCTATGATTCTCTTGTGAATTGATGGTTAGCCATTTATTTATAAACTTAAGTTAACTGGGGCGATTAAATTTATCTTTTCTTTATTTTATGCTCCTCAAAATTTTGAGTTTTTGAAGCAAAAAGAGAACATGATAGTACATTGATTACCTTGACCCCAAATTCAGCAAAAAGTAAGCTTAAAAGAATGTGTGCTTAATTGCATTGGTGCATTGGTATGTCTTAAAACAACCCAGTAGAGTAAAGTATGTGATATAAACATAAAGAAACGCCAAATTGAAAGGGGTGTTAATCTCTGGCAAAAATCTCGGTGAGGATGGCAGAAATGTAATAACCAGTCATACTCAAACCTTATATTTGTTGATCACCCAAAAATAAAATAATGCAAATAACAAGCGTTAAGATTCTGGACACTGTGAGTCTTTATGCGGCTTAACCATCTGGGTATTCATAAGCATGAATATTTCACTCGCCTTCTAGAGCAAACCCAAAGTCATTAAACTTGATCACCGCTATACTTCGTACAATTTAAATTACTGACTTGATCAAAATCCGTTGTTAGTCATACAATTGTTCCTCCCTTGCGTGCGTCTTAATACCATTAAGAAACGGACCCCAGGGGATACAATGTATGTAAGCCGACAGATGGACTCGTGCATACTCACTCACAGTAAAGGAAACTTGATGGATTGCTCAAAATTTCAAAATTGGTATCAAAATTTTGATCAACAATATAATGGTTTAAGTCAAGTTGGGGTGATTTGGCAAAAATCAAATTAAGCTTGAACCGAGATTAGAGGCTGATAGTTTCTGATATTCTGTGCTTTAATTGAACTATTTAATCATATCACAAAAATACTTGAATGTGTGTTATTAGATTTATGTGGATAACAATACCAATGACCGACTTATCGCCAGTCATAATATCGCTGAAATATAAAACTGTGATGGAAGGGCAATTTGGTCAATATGATTCTCTGCTCAAACTCAACAAAAATACAAAAATATGTACTGTTTTTGATAAAATCATTGAAAAACACAAAAAGATTGTCTATTTTTTTTTTGGCAATACATTCTTTAAATTTTTGCAAAATACCAAAAATATTTTCGTCTTCTTTGTACAAAATACTTAAATATATTTTAAGTTATGTTTCGGAAATATGAAACATTCTTAACGTATTTGGTTGTCGGGATAAAAGGGTTTCTCGATAACCTAATTTATTTATTTATTTATTTAATTCTTTAATTAATTCATTTAATTATTTAATTTAAAATTAAATAAAAGAGTTTATTTTGTTATTTATGGATAACGAACTAGGTGATTCTTTAGCGAACTAGCTTCTGGTTCGCTAACCTAATTCGCTTCCGCACTCTGTAACGAATCATCCCTTCGTTATGTATATTTAACGAATCGCGTCACGAATCAAGACTTGATTCGCTACTTTAATTTAACGAATCAACTAGCGATTCGCCAACATAAGGTAACGAATTGAGTTAGCGAATGGGCGAATTCGTTAACTTTAATTTAAACGAATCCTCTGATTCGTCCAAGCTGTACCTTGGGTTGCGTATAAGACAAGAAAACGAACAGGCGTTCACTGTTGGC
Source organism: Bidens hawaiensis (assembly GCF_021521415.1). NCBI lineage: Eukaryota > Viridiplantae > Streptophyta > Magnoliopsida > Asterales > Asteraceae > Bidens > Bidens hawaiensis. The sequence continues at coordinate 323,130 of NW_027491152.1, read as the reverse complement.
CTTCTTCCTTCATCTTTAAGAAACCCTGTTCAAATTTTCTCTGAAATCTCGACTTTCTTATTTGGAAATTTCAAAGATATATTTGGGTATCTAAGGTATAGCCGATCCTAGCGATATAATTTTCGTCAAAAATGGCTAAGAGTTGATAGTTAAATTATAAACTTTTAAGAGTTTAAGGGTTTCCGAAGTTTTGAAACCTATTTGTGTGTAATTTATGTTAATAACTGTATGTTTTTGATGTCATTGTGATCAGAATCATATTCTAATACCCTTGGTGGGCTTCAATCATGTTTTGATTGTTGTTTGCCGGGTTAATTATTGTCTTGTGTTATTGGTGTTTACTGTGGGTTCGTCTAACCTATGTACTTATAGTTTTTGAGTCTTAATCTCATACATCTTCGATTATGTATGTAATTCCGAGTACAACGAGCTCATTATTATGGTGATTCGATGATAGTTATGGCCTAATTGTCCCTGGGTTCATATTGTTGACTATCTGTGTTCATCCTAATTTTGACCTTGACTTTGTGAAGTCAAAGAACAAGTCTTAATTATGACCATTCGTTAGTCTTAGCGAATTGGAACTGTTTTGTGTCCAATTCGTTAAGATTTTACACGAACTAGCTTAGTGATTAAGATGTTACACGAATCAGATTTGGATTCGCTTAAAATATAACGAACTAGTGTGTAGTTCGTCAAAATTAAATAGTGATTCGCTATGTTCAGTTCGTTAAGGTATTTACTTGATAGCGAATCGCCTGATTCGTTAACTCATTGTAACGAATCAGTGTGATTCTCAACGAATGACATTTATTAAATAAATTAATTTTAATATTAAATAAATTAATTTTAATATTCATTTAATTTAATTAAAGAATTTAAATCGTCTAATACGTAAATAGATTAATTACACATATCTTTTGATTATATAGTCTGATATCTATTCTCATATTCGGTTTTATTTATACAGTAAAACATGGCTGATCAAGAACAACAAAATCAACCGCCACAGGAACAACCTTCACAAGGACAACCACAACAACAAGATCAACAAGCTGAAGTGATCTTATTGCCGTTCGATAAGAAGCACAACATTTGTGCTTATGTTGATCAAGATGTGACTGATTTGAGAACGTTTGGAGCTACGTTGACTTTCTTACGACGTTCAAAGATACACTATGCAATCACTGCTAAACCTAAAGTGTATCTTAGTATAATCAAGCAGTTTTGGAACACGGCGGAATATGTTGAGGAAGATAATTGGGTTCGAGCTACAATTATTCAGATTCCAATTGCGATTGATGTTGAGGTCATTCGTCGGGTACTTCAATTTGACGATAATGATGATAACCCGAGTTAATTTGACAGGACATTGGTTAGGGATTTATTCACACGCTTGAATTATGGAGGTGATATTCGTAAATCTATGTTGAACAAGAATGGGTTGTGTCCACCATACAAGTATATGTTGCATGTTTTACTTCATTGTATGAGTGGACGTCGCGGTGGTTTTGATGAGTGTAGACTAAGTTTGCAATTGGCATTTGATGCTCTAATCCTAAACAAGCCCTTCAACTACTCAGAACTCATCTTTGATCATCTGAAAGAGCAAGTTCAGCAAACTCTACCGTCAAAGAAGTTCTTAATATACCCTCGCTTTTTACAACTAATTATTCTGGATTTGATTCCGAACTTGGTGATTGATCGATCGTTGGTGAACGATGTTCTTGATATGGAACATATGAAAGCTGAAATGGTGCATCGTATGTTAATCTATAGAAAAGAAAAGCCACATGATAAACGGATGATTGGTCATATAATCAATCCGGATTACGTATGTCCTCCTAATGAGCGCTGGATCCACGATGATTCGGATTCCGAGCGTGAAGGGGGAGAAGGTGGGAACAATGATGGTGACAATGATAATGGTGACAATGATGATAATGATGGTGATGGTGGAGCTGGTGAACGAGCTCTTAAAGAACAACAAGATGCAGTTGATGCTGCTCTAGCTGCCACCATGAAAGCTCAGCTGGAAAGAAAAAGAAAGGGTAAAGCTGTAGCTACTGGTGAACCATCAAAGAAGCCCCGTGTGTCTGCTGGGGCTGGGGTAATTATTGGAACTCCACTATCACGTCAATCAACTCCTCAAAGCTCGGCGGTGCCGCTAACTACTAGCACTCCGATGCTTACCTTGACGACGACGATGGTGTCACATGAGAGGCTCAGTCTTATTCCTCAAATGGCGTTAACCGAAATACCGAGGCCTCCTGCTGTGTTGTCTACAGTATCGTCTACCACATCAATGAGACATCCTCCTCCGCCAACAACTACTCTTCCTCCTCCTCCACCTAGTGATGTCTCTTTCATGAGAATTACTCGGCCTCAAGGACCTGTTCAACCTGTTCATCCATCTGTATATAACTTGCCACCAGGTCGTCAAACTGAAATGCTGCTAAATCTGTTACATCTATATGAAAATCAAATGGCAGCTGACCGTCAAACTCAAGAACGACTCATGGAGAATCAACGACGAATGATGAGTTATATTTCTTTCTGTCAGAAGGAGACTAAGTCGTTGCGTACGATTGTTGAGTCTCAGGGGGTGAAATTAAAGGAACAAGAAGAGTTGATTTTACAATTAACTTGTAAAGAAGATGCCCTCAAGAAACTCAAAAATGACGATGATGATCCTGACGAGTCTGATGCAGGAGGTGAGCCTAAACAATCGCATGGTTCATCCTCTGGTGCAGGTGTTAGTGGCGGTGATGATTCAAGCAAGCAGATAATTATTTATCAAGATCCAACAGCTGCCAAGCCAATTGAAATGATTGCAGCTAACACAGTGATTTTTGTTGATGGATCAGAGGTAGTTTGTAGTGTGGTAAACAGAGATGAGATAGAGGCTGGTGAGTTTGTGATTAGATCCTTGACACGGGAGCAGATTTCGATTTTGCTTTGGCTAAATGACAATCAGTTGACTGCTTTAGAGACTGAGCCCGATGTCGAAGTGATAACTGAGGAAGAATTGGAAGTTGATCCGTTGTGTATGGATACGGATTTTATTTATGAGGATGAAGAGATTGAGATAGAGGATGTGACAGCTGAAGAGTACCCGGACTTGTATCAACACGCAAACGTTGATCAAGGTGCTCCGGTATTTCATGAAGATGTAATTAAAGAGACCGAGGATGAACTGGAAAAGGTTATGCAGCGAACAGTTCCTTCACTAAAAGAAGTGACTGATGATGACGTAGAAAGATGGTTCAAACGTCATAAAGTGGGTAAAATTATCAGTGCTTATTTTTATGTAGATTAAGAAAGAAAAGATACTGCTGCTGCTTGGATTGAGACTAATCAGGTGACTACCTTCAAGACTGTTTCAAAGGTACACGGTGATATTGTTTCATGGGCTTGTGACTCTGACCTTAAAGTATGTATAGTCAAGTGGGAAAAGGGTGTCCAGTATTACGAGAGGATAATGGATTTTTTAACTCTACCGCGTTGGGATGTACGTACCCTCGCGAGACGTCCATTTATCAATCGTGGGGGTCACCAAACGGCTGAGTGGTTTCATCAACACTTACTATTCGAGGTCAATCATGGCTTCAAATTCTTCAAGCCCCAGGTCCCAAGACGTAAGCGCATTGATGAGATTGATCCAAGGACCGGCTGGAAGAAACTTGTCTTGAAAGTGAAGCCGCCAAAGACAATGAAAAAGGTTCCTGTGAAGACAATGCCTCAAGATATTTATCTGTCTTTCAACCGTTGGTACTATGACAATCGTACTGGCGAGGCCGTTATTGTTCGTGGTCGAGGACTGCAGACCGAGCTCATCAAGATAATCGACCCGATGTGGTTGGTTAATTTATCAGAGACAGACAACGACGTGCTACACAGGAAGTAGATTTTGTTTGAACGCCAAGAAGATTACGACCTGGCTATGCAATTCCAGCGAGTCGTTCGTGTGTGTCACGAACATGGAATTCATAGTTGCAGAGACTGGCAGTCCAAGCGCTTCAAATAAGTTAAACACAAAGAGCTCAAGTCGAGGGGGTGTCTGTTAGTGCACGGTTTTGCGTCTAGAGTCTTTGTATATATCGTTAATGTTTTATTAATCAATTAATGTAATATTTAATGTTTATAATTAACTAGTTTGTTAAGGTTAAGTCTAGTTCGCTAGGGATGTTAGCGAACTAAGACTAGTTCATTAAAGTTAAGTCTAGTTCGCTAGGGATGTTAGCGAACTAAGACATTATAATGTATTCCCTCCTGATTCGTTAGGGGATGTTAACGAATCAGGGGGTGGTTCGTTATGTGAATTATATAACGAAGGGGAAGCTGGTTCGCTAGGGGATGTTAGCGAACCAGGTCGCCTTCTATATATAGTGAACTACTGTTCACTTTAATGTAAGTTTTTGGAGAAAAGTTTTCAAAAGGAATTTTGAGTAATTGCTCTCTCTTAAGCTTCACCTTAACATTATTCGTTTAATTTATTGATAATATATACACATACCTTACATTAAATCAAGGTTAACTATGAGCTAGATCTTTAATAGTGGTAATCGGATATTCACAGATCTGAGATCTGTTTATTGTTATCGACTGTTAATCCGTGATCCAACAAAAAAGTTTTTAAAAATTTTAAATTTTAAAAAAATAAAAACAAAATAATAATACAAAATATGTTCACGTATAGTTTTTCAAGTATAGTTTTTTATTTTGTTTTATTTCAAAATGTGAAAATGACTTGATCGTACATGAGAACTGATAGTACATCTGTTGGCTGACTATCACACTTCATCTTATTTTTATTATTAAATACTATGTTTCGAGGATTGAGTCTTTTTGAAAATAAACTTGTACATGTTCTATAAATTTGCACAAATTTAGGGGGAGAAAATTAAAAATTTCAAAAAGAGTGTGTTTGTGTATATTATTAAAAAACAAAAATAATAAAAGTTTTGATTACGTTTTTCAATATTCACTCTCGCTTAAAATTATGTCGGATGCTCAAGTTTGAAGAACATATACTCGTATATGTTTGGTCCGGTGATCTACTCGAAGATTCACAGGATAGCCATTTATTTAAAGACTAAAAGCATCTAAGGCGACTATGATGTATTTTGTGTTTCGTATTCTTTCACTTAAAATTATGTCGGTAACTCTGAGCTGGAAGGACATGTATCTTCATATATGTGTTTTGGTCCTGTTAACCACCAGTGGTCATACGGGATAGCCATTTACCTGAAAACTGAAGAGTGACCGGGGTGATTGAGTTCTTAACATGTGTGTCTTCTGTAACCTTCTGGGAAGTGATATGATTATTCAGTTAACATCTTTTTTAGAAGCTTCAAAATATTTTCAAATGAAAATTGATCTAACCTTTGGAAAATGATAGGTAAATTGTTTTTGTGTGCCTAACGGGTGAAGTTATTAAACTTAAAAGGCTCTAGAACAGTCATTGATTTGTATGGTAGCTTTCCATGATGCGTAAAAGTTGAAGTGATATAAACTAAATATGTTAAACTTATTGTGGAGAGTCATTTTGAAGAAATGTGCATGTCTCCATATACATCTCTCAAAGGATAGGCTGAAAAGCAACTACCCAGTCATACACAAGCCCGTTAGTGTCTTGATCACCAAAAATATTATGTTTCTAAGTTATTGCATATGTTATAAAAAAAGAAAAAAAAATAATAAAAAAATATAAAAATTGATTATTGTGTTATTAAAAAATTCGTATTTTAAAAGCTTAAAAGGTCAAACTAGAACTACAGAGATGGGGGCATAAGAGTAGGTCCTGTCATGTCTTGAATGAAAGGCCTATAAGTCCGGATGGCTTGTAAGTCCAACGTTCAACTTTAAAGCTCAAAATTTTGTTTAATTATCTATAAAATTTCTTTTGATCAAGCACTAGGGGGTTGAAGTCAAATTGGGGTGATCTGGGAAAGCCAAATACGCTTTGAGAAGAGATAGGAGGCATCACAGGTCCATGAGTGATGTCCATCTAAGCTTTATGCCGAACTGAACCTAATTCATATCATTGATGCAATGAAAATCATGCTAAGTTCGTTATACCTGCTATCAACCTGTTTCTTTATGTCATAATAACGCTGAACATGAATCTTTGTGAAAGCACCTTAATCAGTAAGATTCCATGTTCGGATCTTTTGCATAATGGAGGTAATTTTATCAAAAACTGAAATTTGATCCCAAATTTTAGCTAAATTACAAGAAGACCGGGTGATTAAATTTGTTTTATTTGCTCTTTTTGGTTTTATTTTATTTTATTTATTTTATTTTTTCTTCTTGATTATTCTTGTCGAAATAAATGTGTTAAGAAATCGTTTTAAAGTTTGTTTTAGCTGTTGTCTTCAGTTCATGAAATTTGATATCGGTTATTGTGTTATAGTTGATTTAGCTGGTATGATCTCATCTCAAGTCTTTTCAAGAAAATCAGAAAAATAAAAATTACAAAAATATGTCTGTCTTATTTTGTTTTATTTAATGTTTTCAAAATATTTTGGTTGATCTTTCTATCAAAGTTGATTGTTCTTTCAAGACTGATTTCTTGCAACGAAAGCATATGAAGTATCTGAGATTCAAATTGGATTATGTTGTCAATAAGGGGGAGATGGTAGAGTATTGGATGCAGATGCTGAAGTTGCTGATCATGTTCAAGTAAAGATTCTGAAGGTTTTGAAAGCATCAGTCTAAGGGGGAGATTGTTGGGCCATAATTTGGTTAGACTGACGCATATCAAAAGGCCATGACATGATCAAGACCAAAGTGACATAAACGTAGACGATTTGAAGAATTGCATTATGGTTATGATGAAGTAGTATCGAAATCCCTATGGATTTCGGTTGGGCTTGGGATATTGTTGGGCTAGGTTGTTTTGGTTTCCCTATATGTAGATAACATGTATAGGGTTTATAGTTGGTTGTTCACATTAAGAGACACTTTTAATCAGTTGTAGCCACCATCAAGAGAGCAAACTCATGTACCAGACGATTTGTTAATATAATCATGTGCATTTGGAGTATTTTCGTGTTCATCATATTTATATTTTTCTTCTGTTCTCGTTCGTGAATCACCACGGTGTTAGGACTCCGCACTAACATCGTGTTTGGGTTGATATCATATTGTAGTGATCCAGATTCGGGCCTTACAGGTGTGTGTGTGTGTGTGTGTGTGTGTGTGTGTGTGTGAATGAAAATATAATAATAAACAATAATTATATAATTATCTAAGAATGTTGTAAACAAATAATTTGAACGCATAAGGCAATCAGATAAGCACGTATGAGGCTCCTAAGCATGTTCCTAAGGCACCACTAACAACCTATCTTGAACCTTCGGCTCTGATACCAATCTGTCACACCGCAACCTATGGGGGATATGCCGGGGCGTGAGGTGATTGCTCACAGCTCTCAAGGTACTATCATGCAATATTAAAGGTGAAAATATCTATTAAATTTAATTAAATATTAAAATTAATTTAAATAATACAAAGTACAGAATTTACAAATAAGGCAACAAGATAATTAATAACTCTAAATTTACCTAACTTTTTATTAAAATTCTTCTAACTTAATTCTTCACTAAGTCTTCACCAACTTTCATTAAATTCCTACGATAACTTGCATATGCGTATAAAATAAAATTTTTGTCAACAACACATGTTGAGTGAATAAAACACTAAATTTTAACACTACAAAAATAATATATAAGAGAAAACACAAACTGTTCATGTGAGATAAACAATTAAGTCATACAATATAAACAATTTACACAAATAATAAAGAAAAGGGCTAAACCATTACCATGAGAATCGGGCATTGGCTACCCAAGATGGATCGTTGGTGAAAACATTACAATGCAATTGGACATCGGCCACTATGACAGTCGTATGATCATATTATAATGGTGGACCTGATCGAATGCGATAAAATAAAACAAGTAAGCAAAGAGCAAGTTTGGCATAAACTAATATACACATAAGGATTAACATTTGCAGTTGAATACTATATAATAAATAAATAGATAAAGTACACATTTGTCCCCAAATGATTTTAAAATAAGTAAAAAGGGGAGTAAAATAATCACCATAGCAATTAAGCAAGAGATAATGATTCATTAAGAAAAAGAGGTAGATCAAGCTCTTCGGGAAATTCCTACGAGATATCCTAATAAAGAATAGTTGTGAAAATAAATATAAATTGAATCATGTAACTATACTGAATATAGATTCGGGAATTTTGATGATCGAGTGCTTCTTGCGAAAGTTTACGATTACAAAAATTTATTATTACTTTATGTTTTTTAATTATCACTTTAATTTATCAAATTAATAATAAATAGCATAAAATTTATAATTATAACTAAAATACTTAAATACATAATATATTTATAATTTTTGATAAATTATATAAAAAGATTTGTTTTAAATATTTATTTTAAACAAAAAATGCCTTAATATATATATATATATATATATATATATATATATATATATATATATATATATATATATATTATTTAAGATCTTTAATGAATCCATTAGATATATACATATACTTATAAACACATATACTTACATATATTTTTATATTTTAATTTTGTATTTTAAAACTAAAAACCTTATTAAAATTTTATTATAAAAACATTTTTAAAATATTAAACCTTTATCAACTTTAAATAACTTATATATAAACACACACATATATATATAACTAGCTACACGCGGGTTTTTTTCAGGTTTATTTTTTATATTATTATTAATTTTTTTGTCCATTTCAATTTCGCTTTAATACAAACATATTATTAGTCTGTTCGTCGCAGATACATAAATATTTTTGATTTAGTACATACATATATGTAATGAATTGTTTATTTGTATAAAAAGAATTGGTCAGTCGTTATTTCGACCGAGTACAATGTTATTACCTTTATTTGAATATTAGGATAGTTATTAACATTTATCTTTAGAAAAATTCATCAAAATGACCATTTTCCATTTTTGATAACCGGTAGTATTTCTCTAAAGTCTCTGCCAAATACGATAAGGGCCTGATGATTTCTACCTGTTCATGTTAATATACACTGCCATTTGAGTTTTGAGTCTAAGCAACAATGTCTTAATCCAATGTAAACAAAAAAATAAAATGACTTTTAGCAACCCATGATCTTTATGACCTCCATTACAGTAATGATATCATTGGATTGTAAATACGATTTACTCCTACATACAAAACTTTCATTCTAGTAATTTTTTGTATATTGACTATTGACATTTTCTTTTCATGTAAATAGGTTTGATCTAGAGTACATTCAACTTTCGTCACTTCATATTCTTTCTGCATAGAGCCCATTCAACCTTCATCACTTCATATTTTTTTCTGCATAGAGCACATAACATTTGACTTTGACTTCTAACTTCTCACTTTGTACATTTTACCCCCAACTTCCATTTCCATCTCTCTTACGCAAACCCTTATGTAATTATCTTCATGATTTGTTAAAACAAATATGCCTTAATCAAGTGATTATAAGTTTAAAATTCTTCTGTTAATTTGATTTCTTTTAGGTACAACTAAGCTTTTAGTGGGCATCATTGAAGAGCAAAGTCTGAAAATATAATTCGACTCTTTAGTGAAAAAATTATTTTTACTTATTAATGAAACAAAATGTTGACCTGTTATGAGTATAGTTTGACCCAGCATTTAAAACCATTTTTCACCCAAATATGTGGCGGCATGTTAGGTTAGTTGGGTGATAGGTCAAGATAGACAATTTCAATTGATCTACAAACTCATAAATATTTCATGTACTCTGATTGAAAAAGATTATAATAAGACAATAATAATGGCACTTTCTTAATATTGTGATTTATGACAGTAAATGCAATTAGAAGACTTTGGACAATTTTCATTCCACTCAACCTAGTGCGTTTTAGAAAGCTTCATTTTGGGATATCTATGAATCCAAAAAAGAATTACCTAATTTCCCATTACTACTTAATGATGCTGACATTATGTGATGGTATTCTTGTTTTATGACTAATATTATAAAACAATTTAAAATAGGGTTGAGCATAAGTAAAGTGTTAGTTGTATTTGTTAGGGTTTTAGCCCATGTAGCTGGTTAAAGCCCATGGGCCTATTATGGGTTGTAATTAGGGTTTGGCTTGTGTATATACAGATGTATCCCCCCTTTGTAATATTCACACATTCAAGTAATAAACATTCCTTTCACTTCAACACTCTTCTTTACATGGTATCAGAGCTACGGCTCTCGATCCAAACCCTAGCCGCCATCTGACCCGAATCTGAATCTGACCAGCAATCACCAGATCTGAAACGAGCTCCGGTCTCGTTGAACCTGCTGCCTTATCACGAATCTTTTTTCCAAATATTACCTACCCTCACTGTTGCCACCATCACCAACAGAAAGCTCTGATTTACCCTACCTGAAAAAACACAGCCGTTACGCCGTCCCACGCGCCGCCATGTGAAGGCTCATGACACATTTCCCGGCCACCGGAATTTTTCCAGGTTACTTATATTTTGCTTCCACACCACCCTGTGTTGTTATTTTTTCAATTCGGGGACTTTAAGTTTTATGTCTCAGTTCTTGTGTTCGATACACTAACTTTCACATTCAAAGGAAGACAAAAAGACTACTGAAAGTCAGATTGCTCCCGGTATTATCAACTATATGTTGTCCGATTCAGGATTATGTTGCCTACACCCACCTATCTCCTGAATCTCATGCCTATACCACTACCCTTAATTCCTACCCGATTCCCAGAAATGTGACGAGCACTCTCGCTCACCCAAGATGGCGATAGGCTATGGAAGATGAAATTGGGGCTCTAAGGTCCAATCATACGTGGGATCTTGAAACATTTCCTAAAGGGAAGCGTATTGTTGGTTGTCGTTGGGTGTTCACAGTTAAACTACACCCGGATGGCTCCTTATACCGCTTAAAGGCTCGGTTTGTCGCAAAAGGGTATTCTCAGGCATATGGCATTGATTATGATGAAAATTTCTTGCCGGTTGCTAAAATGCCATATGTCCGTATTTGTGTCGCTCTCGCTGCCATTAATCATTGGACGCTTCACCAGCTTGATGTAAAGAACGCCTTTCTCAATGGTGTTCTTGAGGAGGAGGTATATATTGAACAGCCACCAGGGTTCATTGTTGAGGAGGAGGCCTGGAAAGTTTGCTGACTACGTCGTTCTCTATATGGTTTTAAATAGTCTCCCATGGCATGGTTTGGTCGATTCTCTAGAGTTATGGGATAGTTTGGGATGACTCGTAGTGCCTACGATCACTTTGTCTTCTTTAGACACCAGAAAGGGAAAAGAATTATTGTAGTTGTTTTTGTGGATGACATTATAATCACAGGTGATGACAAGGTCGGGATCACCGAACTCAAACAGTTTCTTCAGTCTCAGTTTCAGGTCAGCGACTTAGGTCGATTGAGGTATTTCCTTGGCATAGAAGTATATCGCTCTCCACAAGGAATACTTCTCTCTCAACCAAAGTATGTCCTTGATATGTTAACTGAATGTGGCTTACTGGGTTGCAAACTAGTTGATACCCCAATGCCTCCTACAAAGAAACTCCTCCCAAAGGAAGGGGATCCAATGAAAGATCCTGAGCGATACAAACGGTTGGTTTGTAAACTTAATTATTAACCATCACACGACCCGTTATTTCTTTCACTGTAAGTGTTCTGAGCCAATACATGGCTGAACCGTACACCATTCACTGGGATGCTGTTCTTCATGTTTTAAGATATCTCAATGCCACCCCAGCCCTTGGCATCCTTTATTCTGATAAGGGTCATTGTCGAGTGGGTGCTTTCACGGAATAAGGAGATGGTCGGATATCAAGTTTCTCAGATGCAGATTGGGCAGGTTGTCCAATTTCACGACAATCTACCATGGATATTGTGTGTTCGTTGGAGGAAATCTTGTATCATGGAAAAGTAAGAAACAACAGACGGTTCTAGATCGAGCTCTGAATCGGAGTATAGAGTTATGGCATATGTAACATCATAAATGCTATGGATTCATCGTCTTCTCATAGAACTCGGGGTTATTTCTAAAGACTTGATGTGATTATACTGTGATAATTAATCAGCTATCCATATAGCCAAGAATCAACTATTCCATGAAAGGAAGAAATACATTGAGGTTGACTGCCACCTTATCAGAGACCGAGTAATATGCACACAAGCAGATCCTCCATCCATTCAACCAATTCATATCAAGACAAACTTTCAACTTGCAGATATTCTCACTAAACCTCTGCGGAAAACTCAGATAGATTTTTTTTGTAACAAGTTGGGCATGATTAACATCTATGCACCAACTTGAGAAGGAGTGTTAGTTGTACTTGTTAGGGTTTTAGCCCATGTAGTTGGTTAAAGCCCATGGGCCTATTAAGGGTTGTAATTAGGGTTTGACTTGTTTATATATAGATATATCCTCCTTTGTAATATTCACGCATTCAAGTAATAAACATCTCTTTCCCTACAACACTCTTCTTTACATAGAGTATAGTCGATATTAACCGAAGGACCTAAAAAAACCCGATTAAAATCCAACCCTGGCATACCTGTAAACAAATGTGTATTATTCTATAGAACTACTCAATATCAACTTCGTTGCCACTTTGTCTATTTCAGATTCACATCCTTGGTTGTGGTTGCATTGAAGCCCCAGGCCTGTCAAATATGGGGAATGACGCGTAGCCAATTCTTTCTAGTTAAAGTCACCTAAAGCTTTGCATACTACATTTACTAGAATAGGGAACTTCCCATAATTGATCATGGTCCAACAAATCAGACTCGGCCTTCATGGGATTAGCACCTTCATATTTGGTTATCTGCGCAAACATGCACCCCTCCACAGCCAGCAAAACTACCATCAACATTCACCACTATTTAGTGTTCCCTTAACTTAATAAGGGCATATCAATTTACTAAAACTTGACTTAACTCAAATTCTCTCACAGACAATTTATATATTTAATTATATAAAACAACTAGGTGTTTCACCCGCCGCAACCCTAGCTGGGTGACGAACTGTATTTGTAGGACTAAAATACGGAGCTGCCAAGTTTATGTTATGCATGCTGATAGTTTGTAGACAATATGCAAAAGATTTTAGTTAGCTGGTGAGCAATATACAAACGATTTTAGTTCTACAACTAAATACAAAAGATTTTAGTTATAAGGTGCAAGGGCTTATTACAAAAATATATGGCCTTCTTTTTCCTATGTCTTCCGTTGTGTCGTTACCGAAAGTGCCTATACCCTTGTCTTCGGTTGTCGTTACCAAAAGAGCATGTGGACCCATTTTGTTCATAGCATCTTTTGTTTCTTGTCTCTTGGATCTGTCATTCTCAAGTACATCAAAAGTTAATATCTAAAACAAAATACAACACATGTGTGTATTGTGTTGGTTGAAGTTTAAGTATGATGTAATACAAATAAGTTTACACATACTGGTGGAATCTATAATAACAGTTGTTATGTTTGATGTCTTGGGAGCAGTCACATTTGATGCGAATTTTATGTTTTGTGTGCTAGTATTTAGTTGGTTTCTAGTTAGTGTTGGTATATTAGTGAGAAGCAAAGTTACTAATCTGTGCACAATTTTATTTACCAAATCTTACAAGATTTGTATTATTAACAAATCTCGAAACAGTTATTTCACAAACAGCTGATATATAAACATAGCTATGTGTGTGAGAGTTATGTTGATACCTGGTGTTTGTTGCATAGGTCTCTTGGATTTGAGGTCTGGTGTTGCTGGTGGCAGGCCTGTGGGTGCAGAAGATGAAGTTGATTGAGGTGCGTTGGTCGGTGTCTTTGAGATATTTGTGATGGTAACTGACTTATCAGCCCTCATTGCCAAGGTAAAGTCCATGGTCACTCCAATCATTACAGAGATTGGTGGTGGTAGTGTCTTGGGGTCAAAGTATTCCATGTCCAAAACCATCACCTGGCAGTCGGTTTTAAGGAATTCCATCATCGTTTCGTTGTTGATTACCACTTTCGATGTACCTGTGTCGTCAGTGATTATCGCATTCAGGCAGTACCTGCGATACAGTTGTTAGTACCTGGTTTGATTATTTTATTTGGTAACACGTTTTTTTATTGTTACCGTATGTTTGGAGTGACGAACTTGTGGTTAGCGCAAGTGAATGATGGTTTCCCGTTGTGTTGTAGTTGCAGTGCGTTTTTGCATTCTGAGCATTTTGCGAAGTACCAGTTTCGATGAAGCTCGACCTCGTAGATCCTGGCCTTGCAGGTATAGCTATTTCTTTGATGTTGCATAAATGTCCAGATTAGTTACTGTAACTTTTAAAACCAATCAAAGCAATCTCAAATGGAAAAACTAAACCAACACAAAAATGACAATTTGGTTACATGTGTTCATAAAAAGTAAGTTTTATTTGGGTTGTGGTTTTGTTTTTCCATGTAGTACAATAAATAAATTGACAAAACAAAAATTTCTTACCCCGTTAGGTGGAGGTATTGTGTGCACTAAGTCATGGATTGTTATTGGCCTTGCGTTTTCGTTGTCTTCTAGGGCAAGTGGCAGTTGTGACAACCTAGTTTTATCCACTCTCTTGTTAGTGTTAGTATGTAGACGTGGATTTGTGTTGTTTGGAAACAAAGTTTTGTAGCTTACCTGTCGATGTGTTGCTGGAATTGTGGGCATGTTGGGTTGACAATAATGGATGTAAGGTGTGTTGACTCCAACTGTTTCAGCCCTGTTTTTATGTAGTTGATTTTTAATTTCGAATATGTATCCTTGGTAGGTTTTCTTTTATAACGTTAGTTCATACCTTCATAATCAGTCACTCTTGCAGATGTGATTGCAATTATATCCCCAATAGAAGTTGTGTCATCCACCAGGTCTCTCTTGTCAGACCATAAGGTTATTAGGACGGTGTTCCTGTTTCACATCAAAATCACATCAAGTATGTTCATATGAATAATGATTTGAATGATTATTGATGTTTACCTGGCGTCTTTTATTTTCATCTTTCGAACGACCATTTCTTTGCTCTTTATTTCTGCTAAGTTGTTGGTGATGACAAGGCCAATGTAATCTGTGTTTTTTGTTGATAAAAAGTTAGAGGTGGTATGAGATTTTTTTTATTTGTTTTTTTTAACTGTTGATGCTTACCGGTAAGTATCTCCCATGATCTAAGATGTTTGTCTAATACGTCGTGGCTTACGAAACTGTAATAGCACTTTGGAATGGTCTCATCAGATCTGAGTTCAAATTCAGCCTTGAGGCCGATTTGTATTGAAGCGCGGTGTGAAGTGACCGACATTGACCTTGACGGGATTGCTACGTACTCAGTTATGCTGTAGCATGAGTGAACTTTGATTAATGATTCAAAGTGAGGCCTTTGATTTAAGTCCGCAACTGCGTCAATTCCATCACCATGTACCAACATAACAGATGTCATTATTATTATTTTTGTATGATGTTGTTTAAATCATTTGTAATGAAGTTAGTAAATGAAGAAATAAGGTTGTGAATGTTGTTTGTTACATACATGGTGGTCAACGAATAAGTAGCACCATTCTGGATGGTTGCCTCTTGATACCCATTGTTTTAGTACACGAACAGTGATGATCCCTGCCTTTTGCCCTTCTTTTATATCGGAGATACGTATGGTTTTCATTTCTGTATAAAAGGGCATGTAAAGGAAAAAAAATGTCATAGCGTCAATAAAGTATGTGAATTTGGTATGTGTATGAGTGATCAAATATGGAAAGTATAATATGACTATGATAATGTAGCCAACCGTCTTGTGTAACAACCTGGAAAGAAGTGCATAAAAAGTATGCACGAAAGCTGTGACAATTGACAATGAGAGGTCACTTCATCAACGAATGAGAAAATGATAAGTAGCAAGTATGTAAAGAGTGAAAACCTATATTTGAAAGAAAAGTGCAACACAATTTAAAAAATAACTAAGAACTGGAGATGTGAACACACTCAACTATGATTCCAACTGAAAACCGAATGCGTAAGACCGTTGTTGCTTAAGTCGGTGTTGTCTAAAAACGGTGTTGTCTAAAAACGACCCGACAACACTACTCGGTCGAGACCGAAACCGACTACCAAACTCAATTTCTCGGTTACTATAAACATAACAACCCAACTCGGTCGAAACCGAAAATCAAAGCTACTACCGAACTCAATTTCTCGGTTGCTATAAACATTGTTATCAAAAGAAACATATTACATGAAAGGCTAAAAACTATTTCGGTACGTTAACATAAAGTAATCAGAGGCAAAAACATAGTCAAAAAACCATGCGTATGTCGTCAAAACATTTGGGGTGCAACACAACAAACAAACAAACATAGTGACCCTGAGGCCAACCGCGGACGACTGAACTGGATTTTGTGACGGAACAATTTTCAGGCAATAAACAAAAATTCCCAAAGTCATACATGTGAAACTTATAAGACATGAAACTTTTATTTTATATACGTTCACATGGTTGACGTAACCCAATATGTGGTTCCGTACCTATAGCATACACAATTGTTTTTGGTATTGGGCCGTTCGGATTTGGTAACGTCAGATATCAAATGCAGGAAAAAAAATAGAAACCAACCAAAAAATACAACTTAAACCAAAGAAGAAACATCAGACACACATGCATGATCCAAACAACAGAGAGCAGCAACCAAAAAGAAACAAACATGAACACCCAAACACAAACCGAAGGTAAAAAGGAAGACGTATAACAGCAGACATTTCGTCGAACAACTGGAGGAAACACCCTCAAATCGCAAAGAAGCAAAAGAAAGACTCCATTGAAAGACAACAAACAAACGTCACTATGACGATCTGAGATCACAGTCCCAATTCCGTACCTGTGATTATTTAGCAGGGTGTCAAATAACATAAAACAACTCGTGACAGATATCACACGAACCAGAGGAAAGGATGATGAAGACGAACCAGAGGAAAGGATTAATCAAAGAAGACGACACGGCCACATAGTCATCTTTTATGACTTATGAATGTCAGATTGTGTGGTAAATTAGTAAAAATGAAATAGTGGGCTGTAAGGAGGGAAAGAGACACGTTGCATGACACCTGCCAAACACTATTGCATAGGGTGCATTAGTCACTTCCAAAAGTTACATGCAGGTGTATTAAAACATGGTACACACTTGTATGCACATGGTGTAAAACAATAATGCATACTTTAAATGAAATAATATATATAATGAATGGATGAATGTACTATAGACAAAGCAGATTGTACAGCTATCATTGCATACCAATGTTTGCAAATGTAATATATATAATATCATCAACAATTATATTTAAACTATTTATACACGTTCACACATTCTTACATAGATACAATTATTGTTTTTATAGATATACATTGAACACGAAAGATTACCTGATAAGATGGAATATCATCATCACTTTCATAAAACAATTGTCTTAACCATGCCCGGCTCAATGTAAACAATGCCGGTTAGAAATGGAAGAACAATGGTGAACAAATAAAAAAGAAACCCAATCACTACATTATATATACTAAATTATTATATAGGAAAATATATTATTAAAATAATACTAGCTTGGCAATCATATCTGACACTATTAGTTAAGCCTCATCCATTTTGACCCATACCAAAATTGATAATATCCGAAAACATGATCATATAAAAAGCTCGAAGAATTAGGATTTGAATCAATTAAACAAATAGGCTAAAAAATTTCAAACTAACACAGTTCATATTATTATATTTGATGGCAAGAAACGGTGCTATGATAAACCAGAAAGCACAGTCTGCGAGTCCATAAAGTAGTTAAAATAATTCATTGCAATATAAGATGATAACACTTACCCTAAACTTTTAATTTCCCAAATGTTTATGTGGTTTCTTATAAACTCCATGAACAACTATTTTCTGAAGTTTTTTTGTTCGATAACTCTCCTGGTTGTAATAGGTTTTTATCCAAACTATATCATAAACAAAGTTCTTATAACCTATGTAACCATATATTGTGGTGCACTAAGAAAAGCAACAACGGACCAAACCTGTGTTTTTAAGTTTCAAACCACAAACATAGGACCCCATTTTCTCTCTCATTTCTATCTTCCCTATTCATTCTACAGAGACAAGCATGCACTTGCAATCTGTTTTCCCATAACACATAATTAGATATTGACCTGTAACTTATATTTTTGGTCGAACTATAATTTAGCTAGAAACGCGTATTTCGTAAGATGTAACCACTAACCTACCCCAAATTGAATCTATGACCCTGTAAGGCCCCGTTACTGGTGCCTCACTTTAACGTTGGATTTACTCATAAACGCGGTTCTAAATATCAGAGTTAATAAAAACTTTCGCGGAATAATATAAAAGTCAACCATTCATTACAAACATCCATAACTTGTCTTTAAAAAACATAACATAAAACATAGTATTTCAAACATCACGACAAATCTCCAGATGACAGCCTCTTCGGCTTCTGCCATGTGTCTCAATCAAACCATTTGTCTCAATCTGTTAACCTGTGTGCATACTAAAAGTCAGCTACGATGAGTGAGTTCTAATTAATCATACAACATTCAATACATTCATAACTATGTACTTCCATACGTACTTCATACTTTCATAATTCGTTTGTAATATACATACTTACCTTCATACTTTATTCTAAATTCTACTTTACATTATTCTATTCTGCCTCGGATATTATTAGGGTCCGGTCCCTTTTTCTGCCTCGGATATTATTAGGGTCCGGTCCCTTTTCTGCCTTGAGTATTATTAGGGCTCAGTCCCTTTCTGCCTCGAGATTTATAAAGGGCTCGGTCCCTTTCCTGCCTCGGATATTATTAGGGTCCCGTCCCTGTCTACCTTGAGTATTATTAGGGCTCAGTCCCTTTCCTATGTACCTGACTATCTCTTACATTCATTCATAATATGCATAAATATCATTCGTACATTATACATAACATTATACCTTGACAGTACGTGCAATATCCGAAGGTTGTTCACGTACCGACAAGCAATCATTCATACCTTATATACATATCATTCATATCTTCAACTATCACCCGGCGGTACATGCAATATCCGAAGATCGTTCACACACCGTCAAGCATTCATTTATACATAATCATTTAAGGCATACACTTACCACTTTAGGTAAGTGTATTAACTAATCACATCGAGTATGCACACAGCCCCGAAAACATAACAAGGAAAGGGAGCTAGAAACTCACTTGAACTCGATTACGTTCACCGTTAATTGTTATTCATTTCCTTAGCAGTGCACGACTAACTGTATAACAATTACACGTATCAATTAACTATTACTACCCATATCGCGTTTCTAGTCTAATTATAACCCTCAACGAACGGGGGTCCGGGGGCAGCGCCCCTGGCAGCGGGGTTCTAGGGGCGGCAGCCCCTAGCAGGCTCCAAGGGGCAGAGCCCCTGGCTGGGGTTAAGTTGTCTTAACACATTTTCCATTAGGATTTTGAATCATTAATTAATTAGCTAACTTAAAGTTCAAGGGTTTCTTTGTAATTAAATCATTCTTTTTCTAAGTCCAGGGACTGTTCTTGTCATTATGTTAAACTTCTAATTCGTTACATTATTCTTAGTGAATCAGGTTGTCGTACGAACTGGTTCCTGTAACGAATTGAATCTCTCTAACGAACTGGACTCTTAGCGAATCATTCCATAGCAAACCAGTCCAGGTAACGAATCGGTCCATCAAATTTGTTATCTTCTTCTAACGAACTAGCTATATGAATCAAGGGTAATTCGTTACCCTTTTCCCTTAACGAACCGGACACGAACTAGAGCTACTTCGTTATGCTCCTTAAGACGAATCAGTTAGCGAATTACCCTTAATTCGCTAAATTCCCGTTAGCGAGCTAGGGTTAGGTCATGGAATGTCAGAACATTCCCTGACATTACCTACCTCGTATTAACTTTTCCGGCGTCGTCTCCGGAAAACCGCGGATTCGCCGGAAAAACGAGTTTTAACTCGTTTTTCACCGTTTTTCGCCCCGTTCGATCCAGATCTGAGCTAGGGTGATCCCTAAGCTCATCTTGGCTAGGTTTATATCCGATTCCACCCGGATCTCGTGACGTTAACGGTTTAACGGTGTCAGCTCGTCGTTTCGTGACTATATCTAACGGGTTTAAGGTCATACAACAAAATACTATCATACCTTGGATCGGGATTGGTTTTACTTGGTGATTTCGGCTAGAGAGAAAGAGAGCAAGATGAGAGAGAGCTAAGTGTGTGTTTTGGTGGTGTATGGAATATGTGTGAAATGAATGATTAATGGGTGATTAAAGGTTTATATATTTATGGATCATGGGCTCAAGCCCATGGTCTTTTCTTCTTTCTTCATAACCCAAGTCCATAACCCATATCCATTTACCCAACACTAGACCGACCCATAACAACTCTTATTTTCATTTATTAACCGAACTAGAAAATGAGATGTTACAAGTCTTCCCTCCTTAAAGAGGTTTCGTCCCTGAAACCTAACTATTACATAAACAAATTTGGGTAAAACTTGCACATCTCATCCTCAGCTTTCCAAGTAGCATCTGAACCCATGCGATGTATCCATATCACTTTCACTAAGGGTATAACCTTGTGTCAGAGTTTCTTTTCCTTGCGATCAACTATCTCGATTAGTTGTTCAATGTAGTTCAACTGTTCATCAACCTCAATATCCATTAATGGCACATGAGACGTGTCATCGGCTAGACATTTTCTCAGATGAGAGACATGAAATGTGGAATGAATTCCTTCCAACTCCTCTGGCAAGTCCATCTTGTAAGCCACTTCACTTACTCGATCTAGAATTTTGAACGGTCTAATGTACCTCGGACTCAACTTCCCTTTCTTCCTGAAACGAATGATTCCATTCCAAGGCGTGACCTTGAGCATCACATTGTCACCAATGTTAAACTCAATCTGTCGTCGTCGCTTATCGGCATACGACTTCTGTCGATCTTGAGCAGCCTTCATCCTTGCTTTAATTTGATCAAATTTTGAAGATGTTTCTTGAACAACTTCCAAACTTCCCATCTCTTTTTGACCAATCTCTCCCCAACATACCGGAGTTCTACAACGTCTTCCATACAACATCTCGAATGGTGGCATACCAATACTTGAAGGGTAGCTGTTGTTATAAGAGAACTCTGCCAGATGCAGATGATCATCCCAACTTCCTCCAAAGTCTAAAACACAAGCACGCAGCATATCCTCAAGGGTTTGGATCGTCCTTTCAGACTGTCCATCTGTTTAAGGGTGATACGCTGTACTGATGTTCAATCATGTTCCCATAGCTTCAGGGAACTTTTTCCGAAACCTCGAAGTAAACCGAGTATCTCTATCAGACACGATCGATAACGGAACTCCATGCTTAGATACAACCTCTTTAATGAACAAGCTTGCTAACGTCTCTGACGAGATAGCCTCTCGTATAGGCAGAGAGTGAGCACTCTTGGTCAAATGGTCCACAATCACCCAGATGGTATCATGATGCTTAGCTGTACGAGGTAGCTTAGTTATGAAATCCATGGTGATGTGTTCCCATTTCCATTCAAGTATCTCCAAGAGTTGCATCTTTCCATAAGGCTTCTGATGCTCGGCTTTGACTTGTAAACAAGTTAAGCACTTACTGACATAATCTACTACATCATTCTTCATTCCCGGCCACCAATAATCTCTTTTCAAATCTTGGTACATCTTAGTAGCTCCTGGATGAATCGAATATCTTGACTTATGAGATTCATCTAAGATTCGACCTCTGAGATCTCCATGGCGTGGAATCCATATACGGTCAAACCTAGTCTTAGCACCATGAGTGTTTTCCATCAGCTCGTCTTGCTGACCTTTCTTTCTTCACTAGTCCTTCATCTACCAGAACTTCTGACTGCACTTTAATGATTTCTTCAAAAACACTTGAATTCATAATCAGTTGGTATGACTTCACTGTTGCAATGACTTCCTCATTCTTACGCCTTAATTCGTCGGCGACCGCATTAGCTTTACCAGGATAATACTTAATGTCGCAGTCGTAATCCTTTATCAATTCTAACCACCTTCTTTGCCTCGTGTTCAATTCTTTCTGCTCGAAGAAGTACTTTAAATTTTTATGATCTGTGTAAATGGTACACTTAGTACCATACAGATAGTGTCTCCATATCTTAAGAGCATTCACTACTGCCTCTAGCTCTAGATTGTGCGTCGGAGAAGTACTCTCATGGACTTTCAACTGTCTAGATGCGTAAGCTATCACTTTTCCTCGTTGCATCAACACGCAACCTAACCCACGATACGAAGCATCGGTACAAACAACCAAATCCTCATCACCATCGGGTAAAGCACTGATTGGAGCTTGCGTGAGTCTTTTCTTTAACTCCTCAAAAGCCTCTTCCTGAAACTTACCCCAACTGAATACTATCGAATTTTTGGTCATACCGGTCAACGGTGCGGCTATCTTGGAGAAACCTTCGATGAATCTCCAATAGTAGCCAGCTAACCCTAAGAAGCTTCGTATATCCATCGGATTCTGCAGAGCCTTCCAATTTGTTATCGCCTCAATCTTAGCTGGGTCCACGGTAATCCCTTCAGGATTAATCACGTGACCTAAGAATTGCACTTCTCGCAACCAGAATGCGCATTTTGAAAACTTAGCATATAACTTCTCTTTCTTCAGAGTCTCCAATACTTCTCTCAAATGCTCGGCGTGATCAGACCCGCTTTTTGAATAAATCAATATGTCATCGATGAAGACGATAACTAACTTATCCAACATCGGCCGACGCACCCTATTCATCATATCCATAAATGTTGCAGGAGCATTTGTTAGACCGAATGACATCAAGAGGAACTCGTAGTGTCCATACCGCGTCCGAAACGCTGTTTTAGGGATGTCTTCCTCTTTCACTTTCAACTGATGATAGCCTGATCTGAGATCTATTCGTGAGAACCAACTTGAACCTTGTAGTTGGTCAAACAGATCATCAATCCTGGGCAAAGGATATATATTCTTCACCTTAAGCTTGTTCAACTCGCGATAGTCTATGCACATCCTCATACTTCCATCTTTCTTCTTCACGAACAACACTGGCGCGCCCCAAGGGATAACACTTGGTCTTATGAAACCTTTGTCGAGGAGTTCTTGAGTTGGGACATCAGTTCTTTCATCTCAGACGGTGCTAGACGGTAAGGCGCTTTCCCGACGGGCTGGGCTCCTGGTATTAAATCTATCTGGAATTCTATCTCTCGCTCCGGTGGCAACCCCGGAAGATCCTCAGGGAATACTTCTGGGTAGTCACGCACGATAGGAACGTCTTTCATTTCTTCGTCTCGGCCATAGCATTGACAACATACGCCAACTAGGCACCACACCCTCGTCTTAATAATCCCTCGGATTTTATCATCGAAATGACGTTAAGCCCTGAACTCTCCTTATCACCATAAACTGTCATGCCACCACCATCCAAGGACTTTAGCTTTATTATTCTACACTTACATACTATCTGAGCTTCATATCTGACAACCAATCCATCTCCAAAACTACATCGAACCATCCTAAGGTCATAACATACAAAGTAACAGGGAACTCATGTACCTCTAATTCTATCTTACAATTCTTAACCATTTTCGTTATTTTCACCAGGTGTCACTAGCGGTTTTTACTATGAAAGTTTCAGACACTCGGCAACATTTCATTTTAGCTAGCTTACTAAATGTCGTAGCTACAAAACTTCTGTTCGTACCCAAGTCAAATAATACTGAAGCATAAATACCGTTTACTAAGAACGTACCGGTCACAACATCAGGAATCTGTCTAGCTTGTTCCTGGGTCAGCATGTAGGCCCTAGTCCTCGGCATCGCTTGATCAACATATTTCTTTCCACTACCTCCAGCTTCACCATCGGTGCACTCTCTCGCAAAGTGACCCGTCTTACCGCACTTGTAACATGCGGGTTTCGCAGTACACTCTGGAGCGTAATGCCCCACCTTCCCGCACTTGTAACAAGCGTTCGTACCAAACTTGCACTCACCAGCATGACTCTTCCTACACTTATAACAAACGTCTGAACCTTTACTCCACCTGAACTCACCACCGTGTGCCTTGCCACAAGTCTTACACGACTTCTTCTCCCATACTCTCTTTCTCTTGTCCCTAGGGTTCCATAACTGAGTACCTGGGCGCTTCACAGAAGCGACCCATTTCTTATCCTTCTTCTCTTCCATCATCACATCATCCGTAGATTGGTCGGGACGGCATTCGCTAATTCGGATAACCTTGTCCATCGTGGTTATCCATTGGAGAGTATCGATTGCGTCTCCTAAGCCAGATAGCTTCGGCGGGTCACAACCTTTAAACTACTTGTAGTTGCACCCACCTCGGCCTCTTTTCCTGTCATCGACCTTTACCGACTTAACCACACTTGATTCCTTCTTCTCCTCCTCATCATCCTTCTTACTCTTTTCCCCCGACTTCTCAGCAGACTTTTCAGGATTCCAGTTCTTTGTAGCAGCCGCTACCGCCTCAGCAATGGCAGCTTGAAAGGCAGAGTCAAGTTGATACCCATCGTTGTTACTCGGATTTCCATCGGCTGCACTTCCTTCTCCCTCAGCGTTAGTAGCTGCTTCTAGTGACGGTTCTCGGACGAAGCGTGGCCTACCACGACGTCCCGTACGTCCTCCTCTTCCAGCAACTTTCTTAGCTCCAGCCATTTGTATTCTATAAGGAAACACAAACACCATCACCTAAGGAACCATTTAGTACAAGGATAGTAAGGCTAACAGGTAATAACAGTGGCCAGCTGTGATTAGCTGATCACGTTACTATCCATGTCTTATACACTTCCCTTTGTGAGTCCACTTGTGCTAGTTGTACTTCTAACAGTTAAACAATCAAACCATACATATCATCACATACTCCTATCCCTAGCAATTTAATCTAGCATTCATACATTCTTTATTTAGCAATCCTGCAAACATTCGTTCACTATTCTACTATACATGTGAACTTAACCACATACATTACCTTTACTTAGCTTGTTTGAGTGACACATGGCATTCTCGTACTGGCATCTTTTTTCTTTTCTTACTTTAATCTCATTCTCTGTTCGAGTCTAAGCATTTAGGATGCTTAACGTTGGATTTACTCATAAACGCGGTCCTAAATATCAGAGTTAATAAAAACTTTCGCGGAATAATATAAAAGTCAACCATTCATTACAAACATCCATAACTTGTCTTTCAAAAACATAACATAAAACATAGTATTTCAAACATCACGACAAATCTCCAGATGCCAGCCTAACTTTGACAAATATGCATTTTTAGCCCTTACCATGCTTTAAACCATTTTTGTGTCCATACCTAAACTAGAGGGACCAACTAGCAACATCTGAGTTATTGTAATCACCTTTAACCCAAACCCTTTTCCATATCCGCAGCCCGTAACCCATGACCCATATGTTAGCTTAAGCCTTAATTCTCGTATTATAGTTGAAATTAATTTGTGCAAATCACTATATTGCCTATCTCGAATCTCACTAACTCATTTAACTAGGAATAAATGATCTTCGTTATACGAATTGACATATAAAGAACCCGCCGTATATCACCATCATCAAAATACCATTCACAGTTCATCACAATAAAATTCAACGCGTATGAACCTTCAATATGATACTGCGAACCAAACCCTACGTTTAATTGGCTTATATCAATCTGCAACTCATCAATCCAGAGAGTGTTTTGGCTGTCAGTTGCGTCCCCCGTTCTTCTTCAATTCGCTGTTATTACTGATAATTACAACGTGTTTATAAATCGCATTTACTCATAAATCAATAGCCTTATTGTTAATTAAACCAACATTGAGAAGATTGGTCAATTTGGAAATTAGGGTTTATGGGAATTGGGGGTTAATCTGCGCTATTATATTTAATCTATTTTTCTTATTCTTTAACTAACTGATCACTTGGTTCAATTAGTTAGCTGTGTGTGTGTTAAACACCTGTGAGCCGGCCAGGCGCGGGTTCGAGCCATGTCCAGCTCGTTTTTGTTATAAATGTTATTTTTTATAATTAATTATTAATTAAAATAATTATAATTAATATCAATGTCAAATAAACTTTATTTTTGCGAAACCGACACGTCTAGCTTGTCGTAATTTGTTGTGAACAACTTTACGAATCGTTATGTATTAAAAAAAATTTAGAACCAACATATTTCAAGCGTATTAGCTATATTTATCAAATTAGATGTTCGTTCAAGAGTTTAAGCTATATATTCTATGATAAATATATATTTTTTAACGTTTGTCTTAAATTACTTAATATAGTACAAGTTATATTTATATATATACACATTCATAATTGCGTTATATTTAGTTAAATATTATTTAAATAATCATGCACTCATTAAACTCATATTTATTTATTTAAACTAATAATAATGATTTCACAACAACAGTAACCATAGTGATCAATCGTTCAATCAATAATATCTCAATCTCCAACCATAACTCAAATCACATCAAAATTTTAATTCATTATGCATGTTTTCTCATTATTAGTTAATTCATATTAATATTATTTAACTAGGAATCCTGACGGTATATCCCGAAGGGGTTTACTTTGCTCTCGTCATCCTCATTTGTATTTCGTTCGTCCGATCAGGTGAGTATCACATTCCCCCTTTTTACACCCATTTAATACTATTTGGGGGACGCATGCGTTACTATTTATTTCCATATCATCTAATACGCAAATTGCAACTGTTTGTCACTTGTGTTTAACAATTTAAACCTTACTTGTTATGTGCTTATATGCTCTATTTGAATCGCATCGGAGAGGTCCAACATAATCTCAGAACAGTATGATCATACGACCGTCGTAAATAGCCATCGTCCAATTTATCTGGCATCGTGCTTATCGACATCTAATTTACTTTCTCATTGATTAAATTGCTTATCTCATTTGACATTGTTGCATTTTATTTATTATTATATATACACCAAATATTGTGTGCTACTCACTCAACCTCGTGTTGACAAACCTATTGTATATTTAATGCATGTGCAGATCATCGTGTGATGTGATGTTCAAGATGGTTTGGAAGAAAACATAGGATTTGCATGTTAGATAGAATAAACAAGATTTTGAACTTTGATATATTTATTTTGTTTGAATAATTTGAATTATGGATTTTGTATTTAAAAATCTTTGGGTTATTTGAAATTAATTTAATAGATATTGTAATTTTTAAATATTGCATGAAAGTATCATGAGAGCTGTGAGCAATCAGCTCACGCCCTGGCATTTTTGCCGTAGGTTGGGGTGTGACAGATTCGTATCAGAGCCGAAGGTTTAAGATAGGTCATTAATGGTGTCTTAGTAACATGCTTAGAATCCCCATACGTGCTTATTTGTTTACCTGATGTGTTCTATTTGATTGTTTACATCTTACGTAATTACTTGCTAGATTAAGTACTTATTTAACTGTTTAATTAATCGTTTTTTATTTTTCATGCACACCACACAACTCCGAAGCTATGCTTCACTCTCAAAATATTTTATTACTCCGTGACTATGTCTCATCCTCAAAATATATATTTTTGTAATGTTAGTTAATTGTTATTCCTTATTGGAAAATTTCCTTGCGATTTTTCTAGCTTTGTTTTTTGCTCTTTTTCACTTATAACTAAGGAGTGTAACAAGATTCCCCGCCATAGTATAAATTGTTAATGTGACCGACATTTTAAGCGTTTAACATAATCGGCTAAACGATTACACCCTTTATTGTGTTTTGTTGTTTTAAAATGTCTAGTTGGGTGTAAACCCCATGGGACGCCATGGACACGCCAACTGTACATTTGCGCAATTTGTTATATTTGCGATATTCTGTTGGAACATTATCATCCCTGGTGATACACGAGATGTTCCAACTACTTATGCTTGAGTTCATTTATCCATTACTTATTCCGGATGGTTAAATTGCCATGTAACGCTCATGGGCCTACAAACTCCATTGATTCGTTAATTCGTTAATTAAGTTGGGCCATTAAAATTGCCATGGGAGGCCAACTCACGCATTTGTTTTGGTTTTGGTATGCTAATAAGTTGGGAAAACAAAATGCCATGGAAAGCTCATGGGAAGCCCAACACATCGAAGAAAATTCATTATATGTTTATGTGTTTGATTATTTGTTTTATACGAAATGATTTATGATTTGATTTGATTATTTGACTATTCTATTATTCAATCATTCAATTATTCAATTATTTACTTATTAAATAACTTTTGAATCAAGATCTACTGATTCGAACTATTCATACACTCAAAACATTTGTATTCTCTTGATCGGATACAAATCATTCATTTATCAAGACTCGGTTGTCACGAGCTATAAGGCCCGGGTCCCGGTTCCCTACATTTCATGTTGGATTTACTCATAAACACAGCTCTGCAAATCAGAGTTTATTAAAAACTTTCATGGAATATAAAACTTCAACCAATCATTACGAGCATACAAATCTTGTCTTTAAATCATATAATAAGACAACGTATTAAAACACCATATCTTCCATCTTTAGATGAAAGCCGTTCAATCCATTCTATGTGTCATCCTCATGCTAGCTCATTATACATATTTACCTGCGTGCATACTAAAAGTCAACTATGCTGAGTGTGTTCTATTTAATCAAGCAACATATAATACCTTCACATATCATACATACATACGTATCCAAAGATACGTATTCATACTTAACATGTTACCTTTATTACATACATACATATAAACACATATGAAGATACATAATAATAGCTTATCATTAAATATCCATAAGAGGAACATTACACAACATTCATTACAGGAATATATCTACTTAAGTCCATAGAAGGAACACTACATATTATCCATAGAGGAACAACGTGTACTATACATAGAAGGAACACTATATATTATCCATAGAAGGAACAACTTGCATTATCCATAGAAGGAACACTACATATTATCCATAGAAGGAACGACGTGTACTATCCATAGAAGGAACACTATATGTTATCCATACAAGGAACAATATTCACTATCCATACAAGGAACTCTAAATATAATCCATAGAAGGAACAACGTTTATTATCCATAAAAGGAACATACACTTAATCATATAATATCCATCTAAGGAACACTAATGGGGTCCACAGTCCTTATCTACGCTGCTACATTCCACGTCTATGTCCAAAGGAAGTTAGAGGGATTTGTCATCCTAACTTATTATGTAGAACGTAGAATGTATGTAACATCCTAAATATTATATTAATAAATAAAAGGAAATGATGCTCGTTTATTTAAATGTGTGTTAATATTTAATTAAGAAAAAATTTAGTAAAAGAGTATGGACTTGGGTGGGGAAAGATGGAATAAGGGATGAGATGAGCCTTAGGTCCATGGGCTTAAGAGAGTATATATACTCCTTAAACCTCCCCAAGACCCTAAAACCCACATTCTCATCTTCTTAGCCTCCTTACACACTCTAGAACACACACACACACCTCCCATACACGGCCGTGACCAAGAGAGAAGATCCAAGACCAAAACCAAGCCTACATCTTGATATAACTTGACTATACAAGCAAGATACGAGCTTATCATCTCACACCGAAGCTAACCGTAGCCTAGAAACGTCAAAAGGTATGTTCTTTGCATATATATGTTATGTTTTTATGAACGGTTTGCCCTAAAACTTAACCCTAGAGTAGATCGGGTATAGATGAACCATTAAGTTACAAACTTGATGTTAAAAATGGACTTAACGAACTAGTTAGTAACTTAAGGGTATAATACAGTTCATGTTAAAAAAAACCCTAGATCTAGCCTATATGGATTCATAACCAATAAAGGCTCGAGCTTTATAGACATCCGGGCTAGATCTTAGACAAAGGAGGGTATGGGAACGTTTAGTAGATAATATGGAGTCACGATAAGAGAATGGACGTTAACTTGGCGAGAAAAAAAAATGAACGGGTGAGATACCCAATAGTGGACTCGAATACATGGCATACTCGAACACATTGTATTACAAAATCCATTCGAATTCAAGGAAGCCTTCAGGTCATTCACATACATATACATATATATACTCGAATACAATATACATGCTCGAATACCTAGTATGACTCGAATACATATACATGTTCGAATACATTGTATAACTCGAATACAATATGCATGTTCGAATACATTTGTATAACTCGAATACATTGTATAACACGAATACCATATGCCTGTTCGAAGACATTATATGACCCGAATATAGTGATGGTTCGCATACATATATATATACATTCGAATACATGATGGTTCGCATACATATATATACATTCGAATACATGATGGTTCGCATACATATATATACATTCGAATACATGATGGTTCGCATACATATATGTACATTCGAATACATGATGGTTCGCATACATGTATATGCATTCGAATACATGATGGCTCGCATACATACATACATATATATATATATACATTCGAATACATGATGGTTCGCATACATATATATAAATTTGAATACAATGGTTCGCATACATATATATACACTCGAATACAGAGAGAAAGAAAGAAAGATTAAGCAAGTGACGAGTATTCAAATGCATGAGGAAAGAAAGAAAGGAACACAATGTGTTTGAATACAAAGTATTCGAATACTAAAGTATCTGAATACCTTATATTCGAATACAATAGTGTTTAGGGGTAAAATGTTATTCTAAGTAAATTCTATTCTAATACAAGACCATGCCTATGAATACAATACCTTATTAAGCCATTAGAATAGACCAGACTTAGCCATTTCTGGTGAAACCTGAATAATGTGATTAGGAAAAGTATTAATACACGTAATTAATGTACAGTTAGCCGAGCTTAGTTAAAGAAAGGAATAACCACTAACGCTGAACATTACAAAATCCAGGTGAGTTTCTAGCTCCATTTCCTTGTTATGTTTTCGGGGCTGTGTGCATACTCGATTTGATTAGTTAATACACTTGCCTTAAGTGGTAAGTGTATGTCTTATATGATTTATGTATGAATGAATGCTTGATGATGCATGAACGATCTTCGGATATTGCATGTACCGTCGTCAGGTGATAGTTTAAAGATATAATGGTTATATATGATGTTTAAATGTTGTATGAAGGCATGAAGTATATAAGTATGAATGTATAGAAAGGTATGGAAGGTATGGTTAGAGAGGGAACAGACCCTAATAATATATGTGAATGAAGGGAACAGACCCTAATAATATATGCTGTTGGGTCAAGAGTTTGACCCAAATGAGGAGATTTGACCTAAATGAAGAATATTGAAGATTGGAATCTTCTCAACCTCCTCAGAAACTGCTAAGTATTGAGCCCGGGTACACCTTGGACCTTCGAGTAAGCTTTTACTTAGCTGAGTACGAGATTTTGCCTCCCGGGCAAGGTTTTCTTCAAATAGTCTTCTAAAGTGGATATCCGAGCAAGGTATGCTTTTTGGTGATTTCCGAGTAAGGTTCATCTATTTGGCATATCCGAGTAAGGTTCACTTTCTCAAGCAGGATTGTTCTTCAAGACCAAGTATTTTACTCTTCCGAGTAAGGTTTGGTCAACCAAGTTCAAGAAGCCAAGTAATTGGAAGACCGGGCAAGGTATTCTTTAATAATTATGGTCCGAGTATACTTGATGAGTTGATGGAATATCTCTAAGTTATATCGAGTAAGGTTCTTCTCAAGCAAGGTATGTACTCTCTAGTACGCCTTATCAATAAGTTATTCAACTGACAATGAGCCGAACAGGATCATAGAAGAACAAGGTTGCTCGTAAGGATTTGTCGAGCAAAGTTTGATAAGTCCAAGAAGATTGAAGTCTACTCGGTAAATATTTTACTTAGTAAAATATTTTTTAAGTAAAGTCTACCCGGAAACTGATTCCGAGTACACTTCTATGTTTACCAAGTCTGAAGGAAGGCCGAGTACACTGCGTACTCGGAGACTGAAGTTTAATGAAAAGCCTACCCGGAAGACTTGTTTTACACTTAGTTTAATTTTTGAATATGTAAATTGAATATGTACTATCGGATAGGGTTTCTAGAAGGAATGACAGCTGTCCTAGGTTGGCAGGCCTATAAATAGAATAACTAGGGCACGCTGCAAAAAAAACGAGACACGAGAGACAGAGAGGATAAGACCGACACATTAATTAAGAGAATATTTTGTGTGTGACGGCTGTCCTAGGATTCCTCCTAAACCCTAATCGATTATCCTTTTGTATGATTAACGTTATATAAATGGAAATCTTTTGAGTGAATCCTTCTTGTGTCTTCGTATTTTTGAATATTCACTGCAACCGTATGTTTGTTATTGATTCCGCCTCTAACAAACGGTCATCTTTCTAAACATAGTAACCCGTCATTAACTCGCTTGTCAACACGATTAATTTTGTGTGAGTTATGACATGATTGATTAAGATCCGATCCGAAACGACCTGACAAGTGGTATCAGAGCTGTGTTGCTGCTATTTTTAGAAAGATTGTTGCTGATTAAGTTTTGAAGAAGAATGACGTAAGCAGAGCACTGTTCGATTGATTTGTGACGTAAGAAGCTCTGTTCTTCATTTTTCTTCCAGATCTACAAGTTGTAGGTGTTTTCTTTTCCTTATTTCACTTAAATCTTTGATTTTTATTGTTGAATCTTGTTCTATTCATATCAGACACCTCAGATCTAAGAATTTATTCTCAGATCTGATTATTTTACTCTATTTTCGATAAAAGCTTAACTTTTGTTTTAAGAAAATGTCTGGATATGAGGAACAAGAGGTGTCTACTAATAAGATACCTAGATTGTATGGTCAGGAGAACTTTACCAAGTGGAAAGTGCTTTTTGAGGCTGATGTTTGTTATAATGATGTGGATATGTGGAATTCTATCAAGAATGGACCACAAGCTGCTGTTGAAGACAGTGCTAATGCAAATGCTATTGCTGCCGTTAGAGAGAGAATGAGAAAGGTTGATGACAGGGCATTGGCTATGCTCAAACTTGGTCTGTCTTGGGAAATCCTCACAAAGGTTGCACATCATCAAAGTGCTAAGGCAATGTATGATGCAATCCTTGAGATGTATGAAGGGAACACTGAATTGAAGAACATTAAGAAGCAAAGACTGAAGCAACAGTTAGAAAGATTCAAGTATAGAGATGGTGAAAGGTTGAAGTCAATACTAGAACGTTTTCTGAGTATTGTGAATGAGTTGAGAACAACTGACTATGTAATGACTGACTTTGATTTAAATACAAAGTTGCTCAACTCAATGCCAAAAGAATGGTACACTGCTTGCAAATTCATCCTTCAAAAGCAAAATTTCAATGAATTGAAATTGGATGATGTAGTATGTTTTCTTCAAGCTGCTGAACTTGAAATGATTGAGAATGAAATGATCAAGGAAGATAAACCAATTTTCAATGTGTCAAATGCTTTAATTGCTCCAATGGGGAATCTTACAACAAAGAATCAACAACAAATTCCCATCATTGAAGAACCAAGTGATCACAACAATGAGACTTCTAGGTCATTCATTGGAGGTGGTTCAAGCAGTCAAGGTGGTCAACAGAGGTTTAATGTCCAATTGATTGATGATGATTCAGCCTCTGTGGGAAATGAAAATGTTCAAAGTGCTGGTGCAGGGCATGTTCAAGGGAGTGATGCACAAGCTCTAATGTCTATGTTCACTGAGTCCTACAATGCATTTGTGGCCAAAAATATGATTCACACAAGTGTAGTGCAGGATGATTTGGAACAAATAGATGCTGATGACCTTGAAGACATGGATCTCAAATGGCAAGCTGCAATGTTGGCATTAAGAAGCAAGAGACTGTACAACAGAACTGGTAGATCACTAGTTTCTGGTCCAAATAAGAGAATAGGATTTGATAAGTCCAAGGCTATCTGCTACAACTGTCAACAGCCTGGACACTTTGCAAGAGAGTGCAATTTGCCAAGGAACTTTCAAGTAATTCAGTTCCAACAGCCTAGAAACCAACAACAATACCAGCAGAATATGCATAGAAACAACAACCAGCAGAACTTCAACAATAACCAAGGATTCAATCCCAACAACAACAACTTCCATCCAAACAACAACTTCAATCCCAATTTTAATAACCACTATCAGCCTCAGATGAACAACCAGCAGGGCATGAATCAGAATCAAGTATATCAAATGAACAACAATCCGAATCAAGCAGTTCAAATCCCTGCAACTCACAACATTCCAGCAAACCAAAATCAACCAAGAAATCAAGGCAATGTGGCAGTAACTACTCAGCATGAGGGAAGCTTTGACTGGAGTAACCATGAGGAAGATATAGCAGATGATATCAGAAGAGCTAATGTGGCATTCATGGCCATAGACTCTGCATCTTCATCTAAGGTACATTCTGATCCTAATGCTGATTTACCTAAACTTGTCAATGAATTAAAAGAAAAGATTGGTAAACTAGAAAGTGAGTGTTTTAAGAAGCAAAGCATTATCAATGCTTATGAGGCAAGTGAGATTGTTAGTGAGGAAAGAATGAAAAGTTTGGAAGAGGATTGTATGAATAGCTATAGAGCTCAGACAAGATTCACAACAGAAATTAGTGGGTTGAAGAAGATGGTGATTGATGAAAAGGTGCTGAATACAAAGCTACAAACTGAAAATGAATTCCTAAAAAACTTAGTTTCAACTGGAAACATTTGTGGAATTCTGAATAGAGTAAAAGAAGATGAAAAGTACAAGGCTGTTCCACCACCATTCAACAACAACTTTATGCCTAAAGTTGACAAAGAGAAGAGAAGTGCTTATCTACAACAATTCAAAGATGTGTTTCAAGACAAAGAAGATGTTGCAGATTTGTACAAGAATGTTGAGGTGAGTGAAGATGGTGAATTTGTTATGAAGAAAGAAATGAAAGAGGAAAATTTAATTGGAGTTCAAGTCTCTGAAGATGACCTTGATTCAGATGAGTTGGATCAAGATGATCTGAGTGATTTGAGTGATCAAATTACTAAGGAGGAAATTCAAGCTGCTGAAAAAGGAAGAAAATATAGAAAGCCTGAATCTGTTGATCAACTTCCAAAGTATCCTCCAGTTACACATAAAATGAAAAGAATGAATGAGCAAATGAAAAGAGAACATGTTTCTTTTGACATTGGTGAAAAGAAGAATGTGTGTTACAATGCTGTCAGACCTCCAAGCAAAAAGTTTTTGAAAAAATTAGAAAAGAACAAGAAAAAGAAGGTAAATAAGGAAGAAATGGATATAGAATATATTACTCCTATTTATCCTATCTTTTCAAGTGTTGAAGACTTTGATGTGGGTGAGGTAGAAACTGTTGAGGAATATGAAAGAAGGAAGTCAAGATATAGAGAGAATGAAGATGATCAACCACTGAACTTGAAAAAGGTTGTCTTTGTTAAAGGGAATGTGGAAAGAAGTGACATTAGAATGGCTGAGTTTGTACCATTCTCAATTGATTTTGACAATCTGAAAAACAAAAAGACAATTGGTGTAAGAGAGCCCAAACCAAGTGAAAGATTCAGGAGACCAAAAGAACATGAGATGTTCAAAAGAAAAGTGTGGTGTAGAAAGTGTGATGAATATGGACACCATACTGATTCATGTAATGAGAGACTCAAGTTTCAGCCATTTCTTGTCCCAAATGGAACAAAGTTTGGTCAAGATTTTGTTTCGTACAAAGAGAAGTATGCCTTGTATTTGGGAAAGGGAAATGTGAATAGAATAGAGACAAGAGTTGAAGTGAAGGCTGAGACAAAGAAGAAGATGCATATGACTGAAAATGTGAGAAGTAGTAAATCACGTCAGAAGCAAAAGCAGGTGATAAGGGAAAACCAGTCATTGAAATTTACCAAAAATACTCATTCAGTCAAGTCTGATGAGTCACAAGAATCATCAGGCAGTGAGAAATCAAAAAGAAAAACTGTATATCAAAGAAAGAAACAAGCTGTACTCACTGGTGATGAAAAGTTCTTGTTAAAACATGGATATGAACCACAAGTTTCACATGGAAACCTAGAACTGAAGCTAAAGTTGTAGCTGTGACTGATGTAAGAGACTTCTCAGAATCTAAGGACTATGTCTTACAAGAAAAGAGAACTGCCTCAGTTGAGCTTGACAATTCAGCTTCACTTGTCAAGACACCAAGAGAGTGTGGTTGTGAAACTGACCATTCAGACAACTTGGAGATCACTCATGAAGATCCTGAACCTACTACACTCACTTCCCAAGCTGCCACTGAAATTGACACTGATAAGTTGCAAGTTGAAGAAGCTTGCATCTCATCACTGAACTAATCAAATTTCTCTTTGTGCAGGAACAGGCCACTCCATTGAACGATATATGGTATATGGATAGTGGTTGTTCTAGGCACATGACTTGTGACAAGAGGTCACTTGTGAATTATGTAGAGAAGTATGAGGGTCCAGTTGCCTTTGGGAGTGATGAAAATGGAGGAAAGATTGTGGGTAAAGGGATATTGACAAATGGGAAGGTGTCTTTTGACAATGTCTTTCATGTTGAGGGACTACAATACAATTTGTTGAGTATATCTCAAATGTGTGATAAGGGTTACAAAGTCAGTTTTGATGATTCTCATTGTTTCATCTTAAAACCTGAGTTTGTGATCCCACCTGAAATGATTATGATGATGGCACCAAGAAATGGCAACTTGTATGAGTTGAATATGAAAGATGCTATTTCAAGAGGTGGTGCATGTTTTGTTTCCAAAGCCACTGAAAATGAATCTAAATTGTGGCATAGGAAGTTGTGTCATGTGAACTTAAAGAATATGAATAGACTGGTCAAGGGTGAACATGTGATTGGTTTACCTACAAGAGAATTTAAGTCAGATGATCATTGTGACTCATGTCAGAAGGGAAAACAACACAAGTCTACTCATAAGACAAAGCTCATCAACTCAATTGATCAACCACTTGAGTTACTTCACATGGATCTTTTTGGTCCTGTGAGTGTACCAAGTATTGGAAAGAAAAGATACTGTTTGGTGATCATTGATGACTATTCAAGATATACTTGGGTTTATTTCCTAAGTACCAAAGATGAGACTGCTGAGTTGATTAAAGGTTGTGTCACAATGATTGAAAATAAGCTGAATAAGAAAGTGAAGATGCTGAGAAGTGACAATGGTACTGAGTTCAAGAATGGAGTTATGGAAGAATTTTGTGCTATGAAAGGAATACTGCAACAATTTTCAGCTCCAAGAACTCCTGAACAAAATGGTGTTGAAGAAAGAAGAAACAGAACACTAATAGAAGCTGCAAGAACCATGTTGACTGATGCTAACTTACCTGTCACATTCTGGGCTGAAGCAATCAACACTGCTTGTTATGTTCAGAACAGAGTGCTTGTGAACAAAAGGCATGATAAAACTCCATATGAGATTTTCAACAATAGAAAGCCTTACATCAAGTTCTTCAAGCCCTTTGGCTGCAAATGTTTCTTATTGAACACTAGAGACTATTTGAAAAAGTTTCAAACTAAGTCACTAGACTGTTTCTTTGTTGGATATTCTACTCACTCAAAGGCTTACAGAGTTTATGTGAAAGATCACATGAGTGTGATAGAGTCATCTGACATTATTTTTAATGAGAATCAATTCAATACAGTCAGTGGTGCAACATGGCTGTTTGATCATGAAAAGTTAATAAAGTCATTCAAGATTTATTCTGAAGACTTTGATGAAACATTCTACAAGACCAGTGTACTTGAAGAAAATAAGAAGAAAGAACTGGACTTGGAAGAATTGTGGCAGAAGGTTGCTAGAACAGAAAAGGAATACACTTTTGTGAATAGCTCCTCAAACAATGACATTGAACAAGATCAGGAAATGACAAGTCAAGATAGTACTGATGTACAAAATGATCATGTTCATAATGGGAGTGACACAGGCAACAAATCAAATGAAGATGAAGCTGAAACAACTGCAAGATTTCAAGACTTGTTTCAAAGTTTGAATCTGGAAAACAATGGTGCATCCACTTCAAGACAATCCAATGATGAAGCACCAGAGTTTCATGATGCAGAAGCTGATTTGATCATTGAAGAACCTGAAATCAATGAAACAAATCTTGACACAAATTTGTCTACAAATATGATAATACAAACTCCTACTGTTGAAAAGAATCATCCTGCTGGAAATATCATTGGTGACCTGCATGAAAGAGTAACAAGGAGTCATTCTGAGATAGCTAACATCTGTCTGTACTCTTGCTTTCTATCCCAATTAGAACCAAAGAATATTGTTCAAGCTTTAAAAGACAATAGTTGGGTAGAGGCAATGCAAGAGGAATTGGCCCAG
Organism: Bidens hawaiensis; assembly: GCF_021521415.1. Lineage (NCBI taxonomy): Eukaryota > Viridiplantae > Streptophyta > Magnoliopsida > Asterales > Asteraceae > Bidens > Bidens hawaiensis. The sequence continues at coordinate 284,617 of NW_027491152.1, read as the reverse complement.
TTTAGAGATTTACATGTATGGGATCTTGTAGACAAGCCACATGACAGATATGAAATAGGAACCAAATGGATGTTCAGAAACAAAAGGGATGAAAGGGGTTTGGTGATTAAGAACAAAGCTAGACTTGTAGCACTAGGATGTCTTCAAGAGGAAGGGATAGACTTTGAGGAAGTGTTTGCACCAGTTGCAAGACTGGAAGCCATAAGAATTTTTCTTGCATATGCTGCCTCAAAGAACATTAAAGTATTCCAGCTTGATGTCAAATCTGCATTCCATAATGGAAAGATTGATGAAGAAGTGTATGTGACTCAACCACCAGGTTTTGAGGATCCCATGTATCCAAACAGGGTGTATAAGCTAAACAAAGCCCTTTATGGTTTACATCAGGCTCATAGAGCATGGTATGATGAGTTATCAACTTATTTACTTGAAAATGGCTTCACAAGGTGAGCCATTGAAAAGACACTCTTCTACATAAGACAAGGGTCAGATTTGCTGCTTGTATAAGTCTATGTTGATGATATCATCTTTGGATCTACAAATGAAAATATGTGTTTGGAGTTTGAAGAGGTGATGAAGTCCAAGTACAGCATGAGTTCCATGGGTGAAATGAATTTCTTTCTGGGACTACAATTTCAACAAAAGGATGAAGGAATCTTCATTCACCAAGCTAAGTATGTGCAGGACATTCTGAATAAGTTCAACTGTCATGATTACAAGGCTGCCTCAACTCCAATGGACACCAAAGAAAAGATGATAGCTGATGAAAAGGGGGAGTCAGTTGATGAACATGAATACAGAGCAAAGATTGGATCTCTGATGTATCTGACTGCAACAAGACCAGATATCATGTTTGCTGTGTGTGTATGTGCTAGGTTCCAATCAAATCCAAAAGTCTCCCACATGAATGCTGTGAAAAGAATATTCAGATATTTGAAGGGAAGACCAGACTTAGGGATTTGGTATCCAAAGAACCAATCCTTTGATCTGATTGCATATACAGACAGTGATTATGATGGATGCAATATGAGTAGAAAGTCAATATCAGGGAGATGCCAGTTTTTGGATGAAAGGCTAGTATCATGGCAATGCAAGAAACCAACCACAGTGTCAATCTCCACTGCAGAAGCTGAATATGTTGCTGCATCTGCCTGCTGTGCACAAGTTCTCTGGATTCAGAATCAGATGCTGGACTATGGTTTGAACTTTCTAAACACCCCTATTCTGATTGATAATACTGCTGCATATTTTACTGTTAAGAATCATGTGCAACATTCTAAGACTAAGCATATTGAAATCAGACATCACTTCATCCGAGATTGTAGTGAAAAAGGTTTGATTGAAATGCAAAGAGTTGATACAAGTGATAATCTGGCTGACCTATTCACCAAACCACTTGATAGAACCAGGTTCAACTTTCTTTTGAAAGCCCTGGGGATGATCAACTCTGATGAAATCTGATTAGGGATGTGTGCTTAGTTGTGTACCTCTATGTGCTACTTGAATATTTTAGAAGAGGTCAGACATGTTGAATATGTTGCTGAATATGTTGCTGAATATGTTGCTAAATATGTTACTGAGTATGTTCTATGCTATGTGACTTAACTGTTTTCTATGTGTGTCTCTCTATGATAACTGATTATTTTCTTAGAGATTACACATATTGAATATGTTTCAATTGAATGTTGATTGAATATGTTTTGATTATGTCACTGTTTTGAAGTTAACTGATAGGTGGTTGAGTAACTATCTGTGCAATTTGTTTGAAATTGATGACAATTCTTGGCTATCTTATTAACTGATCTGATGTTATGATAAGTAATTTGATCTGTTTAGGTGAGCTTAATTGCTTATATAATGTCATGAGTAATCACATGTTTATGATTACTTGAATATGTTCTTAATCTGATCTTCTGAAGTTGTTAAAATAGAATAGACATTGAATGAGATTACAGTCTGTTTTTCTTGATGATGAAAGATAGAATAGACATTGAATAAGATTACAGTCTGTTTTTCTTGATGATGAAAGAATGATTAAGATTTGAGTATGTGATGCAACTGTTTATGTCAAAATGTGTTTTTATATCAAAATTAAGTGATTCAATGAAATTTATAATGAATTTTGCATAAATACTATATTTTGGTCAAAACATGAGCAAGTTGATTAATGGTGAAGATATGATAAGATTTTTCAGTTCAAGCTTTTAAAGAAGGATTTTTATAGGGAAAGGTCTCAAGTAGTTATTTTTGCTGAAAATTATGTCATTTGCCCAGTTGGAAGGACATGCACTTGTGTATGTTTGGTCCTTAAATCTCTATAGATTCAAAGGATAGCCATTGACCTGAAAAGTGAATGCATTTGGGGCAATTATGACTTGTTTCTTATTCCTTCACTTAAAACTATGTCAATAACTCTGACTTTGAAAGGACATATATTCTCATGTATGCTTGGTCCTGTTTGACCACTTTTGGTCATAACAGGATAGCCATTAACCTGACAATGAAGAGAAATTGGGGTGATTGAATATTAAACTGTGTTTAATGGGAATAGAGATTTTTATAGGGAAAGGTCTCAAGTAGTTATTTTTGCTGAAAATTATGTCATTTGCCCAGTTGGAAGGACATGCACTTGTGTATGTTTGGTCCTTAAATCTCTATAGATTCAAAGGATAGCCATTGACCTGAAAAGTGAATGCATTTGGGGCAATTATGACTTGTTTCTTATTCCTTCACTTAAAACTATGTCAATAACTCTGACTTTAAAAGGACATATATTCACATGTATGGTTGGTCCTGTTTGACCACTTTTGGTCATAACAGGATAGCCATTAACCTGACAATGAAGAGAAATTGGGGTGATTGAATATTAAACTGTGTTTAATGGGAAATGATAGTACATTGACTACTTAGCTGATCATATGGAATTAATAGGCTAAAAAGGCCTTAGTATAGTCATTAACATGTATGGTTACTTTCCCATGATGATGTAAAATCTAAGGTGATATAAACATAATGATAATGCTAATCTTTATGTGGAGATGCATAGTTGTTTTGAATGTCTCAAGATAGATCTCTCCGAATGATATGGCATAAAAGTGATTACCCAGTCATACACAAGCCTGTTGTTATTTGGTCAACCAAAATGAAACATTTTTTAAATATGACAAAGAACATGCTTTAAGAAAATTTGAGAAAATATCAAAAACAAGGGGAAGAATGAATAAATCAACCAAAAGTTGACAAGTGTTTTAAATATTTTATCAAACAAGAGGGTTACAACAAGAACTACAAAGATGTTGGCAAAATCTGTCTCATCTTGAATGAAAGGCATGTTGCTACTTGTAAGTCCAACGTTCAACCTCTATATAATAAACTATTTTTGACCAAATACAGGAGGTTGGAGTCAAATTGGGGTGATCTGGGGAAAGCCAAATAAGCTTTGAGAAGAGATATGAGACATCAGAGCACAGTGTTGACCATTATTGCATTATGCTCAAATTGAACCTTAATCATATCACCAAAGAGATGAAAATCATGCTAAGTTTATACCTGCTGTTAACCTATCTAAGTTGTCATAATAATGCTGAGAGTGAAGTAATGAGATAGCTATTTAGTCAATATGATCCCATTCTTGAGATCTTTTCAGTTTATAAAAGAAATTGTTTTGAAATGATGTATAACTGAAATTTGATCTCTAAATGCACCATTTGCTCTTAAACTATGTTCTGAAATGATACATAACTTAGAAATGTCTTTGAAAAGTGGTTTAAGTCAAAAAGTGTTGCATTTTGCCTAAAATAGGCTGAATATGTAAGTTCGAGTAATGTTTGATGATTTCTAACCCTCTCGAGCACAAACTGTTTGAATATGTATTTTCGGGTAAGGTTATTGAATTATAACATTTCCGAGTACAGAACAGTTGATTATGGTTGAATGTGTAAGTTCGAGTAAGGTTTGATGATTTCTAACCTTCTCGAGCACAAACTGTTTGAATATGTATTTTCGGGTAAGGTTATTGAATTATAACCTTTCCGAGTACAGAACAGTTGATTATGTGTAAATATGTTGTTTCGGGTAAGGTTTGACAACTTTCAACCTTTCCGAGTAAGCTTAGTCATTTTTGACTAACATTATGATTTCCGGGCATGCTTTGAAGTGTTTACACTGTTGCACTCACTTTCCGAGCAAGCTTGAAGTCTTGAGATGATTATGTGTTGAAATAGCTAACTGTTAACAAGAAATTCTTGTTTCGAGTAAGCTATGCATGTTATATGTTAGCTTCGAATAAGCTATGCATGTAATATGCTGATTGTGTTTTCAAGCAAACTTTGTGAACTTAAGTGAGTACACCAAGTAAGCTTTGTGTGAATATGTTGTTAGGAAAGGTTTGTTAATCTTTTTGGGTACGCTTAGATGTTACTGTTTAAGTTTGTCATTTTTCGGGTATGGTTTGATATGATAAGTTCCCTCGAACAAGGGCATACCTGATGATTGAATGTGTTTATCCTAGCAAGCTTAGTGCTAACTTAGGATTTTCGAGCAAGCTCTATGAAATTTTAGACTATAGCACACTTAAATGTTTATGTGTTTAATTTCATTCCGAGCATGCTATGTGATATATGTGTTTATGATTTCTTTGAAATTACAAGTGTTTTCGGGCAAACTTTGTTTTCCGAGCACATTTTATATTTCGGGTACACTTGTGTTCCTTCAATATACTTGGTAATTTTCTAAACCTAACTTTCCGAGTACACTGTTTGCTAGAATTTGGTCTCGAGCACACTTTGTATTATATGAAAGTTATTCGGGTATACTTTGCATAAGATTGTTGTCCGAGCACACGTTACATTTGAAAGAGTGCTCGAGCACAATCTTCATACAAGCATACTTGAATGAATGCATTGATTGAATATGTGAGTTAGTATGATGAAATTGTTTAGACTCATACTTGAATGAATACGTTGTTTGAATATGTTAGTGATTATGATTTTTAGGGTTCATGCTAGATAAGTTTTAATTTGAATTTGAGAAATTTTTGGGAGGATCTTAATTGATTCTTAATAAGAATGTTTATTTGATAACTATATTTGATTATTTGTCTTGCGATTTATTTCTCAAGAAATCATGTATTTCGGGTAAGCTTTCTTCATTATATCTTAACTTTAAATTAATTTACTTGATCGAGCAAGGTTTAAATAGAGAAGTATTCGGGCAAACTTCACATTCAAAATGAAAAGTTTTCGAGTAAAGTTTGACCGAGTAAGGTTTGTTAGTGGAAGAAGATCGAGTAGACTTTGGATAAATTAATTTTTCGAGTAAGGTCTTATAATTTTAAATGAGATTAAATGTTTTTAATATATCAAGTGGATAACGTTACTGGTTGACAGCTAGTAATTCACAAGAAGACAAAAAGTGTTTAAAACCCACTTTCAAAATGTATAAAAGAGGGACTTAGGCAAATTTCTTCTACATTATTTCCCTCTATCTCTCTCTTTCCACTGCAAATCTCTCTTACTAAGAAAAATAACCGACTTATCGAATTCAAGATTAATCCAAACCCTAATTTTTATCATCCACTAATTTCCGACTCGGTAAGCATAAAATTTTATGTTTTCCGATCACGATTAGATTGTTATTGTGACTTGATTATGTATTCGAGTACTAACACTCTGTTTATGTGTTTAGGTTATTAATTTGTCGAAGAACAGGTTCTTGAAGATTTCTTTCTTTCTTCTTCATTTTTATAACTTGAAATTGTCTAAAGTTTTAAACTTTATGTCTAATTTCACTTTGAATATGTTTGTTTATGTTTTACAGATATGGCAGACAACGAGCCGAAGTATGTGTTTGAGCCAAAGCATAATATGTGCGCACTACTACAAGTAACACCAGAAAATGAACCGATGGCTCGAATGATCTTATGGATGGCACAGTCAAACATTAGCTTTGCTCTTACTGAAAGCCCGATTATCTACAGAAATCACTCATTGGATTTCTGGAGATCAGCAGAGCTTATTGAAGACGGTAATGAAAGACGAATCGACGCAACCGTGGCCAGACAGGAGATACAGATCACTGAAAGATTGATCAGAAGATGTTTAAGACTGAATGACGATGATCACAATCACATCAGCTTCGATACAAAGCATCTGTTGAAGATTTTTAGAGAAACTATGGGGTATCAAGGAAATGTCCATGAGGGACAGTTTCAGAAGGGATTATTTCCAATGTTGTACGGATTTCTGATTCATCACATCATACATGGATTTGCTCCGAGAAAGGTATCATGGACTCTGATGAGTCTTGATCTAGCAAATGCCACCGTTGGAACAATCTATGATCTGCCATTTAATTTTTCCAAGATGATCTTTGATGGGTTAGTGGGGAATCTAAAGAAACCGGAAAGAAAAAGATTTTTACAGTACCCGAGATTCCTGCAGATCATATTCAATAGCACACTACAAGATTTACCAACAACTGGAACAACCCATAAACTGCAAGATCCCGATGCCTACAAGAGAATAAAGAATCCTGGTGTCTCTAACAATTTTGATGCAAGTATTCCATTGGAAATTCTGCCATGGTTATTAAACCATGATTTGGCTATAATGCCTGTGCCTGAGCTAAGCTCAGAGGAGGAAGAAGGGAGTGATGAGGAGAGTGCTGAAGGAGACTCTAATGATGATGTTGATGGCAATGATGGGGGAGATGGTCTGGATATGGAGGTTATGGCACCAGTACAGGGGGAGCAACGTGAAGAACTTGAACAACCTATCCCTACACTACCACAATCACCACCACCTACCTCACCACATCAAACACCAACACCACAAACCTACCTGATTTTGAACCATTTACTACATCAAACCCTACAAGTCCACATGATGATATGTCACTAAGAAATTCTGAGTTGATGCTTGAAAATGATGAGTTGAAAAGGCAAGTGGAGGAGGTTAGGGATGAAAATACTGATTTGAAAAGAAAGAATGAAAAGCTAACAAGTGAAAATGAACTGTTATTGAAAAAGTTAGCTGATGCTGAATTGTTAATTCGAACCCTGGTGCAGGAGGTTGAGAAGACCTCAGCTGCCCCAAAACAGGGGGAAAATATAGATGAGAATGATATGGTCATGACTGATATTGAAAATATTGATGGTTTGATGAGGATCATGAATGAATATGATGATAGTGATGAATCTGTAATGGATGTGAGAGAAGAAGTAATCAATGATAATGTTGAGAATGTGCTGACAGAAGAGTTGACTGAGATTGTGAATGAAGAAATGAGTGTGGAGAATGTGAATGTGAGTGCTGCTACTGAGGAACTAGAACACACTGAGCCAAATGATGATCAAGAAGCTAGTTCCAAAAGGGTAGAGCATGACTCTGAACTGGAAGACTTATTTAGAGAGATTGATGAGTTTGGAAGTGATGAAGAAGAAAATGAAGAACAGTTAAGAAAGAGAAAAGAAAAGGGTAAAGAGATAGCCACAGATGAAGAACCTACTGTATACGTTGAAAAAGATGTAACTTTTGTGGATACTGCTGCTGCTGCTGCTCTTGCTGAGAGAGAAAGACTTATTAAAGAATCAATGGAAAGAGAAGCAATTGCCCATTCCTTGACTGAAGAAGAGTTGGCACAGCAGGACCTATTGATCAAAGAAGCCAATGTAGCAAAAGAAATATTTCAAGATGTGGCAGATCAAGAGGTTATTGAAATTCTGGTGAATATGAACAAAACTCAAGAGTTTGATGACTCTTAGAGAAAGGTGGTTTACAAGTTTCAGGAGCAACAATCGGAGATTGTTGAACCATCAACCAATCTTAACACTGATATGATTATACCTAAAGAGATTGGGGAGTCAATTGCATCTGCAGCTGCCAAGAAATAGGCAAAACAGGTTAAGAAGGATATGAAAAAGAACCCTGCTAGTAACTGGGGAGAAAGAAGATATGAAAAGACCTATCAAAGAAGAAAGAAATCTGCTAAACAGACTGATGATGAACCAATCAGGGCAATCCCCTTGCAAACATTGCAACCAGGAGAAAAATTACCAGGGGTCCCTGATGTTAATGTTTCTGATAAAGATGAAGATGAAAATATGGATGAACCAGAGCATCCTGCCTCTGATGAACCAAAAATAGATGCCATGAATGATCTATCAGATGATGAGGAGGATGACTCTGAGGAGTCTGATGAAGAGGGTGATGACAACCCTGATCAAGGAGGTAAAAAAGTTGATACAAATTCTACTGCTGAGACCCCTCAAGCTGAAATGACTTATATTCAAAGGGGAAACATTGAAATTAATGCAGAGGAAGTTTTAAAGAAAGTTGAGAAGAGAAAGAAAAATACTGAGCATTATAAGAACTATTTGAAAGTCAGAGGTTATCCTGAAGCTGCCTTAGAAAAATACACTGCTGAACAAATTCAAGATCTTTATAACAGTGAGAAAGAGATAGTTGCAGAAAAGTTTGTGAAACAAGATGATAAGATGGAATTGGAAGAATTAAAGAAGAAATATGATGGCATGTGTGGGTATTTGATTGAGAAAGGCATGAAGCCTGAGGTTGTGAGAAATCTGAGCAAAGAGGCAGTATTTGACCAGTATTCCAAAAGAAAAGTGAAAGAGTTAAAAAGGGTCTATACTGAGAGCACAATTCAAACTGAACTACCTAATGAGCCTCAAAAGAAGAAAAGAAGAATTCAGACCTTAAGGGAGAAGGAAAAAGAGCAAGTCAAACCTATTGAAATTCCTATCCCTCAAGATGATGTCATACTTGAACAAGAAACTGAACCATTTATGCCTTGAGAGAATGAGGAAATGATCAGCATCCTAAGAAACATAATGATAAACAAGAGAGGGATGACTGAAGAAGACTTTAATGTGTTGGAGAAAGAGGACTTGAAGACTCTTTTCTATCTGCAAAAGGATGAATGGGAAAAAGCATTAAGGGAGGGAGAAAATCCCAGATATTACTCTGATGGCAGATTATTGCCTGCTGGACTAGCAAGAACTCCAGGAATGATCAAAATGTTAATTGAGCTGGAGGCAGCAGGACATGACATAGTGGAGATTGCAAACCTTCCTACTGAGATGGTGGAAGCAATATATGTGAAGACATTCAACTTGGGACCTCAAAAGCCCAAGAAATCAATTCCATTCAGACCTCCAATCCATCAAAGATTGCAAAGAGGAAGAGGCCAAGCAGGAAGAGGGGAATTAAGCAGCTCAGTACAACAAAGAACAAGACCACAGTCTGATGTGGATCTACCCAGAGAGCTGTACTATGATTCAGTTACTGATTCTATGAAAGTGATTATGGAGAGCAGAATGCTAAGGGAGATTGTGGTCAGAAGTGACTTACGTGAGTATAATTAAGATCAATTAAGAAGGATGGCCACACTTCACTTGTATGATTACAGGAACAGGGACAGATCAGCAGGAAGACAGATGAATGACTTATCTAAGTACCTGCAAGAACAGGCTGCTGATGGGTTCAAATTTTTGAAAGAAATGAGAAGTTGGAGACTGATCCAACTTCACAAGTCAAAGAGGTCAGAAAAACTGAAGAAAATGGACAGGGCTGAACTGAACTACCAGATGAGAGTCCGAGATCAGAATCCTCTGTCCAACATGGAGACTTGTATAAGCTTGGGAAGAAGGATGAGAAGGCCAAATTACACAGTGCAGAAGAACGGTGTCATTACAGAAGTTGAATACAAAGAAGACACTGGCTACTATGTGCTGAGGAACTCAGATGGGAAGGCCTTGGCAACAATCAAGAAGGATGCAGATCTGACATGCCTACATAATGATGATCTTACTGATATTAGAGACTTGGTGATATCAGAAGGACACACTCACTACCAAGTGCTCAATATATTCAGAGAAAGAGCAGCATCTGTGATCCAGCTAAGAAGACAAGCAGCCTACTATGAGAGGAAAAGACAAATGAGATAGAATAGGCTTTGCTTTGTAATGTCTTCGGACAAACCTTTGATTATGTAATTTTTACTTATGTAATTCAATTATGAAATTTGATGTGTATTTTGCTAAGTGTAAGTAACCATAGAGTGTTTTGGGTCAGCTGAGGTGTTCCAATCTAGGGGGAGATTGTTGGGTCAAGAGTTTGACCCAAATGAGGAGATTTGACCTAAATGAAGAATATTGAAGATTGGAATCTTCTCAACCTCCTCAGAAACTGCTAAGTATTGAACCCGGGTACACCTTGGACCTTCGAGTAAGCTTTTACTTAGCCGAGTACGAGATTTTGCCTCCCGGGCAAGGTTTTCTTCAAATAGTCTTCTAAAGTGGATATCCGAGCAAGGTATGCTTTTTGGTGATTTCCGAGTAAGGTTCATCTATTTGGCATATCCGAGTAAGGTTCACTTTCTCAAGCAGGATTGTTCTTCAAGACCAAGTATTTTACTCTTCCGAGTAAGGTTTGGTCAACCAAGTTCAAGAAGCCAAGTAATTGGAAGACCGGGCAAGGTATTCTTTAATAATTATGGTCCGAGTATACTTGATGAGTTGATGGAATATCTCTAAGTTATATCGAGTAAGGTTCTTCTCAAGCAAGGTATGTACTCTCGAGTACGCCTTATCAATAAGTTATTCAACTGACAATGAGCCGAACAGGATCATAGAAGAACAAGGTTGCTCATAAGGATTTGTCGAGCAAAGTTTGATAAGTCCAAGAAGATTGAAGTCTACTCGGTAAATATTTTACTTAGTAAAATATTCTTTAAGTAAAGTCTACCCGGAAACTGATTCCGAGTACACTTCTATGTTTACCAAGTCTGAAGGAAGGCCGAGTACACTGCGTACTCGGAGACTGAAGTTTAATGAAAAGCCTACCCGGAAGACTTGTTTTACACTTAGTATAATTTTTGAATATGTAAATTGAATATGTACTATCGGATAGGGTTTCTAGAAGTAATGACAGCTGTCCTAGGTTGGCAGGCCTATAAATAGAATAATTATGGCACGCCGCAAAAAAAACGAGACACGAGAGACAGAGAGGATAAGACCGACACATTAATTAAGAGAATATTTTGTGTGTGACGGCTGTCCTAGGATTCCTCCTAAACCCTAATCGATTATCCTTTTGTATGATTAACGTTATATAAATGGAAATCTTTTGAGTGAATCCTTCGTGTGTCTTCGTATTTTTGAATATTCACTGCAACCGTATGTTTGTTATTGATTCCGCCTCTAACAAACGGTCATCTTTCTAAACATAGTAACCCATCATTAACTCGCTTGTCAACACGATTAATTTTGTGTGAGTTATGACATGATTGATTAAGATCCGATCTGAAACGACCTGACATATGCGAATGAAGGGAACATACCCTAATAATATCTGTGAATGTAGGGAACAGACCATAATAATATCTATGAAAGTTATAGGACAAGGTGTATGTATCTAAGTATGTATCAAAAGAAATAAGGAAAGTATAATTGTATGAACCTACGAAGAAAGGTAAAAAGCTATGTAAGTATATGTTCCTTTGGGTGCGTATATAAGTAAGTGTATGGATGTATTGTATGTTACTTATATTAACTAGAACTCACTCATCATAGCTGACTATTAGTATGCACGCAGGTGAGTAGAATGAGGCAGCTAGCTTGAGCGGGGCACATGTCAGAAGAATAAGAGGCTAGCATCTATAGACTCATGATGTTCTTATGATTATTGTTTTATAATTGAAAGACAAGGATGTTTGATTAAGACAAGGTTATGAATTGTTATGAATGTTTAATGAAATTTTTATATTTCGCATAAAGTTTTATTTAACTCTGATATTTAGAACTGTGTTTATGAGTAAATCCAACGTCCAATGTAGGGCACCGGTAATGGGGCCTTACAAGTTGGTATCAGAGTAGAGTTTGAGAGAATTAAGCATCCTACATGTTTAGACTCGGAAAGAGAATGGGATTTAAGTAAAAAAGAAAGAAGATGTCTATTTAAGATAGCCATGTGTCACTCAAGCATGCGCAGTAAAGGTAAATTGTATGGTTAAATAATGTGTAATGATGCTAGCTTAATTTCTAAAGAAAGGATATGTGTATATTAAGGATATGATTAATTGATTGTTTAATTGATTAACTGTTTAAAACTAGAACATAGCACAAATAGACTCATAAGGGGAAGTTTATAGGACACGGAAAGTAACATGATCAGCTAATCACAGTTGGCCACTATTATTACCTGCTAGGCATACTATCCTTGTACTAAATAGTTCCTTGAGTGATGATGTTTGTGTTTCCTTATAGAATACGAATGCCTGGAGCAAGGAATGTTGTTGGACAAGGAGGTCGTATGGGACGTCGTAGTAGGCCACGTAGGGTCTGAGAATCTTCTGAAGAACCAGTTGTTAACTCTCTGGAAGGGCCAAGTAAGACTCTGCGAGTGCCAAGCCATAATGAAGGGTATCAACTTGACCCTGCTGTTCAAGCTGCCATTGCTCTAGCTGTAGCTGCGGCGGTGAAGAACTTGCAACCTAAAAAGTCTGCTAGAAGTCATGCACGAACTGCTGAGAGGTCAGGGGAGAATGGGAAGAAAGATGATGAGGGAGAGAAGGGTGACTCGAGTGAAGTTCGATCTGTGAAGGTTGATGATCGGAAGAGAGGCTGACGTGGGTGTAACTACAAGTCGTTCAAAGGTTGCGACCCACCGAAGCTAACTGGCGTGGGAGACGCAATTGCTACTCTCTAATGGATAACCGCAATGGACAAGGTTATCCGAATTAGCGAGTGCCGTCCCGACCAAAAAATGGGTTATGCCACTCAGTCATTTGGGGATGAAGTTATGTACTGGTGGGAAAGTGTGGAGCAGAGGAAGACTCGTGATGAGATAAGGAATGAGGTGGGATGATGTGAATGAGTTGGTAATGAAGAGGTTCTATACTGATGCCGAGGTTAAAAGGGCTGAGATGAAGTTTCTGAACTTGAAGGTGACCGTGAGCATATCCAACGTCCAATGTAGGGCACCGGTAATTAGGCCTTACAAGTTGGTATCAGAGCAGAGTTCGAGAGAATTAAGCATCCTACATGCTTAGACTCGGACAGAGAATAGGATTTAAGTAAGAAAAGAAAGAAGATGCCGGTTCAAGATAGCCATGTGTCACTCAAGCAAGCATAGTAATGGTAAGGTGTATGGTTAAATAATGTGTAATGATGCTATCTTAATTGCTAAAGAAAGGATATGTGTATGTTAGGGATAGGATTAATTGATTGTTTGATTGATTAACTGTTTAAAAGTAGAACTTAGCTCAAATAAACTCATAAGGCGAAGTGTATAGGATACAGAAAGTAACGTGATCAGCTAATTGCAACTAGCCACTGTTATTACCTGCTAGCCTTACTATCATTCTACTAAATAGTTCATTGAGTGATTATGTTTGTGTTTCCTTATAGAATACGAATGGCTGAAGCTAGGAATGTTGTTGGACAAGGAGGTCGTACGGGACGTCATGTTAGGCCACTTAAGGTCTGAGAATCTTTTGAAGAACCAGTTGTTAACTCTCTAGAAGGGCCAAGTATGTTATTTGATAGAAATTGCAGTTTTTAGAGATTATTTGATGCTTAAAAGATGTATAAATGAGACTCGGCGAGGGCCAAGCCATAATGAAGGGTATCAACTTGACCTTGTTGTTCCAGCTGCCATTGCTCTAGCTGTACCTGCGGCGGTGAAGAACTTGCAACCTGAAAAGTCTGCTGGAAGTCATGCACGAACTGCTGAGAGGTCAGGGGAGAATGGTAAGAAAGATGATGAGGGAGAGAAGGGTGACTCAAGTGAATTTCGATATGTGAAGGTTGATGACAAGAAGAGAGACCGAGGTGGGTGTAACTACTAGTCTTTCAAAGTTTGCGACCCACTGAAGCTAACTGGTGTGGGAGACGCAATTGCTACTCTCCAATGGATAACCGCAATGAACAAGGTTATCCGAATTAGCGAGTGTCGTCCCAACCAAGTAGTGGGCTATGCCACTCAGTCGTTTGGGGATGAAGCTATGTACTGGTTGGAAAGTATGAACCAGAGGAAGATTCGGGATGAGATTAAGGCTATGAGGTGGGACGATCTAAAGAAGTTGGTAATGAAGAGGTTCTGTGCTATTGCTGAGGTTGAAAGGGCTGAGATGAAGTTTCTGAACTTGAAGTGGGGAAAGATGACACACCATGAATATACTACTGAATTCAACTGAATATCTTGGTTGGTGCCTGATATGGTTAACATTGATGCCAAGAGGATAAAGTGCTATGTAAGAAGACTGCCGCAAAACGTCCGCACAATAGTCAGGGCAAATAAACCTGCTACGTTTGACTCAACAGTGAAACTCGCTAAGATGGTTTACGAGGACTTGGTTGTGGATGATGTTGTTGTGGGGGAGGAGAGAAAGGATAAGAAGTGGGTCAATCATGCTAAACGACACGGTACCCAGTTACGGAACTCCAAAGACAAGAAATAGAAGGTGTGGTAGAAGAAGTCGTGCAAACTTTCGCTAAGATGTATGGTGGTGAGTGAAAGTGGGTTCTGATGTGTGCCATAAGTGTCGAAAATCCCACAGTGGGGAATGCAGGTTAGTGTCAAATGCATGTTACAAATGTGGAAAGGTGGGGCATTTTGCTCAAGATTGCCATGCAAAGCCAGCATGTTATAGGTGCGGTTAGACTGGTCACCTGGCAAGGACTTGCACGGGCGGTGAAGTTGGAAGAAGTGAGAAGAAAGATGTTGATCAGGCTAGACCAAGAACTAGGGCGTACATGCTGACTCAAGAGCAGGCCATGCAAATTCCAAATGTTGTGACATGTACGTTTTTAGTAAATAGTATTTCTTCTTCCGTATTGTTTGATTATGGTGCGAATAGAAGTTTCATAGTGACACCATTTAGTAAATTAGCTAAAATGAAATGTTGCCTGGTAAATCTACTTACGGTGAAGAATAGATATCCGTTGCCACGGTTTGATGATTTGTTTAACCAACTGCAAGGTTCGAGTCGTTCTCTCGAATAGATCTCAGATCAGGCTATCATCAACTAAAGGTGAAAGAGGCAGGCATCCCTAAAATAGCTTGTGATATGGTCACTACGACTTCCTCGTGATGTCATTCGGCATACTCCATTAAATTCTTAAATAATATTTTATTTACTACCGCATTCGTTATGACGAATGGTCTCTTGTTAAGCCTCATTCGTTATCCCATTCGAAGGGCTCCATTCGTTATAACGAATGGTTTAATCTAGATGAATGCATGACTAACGAATGAATAAGGTCATTCATGATTTCTTTGAGACAAATGAAAGGCTCATTCATTACAGGAGCACATGAATGTCTCAATAACGAATGGGTTGATTCGTTGTCTCGTCATGACGAATGGACGGATAATGAATGAGTAAGATCATTCGTGAGTTCTAGTAGACGAATGAGAGGCTCATTCATCATGAGTGTGCACGAATGGATCTTATTCATTGTGACTATTTAACGAATGATCAGTCATTCGCTATTCATAACGAATGACTATATGTTCTTTCCCATATTTGACTCTAATTGTCAAAGTCCAAATCGTCAAGAACAAGAACAGTCAACGGACACCAGATCTGCAATTGACCCTCAAATCACGATGAAACAACACGAAATTGGTATCAATAGGCTCGTATCTACAGCTCCTACTAACCTCAACCATCCGAACATCACAACAATACGTTTAAATGGTGCATTTGATCTATCTAAATAACTGGTTCTTTATACCATCAAATAACCTATCAAATGTTAACGAATTTTACTGAGAATCATTTCGTTTAACTTGTCTTTATCATGTGTACAGATTTAGGGGTACTAAACAAGCCGAACAAGTGTTCCATTATAAAACATACCTTTAAACAAAGAGGTTTACAAACGCAATCTAGTCTTGATGTAGGTTTTGTTTGTCACGACGTTCTAGCACCAACGAGCTCGGGTCTTTTCTTCAGATCTCGGTTTAGGATATAGGAGAGTATTTGTGTGTGTGTGTGTGTGTGTGTTTGTGTGTGTGTGTGTTTTTGAAGGTGTAGGCTATGGTGTAGAGATGGATGGAAATGGAAAGGAGTAGGCCTTAAGCCCATAGACCTTAGGCCCATCTTTCATTTTTGGTCCATATAGCCTAGTTAACCTATCTTTTATTATTTTATTATTTCTCTACTAATTCAAGTAAACTTTTTCATCATAAATAAATAATATATTAAATATTATTCTTGGAAATTTCGGGATGTTACACGAGCCAATCAAAAAAATTTACACTTGATTATTGAATTGGTTTTTATTTATTTATCTTATCACGTTATTGTATTATCGAAATATCAAAAACTATTAACCCTATTTCAAGTATTTAACCTCAAATTTCAATTTGTTAAAACATATCAAACTTTGATAAAATTCATTCACTCATCAAATTAACTCAGTGATTACCAACTTAGATTCTAACTTATCCTTAAGTTATGAAAAAACACTAGCTTAACATATTTCTAATTCTTTTTCTTAATAGTGGATATGAAGTTTACATAACTCATCAATCATGTCATTATTAACCATAGTATATTTTAAACAAGAAATCCTTGTAAACCGAAATTAATTATTTGTTCTCTAAAATTGTTGTATGATCACTCATATAGTAACACCAATTCAATACGTTAACAATCAATACGTTGTAGCCTGGGTTTTAAAATTGTTGGCGATTTAGATTCATTTAGCGCTACTCATTCTCATAACAACATCAATAACAAACGCAAGTCTAAGCATCAACTATATGCTACTAATCAAATTAACAATCAATCTCAACAAAATCATAGTGTCTCAAACAAGAAACTTTACGTCAAAATTCACTCGTTATGCTTCACTTGCCACTATCATTATTCAATTTAATCATCATATCGCTTTGTATCCAATGTAATCACTTGCCTCGTACCACGAGATGTTCCACAACAGTCTATTCTGTCAAATTCTAAAACCCAGGCTACAACGTTTGTTCAAGTTTTATACCCTCCTACCTGTAATTGCTACAACTATGGAAATCCTAATCACCTACGCCATGTGTGTTCTCGGCCCAGTCATGTTCATCAAACTCAAAATTTCCAAACATATCCTATTAAAATCTACTTTGCAACCTAATCAAAATATTTCAATGCAATCAACTTCAATTATCCAAATTGTTATAGATCTAATTAATCAAGTTATTTTAAATCAAATAAATCATACCTAAGTGTACCAATAAAGATGCTTTTGTCATTTTTAATCATACATTATAAAAAATCTTTATTCGATTTTTGGATTTAAACAATTTAAATTCTAATAATTTATTAATTTCAAGTGATTATGCTCATACAATAAAATCTATATTTTCAAAAGACAACTTCCTATAATATTGTACTCCTAGTTTATCTCTTGACATCATTCATCCCAATTCGTTTCACTCTCAACCTAAGGAATTCTTTCCTTTTCAAACTTCCAAAAATTTATAACTTTTACCAAGAGACGTTTTAGAAACTTTAATATTTTATTAAATTAACTCAAGAGTTCAATTTATTTTTAGTAATGTTTTACACAACAACGATCTTCTAGTTTACAACCAAAACGTATTAAGATTCTTGTTTTCTATAAAAAAATCATATATTTCGAATGTTTTGTAACCCACGGGATGGGACGAGTTATGTGGATCATCAGGCGATCTAAGTAATTATGGAGGCCTACATAATTATCGCAGTCTTCGCATGGAAATCATAATGCGTGCAATTGTGCGTCATAATATAGAATCAAAAGTAGTTGGGATATCGGTACAAATGTAGAGATGATAAGGACATGGAGGATATGCCGTATTTACATCTTATATATTAGTGTGATTGAAGATATGCTCCACAAACCAATGGGCAAAGCGAAAGGGCAATTCAAACGCTTGAAGATATGCTCCACGCTTGTGTGATTGACTTAGGCGGAAGTTGGGACGACCATCTTCCTCTAATTGAATTCTCGTATAATAATAGTTATCACACAAGTATTTATGCCACACCGTTTGAAACCGGAGATAATCAATTGTCTCTACCCGAAATATTCCAAGAAACCACTGACAAGGTGTTACAAATCAGAGAACGACTTAAGCGCGAGACCACCGAAAGAGTTACGCTGATGTCCGTTGTAACATCATGAAAGTTTCGGGTTCAAAATGTTAAGTTTCCTAAGTCAAGGGACCAAAACTGTCAAGTTTCAAACCTTAGGGTTTAAATTGAAAATTTTGTTTTCCTGAACCATTGTGATACGCGATGGATCAGAAGAAGAGACCCATCGCGTATCGCGATGGGTTGTCTGACAAACTAAGCACGTGGTGTGCCACGTGTCCACACGTGGCACAACGTCCGCCATGTGTCACCACGTGGCAGCACGACCACCACGTGTCGCCACGTGGTGCAACGCCTGCCACATGGCAGGTCTACTTGGTGACTGTCCAAGCCTAAGTCGCGATACGTGACGGGCTTAGCCAAAGGGCCATCGCGTATCGCGATGGGGCCCTGATTTTTTCCTATAAATAACAAGTCCGGGTTTGATCCATTTCACACACCAAAACCTGATCTCTCTCTCACTAGAACATCTCTCTAAGCCTTTTATATATATATATATCATATCTCAAAGTTCGTGCCAACCCTCGATTATTACCTCGTTTCCCGTGCCTGTTTACTCGAAATTTGTGCCTCTTTCCACCAACGTACCAATCAAGAAGGAGATTGCCATCCCCCGACATCATGTTGACTAGCCTAATAAAGCGTGCAAGCGTGCCAACGAGTGGTGAAGTATTGGTGTTCATCATTTTTTGTGCCAAGGAAAGGGGTGACAAGAAGAAGAGTTGATCAAGAAGATAAAGAAGGTGAAACGATGTTGAGGTGCTGCTTGAGTATTTAGGGTTTGTGTAAGCCAAGCAAAGGTAGGCATAATGCCATAATAAAATAATAATAAAATATTATAAAAGGTTTAAAACCCTAAGTCGAGGTTATACTCGATACCTCGATAAAATAAAAGAAAATATAACAAAGAAAAGAAAAGATAGAATTATGAATATATATAAATATATATATATCAATGTGATTATATTATATGTGATTCTTTGTTATGAAAATATTATTTAAGTAATAATAATTATTCTTAAATAATAAAGAAAAGAAAAGAATACGTTTCTTAGAGATGAAGAAACGTAGGGTTTTATAAAAATAAACTAAAGGTTTATAAAATTACTTTTTAACTAAAGGTTATAAAGTAAAAGAGATTTTGAACTAAAGGTTCATCGAGGTAAAGATTATAAAACACTAAAGGTCTTAAGTCGGATTGTATATCTGACTAACAAATGGTTATACTCGTACAATAGGTGCGAGATAGCAACAGGAAAGACCGTCGGACGGTGTTTGAAGCCGATCCAAATCGAAAAGGTGAGTACGCCCCAACTTTACAAACTTGTTTTCAAACGAGTCAACATGTTAAATGAAAAAGGTTTACATGAGACTAAGTGTCTCTAAAACATTTATAAAGTCGAACGATGCGGTGTTTGATGGGGGGTCCGAGTGTAGAGACTTGAGTTTATGAATTGTGTTGTTTTAACATGGTTATTCCAAAGCCACGATGGGCCGAGACCTACGTAGTCTCGAGGGGTAATTGAGTAAAAGAAAATATTTTTAGCGTTAGCATATTCACCAGCATTTGTTCCTGGTGTATTTTCTTAACATTTTGCAGGTGATAAAGGTTAGAGCTTGGGACGACGAAGTGGTCAAGATATCCGATGGCTCGGATCTTATTGTTAAACTTAATATATGTTAATGGTGGTTTTGTAAACCAAAAACAAGTAATCTTTAAACATTAAATGGGAACTTTTAAACCCCGTCTTTTGTAATATAAATATTATATTTTTAAATCCACATGTTTCTAATACTTCCGTTAATAACACGTAACTCTGATTTATTTACAAATGTGGTACCGACATATATGTCATAAACCTAGGCCGTGGTTTGGGGTGTGACAAGTGTTGGTATCAGAGCCATTGATCTTAGCGAATTAGGTATTACAAGATAATACCTAAGCTTCGATCCAAGTATAGGAAAAATATTTTCATTACTCATTTTATTTGAAATAGGGATAAGATAGGCTGGTAAACCTTTTCTTTCCCTCCTCACTCTAAACCACCCAATGTATTAGATGTCTTTCAAGAAGATGATGGATAACTATGTACGAAAAGCAAAGGATGCTGGAATTGCTGAACCTCTGCCAAAAGATAACATGAGTGAAGACTATTATGAAGTTTTCTTCAACCAAGATCAATACATCATCCGAACCAAGCCGGTATACTTTCCTGGAACTGAACATTGTCCAATAAATTTACCTGATAGTCCACCCATGCCAAGAAATGAACCCCCAAGGCATTAAAGCTACCATCCGCCAAGCATACCCATGTATCACCCATCCGAAGTCCCAACATATCATCCTTCCAAGATCCCAACTTATCAACCATCTGAGATTCCACTGTACTACCCATCTGGTGATCCAACATACCTACCTCCAAACCCTCACACTTCAATACGCTTTCCTCTCCAACCGACCTATCAAGGAGGAACCAAGATCTCTCTCGTCTGACTGGATGCAATGCCATTCTGACCAACATAGATGGCACACTGGAAGCTCTGCCTTTGACTCTGTTGACTCCCGTCCCAACAATGGTGAAGGATCATCCTACGTGCCTAAGATGAGAGTCATGATGTCATACGAAAGTTTCCGCATGCCTTCGATAGTAAAGGAAACTGCTCAACTAATGGAGGACCTGAGGAAGAAGAGGACTCGGAGGAAGA
The DNA here is from genome assembly GCF_021521415.1 of Bidens hawaiensis. NCBI lineage: Eukaryota > Viridiplantae > Streptophyta > Magnoliopsida > Asterales > Asteraceae > Bidens > Bidens hawaiensis. The sequence goes on along the minus strand of NW_027491152.1, from coordinate 263,758 downwards.
ATCCGAAGAGGACCCTGAAGAGGAGTACCCTGATAACCCTAATGAAGTGTCGACACCAGTGGGAGAACCGTTTTTTTCCTAATAATCCAAGTTATGGCTCTGTCGATCCTTACGTGAAGTATCTTGAAGAACTCCAAAAAAATCATCATCAAGTTTTCCACCCGGTCAAGGCACGATCCCGACGGAGGAAGAACAAGAGGACGAAATCCGCCAACATAACGAAGCTGCCGAGGCATTCTTCAACAATTCATCTGATATGGCCGCATCTCCATATCCGGACTCGAAGAACCACTATGATGTAGTAATGATGGGTTACCGCGACCCTCCGCCCAAGATATGGATATCCCAATGAGATCCCTCAATCGCAGGAGGAGCACATGGACCGAGCCTTGCATGAAACAGATGACGTGAGGAAAAAGATAGCTGTAGATGAGAAGAAGAAGAAGAAAAAGATAGGAGACAAGCTTCTTCGGAAATGTAACAAATTGACCAAGGTGGTGAAGAAGTTTATGAAAGATTGAAGATGAGAGATGAAGAGGAAGTTTGTGTGTTAATTTAAATCTTGTTGTGTTGTGTGTTATGTAACTGTATGGATAAGAATAAATATATATACATCAAGTATGGATGTATATGTATATATATGTGATGTAATAATCCATGTATATATCATATATGATATATACATATGTTGAATAAATAAAATAACATATGTGTTTGATAAATGAAATTTTGTTAAAATTTCAAACAAAAAGAAAAGTTGAAAAGATAAAATGTCTCAACAAAGTAATAATATTGGGAAAGCTTGAAAGAAGCAGATAATTGAAAAGAAAAGGGGAAAGACCCCGAGAAAGAACAAGATGAACAAATTCCTGATAAATATATTAATCAAATTCAAAGAATGATAAAAGAAGCCGTTAGGGCTGAATCATAAGCTAGATCAGAATCTAAATACTCTAAACATTCTCAATCCGTTGAACTCTCGTGTAAATCTGTTAAATCCCGTCCAAAACCATCCCGTGTTGAGGAGAGTGTTCACGAGTCGAATGCCGATGGTGGAATCCGTCAAGAGTTTAAGAAATTGAATATTGGAGGCTGTTCGTTCAAAGACTTCAAGTATTTTGGGCCGAAAGAATTTCATGGAGACAAGGTAGCTATCACGACAGTTAGATGTCTCGAGGAGAGGGAATCGATTGTTATCATAAGAAAGTGTTCAAGTCAAGAGATGATACAATACTTCGTGCAAATGTTCAAAGATGAAGCGTTGGAATGGTGGAAAACGATGATATTGAGCAAAGGACGTCAAGTACTGTACAATCTTACATGGGAAGAATTCAAGGCAGTGTTGATGGCGAAATTTTATCCGATGCACGAAACGACCAAATCCAAACCAATTTTTAAATCATAAGGTCGTAGGGACAAACCTCCGAGAGTACAACACGAAGTTCCATGAGTACTGTCGCCTTGTTCCCCAGATGGTTAACCCTGAGTCCAGCAAAGTTACTCGATATATATGGGGATTGCCACAGGAAATCCGCGACATGGTGAGGTCTCATCTTCCTCAAACGGCTGACTCCGCGATGGAATTGGCTGGTTATCTAATGGGCGGCCTTGTCCGCAACAAAGAGGAAGACAAGAAGGTGTCAACGACCAACAATCAAGGGAGAACAGGTGGAAGCGCCCACTTCAAAAGAAAGTGTGCAAATCAAAGCGGAACTGGATTTAATTCAAACGCTCCGTTTTGCATGATCTTCACCGAGGGCAATGCCGACACGTTTCATCTTCTTCAACAACTGTCTGTGAATCATGTCAAAGACCTGGCCACGCAACGGCCGATTACTGGAAGAAGAAATGACTTGTTACAACTGCAAAGAGATGGGGAATCTAAGTTTCGAATGTCCCATAAACAAACCCGCGACTAGTGGTGCGGGTGGAAGTGGTCAAAATAAAAGGGAAACGCAAGAGTCTTCTTTCTCGACACGAAAAAGGCTGCTGACATGTCGGAAACCATCACCGGTACGTTTCTAGTCAATGACACCTATGCTAGAGTTTTGTTTGATTCGGGTGCCAATTTAAGTTTTATAGGTTATAGCTTTTGTAGTCTATTAAACGAACCTTTAACGAAACTAAATAAAACTCTAAGCGTCGAGACTACTAGCGGCGAAATAGTCAAAATCTCCTAAGCCCTTGAAAACGGAAAAATTCTTTTAGCTGGTTATATTCTGCCCATTCAACTTTTACCAATGACTCTTGCTAATTTTTATATTGTACTTGGTATGGATTGGTTATCCAACAACCATGCTCGTATCATTTGCAATAGAAAAACTGTCGAACTTCAAGCCCCTGATAAACGAACCATTCACATTAAAGGGGACAAAGACACTGGCCAAGTTAGTATAATTTCCATGATTAGGGCTAACAAATGTTTGAATCAAGGATGCTTAACATTCATGGCCTACGTCACTGAAGAATCTAAACCAAAAGACATAAAAGATGTGCCTGTTGTCTCCGACTTTTCTGATGTTTTTCCTGATGAACTTCCTGGAATCCCTCCCGATCGTGAAGTAGAATTTAGGATCGATCTCATTCCCGGTACTGCTTCGATCGCCAAGGCACCGTATCGCTTAGCGCCAACTGAAATGAAGGAACTAAAGAAACAACTCGACGAGCTTCTCGAGAAAGGCTTCATTCGACCGAGTTCATCACCATGAGAAGCGCCGATACTTTTCGTCAAACACAAGGATGGATCTATGCGTATGTGTATCGACTACCGAGCTCTCAATAAAGTCACAATCAAGAACCGTTATCCACTCCCTTGAATCGATGAACTTTTTGACCAACTCCAAGGTGCAAGATTCTTTTCAAAAATCGATCTTTGTTCTAGTTACCATCAACTCAAAGTCCAATCCAAGGATATTCTGAAAACCGCATTCCGAACAAGGTATGGCCATTATGAGTTCACCGTTATGTCATCTGGACTTACTAATGCGCCAGCGCGTTCATGGATATGATGAATCGAATCTGGAAACCTTACTTAGATAAATTTGTTATCGTATTTATCGACGACATACTTATTTATTCTAAGTCTAAGGCTAGTCGTGAAATTCACCTCTGAATCTTACTTGAAATACTTAGAACCGAGAAGTTAAACGCTAAGTTCTCGAAATGCGATTTCTGGTTGCACGAAGTGCAATTTCTTGGTCATGTCATCAACATTTGTTGGTGCATAATGTCAGTAGTTCATAGTCTAGTGTCTGTAATCCAGTCTGTAATGTTAATTGTGTTTTGTTTATGTTTAAGCGAAGTTACTGACAAGTTCGCTTATCAGGCGAACTTGTTAGTCAAGCGAAGTTAGCAACAACTTCGCCTGAACATATCAGGCGAAGTTGTCGTGTATTTATACGCTAGGTCACGGCTTGTTTTGAGGTAGTTGAAGGTAATCGTATACAGACATGTGTGAGTCGAGAGACGTGAGAACCAGAGAGTATTGAGTCTGTATTCAGTGATTATATCACGTGTTTCGGTTATAATATAACGTGTGTTCGTTTATTCGTATCGTGTGTTTGTTTGATTCGTGTTCTACGCTCGTAACAACCTACGCAGGGATTCCGCACCTGTGTAGATCAAGATATCCCGTGCAGATCCATCCAGGGAACCTACAGTTGGTATCAGAGCTATTGCTCAATTGTGTGGTTCGGGATATTCACGCGGGTGTAGAAATCGTCCCGTTTCTACTATTCGCGGGACGTGTTTTCTGTGTTTTTGTGTCATTCTTACCTCCTACCATCGTATTCAACCCTTTACACCGTCAAAAACCTCGAAAAATCCAGAAATCAGATCTGTAGAAACTTCGTGTTCATCAGGCGAAGTTGCCGTCACTATTCGTAGGGTTTCGGCGAAGATATAAGGTTAAGCGAAGTTATCCACAACTTCGCCTACCTTCTCAAGTTCGCCTAACTCAAGCGAAGTTCTCTACAACTCCGCCTACCTCATAAGTTTGCTTACCTCAAGCGAAGTTAAGAATCAGCGAAGTTCTTCAGCGAAGTTAAGACTTAAGCGAAGTTATCCGTAACTTCGCCTACAGTACTTTTCAGAAGAAATTTTTTTTGGGTTTCTTAGTTTTTGAGAAAGATGTCGTCAATTAACATCTCAGAGTTAGTTAAGATGGAAGTAGAAGCAGGGTCAGCTACTAAGGCCCCAAAGTTGCTTAAAGGAACCGACTTCGTTGCTTGGAAGGATCGGTTCGAACAATATGTCAAGTACCAGGATGCGAAAATGTGGGTATGCATCCAGGATGGTTATATTCCACCAACTATGGAGAACGAAGGTCGTGATCAGATCAAAAAGTACAGCAAAATGGAAGAAGAAGAGAAAAAGATGTATGAGGCCGAGAGCAAGGCTCATGCTGCTATCACTATGGCTCTTCCACAAGAGATCCTTCATACTTTTAGAAAGTACAAGACATCAAGAGAGCTTTGGGAAGCTCTTGAGAACCGGTTTGAAGGAAATGTGGGAATCCGTGCTTCGAAGATCAAATTGCTCAAAACTCAATTCTCGGTCTTCAAGTATCTGAAAAACGAATCACTTGATGATATCATCACCAGATATTATCATCTGATGACTGAACTCAGCAACTATTCAATTGCATACAAAGAAGATGAGATTGTTGAGAAGCTTCTTGATGCTCTCCCACCAAAATGGGAGATGTATACTGTGTTGATGAGAGAAGATAAAGACTTTGCTGACTATGACCTTGAGACAGCAGTTAACAAGCTCCGAACCTTTGAGCTTAACATGGTTAGAAAGGAGACACCTACGGATCAGGTTCAAGATCCAGGTATGTATGGTGCTAAAGTCAACTCTAGTTCAGGTTCGAAGACTGAATCAGCTGCCTACTACTCGAAGGGAGAGTCGGGCGCCAACTCATCACATGAGGGGCATGTGTCAGTCAACACGAATGGTGATGTTTGCTTTGTAGCAGGTGGATCTAGTGGATCTAAACCGCAAGCAAGCAAGAGTAGTTGCTCTCCAAGTATTCCTAGCAACAACTACTCTAAGATGCCTATGAGTGTCAAATCTGCTGAAGAGCAGTTTGCTCTCTATGCTTCTTTTATTGCTTCCTATGAGAACTACATTCAGGGGAAGATTGTTGATCCAGCTATGTTGGATGAAGACTATGACCAGATTGATGCTGATGATCTGGAAGAAATGGATCTGCAATGGCAGATGGCTATGATCGTGAGAAGAGTGAAACGGTTTATGAAAAAGACCGGAAGAAAGTTTGTCGGTGGAAGGCCAGGGTTTGACAAGACGAAGGTAAGATGCTACAACTGTCAGCAAAACGGCCACTTTGCTAAGGAGTGCAGAAATGAGCGTGTAGAACGTGGTCAAGGCAAGTCTACACAGCATAATGGGGGTAGTAAAGATTATAGTGCCATGATTTCCAGAGAAGATGGTGAATATAACTGGAACCTGCATTCTGAAGAAATCTTTGAACAGGCAAATTTGGCGAATGTGGAAAATGAAGAAAGTGAGAAAGCTACTGGAGAAGAAAAAGCTTTCATGGCTGATGCTAAAGACCAGCTCTCCGAGGTATGTTCTAAACCTACTTGTTCTAAATGTGAAAACTTGTCTGAGCAATTAGCAACTATAACTGATCAGTATGTTAGTTTGGATGCTGAGTTTTAAACTCTAAAAGAAGATCATCATTTTACAAAAGCAAGAGAAAATAGCTATAAAGTTAAAATAAAAGCTTGTGAAAAAGATATTAAAAGTCTAAAAGCAAAACTTGCTAAAAAAATTCAAGTGATTGATCTAAGCTATGAAGTTTTGGAAGAAAAAACCAAACTAATAGCTGAAAGAGAAAAACAGATTGCTGATCACCAGGTGAAAGTGGTGGAACTGAATAGAAAACTTGAGCAGTTCAGAAATTCCTCTGCTATTCTTGATCACCTTGTTAGTGATCAAGGTTCCTTAGTTAAGAGGGGAGGAATTGGTTATCATGAGGTTCCACCACCTTATAATCACAATTACACTTTTAATCCTAGTAATCAGAAATCTGTTGACTTTGAGGTTGTTCAGACAGTTCCAATTAAGGTAACTAGTAAAGAACCAGATGTTAGTAGAGGCGAAATAAGTCCGCCTGTGTCAAGTGTTAAAATTTCTGTTCCGAGTCCGGTCTCATCAGATTCGGATAAGTCATTCGAGTCAGGTAAGACAAAGGAGGAGGTTGTATTACTAAATAGTGGAGAGAAAGATAAAACAACTAAAAAGAGTTCTCCGCTAAACCCTTATGTCCCACCATATGTGAGACGAACGGGCGGTAGTACAGCCTCGACATCCAAAACAACTGTTGAAAAGAAAGTTGAGCATAGGTGTTGTTTTAGGTGTAATCAATTAGGGCACCTAGTTGCAGATTGCCCTCTGAAGCAGCGATTCAGAGGTGTGAGGCATACCAAAACTGAGACTAAGCCTAATGGTAATTATAATACTGGTATAAGTGAAAACCATTCAAAATTCAGAAATCAGACTAATTCAGGTTTTCAAAGAAACCAATCTCAGTTTCACACTGCTGATAACCAAACAGTAAGTTATAATTCTTTCAATTCACAAAGGTTTGGAAGGCCTCACAATCAATCTACAAGGAGGTATACTAATAGGACTTACAGGAATTATACAGAGACTAACTTTGGAAAGCCAAAGTTCGGGATGTATAGATCCAAGACCAATTGGTCTTGGGTCCCTAGATTCTAATCTTTTGCTTTAATCGTGCAGGAACAGTTGAACAGGGCTGCCAATAATCTTTGGGTTGTGGATAGCGGCTGTTCCCGGCACATGACGGGTAACAAAATCTTGTTACACGATTTGAAACCTGTTCAAGGAGGGAGAGTGAGCTTTGCTGGAGAAAGTGGAGGCAAGATTACAGGAATGGGAATGGTGTCTAATGGAAAGATGACTCTAGAGAAAGTAAACTTTGTCGAAGAATTGAAGCACAATCTGCTGAGTGTGTCACAGATCTGTGATAAGGAGTACACCGTACTTTTTACAAAGAATGAGGCGATTGTGTTGCATCCTGGTTTTCAGATACCAGAGGAGTGGATTGTGATGAAGGCTCCACGTGAGAGGAATACGTATATTATGGATATGAGGTCGACTGAAATGGCCACGGAAGAATCATGCCTTATGACAAAAGCGAGCGAATCGGAGTCCGAATTGTGGCATAGGAGAATGGGGCACATTCATCTTCGGAAGATGAACCACATTGTCAAGAATGGACTTGTGCTGGGCGTTCCCTTGAAAAGTTTCAACTTTGAAGACAAATGTCTAGCGTGCAAGAAGGGAAAGCAGCACAAGAAATCCCATCACACCAAGAAGGTCAATTCTATTGTCAGTACTCTAGAATTGCTTCACATGGATCTCTTCGGTCCCGTGAATGCAAAAAGTCTAGGAGGTACTTCTTATTGCTTGGTGATCACTGATGATTACTCACGATATTCGTGGGTATATTTCCTGAAATCAAAAGATGAAACGGCTCAGATGGTGAAGAATTTGATTACCAAAGTTGAGAACGTTATGGATAAAAGGGTTAAGTTCATCAGGAGTGACAATGGAACGGAGTTCAAGAATTATGAAATGGAGATCTTCTGCCTTCAGAAAGGGATTGAGCACCAGTACAGCGCTCCGTATACTCCGCAACAGAATGGAGTGGCTGAGAGGAGGAATAGAACGTTAATTGAAGGAGCCAGAACTATGCTGGCTGATTCGAAGCTTCCTGTGGTGTTCTGGGCTGAAGCTGTTGCTACAACCTGTTATATCCTGAATAGAGTCTTGACTGTTAAAAGACTTAATAAAACGTGTTATGAGCTTATGCATGGGAGGAAGCCCAACTTGAGTGGTCTTGAACCATTCGGGTCCCCTTGTTCGATTTTAAAGACAAATTCTAAATTTGGTGAAGTAGCCGATGAAGGAATCTTAGTCGGTTATGTTGTTGGGACTCCCAACAGACGTGTCTTTAATACATCGATCGGCAAGGTTGAGGTGGTGTGTAACACCGATATCACAAGTTACAAACCGCCAAAACCAAGCAACGGACCAGCTGAGTTTTTCGACTATGATAGACTTTTTAAGTCTTTTAACATACCTTATTTGGATAGTGCAGAAGTAGAAGAAAGAGTTGCTACGAAGATGATCCTTGATGAGGAAGAAAATCTAATGCAAAGACAGCTGTTTGATAAATGTCAACCTTCCTCATCAAATGCTATCGATACCCCTGCTGCCTCTCCTGAAGAAGAATTTTTCAATCCGTTTCACTCTCAGCAAGGAACAACCATTGACGAGCTCTCTTCTAACTTGGAAGACAATTTGCATGTCGGTTCGGTTCCGACCACGAGAATTCATAAAGATCACCCTTTGGAGAATGTGATTGGTGATGTGTCCTCCGGTGTACAAACAAGACGTAGCTTGAATGAGCACACCTGTGTTTACACAAGCATTAAGGAGACAGGCATAATCAACGAATGCTTGTACACCTGCTTTATCAGCCAGATTGAACCAAAGAATTATCAAATGGCTCTAAAGGACAGCTCGTGGGTCGAAGCCATGCAAGAAGAGCTGGCTCAATTCAAGAAAATGGAAGTTTGGACTTTGGTTGAAAAACCAAAGAATGTGCATGCGATAGGCACAAAATGGGTTTTTAAGTGCAAGAGAGATGAGAAAGGGATTATTATAAGAAACAAGGCGAGGCTAGTCGTTAAAGGTTTTAATCAACAAGAGGGGATTGATTATAATGAAGTGTTCGCTCCTGTGGCAAGATTGGAAGCCATTAGATTGTTTTTGGCATTTGCTGCTTATAAGAAGATGAAGGTATTTCAGTTAGACGTGAAAAGTGCGTTCCTAAATGGGAAAGTTGATGAGGTTGTGTACGTTGAGCAACCTCCGGGTTTTCCTGACCCAGACTTTCCAGACCACGTGTACAAGTTAAGCAAGGGGTTGTATGGACTACATCAGGCGCCTCGTGCCTGGTACTCAACCTTATCAGATTAGTTGCTTGAAAATGGGTTTGAAATAGGGAAGATAGATAGCACGTTGTCCTTCAAGAGAGAAGGAAGCGACTTCCTGCTGGTGCAAGTCTACGTGGATGACATTATCTTTGTTGCATCAAAAGTCTCCATGTGTCAGGAGTTTGAGGCCGTCATGAAGAAAAGGTTTGAAATGAGTGCTATGGGTGAACTAACTTTCTTTTTAGGATTGCAGGTTGATCAGAAGAAGGATGGGATGTTCATTCATCAGACCAAGTATGTCCATGATGTGCTCAAACGCTTCAAGATGGAGGACAGCACTCCATTCGATACTCCAATCTGCGTCAACCATAAATTAGGTGCTGAGACAGACAATGACGCAGATGTGGACCCAACTCAGTATCGGGCTATTATAGGTTCTTTAATGTACTTAACTGCTTCTAGGCCTGATATTATGTTTGCAGTTTGTCTTTGTGCTCGTTTTCAGGCAAACCCAAAGGAATCTCACATGAAGGGTGTGAAGAGGATCTTGCGATATCTCAAAGGCAAACCTAAGCTGGGGTTGTGGTACGCGAAGGGAGGAGACTTGGAGTTGGTAGCTTACACAGATTCTGATTATGGAGGGTGCAATCAGAGTCGGAAGTCAACTACTGGAGGATGTCAGTTTCTAGGAGGCAGATTAGTGTCCTGGCAATGCAAGAAGCAGACATCAGTCGCCATTTCAACATGTGAGGCAGAATACATGGCAGCATCCAACTGCTGCTCCCAGGTTCTGTGGATTCAACAACAGTTACGCGACTATGGTCTGAATTTAATAATCCAACTGGGGTTGCTGCTCCCAGCTCTAGGGTGGTACGTTTCACTCCACCAGCACTATCCGGTATGACAATGGTTCCCTCGTCACTACAGGTTACAAGGCCAAGCGCTACGGGTGTTCCCGTGGTGGCTACCTCGTCTACATTTGGCCTCCCATCCACTACTTTCCAACTTTCGACTCCCGTGATCGTTTCGTTGCCGCCTCCGACCGTTACTCCATCGGAGGTCGTGGCACGCTTTATCGAGTCGACTGTTGTGACCACTGCAGGGTTATCAATGACGATACCACCTGCGGTTACGTCTATTTCTACTTCTGAGGTCCCGGTGACATCGGAAATCCCTCCTCAGTACACTCACGATTTATCGCATATGAGGTTCGATTTCGATGCAACCCTCTCAGACTCAGAACGAATAGCAGCACTGGAACGGGCCGTGGCAGAGCAGTCAAAGATTAATCTTATCCAGAACCAGGCTATTCAGCGCCTAGTTACAGATAATCAGATACAGTAGTCCCTCCTGGTACAACATGGAAAAATCATAGATGCTTTCAAGGAGTTCTTGGCATCTCAGGGGGAGACGAGCTGTAAAGGCGACGAGCTCAGAAAAAAAAGAAGAAGAATGATAGAGACGATGATCCCAATGCATCGAAAGGTGCAGGTGGTGAGTTGCCAAGAACTACTTAAGCTCTTGGGACAACCACAGCTCAGGGGGAGTCTGCAGGTGCAGCTGGCGGTTCTGGTAGTGATGAGGTGGTGATGGTAGATGACGAGGAGATGGGAGATGATGTGATCGATGCCTTGAAGGAGTTGGATGATGGTATGTTAGATGTTGATGATGTGTGTGATGATGATGTGCTGCCATTAGAAGAAATTGAGAAGATTGGTGCACAGATAGTGATAGAATATGATGTTGAAGAAGGTGAAATTGTAGAGGAGAATGTTGAACACGAGCTTCCAACCGTTGAGAAGTCGAATGTATGTGAAGATACAGTAGTTGATGATACAGAATGGGAGGAGCAGCCTAGATGGAAGGAAGGCTATGCTCATTGGTTTATCAAAACGAAGAAGCCAGTGGTACCTACAATGTTCAAGAAAAGTTATAATATTAAAGGGTACGCTGAGTCAAAGAAAGGCATTATCTGTTGGTTATATGATGAACAGCTAAAAGTGTTCGTGGTGAAAAGATATGATGGGATCCAATACTTTAAGAGGACGTTGAGATCTCTAAATACCTTACCTGAGTGTGAGGTAAAGGATTTGGCCAGACTGGGGTTGATTAATAGAAGTGATGATAATATGGCCAGAGTTATTGGGAAGATAGTATGGAAAGAAAGTATTAAAGAGAAAAAGTTTGAGTTGTTAAAACCACAGAAAGGGAAATTAGTTGAAGATACTGAAAGAGGAATGAGAGCAGATGGCAAACCTTGGATGGTGATGAAATATAAGCCGATTCGGTGTTTGAAAGAGGTTCCAATGAAGACTATGCCTCAAGATGTGTTGAAAGATCTGAAATGGTGGTATGTGGATTGCCAGACTGCTGAAGCCGTGATGGAAGACGAAGACGAACAAGAAGTGCTAAGAGTGTATGATCCGATGCATCTTGTTAATTTATCTAAAGCTGATCTGCAGGTGTTAAACGAGAAGAAGATATTCTATATTCCTGCTTGGAAAGGCGAAGCGAGGAAATATCAGCGAGTAGTCACGGTCTGTGTAAGAGAGGGAGTGCATGCATGAAGATTACAAGACAAGTGCTTAAAGATAAAGATATGAAGCTACTGCCAAGGGGGAGTCTGTTGGTGCATAATGTCAGTAGTTCATAGTCTAGTGTCTGTAATCCAGTCTGTAATGTTAATTGTGTTTCGTTTATGTTTAAGCGAAGTTACTGACAAGTTCGCTTATCAGGCGAACTTGTTAGTCAAGCGAAGTTAGCAACAACTTCGCCTGAACATATCAGGCGAAGTTGTCGTGTATTTATACGCTAGGTCACGGCTTGTTTAGAGGTAGTTGAAGGTAATCGTATACAGACGTGTGTGAGTCGAGAGACTTGAGAACCAGAGAGTATTGAGTCTGTATTCAGTGATTATATCACGTGTTTCGGTTATAATATAACGTGTGTTCGTTTATTCATATCGTGTGTTTGTTTGATTCGTGTTCTACGCTCGTAACAACCTACGCAGGGATTCCGCACCTGTGTAGATCGAGATATCCCGTGCAGATCCATCCAGGGAACCTACAACATTAATGGTATTCAAGTGGACCCCGCTAAGATTGACGCTATCTCTAAGTGGGAGATTCCAAAGACGCCAACCGAGATTTGAAGTTTCTTGGGTTTTCTGGCTATTATCGAAGGTTCATCGAAAAGTTTTCTCGTATAGCCGTTCCCCTAACTTCTCTAACTCGCAAAAACATCAAGTACGAATGGGGAACAAAACAACAAGAGGCATTCGATATACTTAAGCAAAAACTCACCCTAGCACCTATACTGGTTTTGCCAGAAGGTACTGAGGACTTTGTTGTCTTTAGTGACGCATCTCATTCTGGTTTAGGATGCGTACTAATGCAACGAAATTAATTGATCGTGTATGCCTCTCGTCAACTCAAGGTGCACGAAAAGAACTATATAACTCACGATCTAGAGTTAGGCGTCATAATCTTTGCATTGAAGATATGGAGGCACTATCTCTATGGAGTAAGATTTATCGTGTATACTGATCATAAAAGCTTAAAGCATATCTTCGATCAAAAAGAGCTTAACATGCATCAACAACGATGGATGGAAACTCTAAATGACTATGATTGCGAGATCGTCTATCACGAAGGAAAAGCCAACGTTGTGGCCGATGCCTTAAGTCGTAAGGAGCATGAAAAGTCGAAAAGAGTCCGAGCGTTAAAACTAGAACTTCAAGTATATCTTCTTTAACAAATCAAATCCACTCAAGCTCAAGCTATTAATGAAAACAAGATCTCTGATGAAAAACGCAACGGCACCATTGACTCACTAGTTAAAGGTGACGATGGTATCCTTAGACTCGGTTATAGGATTTGGGTACCAATCGTTGGGGACTTGCGTGAAAAAATAATGAAGGAAGCTCATAAGTCAAAATATATGATGCACCCCGGTAGTGACAAAATGTATCAAAATCTCAAACCAAACTACTGGTGGAATGGAATGAAAAAGGACATCGCTTCACATGTTGCGAAATGTCTAACATGTTTGAAGGTCAAGGTTGAACACCAAAAGCCTTCAGGACTGCTTCAGTAACATGAACTTTCCGTATGAAAGTGGGAGTTAATAACCATGGATTTCATCACTAAACTCCCTAAAACGACTCGACAATATAATGCTATCTGGGTTATCATGGATCGACTAACAAAATCCGCACATTTCATACCCATCAACGAATAGTACTCAATGGATAGATTAGCGCGTATCTATGCGAACAACATCGTTGCTTTGCATGGGGTATCGTTCTCTATAATTTCTGATCGAGACAGTCGTTTCACGTCTCATTTCTGGAAAAGCTTCCAACAAGTGTTAGGCACCAAGTTAAACCTTAGCACCGCCTATCATCCACAAATTGATGGGCAAAGCGAAAGGATAATCCAAATGCTGGAAGACATGCCCCGGGCTTGTGTGATTGACTTAGGTGGAAGTTGGGATGACCACTTACCCCTAATGGAATTCTCGTATAACAATAGCTATCACACGAGTATTCAAGCCGCACCATTCGAGGTGTTATATGGTCGTAAATGTAGGACGCCTGTGTGCTGGTCCGAAACCGGAGATAATCATTTATCTGGACCCGAGATAGTCCAAGAAACCATCGACAAGATTCTCCAAATTCGAGAACGACTTAAGACGGCACGTGATCACCAAAAGAGTTACGCCGATGTCCGTCGTAAGCCGTTGGAATTCAATGTTGGTGACAAAGTGTTATTAAAAGTCTCACCATGGAGAGGCGTCGTTCGCTTCGGAAAGAAAGGAAATCTAAGTCCTCGATTCGTTGGACCTTTCGAGGTACTTGAACGAATTGGTACTGTTGCATACCGCTTGCGACTACCCGAGGAAATGCAGGGGATACACGATGTGTTCCATGTCTCAAATCTGCGAAAATGTTTAGCCAACGAATCTCTATCTATGCCACTAAAAGATGTCAAAATAAATGAAAACATAAAATTTGTTGAAAAACCAATTCAAATAGAAGATTCCAAAACAAAGAAATTAAAAAGACGAACGTTGAAAATTGTGAAGGTCAAATGGGACTCACGAAAGGGCCCTGAGTATACGTGGGAACACGAATCCGAAATGAAAAATAAATACCTCTATCTATTCTAAAAGAAGCAATCTTGAGGACGAGATTTATTTCAAGGTGGGGAGGATGTAACATCGTGAAAGTTTCAGGTTCAAAACGTGAAGTTTCCTAAGTTAAGGGACCAAAACTGTCAAGTTTCAAACCTTAGGGTTTAAATTGAAAACTTTGTTTTCCAGACCCATCGTGATACGCTATGGATCATAAGAAGAGACCCATCGCGTATCGCGATGGATTGTCTGACACACTGAGCACGTGGCGTGCCACGTGTCCACACGTGGCACAACTTCCGCCACGTGTCACCACGTGGCAGCACGTCCGCCAAGTGGCGCAACGCCTGACACGTGTTGCCACGTGGTAGGTCTACTTGGTGACTGGCCAAGCCTACGTCGCGATACGCGACAGGCTTAGCCAAAGGGCCATCGGGGTCATGATTTTTGTCTATAAATAGCAAGTCCGCGTTTGATCCATTTCACACACCAAAACCTGATCTCTCTCTCACTAGAACATCTCTCTAAGCCTTATATATATATCATATCTCGAAGTTCGTGCCAACCCTCGATCATTACCTCGTTTTCCGTGCTCATTTCCTCGTAATTTGTGCCTCTTTCCACCAACGTACCAATCAAGAAGGAGATTGCCATCCCCCAACATCATGACGACTAGCCTCATAAAGCGTGCCGACGAGTAGTGAAGTATTGGTGTTCATCATTTTGTGTGCCAAGGAAAGGGGTGACGAGAAGAAGAGTTGACTAAGAAGATAAAGAGGATGAAACGGTGTTCAGGTGCTGCTTGAGTGTTTAGGGTTTATGTAAGCCAAGAAAAGGTAGGAATAATGCCCAAATAAAATAATAATAAATATTATAAAAGGTTTAAAACCCTAAGTCGAGGTTATACTCGATACCTCGATAAAATAAAAGACAATATAACAAAGAAAAGAAAAGATAGAATTATGAATATATAAATATACATCAATGTGATTATATTATATGTGATTCTTTGTTATGAAAATATTATTTAAGTAATAATAACTATTCTTAAATATTAAAGAAAAAAAAAGAATACGTTTCTTAGAGAAGAAGAAATGTAGGGTTTTATAAAAATAAACTAAAGGTATATAAAATTACTTTTTAACTAAAGGTTTTAAAGTAAAAGAGATTTTGAACTAAAGGTTCATCGAGGTAAAGATTATAAAAGACTAAAGGTCTTAAGCCGGATTGTATATCCGACTAACAAATGGTTATACTCGTACTATTGGTGCGAGATAGCAACGGGAAAGAACCTCGGACGGTGTTTGAAGCCGATCCAAATCGAAAAGGTGAATACGCCCAACTTTACAAATTTGTTTTCAAACAAGTCTACATGTTAAATGAAAAAGGTTTACATGAGACTAAGTGTCTCTAAAACATTTATAAACAAGGGTATAAACACTGGCCTTAGGCTATCGTGTACGTTTGTCTGGATCCTTACATATGTGATGGGCACATCACACCTGGTCACAATTACGCTTCCTGCGGGGAGTATGACCTTGTGTATACGTATAGGCACTCAACTAGTCGAACGTTGCGGTGTTTGCTGAGGGATCCGAGTATAGAGACTTGATTTTATAAATTGTGTTGTTTTAACTTGGTTATTCCTAAGCCACGATGGGCCGAGACCTACGTAGTCTCGAGGGGTAATTAAGTAAAAGAAAATATTTTTAGCGTCAGCATATTCACCAGCATTCGTTGCTGAAGTATTTTCTTAACATTTTGCAGATGATCAAGGTTAGACCTTGGTATTACGAAGTGCTCAAGATATCCGATGGCTCGGATTTTTTTGTTAAACTTAATATGATGTTAATGGTGGTTTTGTAAACTAAAAACAAGTAATCTTTAAACATTAAACGGGAACTTTTAAACCCCGTCTTTTGTAATGTAAATATTATATTTTTAAATCCATGTGTTTCTAAGACTTCCGCTAATAACACGTAACTCTGATTTATTTACAAATGTGGTACCAACATATGTGTCATACACCTAGGCCGTGGTTTGGGGTGTGACATCCGTCGTAAGCCTTTAGACTTCAATATAGGTGATAAAGTCTTAATGAAAGTTTCGCCTTGGAAGGGTGTTGTTCGCTTCGGGAAGAAAGGAAAGTTAAGTCCACGTTTCGTTGGATCTTTTGAAGAAATGAACAGGATACACGATGTATTCCATGTCTCTAATCTGCAAAAATGTCTAGCCGATGAATCTTTGTGTATGCCTTTAAAAGACATCAAAATAAATGAAAATCTAAAATTCATAGAACGACCAATACAAATCGATGATTCTAAAAAAAAACTAAAGAGACGAACGTTGAAAATAGTCAAAGTAAAGTGGAACTCACGAAGAGGCCCCGAATACACATAGGAGTTAGAATCTGAAATGAAGAAAAAGTATCCCCATTTATTCTAAAAGGCGAATCTCGCGGACGAGATCATTCCAAGGTGGGGAGGATAAAACATTATGAAACTATTGGGTTAAAAATGTCGAAATTCAAACATAATGGACCAAAAAGAAAACTGCCTTCTAGGCCAATCGCGATACGCGATTGCCACAGACCCAGTGTCATTGCGTATCACGATGACGTGGTCTAATAAAACTGACACGTGTCCCGCCACGTGTCCACACGTAGCACAACGATCGCCACGTGTCACCACGTGGCACTGCGTCTGCCACGTGGTACTCGTGGCAAAGCTAAATGATGAGTCACCAGCCTACGTCGCGATATCACACGACGGGCTAGTCCACAGACCATCACGTATCACGATGGTCTACCGGATCAGCTCATAAATTGAGGGCTCCAATCCTCATTCTCATTCACACCAAACTTTAATCATCTTTTTCTCTCTAGAATTTATCCTCTCTCACTCTACCTCGTTAAATGTGCCAAGCTTCTTCGTTCATAAACCGACGTTTCCTTGATTTCCGTGCCATACACCAACGACGTTATCTTGAAGAGCGTGCCGTCCCGGGATGACCCGACGCCCCGCCTCGAAGTGCGTGATGACGTGTTGTGAAGATTTGACGTGCTTCGATTCGCGTGCCAAGGAAGGTGTTGACCAAGGGAGCTTGAGAGAAGTAAAGGCGTAGAAGTGTTGCCCAAGTTACTAGGGTATTTATAAGCACAGAAAGGTAGGCATAATGCCCGAATAAAATATAATAAAATATTAAAGGCTTAAAACCCTAAGTCGAGGGTATACTCGATACCTCGAGCTAATAAATAAAGAAAATATAACAAAAAAAATATAAGTAAAGAAATATGATAAAATATAATATCTTTGTTATTTATAATAATATTATATGAGTTTCTTAAATAATAAGTAAATGATTAAAGTATTCGTTTCTTCAAGAAGAAGAAACGTAGTATTAGAAAAGTAAATAGTTAAATTAAATATTTTTAACTTATAAAAGAAAGAAAGAATATTTATACTAAAGGTTTAAAAGAAAATATAATCGAGGTAAAGATTATACAAAAGAGACTAAAGGTCTTAAGCCAGATTAAAGATCTGGTATCAATAAAAGGTTATACTCGTACTATAGGTCCGAGATAACAAGGAAGAACCGGTCAGTGTATTGAAGTTGATCTTTTCAAAGAAAGGTGAATACGCCCAACTTTATAAACTTGTTTAATCGAGTCAAATAAATGAAATGAATTACATGAGATTACATATCTCTAAAACATTATAAACAAGACCAATCTCTAGCCCTCAGGCTGTCGTGTACGTTTGTATGGATCCTTACATAGGTGGTAAAAAGTCGGTGGGCACTCCGCGCCACACTTGGTTATGAGCCTCCGCCATGATGGGCCGGACCTAAGTTACGTCCGAGTGAGGATAATCATGTGTATACTGATGGTATCTAGGTAATATCGAACGTTGCGGTGTGGTGCAAACCCTTCATTTTATTCCCAACCCGATGTGAGACAAACTTTCACCACTTTTCTATTTAAGACAATCATTCACATACTTACACTCAAAACTTCCAACATGTTATTGTCTCTAGTCTAGCTTCTTACTAAAGAATTTCAATTAATTTTGTTGTTAAAAAAACATGGGCCAACTTTTTGGATTTCATTCATATTTTTTGGTTTATTTTTTTGTATTTTTAATTAGTTTTGGGGGTAAACTAACCAAGTTTAAAAGTGTTTTTATTATGTCACTCAAGTTTAAAATATGTTCCAATCAAGTTACTAATTTTCATATAATGTTTAAATTGTAGGTTTAAACATATTTTTAGCATGTTTTGTTTTTTGTTGTTTCAATGACTATTTTTTATGTCGATGTGGAGTGGTAACATTGATTTTATTTTTTATTTTTGATATAATTAACTTTTTTTATTTTTAAATATAACTACATATTTCAATAATCCCGACACCCACAACTTGTAATAGTTAAAAACGTTGACAAAACATTGAGTCTTTGAAGAAACCCATCCTCGGAAGGCTCGGGTTGGAGATGTCATGGTGTGGGGAGGCCCAAATTGGAGAAATTATGTTTCGGCTATGAGACAAGAATTGTGGAAGAAGTGTTTCAACTAAACTATGAGGATTGTGAAAACATAATTGTGCAAGAAAATGTAATGATTCAGACCTCACTTCCAATCCAATTAAGTTGTTTAGGGGTGTAATGTAAATGGCAATTACGGAATTATGTTTTGATCTGATTCTATAATGATGACATGCGCCCTAGCAGGATTAAGATGTAACACTTTAATATAAAACTTCAATACTCCTTTGATCATATATAGATCAAAGGATTTGTTTAATTTAATCAAATTGTCTAATTTTTTCTCTTTGGAACATCATAAATCAAATAATGGAGAGAGAGAACCTCCAGCTACATGCTCAAGAGGCCAAACAATCCAAACAAACTTACAGCATCATCAAGCAATACAACCATAAAAATAAAAGTAAAAAAAACACATATACCCAAACAAAAACTCACCAGAATACATGAACGAGTGGACTTGACCCTATTAAATCCAACGATTTCCTTGAACTTCAACCTCGAATTTAGCTAGCCATAAAAACTGGTCATAATCTCTCCCACAATGAATTTTGTAGCTAGAAACGTGTTGCTGAAATACTAGCGTCTCTCCTTTTTCAAATCGCCAAAAATGGATGAGTCATGACTCATGATGGTGAGCAGAGCCCTTTACCATAACCTAAAGACATGTCTTTGGCCACCTCTAGTAGATGAGAAAATGAACCAAACCCAGTCAGGTCGCAACACCACCAAATTGAGACTCCTAGCTCTCAAAATAGCCTTGGCTCGAGAACAATAATCACACTATCTTCTAGGTACTATTCGCAATAATTTCAATTGTATATACTAAGACATTCATAATGGGTTTTCCATATTATGTGAGTATGATCTCCATTTTTCAGGGTGTGGTTGGAGTGATTGTGAGTAGAAAAAAGAGAAATAGTATTGTTCATGTGCAAAACACTTCATGGTTAAATTTGGAGAACTACTATGCATCCTCCATAACTTGTAAAATTTTTTGAAAGTGGTTGCGAGTGAAAACAGAGAAAAATTAATGTTACAGATATAAAGAAATATTAATTAACTAAAATGGAGACAAAAAAATAGTAATTTATAGTGTAATTTTAAATTTAGAGATGGAGAATTGATCGAAATTCTATTATATGTCATAATTTAAGCTTTAGTCCATAAACACCAGAAAGTACGATTATAGTCTTCATTGTTCACCCTATCCCGGCATCCACACTTTTCATCTCTAGCAAGGATGTTTGTTATTTTTAGAATGTTATTTTATTATTATTATTATTATTATTATTATTATTATTATATATATATATTAAAAGGGAGATTTAATTTTGTGAGACAAACTATTCAACTATGTTAGTATTTATATATAGTTTTATTTTTAGGTGTCTTTAGTCTTCACCCACGTACTATGCAAAGCAGAGACGAGTGCGTTATAGAGATTTAAGTAAGGGATGATGGGTGTCCTTTTTAAAGATCATGAAAAAAAATTGGTTAAATTTGTGTATCTTCTTTTCTATTATTAGTTTTAGGTTTAAAAAAGTATAATTAATTTTATTAAAAGCTAACAGGAAGGTTAATGCTTTTTTTTAAAGATTTGTCTTTCTTATAAAATGTAAATTTTTATTTATAAGTATAGAAAACAAAACTTGTTTAATAAATGTCCTGTGGTTTACCAAAATTACGGATACAATTACAATAGTATTTTATGTCTTGGTCTAAATTTTATGAGTTAACACGTAGGGACACGAGTGTGTGGTTTAACTTTTCTACGTGTGTTTTTTAGTACCATTAAACGGTCCCGTCACAACATACAAGTTCAAAATACTAGTTTCTTTTAAAAAACAATCTTAATTCCCCCACCCAACAACAACACCTACTCTAATCATCATTTTCAAAATGGCCCAAAACTTTATCACATCAGGATACACCTGTCTTTCAATCAGGGGAAAACACTCGCTCGTAGGCACTACAGTGTGGTGAGGTAAAACCGATTCAATTCAAATATCCAACTAGTGAACGCCACATACTCGCCTAGTCTCCATCATCACACAGTGCTATCGAAACTAAACACTGAATGCAGTAATTGATATGAAACACCAAGTATCATTTACCACTCAATCACTAGCTCATTAACCAACTAAAATCACCTTGACACGCCACTGAATAGTAATCATTCCCACTAAAACACGAATTAAAGTAAAAATGGTACAAATAGAAATTTTTAAGGTTAAAATAATTATAAAGAATTAGTTGGTGATTAACGAATGTACTTTTTTTTTCAATTTTCGAAAGAAGATATTTTCTTTAACTTTTGTTTCAAAAGATCTTTCAAATTCAATCAAAAATACTAAACAGTACATGTAGTTAAGGGCTGATAAAATAAGAAAAAAATATTAACCAACAATATTTGATGTGGATGAATTAGTCATTGCATCATATTAAATACTGAAATACCGATTATATTTCATTTTGAATGAATTAATTTGCGTCATATCGAATACCGATTTATTAAATAATTTCTCACAATCATACTTTAGTGAGATGATATATTGATTAGTATAGAATAGAAGGTAAGGGCTTAATCCATATAAAATGTAACTAAATTATGTAATTGTTCAACTTCTCTTAATAATTAATTATTTATCATCAATTTTTCATTTTTTCCAAAAGAAACTTTCTATTTGAAATGAAATCTTATAAAAATAATGAAATATTTTTAACAGATAAAAATGTAATGTAATGTAAATTAAATATCAACAAGAATTACCAATAAATCTTAGAACATAAAACCAACAAATTAAATAATTAAGAGATACAATCCGATTGATTACAACCTTAAAAGCATAAAATAAAAACCAAATCCTACCCATAAACTGACAGAAGAAGCCCTAAACCAAAATCAAACTCAAACCCAAAATCAATCCAACAAAACCTCCAGAACCAATGTACGCAACACCAGAATTCGCTGGAGCCGGTGCAGGAGCCTGTACTATCTTTCCATCAGCAGTTTGTAACGTTGCTGACGGCGCTAGCTCAGGTGCCAATGCGGGTGCTGGTGCTGGTGTTGGTGGAGCAGTAGTACTGGAGTTGACGATTTTGTGATGCCTGACAGCCATAACCACGACGATCAGCTTCTCACCATTCTCGCATTTGTCGTTGTGACCGCTGATGAAGAAGAACGGACCCGATCTTGTGAACTTGAATATAGGGTTTTCATCATTTAGGGTTTGTATAGAGTTTGTTGTGTTGCACTTGTTGTAAGCTTCTTCGTTCACTAATAAAACTGAATCCAACCCTTTCGTGTATTTGAAAACTGCAATAGATCGAATAATACATTAAAACGCAAACAAACTGTAAACGCATGTGTATGAAACTGAAAAAACTGATGTTTTGGATTTATGTTATTGTTAAACCCGAACTTAAGGTTTTGGTTTAGCGTGTAAAATAAAAATTAAAAAAAAAACCCGAGCCCAGCTGAATTTACATTTTGTAGATGTATGTTTAACAATAAGGATGTATTAAATATGTAATTCAAATAATTTAATCTAATAATTATTTAGTTAACAGAATAATTTAGGCTAAAAAGTGAACTAGTTTTCAAAAGTTATATATATTTTTTTTGTTCGGTTTTAGCTCAAAACCGACTCAATTAAATCAAATTATGCACGTCCCTAACACATGCATATGTAGAGAATATTGATATGTAGAGAGTGAGAGAGAGATTAGTAACCGAGTGTATCATTGACTTGAAACCGGTTTCGTTCAGCCCAGTGATTGTAGCTCTCACGAGGGTCATGAACCCAGCCATCTTTGCCACCTACATGGAATGTGTAACCGGAACACAACCCAATGAACCCAATGACCAGCAAACCCAAGATTGTAGCGAGCTTCATAATTATGTGTGTGTTAAAACTTAATTAAAAGAAAGATGATAAAGGAGAAGTGAATGTAATTGTGGATTAAAGTTGAAAGATATTTATAGGAGATGCAAGTAAAGTTACCGTTGCATGGAGATTTATAAGTTGGAACTGAGTTGGAATTGAAGTCACGTTTTTTTATAATAATTTGTTGATCATTTAATGCCGATTATGTTGGTAAATTAAATTAAAATGTAACGGTGGTTGTAATTCAAATTTAAGATTTTTCCTTAATTGTCTCGAATATAGCTGGTGTGATTTTATTATTATTTTTTTGACCGTTTGAAATTAACAAAGTTAATTATCTTCAAATGAAAAGACATCGAAAAAGAAAAATTAAACAAGTGTAGTAATTAATTAGTAATGGTTACAGTGACTGTAACGCAAAGATACGAACCGATATAGTACGTTTACATAGGTTATGTTAATACGCATTCCCAATATACATATAATAAATATAATAATGATCGAGTTGTTTCAGTATCAGAGTCAAGGAGTTCAATTAACAAAAGAAAAATATTTTGTTAGATATTGGTCACAACTTTTCGGTATGTGCACATCTTTCGTTTTTAATGGGTCGATTTGTAAGTTGTAACATAATTATTTTCGGTTTATAAGTGTACATGCAAGGTTCGGATTTTCCTTTGGTTCGTAATTTTGTATGGGTTTATTACGACACTTTCAATTTGTGTATTAGTGTCACTAACGTATTAGTTAAATTGCGTATAGACAACTAAAAAACCTAGTTTGGGGAAGAGAGCATTGTATGACTACTAGTTAACCATAACTAGTTTTTAGCTAACTTAACAAATTATTGACTACTAACTTAACCATAACTAATGATCTTTTGATCATGGATCATCAGTAAGGCCATCAATGATCTTCAATCTAATTAACCATAACGTACTAGGTGCTAAAGTAAGGCCCTAAACGGATATACGATCATGGATCTTTAGTATATCAACAATTGAGTTCTAAAATCATTTGTTTAAACAAATCAAACAACTCCCTTTTATAGGTAAGGACTGAACCACACAACAATTAAGTTGTAACATGGCAACTCTTCTTGAAATGGACTATAGTTAGTGGTACAGTTATCAGTTGTGTCATCAAAAACCTCGGTAGAGATTTCATCACAAAGTTACAACTCATCTCAATTACTAGTACTGTGCATATTTGCCGCTTGGTATACTTGTTATAAAGCTAAGTTACTGGTAAGAAGTAACTTTGCATTAATGATTAATTTGCTACTAAGTATAGTTATTTTAGAGCTAAGTTATTACTAGTAATCGCTTTGTACTTATAAAGCCAAGTATGTAAACATTTTCATAAAACCACAATAACATTATAAATTACTAGTCAGTTATCACTGATGATCAGTTTGCTACCGATGAGTAATAACCTTACTACTAATCCCACTTGCTACTAGTCTTTGTTACCATTAAAGATTATTTCTATGCACATTTTCATCAACCATGCAAATCCAAACCAGAAGCTCATAACCCCTTGGACCACACCAAAGGGTGGTGCCCGCTTGAGACCCATCGTTCATATGCTGCACTTCCTATAACCCTATAGGTTCCGAGGTGCCCAAAATCAAAATTGTATTGAAAGAGCGTATACATCACACTTCCTAACTCATATAAAGTTTATTCATTTTTCTCCTTTGCATTTAAGTAAATTAAATTATACCAAACGACATCGATAACCCTAAAATCACTAAGATATCATAATACGTAATTCAAAGTATAGATCGGTGATTTTACAATGAGTAATGGGTTGTTCGGTAAGTGTTGAGTCACTAAGTGTTGAATCAGTAAGAGGTCTAACGGGTTAAGAGAGTCTTGAGCCAGACGCTATAAGTGTTGTTTGGTTAAACATCTGAATAACTGTACAGAATGACTATTTTACCCCTCTAAACTATTAACAAATAATCATTTTGAATAAACAATCTACCGAATATTCAATATTGTGTATAAATTCTTTTTGGCAATCCAAGTATTAGAAACTTTAGGATAATAATAGAAACCAATATAATCTTAATCTAATATATATATATATATATATATATATATATATATATATATAAATAAAAGATATGAAGCTGTGATAATCAGATTTTTTAGTGTTATTACTCATAAAAAAATTTATCTATTTTTTACACAAAAACAGTAAAAGTATATATTAGTATATTACCATATATACATCCTCGGTTGTAAACCCAACTATAACCTACCAATCTCTGTTGAAAGAGATCAAATGTTAAAAGATACAATGAACATAAAAAACTAATATATATGTATTAAATCAAAACAAAATTCCATTAAAAATAAAACAAATCATTACAAAAAAAAAAAATAGAAAACCAATTAAAAAGAAAAACCTAAATAAACCCCTGTAACACCGGGGGGGGGGGGGGGGGGGGGGGGGGAGGGGGGGGCGCTAAAAGCTAGTATATATAAACGAAAGCTCCCTAGATTTTCTCAAGCCACCAGATTGCTTTATTCATAAATGAAGCTTTCTCATTCATTTGACCTGAATTCATGGGTATGAGTCTCACCTAACCTAGATAGCCCTTAAATGGGTTATAAGATCTCATTATATTAAAAATTAATCTAATCAAATATTTGATATGAAAAATCTTATAAAATAAGAATATACTAAAAATTAATATCCATTTAAAAAAATAAATTAAAGAAAAACTATAGAACTAAGAATCTTAATCTTAAATATATATAAACGAAATCCTTAAAAGCTCTATGGTTGCTTCTTACATTCTCTCAAGCCACCAGATTGTTTTATTTGTAAATGAAGGTCTCTCATGCATTTGATCCGAATTCACGGGTATAGGTCTCATTAAACTCAGATAACCTTAAACGTGTTATAACATCTCATTATATTAAAAAAATAATCTCATCTTGATATGAAAATCTTATAATATGGGGATATACTAAAAATTAATTCCAATTTTTTAAGAAAAAGATATTATTTATATTATGTAACAATTTTATAGTAAAAAATATAAGCGGGTCATGGGTCTTACCAAACCCATAGCTTTGAAACGGGTTATAATATTTCATTTATTTGTGAAACCCTTTCATAATCAAACCCTAAGTATATTATTAACTTGCTTACAATAAACAAAATTAAAATCCAAAATATATAAATATTAGACACGAAAAAAACACAACCCCCGTAATACGGGGGATAAAAACTAGTAATATATAAACTAAACATTTAAAAGTTCTCTGATTCCTCTATACATTCTCTTAAGCCACCAAATTGTTTTATTTGTAAATGAAGGTTTATCATGCATTTGACCCGAATTTATGGGTATGGGTATTATCAAACCTAGATAGCCTTAAATGGGTTATAACATCTCATTAAATCTAATCAAATATTTGATATTAAAATCCTATAAAATACGAATATACTAAAAATAAATATCCCCTTTTTTTGAAAAAAGATACTATTTATAATTAATGCAATTTTATAGTAAAAAAAATAAGTTGGTCATGTGTCTTACCAAACCTAGATAATTTTTAAAACGAGTTATAACATCTCATTTGTGAAACCCTTCCATCATCAAATCCTAAGTATCTTATTAACTTTCTTACAATAAATAAATTTAAAATCCAAAAAAAATGTAAATATTATAAACGAATAATGTAAAACAATCCCGTAATACAAGTGATAAAAGCTGAAAATAAAATAGATTAAATTAATATTCTAACAATGTATATAAATTATTTTACCGATCCAACTGTTATATAAAACAGGACAATGATCAAATAATAATAAAACACTATAGAAGATTTATTGAAAGTTAGTCTAGATTAAAAATAATAAATATAAACTCATAAAGCGAAAAAAAAATTCAATGCTCTTTTATTAATAAACATCAAATCGCCATTTAAAAAGAATCAACAATACACATCAAATACCAATGCTTTGAGTGCAATCTATCAAATACAAGGTTCACTACCTCCTCCATATA
Source organism: Bidens hawaiensis (assembly GCF_021521415.1). Taxonomy (NCBI): domain Eukaryota; kingdom Viridiplantae; phylum Streptophyta; class Magnoliopsida; order Asterales; family Asteraceae; genus Bidens; species Bidens hawaiensis. Next base: position 237,171 of record NW_027491152.1, on the reverse strand, counting down.
TTATTGTTATTAATAAAAAGAACTCTGCTTCATTTCTTCATTGCCGGAGAAAATAAAGAAACCTTCCTATGATCCCTTCATGTTGACAGCATGCGCCGGTGGTGGATGTGTGGTGGACCATTACGATGTGGTGAATCTGACCGAATCTGACAATGGCCTTTAAATGGTTTCATCAGACCTAAACAAACAGCTCCTAAGTACTCACCAAACTCACTTCGACATTTTAACCTATACCATCGGTTCAACCAAAACTAAAAAAAATAGTTGGTTCGAAACAGAGGGTTCATTTGCAAAAATACGCTCGTTTTCCAGTGGTGTTTTTCACTGTTTCTAACATGTCTGCCACGGATGTTCAAAGCAGCCAAAAGTGCATTTCAAGCACTATATCACTCACCATTTTTTATTTGATCCTTCCTAAATATTATGCATATATAATTACATAACCAACTTTAAATGGAGAGTTATGGGAACCAAATAAACACAAACTTTTTCTTTAACTATAATACATAAAGCGATTTTGTGTCTGCTTATCTCACTGCTTTAACTCTTATGTGATAAGCACTATGTATATATAAAGCTCAAAAAGCGACTAGTGAGTTTAACAGGGTCAATTAAAGAAGCCTCCATCTAGGCAGCCCAATACATACCATAGCACAAAACAGATACAAAATTCCCAATCTATAGAATAGAACCAAAATTAGGGTGATTAAGAATCAGTTGCTAATCTGGCCTGCAACAAGTCAACAGTTGTAGAATGTGCAAACTTTGGTGGAAGAGTGATCAGAGGCTCATCTCCAGTCAACTTTTGCAGTGCCATTCCCAATGTATAACCCAATGCACGTCCCACTGGAACCGCTACAGCGTTACCCACTTGCCGGTATCTTCAACAAACAACAAAAAATAAAATTTTAAAAATGATCCCTCTGCTTGATAATAAGTTAACAACCAAGACATACACATACCTTTCTTTCACACTACCACTTAATGCATAATAGTCGGGAAACCCTTGCAATCTTGCATTCTCACGAATAGTTAGGACCCTATCTTGTTCTGGATGTAACATTGCCTGATAAATTATAAATACAACTCAGAAGTTATATATATAAGACCCCCCTAAAAATAAAATGGATCTGACAATGCCGTGGTTACAGTAAAGATACCTCAGCGCGAAAATTTGGCGTACAAAGTACTGTGGAAACTGTCTCATCCCACCATAAGCGTGCAAAAGATCTGGTATTTCATAAGAGAACATGAAAGGAACAGGATTTTATAATTAAAAACAAAGAGTAGAGAAAATCACTTGCCTCTTATTATGCCTAAAATTTAGCGCATAATCCGGTACCTACATAAATAAATTAGAAAAATAAATCACATATTCTTTTTCATGACTTTGGCAGAAATTACAGTACCCAATGTTTTCCAGATGGCATGAGTTCCGGCTCAGATGCCCTGCTTACAGCATTATTATCATCAGAAACAATACTGGGGAGATCTCTAAAATTAGCTCCCTGAAATAAATGAGATTTTAGGAAAAATCAAGTTAAAAGTGTAAATAAACTTATGACCTTTCTTTTTGGGATTCGGCAAACTCGTAAATAGTTATCCTCGTTTAACGGTAAAGGCCGGTGATCATGTAGGAAAGGCTTCTCTAGTCCACTCAAATGTCCAGAAGCAATTCCATCCATATCTAAAGGTCACAAGTGAAAGCTAAACTTCCCATCAAGTTTTCTTAACTTATGCACAGATGACATAACAAAGTAAAAAGATTTGTGAATTAACCTGACTTAGTAGCTCTAATAAACTTTTGGAACTCGGTTACTGGAGGATTCGTGTACTTCATCTTATCATGAATTTCAGTGTTTGTTACCTTCATAGAAAAGGTTAATAATTAGAATGCAAGCAACCATTTGTATGTGTGTCTAGAGAGAGAGAGAGAGAGAGAGAGACTGGTGGAAGATCGGATATGGCATCTTCAAGATAAATGCATTTCTCAAGCTTAGGTAACTTCCCTTCATCATAAGCAACAATATTACGCTGTGATTTAGAAACAAATTAGTAAAATAATAATAATCTTGAAGTTTATATAATATTATGAACAAACAATTCACACCTCAAACCCACTTGCTCCCCCGTATTTGAAGACCACATCATGAGTAGGTAGTGGAAACGGCGGCAAATTCTGCATTGTAGATAGTTATAATAAAAACTGAATCATGAAAAGTTTAAATCTTTTAGTTTATGGTAAGAAAAAGATTTAAAAAATATATAAATACTTGCCTCGTCAGCATTTGCGCCCCACAGGAACACACGTAAGCGGAATTGGGGGAGACCATAACAACCAGCTGCCAGAATCCCGAGCCTTACTTGATAATAATCACGAACCAAACAACTTATTGCGTATCTTGCCAGGCAACCATTTGCAAGCCTCAAAATGTCAACCACATTTTCCATCAGGATATACTTGGGTTTCAAAAAGTTAATAACTTCCATGAACACCACAATTTGGTAATTCCTTTCATCATCCAAAGGCGATTCCAGATTTCTATGGCGATTATAACCACTTATTCCTTGACATGGAGGACCACCGCAAATCAAACCAACATCACCCTGTAACATAAACACAATACTGACTATTTTCATTTTCCATTACCATTAAAAAATTGTTACCATAAAATCATACCGGGCGAGGCAATATGTTTTCGTTGGTTCCCTTCTGGACGAATTCACGGATCTTGTCGTTGCATTTACTGAGCAGAAAATGAATTAAGTATGAATAAAATGTTAACATGATTGAATATAACATATAATAAAGATTACCTTAACTCCTCAATTGGCTCCCATGTATCATCACTTGGACCATATCCAACCCAACGAACCTTAAATTTGAGGCCACGCTTACTAGTTCGATTGAGTTCACTGTAACATACATCAACCAGTTTTTCAACTTCATATTCACCTTTGGGAACAATATTATGTTCTTTTGAGGGCATGGCATTATCTGATGGTTCAACCAACAGGGTACTGTGACGTTGCGTTTTCTTCTTGACTGGATACTTCTTGCAGAGCTTGTCCCACTCCTTTATAAGATCTAGAAAGTCACTAGCAGATTCATTTCTTATCTGTAAAGCAAGAATGTCAGTCAGTAAATGAAAATGATTTCATGAAAACTAATTCAGAAAAGATGAAATGTTAGTATGTCACTGACTTGTGTCTCTGGATGGTTTAACCTCAAGCTTTCACACGCATCTTCGTTTGCATCTACTGCCCATTTCTATGAACATTGATAACTTCCTTATAGATATTACGACAGATTGGAATAAAACAAAATTAATGTGTCAAATCTTACTGTGGATAGATCTATGCCGGATAATTTTGCTCCAAAACGCAATCCTGTTGACATTCCACCACACCCGGAGTACATATCTAATACTGTCAACTCTATCTTTTGTAGTTCAAGGTTAGTTATTGTTGTTGAATTATTGTCAATGCTTCCATTACTGTTGATTTTCTCCTTATTGTTGTCACATGAGGACAAACAGCAATTATTTGAAGATAAATCTGCAATATACAAAAATGTCAGATGGAATTCCGGTTGCCACTAGAAGTATGAAATAAAATCAGGACTGATTACCGTCTTTTATTGTAGAAAATGTGGAGTAATCTATGTTGTATTTCATGTCATAATAATAATCACATGTGGGAATAAACTTCAAATTTACCTGCCAAATAACAAGATTTGAAACCACAATGCCACCAGAAGATATGTTGGGGAATAAAAATATTAAGTAGAAGGGTTGAAGTGTTGAACATACACCAGGTTGTACATTGACTACTTTGACTTTTGAAATAATGCAATCTAATGCATTGTCATTCATTAAGGTGGAATAGAACAACCGCCTCTTGTCATTAGATGATGATGCATCTTTTATTACCTGAATAAATTGTTGAAAAAGAGTTGGTTTACTAGTTGCAGGCACTAATTTAGCATAAAATATAAAAATTATTCGAGGTATCCTTACCGTATCTTCAGCTCTAAAAAACCATTGAACTCGAAAAAAGTCTTCATTATCATTTGTTTTAAAGAATTCAATTATCCTACCAACGTGATCATGGTCCCCTTCACCCTGTAAGAACATATTAACAAATCATATTTATTAAACTAGACAAGTGAAAATGTGGATGTTACCTTCACGGTTGCACAATCACCAAGATCAAAGACATGACACTCAATCTTAGCTTGTAGATAATGACATTTCACATTCAAAATCAAAATGTCATCGTCGTCATCATTGTCCCTGCATCATTATAAAAAAATCAATGAACATGTCTGAAAATGAGATTATTTAATTACATGAGTAGAGTGATTAGTGATTACTAACTTGATTTTTGGGCCAAAACCATTCCTTTTGAGTCCCTTCATGATTCCAGACACGTGGCAATTAATCAGATTAATCGTTACAAGTAAACAAAACAGAACTTTAGTTAAACTGCAGCAGCTAGTATGAAGTGTGATACATACCCAGCTCGATATGGGTGGGTCAAGAGGCTAAATCAAATGGGTCAATGCAGTTAATGACGAAGAAAGGTAGTTGGAAGATGAAGAACTAAGGTTTAGAGAATAAATGCAGTGGTTATTAGGAAATTAAGTTTATATATATGTCCTTGTTCGGGTTTACAAGATATCCATGTTTGTGTATTAAAAATATTAGGGTTTGTTAACCTTGTATTTGCAAAATTGCCATCTCGAATCGGCTAATTGGAGACTAGCTCATCTCGAATCAGGCCTACTATCCGTGTTCTTGTTGATTTTAATCAATCAAATTTTGGGTTTCTATCATAGATTCGTAGTACTTGTCAATGATTCATTTTAGATTTCAACGAAAACTCAATCATGCAAGACTAATTACAATCATATCATCTTGGTCATTGAAGATGAAGGTAGTTGTTAAGTACAATTGAGCGTGTAATCGTAGACTCCAAAAACCAAAAAGTAGGGATGTGCATAAAAACCGAAAAAAAAAAACAAACCAAAAGAACCGAAACAAAAAACAACGGTTTGGTTTTATCACTTTATGTTTTTGAAAAAAAAACACAAACTTACAGTTCCGTTTTGATTTTTGCATGTAGTAAAATTAAAATAAAAACGAACTGAACCGTATTTCTAGATTCTCCTTGTTTAATTTTTTACATTTAGTACTTTATAAGAATCTTATCTTAAATATATATATATACGAAACATTTAAAATCTCTCTGGTTGCTCCTCACCTTCTCTCAGCTATCAGATTGCTTTATTTGTAAATGAATGGCTTCTTATGCATTTGACCCAAATTCATGGGTATGGGTCTCACCAAACCCAGATAACCCTTAAACGGGTTATAACATTTCATTAAATTAAAAATTAATCTCACCAAATATTTGATACGAAAATCCTATAAAATAGAGGGATATATTAAAAACTAATATCTAATTTAAAAAAAAAAATTATTTATAATTAGGAAACAATGTTATAGTAAAAAAAAATAAGCGAGTCATGGCTCTGACCAAACCCATATAACTTTTAAACGGGTTATAACATCTCATTTATTTGTGAAACTCATTCATCATCAAACCCGAAATATATATTATTAACTTCCTTACATATACAAAATTAAAATAATATATATATATATATATATATTAGATACAAAATATGTAATGCGGGGAATAAAAGCTAGTTTAATATATATGTAACTCAAATACATATAATAGGGGTGGCAATCTTGACCCAAACCATTTCAAATGGGTCAATTTGGGTTGTTTTAAAGATTATATGGGTTGGTTTGGGTCATGGGTTTTAACTAAATGGGTCAAAATGGGTCACTTGAAATTCCACATTCTTATTTTCGGGTCAAAATGGGTCGACAAATTTAAAAATATGGGTCGATGTGGGTTAGTGTCTTAAGGAAAAGTGGCAGGTTCGAGTTGAAATGGGTTTTGGATTGGAACGAGATCGCTTTAGGTTTTGGCTCGGATGAGGTTTTGTGCCGACATGAGGTTTCACACTGGATTGGTTGGGTTTCGGTTTCTTTCGAGTTTTCACACTAGGCAGGTCGATTTCGGATTCGTTTTCGGTTTTTTGTTTCGTTTTGGTCGGGTTTTTTTAGTTTCATTTATGTTTGGTTTTAGTTTTTTAGTTTCGTTTTGATCTTTTTACGGTTTCGGCCCTAACCTGTTCTGCCGCATGACCCGTTTCGACCCAACCCATTTGCCATCATTATATAACAATCATTGAATTAGTAACTCAACAGGAGAGTTTAAAAAAATCGAAAAAACAAACCGAAGGTTTTAGCCTAAAGAAAGAGAAAGAGGAGTGTAGTGAGTTGAATTTTGGATTCTAAATTCAAGAAAGAGGACTGTACACACTACACACAATGTGAAGTCAACTACAAATAAATGAAATGAAGTCATAGCTTACCTTAGAATCGTACCGCCACGGCCATCTCCGTCGAGCCTCGTCGTCAGGAACTGGATCGCCGATTAAAATGACGTCATTACCGGAATATGACGTAGACCTAGCCTTCTTTTTTGCCGTTGCCGGAGGTTTGTTATGATCAGAAGATCTGAGGGAACGTCGGCGATCGGAATGGGAAGTGAAACCCTCACCGTCACTCATGTTATTATTAGCCACCATCTCCGGTGTGGTGTATGGAAGGGTATTATGGGAAATATTATAGTGAGTACAAGTGTCACTGACGTGAGCCGATCACTAGTGGTTGAAATATGAGCATTTGGTTAAATCAATTTTCATATTATGTCTATATTATTACTCCCTTCATCCCATTTTAAGGATCCTGTTTTAATTTTTCAAGTCTTTCTTGTTTAACTTTGACCGGCAATATTTTTTTTTGTGTTATATAATATTTGATGTAAAATATATGAATGGATTGGGTTTTAAATGTATTTTACATTGATATAATTTTCATCAAGTATTATATGACACGAACAAAAATATTTACGGTCAAAGTTCCAAAGAAAAACTTGAAAAGTCAAAATACGATACTTATAATGGGACGGAGGGAGTACTTTTAATTATTACTCTTGTGCCGAGACAGGTTGGTTGGTAAACCTCAATCGTTGTCGGTCTTAATAGTTGAGATGGTAAGTCGATGCGAATTCTGTCGGTTTCGATTACGTCTGTTATTATACCCGAACTAAAACCAAATATAAAACAAAAAGAATTCTAAAAATTTAGGTGGAGTCGGTTGGTAAAACTCAAGCGTTAGTAAAATCCGATCGTCGGCAATCCCGAGCGTTGAGGCGGCGAGTCCACGCAAATTCGGTCGGTTCCGGCACGTTTGTTACGGTATCGGAACTATAACAGAACGCAGTGAGTTTACGTAAATCTGGTCGGTTTCCGTCATATTCGTTACGATACCGCAACAAAATCATAACAAAAAAACGTCATCTGCCAAGTGACCCAGTATGGTACTTGTGACACTAAAACTTTTATTTATCTAACTAACTATTAAACCAATAGACTTAAAGTCAACTTGACATATTCCTATTGGTTGTTTTCTAAACTTTCCATTTATATCTATCACTTCTCTAATTTTCTTTGAATAAAATAAATCAAAATTAAATTAAAATAATCTACGTTCAATTCTCTTTAATGATTAATGATTATAATTATTAATTATGAATTTCTGTTATTATATTATTTCTATTATTATGTATTAATTTTTCATTATAACATAATTTAACTTAAAAACCATAATAAGATATTTCCTCTTTCACGCCTCCATTCTCTTCCACCGATCTCAACCTTCAATTCATTTATCCGGTCAATTCACCGTCCACCATCGATGAAGCTTTTCACCAGCCGGACGTTTAATCTACAGCATATCGGCTTACCAATGACTGTGTTCACAATCCATCAACGTTACCACCGGTCACTTAAATCATTAGATTTTATTTTTTTGTATTTTGATTCAATTGAAACTATATTAATGGTAACAAATAAAAAAGAAATTAGTAAGTTATTTTTGCACAACTTATATCTATTACTTAATTATTAATTTGCTGACTTGCTGATTAATTATATTATGTTGACTATTTTTATAAATTTCAACCATGTGATTAAGGTTTTAAATATATCATAATTTATTATAATTTTATATATACAGTAATTGATAATCAATTTCACATATACGGAAATATTGAATTGATGATTAATTGTATTAATGTTAATAAATAAATTAGTAAGTTATATTTCTATATTAATAATTTAATAATGTAGGTTGAAATTATGGTGTAGATTTAAAGATGTCAATTTTAATTGTTTTGTATTTATAATATAATTTAAGAACATTACATTCAAGTATTTCAAATTTTGTAAATCCCCTAATTAAGATCACCTAATTTTCGTCCATAATTTACGCTAATTCAAAATCCCTAATTTTATGTTTTTAATTAATTACATTTATACCTTCCCTTTTTATTCAACTCTCCAAAAATTCATTCTTTTACTACTTATGTATAAATACTATAACTTTGACACAAGACTTCTTACGCTGTTATACCATATTTAGCAAAAACGAATTTGTTTGTTTGTAAGGTTTATATTTTTTGTCATGCTTATATAACTCATTATGTTTTAGTTTTTTGGTTAAAAGTGTTATTGTTCCGAAATTAATAATTTGTTTATTTTTAATTTGTCACCACTAGGAAGATGAAGCCGAAAAACATTACAATGTTGAACCAATTGGATGTGCTAAACAGTGACTGTGTCCTCAAGGTGCGTATTTTGAAACCATGGCGTCTCAAGGGCAATTCAAAGCCCGGAGAAGATTGGTCGATAGAAATGATTTTGCAAGACGAAATGGTATTGTTACACATTCATTAATTCTACTATATTATTCATACAGTTTTGTACTGATGTTAATAATAATGTATCAGGGTAACATAATTCAAGCTTATGTATGGAAGACTTGCATCCCCAAGCACGATGTGTGGCTTGGTGAGAATAGGTCGTTGATTGTTATATTGATGTCCCATTTACGCACGCGAACATAAGTTTGGCTAGACGAGAACTTGGGTATAAGTCGACGACGGATTTGGCGACCCGGTTGAAGAAGTTTGTTAAGTGGTATCTTTGGTATTATGGTCATGATCAAGGGAAAACTAAATCTGTACATTCATAGTTATGACTTGTGTTTTAGTTTTAGGATTTTTTTATGAAAGAAGTAAAAGATCTCATAAGTATGATACTTTGCTTGAAATGAGGATGACTCAAAACAATAATCTCATTTTGTTTTTCTAATTTACATTTGTAAGTTGTGAACACAAGTTCCCCTTGATTAATATTATACATTTAGTTTTATTTTTTTTATATATTTTTTATACGGATGATCAACATGATTTAGGTTGTCTTAATATATGTCAAATCTACACATTCATAGTTTTGACTTGTTTTATTAATTTTAGGAATTTGTTGGATGAGAAAAGAAGGAAAAGATCTCATAAGCATAATTCTTTGCTTAAAATCAGGATGAAAAATATTCTTATCTTTTGTAATTTACATTTTTAGATTTATACATTTAATATGGTATTATAGAAATCAATTATTACTCATCTATACTTTACAGAAACGAACCGACACGAATTTGAAAATGTAACAAATTAAAAGCAAATAAGAAGTTTAGCGATCAATCACGTGATTGCGTCGACAAACTTCTTAATTATATATATATATATATATATATATATATATATATATATATATATATATATATATATATATATATATATATGGGAATGATATTTTGAGAACTTGATGAGTTGTAAGAACTTTAAGAATTTAATATGGACCACACAATCAATTAAATGGGTATTGAATACGTGGTTGAAAATAAATCTGACTAAAAAATTAATCAGGGGACAGAATAAAGGTTTTTGATAATTAAACAAGTTTAAATGTTAGTTACACATGTGTAATAAGTTGATTCGGTGTGTAAAAAAATACAGTAATTTTTTTACGTTACTTACACTTACGTATTACATGTGTGTTACAAAAAGTCAAAAATAAATTGTTATGTTGAGTTCTTTCGAGTTCTTAAAACTCAAAGTGGTTCTCAAAAGAAATCAATCATACATATATATAGGTGTGGGTTAACGTACAATAATGGCTTATCATACATTACGTACATGACCTTCCAGAGTGTTAGATTAAAAAACACGCGGTGGCAATTTGTAAATAACCCAACATTAGTTCGCGATCAAAATTCGTCGATTACAAATCGACTCTGATCCAAATTCAGAACTTGTCGCTTAATCTAATCCAATTTCTAAACTCTAATCATAGCTTAAATTATGAAATATCTAAAGTCGAAAACCAAATCAAATTGAACGGCGTTGAACATCAAGAAATCTTCAAAATTGATCAAAAAATGATGAATTAATCAATCGAATTGATGTGTAGAAGATTTAGATTCATCAAACGATTATGAAATTGCAGAAATAATGCACTTAATCGAGCTCTGATTAGGGTTTAAAATATTATGTTTAAACGTATTGCAACAAAACTGAAGACCTTTAAACAATCTGACAAAAAAAGAACATCTTTAAACGTTCAAATACATTCAAAGAAGTTCTGGGTGTTAAAAAAATGAACATCTTTAAATGTTCTAATACGTTCAAGGAAGTTCTGGTGTTCAAAAAAAAATTAACATCTTTAAACGTTCTAATACGTTCAAAAAAGTTCTGGGTGTTCAAAAAAGTTTAGAAGTTCTGAACTTCTAAACAGAACTTCTAAACTAACAAAAACAATTATACACCTATAATCTCGTAATCATCAAACAATTATCAATCGACCGTCAATTTGATCATCGATTCGATCATATGAACAAAATATGGAACATTTGCAAATGAGTTTATGCAAATGGCGTATTTCAATTCAAAATCAATTGAAGTGTGTCGGCAAATGACGCCGATGACGATGGTTGAATCGATGCAATGGTTAATTAGGATGGAAACGATTTGAAATAATTTACAAATTTGCCACCGCTTGTTTTTTGAAATCTAGGGTTGAGGGTGTCGTGCACGTAATGTACGATAATAGATTATTGTATATTATTATATATATATATACCCATATAAAAATACTTTTATGTAATTGATTTTGGAATGAATCAATTGGAAGATAAAGAGACCATAATAATGAATTTATCCTCTATTTTGGTTTGGTCCTTATTAGGTTCAACTTGAATATTTTTATTCAATACCAACTCAAATATTTTCTATATGTATTATCTAACTCTCTAATAAAAGCCTACAATTTTGCCACTTGTCACTCTTACATTAAACCTCATCATTTTTTAAAAAATTTATATTAATAAAATAATAGTTACCATTCTTAAAATTTATGCTTCAAAAGTTGTTAATTTAATATCTACTTTCTTTTTTTTCTTCAAACATTTGATATTTATAATTATCTTTTACTTCAAAATTGTTTTAAAGACTATTGTACAACGACTGTGTTAATAGTGTTTAACGGGTTTATTGTTTCTTGTATATTGATTATTTATTAAATATTGTATTTAAGACCTACCCGTGTAGTACACGGGCCTCAAACTAGTAAATACACACACACACACACATATATATATATAATGAGATTTATAACAAACCGAACTTTTATAGGTGCACATTATCGGGTTTTTTTAAAACCCGGAACCGGGTAGGAATCAGTTTTTTTTGTATTCGGGTACAGAATGGAACCGGTTCCAGTCAGGAACCGGGTAGGAACCGGACCCGACCCGGTGGAGAAATATGGGAACCCAGTTGAACCGGGTAGGGTAGGAACCAGACCCGGGTTTTACATAATAACCGGGTACATCGATTTTTTTAAATTTAAACAATCTGCCGGTTAGGAACTTGTTCCAACAGCTATATAGCCGTTTTTGACTGTTGGAACAAGTTTTTTTTAACTATATTCAACTTACAAACATACTATCAATAGCAAGGTGTTGTGTATAATTTGTTAAACCACTTTCAAAACTCTAAAACACACTCTAATTACAATTAAGCTTAAACCGACAAACAATGGCAAGTAACGACTATGCTGTTATGGTCATCGAAACAACACGATGCCCCGAGGTTTGGGTTCATTACGATTTGTGTGTCATGACCGACTCACAAGAGATGGCCCGGTGCAAGTACTGTTCCAAGTTTCTGAAAGCGGGGTCGAACTCCACCCTTCGGAAGCATACCAATAAGTATTGTCATGAGAAAGAAAGTTTGGATGCCAAGAAAGCGGAAGCGGGAGAGTCGTCCGGCTCTACAACTCAAGCACCTACCGCCGCCGGTAACAACGCTTAATCGTTGTAGAACGCCAGATTAAAACGACGGACCTTGTTTTTTTATTTTAACTTGTTATGTTTAGTATCGTCATGTTTTAATAATATTTGTAATGTGTTGTTTTTTATAATAAAATCTTCGTCGTTATTGTAATAAATTGAAAAGGTAACAACAAAAAATTGACTAATAAGAAATAAAACATTACTAGTAATAAACTGTATGGCCCCGAATCCGGTAGCCATACTTTAACATTGGATTTACTCATAAACACAGTTCTACAATCAGAGTTAATTAAAACTTTCGCAGAAACGTTAACTTCAATTAATCGACACAAGATATACAAAATTTTCTTTAAAACCATAACATAAAACATCATATTTAAAACGCCATTTCTTTAATCTTCAAATGCCAGCCGTTCAATCCATACCATGTGCCATCCTCATGCTAGCTCTTTAGTCTGATCACCTGCGTGCATACTAAAATTCAGCTACGCTGAGTGAGTTCTAGTTAATCAAGCGACATACAATACATACACATATCATACATACATACATATCCGGAGATACTAATCCATACTTAACAAGTTACCTTTCCTACATACATTAATGCATACATACTATTACCTACCTCAACCTACCGAGAGTATGTTCATAGTCCGTCGTCTATACCTATACTCAAGGTCGTGAACACGTAAAAGGTCCGCAGTCCTTACCTATGTTCACCATTTATGGTACGTGCAAAGTCCGCAGTCCTTCCCTATACCATCCTACAATAACAACACTACAAGGTCCGCAGTCCTTCCCTGTGTTGCAACCTAGTTCATAGACGTACGAGGTCCGCAGTCCTCCCTTATGCTACCACAATACAATTACAACACGTATAAGGTCCGTAGTCCTTTCCTATGCTGGATCCTATCCGAAGTACGTATAAGGCACATAGTCCTTAACTACGTTCTCATTTATCATCTATAACATGTATAAGGCCCGCAGTCCTTAACTACGCCATCACATGCCAAGTCTATATCCAACGGAAGTTAGAGGGATTTGCCATCCTAACTTACCACGTCAGACGTAGAACTCATTTACCATTCCTGTACCAGCATACACTTACTTTGCATATACAACAATTACATTGTAGCATAAGAACACTCTGGGCGTTCTTCACATCATTCATTTAACAATCATACTCTTTGTCGTTGCGTGCAATATCCGAAGATCGTTCACGTCATGACAAGCATTCATTCATAACGTTCAACATCATCCATACGTTACATATAACATTCATATCTTTATTTATAACCTGCCAGCACGCGCAATATCCGAAGATCGTTCATGTACCGACAAGCATTCATTCATAACGTTCATACATCATCCATATATTACACATACATTCATAGCTTTATTTATAACCTGACAGTACGCGCAATATCCGAAGATCGTTCACGTATCGACAAGCAATCATTCATATCTATCCATTATATCATATATAGCATACACTTACCACTTAAGATAACTGTATTAACTAATCACATCGAGTATGCACACAGCCCCGAAAACAAAACAAGGAATGGGGCTAGAAACTCACCTAAACGCGATTACGTTCACCGTTTATGGTTATTCCTTTCTTGAGCTGTGCACGACTAACTATTTAATAAATGAAATATTAAATACAACTCTAGCCATTCTTAATCTTAAGTGTCTAAGCCGGTTTTACTTCATTGAACCTTTACCGGTTAGTTAATCGTTACTCGTTAACCTTTAAAGGTATCTTTCATAAATTATCAAAGTCCAAGGGTTGTTATGTAATTTTATCATTCTTCTCTAAGTCCAGGGACTGTTCTGTCATTTATCAAACTTCTAGTTCGTTACTTGGTTCTTAACGAATTGGGTTCATAACGAATGACCCATTCGTTACTTTATAATGAAATGACTATTACAATGAACTGGTCCTTGTAGCGAATTGGACCTTATAACGAACTGGTCCTTGTAACGAATTGAACCTTATAACGAACTGGTCCTTGTAATGAATTGAACCTTATAATGAACTGGTCCTTTGACGAATTGAACTTCATAGCGGACTGAACCCTTATAACGAACCAGTCCTCATAACGAATTGGAATTAACGAGCTGGGGCTAGTTCGTCACTCTTTCACTAACGAATTGGCATACGAATTGCTTAATGAATTAGTTAACGAATTAGTGAGCGAATGAAGCTAGTTCGTTATTCTTCCATAGCTAATTGGCTTAACGAACCAGGAGTTATTTGGTTAAGTTTCCGTAACGAATTAGGGTAAGGTCAGAGAATGTCAGAAACATTCTCTGACATTCCCTTCCTCGTACCCGCCGCCTTTCCGGAGCCGCCACCGCCGGAAAACCAGGCAGTGGCTGGAAAAACGTGATTCTTGCACCGTTTTCACCTTTTTTCGTCCCGTTCGATCCAGATCTGAGCTAGGGTGACCCCTAAGCCCATATTTTGATCGGTTTATACCCGATTCCACCCGGATCTCGTGAATTTACGGATTAAAGGTGTTGGCTCGTCGTTTCGCGACTAGATCAAACGGCTTTGGATCTTTACAATATTATACTATCATTACCTCGGGTCGGTATTGACTCTTCTTGGTGATTTCGGCTAGAGAGAGAAAGTAGGAAGAGAGAGAGAGAGCTAAGTGTGTGTTTGGGTGGTGTATGGAATGCAATGGAAATGAATGAATTAGTTGGTAATTAAGGTTTATATATTATGGATCATGGGCTTGAGCCCATGGTCCATCCTCCTTCCTTTCAAATCCAAGTCCATTACCCATATTACTTAACCCAACACAAGCCCGACTCATAATAACTCCTACTTTATTTTTATTATTTCTCCGATAATCCGAGTAAACATACCCACCATAATTAAATAATATTATTTTTAGAAATTTCGGGATGTTACATAAACAAAGCAAAATAAATATTACTTGAAATTTGATCGTGTTACAAATTATTTTACTTAACCAAATAAAAGTTACAAGTCTTCTTAGTCTTCATCATCGTTTTCTTCACCACCCGAACTCCCGGAAGAAAACCCTTCTTTCACCTTTTCTTCATGAATAGGACGCTCTATTGGTATTTCGTCTTCAAAGTTTGCCTTGTGTTGTATACGATCCACCGCATCCAAATGATCCTTTAGGCAAATGCAAACCTCTAGAGACCCGTGAGTTAGTTTTGTTCTTCGCATTTATAAAACCCTCCCGCTAAGAGAAAAAACCGATTCGGAAGCAACCGTTGAGGCTTGGACGCTAAGCAAGTCACGAGCCATGGCGGATAGAATAGGAAATTCGTTTTGTTTTCCTTTCCACCAAGCCAAAATATCAATGTCGCAAATTTCGTCGACCGTTGCACCCTCAACATAGTTTGCTCCACTATATCGACCAAGTTCGCTAGTTGGTGTGTTTCCTCTTTGCCTCCTAGTAGCCGATTCACGTACCGTATTCATCAAATTTATAAGTTTGTCCTTGCACGGCTTACTTTTCTTTGTTTGCCTCACAAAAGACGACCTTGCGCTTGGACCATAAAGTTGAAAATAAGGTCATAAAGTTCTTGAAGAATTTTGTTAAACTTTTCCTTCGCTTCCGTCGACAACTTTGTGTCGATCTCGTGCATGCCCATGTTGTCAAATACTTCCTTGATCAATGTATCAACCCCGTTAACATTCCAATACGGGTTTAAAGCGGCGACACAAGTAAACACCAGCGGTATGTCTTCATAATATTTAAGAATTTTTCCTTCGTTACCGCAACAATATCATTGAAGAGTTTGTTCTTCTACTCAAACTCTCTAAAATTCAAAGACATGTTGTACAATTCTTCCAAAACCCAACAACTAGTAGGTTAATAAACTCCCGATAACTTAGTTGTTGCGGTTTTGAACACATCAAGATACTCCAACAAATAACCGACATCCACCCAAACATGGTCGGGAAGCAAATCGGCCTCACAATTATCAACAAGATTGCTATGAAAACTTTGTAATAATTTGCGTTGGGCAAAAGCACACTTGAGTGTATGACAAGTTGAGTTCCAACGGCTTGGAACATCCCAATTCGGCCCCAAGTATTTTCTTTCAACCGATTTGCAATAGCTCTTATATTCAAGATGTCTTCTTTTACCACTTTTGAAAACATCTTTTAACATAAGTCTAAAGCAAGTCAAATCGACACCCATGCTTTCATTGCCGAGACCTTGTTGAACAACCAAATTAATAATACACGCAACACATCGAACATGAAAAAAATTTCTGTAACAAGGTGGTGAATATTTTATGATAAAATTTTCGGCCGTCTTTGTATTGTTTGTTGCGTTGTCAAACGACATCGAAAATATTTTGTGATTCAAGATATAAGTCGTTATAACCTCATCAACCAATTCAAACAATTTATCGGAGGTATGTGGGTACAGGAAGTTTTCAAAAGCGATGGTGCGTTTAATCAATTGCCAAGACACCGGATCAACCCAATGAGCGGTGACACATATGTATGATTCGGGTAACCCATGTGGTGCCGACTAAACATCGCTAGTTAAACTCACCATCGATTCTGAAGTATGAAAAAGGCCGATTAACTCTTTTTTTGCACAATCCCACAATTTGATACAATGACGTCTTAGGGTAGTAAGACTTACATGTGTGTATCACGGTTGTAGAATTTCTCGAATCAATGACGTCAAATCCGGGCCGTCAAAGTGGTTAAACGGCAAACCTCGTTGAATAACGAACTTTTCCATTCTATCTTGAACTTGGTTCGTGTTGTAACGAAAGAGTGTACCATGTTTGCACAATTCCACTTGGTCGGTTGCGCGAATGCCTTTCAAAATGGCTTCTCGATATGCTTTCTCAAATTCGAGTTCGAATCGTGCTTTAAGAAAGTTCCACAAAGTTTGCAACGAGCCTTAGTATCACCATCGGCCGTGATAACCAAATCCCAATTCTTCCATACTTCTATGTTGCGGTTATGGTCGAGGACCCCAACAACTCGTCGGTCCTCAATAGCACGAACCGGGCCAATAAAAACGTTTTTGTTAGCCTTGTTGTTAGTATTTTTGGTGGTTGCCATATATTTTTGAGTTGGATGGCCGGGTTTGTAAAACGAGAAGTATTTTAGATTATTTTTGAGTTTAGTGGTGAAACAAGGGGTAAATAAGCAATTTAAATAAGGTTTTGGACAAGAAAAACCGGTTCCAACGGCTAGTTTTTGACCTGCAGCTGAGTTTAACATAAAATACCCAGCGGAACCAGTTATTCCGGGTAGGAACCGGAATCGGCTTGGAACAGGAACCGTGTACGAACCAGGTACGGACCAATTGGGGATATAATATGTAGAACCGTGTTGGGATTTCGGGTATATAAATATCCAAACCGGGTTTTAGGTACACCGGGTACGAACTGGAACCGGTTCCGGGTCAGGTACATCGGTTCGGGTCCGGAACCTGTTTTTTTGTGCACGTCTACAAACTTTTGTCAGACATCTAAAAAATCTTGCCTGAAGCCTAAACATAACTCGTTGAGCACTAGAATAAATCTCCTCGGACACCAAAATAAATCTTGTCGGACGCCTAAATATTCCCGTAAGCTCTTGACGATTATGTTAGAAAAACTAGCGACCCAACATTTTTTATGACGCGTGACGAAATTTGGTTGATTAAAAGTCTCTTCAAATAGTGATTAAAGAGTGTGTTGGTCGACAAGTGTTTGGGTGAACATTTTGGTAATTGGTTGATCAAATGAATATTGATCGGTCAAATACACATTTTGACTGTTATCCCTTAGATTAGTTGGTTTGCCACTTATTTTGTTTTGAAGAAAATTATGTTGTTTGCGTGTCTAATCGTGTATTTTAATTATTTGTATCATGATAGTTTACTTTTTATTTATATATATTTTAAATAAAACAACAAATGAATATTTTAAAGCTTTGCATAAACCTACAACATAATAAAATCACGTTATTGAAAATAATATTTCTTTCAATTATGTTTCAAACATGAAAAGAAAGTATCAATTACCATAGTCATAGTATAGTTATAGTAGGCATTCAAAATATCACAAATCAAAATTTTGAAACTCTTTAAAGTTTGATATTGTAGGTAGCCCCTCAGATATGCTCTCCTGTTGCTAAATGTTTGTCACACATAGTTTGCAAAACAGGTTTTGGTTCAATCACTTGATCATCTTTGTTGGTATTCAAGTTACCTTTTATGGATAAGGCTTTCAATTGCTTCTTTAGTTGCCTAATACTTATGGGAGGCTTCTCATCTTCAGTTTCTTTGTTGATGATTCTATCACATTCAACTACATCCACTTGCACCTTTCCTACACCAGTCCCATTTACGTTAGAAATACGACTTGTTTCCTTTGTTGATATTGGGCTATTGTTATTAAAGGTTTAGTTCTTTATTGGCATCAAAGGAGTGGAGTGGTTGATGGCATCATCTACATTTGTTGAAAATTGGTTTTCTTCAGTTTCTTGATATATGGTGGCCATTGTGTCAACAACACCTTCTTTGATCAAAGAAACTTGTGGTTTGTTAGAAGCTTCAAAATCCTTGCTCGGCTCTTCCTCATTGGAATCCACGTCAACTTTAATCACATTTCAATCAAATAATTAACATTTTACTATACAATTCAACATACTTTATTACTCTCTTGAAAACAATTTTAAACGTACCCGTTTTTTCAGAGACATTTTCTTTTATCTCCCCTGACTCTGCTGTTGTTTTATTAGCAGCGTTATAGTTATCTGCATTGTCCAACTCAGACAGATCACTTGGATTTTTGTTGTTATTTGTAAAACCTGAAGAAACAATATCATGAGATTATGTAATTACATATATTCAAAGTAATGCAGATTTACATGTGACATGTAAAGCATACCATGGCACTTCAAAACTTTCTTTTTGATATCTTAAACAGGCACCAAAGAATCGCTTAGAATCTCAATGTCACTGTCATAAGAAATGGAATCCGCATCACTACCATCTGCTTCTGCAAGAACAATATAAGCTACATTAATACTTGAATATAAAAAAAATAACATAAAGTCATAATGTTAAACATAGATTGCATGCATTTAATGTTTTCACCTGATAAAACTTTATCATAGAGCAAGTTGTTAGTGTGTTCTTCTGAAGCGAAATAAATAGTAGGTTCATTAGCTGAAACATTCAATGCTTCATATGGATCAATTTTTCATCAAACACCATTAGTTTCTCTTCTAAATCCTCACCCTCACTTGGATTTTGAGATGCCCTCTGAATATGGTTTTATAATGTCTACTTGGTCTTTTTTATCTTCAATGGTCTCAACTCCATTCATAATAAACTTGTCTTCAACATTCTGTTTATCTTCTAAGCTAGCATTCTCATCACAACAATTTACCTTTTCACTATTTTGACCTGATAAAACAGTATTATAGTGCAAGTTGTCACGGTGTTCCTCTGGAGAAAACTTTTCCTTAATTGAAACATTCAATTCTTCATGTGAATCAATTTTGTCATCAGCCACCGTCAATTTCTCATCAAAATCCTCATTCTCACATGGATTTAATATGCCTTCTGAATCTTGTTTCATATTAACTACTTGGTCACCTTTTTTCCCCGAGGACTCAACTTCATTCAAGATAAACTTCTTTTCCACATTCTGTTTATGTTCTAGATCCACGTTTTCACCACAATAATTTACCTTTTCGTTGTATCCATATGATAAAACTGTGTCACATAACAAGCTGACGGAGTGTTCTTTTGAAGCCAAATGTTCCTTAACTGAAACATTCAGTGCTACATGTGAATCGTTATTTTCATCCACCACAATTAGTTTTTCTTCTAAATCCTCATCCTCACATGAATTTGAGTTGCCTTCTAACACTTGTTTCATATTGTCGACTTGATCACCTTTTTTGTCAAAGGTCTCAACTTCATTCAATATAAGCATCTCATCAACTTTTTGTTTCTCTTCTGAATCAACATTTTCATTAAAACAATCTACCTCTTCATTTCTTTCACCAAATAAAACTATGTCACATGGCAAGTTGTTATAATGTTCCTTTGCAACCACATGTTCCTTAACTGAAACATTCAATACTTCATGGAGATCATATTTTTCATCAACCACCATAATAATTTCTTCCGAATCCACATTCTCACATGGATTTGAATTACCTTCTGATTCTTGCTTTATACCGTCTACCTAGTCACTTATTTTCATAGATGTCTCAACATCATTCAAGATCAACTTCTCTTCAACTTTCTGTTTCTCTTCTATATTCATAGTTTCACAACAATAAACCTTTTCATCGTTTTCACCTAATAAAAACTTATCACATAGCAAGCTGTCATCATGTTCCTTATATGAAGCATTTGAACCTTCATATAGATCAATTTTTCATCAACCACCATGATATTCTCTTCTGAATCCCCATCGTCACACAATTTTGAGATGCCTTCTGAGACTGGTCTTATATTGTGTACTTGTTCCCTTTTTTTGTCAGATGCCTCAGGTTCATTAAGGATGAACTTCTTTTCAACTTTATGTTTCTCTTCTAAATCCACATTTTCACCACAACAATCTCCATCTTCAATCACTGAATTATGATCACTTCCATCTTTAATAACAATATCAAGTTTCTCAAACTCAATGCATATATCTTCCGCTTTTGCCTTTGAAGTGCCTTCATCATAGTTTTCAACACTTCATTCCTCAACATTATATTCTGTAACCCCAAATAATGTATTTAACTCATTGGATGCCTCTAAAGAACTAGAATCTACATAATTTTACAAAAGATGACTTCAGTTATAGTTTAAATTGATAGTTAATAACACAAAAACACAGTTAAGATACAAGCAAACACATGAGAACTTGTGGTAGAAAATCGTTACTGCGTTACTTGTTTTAATACTTGAATTGGTAAGTTTTCTTAAAAACATATTAAGAATAATATTAGAGCCAACAAAAGGAATATAAAGCTGTTAGTATTGTAGAAATTCATACCTGATCCCACACTAATTTTAGATGTTACACTCACTTCTTCCAAAAACGAAGCTATCTTCACTAGTCTACTTATATCCCTCTCTGTCACACATTCATCTACACATTTCTTTTCAGTCAACCTTGCTGACCTTCTAGTATTATACACTCTCTGCACAGTAGACTCCCTTTTCACAGTTGATGTTGTTGGGCTCTTCGGTCTAGTGTTGGAAATTGAAGGAGTTTTCATGAACGCATTACCTTCTCCAGTCATTTGCCTCCTTACTCCACGACTCGCCCTACTTGCAGTCGCAAGCACAAACTCAGTTTCCAAACTCTTCACCTTTTTCCAATTTGAAGTTCTAATGCTAGTCCGAGGAACCCTAGGTGACGTAATTTCATTCTTCTCAAGCGATTTAATCGACGATCCAGCAGCTTTGGAATGTGAAGCGTTTAAAATATCTTCAATCCCTACGACCTAATTATGCATAATACAAATAAGCGTTTCACAATTAAGTACAAAAAACCGTAGACATAAATGATGATCGTACTTATGTAACGTATATTAACCACAACACGCTTGATATCATCTTAAAAATTTACATAACAGTTGAAGACAATCATAATCAAATAACTTACAGTGTGAAGAGATTTGAGAGCATCGACCATGGCAACGTTGGTGATATTAGCGGGGATCATGTTGATTTTGCTGAGAGATTGAAGTTCTCTTCTGTTAAGACTTTTGAAATCCATGAGTGAAATTGGGGATTAGGGTTTGAATCGGTGAAGATGAATGAAAGAATGAAGAGTTGAGTTGAGGATGTAAGAATTGATTGGTATTTATACACTAACGCTTATGCATATGAACTGTTAGAGTATGGATATTTCAAAATCATTTTGTTTTAAGAAATTAGTTAATTTATTACTAGTTTGATTTTTTTTTACCTTACAAAGATAAAATTTAACTTCAAATCAGTTTGTTTAGTCATTTATTAATTTCTTTTACAACTCAGTATGTGTACGTATTTTATATATCTGTTACTAAAATAAAATCATGATGAAAATTCATACGGTTTTGATAAAGAAGTATATGTCATCCTTAAATAAAAAACAAATAACTTCTCATACTTTAATGTAATGTTGTTTTAACTGTTTATTGTTATAGTACTAATACATTTCATTTGGACAACCATTTTATAATGCGTGAATTTATAATGAGTTTTATATCACTTAAAAGTAACTTATTATAAATCAAATCAAGGTTTTGTAAAACAACTCAAGTTAGCCTATATACATTATTACATTGTACATCCTTCTGCCAATCAACCACATTTTATACTAGTTCACCATGTACATTTACATGCTCTCTCTCTCTCTCTTTCTCTCTCTCTATATATATATATATATTTGATTTCTTTTGAGAACCACTCTTAGTTTTAAGAAATCGAAAGAACTCAATATAACAATTTGTTTTTGAATTTGTTTTTACACATATGTAATGCGTAAGTGTAAGTAACGTAAAAAAATTACAGTATTATTTTACATACCGAAGCGACTTATTACACATGTGTAACTAACATTTAAACTTGTGTAATCATAAAAAATATTTATTCTCTCTCCTAATTAATTTTTTAATCAGATTTATTCCCAGCCACATATTCCATACTCATTTAATTATTTATGTTGTCCATATTAAGTTCTTAAAGTTCTTACAATTTATCAAGTTTCTCAAAATATCTCTCCCCAATACACACACACACACACTAGTATGTGTACTATACAAAAAGGACATGTGGTACTATACCTCATTAAAAAATCACTGATGAAATAAAATACACAGCTTTAGATTTAATCGTGGTTGTCAGAATTAAATTATTATGCATGTATATGAAATCAATAATTAGATAAGACATAAATGCTTAGCAAAGAACAAAGATTTTCTTTCTCGTAGAATGAAGTTTTAATTTTGTGTCTCGAACAATCACATATATAAGCCATGTAATTTTCTTTATATAGGTTTCAACCAATCACATTTGTTGGGATGCAACATTGCACCTTTTAGAGAAAGAATTCGACGAATGATGGTTATAACTACATGTACCCGTTGGTTATATTAGTAGGAAGTTACCGTTAAAACTACCACCTAGAGACACTTGCCACTAATTGCCATTCATTATAAATTAATATCGGCCATGGATGCATAACTACCCCTAATAACTAAGTAGGTCTCAATTCTTATGCAACTTTTAACAAGTCATACATATATGAAACATTCCTTGTATTATGTATGAAAAATGAAAATTTTCCACGAATATTATCAATGCATTACCCCGGATTGGAACCCCATGGTTTAGGCAATTTGTTTCTTAAGACCTTTAATGTTTAATGGTCTTGAAAACAGAATAGATGATGTTTGTCGTGCGTGGTTGTAAAATTTATAATGGGGTTTTAGCTTTTGCACAAGATCGTGTTTTAAATTTATAAAAGTGATTTCTACTAAGACTAAACACACATAAAATAGGCAAGTGTACCTATCGTATATGTAGAATAGTATTGATAAGAACCAAGTATCGATCCATGAACACAAATGTTTCCAATAATGAATCTTCGTTTTAGTTTAATCAGAGAGTTTTAATCATTTTGGGGTTTATTTTTAAACTTCTTATAAAATAGAAATACTTATATATATATATATATATATATATATATATATATATAATAAATAGGTGACAAGAAGAGAAATTCTAAATGAGTAATTCAATTATATGAAGGTTACCATCTAAGATCAAGAATCCACTCCATTCTTCCTTGATGATTATTAAGTAAACATGTGATAAACTTGTCCTAATAATATAGTATAGAATAGCCCCTCATTTCTAGGTGAACATATTCTATGACATAGAAGAAAGTAGCATGCATATTTTCAAGTCAACCCTTGCTTAATCTCATACTACCACGAGAATGTCAATTTAAGTAGGCAAGTAGTTTGGTAAAGTAGAAAGATTAGGATTCTCAAATACGAATTCTAAAAACTTCTAGTGGTTATAGTTTAGTCACACAACCTCCCCTTGGTTGATTTAATTAGCTTATAATTTCACATTCAATTAACATATGATTTCTTTAACTAGCATTATAACCTAAGCAATCGTGTTAACAATGTTATTTCAGAATTATCAAAACTAGAGAAATAGATCATAACTTATATCTCATCATTTCTATGTACAATAGAAGGACCCATGATTTATCTTGAATATGTTATGAAGGTATTATTTTTACCATTTCTAGTCTCCAAGAACATGAGTGAATCATGAATGATTGTTAAACGTCAACCTTGATGTATTGAGTTAAAGTGATAAAACAAATCTTCATCAAAGGATAATAGCAAAATAACCATGTACTTTACCAAAGTAAATCACATGTTCAACATAATCATCAAGTAAAACAAAGCTTCTTCATAGATTTTAGAAGGTAAATGGAGTTTAGCTCATGATGAGCATGGTTATGAACATTAAAAGAGATGAAGATAACAAACACATGATCAAACTAGAACAATCTAACCAAATGTGGATGAATCTTTTTTCTTCAATGGTGATGGATGATGGTGATGATAACCTCCAAGCCTTCAAACTCTCCACAAGACCTTCAATTTGAGTGTAAAGTGGGTGTTTTTATAAGAGAAATTCTTATAAAAGTTTTCTTCAAGCACCCCAAATGAGTGAAATATGCTCCAATATTTATAGGCAGTAATGGCACTCAGGCACGACCCCGTGCTCCATGAGGCACACCGTCCGTGTCCACATGTCCAGTCGCATTAAATGCTCTGTCAGATCGTACATGATGACTCAGCACGGGGCGTGCTTCCTGAGGCACGGCCCCATGTTTTTAGGTGTCTATTATATCTCTTTTGTCTTTTCTGAAAGGTGACCACGGTCCCGTGTCCTCTGAAGCATAGCCCCATGTCCAGCTGGCTAGTATTTTGTCTTTTCTTGTAGATTTTTGTCTTTCTGAATGGTAAGCACGGACCGTGTCTCCTGAAGTACGGACCTGTGTCTCCTGAAGCACGGACCAGTGACTCTTGAAACACGGCCCCGTGTCTTCTGAAGCACAGCCCCATATTCTCTGAAGCACAACCCCATGTTTTCTGAAGCAAAGTCCCATGTTTTGCTACTTTCTTTGGTTTTCTTTGATTTTTCTTTGTCTTTTCATTCGTTAATATGTTTGAGGCTTGGATTCACTTGGAAATACATTTTAACATGATGAGTAGTTATTTGAACTATATTATACGATAGAAGTTGTATTTTTTAGAGATTATTTGATGCTAAAAAGATATATCTTTTTATATACATCAAACATCCCCACACTTGAACCTTGCTTGTCCTTGAGCAAGCTACATATAAATATTCTCTAAAAATAACAAGTTAGGACCATAGCTTAAACATCCCCAAAAGAGTTCCAAGAAAATCGGAACAAAATAACCAACCTTAAATCATAGGAATATATGTAGTGATATATAAAAAGGTGATTTGCTTTCATGAGCTTCCATTTATGCAAAACGTCACATTCTCACATTGTTCACTCACACTTGGTTTTATATATGATCATACCTGTGATGTATGTATGTGAACACTCTTAGCTAAGATGTAACCTGTGATAAATAAGCTTGTAACAAGTTCAAATCTCCACCTTTGTGAAGGGTTGCATTGATCAAAAGGTAATATGGGTTGGTTTAGTAGGGATTTGGTATTTGTCGGTTCAAGGGTTTAGGTTATTGAGGATGGTAAATACAACTTCTGCTGATTGTCGGGAATCTTAAGATGTCTTCAATGGTTAGCTTCTTTTCTCCCGATTGTTTTTTTTCACAAACCTAGTGACTCTTTTTAAGGTCAGATCGTCAAGACCAGTTTTGTCGAGGATGTGGATCAGTTCTTCCTCAATCCTGCTCTGAACATAACTCCCAACTCTAATAGATCATTCGGCTTTAAGCCTAATAGCCCCCAACCTCATTAGTGCGGTATATTCATGTTAAGACTGAGTTTGACTTTTTCTACATCTTCCTTCATGGTCCCAGTTTTCGCATCCTAAGCGTCATTCGTATCTTTTTGCTCTTCTTTTCATCGCGCTTTTGGAAACTCTACAAAATGGTGGCCTTTGTTCGTCTTGGCGCCACTTTTTCCTCACCTCATTGCTAAATAGAAATATTCTCTCCCTAGGTTATGGAGGCAACCAAGGTTTTGCGAAATGTATGCAACAAAGGAAATTGGAATTGAAAGAATGTATTTCCAGTTCTTTAGGGTCTGCTGGTAAAATACCAGTGTTATTTGGAGAATGGTTTAAGGGAATTGTGATAATATTACCTTCTTCTTTACACAACGCTTCGTGCGGTCTTGAAATGAACAATTGCGACAAGTTTTAAATCACACGAAACATATGACTCACTCAAAGCTTCCAAAAAAATATTTATATGGCATGAGGTTTATCTCATTGTAACGGAGGAATTGAGTATAAACGCCATATTTTTCATACATTTATTCTCAATATTACAAAACTTCTTTTTACTTTTTCATTTTCTTGTTTATAGTAGATTCTTAGTTGGTTATTTGCAAAATATTTCTTAGATTTTCGTTTGGTTTTGCTATAAAAATAGTCTTTGTTTGCTGCAAAAAATCTTGTTATTAGAGAATTTTATAATTAGTTGAGCAAGCAATTGGTCAAGAAATTTCCCTCCCCACAATTAAATCTCACATTGTCCTCAATGTGAAAAATATTCATAAAAAGATTCATAATAAGATTCATATGATGTACGGTGGGTAAAATGGAAAGGAATTTCCCTACGGGCCAACGAAATTTCGACAGAGCGTCCCCTGTTTTCCGTTCGTTTTCCTGTAGTGTACCTAAATAATAAAAATTGCACATAACCAATAAATAACAAAAGCATAATACTTCTTAAAATTGGGTATTATTATTATTATTATTCTTATTTTTATTTATATATTTATTTATTTATTTATTATTTATTTATTTGTTTAGCAAAAGAACATATATACAAGGCCTGGTTTAATGAGG
Organism: Bidens hawaiensis; assembly: GCF_021521415.1. NCBI lineage: Eukaryota > Viridiplantae > Streptophyta > Magnoliopsida > Asterales > Asteraceae > Bidens > Bidens hawaiensis. Next base: position 209,782 of record NW_027491152.1, on the reverse strand, counting down.
CTCTTGGCCAGACCCTACTTCCAGTATGTTCATTGGTTCTTATGGAGTATTATTACCTCCGACGGCGTCGAATGGTCCATCGATATATGGTTCTAACCAATGTCCATTAATTTTGAATTTATGACCGTCAAAATTTGAAATCTCAACTGTCCCATAGTCGAAAACTATTTCAAATATGTATGGGTATGTCCAACGAGATTTGAGCTTTCCTGGAAGAAAGACGTAAACATATGTTATATAACAGTACACGATCGCCAATTTGAAATTTTTTGTTTCCTTTTAAATAGGCGTCGTGTAAACTTTTAGTCTTTTCTTTGTAAGACCAGGAATTTTCATATGCCATTGCTCTTAGTTCTTCTAGCTCGTGAATTTGATCTTCATGTTTTTACTGATGGGCATTAGATCAAAGTTTACTACTCTAAGAGCCCAGTAAGATTTGTGTTTTAGTTCTATAGGTAGATGACATGCCTTTCCGTAAACAAATTTGATTGGTGTTGTTCCTATGGGGGTTTTCTAGGCCGTCCTGAGGGCCCACAAAGCGTCATATAACTTTTCTCAATTTTTGCGATTCATTCCTATAGTTCTTTCGAGGATCCTTTTAATTCCCCAATCTGAGACTTCTAATTGCCCACTAGTCTGCGGATGGTATGGTGTTGCCAAACGGTGGTGAACTCCATATCGTGCTAAGACTTTGTCCGTTAGAGCATTGCAGAAATGAGTACCTCTGTCGCTGATTAAGGCTTTTGGAGTACCGAATCATGAAAATAACTTTTTCAGAAATCTTACAACTACTCGAGCATCATTAGTGGGAAGGGCTTGTGCTTCTACCCATTTAGACGCGTAGTCAACTGCTACAAGGATGTACTTATTTCCGAATGAGTTAGGAAACGAGCCCATAAAATCTATTCCCCATACATCAAAGACCTCACAAATTTGAATGCCTTTTTGAGTCATCTCATTCTTGGCTGAGATGTTTCCGGCTCTTTGACAAGCATCTCATGCTTGGATCAAAGCATGTGTGTCTTTATATATGGTGGGCCAGAAAAATCCTGCGTCAAACACTTTTCTGACCATGGTGGCGGTACTGTGGTGTCCACCAGTTGGTCCTTCACGGCAGTGTTTGAGAATATCTAAGGTTTCATTTTCTTATACACACCTACGAACAACCTGATCAGCTCCTAAAACAAGAATGGATCTTCCCAGAAGTAGAACTTAAGAGCGGAGAAAAATTTCTTCCTTTGTTGATGAGTTAGCCCTTTTCTTAAGATTCCACAAGCTCGATAGTTTGCGAAGTCAGCAAACCAAGGACTTTCATTTTCCTCTTTCATTAATGCTTGGATATGCATGAGAACTTCGTGTGGAAAACTATCATCAATAATTTCCTTGCGATGTTCTTTTAAAGTTGGGCATTCTAAGCATGAAATGGCATGCGGCTACATTTTCTGCTCCTTTCTTTTTCTTGACTTCTATGTCGAATTCTTGGAGTAGTAGAATTCATCGGATAAGTCTGGTTTGGCATCTTGTTTGTTGAAGAGGTAGCGTATGGTTGCATGGTCGGTGTAAACGATTGTTTTGGAAAGAAATAGGTAGGATCTAAATTTTTCAAAGGCAAAAACTACTGCTAATAACTCTTTTTCTGTTGTGGTGTAATTTTCTTGTGCGCCATCAAGAGTTTTACTAACATAGTAAATTGGGTGAAAATGTTTTTCTTTGCGTTGTCTGAGTACCGCTCCAACTGCAAAGTCACTTGCATTGCAAATGATTTCGAATGGAAGGGTCCAATCAGGTGTAGTCATGATTGGTGCGTTGACAAGTTTTTCTTTTAATATGTTGAATAATTCAACACATTCTTCAGAGAAGACGAATGGTGTGTCAGTAACACCCCGACTTTAGCGGAATACCCCGGATGTGACGTACAGATTGCCCAAAACATGTGTGACACTATTAAGTGACAATAATATCATTAAGTCATTTAAATCCCAAGTACACAAGTTTATCAAATAAACAAATACAAAGTAAAAGGAACAAAACACGTATTCTTATTTATTCATTAAATAACCTAACTTCTAGTGTCTTTTGCCATTTCATCCTCTAATGTAAGTACCTGTAGCATATATATAAAATAAAGTTAACTAATTGAATAGTTGGTGAGTTCACACAGTTTAAATACTACATAAAAACCATACAATTCCATGAAAACTTGTGAAAAACACATAAGAGTTCTTTACACTAGAAACAGTTGGGATTGTGCACCAACGTACTTAGATCGGAGTCCCTTTTCCACTAGAAACAATGGTCCTGAGTGCAAAGGGGGGCGTATGATCATACTTATCGACGTAATCCATGTATGTAATATTGTAGCAAGTAACAAGTAAACACACAAGTCCATGATGCGAATTGTAGTTTGTAAATAATAAATAAACGAAATTGAATTTTTGGTAGGATATATATATGCTACCCCCAAAATAGTAAAAAGGGTAAAAAGGGGGTGTGAGAAACTCACTTTGAATTGGGATGACAAACTTGAAAATGAAACGAAAGCGCGTTATATGAAACCAAACGATCGAATCTCATGAACTAGAAATAATAAAAACACAAGAATTACTAACAAATTTTATGGAAAATAAAGAGTTGGCTTTAAGGTACATGCATTATTTTATATATATATATATATATATACTTTTGCCCATTTTATAGTATTTTAATAATTAAGTTTAACGGATTTTAACGATTTATTATTATAATATTATTTATGAGTTTTATATTAGATTTTAATCATGTTTACGGACTCTATCGTGGTTGCTATGTTTTATTTTAGAATCAACGTTTTTCGGTTTAGGATTTATAAAATTACAACGTTATATATATTATTTAACTAGCGGTTCGGGTTTGTAAAAGTCGGTTCTTGAATGAAATTGCTAACGGAAATTAAAACATCTTTTATTTAACTATAAAAATAATTTTATTTATTCTGTATGATTTATAAATACATATTTGATTTAATATAACTAATAAAATAGTTTTAAAAAAATGTATAAAAGGACCTGCTGTGACCCGGGTCTCCATGTCCACACAACCAATATACAACCACTAGACCAACTCAATTTCTATTGTTAGAAGATGGAAACTATTAATTATAAACAAAATTCCCAACTTCATCTTCTTCATAAAAACCCTTGGTTTTCAATTCTCCAGATCCCAACCATGTTTGATAGATTTAGGTTAGGGGTTTTGTTAGACGGATCGGACCAATGAAAACCCACCTATCAATTACCTCTAATGATGCCGGAATGAGGTTGAATCACGAGTTGGTCGGAACCGCGATGATAATAACGAATTGGTGATATTAAAAAGTTTGTTTGTGTAATTTTATGTCTTTAGCACGTTTAGGAAGAGACTAGGGTGCTATTTATAGTTATAATTTGTCCGTTGGATGATTAATTCGCATTATTGATATTTAAATTATAATCCGATGGTTTAAGGTTTAAGATCCGAACGTTGGGGTGTTAATACGCGTAAATGGGTCTTGATTAAGTATTAATATGATGGAGAAACGAGTTTATAACATTAAAATTGGGTTAATATGGCGTTTTAAAGGGGTTTTAAAGGCCGTCGGAGCTTCTTGCCGTCGCCGGAATTTGCCCTTGCCGGAAAAACTTGGGAAAGAAGGGGGGAAGGGGCTGGGATTTTATTTATTATTATTTTAAATGAATTTAACACTTTAAGCCCCTCAATCTCTTATATATATATATATATATATATATATATATATATATATATATATATATATATATATATATATAAACAGTTTTTACTTTATTAATCTTTAACCCTTCAACTTTATAACCATATAAACTTAATCGAAACTTGGTATATTTTATTATCTTGGGATTCTTTACGTTTTATGGTCGAATAGTTCTAAACTTTGATTATTTTATAAACTTTATATATAGCTCGGAGATTTGTTAGTTGAACCAAACAAATAGAAAATGAACGAATAGTAGCTATAAATCGTCGTAATTAATATTAAATGATAAACGAAAAATATGAATACATTGAAATGACACAACGGATCGATTTAACGAATACAAATACAAATACGAATACGAATAAAAATTGACAAATGTCACAACATTCCCTACTTTTGAGAATTTCGTCCCGAAATTAAGTAGAAGAATCCATAACAAAAAGATGAGGATATTTTGTCCGCATTTGATCTTCTCGTTCCCAAGTGAATTCATCGCCACGCTTGGATTCCCAACGAACCTTTACAAAAGGTATACGACTACGTTTAGTTTCCTTGTCTTTGCGGTCCAGGATTTCCACCGGTTTCTCGACAAGGTGCATCATTTCGTCGATGCGCACCTCGTCAAGTGGTATGTGGAGATTTCCCTCAGCAAGACATTTCTTTAGATTAGAAACATGGTATGTCGGATGAACATTAGAAATCTCTTGAGGAAGTTCGAGTGTGTTAGCAACACTACCAACACGATCAAGAATCTTGAAAGGTCCAACAAAACGAAGAGATAGTTTGCCTTTCTTGCCAAAATGAACAACACCTTTCCAAGGAGATACCTTGAGAAGGACACGGTCACCGACATTAAACTCGAGAGATCGTCATCGGTTATCGGCATAACTCTTTTGACGACTACGAGCGGTTAAGAGGTTTTGTCGGATTTGAGCGATTCGATCAGTAGTCTCTTGAACAAGTTCCGGGCCGGTGATTTGGGTTTCACCAATTTCACTCCAACAAATAGGTGATCGACATTTACGACCATAGAGAGCTTCAAACGGAGCCATACCGATACTCGAATGAAAACTATTATTATACGAGAACTCAATCAAGTGAAGATGAGGATCCTAGTTCCTACCGAAATCCATGACACATGACCTAAGCATATCTTCGAGCGTTTAAATCGTGCGCTCGGATTGCCCATCGGTTTGAGGATGATAGGCGGTGCTAAGATCCAATCGAGTTCCCAACGTCTTTTGAAGCGATGACTAGAGATAAGAAGTAAAATGACTATCACGATTGGAAATGATACGCAAAGGTATACCATGACGACAAACGATACGCTGAACATAGATATGAGCAAGTTGATCAACCGAAAACTTTTCGTTGATCGGGATGAAATGCGTGGGCTTAGTCAAACGGTCAACTATAACCCAAATACCATCGTGACAGTTTCGAGTAGTCGGAGGTTTGAACACAAAATCCATAGAGATATCTTCCCATTTCCAAACAGGGATGTGTGGTTGAACGAGCAAACTAGATGGTCGTTGGTGCTCGGCCTTAACTTTAGCGCAAGTAAGGCATTTTCCCACATATAACGCGATGTCTTTCTTCATACCGGGCCACGAAAATGTGGACCATAAATCAAGATACATCTTATCCGCACCGAGTTGAACGGAATATCGAGACTTATGAGCTTCATCCATGATGAATGTGCGATGATCGTCACGATTAGGAACCCACAATCGATTGAGGTAATACAATAAACCATCGTGCTTAGTTTCAAGTTGATTCTCGACGCCACAGGACATTTCTTCGTACATATTACCCTCGGTGACAGAGACATGTTGGGCTTCAAAGATACGAAGTTGGGGATCGGTTTGAACGGTCACACAATAAAGCAGAATTAATTTCACATGGGTCTTTCGAATAAGAGCGTCGGCTACAACATTCGCTTTACCAGGATGATAACGAATTTCGTAGTCGTAGTCGCTAAGTAGTTCGGCCCATCGTCGTTGCCGCATGTTTAGATCTCTTTGGTTGAAAATATGTTGAAGAATTTTGTGGTCGGTGAATATCACGCACTTGGTGCCATAAAGATAATGTCTCCACATTTTCAACGCGAATACACCGGCAGCGAGTTCGAGATCGTGCGTTGTATAATTCTTTTCATTAACCTTAAGTTGTCGTGAAGCGTAAGCGATAACTTTACCTCGTTGCGTAAGGACACAACCGAGACCTTGATTAGAAGCATCACAATAGACAACAAAATCCTCATTGCCCTCGGGGAGTGCAAGGATTGGTGCATCGCAAAGCATGCACTTAAGTGTATGAAAGGCTTCATCTTGCTTTGGCCCCCATACATAAGTTTTATCCTTATAAGTTAGAGAGGTTAGGGGCAAAGCCATCTTGGAAAAATTAAGAATGAAGCGACGATAATAACCCACAAGACCAAGAAACAAACGAACTTCGGTAGGAGTGGTTGGAGTTTTCCAATGCTTAACGGCTTCGATTTTGGCTTGGGTCAACGTGGATACTCTTTTCGTTTACTATATGCTCCAAGAACGGAATTTCTTTCAACTAGAACTCGCACTTTGAAAACTTAGCATAAAGCTGTTCCTTCCATAAGGGATCAAGGACGGGATGAAGATGTTTCTCGTGCTCGGCTTTGGACTTGGAATAAATAAGAATGTTGTCAATAAAAACAATTACGAATTTATCTAAGTAAGGTTTGCATACGCGGTTCATGAGATCCATAAACACCACGGGTGCATCGGTTAGCCCAAAAGGCATAACCATAAATTCGTAATGCCCATAACGAGTCCGAAAAGCGGTTTTAGGTATGTCATCTTCATGCACGCGTAGTTGATGATAACCCGAATGGAGGTCAATCTTTGAGAAGCATGAAGCTCCTTGGAGTTGATCAAAAAGATCGTCAATACGAGGCAAAGGATAACTATTCTTGATTGTGAGTTTGTTGAGCTCATGGTAATCAATGCACATACAGAAGGATCCATCTTTCTTCTTGACGAAAAGAACAGGTGCGCCCCAAGGGAATGAACTAGGGCGAATGAACCCTTTATCCAAAAGTTCTTGGAGCTGGTTAGACAATTCTTGCATCTCGGAGGGTGAAAGACGATAAGGAGCCCTCGTAATCAGGGTTGCACCAGGCACGAGATCGATTCGAAATTCCACATCGCGATTAGCAGGAAGATCCCGAAACATCATCGAGAAACACCTCGAGATACTCGCGAACAACAAGAATGTCCTCAAATTTTCGTTCTTTCTTTTCCACCACATGGGCTACGAATGCAACATACTTCTTGTGTAAGTACATTTGGGCTTGAAAACAAGTGATAAAATTTAAGCTCGAGGAAGAAGGCTTTTCACCAGATACACAAAGAATTTGACCATCGGCAAGCAGAATACGAATGAACTTCTCGAAGAAAACAATTTCAGCACGATAAACAGATAACTAGTCCATGCCTACTATGATGTCATAACTTCCCAGTTGCATAGGAATGAGGTCGATTGAGAACTTGTGGCCGTTTATATTTAATTTGCAATTTCAAATAACCGAGTCAATTGTTACAGATTTACCATTAGCTACTTCAACAGAATACGAGTTCTTAAGCTTAGATCGGGGTTTAGCAAGTAAAGGATCAAATTCAAAAGACATAAAGCTCATATCGGCACCGGTATCAAATAAAATGATTGCAAAGTGGTTATTCACGAGAAACGTACCGTTCACCACATCGCCGTTTTGTTGAGCTTGATTGGCGTTAATCATAAAAGCACGCCCACGATTTTCTTGAGGAGTTTGAGCAGCTTGAAATATTTGACCACCTTGTGGTGCAGGAGCTAAAATAGCGGGATGCGGCTGAACTTGAGCTCGGTTAGCCAACAATGGTGGAACCTGTGGCTGATAAGCTTGCTGAGTTTGATATGTTTGAACCTGGTACAGCGGATCTGGAGCAAGCTGAAGGGCATTCACATGTGCGAGTCGTGGACACGCGTTGCTAAAGTGGTTAGGGTCACCACAATTATAGCAAGCTCGCATTTGGTTAATGATTTGAGCATACGGTGCTGGACGGGGGTTGGGTTGAGCGAACCTTGGAGAAGAAATTGGTGCAATTGTGACCTCTCGACAAGTGGCACTAAGGTGTCCAAAATGGTTATAACGACTGAATTGACGGCACGGCATACTAGCTGAATGATGTAGTTGGCAACTGTAACACAATTGGTGAGGTCCGTTATAGGGTTTCCTGAGTGGTGGGGCAAAGTTGGGTTGGGTTGCAGTTTGTTTAGTTAGCGCGTAATTCTTGTGCCTCCTGTGGCTTGATGAATGGGAAGGCTTGGATGGCTCGGGCTTCGACTCTTTGGTTTCGGTAGAGGGTTTATTTACAGGTTTCTTCGATTTCATCGATGTCATAGTCCCGGCTTTAACATGATTATCAGTTAAGGTTGCAGCAAGGTTGATTGCGTCACAAAGTTCTTTGGGAGAACTACACAAAACACTCTCTAGAATTTGTCTCGGTAGTCCACGAATGTACTTATCGATGGCACGCGAGGTTGGGGTAACAAGGTGAGGTACCAGCACACTGAGTTCATTGAAACGAGAAGTGTAAGCTACGTGCTCACCACTCTCTTGTTTGAGGTTCCAAAACTCAGCTTCCAAATTCATAAGCTCACTTGGAGGCAAGAACTACTTGGTCATCGGTTCTTTCAATTCGTCCCATGGTATAGCCATGGCAGCTTCGGCACCACGGGTTGTCTTCCCTTTTCAAAGACACTTGTAGCAAAACGGGTTCGCTTATCATCGGGACACTCAATGTGGAGGAATTTTCTTTCCATTTGTTCGTACCACTAAAGTAGGGCAGTGGCACCTTCAGTCCCATCAAACTCTGGGGGTTTGGTGCTGGTGAAAGTCTTATACGAACAGTGAGATGGTTTAGGCTCGCCTGAAGCAGAGGTGATACTAGCAGAAAGGTCTTGGTGAATTTGGGCCATCATATCAGGAATGACCGCGGCTAGTTGTTTGGTGATTTGAGCAGTTAACTTGCGGCTAGAGGTTTTGGAAGAACGGCGCTTGTTGCAATGGACAGACATTCTACGAACAATAGTAATGAAATTCGTGAGACTCAGAATAGGGTGTGGTATAAAAGAAATTCCTTGTTAAATTTTGTTTTAAAATAAATACATAAATGAAAATCATAACAATGGTAATAAATCTTGTGTGGAACTTTAGAGTTTTCATGAACCACCATGGACTCTTATTTTCAAACACTAAAGAAACTCGAAATAAAATCGAACCGAAAGCTGGGTATTCGTGTAAAGACTTTCAGTTAAAACACATTGTAAAACATAGAGGAGTGCAACAATATTCTTTTCACAAACAGAACATGATCACGGTGAAAACTTAAAGTTGTGATTCATATGGCGTTGAAAGTGGTATGCTTTGGCCTGATAGAATTCATGCCCTTTCCTAACTCTCCAGGTAAGCAACCGGGTCCCGCGTCTGATTGGGATTTATTCGCATTGCTTATCCTTAGGTTTCAATAACCTTGGTGTCAAGAGTTTCGGAAAACAAGCACGTCCCCCTTCCAGTTACTATATGCCCGCCATAACGAACCATCTTTAATAAGAAGATATATCGGAACACCACAATAAGAAAATCGATTATTGAAAATGTTTGAAAAAATCTTTGCTTTTAGGCATAAGCCTTGGACTTGTGTGTGCTTTGTGTACATGAGGCGTAAATGAATTGAAAATAAAATATTAAGCAAGTGCATTGAACAATCACATAAGGCCCACATAATTTTCTAATCATGCAACCTAAACAATTAAGCAAATAAACTATAACTAACTAGAACACTACATCTAATGTCCTATCTTATAGTCACGGCTCTTATACCAATCTGTAACACCCCGGCTTTAGCGGAATACGCCCAGTTGTGACGTACAGATTGCCCAAAACACATGTGACACTATTAAGTGACAATAATATCATTAATTCATTCAAATCCCAAGTACACAAGTTTATAAAATAAACAAATACAAAGTAAAAGGAACAAAACACGTCTTCTTATTTATTCTTTAAATAACCTAACTTCTAGTGTCTTTTGCCATTTCATCCTCTAATGTAAGTACCTGTAGCATATATATAAAATAAAGTCAACTAATTGAATAGTTGGTGAGTTCACACAGTTTAAATACTACATAAAAATCATACAATTCCACGAAAACTTGTGAAAAACACATAAGGGTTCTTTACACTAGAAACAATGGTCCATGAGTGTAAAGAATAAAAGAAGGTTTTTTCCAGTTGGGATTGTGCACCAGCGTACTCAGATCGGAGTCCCTTTTCCACTAGAAACAATGGTCCTGAGTGCAAAGGGGGACGTATGATCATACTTATCGACGTAATCCATGCACGTAATATTGCAGCAAGTATCAAGTAAACACACAAGTCCATGTTGTGAATTGTAGTTTGTAAATAATAAATAAACGAAATTGAATTTTTGGTAGGATATATATATATATATATATATATATATATATATATATATATGCTACCCCTAAAATAGTAAAAAGGGTAAAAAGGGGGTGTGAGAAACTCACCTTTGAATTGGGATGACAAACTTGAAAATGAAACGAAAGTGCGTTATATGAAACCAGACGATCGAATCTCACGAGCTAGAAATAATAAAAACACATGAATTACTAACAAGTTTTATGGAAAATAAAGGGTTGGTTTTAAGGTATATGCATTATATATATATATATACACTTTTGCCCATTTTAGAGTATTTTAATAATTAAGTTTAACGAATTTTAACGATTTATTATTATAATTTTATTTTTGAGTTTTATATTAGATTTGATTCATGTTTACGGATTCTATCGTTGTTGCTATGTTTTATTTTAGAATCAACGTCTGTCGGTTTAGGATTTATAAAATTACAACGTTATATATATTATTTAACTAGCGGTTTGGGTTTGTAAAAGTCGGTTCTTGAATGAAATTGCTAACGGAAATTAAAACATCTTTTATTTAACTATAAAAATAATTTTATTTATTTTGTATGATTTATAAATATATATTTGATTTAATATAACTAATAAAATAGTTTTAAAAAAATATATAAAAGGACCTGCTGTGACCCGGGTTCGAACCCGGGTCTCCATGTCCACACAACAAATATACAACCATTGGACCAACTCAATTTCTATTGTTAGAAGATGGAAACTATTAATTATAAACAAAATGCCCAACTTCATCTTCTTCACATAAAACCTAGGTTTTCAATTCTCCAGACCCGACCATGTTTGATAGATTTAGGTTAGGGGTTTTGTTAGACGGATCAAACCAATGAAAACCCACCTATCAATTACCTCTAATGATGCCGGAATGAGGTTGAACCACGAGTTGGCCGTAACCGCGATGTTAATAACGAATTGGTGATATTAACAAGTTTGTTTGTGTAATTTTATGTCTTTAGCACGTTTAGGAAGAGACTAGGGTGCTATTTATAGTTGTAATTTGTCCGTTGGATGATTAATTCCCATGCTGATATTGTAATTATAATCCGAAGGTTTAAGGTTTAAGATCCGAACATTGGGGTGTTAATACACGTAAATGGGTCTTGATTAAGTATTAATATGATGGAGAAACGAGTTTATAACATTAAAATTGGGTTAATATGGCGTTTTGAAGGGGTTTAAAGGTCGCCAGAGCTTCTCGCCGTCGCCGGAAAAACTTGGGAAAGAAGGGGGGAAGGGCTGGGATTTTATTTATTATTAGTTTAAATGAATTTTACACTTTAAGTCCCTCAACTTCTTATATATATATATATATATATATATATATATATATGTATATATATATATATATATATATATAAACAGTTTTTACTTTATTAATCTTTAACCCTTCAACTTTATAACCATATATAACTTAATCGAAACTTGGTATATTTTATTATCTTGGGATTGTTTACGTTTTATGCTCGAATTGTTCTAAACTTTGATTATTTTATAAACTTTTATAGCTTGGAGATTCGTTAGTTGAACCAAACAAATAGAAAATGAACAAATAGTAGTTATAAATCGTCGTAATTAATATTAAATGACAACACAAATATGAATACATTGAAATGACACAACGGGTTGGTTTAATGAATACAAATACAAATACGAATACGAATAAAAATTGACAAATGTCACAGTGTACTTCTCTAAAAGTTTGGTCATAGGTCTAGTAATTTTAGAAATGTCTTTTATGAAGCGGCGATAGAATCCCGCATGACCTAGAAAACTTCTAACGGCTCTGACTGAAGTTATTGGTGGAAGTTTGGATATGGTTTCGATGTTTACCCTATCAACTTCTAGTCCTGCTTGGGATATGTTGTGACCGAGAATAATGCCCTCTTTGACCATAAAGTGGCATTTTTCCCAGTTGAGTACTAAATTTACTTCTTCACACCTAGCCAACATTTTGTCTAGATTTTTCAGACAATGATTGAAGGAGTCTCCAAAGACTGAGAAGTCATCCATAAAAACTTCCATAGAGTGTTCGATCATTTCATGAAAGATGGCCGCCATGCAACGTTAGAAGGTGGCCGGAGCGTTACATTGTCCAAATGGCATTCTTTGGTAGGAAAAGGTGCCATACGGATATGTAAAGGTAGTTTTCTCCTTATCTTCAAGAGCAATGGGAATTTGAAAGTATCCGGAAAATCCATCAAGAAAACAGTAGAACATTTTTCCTGATAAACGTTCGAGCATTTGATCGATAAAAGGAAGTGGAAAATGATCTATTCTTGTGGCGTCATTAAGCTTCCGGAAATCAATGCAAACTCTTCAGCCTGTGATGGTCCTCATTGGTATTAGCTCGTCCTTCTCGTTCATTACAACTGTCATTCCTCCCTTCTTGAGTACTACTTGAACTGGACTAACCCAAGGTGAATATGATATTGGGTAGATTAATCCGGCGCCAAGGAGTTTGATTACTTCCTTCTTCACCAGATCTTGCATTTTAGGACTGAGACGTATTTGATGTTGGGCCACGGGTATGTATTCTTCTTCCATATGGATTTTGTGAGTACAAAATAAAGGACTGATGCCCTTTATATCCATGATCTTCCATGTGATAGTCTTCTTATGGTTTTTAAGAACCTTAAGAAGTTTGTCTTTCTCTTCTTTAGAAAGGTGAGTTGAAATAATTACTGGGAGTTGAGAGTATTTTCTAGAAAGGCGTATTCGAGATGGTTCGGAAGTTCTTCTAACTCTATGGCTAGTGGTTCTTCGATTAATGGTTTTGATTTTTCAATACATTTGGTGATCTCACATACTACTTCTGATGTTTCTTGATTGTTATTGATAGTATTGAGATTTCCGTTTTCTAAAATGGGTATGGTGATGGTTTCGGTTAAGACTTGTGTTTCGAGTGGGTTAGTGATGGAGGAATCTCGCACATAGCAACTCACGATAGAATCAATGATTTCGACACAATATAATGTGTCATCATGATGTTGCGGATATTGCATAGATTTTCCTATATCAAAAGTGATTGCCTCGTCATTGACCCTGAGAGTGTGTTTGCCGGTGCAAACATCAATAATAGCCTTTGTAGTGGCTAAGAATGGTCTTCCTAAAATCAAAGGTACACTTTTGTCTTCCTCCATGTCAAGAATCACAAATTCTACTGGGAAAACAAACTTGTAAATTTTTACAAGCATGTTTTCAAGAATGCCCCGAGGGTATCTAACAGATCGGTCAGCTAACTGAATGCTCATGCGGGTGGGCTTTGGTTCTCCTATCCCTAGTTTTGTAAAAAACACATAAGGCATTACATTAATAATAGCTCCTAGGTCAGCCAGGGCATTGCTAACAGACAAATTTCCTATAAGACAAGGGATAGTAAAGCTCCCTGGATCGGTCATTTTTGGCGGCAGTGCTTTGGAGGATAGCTAAACATTATTTACTCAAGGTGACATGCGAGAGCTCCTCCAGATTCCTTTTGTTGGTTAGCACTTCTTTAAGAAACTTTGCATATTTCGGCATTTGAGCAATGTCTTCGACAAAAGGGATGTTAATGTGGAGTTGTTTGAAGAGTTCTAAAAACTTCCAGTACTGAGCTTCCAATCTCCCCTGTTTCAGCCGTTCAGGGTATGGAATATGTGGAACATAAGTTCGGACTAGTTCCTTAGGTTGTACGGTGCCTGTTGGGAGCAGTCTCTCATGCGTTTTGTCAGGGACTTCCTTCTCCATAACTAGTTCTGAAGTTGGTGAGGCAACAGTGGTTGTGCCACTTCTTAATGTAACATCGTTAGCTGCTACATTTGGGTTTGTTATTGTGTTGCTTTGAAGAGCACCGGGTGGTCTTTCAGACAATTGTCAGGCAATCTGTCCGATCTGAGTCTATAGATTCTGCAATGATGATTGTTGACTTTTTAGGTCAGATTCATGCTTTAAGAATACCCCGTTGATATCAACAACTCTTGAGTCAGCCTTCTTTTCTGATTCATTTGTCTTGGTCATGATTTGGGTCAACATTTCTTCAATTTTTGAGTAGCCCGTATTCTGATGGCTACTGGAACTTTGTTCTTGAAATTGAGGATTAGGTTGTAAGGATTGATTCATCGGCCTCTTTTTGAATCAGGTAGAGCTTGAGTGTTACCTCCGTCCTTTCAACTGAAATTTGGGTGGTTCCTCCATTCTGGATTGTAGTTGTTGCTGAAAGGGTTGTTTTGACGTGCGATGAAATCAACTTCTTCCATATCCATGATGACTTGCTTGCGGTCACTCGTCTTATAAGTTCCTCCAAAGGTGTCACACGTGACATAGTTTTTAATAGTTCGTCTTGAAGTTGTTCGAATGTTTTAGAAAGGGCTTTAAGCTGTGCGGTGACAAGAGTGTTGGAATCGACGTGATGCATTCCTTTATGTGTTGGTGTAGATCTTGGTAGGTTATAAGCGAAACTCTTCTTTGCTGCCTTCTCCATGATTTCAAATGCTTCGTTAGGTGATTTGGATCCCAGGTCTCCACCAGCGACTTGGTCGATGACCTGTTTGTTTTGATTGGATTGTGCGTCAAAGAAAGTTTGTACTTGTAACCATACGATCAGTCCATGATGTGGGCATCTTCTCAGAATACTTTTGTATAGCTCCCATGCTGCGTGTAACGACTCATCATCATCGGTCCGAAATCCGGTAACGTTGGCTGGGTATTTGGTAGTTTTATCGGGCGGAAAGTATTTGAGGAGAAATTGTTCAACCATTTAGTCCTAGTTGGTGATGGAACCAGAAGAAAGAGATTCTATACATTCTAAGGCTTGACCCCTCAGAGAGAAAGGAAAGAGTTTGAGTTTGATCTGATCTTCTTAACAATTTTGAATTTTAAGGGTTCCGCAGATTCGTAAGAATCGAGATATATGAGAAAGAGGGTCTTCGTCGAGCAGACCATGAAATTGAACTGAATTTTCCACCATATGAATGGTGCTTGATTTAATTTTGAAATATTCGGTGATATTAGGTGGAGCCACTTCATTGTCATAGCATTTGAGAGTTGGCTTGGCATACTAGCTCATATTTGGTTCATTGTTTTGTGATTCCATCATTTCTTTAGTTTAATTTTCTCCTGATGCGGTGGCGTCTACTGACTCGTCTTTGATTATTTCAGTGGTTTTTGCAGTCCGTTTACGTGCTCGTCGACGAAAGAGTCATTTCGGTTCAGAAATTGGAGAAACAATCTCATGTCCGAATGTAGAGGATATACAGGGGGTTAAATCAAATTTAAACTATTTAAATTAAACTAAAGGTTAGTTGAAGTTAAATTAAAAGTTGGGAAAAACTATTTTAAAACTAAACTAAGGTATACGTTGGTTAAGCTAAATTAAAGGTTAGGCTAGCCTTTTAAAAAATATAATTCTAATATAATAATAAGTAAAAATAAATTAAAATAAAAGTTAAAAATTTGTACAATTATAAACAAAGATTAAATTAAAACTTTAATCTTTCTTAGGAACGTACCGTGTCCCCGGCAACGGCGCCAAAAACTTGATGTTTCTCGTGCGTGGTGGTAAAATTTATAATGGGGTTTGTTGGTGCATTTTGTGACCGTCGCTATGCAATTCTGACTAGCGGAACGCCACAGGCGAAGTTAGCACAACTTCGCCTTAGGCGAAGTTAGAACAACTTCGCCATAGGCGAAGTTAGCACAACTTTGCCTACTGAAGCCCAGGCCCGAGAATGTTTTATATATATACGTGTGTCTTGTTTAGGTTTAGTTAATCCAGAAATTAGTGTGTGTTTTGAGCAGTTTGTTTGTTTAGAGAGAGTAAGAGACAAGGAGAGTCGTGTGAGACGACCCGAGGTAGAGCTCACCTCGGGTCAGTCGTGTTTTCTGTTTGGTTACGGTATGTAACGTGTTTTGATTATTATATAAGAATCTGCAGATTTGATTATCCCGTTCTTGTATTTATTCGTGTATTTGTTCGTGTACGTGTTTGTGTTCTTCATCTTCTACACCATAAACGAGTCTAGGAGGATTCCGCACTCCTAGACCTCGTGCGGATCTCGTATCGATCGGCGACGCCCCGGGGGGACTTACATGTGGTATCAGAGCCTTAGGCTCTTATGCTATGGTTCGAGATCTGCGTTTTGGTGTTTCTGGCACGTTTCTGATGCGTTTCTGGCCGATCAGCGCCGCAGGCGAAGTTATGGGGTTCAGGCGAAGTTGTCGCTTAAATTTTAGGGTTTAGGCGAAGATATAAGGTTAAGCGAAGTTATCCACAACTTCGCCTACCTCACAAGTTCGCTTATCAGTCAGGCGATGTTATGGAATAGGCGAAGTTATTGACAGGCGAAGTTTTAGCCAGGTAAAGTTATAGCCAGGCGAAGTTATGGACAGGCGAAATTGACTTTAGGCGAAGTTAACGAGAAAAAAAAAAAAAAAAAAAAAAAAAAAAAAAAAAAAAAAAAAGAGTGTTTTGGAGTTTTCGTCTGTATGGCCAGGTGTACACGATTATTGTGAGACCGGAGATGTTGTTCCGTCAACGAGTGAAACTTGTTATCTCTGGGTCTTACGTGTGAACAATACGTGTCAACTCTGGATATGGAGTTGAGTTTGTGAATGGGATATTGATTGAAACTGGATATTGACACATATTTGGGTGTTTGTGGGCAATGAAATTGTTGTTGTTCGAGGTTGACCAACTGAAGAAAGTCAAATTGAACTGAAGGTTTTTGTCATTACTGGATTGCGGTCAGAGCATATTATTTATGTTATTTTCAAGGCGTTCGAGAATTGGATCCTGAAACGTGATGCTTATTTATTTGAGTGAAAATTCTGGAACAAGTTGGATTTAATCGGGAACTAAAGTGTTTATGTTCTTGATCGTTATCCCTGGTGATTGAAGATGCTTCGGATTAATTAATGGTCATGTGTTAGATTCTGTCAAGGTGGTTTTGTGATGAAATTGATCACTTGATGTTGAGTAGTTGAAGATTAAACCTTATCGTATGCCGACGAGTTGGTGAAGTTGTGGAGGAAGCCCAACTTCACGTGTTGGTGAAGTCAGATGGACTCACGTGATTGGTTGAGATGATCTATTGGCACGAGGATGCATGCATTTCAAAGACCTCAATCGTTATAGTCGGAGAAGCTTACACTGAAGGGAAGATCTGATATGGAAGACGCTGGGTGATTGGTAGATTTGTGAAGCTACATGACAGATTCAGACACGGCTGGTTGACTGCAAACAGAAGATCATCAGTTAAGAGGGGGACTGTTGGTGCATGTCGTGTAACAGATGATCTTTTGTGTTTGTTAGAATTGAGAGCAACGGTCAAAGGGGAGACTGTTGGTGCATTTTGTGACTGTCGCTATGCAATTCTGACCAGCGGAACGCCACAGGCGAAGTTAGCACAACTTCGCCTTAGGCGAAGTTAGAACAACTTCGCCATAGGAGAAGTTAGCACAACTTCGCCTACTGAAGCCCAGGCCCGAGAATGTTTTATATATATATACTTGTGTCTTGTTTAGGTTTAGTTAATCCAGAAATTAGTGTGTGTTTTGAGCAGTTTGTTTGTTTAGAGAGAGTAAGAGACAAGGAGAGTCGTGTGAGACGACCCGAGGTAGAGCTCACCTCGGGTCAGTCGTGTTTTCTGTTTGGTTACGGTATGTAACGTGTTTTGATTATTATATAAGAATCTGCAGATTTGATTATCCCGTTCTTGTATTTATTCGTGTATTTGTTCGTGTACGTGTTTGTGTTCTTCATCTTCTACACCATAAACGAGTCTAGGAGGATTCCGCACTCCTAGACCTCGTGCGGATCTCGTATCGATCGGCGACGCCCCGGGGGGACTTACAGGGTTTTTGCTTTTGCATAAGATCGTGTTTTATATTTATAAAAGTGATTTCTACTAAGACTAAATACACACAAAATAGGCAAGTGTACCTAGCATATATGTAGAATAGTATTGGTAAGAACCAAGTATCGATCTGTGGACACAAATGTTTCCAATAATGAATCTCTGTTTTAATTTAATCGGAGAGTTTAAATCATTTTGGAGTTGATTTTTAAACTTTTTATAACATAGAAATACTTATATATATATAATATATGTGACAAGAAGAGAAATTCTAAATGAGTAATTCAATTATATGAAGGTTACCATCTAAGATCAAGAATCCAATCCATTCTTCCTTGATGATTATTAAGTAAACATTTGATAAACTTGCCCCAATAATATATGATAGAATAGCCCCTCATTTATAAGTGAACATATTCTATGACATAAAAGAAAGTAGCATGCATATTTTTAAGTCAACCCTTGCTTAATTTTATACTATCACGAGAATGTCAATTTAAGTAGGCAAGTAGTTTGGTAAAGTAGAAAGATTAGGATTGACTTCGATTTCTCAAATACCAATTCTAAAAAATTCAGGTGGTTATAGTTTAGTCACACAACCCCCCTTGGTTGATTTGATTAGGTTATAATTACACATCCCATTAATGTATGATTTCTTTAACTAGCATGATAACCTAAGCAATCGTGTTAACAATGTTATTTCAGAATTATCAAAACTCGAGAAATAGATCATAACTTACATCTCATCATTTCTAAGTACAATATAAGGATCCATGTTTTATCTTGAATAAGTTATCAAGGTATTCCTTTTACCATTTCTAGTCTTAAAGAACATAAGTGAATCGTGAATGATTGTTAAACATCAACCTTGATGTATTGAGTTAAAGTGATAAAACATTTCTTCATCAAAGGATAATTGCAAAATAACCATGTACTTTACCAAACTAAATCACATGTTCAACATAATCATCAAGTAAAACAAAGCTTCTTCATAGATTTTAGAAGATAAATGGAGTTTAGCTCATGATGAGCATGGTTATGAACATTAAAAGAGATGAAGATAACAAAAACATGATCAACCTAGAACAATCTAACCAAATGTGGATGAATCTTTCTTCTTCAATGGTATGGATGATGATGATGGATGATGGGGATGATAACCTCCAAGCCTTCAAACTCTCCACAAAACCTTCAATATGAGTGTAAAGTGGGTGTTTTTATAAGAGAAACTCTTATAAAAGTTTTCTTCTAGCACCCCAAATGAGTGCAACATGCTTCACTATTTATAGGCAGTATGGGCACTCAGGCACGACCCCGTGCTCCATGAGGGACGCCACCCGTGTCCACGTGTCCAGTCGCATTAAATGCTCTGTCAGATTGTACATGATGACTCAGCACGAGGGGGGGGGGCTTCCTGAGGCACGACCCCATGTTTTTGAGTGTCTGTTATATCTCTTTGGCTTTTCTGAAAGGTGACCACGGCCCCGTGTCCTCTGTAGCACGACCCCATGTCAAGCTGTCCAGTATTTTGTCTTTTCTTGTAGATTTTTGTCTTTTCTGAATGGTAAGCACGACCCCGTGTCTCCTGAAGCATGACCCCGTGTCTCCTGAAGCACAGTCCCATCTTCTTTGAAGCACAACCCCATGTTTTCTGAAGCACATCCCCATGTTCTCTGAAGCACAGCCCCATGTTTTCTGAAGCACAACCCATGTTCTTTGAAGCACAGCCCCATGTTTTCTGAAGCATAGCCCCATGTTTTTTTGTTTTCTTTGATTTTTCTTTATCTTTTCATTCGTTTCTTCATTTGAGGCTTGGATTCACTTGAAAATACATTTTAACATGATAAGTAGTTATTTGAACTATATTATACGATAGAAGTTGCAGTTTTTAGAGATTATTTGATGATAAAAAGATGTATATTTTTATATACATTAATAGACTTATTGATAAGACTATCTCCAACACGCACAAGCCACCCCCTCCCGTAGCTACGCTGGAGCCGCTTGAAATCCACTACTGCGTTGGAGTCGACTGCCCGACAATGTCTAATGGAGAGGCACCCATAATTAAGGGCTTGGTTTGTCTCGGTTATTGTGTCATTTCTTTTTATTTTTATTTTTTTTGTTTTTTACAATTACAAAGCCTCTAACTGACAGCTAAATGCAAGAGAGAGAATGAAACCGTGAGATGAGAAATGAGGAGAGCGAATTGATGTGAATGCTTGGAAGCTTCAATGGAGATCATGAAGAATGGGTTATGTGAAGGAGATGAGTTATTTTAATAATTAAAATTTTAATATTAAACCATTTATGTGACGTAATTTACATAATTAACCTTTAGTTTCATTTAAATAATAATAAAAAAACAATTTAAAATGAACTCGTGACATGAGTAATGAAAATTCTATGTATAAATAATCTTGTTTGCTTTTTATTTAGATATTGTTTATTTAATCAATTAATTATTTTAGGAAAATTGGACAGAAATAATCCCAGCTGTCACACCCTCAAATTTCAACTAATGGAGTCTTACCGCGAGACGTGTGACACGTCAGGATCTAGCTTATTCGTTATACCAAACAACCAAATTAAAATATTCAAACTTTTATTTAAGTCTCATTCAAATGTTAGAAACCAAAATCCAAACCAAACAATTTAAGAGTGTTGCAGAAGCATTAAAGTAAACATTTTAAAATAAACAATAAACCATGTGTTCAAACACGCACAACCCATCATATTTAAACAATGTGAAACAAAATTTCACGCGACAAATGTAACTCTTGACATATGCAATGAAACCCGCTCCTTAGCACATCTAGCAACCTGGGCAAGTATAAACACTCGAGGGTCAACACGAGGTTGGTGAGTTCATAAGTTGTAGTAAAAAGTAGTATGTATAGTATATGCAGTTGTCACACCCCCAAATTTCCACTAACGGGGTTTTACCGTAAGGCGGGTGACAAACCAGGATCCGAACACATTAATCACACCAAACGACATCTACATGGTCTTAAAAGTTTTAACAAATCAAAATAAAATGTTCAGAGTACTTAAGTGCTAGTGCGGAAGCTAAACAAAGTGCGGGAGCCATCTCCCAAACAAGTTTAAATGATTCATGGCGCTACAAGCGCAAAACCAATATCAAATAAATGTTTTCAAACTTAAACCAATGCGAGTCCATGCATGCAATGTTATCCTAATCCAAGTGCTTGCTAGTGACCTGAGGAAAACATGCTAAAAAGAGTCAACACATATAGTTGGTGAGATCACAGGTTTTCAAAGTAAGTTATGCTCTATCAGTTCATAAACATTTATAAATAAAAATGGCCCATGGTTAACTACACTTAGTTAACTCGTTGCCGCATAGTGTTATGTTTCCATCACGACCGAAGCTGACTAGTTATTGCCTCAAGTCAAGTATTGCCAAAACTTAACAATGTTTGGTCAAAGTTACACCCCGTTCGACCTCCAGTCGAGAATAATGCAGGGTGGGGTTTGTCAAACCCAATAGTACTGTTTAAATTTACCACGCCAGTTAACCTTAGTTAACGGTCTGATGTTCGTGAGGACTTTCCATGGCAAAGAAACACTACGTTATAAGCAACCAAACGGTTGTGTAAAGATTTAGAGCAAGTAAAGTAAAACAGTTTTGCATGTTTCCTCCCCCAAAGGAAAGGTATAAAAGTGGGGCCGTAAACTCACCTTGTTGGCGCTTCGGGTATTACACAAATCCGACCGAAGTAAATGCGTCACGTGCTAAGACCCTAAAAATGCAAGTACGTAAGTAACTTGTGGATGGTTCCTAGAACAACTAGTATCCAACAATCTCCCATTGTTTTTAAAAAGACTTTTGACCAAAGTTTGACTTTTGTTGACTTTGACTAAAGTTGACTTTGACTAAAATATTGACCTTTGACTAAAAGGTTGGACTTAGAATGTTTACCTTATAATTCTAGTCACACTTAATCAATCATCAAGTATACACACTTAGCTATATTCCTTGCAATTCTATGATCAATACACTTTCACAACATCACAAGCAAGACTAACTATTTAGTCAACTAGTTCTAAGTTGACTTAAAAAGTCAAAGTTCTAATTTACCACAACTAACATATCACAATTTGCAATTATCTCAATTCAACCAACACCTTTATCACCTTTCACAATTTATACCACCAAAACCGATTTTTCTCATCAATCAAAACTCACAATTAAATTACCAAATAAATCACACATGTACACATCAGTATTAGGTTCAACATATATTTTTCTCACAATTTTTGGATTTACCAATTCGTCCAGAATATTCATATACTACAACAACATGATTTATATTTCTACAACAACACAGCAGTAATCAAAAATTTTTCAAAAATTCCATATTTGTCCAATTGATGCAAGAGCAATTGGACTAGATTCCTAATTCAATTTACAACATCCTAGAAGTAGAATTATATCTATATCTATTTCTATCATCAAGTTATGAAATTTACAACTCAACTCAGAATTATTTTCTCTAATTTAAATTTGCATCCTGATTTTGTAAATTAATAAAACATATTCAAACAGTGTGCAAAAATTAAGATTTTGGACTTTCTGAAAACTAGATTCAAAGTACATGTTCATAGAATCAAAAATCAATCAAAAACTCAAACATATCATCAAGTTATCAACAATCCAAATCCGTAACATCTAATCTGCCAATAAACAGTTTTAACCACAATCATCTACAAATCACAACTTTTCTATACTTTGATTCAACAATCATCAAGAAACATTCTTACCAAATCAAATTGCATGTCTTATTTTTATCCATTTGATTTCATAATAAGAACACAAGTATTTATAAAGGACTCAAAATATTAATCAAGACTCATACAAAAATCCTTTTTATTTGTCAAACTTTGATCATCCCCTTTCATGATCCAATCATTTGGATACAAGGTTCATATGAATTAAAAGAAAAAGAAACATATAAACATAATAATCTACTCACTTTGCTTGATCAAATGCTTAAACCCTTGTTTACCAAAATCACCAACTCTTGTGTTATGGAGAAAATACTAGAAGAAGATTGTTTGTATGAAAGAAAATGAGAGTATGTGTGTGTGTGTGAGTATCACGGCCAAAGAGAGAGGAAAAGGGAAAGGAAAAGGTGTTGGCATCCAATAGTTGTAACCTCCTTGTTATTAACAACCCTTTATGATTGATTTAATGAATAAAATTACTTAGGTTAACTTTTATTAACTCATGTGTGACGTGCTACATATTTTAATAAACATTTCCTATGTAACATAACCTAAGGTTCCATTTAAATAATAAACATGTTACATGACATACAATATAACCTACTTAATCATTTAGCTTACTTACAATCACATCATCATGTAATAACCATAATATAACATATTAATCACATAGCACATTATACTTATCATACATGTTATATGACATGTTTATTAAAACATGCAAGACGAGTTTATTATCCTAGTTATAATTAGTCACTTATCCTTGTTTAAGTCACCAATGACACGTTGACTTAAATATACGCATACATGACATCACATGTACAAGAGTTCATACTCATAGTTAACAGAACTAACTGAGTTTATAGACATAGTCAACAAGATTTAACTGGGTTTAGTTAACAGAGTTAACTTAAAAATGCCGGATGTCACATCATCCCCTTGTTGAAAGAATTTTCGTCCCGAAAATTAATGTGATGTCACCACTAGACTGGAACATGAAAGGGATCGAAAAGAAAAATTTTAGGTTTGTCACATCATCCCCTTGTTAAAAGAATTTTCGTCCCGAAAATTAATGTGATGTCACCACTAGACTGGGACATGAAAGGGATAGAAGAGAAAAATTTTAGGGTTGTCACATCATTCCCTTGTTAAAAGAATTTTCGTCCCGAAAATTTAAATCTTACCTATGGTTTGGCTTCAGGTTTGAATAGGTGCGGATACTTTTCTTTCACCTGGTCTTTGCGCTCTCATGTGAACTCTGGTCCACGCTTAGAGTTCCAACGAACGCGAACGATAGGAGTTTTACTGTGCCTACGGGTCTTTACGTCCTGATCCATGATTTCCACCGGCTCTTCGATGAAACGTAACTGTTCGTCCACTTCTAGTTCCTCCAAAGGAACTATCAAGTTTTCGTCAGCCAAACACTTTTTAAGATTTGATACGTGGAAAACGTTATGTACCCCGCGGAGTTGTTCCGGTAAGTCCAACCTATAAGCCACTGGACCGACTCGTTCCACGATTTTGAATGGCCCTACGTAACGCGGGCTCAACTTTTCCCGTTTTCCGAAACGAATGACACCCTTCCACGGTGCCACTTTTAATAAAACTTTGTCCCCGACTTCAAATTCCAAAGGCCTTCTACGCTTATCAGCATAACTTTTCTGACGATCACGTGCTGCTGCCATACGGTTTCGGATCTGAACTATCCTCTCCGTCGTTTCATGAACTATTTCAGGGCCAGTTAGTTGGCTCTCACCCACTTCCGCCCAGCAGAGTGGTGATCGGCATTTACGCCCATACAGAGCTTCAAAAGGGGCTGCTTGTATGCTCGTATGGTAACTGTTATTGTAAGAGAACTCAACCAAAGGCAAGTGCGTCTCCCAACTGCTCCCAAAATCGATGATACACGCCCTTAACATATCCTCCAATGTTTGTATTGTTCGCTCGCTCTGACCGTCTGTTTGTGGATGATAAGCCGTGCTCATATCCAGTCGTGTACCCAACGACTTTTGCAATGATTTCCAAAAGTTTGAGGTAAACCTAGCATCACGGTCCGAAATAAATGATATCGGCACACCATGACGGGAAACGATTTCTTTAATGTAAATGCGAGCCAGCCTATCCGTCTTGTCCGCTTCCCGGATGGCTAGAAAATGTGCAGATTTGGTCAATCGATCCACTATGACCCAAATCATGTCGCAACCGCTGGGTGTCTTGGGTAGTTTGGATATGAAATCCATGGATATCTGTTCCCATTTCCCCATAGGAATTTCGGGTTGTTGAAGTAATCCCGGCGGTTTCCTATGTTCTGCTTTCACTTTGGCACATGTCAGACACTTAGCCACGTACCCAGCAATTTCCTCTTTCATACTCGGCCACCAGTATAGCTCTTTTAAGTCATGGTACATCTTATCTGATCCCGGATGTACTGAGTATCGGGATTTGTGTGCTTCGTCCATGACCAGTGTTCTTAGATCCCCATAACGCGGTACCCAAATTCGATCATGGTAATACCGAATGCCATCCGACTTAACCTCTGAGTTCCCGTCTACACCGCGCAAAGATTCGGCATCAAAATTCTTGGCTTTCAGAGCTTCTAACTGGGCATCCTTGATCTTTTCGGGTAGACCAGAGTGAATCGTTAGTTGTAAAGCCCTAACCCTCCTGGGCTTCAAAGTTTCTTTTCAGCTCAAGGCGTCAGCCACCACGTTGGCTTTACCCGGATGATACTTAATAGCACATTCATAATCGTTAAGCAACTCGACCCATCGTCCCTGCCTCATGTTCAGTTCTTTCTGCTCGAATATGTGCTGGAGGCTCTTATGGTCAGAGTATATCGTACACTGGGTTCCATAGAGGTAATGCCTCCAGATTTTTAGTGCAAAGATGACGGCTCCAAGTTCTAAGTCATGGATCGTGTAGTTCTTTTCAGCGGTCTTCAGTTGTATAGAAGCATATGCGATGACCTTTTCCCATTGCATAAGCACACATCCAATTCCTTGCAGTAAAGCATCGCAGTAAACAACAAAGTCTTCTACTTCTTCGGGCAGTGATAGGAATGGCGCACTACACAGCTTGTCTTTCAGAGTTTGAAATGCTGTGTCATGTGCCTCGGTCCACTTATACACAATGCCCTTGCGGGTTAAGGATGTGAGTGGTTGAGCAATCTTGGAAAATCCTCCAATAAATTTGCGATAATAACCAGCTAATCCCAGAAATTGACGGATCTCGGTGGGAGTTTTCGGGTTTGGCCAATCCTTGATTGCTTCAATCTTGGACTGGTCCACTTGGATTCCCTCCCCACTTACCACGTAGCCCAAAAATTTTACTTCACGCATCCAGAACTCGCACTTCGATAATTTGGCATAGAGTTGTTCCTTCATGAGTAGCTCCATCATTAATCGCAAGTGCTCTTCATGTTCCTCCCTTGTCTTCGAATATATCAAGATGTCGTCTATGGACACAATGACGAATTTATCCAAATAAGGCTTACAAACACGATTCATGAGGTCTATGAATACGGCTGGGGCGTTTGTTAACCCAAATGGCATAACGGCGAACTCATAGTCTCCATAACGAGTACAAAACGCTGTTTTCGCAATGTCTTCTTCCCGAACTCCGAGTTGGTGATAACCCGACCTAAGGTCGACCTTCGAGTAGTAACCGGATCCTTGCAGCTGATCGAACAGATCATCAATACGTGGCAAGGGATACCGGTTCTTGGTCGTCACCTTATTAAGTTCCCGATAGTCGATACACATGCGTAGAGTTCCATCCTTCTTCTCCACGAATAGGACTGGGGCTCCCCACGGGGATGAACTGGGGCGTATGAAACCCTTATCTAGCAGTTCTTGCAACTGCTTAGACAGTTCCTCTAACTCCTTCGGAGCAAGGCGATACGGTGCACGAGCTACAGGAATAGCTCCTTGTGTCAGGTCGATTTGGAACTCCACTTGTCTGTCAGGCGGAAGGCCAGGTAGGTCTTCGGGGAAAACCTCAGAAAAGTCTTTAACAATAGGGATCTGGTCGATTGAGACCTCCTCCTCCACAGCCTCGTCAGTACCTTTGTCGGTTATTAGGGCTAAGATCGCAGTATGGCCTTTACGCAGTAACTTCTGTGCCTTCATAAGGAAATGATCCCAACTGTCGCACTCTCTTTCTCACCATGAACAATGAGAGTTTCTCCCCCAGGGAGCGGTATGCGGACGATCTTCTCGTGACAGACAACCTCGGCTCGGTGCTCGGACAACCAATCCATCCCAATAACTAAGTCGAAGCTACCAAGTTCAATTGGCATAAGATCTATGGGAAACAAATGACTAGACAATTCTACGGTACAACCCTTCAAAATATGGGACACTTGGATGGTTTTACCATCTGCTAACTCGATAGTTTACTTAGACTCTAGGGCAGATGGGGTGCTATTAACCATTTCACAAAATTTAGTTGACACGAAACTTCGATCGGCCCCGGTATCAAATAAAGTTAGCGCATAACAACCATTCATTTTATATTTACCGGTAATAGTTACGGAGTCGTTAGAAGTCTCACCTGAACCACCACCAATAACGAAGGCTCTTCCCCTGCCTTCACCTCCGTTGTTACCATTCCCATTGTTACCATTCTTCCCGTTGCCATTTGCCCCTCCGTTACCAGCATTCTTCAGTTTGGGGCAGTTTCTCTTAAAGTGACCCTCCTGTCCACACTCAAAACACCCTTTCGGGGCCTCTTGAGGTGGGGCTTGTTTATGGGGGTTGTCTGCTCGGCAAAACTTGGTTTCGTGGCCATGTCTGCCACACTTGCTGCAACGGTACTTATCACATTTCCCCGCATGATGGAAGTTACACTTGTTACACTTTGGGAGTTTCCCCTGATATCCTCCCTGTTGTTGGTTCTGGCTCGGGTAGTTGTTCCTGCGAGGAGACTCAAACCGTCTCTGTTGATTGTGGCCTGAAGAGGTGCTCTTGTTGTTGGAGTTGTTGTTGCCACTACTCTCCCACTTGCGTTTATTATCGGATGTGCCAGTAGCAGACTTCTTGGATGGGAGAGTGCCTTGTTTGACGGCTTGATCAGTTAACTTATAAGCTAACCGGACGACATCGTGAATGTTGGCGGGATTTGCCGATGTCACCATACTCTGGATCTGCGGAGGTAAACCGTCAATATACATTTCGACCCTCTTATAAGCAGGATCGACCATTTGAGGGCACAGTATCGCTAACTCATGGGATCGTGTCGTATAAGCCTCAATGTCGGAACCCTCCATCCGCAAATTCCAAAACTCATGCTCTAACTTCTGCACTTCACCACGCGGGCTATACTCGGTCTTGATCAGATTTTTGAATTCCTCCTATGACATAGCATTGGCCGCATTTAGACCCAACAACTGAAATTGGGTATTCAACCAAGTAAGTGCTGACTCCTCGAGAGTCCCTGTAGCAAACTTCACCTGGCTCGCAGCCGGGCAATTACACATAGCAAACACTGATTCTGCCTTCTCTATCCAGCGCAGCAAACCGACAGCCCCCTCAGTGCCTTTAAACGCATGGGGTTTACAATCCATGTAGTTCTTAAAGGTGCACCCTGCGGCTCCTAGATTTTTGGTTCACAAAGTAAGTGTTAGTGCCTGAGTTTCGATAGGTCATAATGACAGCAAAGTGTATACTTACCCCCTGCCGCCTGCCCCGGAATCTGGGCGGCTGCAATCGCTGCGGTCACATGCTCGTTGATGAGTGCCGCCAGTTCTGCTGGAGTGAGGTTGATGCTGCCCTTGCCATGGCCACGTCCACGTCCCGACATAATCCTACGCAGTCGTGAACATAGACCGGATTAATGCCTTAATTCTAGTACATCAATAACAATCAAATAACTAATTTATGAACATCACAACACAATTTAAGAAAACAATACTTGAAAAGATAACTTGTAATCCGATTACAATCATTCAATCCAAACATCATAGTTCAAAAATATCCTCTGTTGGATGGGAACAACCCTCCCACCTAGGTTCACAAAAGAAAGAAATCCAAACGAATACCAACTGACGATATCACTCGTCAGATACTCCCGATGACCCGCTCACCTCGGGCTCCTCCTCGGAGTCTTCCTCCGGATCCTCCTCGGGGTCCTCCTCTGGGTCTTCTTCAGGGTCCTCCACTGGGTCCTCTGGAGGTGCCAGCCGGTCCTCCAGATCCCGAATACGGTTACGAGCAATGTTCAGTTCGTTAGTCAGATCTATCACCCTGTCTGCAAGCATCTGCATCTTCTCACCTAGCCTCTCAACTTCAAAGGTTAACTTGTAGTGCATCTCTAACCTCCGATCGCAGAGCTCACTCAAGAAATCCATCTTATGCTTGGCTCCACTCTGTTTCTGCGCTAGCTTAGCAATGTCTGACATCATACCCTGTTTCCCACACTGTGCCTTATCCAGGCCAGAAACAAGTGCAGCTATCACCCGCTCAGGAGGGCATGGCAGGGCGGGTAGAGTAGGGCAAGAAGGACCTACAACAGCTAGGGGTGGAACCTCCTCCTTCTCAATCATCATGGTCACCACCTCTGGGTACCATTCCCAGTCGCACTGGGGCTTAAGCAAGAACGTGTGCTCTGGCGAAGACTCCTCAGCAGTAGATGTGCCAGCATCAGGGATGGTCCGCTGCCTCTTCAGTCTCGGGGACGCAGGTGGTGTGCTCTCCTCAGCGATGATAGGTGCTTTCTCACGGGCGTGATCAGCTGACGACGAAGACATACTGTGACACAAGGGTTGGGGTTGGGATGAGTGAGTGGTATCTCATGTATATATGTACAGTGTAACTAATGCATCATGAAAAGCTATAGACCGGACTGCAACCTATATGAAATGGTATGCAACCTGGTTCGCTATAACCAATGGCTCTGATACCAATCTGTCACACCCCCAAATTTCAACTAACGGGGTTTTACCGTAAGGCGGGTGACAAACCAGGATCCGAACACATTAATCACACCAAACGAAATCTACATGGTCATAAAAGTTTTAACAAATCAAAATAAAATGTTCAGAGTACTTAAGTGCTAGTGCGGAAGCTAAACAAAGTGCGGGAGCCATCTCCCAAACAAGTTTAAATGATTCATGGCGCTACAAGCGCGAAACCAATATCAAATAAATGTTTTCAAACTTAAACCAATGCGAGTCCATGCATGCAATGTTATCCTAATCCAAGTGCTTGCTAGTGACCTAAGGAAAACATGCTAAAAAGAGTCAACACATATGGTTGGTGAGATCACAGGTTTTCAAAGTAAGTTATGCTCTATCAGTTCATAAACGTTTATAAATAAAAGTGGCCCATGGTTAACTACACTTAGTTAACTCGTTGCCGCATAGTGTTATGTTTCCATCACGACCGAAGCTGACTAGTTATTGCCTCAAGTCAAGTATTGCCAAAACTTAACAATGTTTGGTCAAAGTTACACCCCGTTCGACCTCCAGTCGAGAATAATGCAGGGTGGGGTTTGTCAAACCCAATAGTACTATTTAAATTTACAACGCCAGTTAACCTTAGTTAACGGTCCGATGTTCGTGAGGACTTTCCATGGCAAAGAAACACTACGTTATAAGCAACCAAACGGTTGTGTAAAGATTTAGAGCAAGTAAAGTAAAACAGTTTTGCATGTTTCCTCCCCCAAAGGAAAGGTATAAAAGTGGGGCCGTAAACTCACCTTGTTGGTGCTTCCGGTATTACACAAATCCGACCGAAGTAAATGCGTCACGTGCTAAGACCCTAAAAATGCAAGTACGTAAGTAACTTGTGGGATGGTTCCTAGAACAACTAGTATCCAACAATCTCCCATTGTTTTTAAAAAGACTTTTGACCAAAGTTTGACTTTTGTTGACTTTGACTAAAGTTGACTTTGACTAAATTATTGACCTTTGACTAAAAGGTTGGACTTAGAATGTTTACCTTATAATTCTAGTCACACTTAATCAATCATCAAGTTTACACACTTAGCCATATTCCTTGCAATTCTATGATCAATACACTTTCACAACATCACAAGCAAGACTAACTATTTATTCAACTAGTTCTAAGTTGACTTAAAAAGTCAAAGTTCCAATTTACCACAACTAATATATCACAATTTGCAATTATCTCAATTCAACCAACACCTTTATCACCTTTCACAATTTATACCACCTAAACCGATTTTTCTCATCAATCAAAACTCACAATTAAATTACCAAATAAATCACACATGTACACATTAGTATTACGTTCAACATATATTTTTCTCACAATTTTTGGATTTACCAATTCG
This sequence comes from Bidens hawaiensis, assembly GCF_021521415.1. Lineage (NCBI taxonomy): Eukaryota > Viridiplantae > Streptophyta > Magnoliopsida > Asterales > Asteraceae > Bidens > Bidens hawaiensis. Next base: position 178,630 of record NW_027491152.1, on the reverse strand, counting down.
TCCAGAATATTCATATACTACAACAACATGATTTATATTTCTACAACAACACAGCAGTAATCAAAAATTTGTCAAATATTCCATATTTGTCCAATTGATGCAAGACCAATTGGACTAGATTCCTAATTCAATTTACAACATCCTAGAAGTAGAATTATATCCATATCTATTTTTATCATCAAGTTATGAAATTTACAACTCAACTCAGAATTATTTTCTCTAATTTAGATTTGCATCCTGATTTTGTAAATTAATAAAAAGAATTCAAACAGTGTCCAAAAATTAAGATTTCGGACTTTCTGAAAACTAGATTCAAAGTACATGTTCATAGAATCAAAAATCAATCAAAAACCCAAACATATCATCAAGTTATCAACAATCAAAATCTGTAACATCTAATCTGCCAATAAACAGTTTTAACGACAATCAACTACAAATCACAACTTTTCTATCCTTTGATTCAACAATCATCAAGAAACATTCTTACCAAATCAAATTGCATGTCTTATTTTTGTCAATTTGATTTCATAATAAGAACACAAGTATTTATAAAGGACTCAAAATATTAATCAAGACTCATACAAAAATCCTTTTTATTTGTCAAACTTTGATCATCCCCTTTCATGATCCAATCATTTGGATACAAGGTTCATATGAATTAAAAGAAAAAGAAACATATAAACATAATAATCTACTCACTTTGCTTGATCAAATGCTTAAACCCTTGTTTACCAAAATCACCAACTCTTGTGTTATGGAGAAAATACTAGAAGATGATTGTTTGTATGAAAGAAAATGAGAGTATGTGTGTGTGTGTGAGTATCACGGCCAAAGAGAGAGGAAAAGGGAAAGGAAAAGGTGTTGGCATCCAATAGTTGTAACCTCCTTGTTATTAACAACCCTTTATGATTGATTTAATGAATAAAATTACTTAGGTTAACTTTTATTAACTCATGTGTGACATGCTACATATTTTAATAAACATTTCCTATATAACATAACCTAAGGTTCCATTTAAATAATAAACATGTTACATGACATACAATATAACCTATTTAATCATTTAGCTTACTTACAATCACATCATCATGTAATAACCATAATATAACATATTAATCACATAGCACATTATACTTATCATACATGTTATATGACATGTTTATTATAACATGCAAGGCGAGTTTATTATCCTAGTTATAATTAGTCACTTATCCTTGTTTAAGTCACCAATGACACGTTGACTTAAATATACGCATACATGACATCACATGTACAAGAGTTCATACTCATAGTTAACAGAACTAATTAAGTTTATAGACATAGTCAATAGGATTTAACTGGGTTTAGTTAACAGAGTTAACTTAAAAATGCCGGATGTCACAGCAGTATACGTAGCATAAGTAGTGTATGGAAAGTAGATTTAGCACTTTTCGAATATACCAGGGTAACTAATCCAATTAAAAGCTACTAGACATTTGAACCAAAGTTAACAATCTTTATGCCTTCTTACCAGGTCTATCACAAAACACTAGCGCATGTATGTTAGGACAATTTACACCCGTCTAACCTCTGGTTGAGTTTTAGCAGGTGTCACACCCCGATCAAAGACGGTGGAACATGTCGGGACAAGTACACAAATTCATTGATTTCATTAGTAGCTCAAAAGACACTAATTAAAGCGACACTAGTTATTTAATTTCATTGATATTAACAAGTACACAAGTTCAATAAACAAAACAAATACATCATACTCTTGTTTTTTGAATAGATATCCTAAGGTAAAACCAATATTTTCGATCCTGAACAATATCAATTACTTGTACCAGTAGTATGTATAAAAATAGAGTTTTTCAACACGAATGTTGGTGATATTACATAAGTTTTTGTTTTATATATAAAGATAAGTAAATCACATTTATTTGTAAATGCTGAGCATTACAAATCTTATGAAAATGTAAATAACTAAATAGATGTGGGCCCATTCCTATTGTTATAAAATCAATATCCTTGGGTAAATGTATGATCATACTAGTTGAGAATAGATGAGGATGAGATACCAACCACCAAACATAAAATAAACATTTAAGCACATAGAGCATAATCATAGAGCATGCAATAATCACACATAAACATATATTGAATAGATGTAGAAATAAAACTTGAGTAAAATTGAATAAGGTATACATGTTACCCCTAAAATATAAAAGATGGAAAAAGGGTATGTAAACTCACATTGAATTTGGAGGGTTGAAAGATTAAGATCTTGGTTAGCGTGTGAATGCCCTAACGTGTAAGCCCTAAATAAAAGTAATAAGGCTAGCTTTAATTTTTCTTTGACAAATAGTTAACTAAGGATTATAATGGTAAGATGATATGATAACTTGTATTGGTGAAAGGTAAAGAATGATGAAAACATAATTTGGATAGCTTGCTGTCACAACATAGATAAATTATTAAAAAATAAGAAACAATTCCCAAAGATTATAAAAAAGTCCATTCAAGTAAAAAAATGTGTTAGTAACAACTTTTATTCAGAAATTTTGGTCAAATTCGGACCCGAGATTGGCTAAAATAGCCATTTTTCTAAAAGGGTACATATCTGCGCACTAATTTTAGTTTGACCGCTATGGAGTCATAAAAAATAATTAAAATGAAAATAAAACGTCATTAGAACCATAACTCAATGAATTTAGTCATAGGCTTTGGTCTTGCACCATTTCAATTTTTTTATGACAAAGTTATGGCTCAACCTTTGTTGTCCAAAGTATTATGTCAATTTTGAAGCATTACAATTAGTAAAGTCCTTTACATTTTGAAATGGTTTTTGATGGAAATAAATTATAATCCATTATGGGGTGATTAATACATCATATGAAGAATATATATCATCAAACTCTTATGGTTATGTTATAAGAGAAAAATAAAATTAAAACATAAAGATACAAGGAATGTGATGGAGGCCCAAGCATTGAAGAACGTGTCATGTTATATTTGGAGGCCCAGAATCGTGCTTCCAAATGTGGCCCACGAAAATGGGCATAACTTGGCACACGAAGCTCCGTTTCAAGCCCATTACCAGTCAAATCGAAGCTTGAGACGAGGAGCACATTGTGGCAAATGGCCTATGATGGTTTGGCAACTGTCCGAAGCCCAAAAAACGCCTTCAAAATAAAGTTATGGGCATTTTTATGTTTTTTTTGTCAGTTTTTGCATTTTTCATTTTGGGTTTGTGTTTGGGCCATGGCCTTTTTAGGGCCCATTTCGTATTTAGAAGTCTTTTTATATGATGTTGATATAATCTGAAAAGTTAGACTTGAATTTTAGAAATAAATATTTTTCTCTTCACTTTCCTTAACCTTTGGGTGGGATTTGGGGGTTTTTAGAAGATCATCACGGGAATTCGCTGAATCAACGTGATCCGATCTCCGTTATCATTTTACCGCTGCATCAGAATGTAGGAACTTTGTTAAGGGTGTGACCATTGAAGATTATCTTCCAACCTTTAGTTCTTTTTCTCCTCCACAACACACACCGTGGTGTATAGATTATGTGGGATCATTGACATGAATATATAATGGCTTTGAAACCATATAAATGAATAAGATGTACAAGAATAAAAGAAACCTAATATATAGTACAATTAGTATTACACAACAACTTGATTACCTTAAGTTTTGGAAAAATAGTAACAATAATACAAATGATAGTCTTATATAAATAACAAGATTTGGAAGGTCTAACTTATGAATGTTTGTTTTTATAAAAAGTTGTAAAACTTGTATAAAGTGAACATGGATGGGGTGAACGGTTTTATAGGAGTTTTGGGTTGTTTTATATTGTATTTTTAAGATATGGGATGGAACATTTGCTACAATAATTAATTTGATATAGTACGTAGGCTAGTTATAGTTATAAAGGTCCATGTAACAATTTATTGTGTTATAAAATGCAAGAAACACACTTATGAGTTATAACTTATTATGTGTAGGAAAAATACATATATATATAACTTATTAGGGACTTCAAATATCAAGTTAGGTTATACGAGTTTCCAAACGCTTTAAATACGTAACACGGTATAAGTAACGATGTGAGGTAACTATTTTCGATTCATCATGACCTACATATATGTTAGCATAGAATGTACGATATTACTATAGTATCAATGACCAATAACATGATTTAAACATAGACATAAAACATTTCATTGATTATAAATGTTTAAAATCACATTGAAAAAAAAACGGGCCGGGTTTCAAGTTTGAAAATTAATGAATGTTATAACATGTGGAGTTTGTCAAACCAAGTAGTCCTACTTAAATTTCTTTCCCCGCGATCCCAGCTTAGTGGTTCAAGGTATGTAAGGACTTTAAATGATATGAGTACATCTAGTATACACTTGTGATATATAAGAAACTACATAAATCTAAAATTAGTCCCTACATTTTCCTCCATAAAACCAGTATGTTCGTGTTTACTCCATGAAAACAAGTGAAGCTCATAAAGACGAGTGTGTGTGAACATTGCGAGCACGTGACGTTTGCATAAGATGAAGATCATAAATGCAAACCATAGTTTTAATTATCAATAGATATACTAATATATTTTGCTCTTATTGATTACTGAGACTTTCCAAAAATTTCTGGGGATGTTTAGCTTTGGTTACTGTGCTGTTTCGAAGAGTTTGTTCAAAGCTTGCTTATGGACAAGCAAGGTTCAAGTGTGGGAAGATTTGATATATGGGAATTTATACAGCTTTTCAGCATAAAAATGTCTCCAAATAAGAGTAATTTCGGCAACAATATTAGAATAAATAACCACTAATGTTTATAATTTCTATCTATAGGTAAATATATTCCTAAGGAATAAAATAAGTTAAAATACGAAGATAAACGGTGAAAATAGGCTCAACACACCCCATGGTGAATAGCCATGCCTAGAGAATACAAAGTAAATACAAAAATCAGGAAATAAAGACATGGACATGTTAACCGAAACACACCCCATATTGTCAAGAGCAAGAAGAATATACAAAATAGAAGGTTTTGAAGTAAACATAACCATGTCTTCCGAAGACACGGCCATGCCTTCAAGTACAATAGAAAATGACAAAACTGGTGGAATTTGGATTGTTGTGGAACTCAAAACGGACGGGCCTTGCTTAACACGGTCATGTTAACCTTGAGTTGTATGAGCTGAAAAAGAACAATTAATGCATCGGGACAAAAAATGAAGACATGGTCATGCCTTGCTCGACACGATCGTGACTTGAGGGTCTGATCAGTCTATAAATTGAATGCTCATATTTTTCATTCAAGACACTTTGGAGAGACATTTAATACACCCTCCACTTCATTCACTCCTCTCCAACCATCTTCTTTCATCACCATTAATAAGGGAATTAATCCCATCTATCCAACCCTTAAAGATTATGAAGATTAAGATTTTGGGAGAAGTCATTCGCATTAAAGATTAGTCATCCAAATTTGTTAGATTGTTTTAATTCGATCATGTTTGTTACTTTGATATTTATCATTATGCTTATTAGTAGCTACACTTACAAAGTATCATCTTGGTTTATAATGAATCTTAATTGAAGTATAATAATGATATTAAAACATGTGATTGGTTTTTATTAGTTAATGGTTATGTTGCAACAATCATTTGATGAGGAATGTTAAAATACTCTTAAAAGATACCCCAAGTGCTAAGCTTGATGATAAGTTGAGAAATTTCTAGTCTTACAAAGCCTTGGCGAACCTTAAAACAGACACCAAGATCCCGAACTTGATGATAAGTCGAGAAATCACAATTTATTTAAGGACTAGGTTGATGATGTACATAAAAATATACATTTTTTAGCATCAAATAATCTTTAAAAACTGCAATTTCTATTAAATAACATAGCACAAAAGGCTACTTATCATAATAAAATGTAATTTCAGGAGAAACCAAGCCCCAAATGAAGAAACAAGCGAAAAGATGAAGAAAAACGAAAGAAAACACAAGAATAACAAAGAAACACGCCCCCATGCTTTTGAACACCAGAAAAAACAAAAATCTAAAAGAAAAGACAAAAACTGGGAACAAAAGCACGGGACCGTGCTTCTCTACCACGGGGCCGTGGACGTCTACCAAAAAGACAAAATGAATTTAGCACATGTCACTAAAATGCACGGGGCCGTGCCTCAGGAAGCACGGGGTCGTGGTGAGTCATCATGTACGATCTGACAACATGCAACTAGGACACATAGAGACGAGGCCGTGCTTAATAAAGCATGGGGCCATGCTTCTAGCTCCAAACAGCCTATAAATAGAGGTTCTTGTGTCATTTTAGAAGTGTTCCTTGAAAAGAGTTCTATCCGGTTTTCACTTATAAAAACACACACTAACACTCTCATTGAAGATCTAGTGAAGAGTTTGAAGGCTTAGAGGTCATCATCATCAACCATCATTATCATCATTAAGAAGAAAGATTCATCTACATTTGGTTAAATTGTTCTAGTTTGATAATGTGTTTATTGTTATCATCCATCCTAATGTTAATCACCATGCTCATTAGGAGCTAAACTCCATTTACCATCTAAAATCTATGAAGAAGCTTTGTTTTAATTGATGATTATGTAAAACATGTGGTTTAGTTTGGTAAAGTACATGGTTATTTTGCAATTATCCATTGATGAAGAAATATTTTATCACTTTAATCCAATACACTAAAGTTGATGACTAAAAAGTCATTCATGTTTATTCATGTTCTTGGAAACTAGAAATGGTAAAAAGAATACTTTGGTAATTTATTCAAGATAAAACATGAATCTCTTTGTTGTACTTAGAAATGATGAGATATAGATTATGATCTATTTCTCAAGTTTTGATAATTCTAAAATAACATTGTTAACACGATTGCTTAGGTTATCATGCTAGTTAAAGAAATCATATGTTAATCGAATGTGTAATTATAGCCTAATCTAATCAACCAAGGGGAGGTTGTGTGAGTTAACGACAACCACTCGAAGTTGTTAGGATTGGTATTTGAGAAATCGAAGTCAATTCTAATCATTCTACTTTACCAACTGCTTGCCTACTTAAATTGACATTCTCGGGGTAGCATGCTATTAAGCATAGGATGGACTTGAAAATATGCATGCTATTAGTCATTATGTCATAGAATGTGTTCACTGAAAAATGAGGTTCATAGTCTATCATATAATATTAGGATAAGTCTACCACATGTTTAACTAATAATCATCAAGGAACAATGGAGTGGATTCTAGATATTAGATGGTAACCTTCATATAATTGAACTACTCGTTTAGAATCTCTCGTCTTGGTCACATATATTGTATATATAAGTATTTATATTTTATAAAAAGTTCGAAAAACTTAACCCCAAAATGATTAAAACCTCCGATTAAAGTAAAACAACGATTTATCGTTAGATACATTTGTGTCCATGGATCGATACTTGGTTCTTAGCAATACTATTCTACATATATGATAGGTACACTTGCCTATTTTGTGTGTGTTTAGTCTTTGTAGAAATCACTTTTATAAATTTAAAACACGATCTTGTGAAAAAGCAAATCATTCCATCTATTAATATTTAACCGCAACGTACAACACACATCAAGTTTTTGGCGCCGTTGCCGGGGACACGGTACGTTTCTAAGAACGATCCAAGTTTTAATTTAATCATTGTCTATAATTGTACAAATTTTTAAATTCTATTTTATTTTTAATTTTTTTACTAAATACTAAAATATATAATTTTACGGCTAGCCTATTTTTTAACTTTTTACCTAACCTTTACTTTATTTTAATTAATTTAGACCTTAGCTTAGTTTAAAATAGCTTAGCCTAACTCGTAGTTTAACTTAGACTAACCTTTAGTTTTACATTAGCTAACTTTTACTTTAGTATTCATTTTGATTTAATCCCATGTATGTCCTCTACTTTTGAAACCGAGCTTGTTTCTCCAATTTCTGAACCGAGACGACTCATTCGTCGACGAGCACGTAAACGGACAGCAGAAATCTCTGAAGCAATCAAAGACTAATCAGTAGACACCACCACATCAGGAGAAAATCAAACCGAAGAAATGATGGCAGCCCAGAACAATGAGCCGAACATGAGCCAGTATGCCAAGCCAACACTCGAAGGCTACGACAATGGAGTGGCTCTACCCGAAATCACAGAAAATTTCGAAATCAAATCAAGAACCATTCATACGGTGGAAAATTCAGTTCAATTTCATGGTCTCCTCGACGAAGACCCTCTTTCTCACATATCTCGATTCTTAGGAATCTGCGGAACCTTTAAAATTCAAAACTGTTCAGACGATCAAATCAAGCTTAAACTCTTTCCTTTCTCTCTAAGGGGTCAAGCCCTAGAATGGATAGAATCTATTTCCTCTGGTTCCATCACCACTTGGGCCCTCGACCAAATGGCCGGTGGAGACCTGTGATCCAAATCACCTAGAGAAGCATTTGAAGTCCCAGAGAAGGCTGCAAAGAAGAGTTTCGATTCCAATACTCTTGTCACAGCACAGCTTGAAGCCCTTTTTAAAAAATTCGAACAACTTCAAGCCGAGCTATCGAAAACCAGACTCATCTGTGACACTTGTGGAGGAAATCATAAGACGAGTGACTGTAAACAAGTCATCATGGCCATGGAAGAAGTCGATTTCATCGCTCGACAGAACAACGCTTTCAACAAAAACTACAATCCAGGATGGAGAAACCACCCGAATTTCAGCTGGAAAGACGAAGGTAACACACAACCCTTACCCGGATTCGAAAAAGACCGATGAATCAATCCTTCCAGCGTAAACCCCAATTTCAAGATCAAAGTTCTAGTAGCCATCAAAACCCAAGCTACTCAAAAATCGAAGAAATGCTAATCCAACTCATGACGAAAACAAATGAAGCAGAGAAGAAGGCCGACTCAAGAGCTGTTGATATCAGCGGAGTATTATTAAAACATGAAGCCGATCTCAAAAGTCAACAAGCATCACTACAGAATCTAGAAACACAAATTGGACAAATTGCCCGACAATTATCCGAAAGACCACCTGACACTCTTCCAAGCAACACCATCACCAACCTGAATGCAAAAGCTAACTCTGTTACACTCAGAAGCGGTACAACCACTGTTGCCTCACCAACTTCAGAACCGATTATGGAAAAGGAGCCTCCTGATGAAACACAGGAAAGACTGAGACCGACGGGCACCGTACAACCCAAGGAGCCAGTCCGAACTTATGTTCCACCTATTCCATACCCTGGAAGACTGAAGCAGGAACGATTGGAAGCTCAGTACGGGAAGTTTTTAGAACTCTTCAAACAACTCCATATCAACATCCCTTTTGTCGAAGCCATCGCTCAAATGCCAAAATATGCCAAGTTTCTCAAAGAAGTGCTGACAAATAAAAGGAAGCTGGAGGAACTCTCATGTCACCCTAAGTGAAGAGTATTCAGCAGTCCTCCAAAACAAGCTGCCACCAAAAATGACCGATCCAGGGAGCTTTACTATCCCTTTTCTCATAGGAAATTTGTCTGTAAGCAATGCCCTGGCGGACCTAGGAGCTACTATTAATTTAATGCCTTATGCGGTTTTTGCAAAACTAGGGATAGGAGAACCAAAGCCCACCCGCATGAGCATTCAATTAGCTGACCGATCTGTTAAATATCCTCGGGGCATTGTTGAAAACATGCTTGTCAAGATTGACAAATTTGTTTTCCCAGTAGATTTTGTAATTCTAGACATGGAAGAAGACAAAAGTGTATCTCTGATTTTAGGAAGACCCTTTTTAGCCACCGCAAAGGCTATTATTGATGTTTGCACCGGCAAGCTCACTCTCAGGGTTAATGACGAGGCAATCACTTTTGACATAGGAAAATCTATGCAATATTCGCAACAACACTATGACACATTATACTGTGTTGACATCATAGATTCCATCGTAAGTTGCTATATGCGAGATTCCTCCATTAATACACCGCTAAAAACACAAGTCTTAGACAAAACACTCAACATACCCATGTTAGAAAACGAAAATATCAAAGATGATTATCAGGAAGCATCAGAAGTAGTATATGAGATCACTGAATGCAATGAAAAATCAAAACCATCAATCGAAGAACCACCAGCCTTGGAGTTAAAAGAACTACCAAAACATTTCGAATACGCCTTTCTAGAAAAAGACTCTCAACTCCTAGTAATTATTTCATTTCAACTTTCAAAAGAAGAGAAAGACGAACTTCTTAAGGTTCTCAAGAACCATAAGAAGGCCATCGCATGGAAGATCATGGATATCAAAGGCATCAGTCCCTCCTTTTGTACTCACAAAATTCTCATGGAGGAAGAATACAAACCCGTGGTCCCACATCAAAGACGTCTCAATCCCAACATGCAAGATGTGGTGAATAAGGAAGTAATCAAACTGCTTGATGCCGGATTAATCTACCCGATCTCGGATTCACCTTGGGTAAGTCCCGTTCAAGTAGTACCCAAGAAGGGAGGAATGATGGTCGTAATGAACGAGAAGGACGAGTGTAAGGCCCCGATCCCGGTAGCCCTACTTTAGCGTTGGATTTACTCATAAACGCAGTTCTAAATATCAGAGTTAATTAAAACATACGCAGAATATAATAAAACTCTCATAAAACATTACAATCAAATCATAAACATGTCTTAAAACATTCTTTTTGTCTTTTCAAAATCAAAACATAACTTATAAAATAGCAGATCTTCAGATGCCAGGCTTTTATTCTACTGCCATGTGTCTCGCTGACGCCAGCTGTCGCATCCTACTCACCTGCGTGCATACTAAAAGTCAGCTACACTGAGTGAGTTCTAGTTAATCATACGAGATACAATCTGCTCACATACTTGCACACGTGCCCGAAGGGGTGTACATTATCCATACTTACTTTTCATACATAACTATCCATCTTATTTAAAGAGCCTTCCGCTCTATAACCTCACAAATATTATAAGGGTCTGGTCCCTAACATCACAGATATTATAAAGGGTCTGGTCCCAACATCACAGATATTATTAGGGTCTGGTCCCTACCATCATAGATATTATTAGGGTCTGGTCCCATTGTTTCATGCAACTGTACCGTACTTGTTCTTACATACTTCCTTGACAATACGTGCAATCTCCGAAGAGCGTTCATGTACCATCAACATAACATACATATATTATGCATACATCATATATTCACACATACATCATATCTTACATCATACTTATCAATCATATCTTTAACTACCACCTGACGGTACATGCCATATCCAAAGATCGTTCACGCACCGTCAAGCAATCATCATACATAAATCATACAAGGCATACACTTACCACTTAAGGTAAGTGTATTAACTATCACATCGAGTATGCACACAGCCCCGAAAACATAACAAGGAAGTGGGGCTAGAAACTCACCTGAATGCGGTTACGTTCACCGTTAATAGTTATTCCCTTCTTGAGCTGTGCACGGCTAACTGTATAATATGTACATGTATCAATTAACTACCAGCTTGGAAAAATTTTATTTTCATTAACTGTCTTAATACAATTTCCATTATCATTTTAAGTTATTTTCTAAGTTGGGCTTGTTATTCATTTCAAGATATTGGGCTTGAGCATGTGGGCTGAGCTAAGTCAGGCCCAACGGCCCATTACTAGATTTGGGTTCTACTGGGCTTAGGCCCAAGCCAAACTGGGTGGCCGAGAACTCCAGACAGAGAACGCTTGCTGACCGAGAACATGGGTTGACCGAAAACCATAGTCTTGATCGAGAACTCGTGTTGACCGAGTTCTCATATTGGCCGAGAACCACGTGGCTGAGAACTTGGGTTGACCGAGAACTCGTTTTGACCGAGTTCCCATTTTGGTAGAGAACCCTTGGTCACCAAGAATTCTTGCTAACCGAGTTCACATGGTGGCCGAAAACACCCAGCTCTCCCATTCTTCTACCTTATGATTTTTTCTTGCCTATATTTCTTGATTCGTAGCTCAAATCTTGAACTTTTAATCCTATATCATCAACGCTCATACCCGTTTTACAACCATTACTATCCCGGATTCAAGATATATCTCGTTTTAGGCATAAAGCTTGGACCTTTATAAGTTTAAAACGTTCTAGGCTAGTTCTAGGGTTCATATATGAGCCGTACAATATCATTAGGCCGTTAGGTTCATCTTAATCATCAAGTTTGTATTTTTATGAGACATCTAGGTCCAATCCACTCTAGGGTCAAGTTTTATGGCAAATGGTTCATAAAAATGTAACCTTTAATCATAGGAAACATACCTTTCGATGTTTCTAGGTTACGGTTTAGCTCGATGTTCAAGGATGATCTTGTATCTTGCTTGAGAAATCACTATCTAGCAATAATCGGCTTGGTCTTGGCCTTGGATCTTCCTTTTCCTCTCACGGCCGCAAATGGAAAGTTTGTGTGTGTTCTATGGAGGTGTAGGGGATATTATGGATAAGATGGATGGAAATGGAAAGATTTAGGGTTTAAGGGGGGTATTTATACTCCCTTAAGCCCATGGACCTAAGGCCCATCTCTCCTTTTTAGTCCATGATTAATCCATCTAATTAGCCTACTTCTCTTTCCATCTTTTATTATTTATTTAATCCAAGTAAACTTTTCCATTAAGAGTAATATATGAAATATTATTATTTGAGATTCGGGATGTTACAAGTCTTCCCTCCTTAAAGAGGTTTCGTCTCCGAAACCTAACTATTACATAAATAGGCTACGGTAAAACTTGCGCTTCTCATCCTCAGCCTCCCAAGTAGCATCTGATCCTTTGCGGTGCTTCCATATCACCTTTACTAAGGGTATAACCTTGTGACAAAGCTGCTTTTCCTTGTGATCGACATTCTCTATCGGTTGCTCAATGTAATTCAATTGCTCATCAACCTCGATGTCTATCAATGGCACGTGAGACGTGTCATCAGCTAGACACTTCCTCAGATGTGAAACATGGAAGGTTGAATGAATTCCTTCTAACTCATTAGGTAAATCCAGCTTATAAGCCACCTCACCCACGCGATCTATAATCTTAAACGGTCCAATATATCTCGGACTCAACTTTCCCCTCTTCCTAAAACGAATGATTCCTTTCCAAGGAGAGACCTTGAGCATCACATTGTCACCAACGTTAAACTCGATCGGTCGTCGCCGCTTATCAGCATATGACTTTTGCCTGTCTTGAGCGGCTTTCATTCTAGCCTTAATCTGATCGAACTTTAAGGACGTTTCTTGAACAACTTTTAGGCTTCCCATTTCCTTCTGACCAATCTCTCCCCAACACACGGGAGTTCTACATCGCCTACCATAGAGCATCTCAAACGGTGGCATACCAATACTTGAATGGTAGTTGTTGTTATAGGAGAACTCTGCTAGGTGCAGATGATCATCTCAACTTCCACCAAAGTCTAAAACACAAGCACATAGCATATCCTCAAGGGTTTGGATCATCCTCTCGGACTGTCCATCGGTTTGAGGATGATACGCTGTACTAATGTTCAACCTCGTTCCCATAGATTCAAGGAATTTCTTCCAGAACCTTGAAGTGACTTGAGTATCTCTATCAGACACAATCGAAAGTGGCACTCCATGCTTGGTTACAACCTCTTTAATGAACAAGCTTGCCAACATTTCTGACGAGATAGCCTCTCGTATGGGCAGAAAGTGAGCACTCTTGGTCAAGCGGTCCACAATCACCCAGATGGTATCATGATGCTTAGCTGTACGAGGTAGCTTAGTTATGAAATCCATGGTGATGTGTTCCCACTTCCATTCAGGTATCTCCAAAGGTTGCATCTTCCCATAAGGCTTCTGATGTTCAGCCTTGACTTGTAAACAAGTTAAGCACATACTAACATAATCTACTACATCATTCTTCATTCCTGGCCACCAGTAGTCTCTCTACAAATCTTGGTACATCTTTGTAGCTCCTGGATGAATCGAATATCTTGACTTATGAGCTTCATCTAAGATTCGACCTCTGAGATCCCCATGGCATGGGATCCACATTCGGTCAAACCTAGTCTTAACACCATGAGTGTTTTCCATTAGCTCATCTTGTTGGCCGTAAACTCTTTCTTTCTTCACTAACTCCTCGTCTACTAGCACCTCTGACTGCACTTTGATGATTTCTTCGAAAAGGCTTGAGTTCATAATCAGCTGGTATGACTTCACTGTTGCAAGGACTTCCTCATTCTTACGACTTAGCGCATCGGCGACCACATTAGCTTTTCCAGGGTAATACTTAATATCACAGTCTTAATCCTTTATCAATTCCAACCACCTCATCTGCCTCATGTTCAATTCTTTCTGCTCAAAGAAGTATTTTAAACTCTTATGATCTGTGTAGATGGTACACTTTGTACCATATAGATAATGCCTCTATATCTTGAGAGCATGCACTACTGCTTCTAGCTCTAGGTCATGCGTCGGGTAAGTACTCTCATGGACTTTCAACTGTCTAGACGCGTAAGCTATCACCTTCCCTCGTTCCATCAACACGCAACCAAACCCACGATGCGAAGAATCAGTACAAACAACCAAATCCTCGTCACCATCGGGTAAAGCAAGGAGTGGAGCTGGCGTGAGTCTCTTCTTTAACTCCTGAAAGCCTCTTCTTGGAACTTTCCCCAACTGAATACTATCGACTTTCGGCTCATACCGGTCAACGGTGCGGCTATCTTGGAGAAACGTTCGATGAATCTCCTATAGTAGCCGGCTAACCCTAGGAAGCTTCGTATATCAGTCGGATTCTGTGGAGTCTTCCAGTTGGTTATCGCTTCAATCTTAGCTGGGTCCACCATAATTCCTTCAGGATTTATCACGTGACCAAGAAATTGCACTTCTCGCAACCAGAACTCGCATTTTGAAAACTTAACATACAACTTCTCTTTCTTCAAAGTCTCTAACACCTCTTTCAGATGCTCAGCATGATCAGATTCGCTCTTTGAATAGATCAATATATCATCGATGAAGACAATAACTGACTTATCCAACATTGGCCGACACACCCTATTCATCATGTCCATAAATGTTGTGGGAGCATTTGTTAGTCCGAATGACATTACAAGGAACTCGTAGTGTCCATTCCACGTTCGGAACGCTGTCTTAGGGATGTCTACCTCCTTCACCTTCAGCTGATGATAGCCTGATCTGAGATCTATTCGTGAGAACCAACTTGAACCTTGCAATTGGTCAAACAAATCATCAATCCTTGGCAAAGGATATCTATTCTTTACCGGATGCTTATTCAACTCACGATAGTCTATGCACATTCTCATACTTCCATCCTTCTTCTTCACGAACAACACTGGCACACCCCATGGGGAAACATTTGGTCTTATAAAACCCTTGTCGAGGAGTTCTTGCAGTTGGGACATCAATTCTTTCATCTCGGACGGTGCTAGACGGTAAGGCGCTTTCACGACGGGCTGGGTATCTGGCACTAAATCTATCTGGAATTCTATCTCTTGCTCCAGTGGCAACCCCGGAAGATCCTCTGGAAATATTTCTGGGTAGTCGCGCACAATAGGAACATCTTTCATTTCTTTTGTCTCGGCCGTAGCGTTGACAACATACGCCAGGTAGGCACCGCACCCACGCCTTAACAAACCCTCGGCTTTTATCATCGAAATGACATTAAGCCCATAACTTTCCTTATCACCATAAACCGTCACCGCACTACCATCCAAGGACTTTAACCTTATTATCCTAAACTTACACACTATCTAAGCTTTATTCTCAGACAGCCAATCCATTCCCAAGACTACGTCGAACCCTCCTAAGGTCATAACATACAAGGTAACAGGGAACTCGTGTCCCTCTAACTCTATCTTAGCGTCCTTAACCATTTTCATTATTTTAATCGAAGTGTCATTGGAGGTTTCTACTATAAAAGTTTCAGACACTCGACAACTTTTCATTTTAGCTAATTTAGTAATTGGCGTGGCTACGAAACTTTTGTTCGCACCCGAATCAAATATTACTGAAGCGGAAATACCGTTTACTAGAAACGTACCTGTGACGACATCTGGAATCTGCTTGGCTTGTTCCTGGGTCAGCATGAAGGTTCTGGTTCTTGGCCTAGCTGGTTCAGTATCCTTCTTTCCACTACCTCCAGCCTCACCATCGGTGCATTCTCTCGCCATATGGCCTGTCTTGCCACATTCGTAACATGCTGGCTTTGCACTGCACTCATTGGCATAATGCCCTACCTTCCCACACTTATAACATGCATTAGACCCCATCCTGCATTCTCCACCATGAGCCTTTCCTAATTTGTTACAAACATCTGAACTCCTACCCCACTTACACTCCCCACCATGCATCTTTCCGTAGGTCTTACACGATCTCTTCTCCCACACTTTCTGCTTCTTATCCTTGGAGTTCCACAACTGGGTACCAGGTTGTTTAACAGGAGCGACCCACTTCTTATCCTTCTTCTCCTCCACCACCACATCGTCCATAGCCAGGTCCTCATAAACCATCTCTGCGAGTTCGACAGCAGAGTCAAAGGTAACAGGTTTATTCGCCCTGACTAGTATACGAACTTTCTGCGGCAGTCCCCTCACATAGCACTTGATTCTCTTAGCCTCCGTGTTGACCATTTCGGGTAACCTAGACATTCAGTTGAACTCGGTGGTGTACTCACGATGTGTCATCATCCCAACTTTCAAGTTCAGGAACTTCATCTCCGCCTTCTCAACCTCGGCGTCAGCACAAAATTTCTTCATAACCAGTTCTTTTAGATCCTCCCACTTCATGGCCTTAATCTCCTCCCGAGTCTTCCTCTGCTCCACACTTTCCCACCAATACATCGCCTCCTCTTCAAACGATTGAGTGGCATAACCGACTGCTTGATCGGGACGACACTCGCTAATGCGGATAATTTTATCCATAGCAGTTATCCCATGAAGGGTAGCGATGGCGTCTCCCAAACCAGTCAGCTTTGGTGGGTCAAATCCCTTGAAGGACTTATTATTGCACCCGCCTCGGCCTCTTTTCCTGTCTCCGGCTTTTCCAGAATTAACCCCACTCGAGGCCACCCTCTATTCTTCCTCATTTCTCTCACCATCACCCCCTGCCCCTCTGGCAGTTCTTTCCCGACTTCCAGCAGACCCTCCAGGAGTAATATTCTTCACAGCAGTGGCTACAGCTTGAACAATAGCTGCCTGAATTGCGGGATCCAGTGGAACCCCTTCGTTGTTAACCGGACCTCCTCCAGCTGCACTCCCTTCATCTCTGGTGTTGGAAGCTATCTCAACCGAAGGTCGCTGGGCACGACGAGGCCTGCCATGTCGTCCAGTGCGACCTCCTTCTCCTATATTCCCTCCCGTTCCAGCCATCGTTTTCTAAAAAGGGAAAACACAAACATCATCACTCAAGGAACTATTTAGTACAAGGATAGTAAGGCTAACAGGTAATAACAGTGGCCAGCTGTGATTAGCTGATCACGTTACTTTCCGTGTCCTATACACTTTCCTTTATGAGTCTATTTGTGCCGGTTCTATTTAAACAGTTAGTCAATCAAAACGATCAATTAATCCTATCCCTATCGTTCACATATCATTTCTTTATCATTTAACATACATCATTTAATCATACATCTTACCTTTGCTGAGCTTGCTTGAGCGATACGTGGCATTCTTGAACTGGCATCTTCTTTCTTTTCTTACTTAGATCTCATTCTCTGTTCGAGTCTAAGCATGTAGGATGCTTAAATCTCTCGAACTTTGCTCTGATACCAACTTGTAAGGCCCCGATCCCGGTAGCCCTACTTTAGCGTTGGATTTACTCATAAACGCAGTTCTAAATATCAGAGTTAATTAAAACTTACGCGGAATATAATAAAACTCTCATAAAACATTACAATCAAATCATAAACATATCTTAAAACATTCTTTTTGTCTTTTTAAAATCAAATCATAACTTACAAAACATAGCAGATCTTCAGATGTCAGGCTTTTAGTCTCCTACCATGTGTCCCGCTCATGCCAGCTGTCGCATCCTACTCACCTGCGTGCATACAAAAAGTCAGCTACGCTGAGTGAGTTCTAGTTAATCATACGACATACAATCTGCTCACATACTTGCACACGTGCCCGAAGGGGTGTACATTATCCATACTTACTTTTCATACATAACTATCCATCTTATTTAAAGAGCCTTCCACTCTATAACCTCACAGATATTATAAGGGTCTGGTCCCTAACATCACAGATATTATAAAGGGTCTGGTCCCAACATCACAGATATTATTAGGGTCTGGTCTCTACCATCACAGATATTATTAGGGTCTAGTCCCATTGTTTCATGCAACTGTACCGTACCTGTTCTTATATACTTCTTGACAATACGTGCAATCTCCGAAGAGCGTTCACGTACCATCAACATAACATACATACATTATGCATACATCATATATTCACACATACATCATATCTTACATCATACTTATCCATCATATCTTTAACTACCACCTGACTGTACATGCCATATTCGAAGATCGTTCACGCACCGTCAAGCAATCATCATACATAAATCATACAAGGCATACACTTACCACTTAAGGTAAGTGTATTAACTATCACATCGAGTATGCATACAGCCCCGAAAACATAACAAGGAAGTGGGGCTAGAAACTCACCTGAATGCGGTTACGTTCACCGTTATTAGTTATTCCCTTCTTAAGCTGTGCACGGCTAACTATATAATATGTACATGTATCAATTAACTATCGCTACTCACATCGTATTCTATCTTTATATAACCCTCAATGAACGGAGGTCCGGGGGCAGCGCCCCTGGCAGCTGAGTTCTAGGGGCCGTAGCCCCTAGCGGGGTCCAAGGGGCAGAGCCCCTTGCTGGGTTTAAGCTGCCAGGTCAGCTTGGAAAAATTTTATTTTCATTAACTGTCTTAACACATTTTCCATTATCATTTTAAGTTATTTTCTAAGTTGTGCTTGTTATTCATTTCAAGATATTGGGCTTGAGCATGTGGGCTGAGCTAAATCAGGCCCAACGGCCCATTACCAGATTTGGGTTCTACTGGGCTCAGGCCCAAGCCAAACTGGGTGGCCGAGAACTCCAGACAGAGAACCCTTGCTGACCGAGAACATGGGTTGACCAAAACCCATAGTCTTGACCGAGAACTCGTGTTGACCGAGTTCTCATATTGGCCGAGAACCACGTGGCCGAGAACTTGGGTTGACCGAGTTCCCATTTTGGCCGAAAACCCTTGGTCATCAAGAATTCTTGCTAAGCGAGTTCACATGGTGGCCGAAAACACCCAGCTCACCCATTCTTCTATCTTATGATTTTGTCTTGCCTAGATTTCTTGATTCGTAGCTCAAATCTTGAACTTTTAATCCTATACCATCATCGCCCATACCCGTTTTACACCCATTACTATCCCGGCTTCAAGATCTATCTCGTTTTAGGCATAAAACTTAGACCTTTATAAGTTTAAAACGTTCTAGGCTAGTTCTAGGGTTCATATACGAGTCGTACCTTATCATTAGGCCATTAGGTTCAATTTAATCATCAAGTTTGTATTTTTATGAGACATCTAGGTCCAATCCACTCTAGGGTCAAGTTTCATGGCAAATGGTTCATAAAAATGTAACCTTTAATCATAGGAAACATACCTTTCGATGTTTCTAGGTTACGGTTTAGCTCGATGTTCAATGATGATCTTGTATCTAGCTTGAGAAATCACTATCTAGCAATAATCGGCTTGGTCTTGGCCTTGGATCTTCCTTTTCCTCTCACGGCCGCAAATGGAAAGTTTGTGTGTGTTCTATGGAGGTGTAGGGGATATTATGGATAAGATGGATGGAAATGGAAAGATTTAGGGTTTAAGGGGGTATTTATACTCCCTTAAGCCCGTGGACCTAAGGCCCATATTTCCTTTTTAGTCCATGATTAATCCATCTAATTAGCCTACTTCTCTTTCCATCTTTTATTATTTATTTAATCCAAGTAAACTTTTCCATTAAGAGTAATATATAAAATATTATTATTTGAGATTCTGGATGTTACAACGAGTTGATACCAATGAGAACCATCACAGGCTGGCGAGTTTGCATTGACTACCGGAAGCTTAATGACGCCACAAGAAAAGATCATTTTCCACTTCCTTTCATCGATCAAATGCTTTAGCAACTATCTGGAAAAATGTTCTACTGTTTTCTTGACGGATTTTCTGGATATTTCCAAATTCCCATTGCCCCTAAAGATCAGGAGAAAACCACCTTTACATGTCCGTATGGAATCTTCGCCTACCGAAGAATGCCATTTGGACTATGTAATGCTCCAGCCACTTTCCAACGTTGCATGGTGGCCATCTTTCATGAAATGATCGAAAACTCTATGGAAGTCTTCATGGATGACTTCTCAGTCTTTGGAGATTCCTTCGATCATTGTTTAAACAACCTCGACAAAATGTTAACCAGATGTGATGAAGTAAATCTAGTGCTCAACTGGAAAAAATGCCACTTTATGGTAAAGGAAGGCATTGTTCTCTGTCACAAGATTTCTCAAGACGGACTAGAAGTTGATAGATCCAAAATTGAAACCATATCCAAACTTCCATCGCCAACTTTATTCAAAGCCATTAGAAGTTTTCTAGGTCACGCAGGTTTTTACCGCCGCTTCATAAAAGACTTCTCCAAAATTGCTAGACCTATGACCAAACTTCTGGAGAAAGACACACCATTCGTTTTCTCTGAAGAATGTGTTGAATCATTCAACATATTAAAAGACAAACTTGTCAACGCACCAATCATGACTACACCTGATTGGACCCTTCCATTCGAAATCATGTGCGATGCAAGTGACTTGCAGTTGGAACCGTACTCGGACAACGCAAAGAAAAACACATTCACCCTATCTACTATGCTAGTAAAACTCATAACGATGCACAAAAAAATTATACCACAACAGAAAAAGAGTTGTTAGTAGTAGTTTTGCTTTTAAAAAGTTTAGATCCTACCTAGTTCTTTCCAAAACCATAGTCTACACCGACCATGCCGCAATACGTTACCTCTTTAACAAGAAATATGCCAAATCCAGACTTCTCCGATGGATCGTACTACTCCATGAATTCGACATAGAAGTCAAAGACAAAAAGGGAGCAGAGAATGTCGCCGCAGACCACCTCTCACGTTTAGAATGCCCAGCTTCAGAAGAACTTCACAAGAAAATTATCAACGATAATTTCCCACATGAAATTCTCATGCATATTCAAGCGGTCATAGAGGAGAATGACGAAAGTCCTTGATATGCCAACTTCGCAAACTACCTAGCTTGTAGAATCCTAAGAAAAGGACTTACTCATCAACAGCGGAAGAAATTCTTCTCCGACCTTAAGCTCTATTTCTGGGAAGATCAATACTTGTTAGGATAGGCGTTGATCAAGTTATTCGTAGGTGTGTAGCAGGCAAGGAAGCCTTAGATATTCTCAAACACTGCCATGGAGGACCAACTGGTGGGCACCACGGTACCGCCACTATGGTCAGGAAAGTGTTTGATGCAGGATTCTTCTGGCCCACCATATACAAATATACACGTGCTTTGATCCAAGAATGCGATGCTTGTCAAAGGGCCGGGAACATCTCATCCAAAAATGAGACGGCTCAAAAAGGCATTCAAATTTGTGAAATCTTTGATGTATGGGGAATAGATTTCATGGGCCCATTTCCTAACTCGTTTGGAAATAAATACATCCTTGTAGCAGTCTATTACGTGTCTAAATGGGTAGAAGCACAAGCTCTTCCCACTAAAGATGCTCGAGAAGTTGTAAGATTCCTGAAAAAGTTATTTTCACGATTCGGCACTCCAAAAGCCCTAATCAGCGACAGAGGTACCCACTTCTGTAACGCTTTGATGGACAAAGTCTTAGCACGATATGGGGTTTACCACCGTCTGGCAACACCATATCACCCTCAGACTAGTGGGCAAGTGGAAGTCTCAAATCGAGGAATTAAAAGGATTTTAGAAAGAACTATAGGAATGAATCGCAAGAATTGGGCAGAAAAGTTAGATGACGCTTTATGAGCCCTCAGGAAGGCCTACAAAACCCCCATAAGAACGACACCCTTCAAACTCATTTATGGGAAAGCATGTCATCTACCAGTAGAATTAAAACACAAAGCCTACTGGGCTCTCAGAGTAGTAAAATTTGATCTAACGTCTGCCGGCATAAACCTGGAAGATCTAATTCACGAGCTCGAGGAACTGAGAACATTAGCCTATGAAAATTCCTGGTCTTACAAGGAAAAGACTAAATGCTTGCACGACACCCATTTAAAAGGAAACAAGAAATTCCAAGATGGCGACCGTGTACTGTTATACAACACTCGTTTATGTCTTTTCCCTGGAAAATTGAAATCTCGATGGACAGTTCCATACATAGTTGAATCAGTTTTTGACTATGGGACAGTTGATATCTCAAATTCAAATGGCCAAAAGTTCAAAGTAAATGGACATCGATTAAAGCCATATATCGATGGACCATTTGAAGAAGTTCTGGAGGTATTGGCCCTCCAACTCCCTGAATAGGAAATCAAGAAAACAAGTTCTGACCAAGACCTTCACAAAACTAGGCATTGTAATTACGTACGCATATAAAAAAACAAAAAAAATAAAAAAACTAAATAACACAGGGGCGTGTTTCCAAAAGCACGATCCCGTGCCAAAAATCGCGGACCGGAATCTTCGCTGCAAAAATCTCAGTCAGACTGGTTTGTAAAAGAATTGTCAGAGCAAAAACACGGGGGCGTGCTCCCAGCAGCACGGGGTCGTGTTTAGGTGTCTGGTTGGCTATAAAAGGCACCTCTTACCAATGCATTCCTTGCACCAACCAAACCAATACACTCCTCTCTGAAAAATTCAACATACCCACTGAAATGAGTGAAGCTATTCCCGTTTCTCGACACCCGAGAAACGATGTCCGCCATGTTTCCAAAACCGAGCTTCTCTTGAAACTTCAAGAACTCGTTAAAGAACTCACCGAAATGAACCTCCTTGCTGAGATGCGCGTTGTTCAACTCACTAAATCAGTGGAAAACATGAAAATGGAACTTCGAGACATTAATGAACAACTCCAGTTTCAAGTTCTCGGTTTCACGTACTTTCCACCACCAGGACCATTCGGTGGAGGAGAGCCTTTCGAGGACATCTAAGAAACTTAATTTTCTACTTTTATGTGTAAACAAGTGCATTACGCACAATGTGTTAGGATTTCGGGCTTAACCCGAATATTTTCTTATTTTTAGGAAAACCGGGCTTATCCTGTATTTGTTTTAGGACCTTTTAATTTTAATGAAAAGTAATTTTTAGGTTGACTAAACTTCTAAATTATCATACTAAACATCATTATAAGAATTACAGCTCTCGCGTTTTGCAGAAAATTACAATGAAAATCATCTATGACAATAAGCATGGGTCGTGTTTCCAAAAGCACGAAGCCGTGGTCACCCTAGAATCTTGTTGGTGCATGTTTTGTAACAGATGATCTTTTGTGTTTGTTAGAATTGAGAGCAACGGTCAAAGGGGAGTCTGTTGGTGCATTTTGTGACCGTCACTATGCAATTCTGATCAGCGGATACGATGTACGAAGTTAGGACAACTTCGCCATAGGCGAAGTTGTAGCAACTTCTGCCATAGGCGAAGTTATAACAACTTCGCCTACAGGCCCAAGCCCGCGAAGTTTATATATATATATATGTGTGTCTTGTTTAGGTTTGTGTATCCAGAAAAATTAGAGTTTTGTGTTACAGTTCAATTGTCTAGAGAGAAACAGAGAGGGAGAGCAGTGTGGGACGGCCCGAGGTAGAGCTCACCTCGGGTCGGCCGTGTCTTTGTTTTTGTTCGTTTTGTAACATGGTTTGGTTATGCTATAAAGATCTGCAGATGTGTTTATCTCATTCGTGTGTTTGTTCGTGTGTTTGTATGTGTGTAATCGTGTTCTTCGTCTTCTACACGAATAAAGGAGTCTAGGAGGATTCCGCACTCCTAGACCTCGTGCGGATCTCGTATCGATCGGCGACGCCCCGGGGGGACCTACAAGTGGTAACACATGAACGGGTTCATGGGAAAAGAAAAAGAACTGATGATGACAGCGAGTCAGACTATGAAGAAGAAGTTCAACAGTTGATCCGTAGATCAAGAAGGGAACGGGCAGGTGCAGGATCGGGAGCTGGTGAGAGCTCGAGGGTGGTACGTTTCACCCCATCCGCACTGTCCGGTATGACAATGGTTCCCTCAACATTACAAGTTACAAGGCCAAGCGCCACGGATGTTCCCGTGGTGGCTACCTCATCATCTTTTGGCCTCCCACCAACTACTTTCCAACTTTCGGCTCCGGAAATCGTATCGTTGCCACCTACAACTCTTACTCCAACGGAGGTCGTGGCACATTTTATTGAGTCGACGGTTGTGGCCACTGCAGGGTTATCGGTGACGAAACCACCTGCGGTTACGTCTATGCCTACTTCTGAGGTCCCGGTTACATCGTAAATCCCTCCTCAGTACACTCAAGATATATCTCATCTGAGGTTTGATTTCGATGCAACCTTATCAGACTCTGAACGAATAGCAGCACTTGAACTGGTCGTGGCAGAACAATCAAGGGTGAATCTTATCCAGACCCAGGCTATTCAGCGCCTAATTGCAGAGAATCAGTTGCAGTCGTCCCTGCTGGTAGAACATGGCAAAATCATAGATGCTTTGAAGGAGTTCTTGGCATCTCAGGGGGAGACGAGCTGTAAAGGCGATGAGTTGAGGACTAAGAAGAGAAATGATCGAGACGATGATCCCAATGCATCGAAAGGTGCAGGTGGTGAGTTGCCAAGAACTGTACAAGCTCTTGGGACTTCCACAACTCAGGGGGAGTCGACAAGTGCAGTTGGTAGTGATGAAGTTATGGACAGGCGAAGTTAAGGAGGGGCGAATTTGACTTTTAGGCGAAGTTAAAAAAAAAAAAAAAAGTGTTTGGAGTTTTCGTCTGTATGGCCAGGTGTACACGATTATTGTGAGACCGAAGACGCTGTTCCGTCAACGAGTGAATCTTGTTATCTCTTGGTCTTACGTGTGAACAAATACGTGTCAACTCTGGATATGGAGTTGAGTTTGTGAATGGGATATTGATTGAAACTGGATATTGACACATATTTGGGTGTTTGTGGGCAATGAAATTGTTGTTGTTCGAGGTTGACCAACTGAAGAAAGTCAAATTGAACTGAAGGTTTTTGTCATTACTGGATTGTGGTCAGAGCATATTATTTATGTTATTTTCAAGGCGTTCAAGAATTGAATCCTGAAACGTGATGCTTATTTATTAAAGTGAAAATTCTGGAACAAGTTGGATTTAATCGGGAATTAAAGTGTTTATGTTTTTAATCGTTATCCCTGGTGATTGAAGATGCTTCGGATTAATTAATGGTCATGTGTGTTAGATTCTGTCAAGGTGGTTTTGTGATGAAATTGATCACTTGATGTTGAGTAGTTGAAGATTAAACCTTATCGTATGCCGACGTGTTGGTGAAGTTGTGGAGAGAGCCCAACTTCACGTGTTAGTGAAGTTAGATGAACTTCACGTGTTGGTGAAGTCAGAAGGACTTCACGTGATTGGTTGAGATGATCAATTAGGCACGGGGATGCATGCATTTCAAAGACCTCAATCTATATAGTCGGAGAAGCTTACACTGAAGGGGAGATCTGATATGGAAGACGCTGGGTGATTGGTAGATTTGTGAAGCTACACGACAGTTTCAGACACGGCTGGTTGAAGAGCAAACATAAGATCATCAGTTAAGAGGGAGTCTGTTGATGCATGTTTTGTAACAGATGATCTTTTGTGTTTGTTAGAATTGAGAGCAACGGTCAAAGGGGAGTCTGTTGGTGCATTTTGTGACCGTCGCTATGCAATTCTGATCAGCGGATACGATGTACGAAGTTAGGACAACTTCGCCATAGGCGAAGTTGTAGCAACTTCTGCCATAGGCGAAGTTAGAATAACTTCGCCATAGGCGAAGTTATAACAACTTCGCCTACAGGCCCAAGCCCGCGAAGTTTATATATATATGTGTGTCTTGTTTAGGTTTGTGTATCCAGAAAAATTAGAGTTTTGTGTTACAGTTCAATTGTCTAGAGAGAAACAGAGAGGGAGAGCAGTGTGGGACGGCCCGAGGTAGAGCTCACCTCGGGTCGGCCGTGTCTTTGTTTTTGTTCGTTTTGTAACATGGTTTGGTTATGCTATAAAAGATCTGCAGATGTGATCGTGTGTTTGTATGTGTGTAATCGTGTTCTTCGTCTTCTACACCAATAAACGAGTCTAGGAGGATTCCGCACTCCTAGACCTCGTGCGGATCTCGTATCGATCGGCGACGCCCCGGGGGGACCTACAAATCTTCAGCATGATACGCGATGAATTCGTACAATTCTCTAACTCAGAAACATTATTATCCTAGCAGCACGAGGCCGTGCTTCCAAAAGCACGGGGCCGTGTTCAACTTTCTAGTCTCTATATAATGCATGCATAAACTCACTATTCCATTCACACCAAACACAACATTACTAAAATGGAAAGCAAGAAGTCTGAATGGAGGCCAGTGAGGAAGGGCAAGCACCATGAATCTTCCTCAAATCTTGAGGAGGCGGTCATGAGGCTACAATTCATCATGAGAGACCAAGTTGAAAGCAGCATTCAAACCGAAGCTCGCGTAATCAAGCTAATCAACAAAGTCGAACTACTGAGGTTCGAAAACTTCCATGTTGTGGATGGCCACCACAAAGATGTGGCTTCCAAGCTCAACTTTCTCAACCGAGAAATCGTTAAACTTGACAAAAAGCTTTCCGAGCTCTTGGAAGCCAAACGAGCACCTCACCACATCCAAGACTTGTTCGGGAATGGTGGTCGTTGAAGTCCCAACTTTGTCTCTCGTTGAAGTTGCTCCCACTAGTGTTATGTATTAGGATCTAGGAATGTTGTTGTACTTTTCATTTGTACTATGTTTAGTTGTGCCTTTATTTTTTATGTTTTAATAAAATTTAGGACTTTTAATTACTATCTTAAACTAACCAGCATAGAAAATCAGTTGAAAAAACGAACCAGCTCGACAAATAAACAAAATCAAAAGAAATACTGTCTGCATCATGCAACACGGGACCGTGCTTCCAAAAGCACGGCGCCGTGATTTTGACCCCAGAACAATTACGATTTTTAAATCATTAAAATAACTTTTCCATAACATCAACCCTAACATCCACTTCGTTTCTGGACAAAAAACCGCCGACCATTCCATATTACACTAGTTTCTTCAATAAATCTTCAATTCCAAACCGTAGGTATGTTAATTTAATGATTATATTGTTCAAATTCTCATTCTAGGTTTAGTTTAACCCTAAAATCTTTCAAATCGACCAAATCGGGTCTAAACCCAAAAATGATATGGGTTATTCCATTAGTACAGGATGAATAGATTGTTGAATAATTGATTGTTAAACTTTAATTGGAAGGAACAATTCGGTTTTTTGAATATCCAACAAACTAATAAACCCAATTGTTATAACCGGTTAGAAACGAATGTTCGAGTCTGAATAGAGTGGAAATCAATATTAAAAACACAAGTCGTGCCTTAAACAACACGAATCATGGTCAACCAAAAGTCAAAATTCAAAGGGACCTGAATAGCAGCAACAACACGGTACCGTGCTTCTGAAAGCACGCCGCCGTACTTTGCTCTCTGTTCCAGCACATTGAAAATTTTTGTCGGATTTTGATTAATTTGGGTATGTATTGCAAATGGCCGAGTATGAAGACGGTGTTCATGCATTTTTAGTGTTTCCCGGACGCAGTGCAAGGAACAGACAAGCTAACGCAAGACTAACCTACCTAAACAAACGATTTCCAAAGCTAAACTTCTACGCTTGCCGAAACACATTGCGCCATGTTAATCAATGAGATAGATACAAGACATTCGTGAAAGGGCCGTGGAGAGGGGTTTTTGGTCAGACAGGGGAGGTAGTAACGGAACTGACAAAGGAGTTCTTTGCCTCTTTCAACATTAAGAATAAGAGATTGGACATGTGGGATGAAGATGCAATCGAATTTAGATGTGGGGGAATGGCACACAACTTCCGTCACCCAACTGGGACTTGATCTGGGAATATACACTGAAGAGGAAACAAACCAAGAAATCTGGTTCAGGGTAGGAGCAACATTTTCAAACAGAGACGGTGACGAAAATGCAGAAGCTGGAAATACACAGGTACATGCATGGGAACTATTGGGCTTTTGGGATGAAGCAAATAGTGTGAACAGTTCAAGAAGCACAACCCTACGAGACCCACTCATGAGATATATACACCGTCTACTAAGCCAGACAGTGACGGCACGCAACAAAAATAAAGGAGTGGTAAATCTAAGGGATTTTTGGGCATTTTATTGCATAAAGAATAGAACCGCTTGCAATATTACTTACCTTTTCTGCCAGCTTTTCAGAACAAATGCAGATGCACAAAGCCCGAATACCCCAATCTTTGGCGGTGCATGGATCTATAAGCTCTATAAGGCCTATGGTGTAGACAGGGTAGGAACACAAAACCCTGAACCCATCACTCTTGACATCAGCTTCTGTAGCATAATGCAAATAGCCCGATTTCTAAAGGCAAGACCATAAATCTGGAGGTTCATCGACAACCGGGACCAAATTTGGGACCCGGAAAGCCAATTAGAAATGGCAATGAATGATGAACGGAAGGATAGAATAGAAGAACGGATAGAAGCTGAATATGCACGAACAAGACTTCGTAAACCATTTGGCCTGCACACGGGTAACTGATGACTGGCGGCACTGGTAGGTCGGGCATGGGCATGGGCATGGGTTGGTAGTACTTTATGACATTATTATTATGTGGTTTTAAACAATTTACTTTCTGTTGTACTTGCTTGGTTGGATATTTTTATGGCCGTAGGTGCCAAGACATTATGGTAGGTACTAATTTAGCCCGACAGGGCAAGGGATGAAGGATTCCATACCCATTTTCAGCAATTTATGCTTGGTTGTTTGTGGTTGTTTGCAGTTTTATATTATACAGGTACAAAAACAGGAAAACGGACGATAAATAGGGGACACTCTGCCAAAATTTCGTTAACCCGTAGGGAAGTAACTCTCCATTTTAACACACTATACTCAATTAGAATTTTTATCTTTTCATGAATCTTTTCACCTTGAGGACGATATGAGATTCAAGCGTGGGGAAGGAAAATTACTTGACTAATTGTTTGTTTAAATAATTATAAAAATTCTCTAATCAACGATTTTTTTTTTATTTTT
The DNA here is from genome assembly GCF_021521415.1 of Bidens hawaiensis. Taxonomy (NCBI): domain Eukaryota; kingdom Viridiplantae; phylum Streptophyta; class Magnoliopsida; order Asterales; family Asteraceae; genus Bidens; species Bidens hawaiensis. The sequence goes on along the minus strand of NW_027491152.1, from coordinate 149,245 downwards.
TTAATTATTTTTTTTGCAGCAAACAAAGACTATTTTTACAACAAAACCAAAAGAAAAATCCAAGAAATTTTTTTTGCAAATAACCAATTATTAATCTACTATAACTGAAAAGTGAAAAAGGAAAAAGAAATTTTGTAATATTGAGAAGAAATTTATGCTGAATATGGCGTTTATACCCAGTCCCTCCGTTACTGTGAGATAAACCTCATGCCACATAAATATTTTTTTTCGGAAGCTTTAAGTGAGTCACATGTTTCATGTGATTTAGAAATTGTCGCAATTATTCATTTCAAGACCGCACGAAGCGTTGTATAAGGAAGAATGTAATATTGTCACAATCCCATCAAACCATTCTTCAAATCATAAAACCCTACAAAACCTTACCATACCACTTTATCCCTCTCACCGGTAAAATACACACTGGTCTTTTACCGACAGACCCTAAAGAATTGGAAATGCATCCTTTCTATTTCAATTTCCTTTGCTTCATACATTTCGCAAAACCTAGGTTGCCTCCAGAACTTAGGGAGAGAATCCTTCTCTTTAGCAATGAGGTGAGGAAAAAGTGGCGCCAAGACGAACAAAGGCCACAATTTTGTGGAATTTCCAAAAGAGCGATGAAAAGAAGAGCAAAAAGATATGAAATATGTTTAGGTTGCGGAAACTGGTCCCACGAAGGAAGATGTAGAAATAGTCAAACTCAGTCTCAGCATGAATATATCGAACTAATGAGGGTGGGGGCTATTAAGCTCAAAGCCGAATGATCCATTAGAGTTGTGAGTAATGTTCAGAACAGGATTGAGGAAGAACTCATCCACATCCTCGACAAAACTAGTCTTGACGATCTAACCTTAAAAGAGTCACTAGGTATTTAAATATATATATATATATATATATATATATAATATATCGGGAGAAAGAGCTAACCATCGAAGATATCTCAGGATCCCCGACAATCAGCAAAAGTTGTATTTACCATCCTCACCACCATTAACTCAAACCCTCGGACCACCAATACCAAAATCCCTTCTTACCCAAAGCCAACCATTATTACCTTCTGATCTATGTAACCCTTCACAAAGGTAGAGATTTGAACTTGTTACAAGCTTATTTGTCACATGTCACATTTTGGCTAAGAGTGTTCACATACATACATCACATGTATGAACCGATATAAAACCGAGTGTGAGTGAACATTGTGAGAACGTGACGTTTTGCATAAACAGAAACTCATAAATAAAAATCACCTTTTTATATATCACTACATATATTCCTATGATTTAAGGTTGGTTATTTTGTTTCCATCTTCTTGGAGCTCTATTAGGGGATGTTTAAGCTATGGTCCTAACTTGCTGTTTCTAGAGAATATTTATAAGTGGATTGCTTGAGGACAAGCAATGTTCAAGTGTGGGGATGTTTGATGTACATTAAAATATACATCTTTTTAGCATCAAATAATCTCTAAAAACTGCAATTTCTATTAAATAACATAGCACAAAAGGCTACTTATCATAATAAAATGTAATTTTAGGAGAAACCAAGCCCCAAACGAAGAAACAAGCGAAAAGACGAATAAAAAAGAAAGAAAACACAAGAAAAACAAATAAACACGCCCCCATGCTTCTGAACACCAGAAAAGATAAAAATCTACAAGAAAAGACAAAAACTGGGAACAAAAGCACGGGATAGTGCTTCTCTACCATGGGGTCGTGGACGTCTACTAGGAAAGAAAAAATGAATTTAGCACATGTCACTAAAATGCACGGGGCCGTGCCTCAGGAAGCACGCGGTCGTGGTGAGTCATCATGTACGATCTAACAACATGCAACTGGGACACGTAGACACGAGGCCGTGCTTAATAAAGCACGGGGCCGTGCTTTTCTCTCCAGATAGCCTATAAATAGTGGCTCTTGTGCCATTTGAAGGGTGTGCCTTGAAAAGAGTTCTATCCGGTTTTCACTTATAAAAACACACACTAAGACTCTCATTGAAGATCTAGTGAAGAGTTTGAAGGTTTGGAGGTCATCACCATCAACCATCATCGTCATCATTAAGAAGGAAGATTCATCTACATTTGGTTAGATTGTTCTAGTTTGATCATGTGTTTATTGTTATCATCCATCCTAATGTTAAACACCATGCACATTATGAGCTAAGCTCCATTTACCATCTAAAATCTATGAAGAAGCTTTGTTTTACTTGATGATTATGTAAAACATGTGGATTAGTTTGGTAAAGTACATGGTTATTTTGCAATTATCCATTGATGAAGAAAAATTTTATCACTTTAATCCAATACACTAAAGTTGATGACTAAAATGTCATTCATGTTTATTCATGTTCTTGGAAACTAGAAATGGTAAAAAGAATACTTTGGTAATTTATTCAAGATAAAACATGGATCTCTATGTTGTACAAAAATGATGAGATATAGATTATGATCTATTTCTCTAGTTTTGATAATTCTAAAATAACATTGTTAACACGATTGCTTAGGTTATCTTGCTAGTTAAAGAAATCATATGTTAATCGAATGTGTAATTATAGCCTAATCTAATCAACCAAGGGGAGGTTGTGTGAGTTAACGGCAACCACTCGAAGTTGTTAGGATTGGTATTTGAGAAATCGAAGTCAATTCTAATCATTCTGCTTTACAAACTGCTTGTCTACTTAAATTGACATTCTCGGGATAGCATGCTATTAAGCATAGGATTGACTTGAAAATATACATGCTATTATTCATTATGTCATATAATGTGTTCACTCAATAATGAGGTTCATAGTCTATCATATATTATTAGGATAAGTCTACCACATGTTTAACTAATAATCATCAAGGAACAATGGAGTGGATTCTAGATATTAGATGGTAACCTTCATATAATTGAACTACTCGTTTAGAATATCTCGTCTTGGTCACCTATATTATATATATAAGTATTTATATTTTATAAAAAGTTCAAAAATATTAACCCCAAAATGATTAAAACCTCCGATTAAAGTAAAACAACGATTTATCATTAGAATCATTTGTGTCCACGAATCGATACTTAGTTCTTACCAGTACTATTCTACATATACGATAGGTACACTTGCCTATTTTGGGTGTGTTTAGTCATTGTAGAAATCACTTTTATAAATTTAAAACACGATCTTTTGCAAAAGCAAATCATTCCATCTATTAATATTTAACCGCAACGTACAACACACATCAGTTGATAACTTAAGAATCCTTAAAATCAACCCCCAAATATCGAGCTTGACGATAAGCCGGAGAACTGCCACTCTTGTGAGGTTTTGGGGAATAACTTAAGAGTCTTTTAAAGAGCCGCCAAAATTCTGAGCTTGATAATAAGTCAAGTAATTGTCATTCTTGTAAGGGATTGGTTAGAAGAAAAACATGAATCCTAATATTAACATGGACCAAATCGAATGTTAGTAGTGATTAACCATTTTAAAATGGGAATTATCAACAATGTTGTGAAAACAGATTGATTGTTTGTTCATCCATTAAAATCGGTTAATTACTCGTTAAGTGAGTGTGCAACATAACCTATTTTTAGCAACTCTTGAATACTTGTTACCTAAGCTCTATAATTGTTCAATAGTTGTGTAGATTAATATTCGGTAGTTCAAGGTTAATCCTTTATGACTCAATTAATTTTAACTGGTATTTTATGTATAATATAAATGTTAGTTTTACTAAAATATCAAGGACAATTCACTTAGTAATTTAAGGGATTGTCTCATCTTTAAGGTGAGTTTACTTATCTTTATCAAAAACCACTTGCTTACATAGAATGATGTTTTGAGTAAAAGGGATCAAGAGTTATCTCTTTCTTTAATTATAATGGAATGACATGACTAGTGGCGCAGAGCCACCTTTATGGGTACGGGTTCGCCCGAACCCGGTCTCTTTCCATTTTATATTAAACGTATAGTACCGTATTATCGAATGGACACATTCCTTTTCGGCGAACGAACCCACTATCATTGGCCACAACAAAGAGTTGCTAAAACAAAGAAAATAAGAATGTAAAAAGGCTTCACCGAAAATATTTTTCGACACATGTAATAGTTGCTGAGTTCCCGCGAGTGAAAGTTGGGTATTGTGAAGAAGACAAAAGATATGGTTACTTTGAAAATTAAGCCCACAGAAAGTCAGAGCACAATTTCCTTTTCTTTTAATAACAACTTGTTTATTCAAATATAAAGGGTTAATCTTGTAATATACTAATAATTTAACACACATATTTTAATTTATTACTAAAAAATTTACTTTTTATTACTACGTTTTTTTCTAATGAACTTAGTTTAAAATATCTAGATAAACTTTATCATTAATATATTATTTTTGTTAATTTACATTAGAAACAAAATTAACATTATACACTAGAAGAGTTAGAAATATATAAATACTATGACCCTCTGATTACAAATTCTTGGTACTGTCACCGACGATGGTGGACGATGGATTTGAAGAAGGGTATGGTGAGACTTAGGGTAGTGGAGGATTGGGTTAGGTCATAGACACACTTTGGTGATTTGACCGAAATGACATTATAGCAATGTAAGAAAACCTTACATAAAAAAGTTTGTATTTTATGCTCCGCCACTTGTAAGAAAAAACAACAAAAATTTGGTCTCACAAACAGAAGTTGTCAAACTATATATAGTAAATTATAAGATGTTTAAGCTTGATGATAATCATAGAAGAATGATAGAAAAATATATAATCTGATTTTAAATTAACACAAAATTGAACAAGATTAGGATTACTCTTAGTACTTTTAGTAGTATTTTAGAATTACATGTTTAAGTTTGTTTGGAATTTTTGCATTTAGGGGTTATTGGCAATTTTTAAGAAAGGAAGATAACTGTTTATGATTATTACATTTTTTATGCGACCGAACCTGTAACATCTTGAAAAACATCATATTTACTTTTGAGTTAAAATGTCAACTTTGAAAATAAAAGGGCCAAAAATAATTTAATAATAAATATGGTAAAAAAATAATATATATGGATTATATTAAGTTAGAAAAATTCATATTAAAGAAATGGAGGAAAGAATTCCATCCCACATGGAAAGAAGGAAGAAAATGGAATTCCATTTCATGGGTATAAATAAGGAAGATAAATTCCATCCCACATGGAAAGTGGGATAAATTTGGAAGCTCTTTATAAGAGATGAAGTTTCCATAGTTATATTCTTTTATGCTTAGCATACACCAAGTGGTCCTAGTGGAGAGTGCAGAGCACCTGACGCGCACGCGCACAGGCGAGGGCGAGGGCGATAGAGATGGCAATGGCGACAGCGAAGGGCGTTGGGCGCAATGTGGCATTTTGATGGCGCACTTTGCACTTCGCACGTTCGTATCACCGCGAGCCACTTGATAGCCGCCTTATTGTATTTGGAAAGTGGAAGCGAGACCATTAAGTGACAAGATATAAAAGTACAAGGACTAAAGTGAAAATTCTTGATCTCAAGACCTATCGCGATACGCGATGGATCAACGGAATAACCCATCGCGATACGCAATGGGTACATCATTGTTCACCAGGATGGGCGGTGTCGCGATACGCGATCACCCAACCTTTTGGGTCATCGCGATACGCGATTACCATACGAAGTAATCGTGACACGTGTCCAGCCATGTGATGCCACGTGTCAACACCAAATTCCAAGGTGGGGAGGATGTAACATCTTGAAAAACACCATATTTACTTTTGGGTTAAAATGTCAACTTTGAAAATAGAAGGACCCCAAAATAATTTAATAATAAATACGGTAAAGCGGCTCGCGACGATTCGAGCGTTCAAAGTGCGCCATCAAAGCGCCACATTGTGCCAACGCCCTACGCCGTCGTCCTCGTCCTCACCCGAGCCCGTGCACGTGCGCGTCGGGTGCTCCGTGCCCTCCGCCTGGACCACTTGGTGCATGCTTGGCATAAAAGAATACTACTATGGAAACTTTCTTCCTTATAAAGTGCTTCAACTTCTTTACCACTTTCCATGTGGGATGGATTCCATTTTCCTTATTTATACCCATGTGGAATGCTTCCACTTTCTTACATCCTTCAATGTGGGATGGAGTTTCCTTTATTCCATATTTTTTTTACATAAGATGGATTTTCTTTATGGAATGTGTTTATTTCTTTATTACAGATTTTTATTTCCTTATTTAAATTTTCTCATTACTTATTTTAGAGAATAATTTTTTTAATCCTTCAACTTTCCTAATTTGTCAAATTTGGATTGTTTTTGGCGATGTTACATCCTTCTCACCTTGGAATGAATCTCGTCCTCAAGATTCGTTGTGAGTGATTCCTTGCTTATCGATTTGCTATCAGATTCTTTCTAATCTGTTTCTTGAGTGTAACTCGAATTGTTTGAATGGTTGCAATTCCTGATTTGTTGTTAACTCACATCTTTGGATGATGTTTACAGTTAATAGTTCAGAATGTCATAAGTAATTGTAAATTGCTAAGCGCAGTGACCAGTTGTGTTTAACTATTTACCTTACCTTTTGTATTCTAAACATTTATTGATGTTAACAAGATTGCTTCTTGGATTCAGTCTATCGACTCATCTTGATACCTTTCAAGTTATTCATACTTGAGTAATGATATTCTTTTACTTCTTGATCTTAATAGATTTCTTTTATTTATCCCCATCAATCATTTCTTTGAACTTTCAAAGTTCGGATAATTTGATCTTATTTTAGAAGACATGTTCTTATGTCTTATTTAAGTTATCTCATCTTTCTATAGATGATATATAGTTTCTTGTATTTAGAAAATTTTTTTTATCTCTTTTCCTTTGTATATAAGCATTCTTGTGTAAATACACGATCTGTATGCTAATATCTTTCTTTATATACATTAGGGATTTAAATACCCTTATACAATTACTAAATTTCTCATTAAAAACGAGATTACATTCAGTTTACAAGAGTTAACTAAACTATTAGTTCTTTCTAATGCCTTTGGATCTTGAACATTCATTTGGCATACTCTTGTTTACTTCTATTCTTGATTGTCGGATGCATCTTGTATGTTTAACATATTTATCTTAGCCTTTTCTTTCTTAGCATCGCTTCCTCTTGCGTTGTTTGTCATATTCAGACATTCTAAGCTGAAGTGTTTGTTTTATCCACAACTAAAACATACAACAGTTTTCCTTTTACAATCATCTTCCGAGTGACTGAGTTTCTTGCAAAATTTTCATGTGATCAATGAAATATTTTTGGGAAAGTTGGTTGATCTTAAACATTTCCCGTGATGTCTTCTGCCATAACTTTGGCATATTGGTCTTGTAAATTTAAAAGACCCCACCCCTTTTTCTTTGCTTTTCTTTGTTTTCTTTTCCTTGATTTCTTCTTTCTTTTCTTTGTTATTCTTATTTTCTTCTTGGTTTCTGATAAGACCATTCATAAGATAACCGACTAATTCCATGGCTGAATCAGCGGTTTGAGGCAAATGGGATATTACCATGTCTCTAATTTCCCAAGGTAAACCCAAAATGTAGCGGGTTACTTTATTGGATTCGGGTATTACCAAGTGTGATACCAATCTACAATACTCATGAAACTTAGTATTGTATTCCTTGAAATTAGTTCCTTCCACCTTGTGGTTCAAAAACTTAGTTTGAATAAAATTGGTTTCATGCATGGTACAGAACTTTCGTAACACCAGTTCTTTGAATTCTTCCCACTTCAATTGGTACATAGTTACTCTACCATTTGACGTAATTAGGGTATTCCACCATTCTAAAGCTTCTCCTTTAAAGTATTGAGAGGAGTATTGAATCTCTTGAATCGGAGTACATTGACTGATGATGAAGATTGACTCGATCTCCTCGAGCCATCATACAGTTGATATGGCACCTTTATCACCATAAAATTCATTTGGTTCATAGGCTTTGAAGTTATTGAAACTACAGCCTTATGTTACTAATTGTTTCTTGATTTTTCGATTGAACTTTCTCTCAGCGTTAGAGCTATGAACACTTTCTTCTTGATGAGAAGGATTTTTATAGGGATGAGTTCTAGAAGATTTATTTGAATGCTCTACTTTACTTTTGTGTGACCCAACTTTCATTGCATCGATGATGGGAGTCATTGCGTTGTGAATCATTTCTTGTATTTTGACCAAATACTGCTCAGGAATCTCCTGTGCATATTTTGTCATATCCTTGTTGCTTATTTGAATTGAAGCTTCTTCATTATTCCCTTAATTGTTTGGGTTCGACATTCTATAAGCTGAATAGATTTTAGTATGAACGAAATTTTTATTTATATTTGAATGTTTGCAACAGATGTGTGATATTGATACTAGTACAAAAGATTGATTTGTTTATAAAATGTTTAATTAAGTCTGTTGCATTTCGAGCATATTTCTTTCTAATCTTGCTTGAGGTTGTTCGTCTCGTAATGACACAATCTAATTGTTTATCCTTTGTTTGAAAATTTGATGTTTGAGATAATCAAATAATCGTATGAAATGATAATTATTTTACATCATTTTTCAAGTATCTTTATGATGATAGTCGATGAAGTTCTTGAGAGGCATTTATTCTTTCTTGTTGTGTATTCTTGAAATAGTTAGTACATACCTTGTGTACAAATAGACCACGAGAATTTCTTTAATTCTCTTCTTTTAGGTCTGTTTCATTTAATCCTTGCTAATCATTTCATCTAGCGTTGACTTGAGATTAGTCATATTTTTAAACATTGTCCACATGGACATTTCCTTTATTTTCTAGCTATTACTCTCTCACTTCCAGATATACTGGAAGAATTATCTTGAGAGTTTGTGTAATCTTTTCTTGACATGATTATTTAAAAGATACATTACTAATTTCGAGGAAATTTAAATATATACTTTATTCATGTAGTTACAAGATTGTATGGCATTTACTACAATTGCATTTTTTACAACTACTAAGATTTTTATTTCTTCCATCAAATAATCAACTTCTTTATCTTGTTGTCTTTGTTGGTGTTTTCTCCTTTCTCCTTTTCTTTTTGCCTTTCCTCAGCATCCATTTCTTCCTTGAGCATTGCTTCAGTTAGTTTGGTGACATTTATTTCATAATGAGTTGAATCATCTTCAATGTCATACATTTCCATTTTCTGACGTTCACCTTTAGTGTGAGCAAAGTAAAGATCTTGCATTGTTGAATAATATTCCTGTCCCTGAGGATTTTCTTCTAGATAAGTTATTACTTCCTTTTCTTTTGACATCATCGGTTTCTTAAATCTACTTGATTCGGCTCCATACGTGTTTTGTCTTGGAAAATTTTGAGCTAGCGGGACGTCGGAATCAAACGAATATAAATCTTCCTCTATTGCTGTTTGGTATGAACTTTCATCACTAGATATAGGAATTGGGAGAAAAGATGTTCCCATATAGCCTTTCCCTTTACCGGATCGAGGTTTGACTGACTCTTGGCTAGATTGACGATCGGACATCTGTACGAGGTTATATTAAGGATAGGAGTATGTTTACCTATCATATCCGTACTTGTTTATATCTTATCCGTAACAATTTTTATTCCTTAAATGATTATTTTGTTGATATTCTTATTCGGATACTAAATGATTATTATAATCTTATTTCTGATCAAAGCCTATGTATGATTAAATACCTAATTCGTTAAGATCGATGGCTCTAATACCAACCTGTCACAACCCGACTTAGGGCCTAGGCGTGTGACGAATAGTTGGTACCTGTTTTGTAAATATATCAGAATTTGGCGGAAGTCTTTAATTTATAATAAAATATTAATATACTTTTGAATTAACAATTTAATTGAAAACCTTTATTTATAATAAAATATTTAATTTATTTAGAACGCTTTTCGGATAATAAATACCCGAGTATTTAATTTATAACCCTTGGTTGAATTTTATAAATCATATTAAATATTGTTATAATATTTTAATGATTTAAAACTGAGCTATCTCTACCTTGTGAGCGTCAATCTTCTTGAATGGCTCTAATTCCTTGTTACATGTACTAACTTTATTTCCTGAAATGTTAGGAATATACGTAAGTGATATGCTGGTGAATCGTTGACTCTAAAAACATTTTATAAATCTTTCTTTGACTGACAAGATAGTTTTCTTGAACACACTCAGTAGAAACGTCTCTTATTTCTGGGATTGTGCCACTGCCATCCACACATAATTGCGGTTCTCCGGGAACTGACGCCACGTAGCCTTGACTGATAGACTAGATTAATTATGTTTGGATCCAGACACATGTGTACTCGGTGTGAGTTGCTTTTATTTTATATCTTGTATTTTAATAGGGATCACTTAATCCCATAAATTTTTATTTGACTGAATTTGTTAAAGATAAATAACCCGTTTATCTTGACTGAAAAAAATGTTTAACGTATTCACCTGTGACTGTCTATTCTGAATGATGTGGTGATCTCGTTTGAAAACCATTGAGAATGAATGAATGATTGGCCTATAATGAAATATGTTTATATAAATACACGGGTCGTCTTTTAATCTGGCTATAGAAATTTAGTCTGGTTTTGATAGCCTTAAACCTTGATTGATCTTTTGTTTGAATAAGATACTAGTTCTGAAATCTTTTTCTTTAATTGCTAATCATGTGCTATGTTTCTTCTTCAAGAAGATATGTCTATGATATGTTTCCTCTTCAAGAAGAAATGTCAATTATCTTTATCCTTTTTATAATATCTTATGTTTCTTAATAATGAAGAAATAATATATTAACTATATCCTCATTTATTTAAAGTTCCATCTTTCTTACTTTTTGAAAAAACATTATTTTAACTTAATCTTTGTATTTATAATTCTTGATCAAGGTCTAGGCCATACCCCCTAAAAGGGTCTTAGCCATATAATAATAAAATAATAACTTAGGCAGAACCCCTACCTTATGCTGGTATACGGATTTTATATGCCTATATGTACGAGTAACACTTCTACTCTATGTCGCGTACTAAGACTCTAATTGGCGGAACTTCGAAGCCTGGCACGCATTACGAGGTCGACATGCAACATGAGGTGCACTAGTCGTCGGGATTTGACGGCACGAACTTTGAGGTGTCGTCGGTATATGGTACGGATTACGAGGTTATGATTTGTCGAGTCTGGGCATGAAAACCGAGGTAGAGAGAATAAATCTAGAGAGAGAAAGTGATTTGGTGTGTGTTGAATGAGCTGTAAACCTTTCTATTTAAGCTGAAATCCGGTCCCATTGCAATACGCGATGGACCCTTTCTTATGGTCATCGCGTATCGTAATGACTCATATATCTTAGAGACTGCCACATGGCTTGACACGTCTTCCATGTGGCCTGACACGTCTGCCATGTGGCCTGCCACGTGTCCAAAAATACTAAGGTGTCTCTCAAGCGGCTCGCGGAGATGCGAGCGTGCGAAGTGCAAAGTGCGCTATCAAAGCGTTACATTGCGCCCAACGCCCTTCGCCGTCGATGTCTCCTTCGCCATCGTCCTTGCCCGAGCATGTGCGTGTGCTCGTCGGCTGCTCTGCACCCTCCGCTAGGACCACTTGGTTCATGCTTGGCATAAAAAATATTCCTATGGAAACTTTCTTCCTTATAAAGTGCTTCAATTTTTTACTACTTTCCATGTGAGATGGATTCCATTTTCCTTATTTATACCCATGTGGAATGTTTCCACTCTCTTACATCCTTCAATAGGGGATGGAGTTTCCTTTACTCCATATTCTTTACATAAGATGGATTTTATTTAATGAATGTTTTTATTTCCTTATTATAAATTTTTATTTCCTTATTTAAATTTATTCATTACTTATTTTAGAAAATAATTTTTTGATCCTTAAACTTTCCTATGTTGTCAAATTTGAATGGAAATTTTAGGGATGTTACATCCAAATACATGATGCACCCCGGTAGTGACAAAATGTATCAAAGTCTCAAATCTAACTACTGGTGGAATGGAATGAAGAAAGATATTGCTCTGCATGTAGCTAAATGCCTAACATGTTTACTAGTAAAAGCCGAGAACCAAAAGCCTTCGAGTTTGCTTCAACAACTTGAACTTCCCGTTTGGAAATGGGAAATGATAACCATAGACTATATAACAAAACATCCAAAGACTACTCGTCAACATAATGCCATATGGGTTACCATTGATAGGTTAACCAAATCCTCTCATTTCTTGCCTATCAACGAGTCTTACTCTATGGATAGATTGGCATGAATACACGTAAACAACATCGTATCATTACATGGTGTGCCATTATCTATCATATCCGATTGAGATAGTAGATTTACAACTCATTTTTGGTATAGTTTCCAAAAAGCGTTAGGAACACAATTAAATCTTAGCACTGCTTATCATCCTCAAACTGATGGACAGAGCGAAAGAACAATTCAAACACTTGAAGATATGCTCCAAGCTGGTGTGATCGAATTAGGAGGAAGTTGGGATGATCATCCTCCCCTAATGGGATTCTCGTATAATAATAGTTATCACACAAGTATTCAAACTGCGCCGTTCGAAGCTTTGTATGGACGAAAATGTAGAACGTTGGTATGTTGGTCTGAAATTTGAAATAACCAAATGTATGGAGTCGAAATAGTCCAAGAAACCACGGATAAAGTGTTACAAATCCGTGAGTGACTTAAGATGGCTAAAGGCCGACAAAAGAGTTATGTTGATGTTCGTAAGACGTTGGAATTTCAAGTAGGCGATAAGGTGTTATTGAAAGTATCACCTTGGAAAGGTGTTGTCCGATTCGGAAAGAAATGAAAACTAAGTCCAAGTTTTGTTGGACGCTTCGAAGTGCTTGAGCGAATCGGCACTGTAGCTTATCGCTTACGTTTGCCCGAAGAAATGAAAGGAATACACGATGTGTTCCATGTTTCCAACCTACGTAAGTGTCTGGCTGTCAAAACATTAGCTATGCCTTTAAATGATGTTGAAATCATCGAGAATCTGAAATTTGTAGAACTGCCTCTACATGTTGAAGATTTTAAAGTTAAGAATCTTAAAAGGCGAAAACTGAAGTTAGTCAAAATAAGATGGAATTCCCGAAGAGGACCAGAATTTACATGGTAATTGGAATCAGAGATGAGAAAGAAATACCCGCACCTATTTTAACGAATCTCGAGGACGATATTCATTCCAAGGTGGGGAGGATGTAATATCTTGAATAACACCATATTTACTTTTGGGTTAAAATGTCAACTTTAAAAATAGAAGGACCCAAAAATAATTTAATAATAAATATGGTAAAGAAATAATATATACGGATTATATTAAGTTAGAAGAATTCATATTAAAGAATTGGAGAAAAAAATTCCATCCCACATGTAAAAGAGGAAGAAAATGAAATTCCTTTCCAAGGGTATAAATAAGGAAGATAAATTTCATCCCACATGGAAATTGGATAAATTTGGAAGTTTTTTTATAAGATATGGAGTTTCCATAGTAATATTCTTTTATGCTTAGCAAGCACCAAGTGGTTCTAGCGGAGGGTGCGGAGCACCCGATGAGCACGCGCACGGGCACAGGCTCGGGTGAGTACGAGGACGATGGTGATGGCGAAGGCGACGACGACGGCGACGGCGAAGGGCGTTGGGCACAATGTGGTTCTTTGATGGCGCACTTTGCACTTGTCCAGCCATGTGGTGCCACGTGTCAACACCATTTCTAAGGTGGGGATGATGTAACATCTTGAAAAACACCATATTTACTTTTGGATTAAAATGTCAACTTTGAAAATAGAAGGACCCAAAAATAATTTAATAACAAATATGGTAAAGAAATAATATATATGGATTATATGAAGTTAGAAGAATTCATATTAACGAAATAGAGGAAAAAATTCCATCCTACATGGAAAGAAGGAAGAAAATGGAATTCCTTTCCATGGGTATAAATAAATAAGATAAATTTCATCCCACATAGAAAGTAGGATAAATTTGGAAGCTCTTTATAAGAGAAGGAGTTTCCGTAATAATATTCTATTATACTTAGCATGCACCAAGTGGTCCTAGAGGAGGGTGTGCAGCACCTGACGCGCACGGGCTCGGACGATGGCAGCGTCGATGGCGAAGGGCGTTGGGCGCAATGTGGCACTTTGATGGCGCAATTTGAACTTCGCACGCTCGCATTGCTGCGAGCCGCTTGAGAGCCGCCTTATTGTTTTTAGAAAGTGGAAGCGAGGCCAGGATGTGACAAGATATAAAAGTACAAGGACTAAAGTGAAAATTCTTGATTTCAAGACCCATCGCGATATGTGATTAATCAACGGAATAACCCATAGCGATACGTGATGACTAGGATAAATAATCATGACACGTGTCCAGCCACTTGGTGCCACGTGTCAACACGTGGCAGGTCTACTAGGTGACCAATCTAACCTAGTGGGCGGTGTCGCGGTACGCGATGACCAAACCTAAAGTTCCATCGCGATATGCGATAGATCCCTTTTTGACCCATCACGATACCTCAACCCTATAAATAGGGGTGTCGGGCTCTGCTCTATGCATCCCAAAATTTTATTTCACATTCATTTGTCTCGAAATACGTGCTACGATCCCACCGCCCGATGATCCGTTCTCGAAATACGTGCAAGGCGTAGAGGTGTTATTAGATCATTCCCTCGATACCAACAACAAGTAGGAGTGCTGCCAGCGTCAAGCTTAGGCATTTCTAAAATTACTAGCCATACAAGGTAGGGGTTCCGCCTGATTTTTTTATTATATATGACTTAGACCCTAGTCGAGGGTATAGTCTATACCTTGATTATATAATAAGTGAAATATAGTTTTCATAAGACGTGGGTATAGATAAAATATTATATCTTTATAATTATATAGATTTTATAATGTTTCTTAAGAATAAGAAACTTGGTATATACGTTTCTTCTTATGAAGAAACGTAGTGTTTAAATAATGAAACTTCTTGTACTAAAGGTCCAACTATTTTATAAAAGAGAAATGATTATCAAGGTAAAGATTATGCAAATAGACTAAAGGTCTAAAGCTAGATCGTTCATGTAGTATTTATAAAAGGTTATTCTCGTACTATAGGTCCGAGGTAACAAGAAGAATATATCAGTAAACTACACTAATCATAACATAGGTGAATATGTCCAACTCTTTACAACTTATTAAAACAAGTAATAAAATGATTACATGGGATTGTGTATCCCTAAAACATTATAAACAAAGTTAATCGTTGGCCCTCGGGCTATCGTATATGTTTGTCCGGATCCTTTCATATGTGGTTAGACGGTCGGCACACCGCACCACGCTTTATTATGCCTCCGCTACGTTGGGTCGGACCTACGATTTTCGAGTGAGGATAATCTTGTGTATATAGGTAGTGGCTACGATCTCGAACGCTGCGGTGTTCGTTGAGCGGTTTTGAGTTGAGTTGGAGTTTGTAATAGGTACTCAGACTTTTAGAACTTGATTGTTTTCCTAAGCCACGTTGGGCCGAGGCCTACGATGTCTCGATGGGATAATTAAGTATCAAAATATTTTGTGCCAACATATTCACCAGCATGCGTTGCTGATGTTTTTTATAACTGTTTTTCAGGTAATCAAGATTAGGTGTTTGAAGATGAAGAATAGCCATTAGACGATCTGATGGCTCAGATGAAGTTTTTGTTATTAAATTAATGTATATTATGTTTCAAACACTTTTGTACCAACCATCGGGTGTTTAAATCCTGACTTTCGAAATATATTAATATTTTAATTAAAATTTTACGCTTTACAACCTTAAACTCTGATATATTTTCAAAACATGTACCAACAATTGGTAACACGCCTAGGCTCTAACTTGGGGTGTGACACAACCTGACCTGACCCGCAAACTTTGACACTTGTTAGTAATGAAGCTAAGCACCAGGAAATACCGAACCCATAAGAAAAAATTCCTGGCTCCGCCACTGGACATGACTAACAATCATATTCCCATATTTAATCACCATAGAAAGTTTATCTCACATGTTTACTAATAAATTATTAAATCAAGTTAAGAGGAGTTTAGACTAAGAGGATACACTTTTATCTTTGATCTTCTTTCTATCCAAAACTATAAAAAAACCAAAAATATTGTCTTTTAATTTATGTTTTAAATTTCTTTTGACTCATTTACCAAGACCAAAACCATAATGATATTGACTTCCGGTTGATTTAAATACAATGATTTAGTAGTAAAAATCAATAAGTGTGTCTGTGGATCGATACCTGGTTCTTACCTATACTTTACTATATATAAGATAGATACACTTTCCTATTTTTGTGTGTTTAGACAACATAGTAATCATTTTTTTATAAATTTTAAACTGGACATTGTGTGAATAAAATCCTTAAAAACTCAACAACTTTTCTACTACCATATCGCACATATCAAGTTTTGGCGCCGTGGCCGGGGACAAACGGTGAATTTTTACAAATAATCCAAATTTTATTAAAAATTGTTTATAGTATATATATTTTTATACCTATCCAAAAGACCAAAAATATTTTCCTATCTTCTTTATTTTCCAATTTTAAATTTTAGTTTTATTTTTATTTTTCCAGTTAATAAGTTTCTTACTTTAGCTTAGCTTTAGTTGTGCGTTTAGATATTTTTTACTTTCTTAGTTAATGTGTGTCCTCTACATCTACTCCCGACCTTATTTCACCACTTTCTGAACCTGAACGCCACTTTCACCAAAGAAAACGCACTCAGGCTCGTGATGCAACCAAAGGAGTAAAGGATGAACCAGGGGAAAGTACATCAACTAAGGAGAACCAAGAAGAACCTATGATGACGGAGCTAAAAAACAAGCTAAACTTGAGCCAATATGGCAAGCCGACAGTCGAAGACTATGGCAATAGCGTTGCACCACCCGAAATACTTCTAAACTTAGAAATAAAATCTAATATTATTCATATGATCGAAAATTCTGTCCAATTTCATGGACTTTTCGATGAAGATCCCTTGTCTCATATTTCCCGATTCCTTCGAATATATGGAAATTCAAAATTCAACATTGCTTAGAAGATCAAGTTAGGCTTAAACTATTTCCATTTTCGCTCCGAGGCAATGCCTTGGAATGGATTGAATCTTTACCATCTGGTATCATCACCAATTGGGATCAGATTGTAGAGCAATTCTTTCTAAAATATTTTTCACCAGACAAAACCGCAGAGTATCGTGCCAGCATCACCGGATTTCGGACGGATGAAGACGAGTCACTACACGCAGCATGGGAAAGATGAAAAAGCCTTCTTTCACGATGTGTGCACCATGGATTGAACAAATGGTTTCAAGTCCAAACCTTCTTCGACGCTAAAACTAGTCTAAACAAACAAGCAATCGATCATGTCTATGGTGGAGATCTCGGAACCAAATCATCGAATGAGGTATCCAAGATCTTAGAAAAAGCTTCCAAGAAAAGCTTTTTCTATAATCCACCATGATCAACCACATCACATAAATGCATACACCACGTCGATAATAACACATTTATCTTCACACAATTCATGGCCCTCTCGAAGAAATTTGAACATCTTCGGTCTGAGTTGGTCAAAGCAAAGGTAAAATGTGATAGGTGTGGGGGAAATCACAAGGTCAAATACTGCCAAAGTATAACCAGAAAAATGTGATTTCGTAAGCTGGAAAAAGAACACATATGGCAACACTTTCAACCCTCATTGAAGAAACCATCTGAAATTCAGCTGGAGAGATGGAGCCAACAATCAAGCTCCTTCTAGCTTTAATAGAATACCTTTCAATCAAAGCCACACCTCTCAATCTAAACCTCAATACCATAACCAAGGTGCAAGTACCAGCTAACAACCAATCGGTGGATCTATAGTGGAGGCTCTTCTAACACAACTCATAGCAAGTACTGACGCTTCAAAAAAATTGACTAAAGACTGATTCACGAAGAACAAAATGGAGCTAAGGAACACAGAAGGCTTTCTTGCAAACAATCGAAAACCAAGTAGGTCAATTAGCCAAACTACTTTCTAAGAGAGCACCCGGAGGACTCCCTAGTAACATTGTTACTAACCCAAACGCTCAAGCCAATGCCATAACTCTAAGAAGTGGCATAACTGCTACAGATAATTCACAAGTCACACCTATCCAATCAGAAGGTGAGATTAAGGTTCTTGACGAACCCGACAGTCAACCCAATCCAATCATTCCTAAACCTGTCAAAGAACCTGCGAAACCATATGTTCCACTGATTCCTTATCCAGCCCGCCTGAAGTAGGAAAATATAGAGGCACAATATGAAAAATTTCTAGAACTCTTTAAGCAATTGCTTATTAATCTCCCTTTCATAGAGGTCATTTCACAATTGCAAAATTATGAAAAGTTCTTGAAGTTCTATAAAAAAGGAAGCTAGAAATGTTATCCCACGTTATACTTAATGAAAAAATGCTCCGCATTCTCCAAAACAAGATTCCAAAGAAAATGACTGACCCAGAAAGTCTCAATATTCCATGTTTAATAGGAAACTTGTTTGTCAGCAATGCTTTAGCCAACCTAGGATCTAATATCAGCCTCATGCCTTATACGGTTTTCTCCATGCTACGACTTGGAGAACCTAATCCAACTCGTTTGAGCATTCAACTAGCCGATAAATCAATGAAATACCCATAAGGAATAATTGAGAATATGGTAGTCAAAATAAACACATTTGTCTTTCCAGTTGAGTTCGTTATTCTGGACATGGATGAAGACACTTTTGTACCCCTTATCTTAGAAGACCAATCATAGCTACCGCTAGAGCACTCATAGATGTTTGCACTAGCAAAATCACTCTCAGGGTAAAGGATGAGAAAGTAACTTTTGACATAAGAAAATCAATGACACATTCGTAGTACACAGATGATTCTACATACTTTCTAGATACGTGTGAATCAATAGTGAGCTGCCATTTAAAAAAAACAATTGAGAAAGAAGCATGTGACACAAAAATAGTTGTGGAGAAAGCACATGCCATCGATTCAGAAGATCAAGTTGTGAAGGAGGAAGAAAAAAGCAATTCCGAAGAGAAATTTGAAGAAGTAGATAAAGATCTAGAACCTAAATCCAAACCTTCTGTTGAAGATCCACCTACTTTAGAGCTTAAGGAATTACCCAAACACCTTGAGTACACTTTCCTCGAAGGCAAATCTCAACTTCCTATCATTATTTCTTCAGACCTTTCAAGTGATGAGACAGAAGAAGACTTCTCAACGTTCTAAAATCTCACAAGAAAGCTATAGCTTGGAAAATCATGGACATTAAAGGCTCAGCCCGTCATTTTGTACCCACAAGATTCTAATGGAAGAAAACTTCAAACCCATAGTACAGCACCAGATATGACTAAATCCAAATATGCAAGACATGGTGAAAAAGGAAGTACTCAAACTGCTTGATACAGGATTAATTTACCCTATTTCCGATTCTCTTTGGGTAAGTCATCTCCAAATAGTCCCGAAGAAAGGAGGAATGACGGTGGTCACCACTTACAAGAATAAGTTGATCCCTATGAGAACTGTCACGGGATGGCAGGTTTGCATCGACTATCGTAAACTCAACCATGCCACTAGGAAAGATCACTTTCCTCTCCTGTTTATTGATCAGATTCTCAAACGTCTATTAGGAAGGATTTATTATTGCTTCCTAGATGGATTCTATGGTTATTTTCATATTCCAATTTTCCATGAAGATCAGAAGAAAACAGCATTCACATGTCTTTATGGCACATTCGCTTACCGACGAATGCCCTTTGGATTATGTAATGCTCCAGCTATATTCCAGTGTTGTATGGTAGCCATTTTTCACAACATGATTAAAGAATTAATGGAAGTCTTAATGGATGACTTCTCTGTCTTTGGCGATTCCTTCAACGTTGTCTTGAAAATCTAAAAAGGATGTTAGCAAGATATGAGGAAGCCAACCTTGTGTTAAATTGGGAAAAATGTCACTTTATGGTTAAGGAAGGCATCGTTCTAGGGAACAAGATATCTCAAGCTGGATTAGAGGTCGATAGAGCCAAAGTAGAAACTATTTCCAAACTTTCATCGCCCACATCTATTAAAGCTATTCGAAGTTCCTTGGCCATGCAGGTTTTTATCATCGTTTCAGCAAGGACTTTTCAAGGATAGCCCGAACAATGACACAACTTTTGGAAAAGGATGCTCCATTCATCTTCTCCCGGAGAATATTTGAATGCATTTCAACTTCTGAAAGAAAATCTTGTAGACGCTCCAATTATGGTGGCTCCATACTCGATACTACCCTTTGAACTAATGTGTGATGCAAGTGATTTTGTAGTTGGAGCAGTCTTAGGACAAAGCAATAATAAGAATTTTCTTCCGATCTACTACGCATGCAAGACTCTCAATAATGCTAAAGAGAATTACACAAATACCAAGAAGGAGCTTTTGGTCGTAGTCTTCACTTTCGACAAATTTCGTTCTTATCTAGCCCTTTTAAAAACCATCGTTTACACTGATCATGCAATGATTAAGTATTTGTTCACAAAAAAGGATGCTAAACTGCGTCTGATCCGATGGATTTTATTTCTACAAAAATTGGCATCGAAATCAAGGACAAAAAGGGTGCTGAAAATATTGTTGCCGATCACCTTTCCCATTTGTAATGCCCAGCTTTTCAAGAAATGATGAGAACCAAGATAAATGACAACTTTCCCCATGAATTTCTCATGCATATCCAGACTCAAATGGAAACCATCCTTGGATCCCTAACATCACCAACTACAAGGCTAGTGGAATCAATCTCAAAGGAATGACATATCAACAAAGAAAAAAAATTCTTATGATATCAAATATTACTTTTGGGAAGATTTATACTTATTTCGCATTAGAACTGACAGTATCATCCAAAGATGCATATATGGAGGCGAAGCACATGAAATCCTGAAACAATGTCATCAAGGACCATCAGGAGGTCATCATGGATCATCGGCAACTGCAAAGAAAGTATTCGACGCATGCTTCTATTAGCCTACAATATACCGAGAATCAAACGAAATGGTTCGCTCGCGCGAAGCATGCCAACGTGCTACCAACATCTCTTCTCGAGATGAAATGTTGTAAAGACCAATCCAAATCTGCGAAATATTTGGCGTTTAAGACATTGACTTTATGGGACCATTTCCAACAGCGTTTGGTCATCACTGCATCCTAGTTGCGGTATAATACGTATCAAAATGGGTCGAAACCCAAGCTTTAACCATCAATGATGCTAGAATGGTTCAAGTTTTTGAAGAAATTATTCTCTCGTTTTGGTATTCCCAAAGCACTCATAAGCGATCTAAGTACAAACTTTTGGAATGTGAAAATGGAGAAAGGTAGCCTGATACGGGGTTCACGACTTGCTATGCCTTACCACCTGCAAACAAGTGATCGGGTGGAAGTCAAAAATCGGGGTATAAAACGAATCTTGGAGAAAAATGTGGATCATAATTGCATAAATGGTCGGAGAAATTGGATGACGCTCTGTGGGCTTTCCGTACTACTTACAAAACTCTTATAGCCACAATGTCGTTCAAATTGGTGTATGGAAAGGCTTGTCATCTTCCAGTCGAACTCAAGCACAAAGCATATTTGGCACTTAAAACTGCCAATCTTGATCTACCAGTCACGAGGAAAAACGTATTCGAGCAGCTACACGAGCTAGATGAATTGAGGATGCAGGCGTACGAAAACTCACAGACTTCCAAGGTAAGAATGAAAAGACTTCATGACGCACAACTAAAAGATGAAAAAAAAATTAAATCAAGCGACCAGGTAGTCCTTTATAACTCTTGACTTCGTTTATTTCCTGAAAAGTTGAAATCTAGATGGTTTGGTCCTTTTACGGTTCAAGAAATTTTTTATTATAGAGTCGTTGAACTCGTCCAAAAGGATGGGCTATATTTAAGGTAAACGGTCACATGCTTAAACTTTACTTAGGAGAACCTGTAGAAACCGCGATGGAGGTGCTTCACCTTCATCCTATAAACTAAAATGCCAAACCGTGAATCAAGCCGTTGACTCTGGTAAACATTTTGCATGTTTAGGCTTGATTTTACTACTTTTATAGGGACAAGTTTTTAAACAAATATATATATATATATATATATATATATATATATATATATATATATATATATATATATATATATATAATTATGCATTTTTAGGAAGGCACGAAGGTGCCTAGTATAAAGTCCTTTTAGTGATAGTTTCTGGCACTGTTTCCGGCTCATAATGTCCATGTTTCATATAAAACTAGTCAACATGGCCCGTGTCTAGCAAGGAACGGCCGTGTTGAGAGTGTCCGACAGACTATAAATCTGCATCACCTCCTTGATAGTTTTGCACACCTCCTAGCCACATTTCTCTAAAGTAAACAGCCTCCAAAGATGCCAATGGAACATCCTATGCTGGAAACCCTACCACCACTCCACCTAAAAAGAAAAACGTAAATCTGGAGATGATATGCAACTTCAGAAAATGGCTAGAGAACTTACCGACATGCTTGTTCAAAACGAACAGTGGGTCATAGCTCTCTCTGAAACAACATAGGGAATGAAGACAGAACTCCATGACATCAACAAGAAAATTCAAATCCAGTCTATCCGGCTAGGATTCTTCCCACCACCACCTCCACCACCTTTCGGTGGAAGTGATTCATTTGGCTGGAACCTCTCCAAAGGAGGTTTTAGAGACCTTTCACAAACCTCTTCTAAATTGCTTGTTGATGGTTTAAGAGATTGTGCTAAGGAATAAGATTTGCACACACTTAAACAGCCGTCCAAAACCACGACTGAGATACGAGAGAAAAAACTGAAAACATCATGGAAAATGCCAAGGCACGGCCCCCAAACATGGACCGTGCCCAGTCAAAATTAATAGAATATTCATCTTTGCAATTAATGCAAAATTCGAAACTGACATTTATGACACTCACCTAACATGGTTGTGTTTATGTCACCATGGCCATGTTTTTTCCTCATATGTGTCTATAAATGGCTAACACTTCCTATTCTTTTGACATACCCCTATTCACACATTTCCGACTAATAAATTTACCATGTAGAGGAGAGGATAGAGGCCAAGTAATGGAAGACAAGGAGAGGTGCCTATAGATGTAAGTAAGGGACTAATGTTCTTACGTGAGAGAGTTGACTAGTTAGTAATATTCAACGTGGTAGTGGAGCAAAGAAAACGAGAGTTGCATGATAAGTTTGAAACATTACTTTTCAAACACTATCATGTGGACCGAAGGATGACTAAGCTAGAAGACAACCTCGAGTGGCTAATAGCCGAGCTTGCTCGTTTTAACCTGAACCAAGCCGAGGGGGCAAACCAAACCAACTTCGTCAGGGCATGACCACATGCAGACTTTGTTCGAAGGAGGAACAAGGTTATTCAAATAATTCCAATAGGCATAGGATTCTAGTTGGTTGTCATTTGTACTCTTCATTTCCATTGTTTTATTATTTGTGTATTCGTATTACTATCAATAAACTTTCATTCTCTGTCTTATTGCCATACCTATTCCTTTCAGTTAATAATGGTCGCTAAATGAATCGCAAGTTCGAAAAAAGGTTAAAAATGGGAATAGACCGTGTCAGCACGGCCGTGTCGGGCCTCCTTTACACTTTTTACCATTCAAAAACAATTCATTTTCACTTTTAACCACCACTCATCAAACTTAGATGATTTCAGACAATTTTCCGGCCATTATTCCACCGATTACTTATTTCAATCATCAAGGTATGTCAATTTACTCGTTTTAATCTTGTTCTAGGGGCTCGATTAGACCCACTTCACTTTCAATTCAGGTATGATCCGAACCCTAGGTTCAAGTTTTGCCAAATTTGGGTTAGATATGACTAATTAACATGTCTAAACTTGGTTTACATGATTTAAAAGATGAATTGGTTTGAAAAGGTTGAATGTAAACTAGTTTAAACATGATTTTAAGTCCACTTTGGTTAACCTTTGGGTCGGGTTTTACCTTATTGACCGACCCATGTCTGAAACCATTTTATAAGTTTGATGAACCGGTTTGATATGCATGTTCAAGACATCATAACTTCGAATTCATGCAAAACATGGGTCGTTATTTACTCTGAACAGCCGTGGTCAACCAAGAAAGTCAAATCAAATATTGCCCAACTAAGCACGGGTCGTGCCTTCCCAAGGTACGGTCGTGCCTTGCCACTAGAACATAATCTTAAATTTTCAAATTTTATTTTCTTGATCCGATCTCATTATTTAGGATGGCCCAAGTTAACGAAAATCACCCATATTTAAGGTTTTCGGATAGGACCGAGGAAGAGAGAATGAAAGGTGTCCGCTTGCAAGTGATTAAGAAACGGGTAGAAAAGCCGATGCTCCATGAATGCACAAGAACAATCAGGGAGGTCGGTGAGTTTGAGCCTTTACTGTGGATGGTCAAAGGACCATGGATGAGGATATTCTCTATTACTGAGAGGTTAGTCACCGAGCTAACAATGGAATTCTTAGCCTCATTCCAATTTAAGATAAACCGCCCACCTGCTGATCTCTAGGACCAAAACACATTGATATTTAGGTTATGAGGAGTATTGCATGACTCGGACTTAACCAATTTCAGAATCAACATTGGTATTTACACAAAAGAAGAAATTTATAGTAATATGCGGTTAGGGTCCCACCATACCTTTCCAGATGAAATAGGAAAACCAAGTTTGAATATTAGACAAATGACGAAATGCGCTTAGGAACTTCTAACACCTCACCCAGGAGATGACTACAGCCCAAGCATTTCAAAAAGTACCGAACTAGAGGATCCTTTAATAAGATATATCCACCGCCTTTTAGGAAACACACTCATAAAACCTGGCACTAGTGGAGCACTTGTGAACCTTCAAGATCTGTGGGAACTATATTGTATAAAGACAGGAAGACACTGTAACATCACCTACCTTCTATGTCCTTTACTTTCTAAAAACGCACGGGCCAGGGTGGGGGTACCTTTATTTGGTGGTGGATGGATTGTTAAGCTATACGAAAAAATGTAATGTAGACACACGAGGGACACCAGGGCCAGCACCTTTAACATTAGACCTTCAGTACTTCTCAATGATGGGAATGATTGAGATGGTCTCCAATGATCCATATGAGTTTATGGATTGCTCGACTTTCACTATGGATCCGGACAACCCGTGATGAGTTCCAGTCTCATGTGTGTCTACCAGTCTTCGTATATTGATGATTGTATGATCATGGTTTGTTTGTTATGGTTGTGTTGAACAATGTTTATTTATGTTCGCTTTATTTGGATGTTTAAGTCAATATTATTACAATGTATGATGCCTGTTTGTATGGCAGTATGGTTAACTATATACCTATACCTATATAGTGTACTTATATATTTTGTGTATTATGTTTGTGGTTGTGTTGTAGATTTTATGCATGTAGTATTTATTTTAGTGCTAAAACTTCCAAACAGCTACACAATGACAATAGATGACAAAAAAATGGTCTCGAATCGTAGGGAAGTTAAATTCCTTTTTCACCTTGTTTCTATTTATTTTTAATCTTTTCACATTGAGGACAATATGATATTTAAGTGTGAGGAGGGAATTTACACTTGATGAAACCTTTTGAACAAATTTTTCAAAATGCTTATTTTTACAGCAACAAAACCTTAAGTTTTTTTTAACTGTTTTTGACAAACTAGAAACTAAGAAATTACGAGAAACATTTGAGCAAGATTAATCTACTTTAGATTAAATTTATGCAAAATATGGCGTTTCCACCCAATCCTTCCGTTTGTGAGAATTAAGCCTTGATGCATATCTTCTAATAAAATACTCATATATTGGATACTTTTGAGAGATTTAGGTACTCCTTGCGTATTAGAACTTGTCTCGAGTATCCTATTCGAGATCAGACAAAATGTTGCAAAAACAAAAAGGTAATATATTTCCAAAAACCATAAACAAACCACATAAACCTTATACCTAGCACCAAACCTACCCAAAAAAACCTATCCTACCAAATTACCCTTTCACTGGTAGAATTCAGCATTGGTCTTTCACTGACAGACCCTAAAAAACTAGAATGCATTCTTTCGATTTCAATTTACTTTGCTTCCTACAATTCGGAAAACCTAAATTGCCCCTAGAACTTAGGGAGAGAATCTTTCTCTTTATAAATGAGGTGAGGAAAAAGTGGCACCAAGAGGAACAAAGGCCACCATTTTGTGGGATTTCCAAAAGCGCAATGAAAAGAAGAGGAAAAAAGATATGAACGATGTTTAGGCTGCGGAAATTGGTCCCACGAAGGAAGATGTAGACTAAGTCAAAACCAATCCCAATATGAATATACCAAACTAATGAGGGTGGGGGATATTAGGCTTAAAGCCGAACGATCCATTAGAATTGGAAGCTATTTTCAACATAGGATTGAGGAAAAGTCGATCCACATCTTGGATAAAACTGGTCTTGACGATCTGACCTTTAATGAGTCATTAGGATTGTAAAAACATTGTTGATTCACCACACTTTGGGACGATGAATAGAGCGAGGGCAAGAAAAATAAGAAAATATTGAAGAAGAATCTCGATTAATCGTACCCTTTCAAATACATTTACCAAAGTTCCCAACAAAAGCTATCACCCACAAAACAAAACCTTTGGAAATATAATATCTTTTGACATATGCAGCGCTTCACAAAGTGGGGGAAGAATAGGTCTCTTAACAAGCGCATTTTCTGTAAGTCGTGTCTTGGCTAAGAGTGTTTATACATACAATATCATGTGTATATCCAGATATAAAGCCGAGTGTGTGTGAACATTGCGAGCACGTGACGTTTTGCATAAGAAGAAGCTCATCAAGGCAAACCATAGTTTTAAGTATCAATACATACACTACTATATTTTGCTCTTATGGATTACTAGGACTTTCTACAAATTTTACAGGATGTTTAGATTCAGTTACTGTGTTGTAGAAGAGTTTGTTCAAAGTTTGCTTGAGGACAAGCATGGTTCAAGTATGGGGAGATTTGACGTATTGGAATTTAAACATCTTTTCAGCACTAAAATGTCTCTAAATAAGAGTAATTTCAGAAACTATATTAGAATAAATAGCCAATAATGTTTGTAATTTCTATCTATAGGTAAATATAGTCCTAAGGAATAAAAGAAGCTGAAATACGAAGAAAAACAACGATAAACGCTGAAAACAAAATCAACACACCCTAAGGTGAATCAAGACATGGCCATGCTTAGAGCATACGAAGTAAAGACAAAAATAAGGATTTCAACACATGGTCATGTTATCCAAAGCACACCCCGTGTTATTAAGAGCAAGAAGAAAATACAAAATAGAAGGTTCTGAAGCAAAACACAGCCATGTCTTCCGAAGACACGGCCATGCCTTTAAGGTAGAGGGAAAATGACAAAACTTGTGGAATTTGGATTGGTGTGGAACTCAACAAGGTTGTGCCTTGCTTAACACAACCGTGTTAACCTATAGTTGTATAATCTTCCAAAGAACAATTAATGCATCAGGACAAGAAATGAAGATATGGTCATGCCTTGCTCAACACAGCCGTGCCTTGAGGGTCTGATCAGTCTATTAATTGAATGCTCATATTTTTCATTCAAGACACTTTGAAGAGACATTTAATACACCCTCCACTTCATTCACTCATCTCCAACCATCTCCTTTCATCATCATTAATAAGGGAATTGATCCCATCCATCCAACACCTGAAGATTAAGAAGATTAAGCTTTTGGGAGAAGTCATTAGCATTAATGATTAGTCATCCAGATTGGAGAGATTGATTCAATTTAATCGTGTTTGTTACTTTGATATTTATCATTATGCTTATTAGTAGCTACACTTTCAAAGTATCATCTTGGTTTATAATGAATCTTAATTGAAGTATATTAATGATATTAATACATGTGATTGGTTTTTAATAGTTAATGGATATGTTGCAACAATCATTTGATGAGGAATGTTAAAATGCTCTTAAAAGATACCCCAAATTCTAAGCTTGACGATAAGCTGAGAAATTGCTAGTCTTGTAAAGCCTTGGCGAACCTTAAAATAGACACCAAGATCCTGCACTTGATGATAAGTCGAGAAATCGCTATTCTTTTGAGGACTAGGTTGATAACTTAAGGATCCTTAAAATCAACCCCCAAATATTGAGCTTGACGATAAGCCGGGGAACTGCCATTCTTGTAAGGTTTTGGGGAATAACTTAAGAATCTTTTAAAGAGCCGCCAAGATTTCGAGCTTGATGATAAGTCAAGAAATCGCCATTCTTGTAAGGGCTTGGTTGGGGAAAAAACGTGAATCCTAATATTAACATGGACCATAAGGATTATTAGTAGTTATTAACCATTTTAAAATGGGAATTATCAACAACGTTGTGAAAACGGATTGTTGATGTTCATCCACTAAAATCGGTTAATTACTCGTTAAGTTAGTGTGCAACATAACCTAATTTAAGCAACTCTGGAGTGGTTATTACATGAGATCTATAATTGCTCAATAGTTTTATGGATTAATATTTGGTAATTCAAGGTTAATCCTTTACGACTCAACTAATTTTAATCGGTGTTTTATGTATAATATAAATGTTAATTTTACTAAAATATCAAAGACAATTCATTTTATAATTTAAGGGATTGTCTCATCTTTCAAGTGAGTAACTTATCTTTATCAAAAAGCACTTGCTTACGTAAAATGATGTTTTGAGTAAAAGGAATCAAGAGTTATCTCTTTCTTTAATTATCATGGAATGACATGACTAACGATCATATTCCCACATTTAATCACCATAGCAAGTTCACGTGACTCGTTGACTATTCAATTATTAAACCAAGTTAAGGGGAGTTTAGACCAAGAGGATACACTTTTATCTTTGATCTTCTTCCTATCCAAAATTATAAAAAACCAAAAAATACTGTCTTTTAATTTATGTTTTAATTTTTTTTAAATTCATTTACCAAAACCAAAACCAAAACCAAAACCAAAATGATATTGACTTTCGGTTGAATTAAATACAACGATTTAGTAGTAAAAATAAAATAAGTGTGTCCGTGAATCAAAATTTGGTTCTTACATATACTTTACTACATATACGATAGGTACACTTGCTTATTTTTGTGTGGTTCAGTTAAGATAATAATCATTTTTATAAATTTAAAACTATATATTGCGTGAATAAAATCCTTATAAACTCAACAACTTTTCTACTACCATATCGCACACATCAAAAATTATAGAAAAATGTTGTGTTTTCAATCGTATTAAACAAGTAAATAAAATGTTTTTTGTTTTCAATCCAAAAAACAAGTAACGAAAATGTTTTGTGTTTTTAATCTAGAAAACAAGTAAGGAAAATGTGTTTGTGTTTTCAATCCTATAAAAAAGTATACGAAAGTAGTTTTGTGTTTTCTCTACAGAAATCAAATAGGAAATATCATGAACTCACCGGGTGTCGCGTGTAATAGATTTTTCTCAAACCAAATGAATGCACTTAACTCGTTAATTGTTACCTAGTACAAGTGATTAAGTTATGAGAGTGTGTTCAACAACACAACACTCTTAGACCCACGTATGGACTCATACACAAACACAAACTTGACCCGATGACTCTTTGGTGATTGAAATTAATGTCTATAGTGTTAAGTTGTTCTAACATGCATCCTATGTCACACCATGATCAAAACATCAAGCAATTATCAAGTATTTTAAAACCTAATCATGTAGTTTTCAGGACAGAATTTCACATGTACAATCCAATATATTCAACTAAGTATTCCTTAGAAATAAATCCCACAAAACATACCATAGTAGAATGTACGGATAAGGATTCTCAAAATATTTTTACTTTATTTTTCCTTTGTGTAAACCAATCACAATATATCAATCACCATAGATAGGTACAAACAATTCATCAGGTTGTGCAACAAAAACTAGTGTCATGGTTCGCTCAGCTCATTTATCCAAATTATGCAAGGCCAATTGGATTGTCTTTTACACTCATAACACTAAGTTCTAGAAGTCAACCATACCTTTTGGATTTGTCATTAGCGATTTATGGTTTTGGAAAGACGGACCAGAATACAACTCCCCGCATCAGTTTTGACACATGTTTTTGTAAAATCATAAAACCTATTCAAAACTCATCTAAAAATTACAAAATTTACCATTCTGAAAAACTAGACTCATAATACTATATCCTAGAATCAAGAATCTATCAAATACAGTTATTTATCATCATTTTATAGCCACCACAATAAACAAGAACGAATCTCACAGCAAAATGTTGTCATCAAAACTTAAACCCTGACATGTTTATGATATCTCTAGGGTTCTAATTTGTCAGTTATCATCATAATCATCAAAATTACAGAAATTGAACATCTAGGGTTTCACAATAACTCATCAAAGCATAAAATTGATGCATAAAACTTACCAATTAACATTAGGAATCATGTGAATCACTTAAAGACACCTCTACATGCAAGAATTACGCTTGAATTGAAGATGATTAGGGTTTGTTGGTGGTTTGAAGTCGTGAAAGAGAGGAAGGGAGTGGACATCGATTGTCTTAGATTGGTTTTGTATATTAATTTAATATTATAATAAATCATATTTACAAAAATAGTCCTTTTTGAAACAAGTTGTGACTTTTAATGAACTTTTTAACAATGAACTGGGTTATAAAAATCAATATGACTAAAATACTAACCTAAGTTATTAAAAATAAAGTCTCGTTGATAAGTTTGTTAAAACTATTTTATAAAAAACGAAAACGTATAAGTTACGCGTAATTGATCGAAATCTCACACAACAAGCTACGAACTAAACACATAATCATTTAGCATGTGATTTCACATAAATAATATTATAAAAATACTCTTGAGATATTATTTTTATATAATAGCTAATAGCATGTTAAACGAGCATAATGTATTAAATCATGTAACACATAAAATCATCTAACATATAACAATTATATCCGAATTATTGAAACATATATGATTCGATATTATTCAACAACGCGTACTGACGGACTCATGTGTGTGACTCATTACTGACTTAGGTAATTGTTATGAATGACATGTAAGATAATGGAGTTTAGGTTGATAGTGTTAACATGAAAATGTGGGGTGTCACATTATCCCCTTGCTTAAGTAAATAAGTAGACTCCCTGTCTATGTGTATGATCAAAATGAAATTAAGTACTTTCCATCTATATGTATGATCAAAATGAACTAAGTAAACATCTCGTCTATAGGTTAGTGTCGCTAACGTCTGAGTAGAGTTTCAAATTTTTTTTAAAAAAAAACTGGTTGTCACACCAACTTTTGTGTATTGGCCGATAATAATCCTAACTTTAAAAATCACTACCAGCGGTCCCAACTTTCAACTATTTTTGTCTCAATGGACCTCCGTTAAAAAACTCTTAACGGCGTGGAGTTTTTTCCCAAGTTTTAAACCGATGTTTTTGCGCTTGTGATCGGAAGAACGATACAATTCGACTGATGTAAAACTTATCTCGAAACAGGGTTTCAAATGGCTAGATTTTTGTTAATTGGAAATTTAAACACCCGAATTGAATCATTGTTTCGTTGTTTGGATCACCATTTCTAGATAAGTTTAACATCGGTCGACTCGTATCATTCTTTCGATCAAAAACTGGGTTTCAAGGAATTTGTAACCAAATTAGTTTAGTGAGGAAGGATGCTTGAATGACAATGGTGATTATACGAGTAAAAATGGAAAGGAACACAATGATTTTGTTATGAGGAAAATCCTTTAATCAATATGAGATCGTCGGCATAAAAACCCCAGGTGATGACAATCGTCTATCACCAATATTATTAGTAAACAAAGAAATGTAGTACAAAGCGAGAGCTATGGCAACGATTACAAGAGAGAAATCAAGGTGTGTGTGTGTGTGTGTTACTGATATGTGTATTTCGTATCGTGGTATACTATAGCCTCTTTATATAGATAAAATATCACTAACATCCCTATTTAACATAATCATCAAGTAAAACAAAGCTTCTTCATTGAAATTAGATGGTAAATGGAGTTTAGCTCATAATGAGCATGGTTATGAACATCAAAAGAGATGAAGATAACAAACACATGATCAAACTAGAACAATATAACCAAATGTTGGATGAATCTTCCTTCTTTAATGGTTATGGATGATGTTGATGATGATGGATGATGATGATGATGATAGCCTCCAAGCATTCAAATTCTCCACAAGATCTTCAATATGAGTGCAATGTGGGTGATTTTATAAGAGAAACTCGTATAAAAGTTTTCTTCAAGCACCCAAATTAGTGCAACATGCTCCTCTATTTATAGGCAGTCTGGAGGAACAGGCACGGCCCCGTGTAGGAGGAGGCAAGCCCCCGTGTCCAGGTGTCCAGCTGCATTAAATGCTCTGTCAGATCGTACATGGTGACTAAGCACGGGGATGTGCTTCCTGAGGCACGACCCCGTGTTTTAAGGTGTCTGTTATATTTTCTTTTGTCTTTTCTGAGAGGTGACCACGGCCATGTGTTCTCTGAAGCACGACCCCGTGTCCAGCTGTCTAGTATTTTGTCTTTTCTTGCAGATTTTTATCTTTTTTGAAAGGTGAGCACGGCCAAGTGTTCTCTGAAGCACGACCCCATGTTTTCTGAAGCACGCCCCCATGTTTTATGAAGCATGACCCCATGTCTCTCTGAAGCATGACCCCATGTTCTCTGAAGCACAGCCTCATGTTCTCTGATGCCCAGCCCATGTTTTCTGAAGCACAGCCCCATGTTTTGTTGTTTTCTTTGTCTTTTCATTCGGTTCTTTGTTTGAGAATCGAATTTACCTGAAAATTCATTTTAACATGATAAGTGGTTCTTTGAACTATATTATACGACAGAAGTTGCAGTTTTTAGAGATTATCTGATGATTAACATTTGTAAGGCCCCAGAAAACACAGTTCTAAATATTAGAGTTAAATAAAAATTTTGCGGAATAGATAAAAGAGAAACATTCATTACATAAGTCTTTAAAATTTTGGACCATAATAAGCATGTCTCAATTTAAAACATTATAAAATCAAGCTTTCAGATGCCGGTTTCTTTATCCCTTGCCATGTGCCCCTCTTCAAGCCAGCTGTCTCATTCTACTCACCTACATGCATACTAAAAGTCAGTTACGCTCAGTGAGTTCTAGTTAATCATACAATACGTTCACTACCTTACTTATATGTATCCGAAGTCACATGTTACTTTCTTTATACTTCATTCATACATATATACATACTTTCATACTTTCATTCTTTCATATTCATACTTATATGTTTTAAAGAGTATTTCGTCCTACTTTCCTCGAGTATTGTTAGGGCCCGGTTCCCTCTTGCCTCGAATATTATTAGGGTCCGGTTTCCTCTTGCATCGAATATTATTAGGGTTCGATTCCATCTTGCCTCGAATATTATTAGGGTCCGGTTCCCTCTTGCCTCGAATATTATTAGGGCCCGGTTCCCTTTTCTACCATACAACCATACCTTACCTTTCTTTATCTTTATAATTATAACTTTCATAGATACTTTCAATCTTGCATTAGCATACATACATCATTCATACTTTATATATCATGCTAACACATATCATACACTTACCAGTTAAGGTAAGTGTATTAACTAATCACATTGAGTATGTACACAATCCCAAAAATATAACAAGAAATGGGGCTAGAAACTCACCTGGATCCTGTTTCTTTCTAAGTTTATAGTAATACCCCTCTTTAGTTGTGCACGGCTAACTGTATAATAATTACAAGTATCAATTAACTTTTTCTAACTATTTAATACTTCTAAGTTATTGTAACCCCTAGCTACGGGGGTCCAGGGGCAGCGCCCCAAGCAGCGGGGTCTAAGGGCGGCAGCCCCTAGCAGGGTCCAAGGGGCAGAGCCCCTGGCTAAGTCTGGGCTATTCTAATCGAATCCTCGGTCTATTCGAATGACATATTCTATTCGAATGGACTTATATCTGAATGGTTCCTTTCTATTCGAATGGACCTTCCATTCAAATGGTAGATTATATTCAAATGGACTTCTATTCGAATGGTTCCTTTCTATTCGAATGGACCTTTCATTCTAATGGTAGATTATGTTCAAATGGGTCTTCCATTCGAATGGCAGATTATATTCAAATGGACCTTCTATTCGAATGGAAGATTCTATTCGAATGGTTCCTTTTTATTCGAATGGTCATTCGATTCAAAAACTTTTCCACACTTGATTCTGTTAATTGCTAAATTAGAGGTTTCATTTAGAACTTGGTTCATATGCTTTCATTCCTATCCTTTTTTTCTGTTCGAATGCTTCCCATTCGAATACACTTTCTTCAAACCCCTTCTCATTCGATTACTATTCATTCGAATACCACTGTAGCATATTATTATCATTATTACTACGTATTTTAACACCCATTCTCGTATTTTAGTATTCTATCATCTTTTAAACATTTTCATTTCTATCCTAGACCAAGATCTAGCTCGTTTAGCAATAAAGTTTAAACCTTTATTGATTCCAAACCTGTTTAAGCTAGATCCAGGGTTGTTACGTGAATCGTACATTCTAACGAGTTTATTAAGTCCACTTTTTACATCAAGTTTACATTTTTATGGTATTAAAATGCCCGATTTTCCTTAGTACCAAGTTTTAGGGCAACCCATTCTTAAAAACACAACCTTTATACATAAAGCACGTACCTTTTGACGTGTTATAGGCTACGGGTTAGCTTCAACGTACACTATGGACTTGTTCTTGCTTGCTAAGCTAAAGATATATCAATATCTAAGCTTGGTTCTTGGATAATAGATCCCGGCCGTATGGTTTGAGAGGGTTTGTGTGTGTGCTTTGAGTGTGCAAAGAGGCTAGCGGATAAGAATGAGAGAATTTAGGGTTTTAGACAGGTTTAAGGAGTGTTTATACTCTCTTAAGCCCATGGACCTAAGGCCCATCTTCATCCCCTATTACATATTTCATTAATCAAGCCCACACTCTATTATCTTATTTAACTTAATTAAATATTAACACGCTTTTAAACAAACACATTTCCTTTTATTCATTATTATTAATAGTAGTATGTTACAAGTCTTCCCTCCTTAAAGAGGTTTCGTCCCTGAAACCAAACCATTACTTGAACAGTTCCGGGTAAAACTTGTGCATCTCTTCCTCAACTTCCCAAGTGGCGTCTGATCCCTTACGATGCTTCCAGATCACTTTCACGAACGGAATAACTTTATGACGGGGTTGCTTTTTCTTGCGGTCAACTATCCCTATAGGTTGCTCGATGTAGTTCAACTGTTCATCAACCTCAATGTCTATCAGTGGCACATGATACGTGTCATCAGCTATGCATTTTCTCAAATGAGAAACATGGAAGGTAGAATGAATTCCTTTTAACTCTTCGGGTAAATCTAGCTTGTAAGCCACATCACCCACGCGTTCTACAATCTTAAACGGTCCAATATACGTTGGACTCAACTTTTCTCTCTTCCTGAAATGTATAATCCCTTTCCGAGGCGAGACCTTGAGCATCAAATTGACACCAATGCTAAACTTTATTGGTCATCACCGCTTATCAGCATAGGACTTCTGACAATCTTGAGCAGCTTTCATCATTGCCTTAATTTTATTAAACCTTGAAGAGGTTTTGATGAAGTCCCAAGTATTGACGAATAGGCCATGTTATATTTGGAGGCCCATGATCGTGTCTCCAAAGGTGGCCCACGAAAGCGGGCATAACTTGGCCCACGAAGCTTCGTTTCAGGCCTATTACCAGTCAAATTGAAGCTTGAGACGAGAGCTCATTGTGGCAAACTGCTTGGCCCCTGTCCGAAGCCCAAAAACGCCTCCTAAATAAAGTTTTGGGCCTTTATATCTTTTTTCAGCACTTTTTATCTT
Organism: Bidens hawaiensis; assembly: GCF_021521415.1. Classification (NCBI taxonomy): domain Eukaryota; kingdom Viridiplantae; phylum Streptophyta; class Magnoliopsida; order Asterales; family Asteraceae; genus Bidens; species Bidens hawaiensis. The sequence continues at coordinate 113,266 of NW_027491152.1, read as the reverse complement.
TTTGAGTTTTGGGTTTGTGTTTGGCCCATGGCCCATTTTAGGCCCATTTCGTATTTGGAAGTCTTTTTATATACTTGTAATGTAATTCCAAAAGTTAGACTTAAATTTTATAATAATTAATTTTCCTCTTCATTTTCCCTGACCTTTGGGTGGGATTTTTAGGGTTTGGAAGTTCATCACGGTATTCGATTGAATCAACGTGATCGATCTTCATTCTCGTTTTACCGCTGCATCAGGTTTCTTGCACAACTTCCAAACTTCCAAGCTCCTTCTGAGCGAACTCTCCCCAACATACAGGAGTTCTACAACGTCTCCCTTATAGCATCTCAAACGGTGCATACCAATACTCGAATGGTAGCTGTTGTTATACGAGAATTCTGCAAGGTGTAGATGATCATCCCAACTCGAATGGCAACTTATCCACAAGGGTTTCGATAGTCCTTTCAGACTTCCCATCTATTTGAGGATGATACGCCGTACTGATGTTTAGTCTTGTTCCCATAGCTTCATGAAACTTCTTCTAGAATCTTGAAGTGAAACGAGTATCTCTATCAGACAAAATCGACAATGACACTCCTTGCTTAGCCACAACCTCTTTTATGAACACATTTGCTAATGTTTCTGACGAGATGGCCTCTCGTATAGGCAGAAAGTGAGCATTTTTCGTTAAACGGTCTACTATCACCCAAATGGTATCATGATGCTTAGCTGTACGTGGTAGCTTAGTTATGAAATCCATGGTGATGTGTTCCCATTTCCATTGTGGTATATTAAAGGCTGCATCTTCCCATAAGGTTTCTGGTGTTCTGCCTTGACTTGCAAGCAAGTTAAGCACTTACTAACATAATCTACTACATCATTCTTCATTCCCGGCCACCAATAGTCTCTCTTCAAGTCCTAATACATCTTAGTGGATCCCGGATGGATTGAATATCTTGAATTATGAGCTTCATCTAAGATTCAACCCCTACGATTTCCATGGTGTGGAATCCACATACGGTCATACCTAGTCTTAACACCATGAGTGTTTTCCATCAGCTCGTCTTGCTGTCCAACAATTCTTTCCTTCTTCATTAACCCTTCGTCTGCAAGCACCTTAGACTGCGCCTTAATGATTTCTCCAAACATATCGGAGTTAATAATCAACTTATACGACTTCACGGTTGCAATGACTTCTTCATTCTTACGGCTCAGTGCGCCGGCGACCAAATTAGCTTTACCAGGGTAGTACTTAATATCGCAGTCTTAGTCCTTTATCAACTCCAATCATCTTCTCTATCTCATATTCAGCTTTTTCTGCTCAAAGAAATACTTCAAACTCTTATGATCGGTGTAGATAGTACACTTTGTACCATACAGATAATATCTCCATATCTTGAGAGCATGTACTACTGCTGCTAGCTCTAAATCATGCGTCGGATAAGTACTTTCGTGAACTTTCACCTGTTTAGATGCATAAGCTATAACTTTTCCTCATTGCATCAACACGCAAGCTAACCCATGATGTGAGGCATCAGTACAAACAACTACATCCGAATCACCATCGGGGAAGGAGAGGATTGGAGCTTGCATGAGTCTTTTTTTTTTAATTCCTCAAACGCTTCTTTGTGATACTTACCCCAACTGAACACTACTGTCTTTCGGGTCATTCCGGTCAACGGTGCGGCTATCTTGGAGAAGCCTTCAATGAATCTCTTTTAATAGCCAGCCAATCCTAAGAAGCTTCGTATATCTGTCGGGTTTTGCGGAATATTCCAACTTGTTATTGCTTCAATCTTAGCTGGGTCCACGGTAATCCCTTCATGATTGATCACATGACCAAGAAACTGCACTTCTCGCAACCAGAATGCACAATTTTGAAAACTTAGCATACAACTTCTCTTTTTTCAGAACCTCCAACACTTCTCTTAGATGCTCAGCACGATCCGACTCGCTATTTGAATAAATAAATTTATCATCGATGAAGACGATAACTGATTTGTCCAACATCGGTCGACATTCCCTATTCATCATGTCCATAAATGTTGCGGGAGCATTCGTCAAACCGAATTCATCACGAGGAACTCATAGTGTCCATACGACATCCGAAACGCGGTTTTAGGGATATCTGCCTCTTTCACCTTCAGCTAGTGATAGCCTGATCTAAGGTCTATTCGCGATAACCAGCTCGAACCTTGTAGTTGATCAAACAAATCATCGATCCATGGAAACGGATATCTATTCTTCACCGTAAGCTTGTTCAACTCACGATAATCTATACACATTCTCACACTTCCATCTTTCTTCCTAACCAACAATATCAGTGCATCCCCCGGGGAAACACTTTATCACACCCTCAAAATCCACTAACGGAATTTTACCGTTAGAGAGTGTGAACTAATAGGATCGTAGTCATTAGTTGTACCAAACATCATTATTAAAGTCTTAAAAACAAACAAAACATACAAGTCTGAAATAAATGCGGAAGCGTAAACAGTAATGTAAATTGTTGCGTCAACACAGGACGGCTTAAAGCAACAGTTGATATGATAAAGTTAAAGGCAATCTAAAACATATGAGAATTTTGCATGAATGTCCTAAACCGTGCGCCCGCCTCGGCTACCTGAGATAAACATACAAAAAGTGTCAACACAAGGTTGGTGAGTTCACAGGTTTAAGTAAAATAATTGTTGTGTTTTAGCGTTACCAGATTTAGTTATTCAAACATATATCAATAGGTAGCTAACCTATCAAGCATGTATCACTAAGTGTTCGACACCGAAGCTGACTGATTATACATTTGACTTACCACCATGCAACCACGACCATGGTAATGTGTTAGCCAAAACTACACCCACTATACATACAGTCGAGTATAGAGTCGGGTGGGGTTTGTCAAACCCAGTAGTACTACTCAACACTGACTCGCTATCATCCAATATTAACCGGTTTGATTGTTTCTGAAGGACTTAGTTGGTTTGTTGCCACTTAGTCTTACAAGTGATATATACATAATAAACAAAATCTATAGCATTTGGAGTATTTTCTCTCCCCCCTAATAGAACATTAAAAGGTAAAAGGGGCCGTGAAACTCACTGTTTGCGAAGTTACTGATGTCCGAGAAAGAGCGTGCGTAAAGTAAATCCTCACTAGTGCTCTAAAACAAAAATGAGATTTCTAAGTGTTTTGAACTATGAGTGAGTCTCTAGACTCGACACATAAAAAGTTATGCATGAGGTGTGTTCGTGTTACATTTGTGAAATGAGTGCGACTCAACAACACGTTTGTGATAAGTTACGGGTGTGATCAAGTATGGCATTTAATGTCATTACGATACATTTTCAGTACATCATCAATTACAAGGGCATATATGTCAAACACAACTCAAACATCGATCAAACAATCAACTTTTCACATTCCAACAAGAATTCAGCAGCTAAGTTTCCGAGACAGAATTTAGCACGCCAAGATTACTCTATTTCGCTATTCATAACATGCAGATAAATCACCAAAATTTTACCACAGAAGCACACGTGAGTTAGGTTTTAGGAAATATTTTTATTATATTTTTAGGATGTATGGTTTTATCACAAGAATTAAATCAACACAGTAGGTACACAACAGTCATTATCATGCGCAAAGTTCTCGACTAGTCCCATTACATGGTTAATCCAATTAATGCAAGACCAATTTGGTTAGATTCCAAATTCAATTTATTAACTTCCAGAGGTGGAATCTATTTAATTGGTCTTGTTGTTTGTGAGATATGCTATTAACAAATCATCCTATAAAAAGGCTTCCCGAATCAGAATTGCGCAACCAATTTATAAATTCATAAAAAGTGACTTCCACGTGTCCAAAAATTACAAACTTGGATTCCCTGGAAACTAGACTCGACATACTACCTCAAGTAATTAATAACTACTACAATTTATGTCATTAACACCGACTTACAGTCAAATATAAACGGATTTTCAGTCCAATCAGCATGCTGTTTTCATCTAAATACAATACTAAGCAAGTTTTTCTACCATAATCCATGCATAAACCCTAATAGACACATAACACATCAAACATGCTCTTCAATTTCACTTTTAATGCATATCTATGGTTTACATAAAAGTTCAATTTTAAACAAACATGCAATTGACAATCAATATCAACATAACTAATAATCAATTTACTTGTGTTTATCAACAAATGCATAAATAAACCCTAACTCATCATTATTCATCAATTTTAAGATTTAGGGTTCTTGATTAACATGTTTAATGATGCAACTAAATCAATAGGAAGGCTAGAGAGGGTGTTAATTACCTAGTTAGCACCTTGGATCCTTCAACAAGCTTGAAAATAACTTATGTGTGTGTGGGTGGGTGTTTGTGGTCGTCAATTGTGAAGGGAGAGGGTGGGCAGCCGTGGAAGGGGTGGGGGATTAGGGTTTGGATAATATGTTGTTTAAATATTTAATCATGTTACAATTCACCCAACCTTCTAGTTAATCTAATTCTAGCACAATCTAGTTTATTTCATCCATGATATAATGCTACACACGCAAGCACGTAGTCACATATAAACATATATTATTACAACATAATACGTATTATACCAAGTACTTGTTCATATTAATTATTGTTTGTTCACCAACGGTTTGAGTCGAATCGTGTGCGGCTCGGTAAAACTCCGAATGACTATTTATGTAATAATTGACACATTTAATTTAAACCCTAATTAAATGCAATGAGGAATGCGTTAACTGGAATGACATAGTTCATGTGGACTTGAGTTTGAATTAACAGAGTTCGGGTTAACGGAGTTAACCTGAAATTGACGAGTGTCACACACTTGGTCGTATAAAACCTTTGTTGAGGTGTTCTTGGAGTTGGGACATCAATTCTTTTATCTCGGACGGCGCCAGGCGGTAAGGTGCCTTCGCGATGGGTTGGGCTCCTGGTATTAAGTCTATCTGGAATTCTATCTCACTCCCTGGTGGCAACCCCGGAAGGTCCTCAGGGAACACTTCTGGATAGCCACACTACACAACAGGAACATCTTTCACTTCTTTCATCTCGGTTGTAGCTTTGACAACATACGCCAGGTAAGCACCGCACCCTCGCCTTAACAATCCTTCGTCTTTTATCATCAAAATGACATTTAGCCCTAAATCTTCTTTATCACCGTAAACCGTCATCGTACCACCGTCCATTGACTTTAACCTTATCAACCTACTCTTACACATTATCAAAGCCTCAAATAAGATAGCCAATCCATTCCCAAAACCACATTGAACCCTCCTAATTTCATAAAATACAGGGTCACAAGGGACTCCCGTTCCTCTAACTCTATCTTACAATCCTTAACCACTCTCATTATCCTAACCGATGTTTCTCTAGAGGTTTCTATGGTAAAAGTTTCAGGCACACGACAACATTTCATTTTTGCTAAATTACTAAATATTGTAGCTACAAAACTCCTATTTGCACCTGAATCAAACAATACAGAAACACAAGTACCGTTTACTAGGAACGTACCTATCACAACATTTGGGATCTGCTTGGCCTGCTCCTGAGTCGTCATGTAGGCCCTGGTCCTTGGCCTAGCTTGCTCAGCATCCTTCTTTCCACTTCCTCCAGCTTCACCATCGGTGCACTCCCTTGACATGTGACTTATCTTGCCGCATGCTTTGCACTACATTCATGAGCATAATGCCCCGCCTTACCGCACTTATAACAGACATTCTATCCAACTCTGCACACCACGGCATGGATTTTCCTGCACTTGTGACATGTATCAAAACCAATACCCCACCTGCACTCACCATCGTGCATCTTACCACACATTTTACAGGGCCTTCTCTCCCACACCTTTTGCCTTTTATCCTTGGGTTTCCACATCTGAGTATCGGGCCGCTTAGAAGGAGCAACCCATTTATTTTCCTTCTTCTCCTCCACCACCACCACATCCTCTATAGTCAGATCATCATAAACCATCTCTGCGAGCTCAACAGCAAAGTCAAAGGTAGTAGGTTTATTAGTTCTAACTAAGGTGCGGACGTTCTTTGGCTGTCCTCTTATGTAGCATTTGATTCTTTTGGCTTCGGTATTCACCATGTCAGGCACCAACCTAGACATGTGGTTGAATTCGGTAGTATACTTGTGGTGTGTCATCTTACCCCCCTTCAAGTTCAGAAACTTCATTTCAGCCCTTTCAACCTCAGCATCAGCACAGAACCTCCTCATCACTAACTCCTTCAGGTCATCCCATCTCATAGCCTTAACTTCTTCTCGAGTCTTTCTCTGCTCCACCGACTCCCACCAGTACATAGATTCATCTTCGAACAATTGGGTGGCATAACCCACTTGGTCAGGACGGTATTCGCTAATTCGAATAACCTTGTCTATGGCGATTATCCATTGGAGAGTAGCAATTGCATCCCCCAAACCAGTCAGCTTTGGCGGGTCGCAACCTTTGAACGACTTATAGTTACACCCAACTCGGCCCCTCTTTCTCTCATCAACCTTTACAGATCGAACTTCACTTGAATCACCTTCCCCAACATCATCTTCCTTACCGTCATCCCCTGCCCTTTCAGCGGTCCTCACATGGCTTCCAGCAGACTTTTCAGGTTGCAGGTACTTCACTGCAGCGGCTACAGCTTGAGCAATGGCGACCTTAACAGCAGGATCAAGTTGATACCCCTCATTGTTGCTCGGATTCTGTCCAGTTGCACTTCCTTCTTCCCTTGTGTTAGTAACTGACTCTACAAAAGGTTCTCGGGTAAAGCGGGGCCTACCACGACGTCCCGTACGAGCTCCTTGACCAACAACTTTCCTTGATCTAGCCATTTGTTTTCTATAAGGATACAAAAACATCATAACTTAAGGAATTATTTAGTACAAGGATAGTAAGGCTAACAGGTAATAACTTTGGCCAGCTGTGATTAGCTGTTCACGTTACTTTTCGTGTTCTATACACTTCCCTTTGTGAGTCCACTTGTGCTAGTTCTACTTTTAACAGTTAGACAATCAATTGGTTCATATAATCATATACTTCTATCTCTAGCAATTAAGCTAATTTACTTACACATAATTACATTACACGTAAAATTAACCGTGTACTTTACCTTTACTAAGCTTGCTTGAGTGACACATGGCTTTCTTAAACTGGTATCTTCTTTCTTTTCTTATTTAAGTCCCATTAATTATTCGAGTTTAAGCATGTAGGATACTTAATTCTCTCGAACTTACGCTTTGATACCAACTTGTAAGGCCCCGATCCCGGGGCCCTACTTTGGCGTTGGATTTACTCTTAAACACATTTCTAAATATCAAAGTTAAATAAAACTTTCGCGGAATAGATAAAAGAGAAACATTCATTACATAAGTCTTTAAAATTTTGGACCATAATACGCATGTCACAGTTTAAAACATTATAAAATCAAGCCTTCAGATGCCGGTCTCTTTATCCCTTGCCATGTGCCCCTCTTCAAGCCAGCTATCTCATTCTACTCACCCGCGTGCATACTAAAAGTCAGCTACGCTGAGTGTGTTCTAGTTAATCATATAATACGTTTACTACCTTACTTATATATATCCGAAGACACATGCTACTTTCTTTATACTTGATTCATACATATATAAATACTTTCGTTCATACTTTATACTTTCATAGATTCATACTTTCATTCTATTATACTTACATACTTTCATACTTTCTTTCTTTCTTTCATATTCATACTTATATGTTTCAAAAAGCATTACGCCCTACTTTCCTTGAGTATTTTTAGGGCCCGGTTCCCTCTTGCCTCGAATATTATTAGGGTCTGGTTCCCTCGTGCGTCAAATTTTATTATGGTCAGGTTCCCTCTTGCCTCAAATATTTTTGGGGTCCGGTTCCCTCTTGCCTCGAATATTATTAGGGTCCGATTCCCTTTTCTACCATACAACCATACCTTACCTTTCTTGATATTTATAGTTATAACTTTCATACATACTTTCAATCTTTGCATTAGCATACATACATCATTCATATTTCATATATCATACTAACACATATCATACACTTACCACTTAAGGTAAGTGTATTAACAAATCACATTGAGTTTGCACACAGCCCCGTAAACATAACAAGAAATGCGGCTAAAAACTCACCTGGATCCTGTTTCTTTATGAGTTTATAGTAATACCTCTCTTTAGTTGTGCACGGCTAACTGTATAATAATTACAAGTATCAATTAATGATTTCTAACTATTTCATACTTCTAAGTTATTGTAACCCCTAGCTATGAGGGTCCGGGGGCAGTGTCCCTGGCAGCGGGGTCAGGGTCCACGGGGCAGAGCCCCTGGCTGGGGTCGAGCTGGCAGATTTCTAAGTCTTGGCTATTCTGATCGAATCCTTAGTCTATTCGAATGGACTTCTATTCGAAGGGTTCCTTTCTATTCGAATGGACCTTCCATTCGAATTGTAGATTCTATTAGAATGGACTTCTATTAGAATGGTTCCTTTCGATTAGAATGGACCTTCCATTCGAATGTTAGATTCTATTTGAATGAGTCTTCCATTCGAATGACAGTCATCCTGATATTCTCGTTATATGCCCCACTCATCCTGATTTTTGCTAAGTCTCTGAGTTCATTAACAGTGTCTAAATCTTGAATAAGACTTTTGTTGTTTACTTGAGAATCACGAATGATTGATCTGGTGGTGGGAACTACCATCTCTGTAGGGATTACAGCTTCTGCTCCAAATACCAATGAGAACTGTGTTTGACCAGTTGCATTCTTGGGTGTTGTTCTATCAGCCCAAAGAACATAAGGAAGTTCTTCAGCTCATTTCACTTTCTTGGATCTTAGCCTCTTTTTTAAGTTTTTGATGATGATTTTGTTGCTTGATTCTGCTTTACCATTAGCTTGTGGATGAACTACTGTAGAGGTGATCATCTTTATGCCCAACTGTCACAAAAGTTGGTTTTTCTTTTCCAATAAATTGGGATCCATTATCACAAATAATTTCAGATGGGATACCTAATCTAGTAATAATGTTTCTTTTAATAAAGAATATAACTTCTCTTTCACGGACTTGACCGAATTCTGCTTCGGTCCATTTTGAGAAATAATCCATCATGGAAAGCATGAAGACTTTTCAACCTGGTGCCTTAGGTAACTTGCCTACAATATCCATTCCCCATTTCATGAAAGGCCATGAAGAAGAGATAGGGTATATAGGTTTTGTTGATTGATGAAAAATGTTGCCATGTCTTTTACAAGCATCACATATTCTTGAATATTCCATAGAATCCTTCCTCATTGTTGGCCAGAAGTACCATGTCCTAAGTATTCTAGAGAATAACTCTCTGTGCCCTGTATGGTTACCACAGTCACCTTCATGTAAGTCTTTAAGTACTTCTTAGATTTCCGGATCTTCAATGCACCTTAGTTAGGGACCTGCAAGAGATTTTCTGTACAAAGTATCATGTAATATTATAAATTGGGATACCTTGGTTCTGAAAGCTCTATGATTTTATTCATTAGGGATTTCTTTATCATGGAGGAATTTCTTAATCGGGAGGATCCAGGATTGTACTCCAGGACTGGATTGAGGATCCATAAATTTTCTAGGATGATCTGTTGTCACTTTTATTGCTTCATATTCCCCAATTGTTAGATAAAGTATGTTAATGATTTGTATCCTTATATCGTCTAGGATCTTCAAGGATGATGCTAGATTTACTAAGGAATCTGCCCCAGCATTCTCCTCTCTTAGTACCTGATTTATACTAACAATTCGAAGAATTTTGCCAATTATTTTACAATTTCTAAAAATTTAATCAAATTTTCACCTTTGACAGTGTATGAACCATTAAAGTGGTTAGTTACCAATAAGGGATCTATGTAAACTTGAATATACATGATCCTCATTTGTTTAGCTAGTAATAAACCTATAATTAATGCTTCATACTCTGCTTCATTATTGATAGCTTGAAACTTACAGGCTATAAACTGGGGTATTATGTCCCCCTGTGGCGATTTTAGTAGTATGCCTAATCTTGTTCCTCTGAAATTTGATGCTCCATCTATAAAGAGAATCCAAGTATCCTTGTTCTCTTCAAGTTGTTGGACCTCCAAATCGGCCTCTTTTTGCAAGTCGCTACTGAAATCAGCCATAAAGTCGGCAAGTGCTTGTGATTTGATATCATAGGCACTGATCTTGACAGCACACTTAGCCATCCTACCTGACATCTCAGGTTTTCTAAACACGTTCTTAATAGGATAATTAATTCTAACAATAATAGTACGAGTTTCAAAGTAATGTCTTAATTTAGTTGATGCCATGATTAAAGCAAATATTCATTTTTCAAGATGAGATTACCTGACCTCGGCATCTAAAATACTTTTACTTACATAGTAGACTGGATGTTGTTGTCCTTCGTGATCCTTAACTAGAACGGCACTGACTGCATTACCTGAAACAACTAGATATAAGGATAATGGTTCACCATCCAATGGTTTCATCAATGATGGTGCTGAGGATAGATAATCCTTAAGGGCTTTAAGTGAAGCTTCATGCTTCTGAGTCCACTCGAACTTCTTGTTTTTTTAAGATGTCAGAGAAATCATTGCATTTCTCTGAGGATCTGGAGATGAATCTGGTCAAGGCTGTAATTATTCCCGTAAACCTTTGGACATCCTTTGCCTTTACCAGGGACTTTAAGTTGACAAAGGCTTTGATCTGCTCAAGGCCGGCTTCTATACCCATTTTGGTCACCATGTATCCTAAGAACTTTCCAGCTTTGACTCCAAAATGACACTTGGATGGATTGACGTTCATATTGTATTGGTCAAGAATATCGAAGGCTACTTTGAGATTTTTAAAATGATCTTCTACTTTCTTCGATTTGACCACCATGTCATCTATATAGGCTTCCATGGTTTTTCCTAAGTGATCTTTGAATATCATATTGACAAGTCTTTGGTAGGTTGCACCTGCATTTCTTAGTCCAAAAGCCATAGCAATATAAAGTATATGCCAGTAGGAGTCATGAATTTTGTATCCTCATTGTTTTGGACAAAAATCTACTAAGGATAATGTATCCAAATTCATTTAGTGAGGATTAGTGCTATGGTGATAATAATGAATATATGAACAAAATGGAGATGAACACCGTGATTTGTTACGAGGAAAAACCCCTTGATCTCGATTAGATCAAAGGAAAAAAACCACGGGTGATGACAAATCGTCTATCACCACTTTTTAATATAAAATCGGGTTACAATGGGTGGAGTTTATGATCAACGAATACAATAAAGCTAAGTGTGTGATTACAGAGAATTGAGCTAATGTGTATGCGAGTATCAGCTAATGAGTGTGCGTGTCTTCCTAGTTGATAAATAACTCGATTATATAGAAATTAATATCTAACTTTATTTCCTATAATTATGCCATCTTCTCCACTAGCCGTTTCTTCTCTTTTGACCACGTGCGGGAGTCGTCCACTAGCGCAAGAATAGGATGACTTAGTCTTCAAGCCGTTATATTTAATAAACACAATATCATTCTAACACAATTATTAGTAAACAGATAATACCAAGAATCCTTGATCCTTTATAATCTGGAACATATCACAAGGATAAGTGATCCATAAACTATTCAAGGATTGAGGATCCTTAGCATAACTCTTATGCCCTAACACTCATGATCAGATGGTTCAAACTGAATTTGTTGGAATCCAGACGAAGCATCTATAAAGGTAAGCATTTCATGTCTTAATGTAGCATCCACCATGGAGTCAGTGTGTTAAGAAGAAAGGATCCTTGGGACATGCTTTATTTAAATAAGTGCAATCAACACATACCCTCTACTTTCCATTTTTCTTTGAAACAACTACCACACTGGCTAACCATATTAGAGACTTAAATTCTCTAATCATACCTGCTTTAAGAAGTCTTTCAACTTCTTGGATAATGGTGTTTCTCTCAAGAGCAAATTTTCTACGCTTCTGGTGAAAAGACCAGACATAAGTATCTATACTCAATTTATGTGTAATAATATCATTAGAAATACTTGTCATGTCAGAATGTATAAAAGCGAAAGTAGTTTTCCTTTGTTTGAGGAAGGATAATAGATCCTCTTCGATGTTGCTAAGGATATCAAATCCTATATAAACTTTGGTGTCTGGGTCTTTAGGGTCTAAGGATACTTCTTTAACGTCCTTGTCCCTTTCTTCCAACACTTCTCTAGTATGGTTCTTTAATTGCTATGCGATCATTTGTTTTGCAACTGGTTTCATAGATGAAGTATAGTAGTTGCTAGCTTCTGCTTATCACTATCGATTTTCACCACTCTCGATGGGGTTAGTAGCTTAATGCATTGATGATATGTTGAAGCAGCAACTTTCATTTCATGGATCCAAGGTCTGCCAAGGATAACATTACAGCAAGATATATTGTCAATAACACAAGATTTTTATAAGAATTAACTCCCTCGATATATATTGGAAGTTTAATGTCCCCCAACGTGTTCTTAGTTTCGCCGCTGAAGCCAACAAGAAAGAGGATCTTGGAGTTATTTCAGCCTCGGGAATATTCATATTTTTTAGAACATCAGACTGGATGATGTTCACAGAGCTCCCACCATCTACTAGAATCCTGCAAACATAATGATTAGCGATAAATTGTGTAATAATTAACCCATCATGATGAGGATCATGGAGGTGCATTCGACCTTCCTCATCAAAAGTTATGATTCTTTGATTAGTCAAAGTGGTTGTTCGGATAGGCCTATCTCCATTCTCTAACTTGGTCTCCTTGGCACGTCATTTTGCTGACGAGAAAGAAGTGCCACAGATGTCTGATCCTCCATAGATGAAGTTGATTATTTGTGCATCCGTTGGAGATGGAGCAGCCTTTTCTGAAACTTCTTCAGGATCCTGGATCCTTAACTTCTTCCTGCCTAACAGTTCTTTTAAATGACCTTTGCTGAGGAGGTATCCTATCTCTCATCTTGTAACATCCTATTTTGTGGATAAAATAAAGTATTTGAATCTATATTTCAAATAATAGTAAATAAGTAACGGGTGAAACAACTCATATATAAGATGTCCCCGGACCCCTGTTCGTTGAGGGTTTTAATTAAACTGGAACACGATAAGAGTAGTGATAGTTAAATTATACTTGTAATTGTTATACAGTTAATCACGCACAGTTAAAGAAAGGGATAACCATTAACGGCGAACGTAACCACGTTTAGGTGAGTTTCTAGCCCCATTCATTGTTATGTTTTCGGGGCTGTGTGCATACTGTAAGGCCCCGTTACCGGTAGCCCTACTTTATACCTTGGATTTACTCATAAACACAGTTCTAAATATCAGAGTTAATAAAAACTTTCGCAGAATAATAAAACTTCAACCATAACATTGTACATAACCATCAAATCATGTCTTATAAAACATTCGTAGTCAATTAAAACAAAACATAGTCTTTAAAACATCACAACATTTCTCCGAGATGCCAGTATCTTCGATTCCATGCCATGTGTCTTCAGTCACGCGAGCTGCCTCAACCTATTTGTCTGCGTGCATACTAAAAGTCAGCTACGCTGAGTGAGTTCTAGTTAATCACATAACTTACTTTTCATACACATATACATTCCCGAAGGTACGCATTACATGCATATCATGTTCAGCATTCGTCCATACACATTCATATCTAACCATACATTATAAAGGGTGTTTCACCCTACATACCTCGGATATTATTAGGGTTCGGTACCCTCCATCCTCGGATATTATTAGGGTCCGGTCACCCTTCATCCTCGGATATTATTAGGGTCCAGTCACCCTTCATCCTCGGATATTATTAGGGTCCGATACCATTCATCCTCGGATATTATTAGGGTCCGGTACCCTTCATCCTCGGATATTATTAGGGTCTGGTACCCTTTCTTCCATAGCTTCATACTATACTTGTTCTTAAATACTTTTCCTGACAATACGTGCAATCTCAGAAGAGCGTTCACGTACCATTAACATATCATGCGTATATTATGCATACATCATATATATTCATACATGCATCTTATCTTACATCATACATGGCAATCACATCTTTAGCTACCACCTGACGGTACATGCAATATCCGAAGATCGTTCACGCACCGTCAAGCAATCATCATACATAAATCATACAAGGCATACACTTCCCACTTAAGGTAAGTGTATTAACTATCACATAGAGTATGTACACAGCCCCGAAAACATAACAAGGAAGTGGGGCTAGAAACTCACCTCAATGGGGTTGCATTCACCGTTTACGGTTATTCCCTTCTTGAGTTGTGCACGACTAACTGTATAATAGTTATACGTTTCAATATGCTATCACTACACATATCCCCTTTCTAGTTTAATTATTACCCTCAACGAAGGGGATCGGGGGGCAGCGCCCCTGGCAGCGGGGTTCTAGGGGTGGTAGCCCCTAGCGGGGTCCAAGGGGCAGAGCCCCTGGCTGGGGTTAAGCTGCCAAGTCAGCTTGGAAAAATTTTATTTTCATTAACTGTCTTAACACATTTTCCATTAGGATTTTGAATCATTATAGATTTGCTAACTTAAAATGTTCAAGGGCTTATTTGTAATTAAATCATTCTTTTTCTAAGTCTAGGGACTGTTCTGTCATTTATTAAACTTCTGATTCGTTATTCAGTCCTTAACGAATGGGAGTTCATAGCGAATTAACTATTATAACGAATCCGGCTTGTAACGAATCAAACATTATTGCGAACTGGTCCTTATGACGAATTGGACCCTTTCACGAACTGGTCCATATGGCGAATTGGACCTTAACGAACTGATCATAGCGAATTAAAGGTAATTCGTTACCCCTTTCCCCTAACAAATCAGAGACGAACTAAAGCTAGTTCGTCGTGCTCCCTTATGCGAATTAACTAACGAATCACCCTTCAATTCGTTAAGTTCCCATAGAGAACTAGGGTTAGGTCAGGGAATGTCAGAACATTCCCTGACATCCTCGCATTAACTTTTCAGGCGCCGCCTTTCCGGCGCCGCCGCCGGAAAACCGCGAACACGTCGGAAAAACGAGTTTTAACTCGTTTTTCACCGTTTTTTGTCCCGTTCGATCCAGATCTGAGCTAGGGTGCCCCCTAAGCTCATCACAGGTTCGGTTTATACCCGATTCCACCCGGATCTGTAGGTTCCCAGCCGGATCTACACAGGAGTATCTCGTAACACGAGGGTGCGGAATCCCCACGTAATACGATACGAGCGTAAGATATATAAAACGTTGAACCGAAACACAAATACACGTTACAATACTAATAAACACGCTTGTATTGCAACACTTCAACACGTGATATCAAAGATCATAAACACGTTCTCGAAAAACTTCTTTTAAAACAAGCCGAAGTTAAGGTTTATATAACCTCGACAACTTCGCCTAACAGACTAGGCGAAGTTGTCACAACTTCGCTTGTCTACAAGTTCGCCTACATCCCAGGCGAACTTGTGTGATACAATATTGAAAACCAAAACAAACAATCTAACACGATTACAGACACATACAAAACACGAGATACTGAACTACTGACATTACGCACCAATAGACTCCCCCTTGGCAGTAGCTTCATATCTCTATCTTCATTCTCGTGTCGTAATCCCAAAAATCTCGTGTCACTCGTCTTCAAGCATGAACGCCCTCTCTTACACAGACAGAGACCACCCTCTGGTACTTTTTGGCTTCATCTTTCCATGCAGGAATATAGAATATCTTCTTATCGTTTAGCACCTGCAAGTCAGCTTGAGACAAATTTACCAAGTGCATGGGATCATACACTCTCAGAATTTCTTGTTCATCTTCATCTTCCATAACCGCTTCAGCTGGTTGGCTATCAACGTACCACCACTTGAGATTCTTTAAGACATCCTTGGGCATTAACTTCATCGGCACATCTTTTAAACACCGAACCGGCTTATATTTCATCACCATCCAAGGTTTGTTATCAGCTCGCATTCCTCTGTCCTTATCTTCAACCAGCTTCCCTTTCTGAGGCTTTAACAACTCAAACTTTTTTTCTTTCACACTTTCTTTCCACACAATCTTCCCAATTATTCTAGACATATTGTCATCACTCCTATTAATCAAACCCAATTTAGCCAAATCCTTCACCTCCCACTCAGGCAAGGTATTCAGAGATCTCAACATCCTCTTAAAGTACTGAATCCCATCAAAGCGTTTAATCACCAATAACCTCAACTACTCATCATACAACCAGCATATAATACCCTTCTTCGACTCAGCATACCTTTGATATTGTAACTTTTCTTGAACATTGTAGGAACCGCTGGCTTCTTTGTCTTTACAAACCACTGAGCGTAGCCTTCTTTCCATCTCGCCTGCTCTTCCCACTCAGACTCATCCGTCACATCCATATCTTGACTCATATTTACTTTGTCAACGCCTGGAATATCATGTTCTACACTGTCATCCACAATCTCACCCTCTTCAATCTCACTATCGATCACAATCTGTTCACCTATATTTTCAATCTCTTCAACAGGTAATACATCGTCATCACCCACATCATCATCACCCAACATTTCCTCATCATCCACAACCACAACATCTTCACCACCTGATCCACCTGCTGTACCAGTTGACACCCCCTGAGATGTGGAAGTCCCAAGAGTTTGTTCAGTTCTTGGCAACTCACCACCTGCACCTTTCGATGCATTGGGATCATCGTCTCTATCATGTCTCTTCTTTGTTCTCAACTCGTCGCCCTTGCAGCTTGTCTCCCCCTGAGATGCTAAGAACTGTTTTAAAGCATCAAATAGTTTACCGTGCTCAACCAAGAGGGACGACTGGATCTGATTGTCTACTACAAGGCGCTGGATAGCTTGAGTCTGGATTAGATTGATTCTTGACTGTTCAGCAACGACCCATTCAAGAGCAGCTATCCTTTCAGAATCAGACAATGTAGCATCAAAATCAAAACGCATGTGAGAAACGTCTTGAGCATAAGGTGGAGGTATTCCCAGAATGGCTGGAGTATCAGAAGCAGGCTGAGTAGTAACCGTGGGTGGTATTGTGACAGATAACCCCGCGGTAGCTACCAACGTCGACTCAACAAATCTTGCAACAACCTCCGGTGGAGTAACAGTAGGAGGTGGCAAGGAAACTATCTCCGGAGCCGAAAACTGAAACGTGGTTGCTGGAACACCAAATGATGATGACGTTGTCACCACGGGAACATTGGAGGTTATCGGTACTGTCACAGACACAGAAGCAGGAACCATAGTCATACCGGATAACGCGGGTGGAGAGAAACGAACCACCCTTGAGCTTTCACCGCTCCCGAACCCTCACCAGTTCTGACCCTCTTCGATCGTCGTATCAACTGGTCTAACTCCTCCTCAAAGTCAGATTCACTGTCATCCGAGTCTTTCTTTCTCTTTCTATGTATTCTTTCTTGTCTGACCAGAATCTGTTGTGCTTCGGCAATATCATCAGCGGAGGAGTCAGAGTCGGTTCTCTCAGAATCTGCTACAGACGTAGTTACCATCGAACCATTCACAACAGAAGCCTCAGCTACTGGTGCTTGAACCTCTGCAGCAGGATCAATTTGCTCGATATCAAAGAACCCTTGGCCACCAAAAGCAGCTTCAAGATCTACATGTTCCTCCGGAGCTGCAACAGGATCAGCAGGTAATGCTTGCTGTACCACAGGTGGTGGTTGAGGAACATCAGCCTGTTGCGGTGCCGGGTCCCGAAATTCATCTCCAAGAGGAGCAATATAAGCAGGGTTCACCAAATAACCAAACAATGGAGTGTGCCGCTGACGAAGCTCTGGTTTGCTACGAGCGCTCGACGACCTACACTGCGCAAAGATTCTCTTACTTACACTCTCAACATAACGGATAGGACGTCCTTGAGGTAGCGTAGGTGCTACATGGTTCAAAATCATCTGTAAAAATCTCGGGTACATTAAAAATCTTTCCCTGGCAACCGCACGTCTCTGACGATCAATTTCATAAAACACCATCTGACTAAAGCTGTAGGGCTTGTTGTAAGTCAGTGATGTCATTGCAGATTGCATCGTTGCCCCCATACCGTCAGTACCAGCTTTACGACCCGACATGCACACAATCATCACGTGCATCAGAAAACGCCACTGATCAAGAAAACGCCACTGATCTAGTACCAGCTTTCGCCTTTGGAAAATCTGTTGGATCATATGTAGTTTCAGCCCCGAACTGCAAGGCGACTCTGATTTGATCTGCCGAGAACTGCACCACCTGATTATTCACTGTAGCGCGCATAACCGGAGATCAACTCTACAGTCATATTCTACGGTTCGCTAGAAATCTTCAATATTCGGTAGAGAAATGGGGAGAGTTGTAGTGATGGCGTGAAAAATACGTGAGCGAACGAGGAAGGAGATGATCTCGCGATAGTCGTCGACACCACTAGCATCCGGATCCAAAGTGATATACATGTTGTGACCCGGAAAGAACTGTCGGTTGTTGTCACCACCTTCGTCACCACCAGTACCACCAGCTCCTGCTACAGCAGCCATATCTGCACAACAAATGGTCTAAGTTAGAACATCGACAAAGCAGATCATAACTTTGCCTGTTACCATGAGTGAAGTTATGATAACATCTTATGTGCAGGCGAAGTTATCCATATGGCGAAGTTGAGTACAACTTCGCCTGAACCCTAACTTTGCCTGATAACAACTTAGAACTTTTAAATAATATTAAGCAGCAGGCGAAGTTAAACCTAAGGCGAAGTTGAGTATAACTTCGCCTAACCCTAACTTCGCCTGAGAAAAACCAGACTTAATAAATAGTTTAAAAATGAGCAGGCGAAGTTATGCCTAGGGCGAAGTTGAGAACAACTTCGCCTAAACCTAACTTCGCCTGAATCTGAAACGGTGAATTATTATTTTCGATCAAGGTTTAGTTTGGTCATTTTTGAGAATGAAAACATGAGAAGATAGCAATAATGAGATCTAGAAGATCAAATGAGTTACAAACATGTTAGAACCAGAAAGTTTATCGAGTGTTTAAAAGTTAGCACAAACTATGTCACAAATCGAATCACCAAGGCCTCTGATTAACACCATTAGTATGAATTACATGTTATACCGAGCCTACACACCTTTAACACGGATTGGAAACAGATAATAACGAGGTTCGATTCGAGTATTAAGTTCGCCACAGGTAAGAAGGTTGAGTATAAGTTCGCTGAGTTTTAATAGTTTGAAAGGTGTTTGACCATTATGACCCCTGTTTCACCTTTTATACTTTTGAAAATACATAGGCGAAGTTAATGTCAACTTCTCTTACCTTTAACTTCGCCCTTGAACAACTTCGCCCTTATACTTTACCAGTAACTTTGCCTATTTTATTTACAAAACAGGCCCTTATAATTTGATCAAAATGCAACTGTCTTTTAAAATTCTCTGTTAAAGGTTTAAACTTTACGATCAAAGAACCAAGTAACCAAGTTTTAAACCATAAAACAAAATATGCAATGAAAATTTTAGTAAATAAATAAACGGGATCAAATTTCAGTCTTGACGAGAACCTGCATGTTTTAGAAAAGATCCGAACAGGAATCATACTAATTAAGTGGCTGTCACATAGATCCATGTTCAGCGGTATTATGACAAAAAGAAACAGGTTGTAATCAGGTATAAAACTTAGTATGGTTTTCATCGCTTCTGTGATACGGATTAGGTTCAATTAAGCTCAAAATTTAGATGGATAACACATGAGAGATTGTGATGCCTCCTATCTATTCTCAAAGCGTATTTGGCTCTCCCCAAGTCACCCCGAGTTGACTTCGACCCGTAGTGTTTGATTAAACAGTAAGCACACATCGATCTTTAGAGTCTTCTTCTCGTTCTCTTTCTTGCATCGTGATTGATATTTGTAGCAACATAAGCTTCAGAAGGCTTAACAACATTTTATTATTATTATTATTTTTAAAAAGATATTAATATAGCTTCAAATAATAGACGATTGCAAGTCCCGAATCTGGATCACTGCAGGCACTTGACACACTATCTTCTCGGGAATCAGAACACTCACGGGCTCGTGTATGACTGCGTAATCACTTTTCTGCCTATCATTCGGAAAGATGTATATGGAGACATGCACAACTCAGAAAGATTCTCCACATTAAATCGAGGAGATTTAGTTTGTATCACTTCTACTTTTACGCACCATAAAAAGCTACCATAACTTAGAATGGCAGTTCTAGAGTCTTTTAGGCCTAATAACTTCACTAGTTAAGTACACAGAATTAGTTTTTCTATCACTTTCCAAGGTTGGATCAATTTTCTTTTAAACATTGTATTGAAACTTCTTACGAAGTTATAGACTTGAAAAATTATATCATCTCCTTAAAAAATTTTAAATTCTATCGCCCCGATCAGGGCAAAGTCTTCAGGTAAACGGCTATCCTGAAGATCCAATGGATCAGCTGGACCAACCACATACGAGTATGTGTCCCTCTAACTGAGTATGAATGACTATTTTTCAGCGAAAGAATAAAAACCCATCATAAACCGCCCCGGTCACTTTCAGTCATCTGGTTAATGGCTATCCTCATAATCTACTAGTAGAAGTAAGGACCAAACATATCCGAAGATATGTCCTTCAGACTTAAGCAACCGACATGATTTTAAGCGATAGTGATGGTTTTTTTTTTTAAATAAAACGGAAAACAAGGTTACTCGGGATTGATCATCCCATTAAGCTCAACAAGATTTTGAAAACGCGATCGGTCAAACGCTTTAGTAAAAAGATCGGCGAAATTATCCAAAGAATCAACCTTTTCAAGTATAATTAATTTCTTCTCAGCACAATCCCGTATAAAATGATGACGAATGTCAATATGTTTAGTTTTGCTGTGTTTGACGGGATTGTAAGTTACTGAGATTGCAGCAGTGTTATCAATGCAAATAGGAGTTTGAGTGAAATTCAGACCGTAATCGCGCAATTGCTGTTGTATCCAAAGAACCTGGGAATAGCAGTTCGATGCTGCCATGTACTCTGCTTCGCAGGTGGAAATGGCTACAGAGGTCTGCTTTTTGCACTGCCACGACACCAATCTTCCTCCCAGAAACTGACATCCACCGGTTGTTGACTTCCTGTTCTGATTGCAACCTCCATAGTCAGAATCTGTGTAAGCTACCAAATCCAGTTCTTCCCCTTTCGTGTACCACAATCCCAACTTAGGCTTGCCTTTGAGATACCGCAATATTCTCTTTACTCCCTTCATTTGAGATTCCTTCGGTCTTGCCTGAAAACGGGCACAAAGACAAACTGCAAACATAATATCAGGTCTAGATGCACTTAAATACATTAAAGAACCTATGATTGCTCGATATTGGGTGGGATCCACGTCTTCATCACTGTCAGAATCAGCACCCAGTTTGTGGTTGACGCAAACTGGAGTATCAAATGGGGTGCTATCGTCCATCTTGAAGCGTTTGAGCACATCATGGACGTATTTCATTTAATGAATAAACATCCCATCTTTCTTCTGATCTACCTGCAATCCCAGAAAGAAAGTTAGTTCGCACATGGCGCTCATTTCAAACCTCTTTTTCATGACTGCTTCAAATTCCTGACACATGGCGACTTTTGATGCAGCAAAAATGGTGTCGTCCACATAGACTTGAACTAGTAGATAATCTCCCCCTTTTCTCTTGACAAACAGCGTGCTATCGATCTTTCCTCTTTCAAACCCATTCTCAAGAAAGTAATCGGACAAGGTTGCGTACCAGGCACGAGGGGCCTGATGTAGCCCATATAGAGCTTTACTCAGTTTGTACACATGATCAGGAAAATCAGGGTCAGGAAATCCTGGAGGTTGTTCAACATACACCACCTCATCGACTTTACCATTAAGAAAGGCACTTTTCACATCTAACTGGAACACTTTCATCTCTTTGTGTGCAGCAAATGCCAAAAATAGTCGAATTGCCTCCAATATTGCCACAGGAGCAAACACTTCGTTGTAGTCGATTCCTTCTTGCTGATTGAACCCTTTTACTACCAGCCTTGCCTTGTTTCGTATGATTATTCCTTTCTCATCTCTCTTACATTTAAAAACCCATTTTGTACCGATAGCAATTACATTATGTGGTTTTTCAACTAATTTCCATACTTCCATCTTCTCAAACTGAGCTAATTCTTCTTGCATGGCTTCGACCCACGAGCTATCCTTTAGAGCCATTTGATAATTCTTCGGTTCAATCTAGCTGATGAAGCAGGTGTACAAGCATTCATTTACGATACCCATGTCTTTAATGCTTGCGTAAACACATGTGTGTTCATCCAAACTTCTTCTTGTTTGAACACCGTCAGACAGATTACCTATCACGTTCTCCAAAGAGTGATTTTTGTGAATTCCAGTAGTCTGAACCAGACCAACTTCCAGATTGTTTTCTAAATTCGAAGAGAGTTCATCAATAGCTTATTGATGTTGAGAGTGAAATGGATTGTAGAATTCTTCTTCGGTAGAGACAGCAGGAGTATCAACAGCACTGGACGAGGATGGTTGACTTTCGTCGTATCGAGGACGTTGCACAATATTTTCCTCCTCGTCATACAGAATCTGTGAAGCAAGTTTCTCATCAACTTCTGCAAAATCCAAGTAAGGCACATTAAAAGATTTGAACAGTTTATCATAGTCGAAAGCTTCAGCGGGTCCCATGCTAGGCTTTGGTGATTTGTAACTCGTAATGTCAGTGTTACATACCACCTCAACCTTGCTGTTCGATAAATTAAAGACTCTTCTGTTGGGAGTCCCAACAACATATCCGACTAAAATACCTTCGTCGGCTTTCTCACCAAATTTTGAGTTTGTCTTTAATATCGTACATGGGGACCCGAAAGGTTCGAGACCATTCAAGTTTGGCTTTCTACCATGCATGACTTCATAACAAGTTTTATTTAATCTTTTAACGGTTAAAACACGATTAAGGATATAACAGGCTGTGGCAACGGCTTCAGCCCAGAACACCACGGGAAGTTTAGCATCTGCCAGCATGGTTCTGGCTCCTTCGATCAGCGTTCTATTCTTCCTCTCAGCTACCCCATTTTGTTGTGGAGTATACGGAGCGCTGTACTGATGTTCTATCCCTTTCTGTAAGCAGAAAATCACCATCTGGTAGTTCTTGAATTCTGTACCATTATCACTCCTGATGTACTTAACCTTTCTCCCAACAATATTTTCAACCTTGGTAATCAAGTTAATTATCAACTGAACTGTCTCATCTTTTGCTTTCAGAAAGTATACCCAAGAGTATCGAGGTAATCATCGGTTACAACCAAGCAGTATGACGTTCCACCTAGACTCTTTACATTCACGGGACCAAAGAGATCCATGTGAAGTAGGTCTAGGGTACTGACAATTGAGTTAACCTTCTTGGAGTGATGAGGATTTTTGTGTTGCTTTCCCTTCTTGCACGACAAGCATTGATCTTCAAAGTTAAAATTCTTCAAGGGAACACCAAGCACCAGCCCATTCTTGACAATGTAATTCATTTTGGGAAGATGTATATGTCCCATTCTTCGATGCCATAACTCTGACTCAGACTCAGTTGCCTTTGACAGAAGACATGATTCTTCTGTTGTCATCTCAGTTGACCTCATATCCATTATATACGTGTTCTTTTCTCATGGAGCTCACATCACCACCCATGCCTCTGGTATCTTGAAACCAGGATAAAGGACGATTGCCTAGTTTTTAGTAAAATGCACCGTGTATTCTTTGTCACAAATCTTAGATACACTCAACAAGTTATGCTTCAACTCTTCCACAAAATTCACCTTTTCTAACTTCATTCTTCCATTTGTCACCGTTCCTATACCACTGATTCTACCTCCACTTTCTCCAGCGAAACTAACCCTTCCTCCTTGAACAGGTTTCCTGTCACGTAACAAATTCTTGTTACCAGTCATGTGCCGGGAACAACCACTATCCACAACCCACAGATTGTTTACAGCCCTGTTCGACTGTTCCTGCACAATTAAAGAAAAAGATTAAAATCTGGGGACCCAAGACCTACTGGTCTTGGGTCGATTAAATATGTTGACCGGCATCCAGTACTTTGGTTTCCCAAAGTCAGTTTGAGGATGATTTCTGTAAGTTCTGAAAGGAAACCTTCTCGAGGATTGACTATGAGGCCATCCAAACCTTAGTGAATTAACAGAATTATAATTTTTGGTTTGGTAGTTAACTGGGAAAAATTGAGACCGATTTCTTTGAAATCTTGAATTAGTCCAATGTCTGAAGTTTGGTGTGTTCGCATTCTTACCAATATCATAATTAATATTCGTTTTATTCTCAGTTTTCGGAGGCCTCATACCTCTAAATTTTCTATGGCTCAGAGGACAATCAGCAATAAGGAGTCCTACTTGATTGCATCTGAAACAACTTTTGTTTTCAACTTTCGTCTCAACAGTTGCTGCGGATGTCGAGGTTGCATTACTACCCGTTTGTCTAACATATGGTGGGACGAACGGGTTTAGGGAAGAATTCTTTTCATTGGGCTTATATTCCTCCCCACGTTTTAGTAACACTACCTCTTCTTTTATCTAACCCGATTCGGATGACTTGTCCGAATTTGATGAGACAGAGCTAGGAACAGAAATCTCAACATTAGAAATTGGCTTACTCGTTTCGCTCTTACTAACTTCAGGTTCTTTAATAGAAATTTTGAGTGGAACTGTCTGACTAATCTCAACATCAGCAGATTTCTGATTACTAGGATTATAAGTATAGTTATTGTTATACGGTGGTGGAACTTCAGTCCAATTCCCCCTTTGTTAACTGGGGAACGTTGAACACTTATGATGTGATCAAGCATTGCTGAAGAATTTCTAAATTGTTCAATTTTTCTGTTTAGTTCCACCACTTTTACTTGGTAATCAGCTATCTGTTTATCTCTTTCAGCAATTAGTTTGGTTTTTTCTTCTAGCACTTCATAACTAAGATCAATTACTTGTATTTTATCAGCTAGACTGGTTTAAGACTTCTGATATCCTTTTCACTAGCTTTTATTTTTACCGAGTAGCTGTTTTCTCTAGTTTTAGTATAGTGATGATCTTCTTTTAACGTTTTAAATTGTGCGTCCAAACTAACAAACTGATCAGTTACTGTTTTCAATTGTTCAGACAGATTTTCACATTGTATACAATGAAGTTCAGAACTTACCTCAGAGAGCTGATCGTTCACTTCTGCCATATATGCTTGATTTTCTCTCGTCTCCCTCTCACTTCCTCCAGTTTTGATGTTTACTAAATTTTCCTGTTCGAACACTTCCTCAACCTGTATATTCCAGTTGTATCCACCATTCTGTCTAGATACCATAGCCCTATTCTCACTACCTCCCCCATTCTGTTGTGCAGTCCTATTCTGACTTCGTTCGACTATCTCATTTGTACATTCCTTAGCAAAGTGACTATTCTGTTGACAGTTGTAACATCGAACCTTTGATTTATCAAACCCTGGTCTTTCTCCAACGAACTTTCTACCCGTTTTCTTCATGAATCTCTCTACCCTTCTTACTATCATAGCCATCTGCCACTGCAGGTCCATCTCTTCCAAATCATCAGCATCAATCTGATCATAGTCTTCATCCAAAGTTGCAGGGTCGACTATTTTACCTTTGATGTAGTTCTCATAAGATGCAATGAAGGATGCATATAAAGCAAACTGCTGTTCAGCTGATTTAACACTCATGGGCATCTGTGAGTAATTGTAGCTTGGAAAATTTGATGAGAAATTTCTAGTTGTAGCTTGAGGTTTTGAAGGATTACTACCTCCAGCTACGAAACATACGTCGCCATCCATATTGAGAATCACATGACCATCACGAGTTGAGTTTGAGTTTGATTCTCCCTTTGAGTAGTAGGCAGAGGATTCTGATCTTGAACTTGGAGTGACTTTCGCACCATACAATCCCGGATCCTGAACCTGATCAGTTGGTGTCTCCTTCCGAACCATGTTAAGTTCAAAATTCCGTAAATTATTGACTGCTGTTTCCAAATCAATATTGGCAAAGTCTTTATCCTCTCTTATCAAAACTGTGTACATTTCCCATTTCGGTGGAAGGGCATCAAGAAGTTTTTCTACTATCTCTTCTTCTTTGTATTCAATGGAGTAATTTCAAAGTTCGGTCATCAGGTGATAATATCTTGTGATGATATCGTCAAGTGATTCATTTTTCAAATACTTGAATACAGAGAATTGGGTTTTTAGTAGCTTTGTCTTGGAAGCACGTATCCCCACATTACCTTCCAATCTATTTTCTAGGGCTTCCTATAGCACTCTAGCAGTTTTGTACTTCTTGAAGGTATGAAGAATCTCTTGTGGAAGAGCCATTGTTATTGCTGCATGAGCTTTACTTTCTGCCTCATACATTTTCTTTTCCTCCTCTTCCATCTTACTGTACTTCTTAATTTGATCACGACCTTTAAACAAGGATGTTGGTGGAATGAATCCGTCTTGAATGCAAATCCACATCTTAGCATCTTGATACTTCACATACTGTTCAAACCGATCTTTCCATGCAACGAAATCGTTACCCTTTTTGGAGCCTTAGTTGCTGAACCGGCTTCAACCTACATTTTTACCAGTTCTGTAATGTTTATGGAAGTCATAGTTGAAAGGAACACAACTCGAAATACAAAGAAAGTTTTTTTTTAATCAATGAACAGATGGCGAAGTTATTATAACTTCGCCTATTGATAACTTCGTTTGTGCTTCCTAACTTCGCTGCTCAAATTCGCTTGTTCTCAACTTCGCTTTTACTCAACTTCGCTTATTCTCAACTTCGCTTGCACTATAACTTCGCTTAACCTTATAAGTTCGCTTAAACCCTACAAACGATGACGGCAACTTCGCCTGATGAACACAAGGTTTTTGCAGGTTTTAATTGGACGTATTGCGAGGTATGTGAAGGTGTAATGGGTTATATTTGATGGTGGGAGATGGGCAAGACACAAAAACTAGGTATTTCAACGTAAACTCGTTCCGCGAATAGTCGAACGGAACGATCTTAACACCCGTGTGATAATCCCGAACCACACAATCACGAGCAAATGCTCTGATACCAATTGTAGATTCCCAGCCGGATCTACACAGGAGTATCTCGTAACACGAGGGTGCGGAATCCCCACGTAATACGATACGAGCGTAAGATATATAAAACGTTGAACCGAAACACAAACACACGTTACAATACTAATAAACACGCTTGTATTGCAACACTTCAACACGTGATATCAAAGATCACAAACACGTTCTCGAAAAACTTCTTTTAAAACAAGCCGAAGTTGAGGTTTATATAACCTCGACAACTTCGCCTAACAGACTAGGCGAAGTTGTCACAACTTCGCTTATCTACAAGTTCGCCTACATCCCAGGCGAACTTGTGTGACACAATATTAAAAACAAAAACAAACAATCTAACACGATTACAGACACATACAAAACACGAGATACTGAACTACTGACATTATGCACCAACAAGATCTCGTGACTTAAATGGTTTAACTTTCTCGGCTCGTCGTTTCGTGACCATATCCTACGGATTTAAGCTCAAACAATATCATACTATCATTACCTTGGATCGGGATCGGTTTCTTCTTCTATATTTCAGCTAGAGAAAGAGAGTTTAAGTGTGTGTTTGAGAGGTGTATGGAATATATGTAAATGAATGAAAATTGGCTATTAAAGTTTTATATATTTATGGATCATGGGCTTAGCCCATGGTCTTTCCTTCTCTCTTTCATACCCAAGTCCATAACCCATATCCTTTTACCCCAACACTAGCCCAACTCATATTTTAGTTATCTAAACCGATAACGACCCACTATAAAATAGACGAAATTTATATTATTATTATAACCAAAGGTAGGATGTTACACATACTCGATGTGACAGTTAATACACTTACCTTAAATGGTAAGTGTATTCCATGTATGATATATGTGATAGATACGAATGATTGATTGTCGATACGTGAACGATCTTCGGATATTGCACGTACTGTTAGGTTATAAATAAAGATATGAATATTGTATGTAATTTAAGGATGAAGGCTTGTCGGTACGTGAACGATCTTCAGATATTGCACGTATTGCCTAGGGAAGTGATTAGCTCCTTACATGGACATTAAAAGATAACTTATATACAGTGTTCCTCCTATGGATAATATATAGAGTTCCTTCCATGGATAATGTATAATGTTCCTTCTATGGATAGTATAGTGTTCCTTCTATGGATAGTGTAGTGTTCCTTCTATGAAAAGTATATAGGGTGTTCCTTCTATGGGAAGTATATAGAGTGTTCCTTCTATGGACAATTTATATAGAGAGTTTCTTCTATGGAGAATATATAGCATGGGCAATAGTAATAGTTCTTTTAATAGATATTACGTGACGTTCCTCTTATGGATATTTATACCAGGTTAAGATATGTATGTATGTATGTACGATATGTGTATGTATTGTATGTTGCCTGATTAACTAGAACTCGCTCAGCGTAGCTGACTTTTAGTATGCACGCAGGTGAATATGTTTAATGAGCTAGTATGAGGAGGGCACATGGCATGGATTGAACGGCTGGCATATGAAGATGGAAGAAATGATGTTTTAAATATGATGTTTTATGTTATGGTTTCAAAGAAAAGATTTAATGTTTTGTAATGAATGATTTAAGTTAACGTTCCCGCGAAAGTTTTAATTAACTCTGATTGTAGAACTGTGCTTATGAGTAAATCCAACGTCCAAAGTGAGGCACTGGGAACAAGGCCTTACAATGTTGGGCAATGGATCATGGTTAAAGGATAGAGGATCCTTGAACTTCTTGAACACGTTGGGCCATGGATCCTGGTGTGGTGAAATCTAGCATCCTAGGCACCAAGGTAGTTTGATCCTCCACTAGCCTTTTTGCTTTCTTGATGTCTTCAATCTCATGCAGGATCTTCTGGTTAGTCTTGCTCTACTGCTCCATATAAGCCTTAACCTGTGAACATAAAGCAGAAACATCATTGTTAGTGGTTACGGTAGGAATGGCAGCAGAGGATTTTGAT
Source organism: Bidens hawaiensis (assembly GCF_021521415.1). Classification (NCBI taxonomy): domain Eukaryota; kingdom Viridiplantae; phylum Streptophyta; class Magnoliopsida; order Asterales; family Asteraceae; genus Bidens; species Bidens hawaiensis. The sequence goes on along the minus strand of NW_027491152.1, from coordinate 84,160 downwards.
CCTTGGAAACAATGTTATAAATCTCACTAGGCAGTCCCTATGCGGCCGACCCCCTTGTAGGGAGTACTCAGCGTACTCGGTGAGTACTCAGCTTGTACTCGGACATGAAAAATATAACAAAAAACAATTATTAGATTATATATATGTGTGTGTGTGTGTGTGTGTGTGTTAAGATAAGCATAATTCACATCAAAATAAGCATAATTCATTTGAAAAAAAATATAATTCAAAAAATTCATGTTTTGTTATTATTTTTTTATTTTTTATTAAAAAATTAAAAATAAATAAATACAAAAATTGTGGGCGAGTTGACCTGGAGGCTGAGTAATCCCGAGTACTTCGAATTTTGACCGATTTGGACCTTGGCTAGTAATGGTGGCCGAGTTGGGAAAAAGCTGCAAGGTTGATGTCCGAGGACCTTGGAATCTCCGATTCCAAGGACTTGTAATCCAACTTTTACAACACTGATTGGAAAAGTGGAGCTTGCGTCTTGTTCGCAGTAATGATGATCCTTTGCAATCATGCGGGGGGGGATGAGGCATTGACAAGGAGATTTTGGATGAAAGAGAAGCTGATGATGGCATAATGGTTGAAGTAGAGGTTGGTTGAGAGAACATCGATTATGGTATTGGTTGAAAGGGTTGGAAATTGGTGAGAATTCTTTTTTATTGAAGCACCACTTACCCCATGTAGGTTCCCAGCCGGATCTACACAGGAGTATCTCGTAACACGAGGGTGCAGAATCCCCACGTAATACGATACGAGCGTAAGATATATAATACGTTGAGACGATACACAAACACACGTTACAATACTAATAAACACGTTGTATTGCAACACTTCAACACGTGATCTCCAATATCACTTACACGTTCTCGGAAAAACATAAACAAAACAAGCCGAAGCTGAGGTTATATAATCCTCGACAACTTCGCCTAACATGTTAGGCGAAGTTGTCTTAACTTCGCTTGTCTACAAGTTCGCTTACATCAGGCGAACTTGTGTGACACCATATATAAAACCAAAACAACCAATCTAACACGATTACAGACACATACAAAACACTAGATACTGAACTACTGACATTATGCACCAACAGACTCCCCCTTGGCAGTAGCTTCATATCTCTATCTTCAATCACATGTCTAGTAATCCCAAAATCTCGTGTCACCCGTCTTCAAGCATGAACGCCCTGTCTGAAACACACAGAGACCACTCTCTGATACTTCTTGGCTTAATCTTTCCATGCAGGAATATAGAATATCTTCTTATCGTTTAGCACCTGCAAGTCAGCTTGAGACAAATTTACCAAGTGCATGGGATCATACATTCTCAGAACTTCTTGTTCATCTTCATCTTCCATAACCGCTTCAGCTGTTTGACTATCAACATACCACCACTTTAGATTCTTTAACACATCCTTTGGCATTGTCTTCATCGGCACTTCTTTCAAACACCGAACCAGCTTATATTTCATCACCATCCAAGGTTTGCCATCAGCTCTCATTCCTCTTTCCTTATCTTCAACTAGCTTCCCTTTTTACGGCTTTAACAACTCAAACTTTTTCTCTTTCACACTTTCTTTCCACACAATCTTCCCAATAATTCTGGCTATATTATCATCACTTCTATTAATCAACCCCAATTTAGCCAAATCCTTCACCTCACACTCAGGCAAGGTATTCAGAGATCTCAACATCCTCTTAAAGTACTGAATCCCATCAAAGCGTTTAATCACCAATAACCTCAACTACTCATCATACAACCAGCATATAATACCCTTCTTCGACTCAGCATACCTTTGATATTGTAACTTTTCTTGAACATTGTAGGAACCGCTGGCTTCTTTGTCTTTACAAACCACTGAGCGTAGCCTTCTTTCCATCTCGCCTGCTCTTCCCACTCAGACTCATCCGTCACATCCATATCTTGACTCATATTTACTTTGTCAACGCCTGGAATATCATGTTCTACACTGTCATCCACAATCTCACCCTCTTCAATCTCACTATCGATCACAATCTGTTCACCTATATTTTCAATCTCTTCAACAGGTAATACATCGTCATCACCCACATCATCATCACCCAACATTTCCTCATCATCCACAACCACAACATCTTCACCACCTGATCCACCTGCTGTACCAGTTGACACCCCCTGAGATGTGGAAGTCCCAAGAGTTTGTTCAGTTCTTGGCAACTCACCACCTGCACCTTTCGATGCATTGGGATCATCGTCTCTATCATGTCTCTTCTTTGTTCTCAACTCGTCGCCCTTGCAGCTTGTCTCCCCCTGAGATGCTAAGAACTGTTTTAAAGCATCAAATAGTTTACCGTGCTCAACCAAGAGGGACGACTGGATCTGATTGTCTACTACAAGGCGCTGGATAGCTTGAGTCTGGATTAGATTGATTCTTGACTGTTCAGCAACGACCCATTCAAGAGCAGCTATCCTTTCAGAATCAGACAATGTAGCATCAAAATCAAAACGCATGTGAGAAACGTCTTGAGCATAAGGTGGAGGTATTCCCAGAATGGCTGGAGTATCAGAAGCAGGCTGAGTAGTAACCGTGGGTGGTATTGTGACAGATAACCCCGCGGTAGCTACCAACGTCGACTCAACAAATCTTGCAACAACCTCCGGTGGAGTAACAGTAGGAGGTGGCAAGGAAACTATCTCCGGAGCCGAAAACTGAAACGTGGTTGGTGGAATACCAAATGATGATGACGTCACCACGGGAACACTGGAGGTGCTCGGTACTGTTACATTCATCGAAGCCGGAACCATGGTCATACCAGATAACGAGGGTGGAGAGAAACAAACCACCCTTGAGCTTTCACCAACTCCTAACCTCTCACCAGCTCTGACTTTCCTCGATCTTCGTATCAACTTGTCTAACTCCTCCTCATAGTCAGATTCACTGTCATCAGAGTCTCTCTTTCTCATGCCATGCATTCTTTCTTGTCTGACTAGAATCTGTTGTGCTTCAGCCATATCATCAGTGGAGGAGTCAGAATCGGTTCTCTCATAATCTGCTATCGACGTAGCTACCATCGAAACATTCACACCAGGAGCCTCAGCTTCTGGGGCTTGAACCTCTGCAGCTGGATCAATTTGCTCCATATAAAAGAACCCTTGGCCACCAAAAGCAGCTTCAAGATCTACCTGTTCCTCCGGAGCCGCAACAGGATCAGCAGGCAATGCTTGCTGTACCACAGGTGGTGGTTGAGGAACATCAGCCTGTTGCGGTGCCGGGCCCCGAAATTCATCTCCACGAGGAGCAATATAAGCAGGGTTCACCAAATAACCTAACAATGGAGTGTGCCGCGGACGAAGCTCTGGTTTGCTACATGCGCTTGACGACCTACATTGCGCAAAGATCCTCTTACTTACACTCTCAATATAACGGATGGGACGTCGTTGAGGTAGCGTAGGTGCTACATGATTCAAAATCATATGTAAGAATCTGGGGTACATTAAAAATCTTTCACGAGCGACCGCGCGTCTCTGACGATCGATTTCATAAAACACCATCTGACTGAAGCTGTAGGGCTTGTTGTAAGTCAGGGCTGTCATAGCAGACTGCATCGTTGCCCCCATACCGTCAGTACCAGCTTTACGACCCGACATGCACACAATCATCACGTGCATCAGAAAACGCCACTGATCCAGCAAGAATCCCTTTCGCCTTTGAGTGTCACCCAAAGGACCCGAATAGCCCATACGTAAAAATGCACCATCTCTGAATGGAGCTGAAAAATCTGTAGGATCATCTCTAGTTTCAGTCCCAAACTGCAAAGCGACTCTGATCTGATCTGCTGAGAACTGCACCTCCTGATTGTTCACGGTGGCGCGCATAACCGGAGGCTCAACTCTACAGTCATATTCTACCGTTCGCCAGAAATCTTCTATATTCGGTAGAGAAATGGGGAGAGTTGTAGTGATGGCGTGAAAAATTCATGAGCGAACGAGTAAAGAGATGATCTCGCGATAGTCGTTGACACCACTAGCATCCGGATCCAAAGTAATGTACATGTTGTGACACGGAAAGAACTGTCGGTTGTTGTCACCACCTTCGTCACCACCAGCACCACCAGCTCCTGCTACAGCAGCCATATCTGCACAACAAACGGTCTAAGTTAGAAAATCGACAAAGCAGATCATAACTTCGCTTGGTACCATAAGCGAAGTTATGATAACATCCTATGTGCAGGCAAAGTTAACCATATGGCGAAGTTGAGTACAACTTCGCCTTAAACATAACTTCGCCTGATAACAAACTAGAACTTTTAAATTAAATAAGATTAGCAGCAGGCGAAGTTATGCATAAGGCGAAGTTGAGTATAACTTCGCCTAACCCTAACTTCGCCTGAGAACAACCAGACTAATTAATTAATTAATTATGAGCAGGCGAAGTTATGCCTAGGGTGAAGTTGAGAACAACTTCGCCTAAAGCTAACTTCGCCTGAATCTGAAACGGCGAGTACAGAGGTCCGATCCTGTGTTGTTTGGTGAATTTGTGATTGAAAACAAGAAAAGATGTTACTATGGAGATCTAGACGATTTACTGAGTTACGAACACATTAGAAACAGATTGGTTTATCAATTGTTTAAAAGTTAGCATAAACAATGTCACACATCGAATCACCACGGCCCTTGATTATCACCATTAGTATGAATTACATGTAATACCGAGCCTACACACCTTTAACACGGATTGGAAACAGATAATACGGATTCAAGGATTAAGTACGCCGAGGGTTAGGAGTGTATATAAGTTCGCCTAGGGTTTGACAATGCAAGGGCGAAGTTAACCTTAACTTCGCCCCTGTGACAAGGTCAACCATGGCCAACTTCGCCTCTTTACAAGTTCGCCTAAAGTGTACTTGGAAGCAAAGTGTGCTCGGAAAACAAAGTGTACTCAGAAAACAAAGTGTGCTCGGAAGTAAAGTCTACTCGGTAAGCAAAACACTTGTATTTTTCAATTTTAACTAGCACAAAGTGTACCCGGAAGCACTTTCCTAGCACAAAGTGTACCCGGAAATCAAAACACTTGTGATTTTTCAATTTTCAACTAGCACAAAGTGTGCTCGGAAGTAAAGTCTACTCGGAAAGAAGAACACTTGTATTTTTCAATTTTTAACTAGCACAAAGTGTACCCGGAAGCACTTTCCTAGCACAAAGTGTACCCGGAAATCAAAACACTTGTGATTTTTCAATTTTCAACTAGCACAAAGTGTGCTCGAAAGTAAAGTCTACTCGGAAAGCACAACACTTGTATTTTTCAATTTTTAACTTGCACAAAGTGTACCCGGAAGCACTTTCCTAGCATAAAGTGTACCCGGAAATCAAAACACTTGTGATTTTTCAATTTTCAACTAGCACCAAGTGTGCTCGGAAGTAAAGTGTGCTCGGATTACTTAGTGCTTTTTCATTTTCTTTCACATAACACCAAGCATGCTCGGGAGCAAAAGTGTGCTCGGGAGCAAAAGTGTGCTCGGTAGCAAGGGTGTGCTCGGGAGTACTTGTGATTTTTCATTTTCTTTCACTTAACACCAAGCATGTACAACTTCGCCTCTTTACCTTAACACAAGTTCGCCTAGCTTAATTTACAAAACAGGACCTTATAAATTTGATCAAAGTGCAACTGTCTTTTAAAATCCTCCGTTAAAGATTTAAACTTTACGATCAAATAACCAGGTGACCAAGTTTTAAACCATAAAACAAAATATGCGTGTGAAAATTGTAGTAAGTAAATAAAAGGGATCAAATTTCAGTCTTGACGAGAACCTGCATGTTTTAGAAAAGATCCGAACTGGAATCATACTAATTAAGTGGCTGTCACATAGATCCATGTTCAGCGGTATTTTGACATAAAGAAACAGGTTGTAAGCAGGTATAAAACTTAATATGGTTTTCATCGCTTCTGTGATACGGATTAGGTTCAATTAAGCTCAAAATTTAGATGGACATCACATGAGAGATTGTGATGCCTCCTATCTATTCTCAAAGCGTATTTGGCTTTCCCCAAGTCACCCCGAGTTGACCTCGACCCGTAGTGTCTGATTAAATAGTAAGTATATCTCGATCTTTAGAGTCTTCTTCCCGATCTCTTTCTTGCCTCTTGATTGGTATTTGTAACAACATAAGCTTCAGAAGGCTTAACAACATTTTTTTTTAATAAAGATATCAATACAGCTTCAATTAGTAGACGACTGCAAGTCCCGAATCTGGATCACTGCAGGTACTTGACACACCATCTTCTCGGGTATCAGAACACTCACGGGCTCGTGTATGACTGGGTAATCACTTTTCTGCCTATCATTCGGAAAGATATATATGGAGACATGCACAACTCATAATGATTCTCCACATTAAATTGAGGAGATTTAGTTTGTATCACTTCTACTTTTACGCACCATATAATGCTACCATAACTTACAATGGCTGTTCTAGAGTCTTTTAGGCCTAATAACTTCACCAGTTAAGCACACAGAAATAGTTTTTCTATCACTTTCCAAGGTTGGATCAATTTTCTTTTAAACATTGTATAGAAACTTCTTACGAAGTTATAGACTTGAAAAATTATATCATCTCCCTAAAAAAAATTTTAAATTCTATCGCCCCGATCAAGTCAAAGTCTTCAGGTAAACGGCTATCCTGAAGATCCAATGGATCAGCTGGACCGACCACATACGAGTATGTGTCCTTCTAACTAAGTATGAACGACTATTTTTCAGCGAAAGAATAAAAACCCATCATAAACCGCCCCGGTCACTTTCAGTCGTCTGGTTAATGGTTATCCTCATAATCTACTAGTAGAAGTAAGGACCAAACATATCCGAGGATGTGTCCTTCAAACTGAAGCAACCGACATAATTCTAAGCGGTAGTGATGTTTTTTTTTTAAATAAAAACGAAAAACAAGGTTACTCGGGATTGATCATCCCATTTAGCTCAACCAGATTTTGAAACGGGATCGGTCAAATGCTTTAGTAAAAAGGTCGGCGAAATTATCCAACGAATCAACCTTTTCTAGCACAATTAATTTCTTCTCAGCATAATCCCGTATAAAATGATGACGAATGTCAATATGTTTAGTTTTGCTGTGTTTGACGGGATTGTTAGTTACTGAGATTGCAGCAGTGTTATCAATGCAAATAGGAGTTTGAGTGAAATTCAGACCGTAATCTCGCAATTGCTGTTGTATCCAAAGAACCTGGGAGCAGCAGTTCGATGCTGCCATGTACTCTGCTTCACAGGTGGAAATGGCTACTGAGGTCTGCTTTTTGCACTGCCACGACACCAATCTTCCTCCCAGAAAGTGACATCCACCGGTTGTTGACTTCCTGTTCTGATTGGAACCACCACAGTCAGAATCTGTGTAAGCTACCAAATTCAGTTCTCCCCCTTTCTTGTACCACAATCCCAACTTAGGCTTGCCTTTGAGATACCGCAATATTCGCTTCACTCCCTTCATGTGAGATTCCTTCGGGCTTGCCTGAAACGAGCACAAACACAAACTGCAAACATAATATCAGGTCTAGATGCAGTTAAATACATTAAAGAACCTATGATTGCTCGATATTGGGTGGGATCCACGTCTTCATCACTGTCAGAATCAGCACCCAGTTTGTGGTTGATGCAAACTGGAGTATCAAATGGAGTGCTATTGTCCATCTTGAAGCGTTTGAGCACATCATGGACATATTTTGTTAGATGAATAAACATCCCATCTTTCTTCTGATCTACCTGCAATCCCAAAAAGAAAGTTAATTCGCCCATGGCGCTCATTTCAAACCTCTTTTTCATGACTGCTTCAAATTCCTGACACATGGCGACTCTTGATGCAGCAAAAATGATGTCGTCCACATAGACTTGAACGAGTAGAAGATCACCCCCTTTTCTCTTGACAAACAGCATGCGATCGATCTTTCCTCTTTCGAACCCATTCTCAAACAAGTAATCAGACAGAGTTGCGTACCAGGCACGAGGAGCCTGATGTAGCCCATGTAGAGCTTTACACAGTTTGTACACATGATCAGGAAAATCTGGGCCAGGGAAACCCGGAGGCTGTTCAACGTACACCACCTCATCGACTTTACCATTAAGAAAGGCAATTTTCACATCTAACTGGAACACCTTCATCTCTTTGTGTGAAGCATATGCCAGGAATAGTCGAATTGCCTCCAATCTTGCCACTGGTGCAAACACTTCGTTGTAGTCGATTCCTTCTTGCTGATTAAACCCTTTTATTACCAGCCTTTCCTTGTTCCTTATGATTATCCCTTTCTCATCTCTCTTACATTTAAAAACCCACTTTGTACCAATAGCATTTACATTTTTTGGTTTTTCAACTAATTTCCATACTTCCATCTTTTCGAACTGTGCTAACTCTTCTTGCATGGCTTCAACCCACGAACTATCCTTTAGAGCCATTTGATAATTCTTCGGTTCAACCTGGCTGATGAAGCAGGTGTACAAGCATTCATTTATGATACCCGTGTCTTTAATGCTAGCGTAAACACATGTGTGTTCATCCAAGCTTCTTCTTGTTTGAACACCGTCAGACAGATTACCTATCACATTCCCCAAAGGGTGATTTTTGTGAATTGCAGTAGTCTGAATCGGACCGACTTCCAGATTGTTTTCTAAATTCGAAGAGAGTTCATCAGTGGGTGATTGATGTTGAGAGTGAAATGGGTTGTAGAATTCTTTTTCAGTAGAGGCAGCAGGAGTATCAACGGCACTTGACGAGGAAGGTTGACTTTCGTCGTATCGCGGACGTTGCACAATATTCTCCTCCTCGTCATACAGAATCTGTGAAGCAATTTTCTCATCAACTTCTGCAAAGCCCAAGTAAGGCATATTAAAAGATTTGAATAGTTTATCATAGTCGAAAGCTTCATCAAGTCCCGTGCTAGGCTTTGGTGATTTGTAACTCGTAATGTCAGTGTTACATACCACCTCAACCTTGTTGTTCGATAAATTAAAGACTCTTCTGTTGGGTGTCCCAACAACATATCCGACTAAAATACCTTCGTCGGCTTTTTCACCAAATTTTGAGTTTGTCTTTAATATCGTACATGGGGACCCGAAAGGTTCAAGACCATTCAGGTTTGGCTTTTTACCATGCATAAGTTCATAACAAGTTTTATTTAATCTTTTAACAGTTAAAACACGATTAAGGATATAACAGGCTGTGGCAACAGCTTCAGCCCAGAACACCACGGGAAGTTTAGCATCTGCCAGCATGGTTCTGGCTCCTTCAATTAGTGTTCTATTCTTCCTCTCAGTTACCCCATTTTGTTGCGGAGTATACGGGGCGCTGTATTGATGGTCTATCCCTTTCTGTAAGCAGAACATCTTCATCTGGTAGTTCTTGAACTCTGTACCATTATCACTCCTGATGTACTTAACCTTTCACCCAACAATATTTTCAACCTTGGTAATCAGGTTAATTACAAACTGAACTGTCTCATCTTTTGCCTTCAGAAAGTATACCCAAGAGTATCGAGAGTAGTCGTCGGTTACTACCAAGCAGTATGACATTCCACCTAGACTCTTTACATTCGCGGGACCAAAGAGATCCATGTGAAGTAGGTCTAGGGTACTGACGATTGAGTTAACCTTCTTGGAGTGATGAGGTTTCTTGTGTTGCTTTCCCTTCTTGCACGACAAGCATTGATCTTCAAAGTTAAAATTCTTCAAGGGAACACCAAGCACCAGCACATTCTTGACAATGTAATTCATTTTTCGAAGATGTATATGCCCCATTCTTCGATGCCATAACTCTGACTCAGACTCAGTTGCTTTTGATAGAAGACATGATTCTTCGGTTGTCATCTCAGTTGACCTCATATCCATTACATACGTGTTCTTTTCTCTTGGAGCTCTCATCACCACCCATGCCTCTGGTATCTTGAAACCAGGATAAAGGACGATTGCCTCGTTTTTAGTAAAATGCACCGTGTATTCTTTGTCACAAATCTGAGACACACTCAACAAGTTATGCTTCAACTCTTCAACAAAATTCACCTTCTCTAACTTCAATTTCCATTTGTCACAGTTCCTATACCAGTGATTCTACCTCCACTCTCTCCAGCGAAACTAACCCTTCCTCCTTGAACAGGTTTCCAGTCACGTAACAAATTTTTGTTACCAGTCATGTGCCGGGAACAGCCACTGTCCACAACCCACAGATTGTTTACAGCCTTGTTCAACTGTTCCTGCACAATTAAAGAAAAAGATTAAAATCTGGGGACCCAAGACCTACTGGTCTTGGGTCGATTAAATCTGTTGACCGGCATCCAGTACTTTGGTTGCCCAAAGTCAGTTTGAGGATGATTTCTGTAAGTTCTGAAAGGAAACCTTCTTGAGGATTGACTATGAGGTCTTCCAAACCTTAGTGAATTGACTGAATTATAATTTTTGTGAACAGGGGAAAAATGAGACTGATTTCTTTGAAATCTTGGATTAGTCCATTCTCTGAAATTTGGTGAGTTAGCATTCTTACCAGTATAATAATTACTATTCGTTTTATTCTCAGTTTTTGGAGGACTCATACCTCTAAATTTTCTCTGGTTTAGAGGACAATCAGCAATAAGGTGTCCTACTTGATTGCATCTGAAATAACTTCTGTTTTCAACTTTCGTTTGAACAGTTATTGCAGATGTCGATGTTGTATTACTACCCGTTTGTCTAACATATGGTGGGACAAACGGATTTAGGGAAAGAATTCTTTTCATTTGGCTTATATTCCTCCCCACGTTTCAGTAACAATGCCTCTTCTTTTATCTCACCCGATTCGGATGACTGGTCCAAATTTGATGAGACGGAGCTAGGGACAGAAATCTCAACATTAGAAATTGGCTTACTCGTTTCGCTCTTATCAACTTCAGGTTATTTAGTCGAAATTTTGACTGGAACTATCTGACTAATCTCAACATCAGCAGATTTCTGATTACTAGGATTATAAGTATAGTTATTGTTATACGGTGGTGGAACTTCAGAAAATCCAATTCCCCCTTTGTTAACTGGGGAACGTTAAACACTTATGATGTGATCAAGCATTGCTAAAGAATTTCTAAATTGTTCAATTTTTCTGTTTAGTTCCACCACTTTTACCTGGTAATCAGCAATCTGTTTATATTTTTCAGCAATTAGTTTGGTTTTTTCTTCTAACACTTCATAACTAAGATCAATTACTTGTACTTTATCAGCTAGACTTGCTTTATGACTTCTGATATCCTTTTCACTAGCTTTTATTTTTACCGAGTAACTGTTTTCTCTAGTTTTAGTGTAGTGATGATCTTCTTTTAACGTTTTAAATTGTGCATCCAAACAAATAAACTGATCAGTTACTGTTTTCAATTGTTCAGACAGATTTTCACATTGCATACAATGAAGTTCAGAACTTACCTCAGAGAGCTGATCGTTGACTTCTGCCATATATGCTTGATTTTCTCCCGTCTCCCTCTCATTTCCTCCAGTTTCGATGTTTACCAAATTAGCATGTTCGAACACTTCCTCAACGTGTATATTCCAGTTGTATCCACCATTCTGTCTGGATACCATAGCCCTATTCTCACTAACACCCCCATTCTGTTGTGCAGGCCTGTTCTGACTTTGTTCGACTCTCTCATTTGTACACTCCTTAGCAAAGTGACCATTCTATTGACAGTTGTAACATCGAACCTTTGATTTATCAAACCCTGGTCTTTCTCCAATGAACTTTCTACCCGTTTTCTTCACGAATCTCTTTACCCTTCTTACTATCATAGCCATCTGCCACTGCAGATCCATCTCCTCCAAATCATCAGCATCGATCTGATGATAGTCTTCATCCAAAGTTGCAGGGTCGACTATTTTACCTTTGATGTAGTTCTCATAAGATGCAATGAAGGATGCATAAAGAGCAAACTGTTGTTCAGCTGATTTAACACTCATGGGCATCTGTGAGTAGTTGTAGCTCGGAACATTTGACGAGAAATTTCCTGTTGTGGCTTGAGGTTTTGAAGAATTACTACCTCCAGCTACGAAACATATGTCGCCATCCATATTGAGAGTTACATGACCATCTCGAGTAGAGTTTGAGTTTGATTCTCCCTTTGAGTAGTAGGCAGACGATTCTGCTTTTGAACTTGAACTTGGAGTGACTTTCGCACCATACATTCCCGGATCCTGAACCTGATCAGTTGGTGTCTCCTTCCGAACCATGTTAAGTTCAAAATTTCGTAACTTATTGACTGTTGTTTCCAAATCAATATTGGCAAATTCTTTATCCTCTCTCATCAAAACCGTATACATTTCCCATTTCGGTGGAAAAGCATCAAGAAGTTTCTCTACTATCTCTTCTTCTTTGTATTCAATGGAGTAATTACTAAGTTCGGTCATCAGGTGATAATATCTTGTGATGATATCGTCAAGTGATTCATTTTTCAATTACTTGAATACAGAGAATTGGGTTTTTAGTAGCTTTGTCTTGGAAGCACGTATCCCCACATTTCCTTCATATCGATTTTTTAGTGCTTCCCATAGCTCTCTAGCAGTTTTGTACTTCTTGAAGGTATGAGAATCTCTTGTGGAAGAGCCATTGTTATTGCTGCATGAGCTTTACTCTCTGCCTCATACATTTTCTTTTCCTCCTCTTCCATCTTACTGTACTTCTTAATTTGATCACGACCTTCAAACAGGGATGTTGGTGGAATGTATCCGTTTTGAATGCAGACCCACATCTTAGCATCTTGATACTTCACGTACTGTTCAAACCGATCTTTCCATGCAACGAAATCAGTACCCTTAAGCATTTTTGGAGCCTTAGTAGCTGAACCGGCTTCAACCTCCATTTTTACCAGTTCTGTAATGTTTATTGAAGTCGTAGTTGAAGAAACACGACTCGAAATAACAAGAAAGTATGTAATATTTAAACAGTGACCAGACAGCGAAGTTGTGACAACTTCGCTTGTTAACTTCGCCTGATCCTAACTACGCTTGTACTCAACTTCGCTTATACTCCTAACTTCGCTGCTTACAACTTCGCCTGCTCTTAACTTCGCCTTCTCTATAACTTCGCTTAAACCCTACAAACAGTGACGGCTAACTTCGCCTGATGAACACAAGGTTTTTGCAGGTTTTAATTGGACATATTGCGAGGTATGCGAGGGCGTAATGGGTTATATTTGATGGTGGGAGATGGGTAAGACACAAAAACTAGGTATTTCAACGTAAACTCGTTCCGCGAATAGTCAAACGGAATGATCTTAACACCCGTGTGATAATCCCGAACCTCACAATCACGAGCAAACGCTCTGATACCAATTGTAGGTTCCCAGCCGGATCTACACAGGAGTATCTCATAACACGAGGGTGCGGAATCCCCACGTAATACGATACGAGCGTAATATATATAATACGTTGAGACGATACACAAACACACGTTACAATACTAATAAACACGTTGTATTGCAACACTTCAACACGTGATCTCCAATATCACTTACACGTTCTCGGAAAAACATAAACAAAACAAGCCGAAGCTGAGGTTATATAATCCTCGACAACTTCGCCTAACATGTTAGGCGAAGTTGTCTTAACTTCGCTTGTCTACAAGTTCGCTTACATCAGGCGAACTTGTGTGACACCATATCTAAAACCAAAACAACCAATCTAACACGATTACAGACACATACAAAACACTAGATACTGAACTACTGACATTATGCACCAACACCCCACGGTGGGAGCCAAATTGTTTTGGTCAAAAATCGGTTTCAAGGATTATGTAACCAAAATAGTTTAGTGAGGTAGGGTGCTTGAATGACAATGATGATTATACGAGTAAAAATGAAAAGGAACACGATGATTTTGTTACGAGAAAACGCCCTATATCAATATGAGATCGCCGGCATAAAAACCCTGGGTGATGACAATCGTCTATCACCAATATTATTATTAGTAAACAAAGAAATTTAGTACAAAGCAAGAGCTAAGGCAGCGATTACAAGAGAGAAATCTAGGTGTGTGTGTGTTACAGATGTGTGTATTCCGTATCGTGTTCTACTGCCATAGCCTCTTTATATAGATAAAATATCACTAACATATATATTTTCTCGCCCCTAATCAAGTCCATTACTTCCACATAGCCGTTACATGCTTTGACCATGTCCTTTAATGACTTTGATGGCGAAATAATAGGCTGGACTCAGTCATTAGTTGTTTTACCTGTGTTAATATTAATATCATAAAGAGAACAATCATTGGTAATCAATAATAAGTACTGAGGATCTCTACTACTGATGAGATCTAGAACACATGCTAAGGATAACTGATCCAGCATATATGTCAGGATAATATATTCACATCATCAAATTTCTGAGCCCTAACATTAACAACGTTAAATATTTTTTAACATAGTTTTATTGAGACAAACATTGTTGAAAGTTGGGACTGCTGATAGTGATCCAATTTGCCATTATTTAAATACATTTATTAATTTAAGTAATTAAATTTTAAAAGAAAATGGTTGATGATATAGATATGTAAGGATGTGCAAAGGTGTTTGTATAGTTTTTGTTGAAATTAAAAGCTTTAAAGGATTTGTAAAGATATGATGTGGTAACTGATTAGGTAGTTAAAGACGCTTAAGGGCGCCCTTAACATTTGAGATTGTTTGAGGGTTTTCAAGGATTTATAAGGATTTCATGTGGCATATGATATGTCACCTAAGTACTCTTATGGAAACCCATAACATTTTGGATAGTATAACAAAATAGTACCAAAACTAGGTTAGTTACATGTGTTACATATGGGTAGAAAATAGAGAAAGTGTAATATATGTGTAAGTTATATATTTTTCATTAAAAATAAGAAAAAAAGATATAAATCGTTTGAATATTATACAACTTGTATATTTTGAATTATGGAAATGTCAACATTAAATATAATTTTTTGTTTTATACTTCAAGAGAATGCATATTTATATACGTTAGTCAAAAATCTAACATAATTACCGCTTAAATGGAGTTGGTAAACATATTTAGTTGTAAAATGAGGTACTGGGTTCAAGAACTGTATTACTCACTAATTTATATTTTAAAAATTTACAAAACCTTACTGCCATGTAAAATGAGTCATGAGTTATAATAAGAAAACAGATCATGAGTCAGGATATAATATGAAATATCTGACTGGAATCCTATGTAGAGGATCTTGTTACATGCCATGTGAACTACATGTTTAATAGTAGGAAAATTGGTTTTAAATAAATCCAACTATATCCTATTGGTAAATAACAGTCCCAACTTTAACCTTGCCTGGTGGCGGTCCAAACTAAAGGGGCATTTGTTTTTAACAGGCCGCGACTAACGAATGTTAACTCCATTAGTCTAATGCTTACGTGGCATGCCTAGTTGTCAAGAAACTGATTACATGACAGCTTACGTGGCATAATAATAATAATAATAATAATAATAATAATAATAATAATAAAACCCTAATTCCCCACCCATTTCATTCCCACCACAACCCAACCACATGCATCATCTTCATCAGACATTCATCAAATCAACCCCCAAATCATAAATCCAACATTAATTCAGGGTCTATATCGTGTCTCCTTCAAGATCAACATTCATTTCCCCTATTTTAACCCTAATTCAAGGTCTAAATCGTGTCTAGATCTGAGATTCAGTTGAGATGGTGGTGTTTCCGGCGACGTTGCAAACGAGGCGGTGGTGGCGGAGTGCCAACGTGGTGGCGGTACAGAGATCGAGTGGAAGTTGCAGGTACAGAAGCCAAGCAATAGTTGCTGGGGCCGAAGAACATGGTGGTTTCCGATAGTTTCTGATCTCCACCGCCGGTGGCCGACAAGTAAGATAATGGTGGTGGTCATAGGGTCCGGTGGTGGTTGTAGGGATGGACATGGTGGTGGTCATGGGTTCCGGTGTTGGTTGCAGGGAATAGAAATGGTGGTGGTCGTGTGTTCCGGCAAGGTGTGGTGGTGGTGGCTCGCCGGGAAATGAGGTGGTGGTGGTACTGGACTATGAATAAATGGGAGATGGGGGAGTATAATAATAATAATAATAATAATAATAATAATAATAATAATAATAATAATAATAATAATAATAATAATAATACACAGTCAGCCGCCACGTATCGTGCCACGTAAGATGATTTTTGACAGCGTGGATGGCCATGTCAGACAAAAACTAACGGAGTTAATATCCGTTAGTCGCGGCCCGTTAAAAACAAATACATAAATAGTTGGGACTGTCAGCAGGCAAGTGTAAAGTTGAGACTGATATTTACCAATAGGGCATAGTTGGGATTATTTAAAACCAATTTTTCTTAATAGTATAGTTAGATTAGATATATAAATTTGTAAAACATAAAGAAAGCTATACTTAAACAATAAAAATATGGAGACCCAAATTCAAACCTTATAAACAACACTTTGGAGGGGGCATGAGTGGCTTAATGAAGGAAGACTGAGATCTTTGTGATCTCCGATTCTATCCTAAAGGTGATCGGTTTTACCACCAGTGGGCATTTGGGCGGTTGAGTTTTTTCCGGAACTGGAGATAAATTGGAGGCGCTTATACTACGTTAAAAAAACAATAAAAATATATAGTAAATTAGTTTGAGGCTCGTGTATTACACGGGTAATTGTTGAAAATTTTAAACTTTGACCAATAAGTGAAATAACGTCAACAAATTGATCATATATTGTTAATACGATTACAATTAAATTAAAATTACAGAAATTACATAACTAAGATTACACAAATATGTTATAAATATGTAAAAACTTTCTTTTACACTACATTTGTGATTGTATTAGCAGGTATACATTATCAAAAATCAAAAATTTTAGTCCATGTCTGCCTATAATTATTAATAAAGTAATGTATAAGCCTGCTTATAACTCTTGATATAGCTATATATAGTTATCCATGTAACAAAAAAGGTTCTCCAAGTACATACCAACTCTAGATAAATGATAATATATATCCATGATACTAATAAAAAAAATATTTATACACATAAAATATCATAGTTTTTAATCAATTAATATGATGTTATTTGAGAACATCTCCTCATATTTATAAAAAAAACATGATTATCCTAAAAACCATATACCTGAACTTTGATGATATAATTATCCTTAGAATCTTTACAATTTGAAATTGATTTATCATGATAAATTTGTTGTCATTAATATTTTGTGTATGACAAATTTTTAATTGACTTTTATATTTTACAATTAAAAATTGTATAATCAAGCAACATAAAAACCAAAAATTTTAAATATAACAAAATTATTTGTTTATTTCATATGAATGTAATTGTCAGGAAAATGAAAAATACATACTAATATTAAAACCATTTCAAATAATAATGATTATTCTGAGTTAAAAGAATAATAGAAGATTTAAAGTTGCATAAAATGAATGTAGTGATTCTTATTTAAAATGTTGAAAGTAGGGCTGCCACTTTTATCCGTAACATGAAACCCAACCTAAAAACCCGTACTTGAACCCAAACTAACTTGACCCGAGAAACTCGAACCCAGGAAAATACTAACCCGAACTTGAAAGTAATTCGGGTTGGTTCTTGGGTCCGAATTCTAGGTTTTGGGTTAACCCGAAAACTTTTAGTTTTAAAACCATATGTGTTTTTAGGTATTAAAGGCTAAACCTTAGCAGCTGACGTTATCAAAATTTAGTCTAAGTCGATTGTTCTCATTCCACATATTATGAATCAAATGTTTATTGTTTATTATTTTGAATATAAACCATAATAAACACTTTAAATTAACACTTCAAAATTCACTAACCGTCTCTTGTCAATCCATATGGAGAATACTTATTATATGTAGTACTGGATTTAGTTGGAATAAACCAATAACTTTAATGCCATGTATTGAAATGACTTACAAGATAATGACCATATATGAAAATTGGTTAAGAAAAAAATGAAAAGGGTTGTGATGTTGACAAGCGACAAAAATGGTAGCCTCTAACTTTATTATAAATGATAGATTCGGAAATAATTCCGGAAGAGAGTATATTCCCGATTTAGCTAACAAAAAAGAAAATAAGAGAATGAAAGGCAATTGAATCGAGGCCAACGGAATTAATGGTTTTTTGCCCTTGTTACTCTCCGCCGCCTTCGCCTTCCAATTGATCTTCCGCCGTCACTCTGCTATCGATAGACGGTAAATATGCACATTCATACATACATACTCTTACTAATTGCAAGCAATCATCCTATTCAATATTCCTAGATCTAAATCCCTTCAAACCTAATTACCTTTGATTTTTTAAATTCATCTTCATTTTTATTGCTCTGTAACTTCTATTGAATTGATTTATACTTTATTATTATTGTGAGTCTAATTAGGTTTTCAACTTTGATATTTGGTAGTGTGTTGCTTAGGTCAAGTACATTTCGATGTCTTAGATTTACTGCACATATAATTGTTTATTTTTTTATTTTGACAGTTTTTTCAGGTGTATACAAGAAGGTTTTAATGGAGACACAGGCAACTGAAACTACCGAGAATTCAGCTATGCTTTCGGTTGTAACCACAGAGACTACTGAAACTGTGGACCAGACAGCACTGCCCGTGGTTGATCAGACACAGGCGACTGAAACATTGGAGCAATCATCGGTTTTGGTTACAAACGTGCCGGCACCGCCTCAGGTTCTAAACACACAGGAACCTGAGCAAAGAGCACTGGATGAGGTGACGACAAATACACAAGAAACTGCACCGTCAGGGGAGTCTACCCTGCCTCCGGTTGCAGACACGCAGACCATTAAAGCCTTGGACCAGTCAACACTTCCTCTGTCAGAGAACACGAAGATAACTGAAGCTGTGGAGCATTCGGTCATGGCTTCTGATTTGACGGATAATAGTCATGAAAAATTGATTGTTTCTCCTCAAAATCATGAGTGAGTGTTTTATTGCTGGTTACTTTACTTTTTTAGCAGATTTGATCTTCGCAGTGATACTCAGAGTCTATTTGTTTAACTAAGTGAAGTAGCAATCTTTTTCTAATGTTGATTTAGTTGCCTATCACTATTAGGGGTGCAAACGAGTCGAGCCGCTCACGAGCTACTCGTGATCGGAGTGATAAAAAGCTCGAAACGAGCCAAGCTTTTTTAAGCTCGAGCAGGGCCCTAGCCTCAAATAAAGTTTGTTTAGTTATCGAGCCCCAAATCGAGCTTTGTACGGGAAGCTCGTTTAGCCTTAACGAGCTTTGTCTTTTATTAAGTTTTACCTCGTCTGGAATTCTATTTTTTTATTTCACGCTGCACACTCGAGCTCGAGCCGAAATTTCACTCTTTTAAGGTACCACAGGAGCCCGAGTAGAGTTTAGGCTCGTTTAAGACTTTTATTAAAATATATAAAATTCATTAAGAAGGTATATATATTAATTAGTGAACAAGTCGAACTCGAGGCAAGCCTGAGCTTGAAAAAACGACTCATGAGCCGAGAGCGTTAGAAAAAGAGCTCGATTTGAAGCCTAGTCAAGCTCGGGCTTGACTCATTTACACTCCTAATTCACCATACTCATGTTATTGGATGGTGATATTTGGCTATTGCTTATGATATTCTTTATAGGCATATCTATGGAGTGGTTAGGTAGGTAATGGTTCATCATTGGGTACCCAAGTATATCTTGATGAATGATTGTTTTTTCTTGCCTTAACATTGTAACTTTAACACACCTTTTTTATGATTGTGAATCTCAGGAGCAGGGAAATGAGGCAAGAAACTGTTGAAGAAGAAGAGGAAGTAAGAAGTGTTTTGAAAGTCATTGCAGCCACAGGAGAGTTTTGGTATGCACATTGCTGTTAATTAACTGATAATTTTTAAAATATAATCACTGATAGCTGCTGGATTCCTTGATGGGAGGAGTAGTTTACATTTTGGATACTTGTCTTATCATTTTCTGATTTTACATGCTTTTCTTATACATGTTCAATTGGAACTTCACATTTAGTCGTCTATATGCTCATTGTCATTGTGGACCATAATTCAGCTCTCCTTTTGTTACGTCACACTGCAGGTATGATTGGGAAAGATTGAAAAGCATGTTGTCTCGTCACTTAAAGCAGGTATGGGGAGGTATGCCAACCTTCAAGATTATAAATATTTTGGATGCTTGTTTTACTGTTCAATCAAGGTGGCAATATGCGTGAGCCCCTTAATGTGTCAAGTCACAATCTTTTTTTGTGGTTTAGGTTAATCGAAACATTTCTTTTCAAACATGGTTACCAAAAATCTATATTTTGATTTAAATGATTCAGGGTTTTCTGGTTTCATGCATTAAAATTACGCTTGGTGGGTGACTTCCAACTTGTTTGATAATAGCTATTTTTTAAACCGGTTTGGCATGTTAGAGATTAAGCATAATCCAAATCGACCCATTCATAAGTAAACGGGTGTCGAAATTGCTACCTCTAGTGTCCTACTACATGAAATTGAATATTGGTATATAATTTCTTTTTATTGTTTTTTTGCTGCAGGTTATTTCTGAATACCCACAAGCAAAATTGACAATCGAGGAACAAAAAATATCACTAGGAGAGACGCATGCTGAGTTGGTGAAAAGGTTGGATGATGGTACTTCCACAATCATGTACCTTCTCATTTATTTATTTATAATCGCTTCAACTGTCAATTTATAATATTATATACGCTTCCAGTCTTTTGATAGTGTGAAATTCTTGAATTTACATTTTTTCTGTTTATGTTTTGCAGCTCTTCATAGCTTTGTTGACGGGCCACCATTTACTCTACAAAGGTTATCTGAGGTGATTGTGACCGCCTTTTACTTTAATGTGAATTTATGCATTCAAGTATTTGATTTGCTTTTTGTGTGCTTACAAGATCATATTGGATGCACGAAGCTTGTATCCAAATCTCTCAAAGCTTGCTTTGGCTTTAGAAAAGGTAAGTTTTATCGACTTTTTTGGATCATTAAACGTTACGACTCTTATCATATGATAATGGTGATGATTCATTGCAATCCATGTTTTATAGAATCTGTCTGTGACATCAACTTTGACCATCTCTACTAATCCGTATCCACCATCACTAATAACAACACCAAATGGACCCTACAAAGTAGCCGAGGATTCAAACCCAAACCCAAGCCTGCAACTGCGATCCGATACTATAATGGAGAATGGAGCCCCGCCCGAGGCAATGGAAACAGACAGGGATGAAATTATGACAGAGGTGGATTCTGATGTCAGCGATGCTATGACAATGGATGTGGAAACAACCGACAAGCCATCAGAATCAAGTCCCGTGACGACAGGTGATTCGTAAGTCTCTTTTTTGTTATTTTTTGAAATTATTTTCAAATGTTATTGTAAGAGGTAAAATGCCGATTTGGTGACACTTGAGACCGTACATTTAGAGCATGTAATGTGAGTTCATTGTGTGGTATAGTATGAGAAAATTGTCATCATTTACTGAGAGTGTATGCGTTTTTAATTTAGCATGATGAGAATACGTGATCACAACAATTTCCGAATAATGTTGACAAGGTGCATGCAGTTAAAGGTGTTTTATGGCAAGTCAAGAACATGATAACATAAATGAATACATGGGCCAAGTGATACCAAAGAATGTTTGCGAAAGAAAAGCTAGATATAACCCAAGGACATTTGATGAGAAAAGCAAAGGCATCATATAGTGTCGTGTAACGTCATGTGATAAGTCCATAATGATGGAAATATAGAATATTGCGTGTAACATCATGTATAATCCATAATTTCATTGATATGAGCTGTAGTTATAATAACTATTTTCTTAATGTTTTGATAAATACAACAAACTTGTGATTAATTACATAACTCAAACAACCCATTTCATATAAGTTGGCATAAACACAACTAATCTCTAGTCAGTGTCCTTGAGGGAACATGGACATGCACAAATCGGGTATTTTTAAAACCCGGAACCGAGTATTTTTAGATCGGGTACAAAATGGGACCGGTTCCAGTCAAGAACCGGGTAGGAACTAGGTAGGGTACGAACCGGGTCCGGTTTATACCCAAAAACCGGGTACACCGGGTTTTTTGAATTTTAAACAAAACTGGCCGTTGGAATCCGGTTCCAACGGCTATATAGTCGTTTTTGGACAGTTGGAACCGGTTTTTAATCATATATAGCCAACACACATACTATAAATAGCTAGGTGGTTTGTAGAAACTGTTAAACCACTTTTATAACTCTAAAACGCACTTTAAATCACAATTAGGCTTAAACCGGCAATTAATGGCAAGTAACTAGGATGTTGTTATGGTCATCGACACACCACGCTGCTCCGAGGTTTGGGTTCATTATGATTTGTGTGTCATGACCGACTCACAAGAGATGGGGTGGTGCAAGTATTGTTTCAAGTTTCTGAAAGCGGGGTCGAACTCCACGCTACGTAATCATACCAATAAGTATTGTCGGGAGAAAATAGGTTTGGATGCCAAGAAAGCGGAAGCGGGAGGGTTGTCCAGCTATACAACTCAAGCACCTACTGTCGCAGGTAACAACGTTTAATCGTTGTAGAGCATAGGGATTAAACGACGAACCTTGTTTTTATTTTAAGCTGTTATGTTTAATAATGTTTGTAATATGTTGTGTTTTTATAATAAAATGTTCGTCGTTATTGTAATCAAGTGAAAGAATAATAAAAAAAATAAAGCATGACTAATAAGAAATAAAACATGACTAATAATAAACAAAGCAAAACTAGTTAATAAACAAAACAAAACTAAAATTACTTGAAATTTGAACGATTGGTTCGTGTTACGAATTAAGTTACTAAAACAAATAAAAATTACAAGTCTACAAACTATTCTTCTTAGTCTTCGTCCTCGTCTTCTTCATCACCCGATATCCCGGAAGAAAGCCCTTCTTCCACCTCCTCATCATGAATTGGACGCTCTAGTGGTATTTCGTCTTCAAAGTTTGTCTTGTGCTGTATACGATCCACCGCATTCAAATGATCCTTTAGGCAAATGCATACCTCTAGAGACTCGGGAATTAGTTTTGTTCTTCGCATCGATAATACCCTCCCATTAAGAAAAAAAAACGATTCCGAAGCTAGAGTTGAAGCTTGGACGCTAAGCAAGTCACGAGCCATGACAGGTAGAATAGGAAATTCGTTTTGCTTTCGTTTCCACCAAGCTAAAATATCAATGTTGCGAATT
The DNA here is from genome assembly GCF_021521415.1 of Bidens hawaiensis. Taxonomy (NCBI): domain Eukaryota; kingdom Viridiplantae; phylum Streptophyta; class Magnoliopsida; order Asterales; family Asteraceae; genus Bidens; species Bidens hawaiensis. The sequence continues at coordinate 60,926 of NW_027491152.1, read as the reverse complement.
TCATCGACCGTTGCACTCTCAACATAGTTTGCTCCACTATATTAATCAAGTTCACTTGTTGGTGTGTTTCCCCTTTGCCGCTTAGCCGCCGACTCACAAATAACATTTATCAAGTTTATAAGCTTGTCCTTGCATGGCTTACTTTTTGTTGTTTGCCTCCCAAAAGACGACCTTGAGCTTGTACCATAAAGTTGAAAATAATGATCATAAAGTTCTTGAAGGGATTTGTTAAAACTATCCTTCGCTTCCATCGACCACTTCGGGTCGATCTCGTGCATACCCATGTTGTCATATATTTCCTCGATCAATGTCTCAACCCTGTTAACATTCCAATAGGGGTTTAAAACGGCGACACAAGTAAACATTGGCGGTATTTTAGGAACTTTTCCTTCATTACCTTAACAATATCAGTGAAAAGTTCATTCTTCTCCTCTAACTCTCTAAATTTCAAGGAGAAGTTGTACAATTCTTGCAACACCTAACAATCAGTAGGATAATAAACCCCTGATAACTTAGTTATTGCAATTTTGAAAACATCAAGATACTCCATGAAATAACCGACATTGACCCAAACACGGTCGGGAAGCAAATTGACCTCGCATCGATCAACAAGAGTGTTATGAAAACTTTGTAATGTTTCTTGTTGGAAAAAGCACACTTGAGCATATGACAAGTTGAGTTCCAACGAGTTGGAACGTCCCAATTGTCACACCCCAACCTATGCAACCCGAAGATCAAAACCCCTAAGCTAATTTTATCAAAAACTCGCTCTTGCCCTGTTGTTCGTAAGCCTTTGGGCCGCCGCTGCCCGTTCTCCGATCACCGTCCACCCATCATCATTAACGGTAATTGAATGGTTCTTACAGCTCGTCATTGATCCATTAGCTAAAGCCCTAACGTTGTTTAAACAAACGTAAAACGATTAAAACAATTGATAAACTAGGGTTCTTATGCTAAATCTGGATTTGAGACTATCTGTTTATATACTACCGAATATCGTATTTGTACCAGATAACACAGCAGCCCAGTTGGCTGGTGTGTGGTGTGGTTAAAACCTTCATCCGCCGGGGGGCGCAGTTTCAAACTCCCCCAGCCCCTTTTATTTTTGTTTTTGGTAATTAAGTGTTACATAAACAAATTAAATCAATATTTAGTATTATAAATGTTATAAAATCATAATTAATTCATATTTTTGTCAAACCGACATATTAACTAATCATGTCTTCCGAACCATGGTTAAACCATATATATATATATATGATTTATTTCTTTTAAAAACCGTTTTGAGTTTTAAGAACTCGAAAGAACTCAGTGTAAAAATTTTTTTTTGAATTTTTTGTAGACATGTATAATACGTAAGTGTAATTAATGTACAAAAAATTACAGTATTTTTTTACACACCGAATCAACTTATTACACATGTGTAACTATCATTTAAATTTGTGTAATCATCAAAAAAATACTTATTCTCTCTTCTGATTTATTTTTTAATTAAATTCAATCTCAGCCATATATTTCATATCATTTAATTAAACGTGTGGTCCAAAATTGAGTTCTTAAAGTTCTTACAACTCATCAAGTTCTCAAAATATCTCTCCCACACACACACATATATATATATATATATATAGTGTGTGTATAATAGTTGTAACATTGTTAATGTTTTTATAATAAATGTTTTAATATTCGAAAAGGGTTTTAAGTTAAAATGTATATTTAAAAACGATTTGTAATCCAAAATACATATTTAATGTAATCTTGTTAATCAACAAGTATTTTATAAAAAAGTTCATATTTTATATAAATGTTATTATCTGTTATCTATTATTCGCAAATGTTGATTTTAAAAGGAAATCTTTATTAATAATAAGAATATATTTAAACATTAAATGTAATTTTTTTAGCTTAAAAAAACTATTCAAAACAAATCTCTTTATATAATCTATAAAAATCTTTATATTTATTTAAGTATTTCTATGTATCTATAATATATATAAACGAAAACATAAAAATCCTACGTGTCACGATGTGGTCGCTCCCCCTTTTTTTGGAGTCACCAGATTTCCTTGATTTTTAAATGGAGGCTTCTCATGTTGACCTGAATTTATGGGGGTGAGTCTAATCAAACACATATATTTCTTAAACGGGTTATAACATCTCATTAAATTAAAAACTAATCTCACCAAATATTTGATATAAAAATCCTATAAAGTAGGAATATACTAAAAATTAATATCTGATTTATTTAAAAAAAGATATATATTATTTATAGTTAAAAAACCAATTTTATAGTAAAAAAATAAACGGATCTTGGGTCTCATCAACCCATATAGTTTTTAAACCGGGTTATAACTTCTCATTTATTTGTGAAACAATTTATCATCAAACCATAAGTATATTATTAACTTTCATACAATATAAAAAATAAAAATTCAAAACATATATAAATAAGTATTAGAAACAAATAATGTAACAACTCGGACTTTTAATTATTATTTAACCCGACCCGCTCTTACGTTCGGGTCATTTTATTAAATAAGATACCGCATTTATCGAGTAGATTAATTAATATTATATTAATCTTAATTATTTATATAATATATATAATTATAACTTTCAAGTAATGTCCATAATCACCCTAAACAAACTTTTACCTTATTATGTTTCCACCCTCAATCTATAGGGACTAAAATGCAAATTTCTATTTTAACCCATCAAAGAAATCTGTATACCCAAGATCTGAAGCCAGACCCATTATACTTTTCATAAACCCGATTTCAATTACGTATCTTGGACCTTAATTCTCGCTTCTGTTACAGCAACTAAATCAATATATGCATTATACATTCCTAATTCGGCTCAACCGACATCTCAATTACGTTAATATGAATCATAAACGAATCTGCAGATTATAATACTCATAGCCGACCTAACCTTAACTCGTTATACATATTAACGATAGTTATAATTCAATTAAAGGGGAAGCCTTAACCTTCTAACCCTCGCCGTCATAACCCCTCAACCTAATTAAGCTATCAACATCGTTGGCCAGTGTGTTCGTCGCGTTTTCCTGCCGGCTGTGTTACGCTGTCGTTCACCATCTTTACAACACAGTATAAGGTATTTAATTATACCATATTGGTCTCCTTTAATCGTAGATCGTTAACTCTATGGTTAATTAAACGAAAACAAACCGATAGCGATTCTAGGGTTCTTGGCTTAATAAGGGATTTTGGTTGTCTGCAAGTTATATATTTTATGTCTGGTTCTTAAACATCTGATACACCCAGCGCAGTTGGTTGGGTGTGTGTTTGTTGAGTTAGGCCGACCATCTGCGCGGGTTCGAGTCCCGGCATATCCGTTTTTGGTTTATTTTTGTTAAAAAAATCAATTTTTATGATTAAATATTTAAATTAAATCTTTAAAACACTTTATATATATTATAAATATAATAATGAATCAATATTTTTATAAACCGTCATATTAACTTGTCACTTTTCTGAGCTTTTAATTAAAATCATATAAATGTATATATATATATATATACTTTTGTTATTAAAGTTTGTTAAATGTTTTAATTTATTTAAAAAGGAGTTTTTAACTTAATGTATGTATAACATGTAAATTCACGTATTAAAAATATAGTCTAAGTAATTATATAAAAATATTTATATTTTATATAACATTATTATTTATTATTTACAAAATTGTTTAATAAGAAATCGTATTTAATAATAAAAAAAATATTAAATGTATTTTAGTTTAAAATAAATATTCTTGAAACATTCTATTATATAATCGATTTGAAATTACAAATATCTATTTAGTTAAGTATTTTATTTATTAATGTAAATTATCATAGTTAAATATATTGGTTAATAAACTTGACAAATTAAAGTGATAAATAACTTTTGTAAGATTTCACCCGATCATCATCAAATTCCCAACTCTTCATCTAGTTGTAGCTTTGTATTCAATCCATATTCATTTTTTTTCCACAATTATTGTTACTTAGGATTTTCTCGTCGGTAATTCTTGAAGAGCACGATTTATCGCTTCCTTACTGAATCTTTCTCATTTTGCGTATTCGATCAGGTGAGTACCACATTACCCTATTTTACTTCTTTTTCAACGTTTTGGGGACATATGCGTAAATTATATTTCTTATATATACTTATACTCAAAAACTGCAACTTTGTCTTATGTGTTAACAACTTATACCTTACTTGTTTATGTGCTTAATTGCTTTGTATGCTTCCACATTCGGAGAGGTCCAACATAATCTCAGTCTAGTATACGCCAGTCTTTAACCTTTGTGCTTCTCGACATCTCAGTTATACTTGCTCATTTGGTTAATTTGTTGTTCTCATATGACTTGTTGCAATTACTTATTTTTATATATATACTATATCTACATTTAAACTGGTGTGTTGCTCACTCAACCTTGTGTTGACAAAACTATTTTATTTTCAACGCATATGCAGGTTATCGTGTGGCGTGATTATCAAGATTGTATAAAGCAACTTAGGATGCATGTTAAAGAAGAAGATACAAGAATTAGATTTGAATTTTTATTTTACTTGTTTACTTATGAGTTTGATGTACTTGACTATTTAATAAAATTTAATAGATATTGACACTTTTAATAATACATATAGTAACCCTTGAAAAGCTTTGAGCAATTAGTTCGCACCCCGGCATTTCCACCGTGTGTTGGGGTGTGACAGATTGGTATCAGAGCCGATGTTTAAGATAGGTCGTTAGTGGTGCCATGGTAACATGCTTAGGAGCCCTATACGTGCTTATCTGTTTGTCTTATGTGTTCAAAAATTAATTGTTTACAACTTTCTTAGATAATTATTTAATGATTATTTATTGTTGTAATGTTATGCACACACACAACTCTGAGGTTATGCCTCAACCTTCAAAGAAAAGTTTTCGTAAATATTTTAAATTAAAGTAGATTGCCTTTTTGTTATTGGGAAATTCCTTAAGAATTCCCTACTTTTGTTTTTACTCCATCATAAGGCTAGGTGGTATGACAAGTTCCTCTTGGCCAAAAAGGAACACCATTGTCATATGACCGACACCTTAGGTTAATTCTAAACGGAATTCACAGTGGTTCATGGCTAAACTTGGTTTTCCCCGATTATTGTGTTTCGTTATTTAAATGGTTAGTTTGGTGAAAAATCCATGGAATCCATCCTACTATCGATTTCTCAGTTTGTTTTATGTTTTTTTTGGAGTTCATCATACGTGGTGGTTCACGGGATGTTCCAATTATTCATGTTTCTTTCGTTTGTTCGTTATTTAGTTTGGTCGGTTAAAAAGCTTTGTAACGCTCATTGGGCCGACAAACTATATTGTAATGTTGATTCGTTAATTAGCTGGGACAATCAAATTGCCATGTAATGCTCATGGGCTGTCCAACTCAGTTGTTTTTCGTTAGTTCGTTGGGCCATTCAAATTGCCATGGAAAGCTCATGGGAGGCCAACATCCACAATTTATATTTCGTTAGTTCATTATAAACTTAATAAAAATCTGAATTTTAAACTCACTTAACTTCTCATGTAGTCATCACACATTAATCATATTGACTACATCATTTAATAACTATTTACGCAATGTGTAACATCACGGGAATTTTGGGCCAAAAATGACAACTCTCCAAAGTTAAGGGACTAATCCTGCCAAATTCAAACTCCAAAGTTAAAAATGAAAAATCTGTTTTCTTGTCCTATCGCGCTACGCGATGGGGACAAGGGACAAGCTATCGCGTATCGCGATGGGGCTTGGTCAAACCTTCTGGAAGGGTCAACAGCGATACGCGATCACTGGTTGAACCTACGTCATCGCGTATCGCGATGACATGTCCCGACACCTCTGGCACAAGACTGCCACGCGTCCACACGTGGCACACCTCTCGCCACGTGTACCGACACTTGGCACATCGTCCGCCACGTGTTAACACGTGGCACACCGTCTACCACGTAGCAACACGTGGCAGACCTACGTGGTGACGATGCAAAGCTACATCGCGCTACGCGATGGGTGACAAGGAGCCTATCGTGTATCGCGATAGGATCCAAATTTTTGCCTATAAATAGCAGGCCCGGGGTCTTCAAAATTCACACCAAACTCAGCTTACAACTCTCTCTCTAAACATCTCTCTAAACCTCGAAATTCGTGCCAACGATCCACCTCGAAAACCGTGCCCCGATTCCTCGATAAACGTGCCATACCTCGATATTCGTACCACTCCCCGACGACGTTCCGAGCAAGAAGGTGGTGTCGTTCTTACAACCCGGCGATCACCTCGAAGTGCGTGCCGAGAAGATTGGGTGTCTCGGTTTGCGTGCCGAAGTGAAGTGACGATCAATGCGAGTGTTGAAAAGGCTAAGCGGCGTAGAAGTGTTGCTCGAGTATCTAGGGAATAATAAGCCGAGAAAAGGTAAGGCTTACTACCCGACTAAAATAATAATAAAATATTATAAAAGCTTAATGCCCTAATTCGGAATTATGCTCGATGTTTATGGAAATAAATTATATAACAAAGAAAAGAAAATAAAGAAATATGAAAGTGTGTATATATATATGTGTGTGTGTGAAATATATATAATTCTTTGTTATGAATATTATATAAGTAATAAAGGATATTCTTATATGATAAAAGGAAAAGAATACGTTTCTTAGAAAAGAAGAAACGTCGCGTTTTTATAATTAACTAAAGGTTTATAAATATTGCTTTTAAAACTAAAGGTTTTAAAGTAAAAAAAATGAACTAAAGGTTCATCGAGGTAATAAGACTAAAGGTCTTAAGCCGGATTGTATATCCGACTAATAAAAGTTATACTCGTACTATAGGTGCGAGATAGCAAGAAAGATTACGCAAGGACGGTGTTGGAAACCGATCCCGATCAAAGGTGAATACGCCCCACTTTTACAAACTTGTTTTCAAATAAATAAACGTGTTATGTGTAAAACTTTACATGAGACTAAGTGTCTCTAAAAACATTATTAATAAGAGTAAAATCCTAGCCCTCAGGCTGTAGTATACGTTTGTCTGGATCCTTACATATGTGGTAAAATGCGGTAGGCACATCGCACCACGCCTGGTCACGACCTCCAGCCACGATGGGCCGACCCAAAGTATGTTCGAGTGAGAATGACCTTGTGTATATTTATGGCACCTAAGTACGTCGGGACGCTGCGGTGTCTTGATGGGGTGACCTAGGTAGAGGCTCGAGTTTATAATGATGTTGTTTTAACTTTGTTATTCCTAAGCCAAGATGGGCCGAGGCACGCGTAACCCTCGAGGGGTAACAAAGTAAAAGAAAATGTTTTCGCGTCAGCATATTCACCAGCATTCGTTGCTGACGTATTTTTATAACATTTTGCAGGTAACCAAGATTAGAGCTAAGGGACGAAGGCTCAAGAATCCGATGGCTCGGATGATTTTTGTTAAATGTTAATATAACTAAAATGGTGGTTTTGTAAACTTAAAACAAGTAAACACAAATGGAACTTGTTTCCATCTTTTGTAATGTAAATATTTTATAACTTTGATCCTTATATTTTATAAGTCTTCCGCTAATTAACCGTAACTCTGATTTATTTACAAATGTGGTACCAACTATCGAGTCACATGCCTAGGCCTAGTATGGGGGTGTGACACAATGTACCCCCCCCCCCCCAATTCTTGTAATCTTTTACATTTAATCCTCATGATGCAATTCCATTTACTTCTCAAGGCAATGTTATTATAAGACATTTTATTATCCTAATGTTTTCCTCAACTCATCCTTCATCTTATAAATCTTTATTTTTTATCCTCGTAGAATGTCTCATCTAAGAAACCACCGTCATCCTCGACCTCAATCATCTGATTCTCACCACCACCGTATGGCTGTCTGTATCGCCAAAGAGATAGCTGCTGCGATCCCTAGGATAGTGACCCAAATTCAGGACATCAATGCAACCGATTCAATTTTTCCCACTAATTCATCTGCAGGTGACTACAAACCATCTACCTCCACTCATCCTCACAACAAGAAACCTTACGTAGGTCCTTTTCCGTCATGCTCCGTTTGTAATCATAATCACTCGTTTAAATCCCTATGCCGTCGTTGCACCCAATGTAGCCGTTATGGCTATCTTGCTAACACCTGTCGTGCCCTGCCTACTGCACAAGCCGTTCCGCAACAATCTACCCCTCATGCTCAACCTGATGTTCCTGATACCCGTGCTTGCTACCATTGTCAGGACCCAACTCATCTCCGTAATGCATGCCCTCAACTTACTCAAGCTCATCAAGCCCAATCTACGACTATACCATGCTACTTGACCTATGCTTACTATGCTCAAACCCATCAACCGCATGTCCCTCAAGCTCCTCCCATCAAATAAGGTCAACCTTACTTAACCCAACACTACCAAACCCCGCAACTACAAGCACAAGTTTACCCAACAAATTTCAACCAAACAACCTTCTTTTAAACTGTTCAAGCTTGAGTTATCCAAGCTATCCCAAATCAATCTACCTCAACTGCTCCAACTCCCATAAATGCAACTCCTCATGGTGCTTCGAATCACGTCTATTAAGCTACTCAAAGACCCCGAAGACTTTTGCCGTTTTCTATAGATTTGGGAAAACTATATAAATACCGGAACCGGAACCAGGTAGGAACCGGGTACGACCCGATTTGGGAAATAATATGAGGAACCGGGTAGGACTTTCAGGTATATAAATACCCAAACCGGGTATTGGGTCCATCGGGTACGACCTGGAACCGGTTTCGGGTCAGATCCACCTGTTTTGGTTCGGAACCGGTTATTTTGTGCACGTTTAGGGGAACATGTGGGGTTAATACTTACGATATAGGATTATGGGCAATCACACCAAATTCATCAAAACCACTAGCACTTGCTATCATTCACACAACAGCCTATACAGCCCTACCATAACATATTTTTGATTTCTTAAGCCTCCAAATGCCGATGTTCGGTTTGGCCACGTTTAACTTATACAACTTATAGCTACTTGCCTAGTCTACTTAGAAGATGAATTTGCCTTTTAAGAGGAGAGGTTTCATTTCCAAGATCAAACATGTGAAAAAAAAAAATAGAATTGTATTTAGTGTAAAAAGAATTATTGGTGTAAAATGCAATATTGTAAACTAAATAATATATTTCGTTTTTCATGAAGTAGTAAAACAATGGTTATTATTCTTACAGCTAAAGCGAATACACTTTTTTATTTGAAATGGGTAACTTTGTAAAATAATAGACTAAATAATATTTTTCATGAAGTAGTAAAGCAATGGTTATCATTTTCACAACTAAAAATGAATATAGTTTTTTTTTATTTGAAAGGGGTAACTTTTACTGCTAAAGATACAATATTATTTACTACTTGGTTTATTAAACACACCAATTGGTGTCTAGCTGGGTTGGATAAGGCTTGGGCTTTCCTATGGAAGGTCTCAAGTTCGAATCCCACTCCAGGCGGCCTTGAGGTACCCGTCACCAATGAAGTTCTACTAAGACAGGGAAGCCGTAGTGGCGCGGGTTCGATCCTGAGGGTCGGCTCAGATCTATCGCGGACTGAATGGAGGTGTTTTACCGGCGTCATACCTCTTGCGGGATGGAGTGATGGGTATCCAAAATGGGTACCGGGATAAAGATTCCTCCTCCAACCCATTTTTTAGTTTATTAAACACTATATGAAAAATAAAATAAATTATTCTTTTTCATCCTTCCGCAAAACAAAATCTAATTCAAAATTATGTAGAATGATAGAAAACTTTCATCACTACTATATATAAATTAAAACTTTGGTGCCGCAAGTGCCCTGTTGGGCCACTTGGCGGCACCGTACTAGTGTATGAATTTTTTTTTTGTTTTATATAATTCAGTTACCATAACAAACATAATGGATACTGATCAAACATTAATTTTTTTTTGTTTTAGTCCGGTAACATAACGAAGCTATGGAAACCGACCAAATTTGTGTAGACATGCCGCTTGAAGACTCGTGACGGCAACGCTTGGGTTTTACCAACGGAAAGTTTGCCGATGCCCCCCTCTCCCAATTGGCCATTGATTCACTTTAATTTATATATTTTTTTTGTTGTTTAGCTTCGATACCGTAACGAATATAATTGAAACCGACCGAATTCGTGTCGAGTTACCGCCTCAATGTCCGGAATCGACAAAGTTTTGATTTTACCGTCGCCCGGGTTTTCCAACCAAATCAAATAAACATCGTTTAAATATTTTGGTTTTTTTATATGTTATTTTAACAAATTAATTTTGGGGTTTTAACGCTCAAATTTTACCAAAGGTGTCTATACTGTAACGAACGTAATCAATACCGACCAAATTCGTGTCAATTTAACGTTGTAATTCCCAAGTTTCAACACTAGGATTGTGCTAGCTGACTCGGCGCAACGCGCCAGGTAAAAGAACTAGTTTGGTATATTATTAATGAACTATGGTTATAGGAATACAATGACCATAATCATAAAATTATAAAAGAAAGCTATAAAAATCATATCATGTAATTATCCATCCCCGGTCCCCCCCCCCCCCCCCTCCCTCCCCAACCCCCAAATACCATGTTTGATTCATACTTAATCTAGTTCCCCAAACACTGAGTCCAACAAATTCCCCAAGCACGAAATGCCTGATTTGGTGGGATACCATGCACTACTCTCTGCTCTAACTATACTTGGCTAAAGGATATCACTAGAGTGAGGACATTAACTTTACAAAGACTTTCAGCTCTGTTGTCAAACCACCACCATCTGGTTGGTTTTATTTGTTTCCTTTTGTCATTGCTGGGATATTAGACATGTGAACGTCAACAATACCTCTCTACATGAAGACTTATATGAGATTGTGTATATAACACACCCTGTTGGCTTCTTGACTCAACTAGAGCACATCATGTTCGCTTACTCTAGAAGGCCTTTTATCGCCTCAAACAACTCTTGGTTTATTTGGATGCTACTCTTATCTCATAAAGTTTATCGACGCTTGTGTCTGACCTGATATAACGACTTCACTCTCAGTTTTCATTCATGAATATCGATCGATTTGGGCAAAGTAAGTTAATTTCTAGGGATATATACATGCCACTTTTACCAATGATACTCCGCTCCTTTCTCAGCAGAACTACCTACTGTTGGATTTTATGGACGTTTCGGGTCAAGTCAACGTGACCGACCCGAACGTGACCCGGACAGAGTTACACCGGGGGTAACAAGATAATGGCCTACTTAGAGATTAATTAGGCCCGACACTTTTAATTAGATGGACTGGACATTGACTAAAAGGTTTTGTTTGTTATTTGGACTTAAGCCCAAGTTGGTTAAATTGTTAAACCCTAAACTAGTTTACTATAAATACATGTATATTATTCTATTTATGGTAACCAAAAAGGAAAACAAAAACAAACCCTAGCAGCCCTTTACTTTCCGGCGCCGAAATCCGGCGAGCCGCTTTTCCGGCGAGCCTAATTCGGCCGCCATATACACACCTCATCCACTAGCAGTCCTTCTTCAACCACCACAAACACCACCGTAGCTCCTTAGAGCTCCGGCGCTGTCCAAACCCTCCCGTATCGTTTTTCCGGCGACTGGTTCGTCTTCTCCGGCGAAGCTCGTTTTTCCGGCGAACTCTTTTCTCTGGTGTTTTGAAGCTGCTACTCCTTGTTGTTGTTGTTTGATGCCGTCTACCATAACATAGAGCTGCCGGATCTGATTGAAGTCACCCGCCGCCGCCGCTGCTGTCCATATTGGTTGCCGGAATTCTGCCGCCGCCGCTACTGGACGCCGCCGCCGCCGGGATTCTCCTTTGGTATTTCATTGTGTCATATAGCATCTCTTGTTAACCCCTCGGTGTCTTCCCGGTTCTTGTAACCAAGGTATATCGAATACCCCCTATGGTTGTTTATTTATTCGTACTCGTATCGTTTGTAATCGGATCCGGGTTCGGGTTTCGGTTTATGGTTCGTTTTAATTTATTATATCCGCTGCGTTTTTATTGTTTCGTTAGTGAGCTTGATTATTAATATGGATTAATAATTATCGAAACGAAATAAAAGCTGTAAAACGGGTTCAAATAGTTTAACCGTCTTGTCTCGAACCGACGTTGGAACCCAACAGTGGTATCAGAGCTGCGGTTACAACGTACGAGTCGATCCAGATTCGTTTAAAACCGGATCTACATCTTAAACTTCAAATCGTTTAAAGTTTATAGATCTAGATTTATTTTCGGGTGATTTTGAGTTGGTCAAAGTTTTGTTTATTTTATTTGACCAAGTCAAAACGACCCGAAATTCGTTTATTTTGAATATGTAAATCCGGCCCCAACCTATGTGTTTGTTTGGTTGTGATTGGTGTTTGAGCTTGTTTAGGCCATATGGTTGGTTCAAAAGTTGTAAAAGGGTTATTATTTAATTTTTGGTTTTCTTTTGGCCTTAAAGATAATTCAAATTTTTAATAGGACATATTATTGTTAGTTTATAAATTTGTAATTAAGAAGACGCGAAGATAACCGAGGACGAGCTCGAGGACCTTTTGGAGTTAGTGGGAGTTCGGACAAGACGACGGGATGCACCGTGAAGTCCATCCTTGTGGTTGTTTGTGATGTGAACCCCTTGACCCGATCGGTCTCCCTAATTGGCTCAGCGAGACCGATCAACTTTTGGCCATAAAGGATTTACATATTTTTTTATTTGCTATTTGTGGTTGCTTGGTTTGTTTATAATAGGATTATAATATCACCGACCTAATACCAAATAAATTGGAAAATAAACATTTTATTAACTGATTTTGTTTTGCAAATTAAAAGCGTTTTGATTTCCAAAACTAATAAGTTATTATAACTTAAAATTGGTTAGTCGTATCGCTACAAACTTAGTTTTGATAGGTTATTTAAAACTAAATGTCCTAAGAGATGAAAGGGTTCATCTATGCGTCGCGGTAATAAATACAGTAAAATTTGACTTTTACTCTATTTGGTAATTTTAAAATTTATCCCAATTTAAAACTAATAGTTTATGCCAATCCTACTTCAAGTCACACTTGAGGCATACTGCGAAATTTCGAGTGTTTGGAGCTACAACACCGCACTTGTTTTCTAGCCTATCCCATCAAGGTGAAAGTGCTACGTTGACACATCCGGCCCTTTCACACGTCACGGTACTAGGACAACTATTATTTTACTCTCCTGTTACGTGCTAAAGCTGTCTGGAGACTTAAAGTGGGCAAAGATGAGGCTAAACGTATCTATACAGACAATCGTTGTCTCTATAGGCCTCATAACCGAGAGTTGTGCTCTATTCACAATTGACAATCCTTGTCAGTCTGCCTAACCACTTATTAATGTTATGTGCTACAGCTGCCTTTAATAACTGGAAGCCAGATTCTCATACTCCTAATTAATTAATGTTATTGGGTCATTAATAATAGGACTACAACGTCAAAAATACTAATTAAACTTACTTTTGCTTAATTAATCAGATGTCGTCAAACGAAGTTTCACCCTACGCCCTTAAGACTATCCTTGAGAAGTATAAACTGAATGGTACCAACTTCATCGAATGGTACCGCAACTTAATACTTGTTCTAACCATGGCAAAGCGCCTGTATGTTCTCGATGGACCTGTTCCAACCGAGCCTGAAAACAACACAGCCGCTGCACGAAAAGTTCTTGACAAGCATAAGGATGACTCGGCTGAGGTCTCCTGTATTATGCTAGCCACCGTGACTTCTGAGCTTGCTAAAGGCTTGGAAGACTTTGGTGCCTATGAGATGCTTGAGCAACTCAAGGGCATGTTCCAGAAACAAGCCCGTCAAGAACGTTTCGACACCATGAAACAACTCATCAGTTGCAAGATGGCAGAGGGGTCTCCCGTCAGTGCTCATGTTCTAAAGATGAAGGGGCACATCGATCAGCTCAAGAAACTTGATTATCCCATGCCCGATGAGATGGCATCGGATTTCATTCTCAACTCTCTCCCCAACTCATACGACCAGTTCGTAATGAATTTCAACATGAATGGTTGGGTGAAGACAGTGCCGGAGCTTCATAACATGCTCAAGACGGCTGAGATGAACATTCCTTCTAGGGCCAATCAAGTTCTGATGATTCGATCTGCTGGTGTCAAGAAGCCAAAACCAAAGAATCGGGGTTTTAAGGAAAAAGGCAAGAAGAAAGTTACTGTTGCTGCCCACATTGCCACCAACACTAACAAGGTGGTTGCAAAGAAAAAGCCGCCGCCCTTTGAGGAGCGCAAGTGCTTCAAATGCAACCAAATGGGGCACTGGATGAGAAACTGCCCCGAGCACCTTGCTGAGATCAGAAAGAAGAGAGCCAATGGTGAAGGCTCTTCTGGAGGTATTTCCATATACGTTATTGAACTTTTCACTGTCTATAGCAACACATGGGTATTTGATACCGGATGTGGTTACAACATCGTTAATGTCTTGCAAGAGCCTGAGAAGTGGAGGAAACTGAATAAAGGTAGCATGGAACTCATCGTTGGAGATGGGAAGAGAGTACCAGTTCTGGCAACTGGAGTATTTCATTTTACTTGTCCATCTGGCCTAATTTTTCCTTTAAATAATTGCTTGTATGCTCCTGGCTTGACTAGAAACATCATTTCAGTTTCGTTGTTATTTGAACAAGGATTTAAGTATGTTCTTAATGGCATGGCTATTTCTGCTTACTTAAATGATATCTTTTATTTTGAGGCTAAACCTCGAAATGGTATTTATGAGATTGATGTTCAACCTGACAATAACGTATATCATCTTTCAAAACGTATCAAGACTAGTGTCAATGATACTTTTCTATGGCATTGCCGATTTGGTCACATAAGCAAGGCAAGAGTTAAAAGGCTCCAATCCGAAGGTATTTTTGAATACACAGGACCGGACTCTTTTAACACTTGTGAATCTTGCTTAGCTGGCAAACTCGCCAAAGACTCCTTCACTAATAAAAGTGAACGAGCAAGTGATCTGTTAGGACTCATACATACTGATGTATGTGGACCTTTCAGAACCATGACTAGAAACCATGAAAGATACTTCGTTTCTTTTATCGACGATTATAGTCGATACGCTTATGTGTATCTTATGAAACACAAGCACGAAACTTTTGAAAAGTTCAAAGAGTTTCAAAGCGAAGTGGAAAAACAACTTGATAAAACCATTAAGATACTTCGATCAGATCGAGGTGGAGAGTATCTCAGCACAGAGTTCATCACTCATTTAAAAGAGCATGGAATTGTTTCACAGCTCACTCCACCTGGCACACCCCAACTTAATGGCGTGAGCGAGAGGAGAAATCGAACTTTGCTAAACATGGTTCGATCGATGATGTGTAGAACTAACTTGCCTCACTCCTTTTGGGGTTATGCCCTTATGACCGCCGCCCGCATTGTCAATCTAGCTCCAATTAAGAAGATAGACAAAACACCATATGAGATATGGCATAAGGGAAAGAAACCCAATTTGTCTTATCTTAGAGTATGGGGATGTGATGCTTATATCACAAGTGAGTCTGACGACAAACTTGATCCCCGCGGCGAAAAAGTTATTTTCGTCGGATACTACTACAAGAGCGGTTATTACTTCTTTCATCCTGATACAAATACAATTTCTGTCAGGAGGAAGGGCTACTTCCTTGAAGAAGAATTTCTTAGTTAAGGAACTAGAAGTAACATTGTCGATCTTGAAGAAATTCAAGAACCACAACCAACTGCATAACATAACTTTGAAGCTGCTACTGCTTGTTGTTGTTGTTTGATGCCGTCTACCATAACATAGAGCTGCCGGATCTGATTTAAGTCACCCGCCGCCGCCGCCGCCGCTGTCCATATTGGTTGCCGGAATTCTGCCGCCGCCGTTACTGGACGCCGCCGCCGCCGGGATTCTCCTTTGGTGTTTCATTGTGTCATATAGCATCTCTTGTTAACCCCTTGGTATCTTCCCGGTTCTTGTAACCGAGGTATATCGAATACCCCCTATGGTGGTTTATTTATTCGTACTCGTATCGTTTGTAATCGGATCCGGGTTCGGGTTTCGGTTTATGGTTCGTTTTAATTTATTATATCCGCTGCGTTTTTATTGTTTCGTTAATGAGCTTGATTATTAATATGGATTAATAATTATCGAAACGAAATAAAAGTTGTAAAACGGGTTCAAATATTTTAACCGTCTTGTCTCGAATCGACGTTGGAACCCAACACTTACATGGTCTTCTACATTGCACTCGTCTCAATTAGTACATCACATTCCGCTCCCTAGTTTCTCCACGGAAAATATTTAGATGTACCCTTGAGGAGTGAGGACCTGTTAACATATAGTACTTTGTACTATCTTAACTTCACTCGCTTCGAGATCTCTTATTGATCAATCAAGTTTCATAGTTTTTTTAGTACGCTATTGGTCGTTATCGGATTGCAAGCATGTGTGTACTTTGATATTTGAATAGGACTATCACCATGGCTTCACAATTCGCAGGTCCACTTACGTTAGTATCTTGTTATGATGACGATGGCTGGGCTGGATGCACATGTGATCACTGATTTACCATTGGATATAGTGTTGTTCTTGGATTCAATTTTATCAACCGGAGCTCCAAGAAACAACACATAATCCTTATATCAAGTATTGAGGCAAAGTAGTGGGCCCTTACTTACACTACAACAAACCTTCGTGAGATTATGTCTAAACTACACAAGCTTTGGGTTCCAAATCCAACGCCTAGTCCACCCACATTGTGGCGTGACAATCTTGGTGCTACATACCTAGCAACTCTTTCACTAGCACGTCAAACATCTTGAGATTGATATGCACTTAATACACGATATTGTGGTTGCTCAGAGCCTTTGTGTTAATTTAATTGTGCATCCATTGTTCTTTAGATTGCTGATATATTGACCTAAGGACGTCTCCTACATGATTTAATCATCTTTGCTCCAAATTAATTCATGTTTGATTGACTATCATGAAACCATATTTCTTTTTAATTAATCACAAGTCTTGCCAATCTATACGTCAAATTATTATTATTTTTTTACTCTTGATTGAAAAAAGCAATATTTTTTAACACAAAAAGGTTGGTGCCAAACCATGACACCGGACCCTGTCCCCCACACATGAGAAATGCATACGGACTTCATTTCGCATTAATAGTCTTTTCAGCTTACACATACAAACAAACACCCAAAAGAAGATGAGGTACATCTTTTCCTCATCCCACCACTTCCTCATTCTTAATTAACCTTAATTAGCATGCAATTAATAAAAAAAATAACTAACAAAAAACATTATAAATTACATATATGACACATTTCATTTCAAAATGTCATGAAATCATACTAGTTATAAATAAACACAAACATGATATATGGTATATGACATTAGCAAGATAACATGGTGATAAAACCATTTGTACTTTCTTTCACTATAAATTGAGTACTTGGTTTGAAGACTCTCAAAAATAAAAAAATGGAAACTGAAACTTCCTCTAAGCAAAAGGTGAAGATGAAGATGAAAAAAGATGTGACCAGTGATCATAACCATGGCGCTGTAATATCGTCCGATTGTGGTGGTGATGTGAAGAAGCAAAAGAAGAAAGGTAGTGGTGGTGGATCGTCAAGTGTCACGCGGTGTTGCCAAGCCGACGACTGTACGATTGATCTAAGTGAAGCCAAACAGTATCATCGTAGACATAAAGTGTGTGAGCTCCATGCAAAGGCTCAAGCTGTGATCGTTCAAGGAGTTCATCAAAGGTTTTGTCAACAATGTAGCCGGTAATTAATTAGCATCCACAGTCGTTAATTATACTCTTAATCCTTTCTAATGATTTAGTTATAAACTTAGCATGTTAATCTTAAAACACAAACACCTTATAGTTTCATTATAAGTTAAGTTGCGATAACACTACAATAATACAATTACTTTTTAAGTTAAAGTTACATATCTTACTATACTATTAAAGCAATACAAGATATCCACATTACATTCAACTAGCATGTTCACATAGACTTCCAAGTCATCCGTTCCATATATAGAATTGCCACATAATTTATTAATTAATGTTTTCTAGAATCATAACCTCACTAATTATTGTTTTCTATAATCATAACCAACTATTTCCTTTCAAATGATTTAAAACCGATTTTGACCACAATTAATTATTTATAACTGATTTTGTGTTCCCTATTTTTAAGCATGTTTGGGATTGAGTTTGAAAAATGCTTATTGACTTTTTGATGTTTTCAAAAAGCCAATAAGCCAAAAATGTGTTTGGCAATCAAAAAATCCTTCTTATTTTAGCATTTTTGAAATGGTTAAAAAACAGTTTCTTAAAACCCTAAATCTAGGCTTTTTGAAAAAAACCCATAAACATTTTTCAAACCTAATCCCAAACATGCCCTTAGTATGGCTATTATTTTAGCAACTCAATGATTTGTATATCTATACAGTTTCTCATTCCACCATTTATACATATTTTCCTACGTCTTATGATTTTGCAGAGAACAATGTAAAGAATTCTTATGATATCTACATGTATATAACGTTTGGAAAATTTTTTTACCGTGTTACATATCCTAGTTTGTTTATTATATCAACACAAACCCTTCAGCCATATATGTTATTTTAGGTGTGAAAGATTCATATAATCCGAGTAATTTATGAGATCTGAATTCACGGCAATATTACATATTCAAATCGATTAAAAGCTCGTCATATGGAGATTGACGCGACATTATAAGAGTTGTCTATTTTTGTGCTAATTAAGTTTTGAACTTAATGATTCTACTAAATTGATAACCACTCTTAACAACTATAGGTGGTTTGATGGTATATTTTGTTAGGGATTATGAAGCATGAAAGCTCTACTTGTGTAGTTGGACCACTATTGCTAAAACAAGCACCATCAAGTATCCATGAAGTATTTATGTTTTCTTTCACATGAGCACCATTAATTATTTGAACAGTACTCACTTGTACACGTACTACAAGTACTAGAAATAGACAAAACATACTTTAAGATGATGTACAACACAACTACATGAATTATGAAACCTTTTCTTATGCAACATTGATTTGTACAATACCATACAACAAAATGATGCACATGCACCTAGATTATTACTATTTGAATTACCTATGTAAAATGAAATACCCATTTGTTTGATGAAATTGGTATAGGTTTCATGAGGTTTCAGAATTCGATGATGCCAAGAGAAGCTGTAGGAGACGTCTTGCGGGGCACAATGAGAGACGTAGGAAAAGCTCGATCGAGTTTAAAGGTACTAAGAGGGAACTTGTGTATGGGGAAATTGACGATAGGTGAAGGTTTCAAGATGGTGATGGAAGAGAATGTGATAGGTAAATTAGAATAAACGCGCGAGTATGCTCTCTCTCCGTCTTCTGTCATTTCCTCCTATGGAAATGGTCAAATTTCACGTGATTTGATCTAATTTCGCAAATTTTTGTGTAGTTTGGTGTGTATGACGCTTAAGTTATGTTTGGTTGTAATGATGAATGATAATAGTTGATGCGTGCTTAAATGAACTAATAGTATTAACGCCTAAAAATAGTGTATGACTCCTTAGCTTATATTGTCGACGGATGTGATTTTATCATATGATCATAGACGATCACCTTCTTTTTAGCCTAAATTTTGGAGCTACTATTGTTAAATCCTTTTCTGAATGACCTTATTTACAAAACCTCCTCTACATATATAGAAAGGTTATGAGAGAGAAATCTAAATAATTTATCATTTTTATTTACCCAACAATGTATTGTCTTAAGCAACTTATTCATTAAAAGATATTTATTTTAGTTCTATAACACAACGTATTTTTGGTTCGAAACCAAAAGAAACATAATTATAATCTTTGTTTCGTTATTCTCATTTCTAGGCCAGCAAACGACTACTTATATAGGTATTTTTGAAACTAGACATCTCATAAGGTGTACTTTTTATGTTCGTATCACGACAATTTCAAACATATAACCATGACTTCACGATAAGTCACTAATGCTTAAAGTCACACAACGTAAATACAACTTCACATCATTTCATCTCATAATTATGACATCTAGAAGGGGTGAAGTCAAAAGTAATGAGAATGAGGGGAAGTGGAAGGGAAAAGAACTCGTGTTTGAGAGGAAGGAGATTAGGTGAAGGATTAACTTCCAGCTGACACTCACTCTCAGGCCTTCTAGAAACCCCTTAGAGATGGATGAAAGAAGCAAACATCGAGTGAGGGAGTAGCAATAGCGATGACATGACTTCTCATGAGTAACAATTGAAAATCAAGTAAGTTCAACTCTAAACATGGACGAATCAGGGCTAGGGCTTCAGCTTCAGCTTCAAGTCAAATAACCGTAGTGTTTGTTTTATTTGTAAAGTATACTACCGAAAACTAACTCACTCCACAGTTCTTAGGATGATAGCTCGTATGAATTAAATATTTTTGCCCTTTTGAGTGAAAGACCTATTTAAATAATAAAACCCCAAAAAACTAAAAATAAAACCGAAAAACTGAAAGAATGAGCTAGCCCATTTTAGTTAACTTATAAGCACAATTTACATGATCAATAATCCAACTAAAACGATAAACCCAAATATCGTTACCCAGTACACTTAATGGCCTAAGTCGGGCTTGACACCCCCAATTTCTTCTTTTTGGGCCCTAATTTTTTAAGAAATCCAATTTAAAGCCGACAAACTCTGGGTTGGTGGACCTGATTCCACTATAAACAAAGTTAAATAAGATATGTCCAGATTGTTTGCCAAAAAAACACAAATCAAACTTGCCGATTTATACTCTTTGATATGAAATGAAATGATGCCTATTAATGTGATTTATATGTATTTAAAACATTCAATATGACACTTTTAAGTTTGTTTATTATTATAAACTATTAGAGTGACAGCAGAGATCGTGTTTGGGTTCTGTTGCTACAAACGGATATAGCACACAAAGAAAATATGACGGTTCAAGAGAATAATCTTATCGAAGCTTCCTAACTTGCTAAGATCAAAGAAAACCCTATAGTTAGTCTCACCGTAGGAGGGGACCAGTGACGGATCTAGACTCGAAACCGAGCCGTAGCGCTCAAAAAAAATTTTATCCCCATATTTAATACAATGTTAACGAAACAAATATAAACAACACGACAACAAATAAATTTAAACTAACCGGGTTAACGAACCAATAGTGGCGGATCTAGCTTAGGCTGTAATTAATATCTCCTCTTCGGTTTTTGATAGCTTGAAACCGAGCCATTACATATTATTCATTTATTTTATCAAACGTTTCTCTTTCTACCGCACAAACTAAAGCATTTTTCAAATACTCATTACCCATTCGATTGTGCAAATCCGTCTTGATAAGCTTCATTATAGAGAAACATCTTTCAACGGTTGCAGTTGCAACCGGTAAAACCAATGCTAGCTTCAATATTCGATAAACCAAAGGAAAAGTTGTGTGTTTTCCGGTTTCCACCATTACACGAGCAAGATCACCCATTTCACTCAGTTTTGCAAATTTCTAATCTCCCTTTAAAGTGTAATAAAAGGTCGTAAGATCACCCGGAATACACCCTCTTTCTTCGTTAGTAAAATCATTCGGATACATCTCTGAAAAAGCCACTATTTTATATATGTCAAACTTGGAAAATGAATCACAAGGATTTAAACCCGACATATTTTCTAACAAACTAGTTGAGCCTCACCAAATCTATTTCCATGTTCTTGAATTTGCATATCCAAGACCGTGTTATAAACTTCAACCTCAAAATGATGTCGATTAGTAATGACATACTTCCGGTTTCTTTGATTACCATAACTTTCCTCCATATCTAACATATTAATCTTGTTTTTTTCACAAAAAGATGTAACTTTTTCCAACATCGTCCAACAAGTGTATATAAAACACAAATTCAAGAGTCTTAAAATATGATAGAATACATTTCGCATTGTATTTTTGTTGCACACCATCTCCATCTAATTTAATAAATTGAAGTACCTCAACAACTTCCGGGAATAATTTTAACAAACTTGTGATTGTTCTATGATGAGAACCCCATCGCGTGTCTCCGGCTCGTGCAAGGGAAACCCCTTGATTTATTCCTTTTTCTGTTTTAATCTCACCAAGAAGAATTTCATTTTTCACCCTCTCTCTTTTTAACTCCAACATCATATCTTTTCTTTTGCAAGAAGCACCTACCTTATTAACAACAATGCCAAGAGATTCATAAAATTATTTAACACCGATATGGGTTTTTTTGTTTGGGCTTTGGCTTTTGATTGGGTTTGATACATAGATTGGTTGGGCTTAAAATATTAGCGATAACGTTATTTTTTTTCCAGCGGTAACGAAACACGGAAATCGGTCAATTTTTTTACACTACTGGTAAAAAGTTGAGCCGTAACGGAGGCTACAACTCAACTTAATGTATGTCCGCCACTGGAGGGGACCTCCTACGATCAACCTTCGATGTGAGAATCAGTGATATGATACGAGAGATATAGTAGGAGTATATAGAGAGAGTTTAGAGAATATGGTGAATGAGAATGAGAAAATACATATGGTGAAATGTTCTATTTATACGCAGTTTAGAAGCTTCTTCGGGAAAGCTGAAGTTTCTTAAATAGAAAATGTCAACTCTCCTTTCAGCTGGTGCCTGCTGGGCAGATGCCATTTTCGTGTAACCTGCACTCAGCTTTTATTTTTTCATGTAACTGCTTTTACTTTATGACAGATGTTAGCTTTAGAACAATGATGACTTTTTATGAAGTTACTGTAGCATAAGCTTCTTAGTCAACTTAGGAGACTTGCTGGGCAAGTGTCAAGCTTCCCCATTTGGCAACTTATGTTTCCTCCTCTTTAGTTCATAAGTTTCCCTGCTTGTAAGCTGTTTTTTCTATTATTAAGCTTGTAGGTGGGTAAGGGTACCCACATCATCAGCCCCCCAGTTAGAAGTTTTCTGATTTTTAATGATGAAAGCTTGTGACTCAACTCTTTTTCGTTATTCTTCCCCATTGGGTGTTTAATGCATTTGGCTCAACGACATGCCTCTTCATAGACCAAAGCATTACGCATTTGGTTGTGTTGGGATTCGTTATGGGGGAGCCCAAGAGCTGGAAAATGTTTCCTTGGCTTGTGGTATGGAAGCTAAACATCTTTATTGTTTCGTTCTTGAGGCGTCAGGGTGGAAGCTGAGTATCCTGAGCGTTTTGTTTGCGAAGCATTAGGATGGAAGCTAGCTGGAAGCTTCTTAGTGACATGTAGTTAATATCATATTTATCAGTTCTGGCAGCTGCTTCCTGCTGGACCTGACCGATTAGACCTCTGTGTCAGGAAGGCATCATAAGGCTGAAAGTTACAGCTGCAGCCTAATTCAATCTTGCCTTCCACATGTCCCTTCTTATTTGGGATTTGAATTTCAAAATTTTAACTTTATAAGTTATGTAACTGCCATACTTCATCTTCTCCTCAATTATAACTTCTTCCTAAATTTCCGACGACTTTTAATCTGATTCTTTTTATCATAAACCATTCTTCCTGCTTTCGTCACCGATTATGGGTTCCAAGGGCGATATGGCTACTTAGTTCTCTAAACTGACCCAAGAAGAACTCGATCGATTCTGTTTAGATTACGACATTAGGGCCGATTTGAAGCCTGAACTTCCTAACCATTCTACTTCCATTTCGGGCCGTCCAAAGGTTAGATTGCCTTGTATACTCGCTATTTCTATCAGTCGAACCTTCGGTATCCTTTCTCGAAGTTTTTTCTAAATGTGTTGGAGTATCACGGCGTTTCCTAGGGTTCTAGATTTTGAAATTGTTTCCCGTTCATTGGGTTATGAACCTTAATTTCCTATGTATCGGTGATTTTCTTAGTTAGCGAAGAATGGGAATTGGTTTACTGTAGAGAAGACTCAGTGTGAGGCTGGTTTGATCTCCAGCACTATTGGTCTCACGTCTTCTTGGAAGGATAGGTTCTTTTTTGTGATGCTATCTTGTCTTTCTCTCCAGTTTGGAGGAAGCATGGCCTGACTTTGAACACACCTGAGCCGAAGGTTGAGAAGCTTGATACTACCTTCCTCAAGAGCCTTCGTTCTGTGAGTTGTAATCTTCGTACCTTTCTCGAGGAGTTTTTGGTATATTTGGGCCTGAGCACCAAGTGGTCCAATTTTCATACCAAGCCCAAGATTTTTGTTGATGACAAAGGTATGTCCCATGGTTATTTTTATGTTTCTTCTGTCATTCGTGTCTGAACTTCAGCTTCCCTATTTTCAGAGATCAGTGTTATAGAGTTTGATTCTCTTGAGTATTTTTCAGTTGCTACCTTTGTTGCTGTGGATATTACTCTAGGTCATCCCAAAGTTGTCGAGAATACCAAGGATTTCCGCCAGTCTTGCGAGCGCAGCTCTACCTCCACCTCTTTCGGGCTTCTTCCAAAAGGTACTATTAGGAAGGCTGTTTCTATTCCTGCTCGGAGTAGCAAGAGGTTTAAGGAGACATCTGCTCCTAGCTCCAACGTTTCTGATCCTATTGAACTGGATGATGATGATGATGCTGCCCTTGTGGCTTCCATTACTGGATTCCCCCTAATGGTGTGGAGAGTCTTTCCAAAAGCCCTTCTCCTTCACCATCGTGGGTTCCATCTAAGCAATCTGTTTCTAAGAAGATTCCTCAGGCTACTGCCAAGAAACCTATCCCTGTAGCAGCTAAGAAGAATGTGGAGAAGCCCAAGGAGCATACTGGCAAGAAGGTGGAAGGTACTAAAGAAACTGTTAAGCTTGCTACTGTTGAGGCTGCTATGACCGAGAAGGCTAAGGGAAAAGGTGCTACTGGACCTTCAGAAGGTATTCCTAACCCTGAATCAACTGTTATATTTGTTCCCTGTTGGGGTGTTCGTGATTGTGATACATTGAAGAAGATGCCCATTTTTCGGGATCTCATGGTTCACTGTATTCCTACTGCCGAGAAGGTGATTGTTGAGGGTTTGAGCGATAGTGAGCTCATGGGCCGGACTATTCAGTACTTGGCTTATTTGTTAGCCCTTGTTCCCTAGGGTTACGACCGGTCGTGTTATGCGCCTGTTGAGATTAAGAAGTTTGAGTAAGAGAATGTGATTTTGAAGGGTGCCTTGGTTGAGGCGAACGAGAAGGTTGTAACCTTAACTGCTCATAAGCAAAGTTTGGTTCATGATCTTGCTGTTTCTAAGGCTTCTGCTGAAGATGAGCATAATAAGGCGGAATCTTATGCCAAGGACCTTTATGAACAACGGCAACAAGTTAGTCAAGAGAGGAATTTACTTATTGAGGAGAAAAAGAAGCTATTTGCTGAGCGTGAGAAGCTAGAAGTTGAGAAGCAGAAGCTGGCTGATGAGAAGCTGGCTTCTTCCATTACTATTGCTGATCTCCAATCTTGGGTTAATGATCTTTTTTTAAAAGAATTTTGATGTTTTAGCATGGTATTCCTCACGTTTTTTCCCACCTCTTGCATAGTGGTGGGTTCAACTCGGCCCTTGGTGAAGTTTATACAAGGGCCATTGCTCATGGCCGTTATCATGGCTTGTCTATTGGTTTTGAGGCAGGCTGAGTTGGCCGTCCCCTTAATGGATTGTCAAGCTATCAGCCCCATGCCACTACTGATTTTGCAGCTTCGATGAGATCCATGGAGATGAAGACATTCCCATACCTTGAAGTCGTTGCTCGCTGCCATAACCTTCCCTTCTCAGCTTTTCAAGATATTGAGACGGAAGGACTCAAGAAAGAGACGGAACATCAAGTGATTCAAGCCATGGTGAGTAAGATTACAGGGACGTCTAGCTCTAATGAGGGTCATGAGGGTGATGAAGCTCATATTGAGCTCAAAGATCCAGCTGACCAGGCAGTTGACAAAGATGAAGAGGAAGTTGAGGTTACTCCTTCGCAAGTTGATGACTATGAGTGGAACCCTTCCCCATTGCGAGAAGTTGAGCATACTCCTTCTCGTGCCACCAATGAAGCTTCTCATGATGACTTTGATGATGCACCGAAAACTTTCGGTGGCGATGGTGAAGATGTTACCACTGATGAGTAGCTTTGTGTTTGTCAAGCTTCGTTTGTGAATCTTTTTTGTATGTTGGTTTTGTAAGCTTTTGTTGGCATAAACAATTTACTATTTTTAAGCTTCGCATGTGAAGATTTTATATGTTTTGGTTACGTAAGCCTTTTGTTGGCATACACAATGAGTACCTTATTCTTGTGATGTACGTTGCACCTGAGGATGGTGGCTTTAACGTTTTATATGCTAGTTATGTAGTTTATTTTATCTACTTAACTTCTATGCTTGTTTGTTATTTTTGCAATGTCTTTGAAACTTTTTTAAGGATGGATGCTGTAGATACCCTTCCTTAGCTTGGTAACTAAGAACCGATGCAAAGTTTATCCTATCCGCTTGTCAGTCCACAAGATTTTACTTAACCCGTTTTGTGGTATATTGTTACACAAGTCCTAAGCTTGTTGAGCTTATCGACTTGATAAGCTTGTTAGCTTTTTAGTACTTCAGGAGCTAGTTGGTAAGAGATGCTCGGTCTTGTTTCATTGATATAATATATTTCTAAGTGTTCCATGGATTCGTATTGTTTTAGGGACTCACCCTGTATGCATGAAGATATAGCGTCTTGTTTCCTGTTCAGCGATATGGCCTAGGAGCTGAACCCTTTACATGAGTAGGAAGTACGCCGGACCTAATGGAGCCTAGTTGGAGGGGCTCACCCTTAGATAGGATAACAAACAAGTTTGTTACTCAAAATGAAATATCATTCATTGATCTTTTCAATATCATTGAAACAAAACAACTATTACAAGGACCTTGAAGTGTTGTCCTAAACTAAAAATTTCTTTAGGTGTTTGTCGCTCCAGTGACGTGACACCTTCTTTACTTACACACCTGTGAGCTTCTTTGATGACATAGGGACCTTCCCACTTGGGTCCCAATTTTCCCGTGTCGGATTGTCTGCTGGCCTCATTGTTTATGAGGACCAAATCTCCGGGTTTAAACAATTCCTTTTTTATTCTTGTGTTGTAGAAGGCTTCCAACTTCTTTTTTTATCTGCCTTCCTCAGAGGCAGCTTGTTCACAAGCTTCTTCCAGGAGATCGAGGTTATGCAGAACCTCAGAGTCGTTGGCATCCTCATTTATGTTTTTTACCCTTCTTGAGTTTACCCCGATTTCCGCAGGGATTACAGCTTCTGAGCCAAAGATGAGGCTATATGGTGTTTTGCCATGACTTGTTTTCTACGTGGTTCGGATAGGCCAAAGGACGCTTGGAAGCTCTTCCAACCAATTCTTGTCATACCTTCCCAATATTGTCTTGATACCTTCCACGATGCTACGGTTCATTCCTTCAACTTGTCCATTAGATTGGGGGTATGATACTGAGCTAAACACTTGCTTGATTTGCAGCTCCCTGCACCAAAGGCTGAATGGTTTATTAGCAAACTGCTTCACATTATCTGTCACTATTTCACCCGGCATCCCATATCTACAAATTATATGTTCCTACACGAAGTTTATTACCTGCTTCCCTTTGATGGAAGCTAGGGGCTTAACTTCTGGCCACTTGGTAAAATAGCCAACAACTACCAGTAGGAACTTCACCTTCCCAGCTGCTTCGGGGAAGGGAACAGCAATGTCAATTTCCCACTTGTGAAATGGCCAAGTAGCAAGGATGGGTACCGGGTTGTGCTACGGATTTGTTTTGACGGGAGCATGAGATGAAAAGCTTCACATTTGTGGATGACTTCTGTGGAGTCCATGTGCGTTGTTGGTCAATATTATCCAAGGTACATTAACCTTGTTACCATTGACCTTGGACCGGAATGTGTCCCACAAATTCCTTCATGCACTTCTCTCAAGAGATAATTTCTCTGATCTGGTCCCACTCATCATAGCAAGGGGCTCTAAGGTGATGCAAAATACATAGTTTTTTACCAAATTGTTGCGATTGTTTTACGTTTAACCTTTAACAAATATCCATTGGTTTATGTGTAGATATTGTTGATCAATGTAAGTACCATGGTTGAAGAGCATGGAAAAAGAGTCTAAATGAAGAAGAAATCAGCTCAAACGGGAATCAAATGAAGCCGGAACGCGCATACGAAGTTTAACGAGCGAAAAACGAAGAAAACACGCTGATGGAGCTGGCTGCGCCACGTGACCATGATGAGCATAATTGGCCACGCAGTGCGGCGTCTCTAAGCTGGCCAAGATGTTCAGATTTCCAAAGACCCTGTCTATTTTAACTTAAATGGGCCTTGTGGGCTTGTTTTGGCTTGTTTAACAAGTTTATTGATCTATTTAAAGAACCCTAAAACCCTATGAACAAAATTATTCATCATTCCAGCCACCAAGGAAGCCTGAGGGACAAGAAACCAAAGAAGACAAGCTTAAGGTTTTATCTTTTATCATTCGGTTGTCGATTTAGATTGTTTTAACATTTTAAGTTCGTTTTTGGATTTTAACCATTCAAACCTTTTGTATTCAGATTTATATGAACATGTTCATCACTTTTATATATATTTTCTACTGTTCATTGATTATGATTGGCTAGATTGGTTAGAATCACCTAGGTTTGATGTTTAACGGTTTAAATTAACTAGTTTTGGGTGCTTAATGTGTGGTTGATTTAAGGCCCCGTTCCCGTTGCCCTACATTGGTGTTGGATTTACTCATAAACACAGTTCTAAATATCAGAGTAAATTAAAACTTTCGCGGAATAATATAAAGGTCAACCATTCATTACAAACATCCATAACTTGTCATTTAAAACATAACATAAACTATAGCATTCAAAACATCATGACAAATCTTCAGATGCCAGCCTATTAAATTCCGCCATGTGTCCCTCTCAAACTAGCTATCTCAGCCTATTAACCTGCGTGCATACTAAAAGTCAGCTACGCTGAGTGAGTTCTAGTTAATCAGGCAACATACATTACATTCACATACTTACGTAAATACGTATCCAACGATACATACCTTCAACTTTCCTTACATACTTACATACATTCATTCTTTCTTCCATACTTACATACGTACATACATTCATTCATACATATATGTTTTAAAGAGCATTCCGTCCTGTAACCTTCGCAAAATTATTAGGGTTTGTTCCCAACATTCGTGGATATTATTAGGGTCCGTTCCCTACATTCGCAGATATTATTAGGGTATGTTCCCTACATTCGCAGATTTTATTAGGGTTTGCTCCCTACATTCGCAGATATTATTAGGGTCTGTTCCCTACATAAACCATACCTTTCATCCGTGCTATAACCACATATACCTTTCTTTTCATAATCATACTTTCGTACATACTCGTTTCATTATGTACTTTCATACATACATCTTTCATACAAGGCATACTAAATATTACTTTCCCTGTCGATACGTGCAATATCCGAAGATCGTTCACACACCGACAGGAATTCATTCATAACATTCATACATACTATCGTATCAATCATTATAGCATACACTTACGATTTAAGGTAAGTGTATTAACGTTCACATTGAATATGCAGACAGCCCCGAAAACATAACAAGGAAGTGGGGCTAGAAACTCACCTGAGTCATGTTACGTTCACCGTTAATGGTTATTCCTTTCTTTAGTTGTGCATGACTAACTTTATAACAATTACACGTATCAATTAACTATCACTACCCATATCGTGTTTCTAGTTTAATTATAACCCTCAACGAACGAGGGTCCTTGGGCAGCGCCCCTGGCAGCAGGGTTCTAGGAGCGGCAGCCCCTACCAGGGTCTAAGAGGCAGAGCCCTTGGCTGGGGTTGAGAAATTTTATTTTCATTAACTGTTCCTAACAAATTTTCCATTAGAATTCTATAATAATATTTATTGTTAACTCGTTAATCCTTTAAGGTATCTTTCATCAATTAATAAAGTCCAAGGGCTTCTATGTAATTAAATCATTCTTTTCTAAGTCTAGTGACTTTTTTGTCATTCTTTCGAAGTCTAATTCGTTATCCAGTGCTCAAATTCTAATTCGTTATCCAAGTTCTCAAATTCTAATTCGTTATTAAGTTCTTTAACGAATGGGGGCTCATAACAAATGAACCTTTATAACGAATTGAACTTCATAACGAATTGACCTGTATAACGAATTGACCTTTTATAACGATTTGACCCTTATAACAAATTAAGGGTACATTCGTCATTTCCCCGTAATGAATGGGCTAACGAATGTAGCTCATTCGTTACTTTCTCCTTAACGAATTGTAGCGAACCAGCCTAACGAATGAGATCTCATTCGTCAATTCTCCATAACAACTTGCATAACGAATGGGGTTAATTCGTCATCCTTATTTAACGAATTGCATAGCGAATTTGTCATTCTTTCTGGGGTTAGGTCAGAGAATGTTAGAAACATTCTCTGACATCCTTAACCTCGTACGCCCCTTTCCGGCGCCGCCGTGCCGGGAAAACGGGCGATGGCAGGAAAAACGTGTTTTTACACCGTTTTTCGCCCAGATCGATCTGGATCCGAGCTAGGGTGACCACTAAGCTCGTCTTTTGATCGGTTTATACCCGATTCCATCCGGATCTTGTGACTTTAATGGTTGAGGGTAACGTCTCGTCATTTCGCGACTAGATCTAGAGGGTTTGGGTCCATATAATATCATTACCTTGGATCGGGATCGGTGTTTCTTCTTGGTTTCGGTTAGGTAGAGAAAGAAATATGAGAGAGAGCTTAAGTATGTGTTTTGGGTGGTGTAAGGAATGAGTTGAAATGGATGGATTAATGAGTAATTATAGTTTATATTTTATGGGTCATGGGCTTAAGCCCATAGTCTTTCTTCCTTCCTTATTAACCCAAGTCCATTACCCATATTTATTTAACCCAACACAAGCCCAACTCAAAATGCTAATATTATTATTTTATTAACCGAAACAGGAAACAGAATGTTACAAGTCTTCCTTCCTTAAAGTGGTTTCGTCCCCGAAACCTAATTGTTACTTAAACAATCCCGGGTAAAACTTGCGCATCTCTTCTTCAACTTCTCAAGTGGCATCCAATCCTTTACGATACTTCCATATCACTTTTACCAGAGGAATAACCTTACGATGAAGCTGCTTTTCCTCGTGGTCAACGATCTCTATAGGCTGTTCGACGTAGTTTAACTATTCATCAACCTCGATGTCGACTAATGGCACGTGAGATGTGTCATCAGCTAGACATTTCCTCATATAAGAAACATGGAAGGTAGAATGAATTCCTTCTAACTCCCCGGGTAAATCTAGCTTATAAGCCACTTCACCACACGATCAACACTCTTAAATGGTCCAATGTACCTTGTGCTTAAATTTCCTCTCTTCTTGAAACGAATAATTCCCTTCCAAAGCGAGACCTTGAGCATCACATTATCACCAACGCTAAACTCGATTGGTCGTCACCGCTTATCAGCATACGACTTCTGACGATCTTGAGCAGATTTCATTCTTGCTTTGATCTGATCAAACTTTGAAGAGGTTTATTGCACAACTTCCAAACTTCCAATCTCCTTCTGCCCAATCTTTCTCCAACATACAGGAGTTCTACAACGTGTACCTTATAGCATCTCAAACGGTGGCATACCAATACTTGACTGGTAGTTGTTGTTATAAGAGAATTCTGCAAGATGCAGATGATCATCCCAACTTCCTCCAAAGTCTAAAACACAAGCACGTAGCATATCCTCAAGGGTTTGGATGGTCCTTTCAGTCTGCCCATCTGTTTGAGGATGATACGTCGTACTGATGTTCAGTCTGGTTCCCATAGCTTCATGGAAATTCTTACAGAATCTTGAAGTAAAGCGAGTATCTCTATCAGACACCATCGATAATGGCACTCCATGCTTAGCCACAACTTCCTTTATGAACACATTTGCTAACACCTCTGACGAGATGGCTTCTCGTATAGGCAGAAAGTGAGCACTTTTCGTCAAACGATCCACAATCACCCAAATGGTATCATGATGTTTAGCTGTACGGGGTAGCTTAGTTATGAAATCCATTGTGATATGTTCCCATTTCCATTCAGGTATCTCCAAAGGCTGCATCTTCCCATAAGGTTTCTGGTGTTCAGCCTTGACTTGCAAACAAGTTAAGCACTTACTGACATAATCCACTACATCATTCTTCATACCAGGGCACCAATAATCTCTCTTTAGATCTTGATACATCTTGGTGGATCCCATATGAATCTAGTATCTCGAATTGTGAGCTTCATATAAGATTTAACCCATTAGATTTACATGGCGTGGAATCCACTTACGGTCAAACCTGATCTTAACACCGTGAGTGTTTTCCATCAGCTCGTCTTGCTGTTCGATAATTCTTTCCTTCTTCATTAGCCATTCATCTACAAGTACCTCAGACTGCGCCTTGACGATTTCTCCAAAGAGGTCTGAGTTAAAAATTAACTTATACGACTTCACTGTTGCAATGACTTCCTCATTCTTATGACTTAGTGCGTTAGCGACCACATTAGCCTTACCAGGATGGTATTTGATATCACAGTCGTAGTCCTTTATCAACTCTAACCATATTCTTTGTCTCATGTTCAATTCTTTCTTTTCGAAAAAATACTTTAAGCTCTTATGATCTGTGTAGATAGTACACTTAGTACCATACAAGTAATGTCTCCATATCTTTAGAGCATGCACTACTGATGCTAGCTCTAAGTCATGCGTCGAATAAGTACTCTCGTGAACTTTCAATTGTCTGGACGCATAAGCTATCACCTTTCCTCGTTGCATCAACACGCAACCTAACCCACGATAAAAGGCATCAGTACAGACAACCAAATCCTCATCACATTCGGGTAAAGCAAGGATCGGAGCTTGTGTGATTCTTCTCTTCAATTCCTCAAAAGCTTCATCTTGAAACTTACCCCAACTGAATACTACGGTCTTTCGGGTCATTCCGGTCAATGGTGCGGCTATCTTAGAGAAGCCTTCGATGAATCTCCTGTAATAGCCAGCCAACCCTAAGAAACTTCGTGTATCAATTGGGTTTTGCGGAGTCTTCCAATTCTTTATAGCCTCAATATTAGCTGGGTCCACGCTAATCCCTTCAAGATTGATCACATGACCATGAAACTGCACTTCTCGCAACCAGAATGCTCATTTCAAAAACTTAGCATACAACTTCTCTTCCTTCAAAACCACCAACACTTTTCTTAGATGCTCAGCATGGTCAGGCTCGCTCTTTGAATAAATCAATATGCCGTCAATAAAAACGATAACTAACTTGTCTAACATCAGCCGACATGCCCTATTCATCATATCCATAAATGCTTCAGGAGCATTCGTTAGACCGAACGACATCACGAGGAACTCGTAGTGTCCGTACCGTGTTCGAAACGTTGTCTTAGGGATGTCTGCCTCTTTCACTTTCATCTGATGATAGCCTAATCTAAGGTCTATCCACGAGAACCAGCTCGAACCTTGTAGTTGATCAAACATATCATCAATCCGTGGCAACGGATATCTGTTCTTCATCGTAAGCTTGTCCAAATCTCGGTATTCTATACACATTCTCATACTTCCATCCTTCTTCTTTACAAACAACACCGGTGCGCCCTACGGGCTACAGTGAAACATTTGGTCTTATAAAGCCTTTATCGAGGAGTTCTTGTAGTTGGGACGTCAATTCTTTCATCTCAGATGGCGCCAGGCGGTAAGGTGCTTTCGCAATGGGCTGGGCTCTTGGTATTAAGTCTATCTGGAATTATATCTCACGCTCCGGTGGAAAATCCGGAAGGTCCCCAGGGAACACTTCTGGATAGTCGCACACAACAAGAACATCTTTCACTTCTTTCTTCTCGACCGTGGCTTTGACAACATACGCCAGGTATGCACCACACCCTCCTCTTAACAAACCTTCGGCTTTTATCATCGAAATGACATTAAGCCCTGAACTTTCTTTATCACCATAAACCGTCACCGTACCACCATACAAGGATTTTAACCTTATTAATCTACTCTTACACACTATCTGAGATTCAAACTCAGATAGCCAATCCATTCCCAAAACCACATCGAACCCTCCTAAGGTAATAACATACAAAGTAACAGGGAACTAATGTTCCTCTAATTCTATCTTACAATCCTTAACCATTCTCAAATCTCAATATTCTAACCGAGGTCTCACTCACGGTTTCTACTTTAAAAGTTTTAGGCACACGACAACATTTCATATTTGCTAGCTTACTAAATGTCGAAGCTACAAAACTTCTATTCACACCTGAATCAAACAATAAGTAAGCAGAAATATCATTTACTAGAAATGTACTCGTCACAACATCAGGGATTTGCTTAGCTTGTTCCTGAGTCAGCATGTAGGGTCTAGTCCTTGCCCTTTCTTGATCATCATCTATCTTCTCACTTCCTCCAGCTTCACTACCAGTGCAAGCCATTGCTAGATGACCGGTCTGACCACACCTATAACATGCGGGCTTTGCATGGCAATCTTGAGCAAAACGCTCCATCTTTCCACATTTGTAACAGGAATTTGACCCTAACTTGCATTCCCCACCACGGGACTTTCCACACTTGTGACACACGTCAGAACCAGTACCCCACATGCACTCACCAGCGTGCTTCTTACCACAAGTATTGCACGACCTCAAGTCCCACACTTTCTGTCTCTTATCTCTGGGTTCCATGATTGGGTACCGGGTCTCTTAGCAGGAACAACCCATTTCTTCTCTTTCTTCTCTTCCACCATCACCTCCTCCACAGCCAGATGTTCGTAAACCATCTCTGCGAGTTCGACGGCAAAGTCAAAAGTAGCAGGTTTACTTGTCCTGACTAAGGTACAGACGTTCTGTGAAAGTCCTCTTATGTAGCACTTGATTCTTTTCACTTCAGTGTTCACCATGTCAGGCACCAACCTAGATATGCGGTTGAATTCAGTAGTGTGCTCGCGATGTGTCATCTTACCCGCCCTTAATTTCAGAAACTCCATCTCAGCCCTCTCAACCTCAGCATCAACACATAACCTTTTCATCACTAACTCCTTTAGGTCATCCCATCTCATGGCCTTGACTTCGTCTCGAGTCTTTCTCTGCTCCACCAATTCCCACTAGTACATAGCTTCATCTCCGAACGATTGGGTAGCATAACCCACTGCTTGGTCTGGACGACACTCGCTAGTTCGGATAACCTTGTCCATGGCTGTTATCCATTGGAGAGTAGAAATTGCGTCTCCTAACCCAGTAAGCTTCTGCGAGTCACAACCTTTGAATGACTTGTATTTACACCCGCCTCGGCCTCTCCTTCTGTCATCAACTTTCACAGACCGAACTTCACTCGAGTCACCTTCCCCATCATCAGCCTTCTTACCGTCATCCTTTTCCCTCTCAGCGGTCCTCCCATGGCTTCCAGTAGACTTTTCAGGTTGCAGGTTCTTCACTACAGCAGCTACAGCTTGAGCAATGGCTGCCTAAACACCAGGGTCAAGTTGATACCCTTCATTGTTGCTCGGATTCCGTCCACATTCACTTCCTTCTTCCCTTGAGTTAGTAGCTGATTCTACAGAAGGTTCTCGGACAATACGTGGCCTACCACGACGTCCAGTACGACCTTCTTAACCGACGACCTTTCTTGCTCCAGCCATTCGTATTCTATAAAGAAACATAAACGTGATCACTTAAGGAACTATTTAGTACAAGGATAGTAAGGCTAACATGTAATAACAATGGCCAGCTGTGATTAGTTGATCACGTTACTCTCCGTGTCCTATACATTTCCCTTTGTGAGTCCATTTGTGCTAGTTCTACTTCTAACAGTTAAACAATCAAACAGTTCATATAATCATATACCCCTATCTCTAGAAATTATGCTAACTTCCTCACACATTCTTATATTACATGTGAAATTAATCACATACTTTACCTTTACATAGTTTGCTTGAGTGACACATGGCTTTCTTGAACTGACATCTTCTTTCTTTTATTTCTAATGTCCCATTCTTTGTTTGAGTCTAAGCATCTATGATGCTTAATTCTCTCGAACTTATGCTCTCATACCAACTTGTAAGGCCCTTTTCCCGGTTCCCTACATTGGTGTTGGATTTACTCACAAACACATTTCTAAATATCATAGTTAATTAAAACTTTTGCAGAATAATGTAAAGGTCAACCATTCATTACAAAATCCATAGCTTGTCTTTTAAAACATAAAATAAACAATAGCATTCAAAACATCATGACAAATCTTCAGATGCCAGCCTCTTTAATTCCGCCATGTGTCCCTCTCAAACCAGATGTCTCAGCCTATTAACATGCGTGCATACTAAAAGTCAGCTACGGTGAGTGAGTTTTAGTTAATCAGGCAACATACATTACATTCACATACTTACGTAAATACGTATCCGAAGATACATACCTTCATATTTCCTTACATAGTTACATACATTCATACATTCATTCTTTCTTCCATACTTACATACGTACATACTTTCATTCATACATATACATTTTAAAGAGCATTCCGCCCTATAACCTTCACATATATTATTAGGGTATGTTCCCTACATTGGCGGATATTATTAGGGTCCGTTCGCTATATTCGCAGATATTATTAGGGCATGTTCCATATATTCGAATATTTTATTAGGGTCTGTTCCCTACATTCATAGATATTATTAGGGTCTGTTCCCTACTTAAACCATACCTTTCATCCGTGCTATAACCATAGATACCTTTCTTTTCATAATCACACTTTCGTACATACTTGTTTCATTACGTACTTTCATACATACATCTTTCTTACATAGTTACATACATTCATAACATTCATACATACTATCGCATCGATCATTATAGATACACTTACCATTTAAGGTAAGTGTATTAATGTTCACATTGAGTATGCACACATCCCCGAAAACGTAACAAGGAAGTAGGGCTAGAAATTCACCTGAGTCTTGTTACGTTCACCATTAATGGTTATTCCTTTCTTTAGCTGTGCACGACTAACTTTATAACAATTACAAGTATCAATTAACTATCACCACCCATATCGTGTTTCTAGCTTAATTATAACCCTCAACCAACGGGGGTCTGGGGGCAGAGCCCCTGGTAGGGGTGAAACATTTTATTTTCATTAACTGTTCTTTACGAATTTTCCATTAGAATTCAATAATAATATTTTATTGTTAACTTGTTAATCCTTTAAGGTATATTTCATCAATTAATAAAGTCCAAGGGCTTATATGTAATTAAATCATTCTTTTCTAAGTCCAGGGACTTTTCTGTCATTCTTTCGAAGTCTTTCGTTATCCAGTGCTCAAATTCTAATTCGTTATCCAGTTCTCAAATTCTAATTCGTTATTCAGTTCTTTAACGAATGGGGGCTCATAACGAATGGATTTTTATAACGAATTGACCTTCATAACGAATTGACATATATAACAAATTGACCTTTTATAATGATTTTACCCTTATAACGAATTGAGGGTTCATTCGTCATTTCCTCGTAACGAATGGGCTAACGAATGTAGCTCATTCGTTACTTTCTCCTAAACGATTTGGCATAGCGAACCAGCCTAACGAATGAAAGATCATTCGTCAATTCCCCATAACAAATGGGGTTAATTCCTCATCCTTCTTTAATGAATTGCATAGCGAATTCGTCATTCTTTCTAGGGTTAGGTCAGAGAATGTCAGAAACATTCTCTGACATCCTTAACCTCATACGCCGCCTTTCCGGCGCCACCTTGCCGGGAAAACGAGCGGTGGCCGGAAAAACGTGTTTCTACACCGTTTTTCGCCCAGATCGATCTAGATTCGAGATAGGGTGACACCTAAGCTTGTATTTTGACCAGTTTATACCCGATTCCATCCGGATCTTATGACTTTAATGGTTGAGTGTGTCGGCTCGTCGTTTAGCGACTAGATCTAGCGGGTTTCGATCCATATAATATCATACTATCATTACCTCGGATCGGGATCAGTCTTTCTTCTTGGTTTCGGTTAGGGAGAGAAAGAAAGATGAGAGTGAGCTTAAGTGTGTGTTTTGGGTGGTGTAAGGAATGAGTGGAAATGGATGGATTAATAAGTAATTATGGTTTATATATTATGGGTCATGGGCTTAAGCCCATGGTCTTTCTTCCTTCCTTATTTAACCAAGTCTGTTACCCATATTTATTTAAGCCAACACAAGTCCAATTCAAAATGCTAATATTATTATTTTATTAACTGAAACAGGAAATAAGATGTTACAGTTGATTATTTTTATATTGTTAAGTTCATATTTTCTGATATTATCCGTGTATACCCGCTGCCCTAGATGTGTTTTAGGTTGCATGTGCCCCGTGTGATTGATTATTGCATGAATTAGTTTCGTATAGTTGTTAATTACAAAGTTCGGTTAATACTTTGTGTTTTGATTGAGTTTGGTAGACGTCACCTTTAGGGTCTATGTTTCCTGATTTATTTAAGTCAGTGAGTTCAGCACCTTTGAGTTGGACCAAGACCTTAGGTGTCGGCTTATCTTGCTAGTTAGTTGATTGGGTTAATCGTTGCAAGACGACGTGCGATTTTCCCATTGTCAGCTAGGGTAAGTTTGTAAGTTGAGTTATTTTGTCCTCGATATTGAATTACCTCATTTATTTTTGATTTGTAATTAGCTCGAGCCTAGTGAGATCTGTGACTTAGACATCGACCAAGTGATGAGTAATTAGGGTACGTAGATTAACAACCATGAATTAAAAGCTATCTAGACATCGTTAGGGTTTTCTGGTAAAACTGACCGTAGGGACCCTGTTGCCTCAACCTCATCTATGTTAGCCCATCTTTAGAATCCTGGTTTCAACCACATGTTAGCACCTATGCTTACGACCGTTAAGTCATCCTACCTAAGTTCAGTTAGTTTAAATAATTAAGATAAATAAATATATTATTTAGGCAGGACTTAGATTAGGTTTAATTATCTGAGCCGTCCTCACGTGTCTTTGTGTTCGACATCCGGACTTCCATTAGACTGTGCTGCTACGCGATCGGTACACCTGCCGTTTGCGGAATGTTTTGTTAGGATTGTTTGGTTTTATAAATTTAAGACTTATTATTGAATTGTAAGAATTAGTTATTAATATTTATATATAGCTTTTCGCTCATCAAGTTTTTGGCACTGTTTCCGGAGACACGGTTTGAGGTGATTAGAGGACAACCCGATTTTGCGGACTCGCCTTTTGTATTTTTGTATATATCTAGATTAATATAGTTAGTTTTGTTTTTTTCTTATCTTATTATTAATTGTCTAGTTTTAGTTTAATTTTAATTAATTTTTGTCTACTACTATCTGGTGCCCGTGATCCGTTTTTGTGTGTGCATTAATAGGGACTTACGGGAATGGATTCAAAGAACAAAAACGTTACACCATTTGGCAGATAGAGATAAAGAGGATTCTGGATTGCAAAGAGGAATATCAAGTGACACCTCGGTTACGTTTGATGTTTGATTTAAGGGGGAATATTCTGGGTTATGAAAACTCATCCGGTGTATTCATTGAGAAAATACCATATTCGGATGAGTTACTATTTGATTAGTTACGCATCCATCATTATACAAATACAAATGCCCCATTTCCGACCCAACAAACTTTAGATGGAATTCAGCTTGGTTTATTGAGTCAGTCACAACTTAGTGAGCCGATTATTGAATTTGAAGATGCAAGGATATAAAAGCAGTCAGAGGAATGTGTTCCCTCATGGGTAGATGAGTTTAGGGGTGAGTTTGGTGATGAGTTGGTGGATTTTACAGTGATTGATGAAGGAGAGTTTGACCCACTTGGTGATTTGAAGCGGCTAGAAGATCTATTGTATAACGAGCCAAGTGTGGGGATTAACAAGGAGCCTTGTGTAAAGAGCCATGAGGTAGTAGTTGATTCAGTTCTTTCGACATAATACCTTGATTATAAGAAACCAAAACATGAACCGTACTCAATCTCCATTCGGGACGTGTTGAGGGTTAAAAAGTTGTCTAATAGAATAAGGAGGATATATGGGCTCATGGATCGTAGTGTGCTGAACAATTTGTTTTCCCCACCTCACTTCACTGCATCATTTTCTAGGGAATTCAAGAATGGTGGATCGAGCTTAATTCATATTTTCGGGCGCACATGAGTTTTACAATTGGTTTAGTCCCAACCAATTGTAAAAGAAGAGTGTTAAGGATCACTGATGGAAAGAGGATAAAGGAGAAGCCTCCTGATTGAGGTTTTAGGAGTGAGTCCTGCTGAAGACTATTCTGTAAACTTAGGGCTTCCCGGGATGCAACCCGGTAACATGTTTCATTTTTATTATTTTATTTTGCTTTTATTTTGTCACTATTTCAGGTGTTTCTTCTCTTGCATGATATTCTGTGGTTGGCTATGAGATGGTTGATGAGCTAGGGTTCGAAGCAAGTGTGGGGATGCCTATTGTTTCATAATTTGATGTGACAATATCGTATTGATGGGAACGAAACATGACTCATGACACACGTTCGCTGCTATTTACCAGGGGAGCCTGTTCCATGTTTATTTATTATTTTATTTTTGTCTTTTTCCTATCTAACATTGAGGACAATGTGAAATTTAAGTGTGGGGATAGGAAATTGATATTTTAAATGTACTAATAAATAACAAAAATAAAATTAAAGAGAGGTTTAAAAGAAAAATTAATTAAAAACCAGTGTTGTAAAAGTCGGATCCCAAGGCCTTGGAATCGGCGATCCCAAGGTCCTCGGACCCCGAACTTGGCGCGTTTTCTCTACTCGGCCAATATTCTTCGGCAAGGTCAACATCGGTTAAACCTCGGTGTACTCGGCCTACAAGGTCTAATCGGTCAATGCCGAGTTTGACTTTTTTTAAACAAAATAATAAAAACATCTATAAACTAAAACTAACCCAAGAAACCCTAAATCTACAACTCCAACCCTCGTTCAATCTCCACGTCTCCACCAAACTCCAACCCTCGTTCAATCTGCAGATTCCTTCTAAACTTCTAGTCGATTACCCTTTTTAACTTTTAACTTCATAATTGTTCATTGTTTGCGTTTGGGACTTTGGGTTTTAATCTGCACCTGGACGTTTGTCTTTGTTAGATTAGCTTGTAGAATTGAATAATTGATTCTTATTACTTTATTAGTTTACAGATTTGCACCACACATCATTTGTTTAACCTGCACCATACCTCCGGGGATCCGATCCCTTCTTTATCAATTTCAGTTGTTACTTTGTCAGTTTGTTGGGGTTAACAACAATGAACAATATGGAGATACGTTGGAAGGCTTCGAAGAAGACGAGATTTAAATGTTTCGTATGTATTTTTGAATTAATTATGTTTATTTTGAACTTTTGAAGTATTTTAGCACTTGAAAATTTAAATTTAATCATGTATCCTTTTGAAATATGCTTATTTTGACATGGATTATGCTTATTTTGATGTGAATTATGTTTGTTTTGACACATATATTATCCGATAATTAATTTCTCTTATATTTAGCAAATCCGAGTACTCCCCGAGTACTCCGAGTAATCCCTCCAATTGGGTCCACCTCCTAGGGACGGCCCAACGACTTTTGCAACATTGTTAAAAACGGTAAAAGATTTTAAAAATTATTTGTCCCTTGTTTTCAAATTTTTGCATTAAACAGGAAATGATGTTAACTACCGATCATTATCACTCTTGAATTCTTAAAATAAAAATGAGTTTTTAAAATAAGAGCATATAATTTGGGATGTGTCGGTGGGCTCAGCTCTTTAGTTGGTATAGACAGTACATGTTTGACTTTAATTGAATCTTAATGAAATTTAAACTTAGTGGGATGCATTAAAATAATTTTGGGATGAAAGTTCGGGCCATACTCAAGTCTCATGTTTGATTTGATTGCTAAATTTTTATGAAAATTTGAATGCTGAAATATGATGCTTGGATAGGTTTAACGTTAGGGTATACAAGTTAGCCCATGATATAAACATAAAAAAACATACTTCTAGTTTTAGTGGTAGACACATCATCGGTGTATGGTTTTATAACCTTAAATCCTGTATTGATGGGATGCTCCAGGATTCGGAGACTATGGGTTGGTGTACGGTATATTTTCTGGGTATTCACATCGCCTAAGTGGATTTGATAATATTTAAATCAGCTAAAAATAGCAAACGCGCAATTTATTGCCAAATGATATGTCATAAAACTTGATCACTCGTGCTTTAAAGTACAAATTACATTACTGGCTTGATTAAACCACGTTGTTAGCCATATGATGTTTCCTTGCTCGCGTCCTATTACCATTAAGAAACGGACCACAAGGCTCACGTCATATGTAAACCCACAGATGAATTCGTGTATACTCACCGATGGTGATGGTCTTAGGGTGTTGCTTGATAACGGGGGTATGCCATGTAGTGGGGAACACTAGTTAGTTAGTTCTTAATAGTACTTAATTGAGTATCTAAGTGGCTGCCTAGTAGACCTTAATGCTTAAATTTAGGTGGTTAAACTATTTTCTTGATCGTCTAAATTTTGCTTAAATGTTACTTTCTGTTTTGATCAGTTAGATATGAGGTTTATGTCAACTAGGGGTGGTTTCGGGTCAGTAAAACCAAGCGAAAGAAAAGAAAAAAAATTATATTATTATTAGTTTTGGCTTACACTAGTTCATATAAACTTGAAAACCATCACATGTTATTTGTCTCATTGCGTTTGGAAAGGGCATGGGTTTAAAGTGGACCAACACACTAGCAGTCTCGGTTAATGTTTTGATAATGTTTTTAAATATTGTAAAAAAGGTCAAGAGTTGAGTTGCTACTATCTATCGGTTATGATCCTGTGCAATTTGCTTTTTTCAGGGATGAAAAAGGTTTAAGTGTGGGGATATTTGATGTGATGCAAAATACATAGCTTTTTACCCCCATTGTTGCGATTGTTTTACGTTTAACCTTTAGCGAATATCCGTTTTATGCGTGAAGTTACATATTGTTGATTAATGTAGGCACCATGGTTGAAGAGTATGGAAAACGAGTCTAAATGAAGAAGAAATCAGCTCAAACGGAAATCAAATGAAGCCGGAACGCACATACGAAGTTTAACGAGCGAAAAACAAAGAAACGCGCTGATAGAGCTGTCCGCGCCGCGCGACCATGATGAGCATAGTAGGCCTCACAGCGCGGGGTCCCTAAGCTGGCCAAGAGGTTCCGATTTCAAAGAGCCCGTCTATTTTGTCTTATATGGGCCTTGTGGGCTTGTTTTGGCTTATGTTGGCTTGTTTAACAAGTTTAATGATCTATTTAAAGAACCCTAAAACCCTATGAACGAAA
This sequence comes from Bidens hawaiensis, assembly GCF_021521415.1. Lineage (NCBI taxonomy): Eukaryota > Viridiplantae > Streptophyta > Magnoliopsida > Asterales > Asteraceae > Bidens > Bidens hawaiensis. The sequence continues at coordinate 17,519 of NW_027491152.1, read as the reverse complement.
TTATTTATCATTCCAGCCACCAAGGAAGCCTGAGGGATGAGAAACCAAAGAGGAAAAGCTTACGGTTTTATCTTTTATCCTTCGGTTGTTGATTTTGATTGTTTTAACGATTTTAAGTTCGTTTTTGGATTTTAACCATTCAAACCTTTTGTAATCAGATTTATATGAACATGTTCATCACTTTTATATATATTTGCTACTGTTCATTGATTATGATTGGCTATATTGGTTAGGATCACCTAGGTTTGATGTTTAACAGTGTAATTAACTAGTTTAGGGTGCTTAATGTGTGGTATGATTATTTTTGTATTGTCAAGTTCATATTTTGTGATATTATTCTGTGTATACCCGCTGTCCTAGATGTGTTTTAGGTTGCATGCCATGTGATTGATTATTTCATGAATTAGTTTCGTGTATTTGTTAATTACATAGTTCGGTTAATACTTTTTGTGTTGATTGAGTTTGGTAGACGTCACTATTAGGGTTTATGTTTCCTGAGTCATTCAAGTCAATGAGTTCACCACCTTTGAGTGGGACCAAGGCCCGTGTCGGCTTATCTTTCTAGTTAGTTGATCGGCTAGTCGTTGTGAGACGACGTGCGGTTTTCCCATTGTCGGCCATGGTAAGTTTGTAAGTTGAGTTATTTTGTCCTCAGTATTGAATTACCTCTTTTCTTCTTGGTTTGTAATTAGCTCAAGCCTTAGTGAGATCTATGACTTAGAAATGGACCAAGTGATGAGTAATTAGGGTACGTAGATTAACAACCATGAATTACAAGATATATATATATATATATATATATATATATATATATATATATATATATATATATATATATATATATATATATATATCGTTAGGGTTTTCTAGAAAAACTGTCCGCAGGGACCCAGTTTCCTCGACCTCACCTATGTTTGCCCATATTTAGAATCCTGGTTTCAACCACATGTTAGCACCCGTGTCATATTACGATCGTTAAGTCATTCTACCTAAGTGATTCGTTTTCTTATTATCGTTGGTACCGTTTGTTTTCTTACGTGTCTTTGTGTTCGACATCCGGACTTCAATTAGACTGTGCTACTATGCGATCGGTACACTTTCTGTTTGTGGAAAGTTTAGTTAGGATTGTTTGGTTTTATAAATTTAAGTCTTAGTGTTGAATTGCGAGAATTAGATATTAATATTTATATATAGCTTTTCGCTCATCAGGCTCAAATATCCCTTCTTATATAGGACCTCATAATCTATCATATAATGGTTAGCCTTAAGCTTGAACTTCAGGGCTTCTCTTTCGTTGGTGGGAACGTTCCCTTGTTTGAGGAAATCTATTATGGGGGTTATCCAAATGGTACCCTCTTCTTCAATGATGTCTTGTATCTCTAGTTCCTCGATTGATGGGCTTTTCAAATTTCCACCATTACCTTCTGTCGTGTCCCCGATTCACTCTCTTAGGTACACAATAATCAGTATCGTAACCAACACCAACGTGTTGACAAGACGGTTACGAATTCTGTCTTTGTGAAGTATCAATGAATATTAAAGGCGGAATCTATAATACTCAAATTGTTGCTTAACAGACAGAAATGTAACAAACACACAAAGTAACTCAAAAGATTTCCATTTATACTATAAAGGACACAATGAAAATCGATTAGGATTTCTAGGTGGAATGTTTGTATTTGTAGTAGCTTTTCCGTACAAAGATATTCTTTTCAAGAAAGAGACAACCATCAAATCACAATTTTAGCTCTGTGTCCGTTGTCATAGGCGCGCCCTAAAGTTTCCTTAAATTGGCATGCCCTGACACCTTCTAGAAACCTTAATTATTGATTCTTAACATATTCAAACATATTACAAAATAATACAAGTGTAAACATGTCTTCGAGTAAGCTTGTAAGATTTTGTCCTTGTCGAGCAGACCTGGTAACCATTAAGTGTGCTTGGAACAGTTCTCCGAGTAAGCTTTACCCAGGATATTTTCTTCAAGTAGACTTCAACAGAATATCCTTCAAGCAGACTTCAATCTTCATGATAATATCAAACTTTGCTCGATATATATCCTACGAGCAAACTTGTTCTTCTTGGACCCCTTCAACCTTTTGTCTTTAACTTATTTGAATAAGTTCAAGTGTGCTAGTAACACTGTAGCTTTCTCGAGGTTGAACCTGGCTCGTTAGAAGTCCTTAGAGTAATTTCTTCAATAACTTCCTTCAAGTTTGCTTGGACCACTGTATTAATAAATCATGCTTGATCCACCAAATTACATGGTTTTAGCTTGGTTTATTCAAGGGTTTGCTCCAAAACCAACCTTTCTTGACTTGAAGAACAACCTTGCTTGATAAAGTATAGTTTGCTTGAACTAACACTTAGAAGGCTTCAAGAAGATAACCTTCCTCGCAAAGCAAAATACCTTGCTTGAATAAGTTTAGGCTTGCTCGAAGGTCTAAGTTTGCTCGGTCTCCATACTTAGCCATTTTCTAAGGAGGTTGAGAAGATTCCAATATTCCTTTGTCAAATTCTTATCCCAACAATCTCCCCCCTAGATTGGAACAAACTCAGCTGCACCAAAACACCTGTGGGTTACTTACATGAATTAAAATTTTGAAAATGAAATTGGAATTCTCATTTCCATATATATCTCACAATTTATTTTTTTTAGTAAAAAAATAAAAATATATAAAACTTAATATAAATAATAATATCAAATTAAAAAAGTGTGTTCATGTACCACCATGACTCTTTGTATTCCCAATTCAAATCATAAAAATAAATGAATAGATACAAATATAGAAAACGAATTGTAAATCGACTATTCATGCATCACCATGACTTTTCTAATTTTCAATTATAAACCATAATAGTAAATGAATATGCATAACTAAAATAATCATACTGAAACTCGACAATTCTCGTATTACGACAAAAAATCAAAATGAGAAATTAAATCGAACCAAAAGCTGGGTATTCATTTATCACCACGACTTGGCAGACTTTCAGTTATAAAACATGGGAAAACACTGAGGGTCGGAGTCACACGTCGCATGAACCATCATGACTTGTTTTACATCCTTAGGAGTGCAACCATATTCCTTTTCACAAAGAGGACATGGTCACATTGAAAGATTTAAAGTTGTGATTCATATGCCGTTGGGGTGGTATGTTTTGCCTTAATAGGGTTCACGCCCTTTCCGAACTCTCCAGGTAAGCAACCGGATCCCGCGTCTGTTTGGGATTTATGCGCATTGCTTATCCTTAGGTTTCAATAACCTTGGTGTCAAGAGTTCGGAAAACAAGCACGTCCCTCTTACAGTTTTACAACATACCCACCATATAGAACCATATTTAAGAAGAAGAAATATCGGAACATCGAAAAAGAATCGATTGTTGAAATACTTGAAAATCTTTGTTATAGGCATAAGACTTGGACTTGTGTGTGCTTGTATAATTGAAGTAATTGAATCATCAGTAAAATATTATCAAGTAAGTGCTTTGAACAATAACATAAGGTCCACATAATTTCGAATCATGCAACCTAAACAATTAAGCAAATAAACCGTGACTAACTAGAACATTAACTCTAATGCCCTATCTTATAGCCACAACTCTGATACCAATTTGTAACACCTCGGCTATAGCGGAATACACCTGAGTATGACGTACAGATTATTCAAAACACAAGTGACACTATTAAGTGACAATAATATCATTATTTCATTGATGATTCAAATAACAAGTTGTTTGGCAAATAAGAAAGTTACATGGAAATGAAGCATATCAAATACTTTATTAATAATCCTAAGTCTAGTGTCTTCTCTTGTCTCATCCTCTAATAAGCATACATATAACATATGTATAAAATAATGTCAACTAACTTAATAGTTGGTGAGTTAACACATTTTGATATAATACATAAACACCATATAATTCCATGAAAACTTGTGAAAAGCAAATAAGGTCCTTTCAAGTTGGGATTATGCACCAACATACTCGGATAATGAGGTCCTTTTCCACTCAAAACAACAAGGTCTTGAGCGCAAATGGGGGTGTATGATCATACTATATTAAAGTTATCCATGAACAAGAAATTTTGAGCAAGTAACAACGAAACACACAAGTCCATGTAACGAATTGTAGTTTGTAAGCGAAATCATAAGTAATTGAATTTTGTAGGATACATATGTTACCCCCCCCCCCACAAAAAAAAGCAATAAAAGAGTGAAAATGGGGTGTGAGAAACTTACCTTGAAATTGAAGACAACTTGAAATAATAACCGAAAGAGAGTTAACAAACCGAAGCGAATGAAGCTTATAAACTATAAATGATAATGAAGATACCAAATCAAGGACAAGCTACCAAGATTATAAAGTTAATTAACTTGGTTTTAGATATTTTTCACTATTTTAATATACATTTTATTATTTTATGGCATTGTGATATTTAGGCTTTAACGAATTCTTAACGATTAATTAAACTTTTAATATTAATTACAAAATAAATGATAAGTTTGAAATATTATATCGTTTGTGGATTATTGATTTTAACATAAATTTTATCTTGAAAGCAATTACTCTAGCGTGTTATAAAGTTAACGAAGTGATATTTAATAATATGTTATTAATCGGGTTTTAACGAAACGTTAATGAAAACAAAAGTTGGTTTTTAGGTGAAAAGTGATAAACATGATTTGTAACTAATATTATTTAACTAAAAATAATTTAATTTGATTTACAATAATATTTAATAATTTGATTTGATTAATAAAATAAAAGGAAAATGGTTAAAAATAAAATACAAAAAAATGTGTCCTGACCCGGGTTCGAACCCAGGTCCTTCTGTCTAAACTTATAAAACTTAACCACCAGGCCTGCTTGTTAATTTTGTTATGATACCAGAAACAAATATATATATATAAACTATATTTCAAAGTCATCATCTTCCTTATAAAACCCTAGGTTTTGATTCTCCCAATCAGTTCCATGTATGCTAAAATTAGGTTAGGGTTTTCTTTTCTTGCTTAAGGTGATCATAAAACATGCAAAACTTAACTGAAAATGTTAAGGATTGAAGGTGAACCATGTTGGCCGGAAAACTAACTTTGATGAACAAGAAGAGATTACAGAGTGTATATTAGATTGATTTGTTGTTGTGGACAATTTTAGTTGAAGATTAGAAGTTTATTTATAGTCACAATTGGGTCGAATATGATTAAATGAGTGTTATTGTGTTTTATGAATTTTTCCGTCGGTTACATAGGATTAATCGGTCAATTTTTTCGTTGTTATTACAAGTTATTATTGCTGATTATGGTACGTTGATACGTTCTACAGTTGTTACAAGCTATTAATTGAGTTTTGACACGTGATTTATAGGGTTTCTTGGTTCGCCGGAGACGTTTTCCGGTGGCCGGAATCGGTGCCGGAAAAACCTGGGTAGGGGAGGGTGAGGGCTGGGTTATGATTTAATAATATATAATAAGTTTCACAAATGGTCCTTGAACTTCCCAGTTGTTTTAATTTCAGATTTAAAAGAATATAATTACATTAATAACTCTGAACTTTGAAATGTTTAATATACGGAATACAAGTTAGTATGTTTTGGATTATTTTCATATTATACCTAACTAGTTTGGAACTCGATTAAATAAAGAATTTAAATAGTCGTAAATCTCAAGGATAATATATTATTGATAAACAAACAATAAGAAAACATTGAAACGACAAAACGAGCCGGTTTAACGAATATAAATAGATAAAAAAACATGAAACGAAACTTGATATTAATATATATATATATATATATATATATATATATATATATATATATATATATATATATATATATATATATATATATATATAGAAAATGGTTCAAATAAAAAACATTTGTTTTGTGAGAAGTGTGAGAAGACTTTAAAATAAAGTACACCACATAAATTGGACAATATACCATGTAAATAGGAAATTATACAACTTTTAGAAACTACCAATCTCAACCACTAGATCCTAGATCCAAGGGTCTACATCTATTCTTATGCTTCTCACAAAACTATTGTTTTTTACGTTATCCCTGCCACACATATATATATATATATATATATATATATATATATATATATATATATATATATATATAAACCAAACAAATTTAAAATGGGTCGGGTTTTCGGGTTTGAAAATTAACGAATGTTACAGGATTCACAACTTTTAGAAATTTCGTCCCAAAATTAAAATAAAATAAAAATTTAAAAGAAAACAACTAGTACGTGTAGTTGCTAAAAGTTTAAACATTTTTATTTATACATATTTAAATAAAAAGGAATAACGTCCACCTTTGAATGAACTAAAAGACGCTACAAATGTGAAATATGACAGGGACTCTTATATATAAGATGTACCAATGGTGTATCCACCATGTCCTTATCATATTTCACTTGTCCCGTTTTTTCAAAATCATTCCATGTTTTGAGTTATTGCACACAACTGTGCTTACTATGATTTCCTTGCGAGGACTTTTATAATTACGTGCGCACCCGTAATTACTTAGTTCGTCGCATGGTCCACATGATTTGCCATATTGTGTGATTTTGCGAGACATCAATAAATGAGAACTCTTAATGTACAAAAACTTCATAATTCAAAATCATAGATTTGATAAATGAGCTATTTGGGTTCGAAATAACCAAAACAAATAAATGAAACTTTCGAAGTCAGTAATACCGCTATAAATGTAACATTGAGGTTTAAGAATAATAAGATCTATGAATAAGACTTTTGATATTTGAAATAATGACATGGAAATTAGGAAATCTTAGGTTATCAATAATACCATGGATAAAACATCGAAGTCATGACCATCACTATAATTAATTGTAAATAACATGTCGAGAATAACATGAAAATTAAATGTAGCATTGAGCTAACAAAATATCAACACGTAAATTGAAAACACATTGGCATAAATAGATAAATGAAACTTTAATATTGAAATATCAAATTATTTTGAATTCTTTGAGTCAAAACAACGTAAAACATCAATTTGAAACTTCGTTTAACGAATGAAAATTCCCCAAAAATATTAATTTAGAGTAACAGCAAGATTAACCAAGTATGTACTTGAAACTTCAAAATCACAACAAAACATTGGGCTCAGACGTCAAGAAAGTAATTCGGTGAAACATTGGACGAAAAGAGAACTAATCAAATAATCAAAACTATTCGTGTAAAAGTAATATAAATTCAACGTGTACCTAAGCATGTTTGAAATCCCAACTTCCACTAAAAGGTTATGTTTATGGGAAATCAGTAATAAAACAATAGATTGAAATAATAGTAAACAAATTTAACAATGCCATCATGAATGACAACGAAAATGGCTCGGTAATCACAAATAGCCAAACTCAGTTATTAACATCGTAAATAATCCTTGAAAGGATTTGATACATAAAATTGATTTGGTTATATTCAAATAGAATAATATATATATATATATATATATATATATATATATGAAAAAGAAAAGAAAATAATAATAATAAATAAAATAAAACAAGACGAAACTTGCGATACTTATCTTCTCGAAGGTAGGTTTGAGATGAAGGTTATGGTGAGGGTGGTTCCATGCTTTCTCAACTGAATTTGTTAGTGTTGATGAAGGGGAAGGGGAATGGGAAAATGCTCTCTATAAATTCGTTTAAGTTTATGAAAGAAAAAAATGCGATGCTTTTATAATAATAACTTTTAAAAATGCTACTTATAATAAAAAATTTCTTAGCTTGTGATAAAGTTTCCGACACTTTATGAAAAAAATTAATGTAAAATAAAGGTTTCCCTAATGGCAGCGACCTATAAAAACTTTAAACATGATCACCAACTAAAATTGATTCATTTCGATAGAACTGTTATGAATGATAATATAATAGCCTCAAGGGCTTAGGACTTGTTTGAAACAATGATTTTACTTTATTAACGTTTTCATTTAACCTTGAAAATGATCATAAGAGTAGTAATGAAATAATAATGATACTAATAATAGGAAGAAGAACAAGAGGAAGAAGAATAATAGTAATAATAATAATCATATGTTTGCCTTAAAGTCATTTTGTAAAACATCAACTTGATTAAGTACTTATTAATTTACTGTTTTAGAATAATTTGAGGATTTGAAATTATAAGTATAACGTGTTCGTGAAAAAAATATTGAATGCGGAGAAACATTTATGATTTTTTTAAATAATAATAATAGAAATAAGTATGTTTGACGAGTATGAAGGGGCTAAGTAGGGGTGTAAGGCTACGAGTGAGCTCCAAGTGGTCAGAGGATGTGGTTTAAGATTTTGCATGGCGGAAACAAGTTAGGCCTTTTAGAGTATTGCGGGGGTACTCGGGTCACTACAATGATAGCATGCTTGAAGTACGATCATAAGGCGTATAGTAGGGATAAATGGTTGGGTAACAGGTTGTGGGAATTATAGGTGATGTTGAGTATGTATAGGTTTTTGGTAAGAAGTGGTGGCTGATGTTATCACATTTGTATGGTAATTGAGTGGTGGGATTTACACATGTTATACAAAGGGTATGTCCGAGTGCCAAGCTTTTTGTTAGGGTACGTTTGAGTAACATCCCGTTTTTCAAGTTTCGGTCAATAAAATGAGAACATGGATTATTATGAGTCGGGCTAGTGTTGGGTAAAATGGATATGGGTTATGGACTTGGGTCATGAATGAAAGAAGGAAAAGACTGTGAAATTCGTGAATTTCGGGTCTCGTTTTATATTTGTTTCTTTGTAATTATTTCGTAACATGTCGATTTTTCGCGTTTATTATAATAAATTATACATCGTAGTTGTGGTTAAGCTTGTAAACACGAACCGACATTTTATCAAATTATTGATGTTATAACTCTAGCGGGTGTGGGGTTTGTCAAATACAGTTATCTATAATTTATAAGCTCGGTTAAGTAAACGTTAGGGACTAAAGTGGATTTGTTTAAAGATATACAAGTTTTAAATCATTCTAAACAAAATACCAAACTAGAGGAGCCTGTTGTGAAAATATACATATATATATAAAGCCAAAAAAAACCTAAACCTACCATTAATATCAACCAGCAGCCTTCCCCTTGAGCCGTTTTCCGGCGACGGCGGTCCGGCGAGCCCCGAGCTCCGGCCGTCTTCCCCTTCTCCCTCTCCGGCCACCACCCTCACTGCCAAACACCTCCCTCCCTTGGCCCGGCGAGCCTGACGCCCCTCCTTTCCCCCTCTCGTTCCGACAGCCCCCTTTCCCCCTCTGTTGCGTTTTTCCGGTGAACCCGGATTCCGGCGTGAAGCCGCGACGGCACTCCGGCCGCCGTGTTGTACTCTCTCTCATGCCGTCTCTCTCTACCTCGTCTCTCTCTTTCTCTCTCGTTGTAACTCTCTCTCTACTCTCTCCCTCTCTACGGCTCTCTCTCTTTTTTTCCCTTTCTCCCTCCGTCCGGTTGCGGTTTCCATCTTCGACGACCTCGGGAACATATAGTAGGTACAAGTTAATTTGGGTTTTGTTATTATTAATTTTCGTATATCAATTATTAGATTTAAATCATTAATAATCGGTTTTATCTTTCGGTTATATTATTTGAAACGAGTATGGATGGGTATTGAATTGTTTTGGAATTTGGGGAAAGGATAAATGATCGGGTAATGGATATGTTATTTTTATTATGGGTTTAAATTAACAATTGTTATTTTGGTTCGATCGGTTTGTACATAAGTTGTTGAACGAGAGGTCTCGGATTCGGGTCTCATCCTAAATCGGTTTTGGTATTGTTTCTTTTTATACTTAATAAATTTACTATTACTACTAGTATTAATATGAATACATAAGGATTATTATTATTAATATTAACAAGATAATATTTATTATTATTATTATTATTATTATCACTATTATTATTGTTATTATTATCATTTAACAAAACAATTATTATTATTATTATTATTATTATTATTATTATAATAGATTATTATTATTACGATTATTATTATAATTAATAGTATGATTATTAAGTAATACTATAAATTCTATTATACAAATACTATCTTAATAATCATACTATTAATTTTTGATTATTGATTTTTGAAATAAATAAGTTGATTAAATATTGTCACTTTAAGTAGTGTTTTGTGTATTTGGGCAATCGGTTGCACCCCGGCATGTTCCGTCGCCTTTGGTCGGGGTGTGACAGATTGGCATCAGAGCCACAAGACTATAAAATAGGTGGTTAGACGTAACGGCCTAGTATAGTCTTTAGTTTAGGGTCCTTATACGTGTTGCCTATACGTGTTTACCCTACTTGATTGTTCAATGAACTTGTCTATTTATATACTAATTTATTTTATCAAATCATAAATATACACATACACACACTTTCATATTACTCCAAGGTATCCTTACCTTAAAACGCAAAAACATTAGTTTTTTTTATTGTGTTTTATGGATCACGAGCTTAACTTGGATCCCGTTGTTTCAAATATCCTTAAAGATTTTCTCATATGAGATAACCACTTTAAGTAGTCGAATGCGAGTGTTCCGCCCGCCATCCTAATCTTCGGTGTTAAGACAATAGAACTACGGTGTTTTCGTGGACTAGTGTTTTGACATGACGTTGTATTCTAATTTATTATTTTTGATACAATCGTTATTTGAGTCGAAGACATGAAAAAGACGCGGTGGTACGTGCACATGTTTAGGCTCCAACATGGTATTTTTGTATTAAAGTTTTTTAGTGTCGGAATATCAAGTCATGGTGGTTCATGCACGATTTTTCCGCCTTTAAATCTTAAAACATTATTATTACATTTTGAGAATTTAAACCATTTTCCCTTTATTTTGTTATAAATCCTTATCACAAGCCTTCATTTATAAATGTTATAATTTTTTTTATTTATTGTTAATAATTCTTTTATATCTCGATTTTATATGGTAAAGTTTTACACCAGTTTTCTCATTTTGATTTCACAATGATTTTATTACATGTTTCATTCATTATGATCTCTTCGATATGAGTTAAAAATATAGGTATGTATATATATAGCTGGTTCGATCTGGTCGTAATGATTTTAATATGCCATTAATTTTTATTAAGTCTATTTACGTACAAAGATCTTATTATATAAATTTTATCATATTAAGAAGGTTTTATGATAAATTTTACCTCAACCTTTCAAGTAAATTTCCTATTGTATAAACTTTAAATTGTTTTTAAAGTCCTTGCATGAAAATTTTATTAAAATTTTATTTTTATAACTATTCCGTTTATTTTGGACGATCACTTCAAAATTTTAATTATTTAAACTTCTCATGACATTTTTAATTATACTATATTATATAATACACGTGGTAAAATTTTCACTACCCAATTTTATTTTCATAACAACTTTCATCAAGCAATATTTGGTTAATTATAAATTTTCGCAAATAAAAATTTAAACCATACGATTTTCCGCGTTTTAAAATTCTTATGATAGCTTTCCCATGGTTTTTCAAGAAAGTCACAAACTCATAGCTTGTAATCTTCTTGAAATTCTCATGCAAAACTTCATAGGAATTTTACTTTAAAGACCAAAAAATTGTTTACTTGTGATTTCTCGATTTGCAATGCCGGTCATTTTAACTTACTATAATATTTTCGTCACAAGATATTAAATAATGAACTTGGTAAGAGAAAATTTTTACCTTGCAATTTTATATTTTGAAAGCGACACTCATCATTCAATGTTTGATACCTCATAACAAATTTTGACATTCAATTTACGTATTTTAAATTTCCTCATAAGCAAAAAAAAATTATTGTAATCTTTATAAAAAAATTTGTGTGATTCACACGCTCGGATCTCTAAAATTCTATTTATATAATATATATATATATATATATATATATATATATATTAACTTGTATTTTTTATTATCAATATTTTCATGGATGTTTCAAACATATATATATATTAACTATTATTAGTTAAAAAAAATCTCCCTAGACACAACCAAGTTTCCAAAACACCCGTAACCCATCTCAAACTACCGCCTTAAATCAAACCATCCTCAACTTCAAAAGTTTCCCGAGCACTCAAATTTTTCCTCAATATGAAGGAAACCTAAAACTTCAAGATGTACAACATTAACCCAACAAAAAGCCTTAAATACCGGCAATCCCACGCCACGAAAACCTATCAAAGTCACTATACTAATGCTTCAAAGACACCGACAAACACACTCACGAATGCCTTGAACATATACAAACCAAAGCTTACCCAACTATGACTCAAATTCTTCAACCCATGCTATGTCAATTCACCATACCATATCGCCACACCGTTTTCATCCAACCATGGAGCACCGTTCCCATCCAACCATAGGGTTTGATATCAATATAGCAATCCAACCACTACTTACAAAATACACGTATAAACCGAATCTCAACCCAAACTAGTCAAGATTGAATTATCCAACCCATAAACTTAACCCTAGCTCAAATAAGCAAAACCTCACCTAAATAGCCCAATCATTACTCATACAAATCATCCAAGCCTAAACCACTCAAACGACCTAAACTCAAAAACCTCATAAATCCAACTCAAGAAAAACCCAACTACGTAAGCCAACCTAAACACACTCACTCTTCACCAAATTCCCAAACCAATCACTATTCAAAGCCTAAAACCTATCCATACACACGCAAGCTTCGTTTTACCCTTAAACATATATATGCATACCTACATTCAACTAGTGTACTTATAACAACCTTAGGTGTTCAAATAATCACTTTTAAATTATAAGCTCTAAATATATATATTTGTGTGTGTATATATATATATATATATATATATATATATATATATATATGGTATTGTCATGACAACAAAATTTATTATGCGGAATTGTTTTCAAAAATTATTAAACAAATATAAAGATGTTTTCTAGGGTAAGTGTCGTCACCTAAGGTGATAAACCCCATAAAGACCTTATAAATTCGAGGTTTCATTTTGAATGTTGAATTCGGGATTTATTCAATAACAAATTACAACTTTTCACCATATTGCGTAAACTTAATGACCATGGCTTTGCAAATCTTTTGGGACGCGTTTATAAATATCTATTATTGTTACACAAATTTTTGCTCATTAACGAAATATGCAAACTAATACTTTCTTATTATTGCAAGCATCATCACTTTATATAATTTATTTTCATCACAATAACTTTATGTATACGAACTCCTTTAACAATTTGGGTTACAAGATTTACATTCGATAATGATTTAAATATTTTCCCTAGCTATGCGCGATGCTTTGTTATTATGTACATTTCTTAGAAACAACAAAACGACCTTACTTAAGACCTCATTTTCAGTTTAATCTATTATATGCTACGCGATTTACATATTTCGACATTAAATTCAAGTCTCACAATTATTGCGATTTTATTTTCCTTTGATGAGATGTTTCGATGGTAACTTAACGCTCATGAGATTTCATTTTGTGTCTTGATTATTCATGACCAAATCCAACTATTCAATAACAATTTGTGTAATACTTTCATAGCCTCAATTTCGCTACAAATTTTGTTTATCTTTTAAACGATATTTCCATGACTACATTATTCATATTTGTGCATCTATGTAAACGCGATTCTATACATTATTCTATACCATTTCATCTAATCTATTAACGGCCTAGGTGTGGCTGTCTACAAGTTTTGGTGCTATTAGAAACCATTATTATAATGACGATTATATAAATGGTTTCACAATAGTGGCTGTATTCACGTTTTATCGCATTTCATCGATGGTTTTGGTTGTTAACTAGATGCTATTTTATTTATATTGATACATGTATGAGTCACCCCAAAGAAACTCACCTCATTCTTGTGATTTCACGCAATCGTAATCTTAATTACTTATAACCTCAAGTTTGTTCATGTATGAAACTCATCGTACGCTATTATTAATTGTAACGTTGTTTACCCCGACCTTATGTACTCACTTTTTGGGTTCCTCATTTACACCTATCGGATTTCTCATTTTCACTCTTTGGATTCTCGTTTCCTTTATTGGATTTTCCCATTTCCTTCTATCAGAGTTCTCATTATTAAAATTCAAGAGATTTATGCACATTTCAAATGTTTAAGATTTCAAAAAAAATAAAAAAAATAATATATAAATATGTCCTTATAAATCACATAATGGGACGAATCATGTAGACCATACGACGATCTAAATATTTATGGGTGCACACTTAATTATCGAAATCCCCGTATGGAAGCCATAGTAAGTACACTTGTGTGAGATAACTCATACCCGATGATGATGGCAGAAAAACGATAAGAATGTGAAATCATGATAAGGGAATGGTGGATACGCCGCTGGTACATCCTATATATAAGTGCCTTTATTATGTTTCTTATTTGTAGCGTTTTTCGAGTCATGCAAGGATTTGACGTTATTCTTTTGCTAAAAAATTGTCCATGTAATATCTTTACTAAAAACGATACTCGTTAATAATTACCTTTTTCATTAAGTTTATTTTAATTTCGGGACGAAATTTCCAAAAGTTGGGGATACTGTGACATTCGTCAATTTCGGGTCTCGTTTTATATTTGTTTCTTTGTAATAATTTCGTAACATGTCGATTTTTCGCGTTTATTTTAATAAATTATACATCGTAGTTGTGGTTAAGCTTGTAAACCCGAACCGACATTTTATCAAATTATTGATGTTATAACTCTAGCGTGTGTGGGGTTTGTCAAATACATTTATCTATAATTTATAAGCTCGGTTAAGTAAACATTAGGGACTAAAGTGGATTTGTTTAAAGATATACAAGTTTTAAATCATTCTAAACAAAATACCAAACTAGAGGGGCCTGTTGTGAAAATATCACCCAGCCGCCACCCACCTTGAGCCGTTTATCGGCGACGGCGGACCGGCAAGCCCCGAGATCCGGCCGTCTTCCCCTTCTCCTTCCCCGGCCACCACCCTCATCGCCAAACACCTCCCTCCCTTGGCCCGACGCCCCTCCTTTCCCCCTCGCATTCCGGCAGCCCCCATTCCCCCTCTGTTGCGTTTTCCCGGTGAACCCGGATTCCAGCGTGAAGCCGCAACGACACTCCGGCCGCTGTGTTGCACTCTCTCTCCCTCTCAGCTCTCTCTCTCTCGCGCCGTCTCTCTCTCTCTCTTTCGCCGTCTCTCGCTGCCTCATCTCTCTCTTTCTCTCTCGTTGTAACTCTCTCTCAACTCTCTCCCTCTCTACGGCTCTCTCTCTCTTTTTTTCTTTTCCTCCCTCCGTCCGGTTGCGGTTTCCATCTCCGACGACCACGGGAACATATAGTAGGTACAAGTTAATTTGGGTTTTGTTATTATTAATTTTCGTATATCAATTATTAGATTTAAATCATTAATAATCGGTTTTCTCTTTCGGATATATTATTTGAAACGAGTATGGATGGGTATTGAATTGTTTTGGAATTTGAGGAATGGATAAACGATCGGGTAATGGATATGTTGTTTTTATTACGGGTTTAAATTAACAATTGTTATTTTGGTTCGGTTGGTTTGTACATAAGTTGTTGAACGAGAGGTCTCGGGTTCGGGTCACATCCTAGATCGGTTTTGGTATTTTTTCTTTTTATACTTAATAAATTTACTATTACTACTAGTATTAACATAAATACATAAGGATTATTATTATTAATATTAACAAGATAATATTTATTATTATTATTATTATCACTATTATTATTGTTATTATTATCATTTAACAAAACAATTATTATTATCATTATTTTTATAATAATAGATTATTATTATTACGATTATTATTATCATTAATAGTATGATTATTAAGTAATACTATAAATTCTATTATACAAATATTATCTACTTGTTTTACTAAACCGAAACCCATGTCGGGCCTAGTTACCATTTAACGTCATTGTCACTCGAGTTATATCTTTTTATCACTAATACTACTATTACTAAAATGTTATAAGTAATAGTTATTATTAATCTGACACATATAATTATAATAATAATTATTAATAAAACTTATAAATCTATTAATAACGTTTTCAATAATAAAGCAATAATTATTATATCTATTACTACTACTACTACTACTACTATTAGTTTTAACAACATTTCTCAATTGATAGTATTACTATGTATTATTATCATCTTTATCTTATACATATCTATATACATATATATATACACACACACATATATGAAACATATATTTCTTTTAAATTATTATTATTACTATCATTATCATAAATAATATTATTATAAGCTTCATTATATATTCATTTTTTTATAAAACCTAACTCTTGATTTAAACTCGTTTTGTTTTTATTTAATATTGGTTTATAGTTGTTTGATCCCGGATTAACAGTTAATAACAATAACACAGATCTCAGATCTGTTAATTATACTATTAAAGATCTATCTCATAATCAACTTTGATTTAGTGTATTGTATAAGTGTATATATTATCAATAACATTAATGAAAGATAACAAAAGAAGACCTTCTTGCTTTTATTTTATTCGAATTGCCTTTTTGGCCTGGCCCGGTCAATGCCCAGCCGGGCCTTTTTTTGTTACAAAAAATTCCCTTCATTTTTTTATTTATAGGCAACATACTCTAAATAGCCAATTTAGTACCCGTGTAACAATTTCCGTTCTGGGGTTTACATATACTTATCATTTTTGTTATAATGGAAATTGAGAAGGATTTTTGAATTGAAGCTTGAGAGAGAGTAATTGCTTTTCTGAAATAAACTTATATTACTCACTTAAATTTTTCTCAAAAACTCTTATTTTAAAGTGAACAGTGGTTCACTATAAATAGAGGACGACCTGGTTCGCTAACATCCCCTAGCGAACCAGCTTCCCCTTCGTTATATAATTTAACATAACGAACCGCCCCTGATTCGTTAACATCCCCTAACGAATCAGGAGGGAATACATTATAATGTCTTAGTTCGCTAACATCCCTAGCGAACTAGACATAATCTTAACGAACTAGTCTTAGTTCGCTAACATTCCTAGCGAACTAGACATAATCTTAACGAATTAGATAAATATAAACATTTAATATTACATTAATTGATAAATAAACATTAACAATAAATACAAAGACTCTAGACGCAAAACCGTGCACTAACAGACACCCTCTCGTCTTGAGCTCTTTGTCTTTAACTTATTTGAAGCGCTTGGACTGCCAGTCTCTGCAACTATGAATTCCATGTTCGTGACACACACGAACGATTCATTGGAATTGCATAGCCAGGTCGTAATCTTCTTGGCGTTCAAACAATATCTGCTTCCTGTATAGCACGTCGTTGTCTGTCTCTGATAAATTAACCAACCACATCGGGTCGATTATCTTGATGAGCTCGGTCTACAGTCCTCGACCACGAACAATAATGGCCTCGCCAGTACGATTGTCATAGTACCAACGGTTGAAAGACAGATAAATATCTTTAGC